>NC_135801.1:170856446-172286446 GCF_964213995.1 Mustelus asterias
CCAGGAGATGAGCGTCTGCGGACTTGAACAGGGATTTGCGCATGTGCCGCGAACTCATGCACATCTCCCAGAGCCGGCGAACAGTCGCCAGTCAGACCACACTGGAAACCAGCGGGAAGGCAGTTAAGTTATATAAATTCTGTTTTTAATATGTATATTAGTTAATTATCGGGACCTTTCAGGTTCCGATTGAATCTCCCACTCCGCCAGGAGTACTTCATTCCGGCGGGATTAACATTAGCTTCCCACGTTCGGGGAGCTGGCGGGAAACCCTGCCGGAATGAAGGGGGAAGGGGGCAATCACACCCCCCCAGGGGTTTGGGTGGTGGAGGAATGGTGCCCCCCGGGCGTAGACACTCTGGCAGTGCCAGCCTGTGCCCCCTGGCACTGCCCAAGGGGCAAAGTGCCCATGCCCAGGGCGCACCTTGGCACTGCCCATCTGGCATCAGGCAGTGCCAAGGGGGTGGGGCCTATTGTGGGCAGGGCCTAGGTGTGATTGGTTGGGGTGGGGGTTCCCGCTGCCACTCTGCATTGGGATCTGTCTGGGAAGGAGGGAGGGCAGCAGTTGGGGTGGGCTGGGTGGGAGGTGGTCTGTGGGGGGGGCCTTCTTCCCAGGAGGGGTCTGACCCCGGGGGTGGGGTCAGCAAGCAGGGGAGGTGGGGGTGGGTCCGCCAGGGTGAGGGGGTCGCCACTGCTGGGGGCGGGTCCTGGGCATCAGGGCGCTCCAGGACTGGTCGGGGGGTGGGGGGGGGGGGGGGGGGGGGAGGGGGGGGTGCGGGGGGGGGAGGTGTCAGGGCTGGCCCGGGAATTGCTGTGGGAGCCACGATTGGGCCATGGGGGTGGCTAGAGGGGCAACACTGCGGTGGTCCCGGGCTGGCCAGCGATCGAGCTGACCAGCAAACACGGAGCCTGACAGATCAGAGCCACTGCGCATGCGCAGAATTCCGGAACTGTCAAACTCCGGCACAAATAGGCCCCGCCCCCCTGGGTTTTTAATGAGATTCACGACTGGGACCTCTGCAATGCACAGAGTGCGGAGATTCAGGTGAGAAGCTGAACTGACAGAACAGTCGGGATTTAGAACAGTTTTCCCGCCAATTCAGCACTTTTGGGAGAATCGCCCCTATCGTTTCTAGAAGCTTCCTCACCATTGAGGTTAAACTGATTGACATGCAGTTGCTGGGCTTATCTTTACACCCTTTGCTAAACAAGGATGTAATTTACAATTCGCTAATCATCTGACACCTCCACTGAGTCTAAGGAAGGCTGGAAAATTGTGGATGTTGAAAATGGAGGAGCTTCAGCAATGGAATTGCCATTGAATGTCGTGGGGAAATGATTAGATTCCCTCTTGTTGGAGATGGCCATTGCCTGGCACTTGTTTGATGCAAATGCTACTTGCCACTTATCAGCCCAAGGCTGAATGTTATCCAGGTGGTGTTGCAGTTGGACGTGAACTGCTTCAGCTTCTGAAGTTAAAGTTGGAATTCCGTTACAATGAGGTGCATGCTTTAGTTTGTAAATGAGACTTGCTAATTTACAACTGGTTGGGGAAAAATTAGGTGGCTGGGGGTGCGGGGGCGCTACATAGAACATAGAACATAGAACAGTACAGCACAGAACAGGCCCTTCGGCCCACGATGTTGTGCCGAGCTTTACCTGAAACCAAGATCAAGCTATCCCACTCCCTATCATCCTGGTGTGCTCCATGTGCCTATCCAATAACCGCTTAAATGTTCCTGAAGTGTCTGACTCCACTATCACTGCAGGCAGTCCATTCCACACCCAACCACTCTCTGCGTAAAGAACCTACCTCTGATATCCTTCCTATATCTTCCACCGCGAACCCTATAGTTATGCCCCCTTGTTATAGCTCCATCCACCCGAGGAAATAGTCTTTGAACGTTCACTCTATCTATCCCCTTCATCATTTTAGAAACCTCTATTAAGTCTCCCCTCAGCCTCCTCCGCTACAGAGAGAACAGCCCTAGCTCCCTCAACCTTTCCTCATAAGACCTACCCTCCAAACCAGGCAGCATCCTGGTAAATCTCCTCTGCACTCTTTCCAGCACTTCCACATCCTTCTTATAGTGAGGTGACCAGAACTGCACACAATATTCCAAATGTGGTCTCACCAAGGTCCTGTACAGTTGCAGCATAACCCCACGGCTCTTAAACTCCAACCCCCTGTTAATAAAAGCTAACACACTATAGGCCTTCTTCACCGCTCTATCCACTTGAGTGGCAACCTTTAGAGATCTGTGGATATGGACCCCAAGATCTCTCTGTTCCTCCACAGTCTTCAGAACCCTACCTTTGACCCTGTAATCCACATTTAAAAATGAATCACCTCACATTTATCAGGGTTAAACTCCATTTGCCATTTTTCAGCCCAGCTTTGCATCCTATCTATGTCTCTTTGCAGCCTACAACAGCCCTCCACCTCATCCACTACTCCACCAATCTTGGTGTCATCAGCAAATTTACTGATCCACCCTTCAGCCCCCTCCTCTAAGTCATTAATAAAAATCACAAAGAGCAGAGGACCAAGCACTGATCCCTGCGGCACTCCGCTAGCAACCTGCCTCCAATCCGAAAATTTTCCATCCACCACCACCCTCTGTCTTCGATCAGACAGCCAGTTACCTATCCAATCGGCCAACTTTCCCTTATCCCACACCTCCTCACTTTCATCATAAGCCGACCATGGGGGACCTTATCAAACGCCTTACTAATATCCATGTATATGACATCAACTGCCCTACCTTCATCAACACACTTAGTTACCTCCTCAAAAAATTCAATCAAATTTGTGAGGCACGACTTGCCCTTCACGAATCCGTGCTGACTATCCCGGATTAATCCGCATCTTTCTAAATGGTCGTAAATCCCATCCCTAAGGACCTTTTCCATCAATTTACCAACCACCAAAGTAAGACTAACCGGTCTATAATTACAAGGGTCATTTCTATTCCCTTTCTTAAACAGAGGAACAACATTCGCCATTCCCCAGTCCTCTGGCACCATCCCCGTGGACAGCAAGGACCCAAAGATCAAAGCCAAAGGCTCTGCAATCTCATCCCTTGCCTCCCAAAGAATCCTAGGATACATGAGGACAAAATTAGTAGGAA
Source organism: Mustelus asterias (assembly GCF_964213995.1). NCBI lineage: Eukaryota > Metazoa > Chordata > Chondrichthyes > Carcharhiniformes > Triakidae > Mustelus > Mustelus asterias. The sequence goes on from NC_135801.1 coordinate 170,859,578, forward strand.
ATAATACAAAAAGGAAGGAAGGAAAAGAAGAGAGGGAAATGGAAGAGACTGGGGCTGGGATTCTCTGATTTCATTCACCCCGTCGTCGCTACCAGCGAGAATGGAGAATCTGGCGTTCAGCCATATTTCCACTCACTGCAGCGGGACTGGAGAATCCCAGCCACGGGCTAGGCAGAGAATTCTGGCCAGTTTTTCAGCTGAACACAAGAACAATCAAAGCCTGACTCAGCTCGGTGCAAGCGCCAATCAATCACAAAGCAGAACTTTCAGGGAAGAGAATCAACACATTGAGAAGATAGAGTTACTGCCTAATTCCAGACACATTTTTAAGCGCACACATGTATTAAGTGTGACTTTTTCAGCTGAATAAGTGTCAGCAGAATGAATGTTTGGAAAGCGAAAAGTCAATGAAACCTGTCAGTGCTTAATGTAACTAAAATCCAGCTATCTTCATTTCTATCTGCAGCATCCACAATATGAGCATTCAAGAGGATTTAAAATTGATATAAAAGGACACATTCCTGAGGTAATATTTCATTTATCAATCGCATTAAAACATGAGCGGTCATTAAAAAGCTCCCTCCAATGACTTTGTAACAGAAGGATTCTTGGTACCAAATTATTGCTGACCAGAATCATGGACTGGATAGTCCAATTCTAAAAGGGATGCATGGACAGACAGACCCGAGGGTTCACATACATCAATCTTAGAAAGTGGCAGGACACGTTGATTCAGCTATTTTTTTTAAAATAAGCAGTCGGACTTTTGGCTTTATAAACAGAAATGTATCATACAAATGCCACAAAGTTGGTGAATATTTATAAATTCCAGGTTAGACTTCAGCTATTGTATTCAATCGCGGGCAGCACACTATATGGAGGATGTCAAGGATTTGGAAAGTTGGCATGGGGTATTTATCAGAATGGGGGTCAGGGATGTTTTTTATTTGTTTGTGGGGTACAGGCATCATTGGGAAAAGCAGCTTTTATTGCCCATCTCTCAATGCTTTTGAGAATGTAATGGTGAGCAGCCGTGTCATGTTAGTACACTCCGCAACTCCCCCCACCTCCGTATCTCCCCACCCCCCCCCACCATCCTTGTGTTGTTAGGGAGGGAATTCTCGGATTTTGGCCAAGTGATGATGAAGGTACAACAATATGGTTCCAACTCAAAACAGTGGGGGTGTCACGGTGGCATAGTGGTTAGCACCGCTGCCTCACAGTGCCAGGGACCCAGGTTCAATTCCGGCCTTGGGTCACTGTCTGTGTGGAGTTTGCACATTCTCCCCATATCTACGTGGGTTTGCTCCAGGTGCTCCGGTTTCCTCCCACACTCCAAAGATGTGCGGGTTAGGTTGATTGGCCATGCTAAATTGACCCTCGTGTCAGGAATTAGTAGGGTAAATACGTGGGATTATGGAGCAAAGACATGGGTGGAATTGTTGTTAGTGCAGGCTCGATGGGCCGAATGGCCTCCTTCTCCTTCTGTAGGGATTCCATGATTCTATGAGTGTCTGGAGAAAGTAGTGGTGTTCCCATGTGACTGCTGCTCTTCAAGAAAAAGTGAGGAGAACCTTGAGAAATTCTTCCCTCACGGTCAAGGAAAGTTAGAGAGATTTGATAGAGGCATTCAAAATTTAGAGTGGTTTTGGTATGAGTACGTAGGGAGAAACGGGCAGGTGGGTCAGTAACTATAGATATAAGACATTAGCAAAAAAAGCCAGGGTAAATGAGAAGAACAAGTTTTATGTAGCAAGTTGTTATGATCTGGAATGTATTACCTGAAAGGGTAGTGGAAGCACATTCAATAATAACTTTATAAAGAGGAGTGGGTATGTACATGAAACATTAACATTTCCACAGGAATGAGGAAAACCACCTGGGAGTAAGACTCAGTAGGATTGTTCCTTTCAAAGAGCCAGTGTGGGTATGATGGGCTGAATGGCCTGCAGTGCTGCGTGATTCTATGGTTCTCGGCACTGTATTTAGTCTCAGCTGAATTAACTGACCTCAGCATGGATGGCAATGGCAAGGTGAAACATTGGCCACAGCAACGCAGCGAGGGAAGCCAGATCAGTCCAGTTACTTGATCCTGCCAGTTTTAGGCAGCAGCCTACTTGTGACATGCAATTCAGGATCCTATGACATAGTTAGCACACCGAACACAGGAACATAAGGAGGAGGAGCTGTGGCAGGCCATTCAGCCCTTTGAACCTGCTCTGCAATTCAATATGATCTCAGCCTGACATCCATCTTCCACTGGAATCATTTTGAGCTACACATACACATTCTGTGGTAACAGGCACAGTGGATCAGAAGCAATGGCCCTTAAATGGACTGCTCCAGGGAAATGGCTTATTTAAAAAAGACAATGGAATTTCTGGGACCAGGTGGAGCTTGATCCTCTTAGCCCCACAGATTTCTTCTCAAAGAACAAAGAACAATACAGCACAGGAACAGGCCCTTCAGCTCTCCAAGCCTGCGCCGCTCATGTGCCCACTAGACCATCTGTTTGTATCCCTCTATTCCCAGTCTGTTCATGTGGTTATCTAGATAAGTCTTAAACGATCCCAGCGTGTCCGCCTCAATCACCTTGCTTGGCAGTGCATTCCAGGCCTCCACTATCCTCTGTGTAAAATACGTCCCCCTGACATCTGTGTTGAACCTTGCCCCTCTTACCTTGAACCCGTGACCCATTGTGTTCGTCACCTCCGACCTGGGAAAAAGCTTCCCATTGTTCACTCTATCTATGCCCTTCATAATTTTATACACCTCTATTAGGTCGCCTCTCATCCTCCGTCTTTCCAGGGAGAACAACCCCAGTTTACCCAATCTCCTCTCATAGCTAAGACCCTCCATACCAGGCAACATCCTGGTAAACCTTCTCTGTACTCTCTCCAAAGCCTCCACATCCTTCTGGTAGTGTGGCAACCAGAACTGGACGCAGTATTCCAAATGTGGCCTAACCATCATTCTATACAGCTGCAACATCATATGCCAACTTTTATATTCTATGCCCCGTACAATAAAGGCAAGCATGCCATATGCCTTCGTCACCACCCTCTCCACCTGTGCTGCCACCTTTAAGGATCTGTGGACTTGTACACCCAGGTCCCTCTGTGTGTCTATACTCCTGATGGTTCTGCCATTTATTGTATAGCTCCCCCTTACATTAGATCTACCGAAATGCATCACTTCGCATTTATCTGGATTAAATTCCATCTGCCATTTCTCCGCCCAATGTTCCAGTCTATCTATATCCTGCTGTATTCTCTGACAATGTTCATCACTATCTGCAACTCCAGCAATCTTCGTGTCATCCGCAAACTTACTGATCACACCAACTACATCGTCCTCCAAATCATTTATATATATCACAAACAGCAGAGGTCCCAGTACAGAGCCCTGCGGAACACCACTAGTCACAGACCTCCAACCGGAAAAAGACCCCTCCACTGCTACCCTCTGTCTTCTATGGCTAAGCCAGTTCTCCACCCATCTAGCTAGCTCACCTTTTATCCCATGAGATTTAACCTTTTGCACCAGCCTGCCATGAGGGACCTTGTCAAACGCTTTACTAAAATCCATATAGACGACATCCACGGCCCTTCCCTCGTCAATCATTTTTGTCACCTCCTCAAAAAACTCAACCAAATTTGTGAGGCATGACCTCCCTCGTACAAAACCATGCTGTCTATCGCTAATGAGATTATTCAGTTCTAAGTGCGCATATATCCTATCTCTAAGAATCTTCTCCAACAATTTCCCAACCATGGACGTCAAGCTCACCCGCCTATAATTACCCGGGTTATCCTTGCTACCCTTCTTAAATAACGAGACCACATTTGCTATCCCCAATCCTCTGGGACCTCACCTGTGTCCATGTGAAGAGACAAAGATTTCTGTTAGAGGCCCAGCAATTGCATCTCTCACCTCCCCGAGGAGTCTAGGATACATGCCATCCGGCCCTGGGGATTTGTCTGTCTTAATGTTTCCTAAAAAACCTAACACTTCCTCCCTTGTAATTGAGATTTTTTCTAATGGGTCAACACATCCCTCTGAGACACTACCAGTCAACATGTCCCTCTCCTTTGTGAATACTGATGCAAAGTATTCGTTTAGGATCTCACCAACTTCCTTTGATTCTAAGCATAATTCCCCTCCTTTGTCACTGAGAGGTCCGATTCTTTCCCTAACAACCCTCTTGTTCCTAACGTATGTATAAAATGCCTTAATCCTGTCTGGCAAGGACATTTCGTGACCCCTTTTTGCCCTTCTAAGTCCCTGTTTGAGTTCTTTTCTACTTTCTCTGTATTCCTTCAGTGCTCCATCTGTTTTTAGCTGCCTGGACCTCATGTATGCCTCTTTTTTCTTTTTGATTAGACACACAATTTCACTGGTTATCCACAGCTCCCGAATCCTACCTTTCCTATCCTTCCGCTTTACAGGCACATGCCTGTCCTGCAGTCCTATCAACTGCTCCTTAAAAGACTCCTACATGCCAGATGTGGATTTACCCTCGAACAGCCTCTCCCAATCAACAGCCACCAAATCCTGCCTAATCCGGCTGTCGTTAGCCTTCCCCCAATTCAGCACCTTACCCATAGGACAACACTCATCTTTTTCCATTACTATCCTAAAGTTTACAGAATTGTTGTCACTATTTGCCACATGTTCCCCTACTGCAACTTTGATGACCTGACTGGGCTTATTCCCCAGTACTAGGTCCAGTATAGCACCCTCTCTAGTTGGACTGTCAACATATTGTTCCAAAGAACCTTCCTGTACGCATTTTATAAATTCTTCCCCGTCCAGGCCCCCAGCCCTAAGCGATTTCCAGTCTATATGAGGGAAATTAAAGTCTCCCACTACAACAACCCTATTTTTTCTGCACCTGTCCAGAATCTCCTGTCCCATGTGGGCGGCACGGTGGCACAGTGGTTAGCACTGCTTCCTCACAGCGTCAGGGACCCGGGTTCGATTCCCGGCTTGGGTTACTGTCTGCGTGGAGTCTGCACGTTCTCCCCATGTCCACGTGGGTTTCCTCTGGGTGCTCCGGTTTCCTCCCACAGTCCAAAAGATGTGCTGGTTAGGTGCATTGACCATGCTAAATTCTCCCTCAGTGTAACTGAACAGGTGCCAGAGTACGGCGACTCGGGGATTTTCACAGTAACTTCATTGCAGTGTTGATGTAAGCCTACTTGTGACAATAATAAATAAAATAAAATAATCTAAACTATGTGATTGCTTCTCATGCTTAACACTGAGCTTCCACCTCAGTTCATTGTAGGAGCCACTTGATGTCTCCCCCTCCCCCTCCCCCCACCCTCATCCCCCCACACTTGAACCCTCTCCACCCGCTCCCCAGCCTACGAAACCGTGAGCACACAGATTCAGCACTCACCCCAACCACCCACCCCCCCCACTCACCCACCTCACTGGCATTATGCAGATGAGGTCCAGCTATGAAAATGAACTTCTCACCTGCGACACCGGACAACAGCACCCACTCAGGCTAAAACTTATCCCCTCAGCATTTAAAACTTCTGTAAGTCAAACATAAAGTGAAGTCAACAAAATCTGCAACTTTAGACTTGTAGATTCCGGGCTCCGATATGTTGGCACGAATTACAGCAAACTTGTGTTTTTAAAGGAATAATAAGAAGTGTTAAAACATTAAATAAGCGGAACCCTCCCACTAATCCGAGCAGATGCTTGGTTATTTATTTAAGCATTTTAATTTTTTTTTAAGGTGGGCCCGTGACTGGATGCTGCCTGCAGCATCGCTGCTATTGGAGTTACTCTGCTCCAGACAAGCAATGAAGACGAGACAGTATTTTTTGTAGTTAATCCCCTGAGGGAACATACCATTTCTTGTGACTCTTCCCCCACCAATCCACCCGAGAACATGCCACCACCATTCTGTCAATGGAAGGACAAACAGAATTGTGCCAAATGATTCATCATTAGAGACTTCTCCAAGAGTGTTGAGAGAGACTAGCAAAGGGACTAGCAAACATTATGTCCTCACACATACAAAAACCATTTGGTTTTTTTCTATTCATTCGTGGGACATGGGCGTCGCTGGCTGGCCAGCGTTTATTGCCCATCCCTAGTTGCCCAAGGGCAATTGAGAGTCAACCACATTGCTGTGGCTCTGGAGTCACTCACACGTAGGCCAGACCAGGTAAGAACGGCAGATTTCCTTCCCTGAAGGGCATTTAGTGAAGTTCCATGAAAGATTATTAATGAGACTCAAAGGTTTTGGGACACGGATAAGAAGGTGTCTAAAGGATAGTAAGCTATAGATACTGGTTAGAGGGGTAATATGAAGGTGGGAGTAAAGAAAAGACTCGACTGAGCTGGGGTTGGGATCTATTTAGATGAATGAATTAGATTCTCAAAATCAATGCAAATTGGTTACATTTGCACATGGCAGTCTCAGTTGCTTCAGGTTGACTCTTTGCTGGGGGGTGATCTAACCGGCTCTTCCCGCTGGTCGATTGGCATGGTGAGCCAGTAAGAGCGGGCAAGAGGTGGAAAATCAGGATCGCGCCTAGTTTTTTGTCTCGCAATCTTACCAGCACTGATTTGGTGGCGAAATCAGCTTTGCACTCAAAGGGTGCGAAGAAAATTTAAATATTTACAAGTAGGCTTAAGTTAACACTGCAATGAAGTTACTGTGAAATTCCCCAAGTCGCCACACTCCGAGTACACTGAGGGAGAATTTAACATGGCCAATGCACCTAACCAGTACGTCTTTCGGACTGTGAGAGGAAACCAGAGCACCCGGGGGAAACCCACGCAGACACGGGGATAACATGCAAACTCCGCACAGACAATGACCCAAGCAGGAATTTGAACCTGGTCCCTGGTGCTGTGAGGCTGCAGTGCTAACCACTGTGTCGCTGTGCCGCCCCTCTGGACTCAATCATCTGGGCTCACTTGCCCTTACCTGCTTGCCGGTTGAGGTCTGCCACAGGGAACGATCGACAGTGAGTCCCGATATCCATGATGAGGCAGAGTAACAGGAGATCTCCCAGTATACTGTGTATACTGGAGGATCGTGATGCCTGCACAATGGAGCTCCTGGAGCTCAACAGCTGCCTTTACTGGTGAGATTCCACTCCATCCCACCCCCAACTGGTGAGAATCACATCTGTTTTTTTTTTACTCACCCAAAAATGAGTCTGAAACTCTCCTATTTCCTCGTTCATTCAGCACTTAGAATGTTTTTTGGTAAGATTGCCCCTGTTGCCTGGGTAACACCATTTGATTCGCTTTTTGCTCTCCTTCCAGCTGTATTCCTCTTTACTGATGATATGTCTTCTTAGATTGGAGACCATGATTTTAATTGTTGATTCTCCATTCAATCAACTACTTTATTCATCAACAATTCTTTTCCTGTTCCAGCATTATCTTCATGCCATTTGTGTTAGCTTGATTCATGTAATTTATGAGTTTGATTTGATTTATTATTGTCACATGTATTAGTGTACAGTGAAAAGTATTGTTTCTTGTGCGCTTTACAGACAAAGCATACCATTCACAGAGAAGGAAATGAGAGAGTGCAGAATGTAGTGTTACAGTCATAGCTAGGATGTAGAAAAAGATCAACTTAGTGCAAGGTAGGTCCATTCAAAAGTCTGACAGCAGCAGGGAAGAAGCTGTTCTTGAGTCGGTTGGTACGTGACCTCAGACTTTTGTATCTTTTTCTCGACGGAGGAAGGTGGAAGAGAGAAGTCTGGGGTGTGTGGGGTCCTTAATTATGTTGGCTGCTTTGTCGAGGAGCGGGAAGTGTAGACAGAGTTAATGGATGGGAGGTTGGTTTGCGTGATGGATTGGGCTACATTCACAACTTTTTGTAATTCCTTGTGGTCTTAGGCAGAGCAGCAGCCATACCAAGCTGTGATACAACCAGAAAGAATGCTTTCTATGGTGCATCTGTAAAAGTTGGTGAGAGTCGTAGCTGACATGCCAAATTTCCTTAGTCTTCTGAGAAAGTAGAGGTGTTGGTGGGCTTTCTTAACTCTAGTGTTGGCATGGAGGAACCAGGACAGGTAGTGATCTGGATCAACGCTCTTTAACTTCTGAGACGTTTCATGCTCCTCGGTGAAAATTTTTACTTCCTCTTGCATCTGTTCAGCTTTTTCTTGACATTCTAAGTTCTTGGTTTTCATTTCAGCCGTATTATTTTTCAACAATTTAGTTGTTCTCCGTGTGCTTGAGACATCCCAGTGCTTTCTCTTCTAGTTCCTTCAGCTTCATTTTCCAATCTTATTTTGTTCTCCGAATGCAGTAGTTATCCTTGTTCTTCATGTTTCCTTAGCTGTTGGCCAGACCTGTCACTGGTGAAGTATTAATCTGTTTTCATTCTGTGATCGTGCTACTCGTGGTGTCAGTGTCCTCTCGCAGCTTGAAAACTTTCACGTCTTTTCCTTTCAATGCCTCCTTCAGCTCTTCAGTCTCTTTCTTCTGTCTCTCGGCTTCCTCCTGGAATATGGAGCGTTGCTGAGTCTTCCTTGCAAACTGGTTGTTCAGTTTGTTCAAGGTGATATTAAATACATTTTGCTTCTCTTCGTAATTTTCCAGAGGAACAACATTTGATGTGAGGGATCCTTGTGGCGTGTGAACGTCCTTCAACAGGTTTTCCTTTCCTCTGCAAATCTCAATTGCCTGCTCTTGAGGATTTTAGTCATTTAACAGAATCTCCTGGTGGGCAGGATGGGAAAATCCCCCCATGGGCGAAATTTTCTCAATAAAATTCGAAGTGTCAAACGGCAAGAGACTCTCCTGTTTTCTCGTCTGTTTTTTTTCAGTGAAGTAGGGAATGGTAATTTATGGCACTCTGTACAACACAGAGACTGTGATATGAATTGCACCTGTAGGGGGGGGTTGGGGTCTCAGTTCACCTGTGAGGCTGGCTGCATGAGTTCCAGGGACACCACTGCACAGGCACCATGATCTTCCACCACACTATATACATCTATATACATTGTGTACACAATATACTGGGAGATCTGTCACCGCCCCTCCCCAACAGACCTCCCCCACCACCCACCCGATCGCAGGCCTGGCCGATCACCCAGCCCCAATCGAATGGCACGGCAAGCCAGTGAGATTCCACCCTACAACTCTATGTTAAACATCTCCCAAGACACAGTCCTGCATGGGTGCTGTCTCCCTGCTAACTTCTGTTAAACTCTTCGACACTAAGTCCACTATCGTATGACTGCCTACATCACCACATGGACAAAACTGTTTCCCTAGTTTCACATTAACCCTTGCTCTGCCTGAGTACCCTTACATTACGAAACTGTAACCAAACTAAATAATTCAATGGTCAGAGAAGCTCCGCACATACATCGAAGCAAATAGACTGGTGAAATAGGCAGAGATGTGGCAGATAAAATTTAACAAGAAACATGTGAAGTGATACATTTTGTTGGAAAATGAGGAGAGTGAATATAAACTAAAAGTTACAATTTAAAATCTCGGGAACAGGGAGACCTGGGGTGTATGTCAACAAATCTTTGAAGACTGTTAAACAAAGCATCCACAATCCACAGCTTTATAACACACAGCCATGTGCTGCAGAAGCAAATACGTTATTCTAAACTTTTATTGTAAGAAGTCTCGCAAAACCAGATTAAAGTCCAACAGGTTTCTTTGGAATCATGAGCTTTCGGAGCGGTGCCCCTTCATCAGATGAATGACAAACTTTTATTAGAGTCATAAAGGTTTACAGCATGGAAACAGGCCTTTGGCCCAACTTGTCCATGCCGCCCCTTTTTTTAAACCTCGAAGCTAGTCCCAATTGCCCACATTTGGCCCAATAGATATTAATCACTGGTGAAGTCCTATTTGGAATATTATGTACAGTTTTGGGCACCACTCTATAGGAAGGATGTCAAAGCCTTTTGGAGCATGCTGGGCAGATTTACTAGACTGGCAAGCATGAGGAATTTCAGTTATGTTGAGGAGAAACCAGAGGAGCAATAATTGTTCTCGTTGGTTCTGAGCAGGTTCAGTGGACGTTGAAGAGAGGTGTTCAAAACCAAACTCAATAAGGAGAATCATTGAAAACCAAGGGACACTGATCAAAGACAGTTGGTAAAAGAACCAGGGGTGAGATTAGGAAAAATATCTTTACACAGCAAGTTTCGGTGTGAAAGGGTGAAGGAAGCAAATTCAATAATAACTTAAAGGCGGGAATGGATTAAATGATTGAAAAGGAAAAAAAAAACAAATTGCAGGTCCATGGGGAAAAAGCCAGAGAATAAGACTAATTAGATAGCTATTTTGAAGAGCTGACCTAATGGGCCGAATCACCTTTGTGTTGTATATGAGATTGTACTGAAAGACGGCTACATTTAAGAAATAATGAGCGGACCCCAATGTGGTTGATTCTTAACTGCCCTCTGAAATGGCCTAGCAAGCCACTCAGTTCAAGGGCAGTTAGGAAGAGCAACAAATGCTGACCTTATTGGTGACACCCACATTTTATGAAAGATAAAAAAGAATTAAAAAAACATCCACTTCTACTCCCCATGCATCCCACCCTTCAATAGGCAGGCACACACAAACGTTTTGATTTTTAAAATTCATTCATGGAACATCCGTATCGCTGGATGGCCAACATTTATTACCCATCCCTAGTTGCCCTTGAGAGTGGTGGTGATACAACTGAGTGGTTTACTCAGTTTCAGAGGGCAGTTGAGAGTCAACCACATTGCTGTGGCTCTGTAGGCCAGACCAGGTAAGGACGGCAGATTTCCTTCCCTGAAGGACATTAGTGAACCAGATGGGTTTTTACAACAATGGTTTCATGGTCATCAGAAGATTCCTAATTCCAGATATTTTTTATTGAATTCAAATTCCACCAACTGCTATGGTGGGATTCGAACCCAGGTTCCCAGAACATTAGCTGAGTTTCTGGATCAATAGTCTACTGATAATAGCACTGGGCCATCGTCCCCCGCCCCCCTATTATTATTAGCAGTGAAGAGGGAATGAAAAAAGTTAATTCCCTGATCGAATACTCACAGTATGGAACTGTATTGATCACATGGGGAACTGAGTGAGAAATTACAGGTGGCAGCCCTTGATTTTCTTTTCATGGATGGGACAGCAACAGCTGGGGACCTTCATTTTCCCAAACTGTGGTTCATGTAAATGCCACCATTTCCTCTTACTCCCCTACTTACTCATCCCTGCTAGGTCCTTTGACTCTGCAATCTGTATTCTGAATGGACCTCTATGGAGTCCTCCACCACACGGTGGATTATTCTTCTAACATTCCTCTGTTTCAATCAACTAGTTCAGTTTTAAAATAATGTACGGGCTCCACTTTAACAAGGAATCCTGCATGAGGACACTTCACTGGTGGATTTTAGATCACTCTTTGCACTTCTGGGAGGCTGGAGGCCAAGGGTTCTTCATGCGATCGATACTTTCAAAGGGGGACTCATTGCTCACCTTCCATTTAGCGCATGTTTCACAGTTGTGTTTCTCGAAGAGAAGGAAAAACTTGAAGCATCTGGGTTCCTGTTCTGACTTGCAGAGTGCAGGCGGTGATTTCTGTGTAACCGGCCTTCAGGCAAGCAGCTGCTTTTTCTTTTACATAATTATTTTCTGGTGAAGCGGCTGGTGTCAGACAGTAGGAACGTGTCATTCTGTCAGCAGGTGAACGCAGGCCCGTCTCCCTCAGGCTCACTTCAGCTCATCGTGCCATTCGTCAATAAAAGCTGCATCTGTCACCTTACAGACTTTCTGTATAACCTCTCGTTCTCTCTCAGTCCATCGCCACGGCATTGCTCGTGGTCGTTCTGAGATCTGGAACATATTTAAAGCATTTAGGAACAAAGAAAGACTTGTATTCCTGTAGCGCCTTTCACAGCCCCAGGATGCGGCAAAGTGATTTACAGCTTATAAAGTGCTTTTGAAGTGTGGCCACTGTTGTGGTGGAGGCAAAACAACAGCCAATTTGCACACAGCAATCTCCCACAAGCAGCATCATGGTTGTAATGACTTCAATCAGGCCATTGAGGTTGGCCTATTGGAGTATGAACTCCAAGATTGAGGATCCAGTTGATGGGCCAATCAGGGAGTCTTTGCCTTGTAGTTAACTGGGAGTGTCAGTTCCTCTAACACCCCTATAGGTAGACTGCTAACTACTAGCACTCTGTGTCCTGCCGTTAGAGTTTGTAAATAAAGGAATTCTGGTGAAGGGATTTATGCCTCGTAAAGAATGCTTTTGGTACATTGGCCTTTATAAATCAAAGTATTGAGTATAGGAGTTGGAATGTTATGGTGAGGTTGTGTAAGACATTGGTGGGGCCGAATTTAGAGTATTGTGTGCAGTTTTGGTCACCTAATTACAGGAAGGATATTAATAAGGTTGAAAGAGTGCGGAGAAGGTTTACAAGGATGTTGCTGGGACTCGAGAAACTCAGTTACAGAGAAAGGTTGAATAGGTTAGGACTTTATTCCCTGGAACGCAGAAGAATCAGGGGAGATTTGATACAGGTGTATAAAATTATGATGGGTATAGATAGAGTGAATGCAAGCAGGCTTTTTCCACTGAGGCTAGGGGAGAAAAAAACTAGAGGACATGGGTTAAGGTTGAGGAGGGAAAAGTTTAAAGGGAATATTAGGTGGGGCTTCTTCACAGTGGTGGGAGTGTGGAATGAGCTGCCAGATGAGGTGGTGAATGCGGGCTCACTTTTAACATTTAAGAAAAACTTGGACAGGTACGTGGATGAGAGGGGTGTGGAGGGATATGGTCCAGGTGCAGGTCAGTGGGACTAGGCAGAAAAATGGTTCGGCACAGGCAAGAAGGGGCGAAAGGCCTGTTTCTGTGCTGTAATGTTCTATGGTTCTATGCCTCCAAAGACTTATTACAGTGTTCAGTATGGAGTTTGACAGATGAATGAAGGCCGGGTAACTGGGGAGAAATCCCCTGATCTTTTATGACCAAATAGGACAGATAGACCCCTGAATTAACATGTCATCCGATCTCCACAGCATTCCCTCAGTGCTGCACTGGAGGATCAGCCTGGGTTAAATGCTCCAATCTCTGGAGTGGGACTTGAAATCAACAACCTCTGAAAATGCTTTCAGAGATCCGTAACTGACCAAGGTAGGGCTGCATCCAACTTGGCCTGTACCTCAAGGCCAGGGAGAGACAGTGACATAGCGGAAATATCCCTGGACTAGCAATCCAGAGACCTCAGCGTAATGTTCTGGGGACCCAGGTTCAAATCCCACCACAGCAGATGGTGATTTGAATTCAATTTTTAAAAATCTGGAATTAAAATCTAATGATAACCATTGTCGATCGTTGTAAATTCCCCTTTAGTTCATTAACGTCCTTTAGGGATGGAAATCTGCCGTCCTTATCTGGTCTGGCCTCCATGTGATTCCAGAGCAATGTGGTTGACTCACAAATGCCCTCTGAAATGCAGAGCAGTTAGGGATGGGCAATAAATGTTGGCCCAGCCAGCGACACTCACATCCCACAAAAAATATTTTTAACAAACTGCTGCGGTGTTCCCTTCTGGTCAAGGAAAGACTTGCATTTATATAGTGCCTTTCATGTTTCATGAACTCACTTTGAAAGTCTGGTGACTTGCGTAATGTACAGGTGTTGTTTTAACTTTGTGTAAAGTGGGTGACAGTGAAGCAGCAACCTATTCTACCTTTCTGTTGATTCACTTTCTACAATGAGTATGAAGAGACTGTGCCCCATGGGACATTTCTGCCTTTCACTGCAGACATCCTTAAGACCTCTCGGAGGAAGATTGCCTAAAGGAAGATTACTGTCAGTCGCTGCTGTTCACTGGTATTTTTTGCGGTTTGGATTCACACCCACAGGGAACTGAGTCGCGATAAATCCAACTCAATCTACTTACGAATCTTTTAATCTGAACTAAGTTCTTGCCCAGGCTCCTGAGGTGAAAACTAGGATTCAAATCATACATTAAATACACCTCCAGGCAGATACAAAGTTTAATTGACTAAATAAAAACACGAAGAATGATTTGTATTAAACAAGAGTTTTAAATCCCATTCTAATAGGACTGGTTTGACTGGGTGGCATAGTGGCACAGTGGTTAGCACTGCTGCCTCACAGCGCCACAGTCCTGGGTTCAATTCCCAGCTTAGGTCACTGTCTGTGTTGAGTTTGCACATTCTCCCCGTGTCTGTGTGGGTTTCCTCTGGGAGCTCCAGTTTCCTCCCACAGTCCAAAGATGTGCGGGTTAGGTGGATTGATCATGCTAAATTACTCCTTAATGTCAGAGGGAGCTAGCTAGGATAAGGTTATGGGGATAGGGCCTGGGTGGGATTGTGTTTTTGGTGCAGACTTGCTGGGCCGAATGGCCTCCTTCTGCACTGTAGGATTCTATGATTTTATTAGTGTCGCTGGCTCAGTTTTATTGTCCATCACTAACCACCCTTAAGAAGGTAGTGGTGAGTCACCTTCTTGAACCGTTACAGTCAATGTGGCAAAGGTGCACCCACAGTGCTGCTTGGGAAGGAGGATTAAAAGGCGAATATATTAGCATCACTATGGAACATAACCTTTTATGTTCTAAGTACCATTTAAGTTTGAGGGTACCAGATTAAATTCTTAATGGAATAAGTCCCATGCATTGACTCTCTTGAAAAAGGACATGTGAAGGGACACTCAGAAGTCTGTTGGGTAAATATTACCTCAGTGGGGTCTCAAAGTGACTGACATTGAAGACAGCTTCCAATTTAGACTTTGGTCCTAAACCTTGATGAAATTTCAGGGACAGCAGTCAAAAAGAATTGCTTTCTTCCCGACTGGAGCTAGATGTAAACTCCTCATAATTCCCTGTTACCAGGTAATTGCACTGCCAGGATTTTCCTAATCAAAATGGTGCCGTGTCATCCAAAGGAAAGGAAAAGAGCTGGAGAGTATTGTGAGTTCCGGGATCCAATACGAGGGATAAAAGTGGCTCAATGCTATTTGTTACCTCACATATGAGGCAGTCAGCCGATAACGGCTTTACCTTTTTGCTAATTTTCTCCTTTTTTTCATTCACCTCTTCAAGTATGGAGAGAAATCTCAGTATACTCTGTGACCCAGGAGAGCAGATGGACCCAGTCTATATTGTCATGAGGTGTCCGGATACATGCGCATTTTTCCAGCAGGATTCACCGAACAACATTCGACAGCAATCCCTTTGCTTGCTAGTTGCCTGCATTCACCACCTCTCAGGCTGAACCAGGTCATATCCTCAATATCCCCTTCAACGCAGTGGCACAGTGGGTAGCACCACTGCCTCACAGCAGCAGTGACCTGGCTTCAATTCCCGGCTTGGGTCACTGTCTGTGCGGAGTCTGCATGTTCACCCCGTGTCTGCATGGGTTTCCTCTGACTGCTCCAGTTTCCTCCCACAGTCCAAAGACTGTGGGTTAGGTTGATTGGCCATGCTAAAAATTCCTCCTTAGTGTTAGGGGGATGTCAGGGGGATTAGTAGGGTAAATATGTGGGGTTACGGGGATTGGGCCTGGGTGGGATTGTTGTTGGTGCAGATTCGATGGGCAGAATGGCCTCCTTCTGCACTGAGGCTGACAATGGCACAGAATGGAGGACTTCAATGTCCATTACCAAGAGTGGCTCAGCAGCACCACCACAGACTGAGCTGGCCGGATCCTAAAGGACACAGCTTCTAGATTGGGACTGCGGCAGGTGGTGAGGGAACCAACAAGAGGGAATAGCATACTGGACCTCCATCCTCACCAAACTACCTGTCTCAGATGGATCTGTCCATGATAGTATCAGTAGGAGTGACCATCGCATAGTCCTTGTGAAGTAAAGTTAATTTATTAGTCACAAGTAAGCTTACATTAACACTGCAATGAAGTAACTGTAAAATTCCCCTAGTATTCATACTCCGGTGCCTGTTTGGTCAATGCACCAAACCAGCACGTCTTTCAGACTGTGGGAGGAAACCAGAGCACCTGGAGGAAACCCATGCAGACACGGGGAGAATGTGCAAATTGCACACAGACAGCGACCCAAGCCAGGAATCGAACCCGGGTCCCTGGCACTGTGAGGCAGCAGTGCTAACCACTGTGCTACCGTGCCACCCTATAATATAATATAATATACTTTGTGGAGACAAAGTCCTGTTGTCACATTAAGGATACCCTCCACCATGTTCTGTGGCACTACCACTGTGCTAAATGGGACAGACTTTGATCAGATCTAGCAATTCAAGACTGGGCATCCATGAGGCACTGTGGGCATCAGCAGCAGCAGAATTGTAATCTCATTGCCTGGCATATCCCCTACTCTACCATTACCACCTAGACAGGGGATCAACCCTGGTTCAATGTACAGTGCAGGAAGGCATGCCAGGAACAACACCAAGCATTTCTATAAATGAAGTGTCAACCTTGGGTGCCAAACAGCATAAGCATCAGGTGATAGACAGAGCTAAGCAATCTAAGAACCAACAGATCAGATCTAAGCTCTGCAGTCCTGCCACATCCAGCCGTGAATGATGGTGGACAATTAAACAACTCACTGGTGGCGGAGGCTCCACAAATATCCCCATCCTCAATGATGGAGGGGCCCAGCACATCAGTGCAAAGGATAAGGCTAAAGCATTCACAAAAATCTTTGCCATAAGTGCCGAGTGGATGATCCATCTCGGCCTCCTCCAGAGGTCCCCCGGATCACAGATGTCAGTCTTCAGCTAATTCAATTCACTCCACGTGATATCAAGAAACGGCTGAAAGTACTGGATACTGTAAAGGCAATGGGCCCTGACAATATCCCAGTAATAGTACTGGACACCTGTGTTACAGAACTTGCAGCACTCCTAACCAAGCTGATCCAGTACAGTCACAACACTGGCATCTACCTGGCAATGTGGAAAATTGCCCAGGTGTGTCCTGTACACAAGAAACAAGACAAATCCAAATCCAATCTGGCTAATTATCACCCCATCAGTTTACTCTCGATCATCTGCAAACTGATGGCAAGCGGTGAGTAACATTTACACCATACAAATGCCAGGCAATGCCCATGTCCAGCAAGAGAGGATTTAACCATCACCCCTTGGCATTACCATCGCTGAATCCCCCACTATCAACATGCTGGGGGTTACCATTGACCAGAAACTGAACTGGACTAGCCATATAAATATTGTGGTTACCAGAGCAGGTCAGAGGCTAGGAATTCTGCGGCGAGTAACTCACCTCCTGCCTCTCCCAATGCCAGTCCACTATCTACAAGGCACAAGTCAGGAGTGCGATGGAATATTCTCCGCTTGCCTGAGTGAGTGCAGCTCCAGAAACACTGAAGAAGCGCAATCTAGGATGAAGCAGCCCATTTAATTACCATCCCTTCCACAAACATTCACTCCCTCCACCACCGATGCACAGTGGCAGGAGTGATGCACTATCAATTACGACACGAAGACTCCTGTGAATGAGGGAAACTAATAGGCTTTTATTCACAGAGAACAGGAGCACACCCTTGTAGCTGACCTGGTCTAGACTGAGGCAAGGAGGAGGGACCATCACCTTTATACCCCACTCTGGGTGGAAAGGGAGGAGTCTCAGGTGGAAAGGGAGGAGTCTCGGGCCAGGTGTGGCCAGGCACATACATGTAGTAACAGTGGTTCACCACAAGTAGTGTGTACCATCTACAAGATGCACTTCAGGAACTCACCAAGGTTCCTTAGGTAGCACCTTTCAAACCCACAACCACTACCATCTAGAAGGACAAGAGTAGCAGATACCTGGGACCTCCACCACCTGGAGGTTCCCCTCCAAGTCACTCCCCATCCTGACTTGGAAATATATCACCGTTCCTTCACTGTCGCTGGGTCAAAATCCTGGAACTCCCTCCGAACTGCACTGTGGGTGTGCCTGCACTTCAAGGACTCCAGCTGTTCAAGAAAGCAGCTCACCACCGCCTTCTGAAGGGCAACTCGGGATGGGCTATAAATGCTGGCCCAGCCAGTGACACTCACATCCCGCAAATGAATCAGAACAAAAATTCCAGGCTCTTTACGTGTTGCTACAAGCATTGCAAACAGGAATGTAGGTCAGTGGAGCCCTCAGGATGATGTTATGGCTGTATCCATATCTGAATGTCAGCTTTACAACATGGCTCACCTCATTTTAATGTTTTCCAGGCAACAAAACCCAACCAAAGCATGATGGGACGCGAACATGAGAATCTTTCACTCTTCACACTTGCTTTCTGAAAAAATAGACTCCAATTCAGAGATGGGTAAGTGGTGTGGCAATTAGCAATTCAAAGTGCACTGGAGGGGGTGCAGAGGAGATTCACCAGAATGCTGCCTGGGATGGAACATTTACGTTATGAAGAGAGGCTGCGTAGGCTTGGATTGTTTTCATTGGAGCAGAGAAGACTGAGGGGCAACCTGATCGAGGTGTGCAAGATTATGAGGGACATGGACAGATTGGATAGGGAGCAGCTATTCCCCTTAGTTGAAGGGTCACTCACAAGGGGACATAGGTTCAAGGTGAGGAGCGGGGGGTTTAGGGGGTATGTGAGGAAAAATATTTTTACTCAGAGGGTGGTGACGGCCTGGAATGCGCTGCCTGGGAGGGTGGTGGAGGCAGGTCGCCTCACATCCTTTAAAAAGTACGTGGATGAACACTTGGCATGTCATAACATTCAGGACTATGGGCCAAGTGCTGGAAGATGGGATTAGGTGGGAGTTCAGATGTTTCTCGTGTGCCAGTGCAGACTTGATGGGCCAAAGGGCCTCTTCTGCACTGTCTGATTCTATGAAATTCTTTACCAACCCTTCCCTCACCCCACCCAGCCCAAGCCCTACCTGCAGAGCAGCCCACTCGCTGATGGTAGATAGTTCTTGATCAGCAGCAACTGGGGTTATTTCCTTTGAGCTTTCAGGGTTATTTTTGATTTGGAGTGAGGTTTGTAAGATTGACTCTGGGAGTCACAGATTACGCAAAATGGTGGCCAAAGTCATGGGTGATTTTAAAACAATTTATTACGAAGCAACAGTTTAACTATGATGCATAAACTAAATAGGCAGAAAAGACAATCAACCCTTAACAGGAGTAAATAGTTTTCTGGTCCTATATTGGACAAACGGGCGGATAAAGTTTATCTCTGTAGCTGGAAATGGCAGTCATGCTCATGGTCTTGTGCTAGACAAAGTGTTAGGCCAAAGCCAGGACGGAGTCACTTTGTCCAGTCCTCTTGAGCTAAGCAAGGTGTTAGGCTGGAGCTAGCATTGGTTCTCCTCAAGAATCTCTTTCCTGTCAGAAGTGATTTTGCCGTCACTGGAGCCAACCTTTTTTCTGGGAGTCTTGTATCAATCACTTATTCAATTGTCCAGTAGTAAGGAACAGATATTCAATTGAATCTCTCCTGTTTCCTTCCAGAGCCCATGAAGTCATAACGTGACTTATCGCTTGCTAATACATCCTGTTCAGCATTTAGAAGAATCATAGAAACCCTACAGTGCAGAAAGAGGCCATTTGGCCCATCGAGTCTGCACCGACCACAATCCCACCCAGGCCCTACCCCCATATATTTTACCCGCTAATCCCTCTAATCTACGCACCTCAGGACACTAAGGGGCAATTTTAGCATGGCCAATCAACCTAACCCGCACATCTTTGGACTGTGGGAGGAAACCAGAGCACCCAGAGGAAACCCACGCGGACACAAGGAGAATGTGCAAACTCCACACAGACAGCAACCCAAGCCGGGAATCGAACCCAAGCCCCTGGAGCTGTGAGGCAGCAGTGCTAACCACTGTGTTACCGTGCCGCCCTTTTACTCGGACAGTCAGTATACATATGGGTCATGAGATTGCACTTATCAGGCTTTAGGAATGTCTTGTTTGAGAGCCTGTGCTAGAGTCATGCCCTTGTCAGAGATAAGGCCTACGCTATCCTATGTTTGTCAGCCCGGCTGCCTGCTATAGAGTTGTTCTTAATATGATGGAGAGCCATTGCTATAATATTCAATTCATTTCTTATAGGGCTATTCAACAGCTATCTTTTACAGGTTTTATAACAGCACTCTAAGCATGTTGCTTTGTCCTTTGAAGAGTTCAAAGGCTAGAAAAAAATGATAAACATGAAAATATATGAAACATCTTTTACAAGCTCAGGACACTTTGTGCTTAACAGAGGGCAAAGTTCTTTTAAAGTGCAGTCGTTTTTAATAATGTCAGAAATATGGCAGTCAATCTGAAGACGCTACAGAAGTCTACAATGTGAAGTTGCTACAAAGAACAATGACTGGATAATCTGTTTGCAGCAATCATTGAGGGTAAATATTGGCCAGGACACCATAGATCCAATAAGTCTTGTAGTGAATAGAGATTAACCAAAATGCAAAGAGATTGTACTTGTGTAGAATGGTAGCAATGGTTGATACCAAAGTTCAAAATTGAATAGAGGCAAAAGGTCTTTAGTTTAGAAAGGCGTCACTGTTCATTGTACTACAAAAGCTGTTTGCTAGTATCTAGGGTGTGGTTAAGCTCTATTCTATATCCGTATCTTCAAGATGTACCAACTCATAAGCAAGAAGAACAAAAACATATGCCATGGTTAACTTTTAAAATTCTATCCTTATTTGCAAGAGCACTTCATCTCATGAGAATTCCTCCCTTTAAAATATTTATGATGTGGAGTTGCCGGCGTTGGACTGGGGCAAGCACAGTAAGAAGTCTCACAACACCAGGTTAAAGTCTAGCAGGTTTATTAAATCAGCCATCATTGAATGGTGGAGCAGACTCGACGGCCAAATGGCCTTATTCTCCTGTATCTAATGGTCTTATGGTCTATTTGCAATCAAGAGCTTTCGGAGCACTGCTCTTTCCTTATTTATGGAGAACAGTTCAAAGCAACTAACCAGGCTTCCTTTTTCTCTTTGGATAACTTTCCTTTACTTATGAGCTCAAGTATCTGAGGAGGTGTCCAGCAGAATGTAAGTGTTTCTCTTTTTTCTCTTTAAATTCAGCAGTGCAGTTTAAAGGTCAATAAGCAACTGACCCAGTTAACAAAGTGGCAGCTAATCTGTCAATCAACTGAAACCTAATTAGGGCCTCAATAGGTATTTCTTTTGATACCAAACAAGTAAACGAACTCAAATTAACTTAGGGACAAAGTAAAAGGGGCAGCTCCCCAAAAGGAAGGGGGGAACAGCGCGAACCAAAAACAAAGTCGAAAGGAAACTTAAAACGTCAAACCAAAAGGTGATTATCGGGGTCGATAATACACCCCAGCCCCTGCGGCGCCCAGCGGTCGCGGAAGGCGTCAACCGCGCCCGTGGACACCGCATGCTCCCTCTCCAGAGACACCTGGCCGTGAATGTAGCCGCGGTAGAGGGGCAGACAGTCGGGATGGACGGCCCCGTCGATCGCTCGCTGCCTGGACCTATTGATGGAGGGCCTCATTAGGTAGCTCTTTCGGCACCAATCAAGTAAACGAACTCAAATTAACTTAGGGACAAAGTAAAAGGGGCGGCTCCCCAAAAGGAAGGGGGGAACAGCCCGAACCAAAATCAAAGTCGAAAGGAAACTTAAAACGTCAAACCAAAAGGTGATTATCGGGGTCGATAATACACCCCAGCCCCTGCGGCGCCCAGCGGTCGCGGAAGGCGTCAACCGCGCCCGTGGACACCGCATGCTCCCTCTCCAGAGACACCTGGCCGCGAATGTAGCCGCGGTAGAGGGGCAGACAGTCGGGATGGACGGCCCCGTCGATCGCTCGCTGCCTGGACCTATTGATGGAGGGCCTCATTAGGTATGAACACTTAGGAATTTTAAACTGAGTCAGCTCAGCTCACTTCAGCTGTATATAAGGCAGTGGTTTTAGCAAGTGCACAACCAGTGAGCCTGTGCATGCCAGTGGGAGAGAGACTGTAGCCGGAGTGAGATTCAGCCAGAGTGAGGGTATTGAGAATTTGGAGCTGACTGGGAATTTGGTGCTGAGGGGAAAGAAGTGCTCATCTTTGGGAGGAGTAAAGAGGTGGACCTGTGAGGGAGCTTTGAGGGCAAGTGAGAGGTAGAAAAAAAATCAAACTGTGACACCACAGCCAGCAGGTAAGTCATGGGCTGGTGACTGATAAGTAGTTTTTCTTTTCTTTTTCTCTAGGCATTGTTGTTGTAAGTTAACTTCAGGATTAAGTCATGGCAGGAGATCCCAGACCTGTGTCATGCTCCTCTTGTGTGATGTGGGAATTCGGAGACCCTTCTGGTGTCCCTGGCTCCTTTACATGCAAGAAGTGTGTCCAACTGCAGCTCCTGTTAGACCACTTGACAGCTCTGAAGCTGTGGCTGGATTTTCTTTGACGCATCTATGATGCCGAGGAAGTCGTGGACAGCACATTCAGTGAGTTGGTCACACTGCAAATAAAAATTACTGAGGGAGATAGGGAATAGATGCTGTAAAAATGGTGAGAAAGGTCAGCGGTCCAGCCTGCGACCTGCATGCTGGGTTTCCTTCTGTGCAAGTAACAGAAAATTCCACCTATTGCCTGTATGTTCCAATGGTGACTTGATTAGCACCAGTCAAAACATTAACTTAATTGGGCTTAATCACCCATCTCCAACAGGTGATTGTCACAGATGCTTTGCTAATGAGACAGCAGATGTGAGTCCTTCACACTCCTGATGTATTTATCTTTGATGGGTTTTGCAGACGAGCTCAACTCCAATGAATTGGAATATAAAACATAGAATAATGCAAATTGGCACAAAGGCAACATCCCCACCCCTGAAAGGCAACTACCCCCAGCATGCATAAGGGCAACACCTTCAATGGATAAGGGGGAGCCTCCCATATGTATCTCCCCAGAGGTGCCCCCAGGGAACAGTGCCAGGGTACTGCACGGGCATGTCCCTCTCCCCACGGAGATCACACTTACCTGTGCTCCCCTAGTGGGTTACCTTCGTCTGGCTCAAAAGCAATCATAAACCTTACTGACGTGATGACATGACAGTGAGGGAGGATCTCAAATATGGGGAGAGGGGGGTGCCCGATATGGTGGGGAAGAAGCTTTTTAATTATATCATTTATTAAAATGATGTTCTTGACCTTCCTGAGTTGAAACCTCTGTCACCAGCAGGAGGGGCAGGGAGAATCGGGAGATGGGCCGAGAGGTGGCGGATGGAGTTTAATGCGGAGAAGTGTGAGGTAATTCACTTTGGTAGGAATAACAGATGTGTTGAGTATAGGGCTAACGGGAGGACTTTGAATAGTGTGGAGGAGCAGAGGGATCTAGGTGTATGTGTGCATAGATCCCTGAAAGTTGGGAATCAAGTAGATAAGGTTGTTAAGAAGGCATATGGTGTCTTGGCGTTTATTGGTAGGGGGATTGAATTTAGGAGTCGTAGCGTTATGTTGCAACTGTACACAACTCTGGTGCGGCCGCACTTGGAGTACTGTGTGCAGTTCTGGTCCCCACATTACAGGAAGGATGTGGAGGCTTTGGAGAGGGTGCAGAGGAGGTTTACCAGGATGTTGCCTGGTATGGAGGGGAGATCCTATGAGGAGAGGCTGAGGGATTTGGGATTGTTTTCGCTGGAAAGGCGGCGGCTAAGAGGGGATCTTATTGAAACATATAAGATGATTAGAGGTTTAGATAGGGTGGATAGTGATAGCCTTTTTCCTCTGATGGAGAAATCCAGCACGAGGGGGCATGGCTTTAAATTGAGGGGGGGTAGTTATAGAACCGATGTCAGGGGTAGGTTCTTTACCCAGAGGGTGGTGAGGGATTGGAATGCCCTGCCAGCATCAGTAGTAAATGCGCCTAGTTTGGGGGCGTTTAAGAGATCCGTAGATAGGTTCATGGACGAAAAGAAATTGGTTTAGGTTGGAGGGTCACAGTTTTTTTTTTAACTGGTCGGTGCAACATCGTGGGCCGAAGGGCCTGTTCTGCGCTGTAATGTTCTATGTTCTATGTTCTATGTTCTATGAGTTCTCATCAGTGAGATTCTCATTTTTTTGTGTCTCTAGAGTCAGCGTGCACAAGTCACTGAAGGTGGCAGGACAGATTGAAAGAGAAGTTAAAAAGGCATACAGCATCCTGGGCTTCATGGGTAGAGGTACAGCACAAAGATACAACAGAATCCTTCCAGTGCAGAAGAGGCCATTTGGCCCATCGAGTCTGCACCAACTCTCTGACAGAGTATCTTATCCAGGCTCTCTACCCCACCCTATTCCTGCAACCTTACATTTACAAAGAACAAAGAACAAAGAACAGTACAGCACAGGAAACAGGTCCTTCGGCCCTCCAAGCCTGTGCCGCTCCTTGGTCCAACTAGACCAATCGTTTGTATCCCTCCATTCCCAGGCTGCTCATGTGGCTATCCAGGTAAGTCTTAAACGATGTCAGCGTGCCTGCCTCCACCACCCTACTTGGCAGCGCATTCCAGGCCCCCACCACCCTCTGTGTAAAAAACGTCCCTCTGATATCTGAGTTATACTTCGCCCCTCTCAGCTTGAGCCCGTGACCCCTCGTGATCGTCACCTCCGACCTGGGAAAAAGCTTCCCACTGTTCACCCTATCTATAATAGTCTTGTATACCTCTATTAGATCTCCCCTCATTCTCCGTTTTTCCAAGGAGAACAACCCCAGTCTACCCAATCTCTCCTCATAGCTAAGACCCTCCATACCAGGCAACATCCTGGTAAACCTTCTCTGCACTCTCTCCAATGCCTCCACGTCCTTCTGGTAGTGCGGCGACCAGAACTGGACGCAGTACTCCAAATGTGGCCTAACCAGCGTTCTATACAGCTGCATCATCAGACTCCAGCTTTTATACTCTATACCCCGTCCTATAAAGGCAAGCATACCATATGCCTTCTTCACCACCTTCTCCACCTGTGTTGCCACCTTCAAGGATTTGTGGACTTGCACACCTAGGTCCCTCTGTGTTTCTATACTCCTGATGACTCTGCCATTTATTGTATAACTCCTCCCTACATTATTTCTTCCAAAATGCATCACTTCGCATTTATCCGGATTAAACTCCATCTGCCACCTCTCCGCCCAATTTTCCAGCCTATCTATATCCTGCTGTATTGCCCGACAATGCTCTTCGCTATCCGCAATTCCAGCCATCTTCGTGTCATCCGCAAACTTGCTGATTACACCAGTTACACCTTCTTCCAAATCATTTATATATATCACAAATAGCAGAGGTCCCAGTACAGAGCCCTGCGGAACACCACTGGTCACAGACCTCCAGCCGGAAAAAGACCCTTCGACCACTACCCTCTGTCTCCTATGGCCAAGCCAGTTCTCCACCCATCTAGCCACTTCTCCTTGTATCCCATGAGCCTTAACCTTCTTAACCAACCTGCCACGTGGGACTTTGTCAAATGCCTTACTGAAATCCATATAGACGACATCCACGGCCCTTCCTTCATCAACCGTTTTTGTCACTTCCTCAAAAAACTCCACCAAATTTGTAAGGCACGACCTCCCTCTTACAAAACCATGCTGTCTGTCACTAATGAGATTGTTTCGTTCTAAATGCACATACATCCTGTCTCTAAGAATCCTCTCCAACAACTTCCCTACCACGGACGTTAAACTCACCAGCCTATAATTTCCTGGGTTATCCCTGCTACCCTTCTTAAACAACGGGACCACATTCGCTATCCTCCAATCCTCAGGGACCTCACCCGTGTCCAAAGAAGCGACAAAGATTTCCGTCAGAGGCCCAGCAATTTCATCTCTCGTCTCCCTGAGTAGTCGAGGATAGATGCCATCAGGCCCTGGGGCTTTGTCAGTTTTAATGTTCCCTAAAAAACCCAACACTTCCTCTCTTGTAATGGATATTTTCTCTAACGGGTCAACACCTCCCTCCGAGACACTCCCGGTTAACACGCCCCTCTCCTTCGTGAATACCGATGCAAAGTATTCATTTAGGATCTCCCCTAT
The DNA here is from genome assembly GCF_964213995.1 of Mustelus asterias. Lineage (NCBI taxonomy): Eukaryota > Metazoa > Chordata > Chondrichthyes > Carcharhiniformes > Triakidae > Mustelus > Mustelus asterias. Next base: position 170,885,529 of record NC_135801.1, read on the forward strand.
TCCCTTGGGTTCCAAGCATAATTCCCCTCCTTTGTCCCTGAGAGGTCCGATTTTCTCCCTGACAACTCTTTTGTTCCTAACGTATGAATAGAATGCCTTAGGATTCTCCTTAATCCTGCCTGCCAAGAACATCTCGTGACCTCTTTTTGCCCTTCTAACTCCCCGTTTGAGTTCTTTCCTACTCTCTCTGTATTCCTCCAGAGCTCCATCTGTTTTCAGTTGCCTGGACTTAATGTACGCCTCCCTTTTCATTTTAATCAGATCCTCAATTTCCCTGGTTATCCACGGCTCTCGAATCCTACCTTTCCTATCTTTCCTTTTTACAGGGACATGCCTATCCTGCAGCCTTATCAATAGTTCCTTAAAAGACTCCAACATGCCAGACGCGGACTTACCCTCGAACATCCTCTCCCAATCAACATCCACCAATTCCTGCCTAATCTGGCTATAGTCAGCCTTCCCCCAATTTAGCACCCTGCCCGTAGGACAGCACTCATCCTTGTCCATTACTATCCTAAAGTTAACAGAGTTGTGGTCATTTACCATGGCCAATCCACCTAACCTGCACATCTTTGGACTGTGGGAGGAAACCAGAGCACCCGGAGGAAACCCACAAAGTGTGCGAACTCCGCACAGTCACCCAAGGCCGGAATTGAACCCGGGTCCCTGGTGCTCTGAGACAGCAGTGCTTGCCACTGTGCTGCCTGATGATGAAGCTTTGTAAAATACTGGTTTCGCTTCAACTTGAACATTGTGTCCAGCCTTGGACACCACATTTTAGGAAGGATAAGAAGATATTAGAGAGAGTACAAAAAGAATCAACTAGACTGGCTCCAGAGGGGAGGCCCATCAGTTACATGGCTAGATCAGAGAAGCTGGGGTTCTTCTCCTGAGAGAAGAAGAGGCTGAGAGGACATTTGATAGAACTATTTAAAATAACGAGAGGTCTTGAGATAGTAGATAGAGAACCTGATTCCATTGGTGAAAGGGTTGAGCACCAGCTGAGGATGCCAGTTTAAAGTGGTTGACAAAAGAATTGACACAGCATGAGGAAAATCACTCTTCTGTCGCCCATGGTCTGGAATGTGCTGCCTGGGAGTATGGTGGAGGCAGATTCAATCCTGCTGGATTATGGAAAAAGGGTGGCAGAGCGGGATTTACTTACTGAGTTGCTCTTGCATGCACACAATTAACAAAATGGCTGCTTTCTGTGCTGTAACCATTCCATAATCCAAATAAAAATCTACTAGCCGTATGGTCCTACCTCAGCAAATCAGACCAACTGGTAAATCAAAGCAGTACATCTGAATAATCATAGAATCCTACTGTGCAGAAGGAGGCCATTCGGCCCATCAAGTCTGCACCAACCACAATCCCACCCAGGCTCTATCCCCACAACCCCATGCTTTTACCCTAACTAATCCCCCTGATACTGAGGGGCAATTTGGCATGGCCACTTCACCTGCACATCTTTGGACTGCGGGAGGAAACAAAGAACCAAAAATAAGGATTTGTATCTGGCTTTTAACGTAGTACCATAATGGAGTTAATTAATGTTACTAAGTTAAGCAGCAAGGATGATTCTGAATTTGTGCAATAGTGTAAAAAGGATGTAGTCAGTGGAAACAATCATGAGGACTGTGGTTGGCACGGCTACCTCACAGCACCAGGGACCCGGGTTCAATTCCGGCCTTGGGTGACTGTGTGGAGTTTGCACATTCCTCTTCTCTCTCCCCCCCGCCCCCCCTCCCCCCCCCCCCCCCACCCCCTCCTGCCGTGGCTGCGTGTGTTTCCTAACAGTCCAAAAGTGTGTGGGTTAGGTTGATTGGCCATGTTCAATTGCCCTTTAGTGTCAGGGAGACTATCAGGGTAAATATGTGGGGCTATGGGGATAGGGCTTGGGTGGGATTGTTGTTGGTGCAGGCTCAATGGGCCTCTTTCTGCACAGTGGGGATTCTGCGAGAGATATAATATAAGCTGCTGATTTGCTATCACAGGGAGTTAAAATTACATCCAGTGAATTAACTATTATCAAATCAGTGTTTGCCAAACATAGTTAAAGCCAGACATGGCTTTATAGCCACAGTGAATAGACTCCATAAAGTCGAGGGAAGTACACTGAGGGAGTAGATGCGACAAAAAGCATAAGCTTTACTAGGAAATTAAGCCTGGAAATGACTCTATGATATTATTGTATATATTTTAATGGTTTATATCAAATTCTTCTGTCTGGCATGTTATCAGAAGCATTGACTCATTTATTTTAAACAGTAAAATGCCTCTGGTATAATAGCAAACAGAATAACATCACAATTACACAGTATAATTTCCATGCTATTATGCTCCATAGTGGTAAAACCCTGGGGTACGTACAGTTTCGAATCATTCACTCTTTGGCATGAGGTTTAATGCAACCTTGTGAAGGGATACTTGTTTGTTGACTAATTTTTATCTGCTTGGCTGCTATGGTAATGACGTTATTTTTTCCATTTGCCAAACAAAAGGAATTTTGAAGCTGTGAAAATCCTTGATTTATAACTATTCTCTTCTGACCCAGTGAACCGTAAAGTGAGCAGAGAGTGCCGACAGCGGCATACAACACACAAAGGAATGGAGAAACCAAGTACATACATGAGCCTACTCAATGAACAATGCAACTTCTTTAGGCTCCTCAATAATTCTGACAATGCTTGACAAGTGTGGTTATACCTTAATAAGCAGCCATGACATTTTCTGTCAAAAAAGAAGAATGATTGATACAGGATTAATAAAGATTTTCCTTTCAAAATGTCACCAGGTAACCCTTTTGTTCCTCTAACCATAATTTCCAGGGAAAAAAAAATCCCTGGAATGTTTTGTATAGTAATTTGTTGAATATCAATCATGAAAAAACTTCAAGTAATTAGTATAACTATAGTCATTAAGGGAGAGACTGTGTATTTTGTGTAAATATTCACATGTTAAAAATACATCCGACAGTGCCATGGGCCAATTTTTTTTTTAAAACACTGAGGAAAGATAAAGGAATCATTGAAAACTGAGGAGAAAGAATCTTGGAAAGCCGTAAGCCAACCTCAAAGTTTCAGATGGTGTATTATAGAGTTGTCAAGCTGTTCCAACACAACTACAACACTGGCATTGACCATTGGAAAGTTGCCCAAGTGTGTCCCAACCACAAACGGGGCTAATTTAGTCCCTGCCATTACTACCTCATCGGTTTACACTCAATCCTCAGCAAAGTGTTGGAAGGTGTCATTGACGATGCCATCAAGTGACATTTGGATGCCAATAATAATGGCGGCACAGTGATTAGCACTGCGGCCTCACAGCACCAGGGACCCGTGTTCGATTCCCAGCTTGGGTCACTGTCTGTGCGGAGTTTGCAGGTTCATAGAAATCTTAGAAACCCTACAGTACAGAGAGGCCATTCGGCCCATCAAGTCTGCACCGACCACAATCCCACCCAGGCCCTACCCCCTATTTCCCTACATATTTACCCACTAATCCCTCTAACCTACGCATCTCAGGACACTAAGGGGCAATTTTAGCATGGCCAATCAACCTAACCCGCACATCTTTGGACTGTGGGAGGAAACCGGAGCACCCGGAGGAAACCCACACAGACACGAGGAGAATGTGGAAACTCCACACAGACAGTGACCCAAGCTGGGAATCAAACCCAGGTCCATGGAGCTGTGAAGCAGCAGTGCTAACCACTGTGCTACCGTGCCGCCCATGTTCTTCCCATGTCTGCGTGGGTTTCCTCCCGCAGTCCAAAGATGTGCTAGTTAGGTGCAATGGCCATGCTAATTTCTCCCTCAGTGTACCCAAACAGACACCAGAGTGTGACGACTAGGGAATTTTCACGATAACTTCAATGCAATGTTAATGTAAGCCCACTTGTGACTAATAAATGTACTTTACTTACTAATCTGCTTGGTGATGCTCTGTTTGGGTTCCACCAGGACCACTTGGTACCAGACTTCATTGCAGCTTTGATCCAGGTATAGATGTAAGAGCCAAGTTCAAAAGGTGAGGTGAGAGTGACTGCCACTGACATCAAGGCAGCCTTTAGTGAAGTGTCACATCAGAGAGCCCCAGCAAAATTGAATCATGGGAAATATCTCCACTGATTGGCATCATAGCTGGCACAAAGGAAGATGGCTGTGGTTGTTTGAGGCCAATCATCTGTCACAGGATATCACTGCAGGAATTCCTCAGGGTAGTGTGCCACAGGACATCACTGACTCAGCATAGTGTCCCAGGCTCAACTATCTTCAGCTGCTTCAGTGACTTTCTCTAGCATAAGATCAGAAGTGGGGATGTTCATTGATGAAGACAAAGGGTGGGATTTTCCAGCTGCACTCACCCCAAGACTGGAAATTCTGCCTGAGGTTAATGGACCTTAGCATAGTCCACCCTCCCCTGCCCACTACGATTCCTGTGCTGGATGGGAAAATTCCACATTGTGTTCAGTACCATTCTCAATTCCTCAGATGTTGATGCGGTCCATTCAGCAAGACCTAGACAACATTCGGGCTTTGGCTAACAAGTAGTAAGGAATATTTGCACTTCACTAGTCAGGCAATGACTATCTCCAACAGAATCTAGCTATCATTCCTTGATATTCAATTGCATTAATACTGCTTAACTCCCCAATATCCAGACAGTCACCATTGACCAGGAACTGAACCGGAGCAGTCACAAACTTTATGGTACAAGAGCAGCTCAGAGGCTGGAAATTCAAGGAAACGTAACTCAATTTGTGATTCTCCAAATACTTTCCACTATCTACAAGGCACATGAAGAGTGTGATGAAATAATCCCCACTTTCTGGATGAGTGCAACTCCAAGACCACTCAAGAAACTAGACACCATCTGGAATAAAGCCTTCTGCTTGATTGGCAGCCCATCATCTTAAAAGGTCATTCTCTCCATGTCCAGCTCACTGTTGCATCACTGTGGGCCAGCTGTAAGATGCACTGCAGCAAATCCCCAAGGTTTCTTTGACAACAGGAGTAATACAGTATGGGCAATATATGCTGGTCTAACCTGTGAAGCCCACATCCCATGAATGAATTAAAAGAAATCTTCCTAACCAGCATTCTCTAGTGCCTAAAGGATCTAAGGCAGTAAGTGCATGGGAACGCCCGCAAGTTCCTGTCCAAATCAAATACCATCCTTATTTGGAAATATATCGGCGTCCTTCATCTTTGCTGGGTCAAAAATCCAAGGACCCAGCTCCATCGAGACAGGCAGCAGAATCCTGGATGCACTTGAGGGCAGATGGAGTAGGAGGGAGGTGGGTTGTACATACATGCAGACTGCTGCACCACTAACCTCCCAAGGGCAATTGGGGATGGGTAATAAATGTCAGCCTTACCAGTGACAACCTCAACAGATTATTTCAAAACCCTCTCATTGTAAGTCTCTGCTTTTCTAATCTGGCTGCAGTCAGGATGGACCGTGAAAAATATCAGGCGTATTCCTGTTCCAGATCAGAAAAAAACCACAGTTTACACATTTTCAAATTTATTTTGAGGTTGCAATTGATTGGATCACTGATTTATTGCTAAGAGATGGTTTCATTGGCTCCTATAGCCACTGCAGTGTAATGCTTTGCCATATGTCGTGACTTAGACCATTGCAATTTTGAAGATTATAATTGGATAAATATTTAAACCAGAAGATGATTTCAGGGCTTTGGAGAGAGAGAGAAAAAGGCAGCGAGATTTCTTCCGCATTGTTCTCGCAAGAAGCTGGTAAAGGCATGATAGGCTCTGTGGTCCCTAACTACTATTATTCTATAAACCTGTGGTAAAAAGTTCATTGGCCTCCTTCTGCACTGTAAGCAGTCTTTCAGCCCATCAGCTCTGCACCAACCCTTACCCAGGCTTACCCCATAACCCCACGTATTTAGCCTGCCAATCCCCCTAACCTTTTTATCTTGGGACACTGAAGGATCTGGGTGTGCAGGTACACAGGCCACTGAAAGTGGCAATGCAGGTGGAGAAGGTAGTCAAGAGGGCATACGGCATGCTTGCCTTCATTGGTCGGGGCATTGAGTTTAAAAATTGGCAAGTCATGCTGCAGCTTTATAGAACCTTAGTTTCCATGCTGTAAACCTCTATGACTATGTTAATTAGGCCGCAATTGGAATATAGGGTTCAATTCTGGTTGCCACATTACCAGAATAATGTGGAGGCTTTGGAGAGGGTACAGAAAAGATTTACCAGGATGTTGCCTGGTAAAGGCAGATATGGTAGTGACTTTTAAGCAGCGTCTTGACAAGTACATGAATTGGATGGGAATAGAGGGATACGCTCCCCGGAAGGGTAGGGGGTTTTAGTTCAGTCGGGCAGCATGGTCGGTGCAGGCTTGGAGGGCTGAAGGGCCTGTTCCTATGCTGTAATTTTCTTCTTTGTTCTTTGTCAATTTAGCACGGCCAATCTACCTAACCCACACCTTTCAGACTGTGGGAGGAAACTGGAGCACCCGGAGGAAACCCACACAGACATGAGGAGAACGTGCAGACTCCACACAAACAGTGACCCTAGGCTAGAATTGAATCCAGGTCCCTGGCACAGGCACCTGGGACCCGGGTTCCATTCCGGCTTGGGTCACTGTCTGTGTGGAGTTTGCGCATTCTCTCTGTGTCTGCGTGGGATTCCTCCAGGTGCTCCGGTTTCCTCCCACACTCCAAAGATGTGCAGGTTAGGTGGATTGGCCATGCTAAATTGACCCTTATGTATAGGTTCGGGGGATTAGCAGGGTAAATATGTGGGGTTAAGGGGATAGGGGCTGGGTGGGATTGTTGGTGCAAGCTCAATGGGCCGAATGGCTTCATTCTGCATTGTAGGGATTCTAAGATACTGAGGCAGCCAGGTTAGAAGGGCTTTCTCCATTCACTAGAATATGAGTCCCGTTCTGTAGATGAGTGACAAACTGGCTTAACCCTAACCCTCATCCTCCCCACTCCTGACCCCCATGCCTCCCATACCTTCCATGCACTCGTATTCCCTCATTCACCCATGTCTCTGTCTCCCCTCCATGTCTCCCTGTGCACCCAATTCACATCTCCATTCCCAATCACCCAGTCCTCCCATGTCTGCTCATCCATTATGCACTCTGTGCAGAACTCTTCAGCCCTACAATAAACTTGGGCTCTTTGTTTATTTTACAGTTTCATTGATATCTCAAAAGTCATTCAAACTATTATCTTAAGTGGTCAAAAAACCGTCAAGATAAACTCAGCTGTGTCAACAACTACGACTGAGCCCAATCCATGAGTGGGGTTTGGAGTTCAGCCAATAATGCATGATGTACTTCTATTGAATGACTGAATGACTGTTTCAAAAACCCTTGCTAAACTAAAACTTTAAGGATGCCTCACATCCTTAAAGTACCTGAGTGAGTGCTTGGCACGCCATAACATTCAAGACTGTGGGCCAAGTGATGACAAGTAGGTGGGCAGGTCAGGGCCTTTCATGCGTTGGTGCAGACTCAATGGGCCGAAGGGCCTCTTCTGCACTGTAGTATTCTGTGAAAGGTAGCTGCAGTGTAGAGCAACTCTGTTTAATGCTGTGGCATGTTGAAACAAAAAGCTTCCTCCTGAGTGAGATAGTCAACTTATTATTAACTTGCTGCTTGGAGCCTAATTCACACCAAGTCCTATCCTCTGATCGTGCATGCTCCAAGATCTATATCCACCCCCCCCCCCCCCCCACCCCGGCCTCCACTTTTCTTACCTCTGGTATATCCTCCAGTCCTACAACCATGCAAGATCTCTTGCACTCCACATTCTGGATTTTTGCTACTTTGTTACTGTGGCTGTTTAGCTTCCTGAGTTCTGGAATTACCCCCATAATCCTCTTCTTCCTTTAAGACACTCTTTAAAACTATGACTTTGACCAAACTTTTGTCACCTGTCTAAATATTTCTGTGGCTCACGTGTTATATATTGTCTGATGATAACACTCCTGTGAAACACCACGGGATGTTTTACTGTGTTAAGATTGCTATAGAAATGGAAGATGTTGTTGTTATTTGCCCATTTAGATATTGTTACCTTGCCCATTAAAAAAAATTAGGTTGAAATTTACAAATTCATTTCATACAAATCACTCCTCTAGGATCCCTCTAACCAGTTGACAAGTGAACTTCCATCCCATTCATCTGGACCGGATTTTAATTAGGTGATAAGGCAAAAATAGAACACTGAAAATGCACAGTGTGCCCATCAGCCTCTGAAAACACAATCAATTGTTTAATAGAAAGATAGAAAATAGGAGCAGGAGTAGGCCATTCGGTCCATCAAGCCTGCTCTGTCATTCAACATGATCATGGCTGATCCCCTATCTCAATGCTCTTCCCATTGTTAAGCCTTTCAGTTACAGTCCAGTAATAAAAGATGATGCAAGTCCAGCTTCTTCACGAACCCACTTCATTCTCTTTTACAACTCTACATGCAGTACCACCATTATATATCCCAGTAAGTACTATTAAAAAAATTAACATACAAATTAGGTCTAAAGTGGAAGGTTTCAATTAACCCATTCCTAACATCCATCTCTGACTTTCTATGCCTTTTAGCTCTGACAAAAGGTCATCTGGACTCAAAACGTCAGCTCTTTTCTCTCCTTACAGATGCTGCCAGACCTGCTGAGATTTTCCAGCATTTTCTCTTTTGGTTTTAGATTCCAGCATCTGCAGTATTTTGCTTTTATCCAAAGTTTAACTCACTGCCACTTCTCTTCCAGGAATGCCTACTATGAAGAAGTACTGCTCTTCTCTCCAACAGGATTAAATATCTCCCACTTTCTGTGCCTTTTAGCTTTGACAAAGGGTCATCTGAATTTGAAACATCTTTTTTCTCTCCCTTACAGATGCTGCCAGACCTGCTGAGATTTTCCAGCATGTTCTCTTTTGATTCCTAACACCCATGCGCCTTGACACCTTTTAGAGTCTAGAAATCTATCTATTTCCTCCTTAAGTATACTCAGTGACTTGGCCTCCACTGCCTTCAGTGGTAGAGAATTTCACAGTTTCACCACCCTCTGAGTGAAGAAATTTCTTGTCATCCCAGTTCTAAATGGCCTACCCCTTATCCTGAGACTGTGACCCCCCTTGTTCTAGACCCTCCTGCCAGTGGAAACAGCATCTCTGTATCCAGTCTGTCCAGCTCTGTCAGAATTTTTATGTTTCAATCACATGCTTTCATTCTTCTAAATTCCAGTGAATACAGGCGTAATCGAGCCACTCTCTCCTCATGCAACAATCCTGCCATCCTAGGAATCAGTTTGGTGAACCTTCACTGCACTTCCTCTACGGCAAGTATATTCTTTCTTGGATAAGGAGACCAAAACTGTGCATAATACTCCAGATGTGGTCTCACCAAGGCCCTCTGCAACTGCAGTAAGACATCATTTCTCCTGGACTTAAACTGACTTGAATTGAAGCCTTTCTAACTGCTTGGTGTACCTGTATGCTTGCTTTCAGTGAACATGTTTTGACCATCAGTAAGAACATCAAAGGAGAGCTTGCTTTGGGCACTCATTCAGAAGAATATATGGTGAGCGAACACAAGCAGTTACTATGAATTCTCTGAGTACAAGTAACCAACAAGTCTCTATATCAGGAGCCTCAACATATTGAAGAGCATTGTACTCAGTGATTACTACGTTGTGCCAATTCATCGTACAGTGCAAGCAAAGATAATTTTGGTCTTGAATAGAACAATGGGCTTTCACTAGTCTGAGACACAAAAAAACAAGAAAATCCTTTCAGACCTCAGTTGTACATGATAAGAAAATGAGTTGGGAAAGCCTGTTTTGTTCTAATCAAGTCAAAAATCTTTTGGGAACAGATCCTTCTTTATTGCACTTTTGGGCAAAACGTTTCCCTTCTGATTTCCTTACGCCTACCCAAATACACATATTTGGAACCACATATTTGGCAGCCATTGTATGACTGTTTGATGTGTTACACAATATTTATCTTTACTGATTTGAAAGATATATTTTGTTAACCACATTAGCCTTTCAGATGGATTAATTTGAAGTTAACACTGATGAAAGAGATGATTCATCTGGAAAGTGGAGCCAGAGCCAAGCCCACGGCACCATGGCTGGTTCAGTTGTACGGACAGGGGCACAAAGCAGTAGAGATTTGATAGATAGGGGAACAGGCAGTTGTGTCCTCAGGTGTGAATCTAAGGTGTTATGTTGCCTATTTTTATTATTTGTTCATGGGGTGTGGGCAACACTGGATGGGCCAGCATTCATTATCCATCCTGTGGGCATTTAAGAGTCAACCACATTGCTGTGGGTCTGAAGTCACATGTAGGCCAGACCTGGTATGGACGGTAGATTTCCTTCCCTAAAAGACACTAGTGAACCAGATGGGTTTTTACGACAATGGTTTCATGGTCACTGTTAGACTTGGCACTGGAATTGGACACAATATTCCAAATGTGGCCTAACCAGCGTTTTATATAACTAACATAATTTGCCAACTTTTATACTCGATGCCCATCCGATGAAGGCAAGCATGCCAAATGATTTCTTCACCACCTTTTCCACCTTGCTGCCACTCTTAAGGATCTGTGGACCTGTACTCCCAGATCTGTGTCTATGCTTCTGATGGTTCTGCCATTTATTTTAGCTTCCACCTGAATTGGATCTACCAAAGTGCATCACCTCGCATTTGTCTGGATAAAATTCCATCTGCCATTTCTCCATCCAATTTTCCAACCTATCTATGTCCTGCTGTATTCTCTGACAATCTTCATTGCTATCCGCAACTCTTAGTATCATCCGCAAACTTGCTAATCAGGCCAGCTACGTTTTCTTCCAAGTCACTTATATATTACAAACAACAAGGACCCAGCACTAATCCCTACGGAACACCACTAATTTGGAAAAACACCCTTTCACCGCTACCCTCTGTCTTCTCGAGCCAAGTAAGAAGTCTCACAACACCAGGTTAAAGTCCAACAGGTTTATTTGGTAGCAAATACCATAAGCTTTCGGAGCAATGCTCCTTCGTCAGATGGAGTGGTCTCTGTTCTCAAACAGGGCACAGACACAGAAATCAAATTACAGAATACTGATTAGAATGCAAATCTCTACAGCCAGCCAGGTCTTAAATGTACACACAATGTGGGTGGAGGGAGCATTCAACACAGGTTAAAGAGATGTGTATTGTCTCCAGACAGTACAGCTTGTGAAATTGTGCAAGTCCAGGAGGCAAGCTGTGGGGGTTACTGATAATGTGACATAAATCCAACATCCCGGTTTAGACCGTCCTCATGTGTGCGGAACTTGGCTATCAGTTTCTGCTCAGTGACTCTGCGCTGTCGTGTGTCGTGAAGGCCGTAATGAGATTCTGGAAGGCATTGTTATGGTTTAGGTCAGAAACTCCACAGTGTTCCATGGAGCCCGCCTGGATCATAAGTTTTGCACCTTGAATTTGGCCAGGATAAGCACGATATGGTTAAAGATGGCTGGCTGTAGAATGGTTTAAGATGCCTTCCAGAATCTCATTACGGCCTTCACGACACACGACAGCGCAAAGTCGCTGAGCAGAAACTGATAGCCAAGTTCCGCACACATGAGGACGGCCTAAACCGGGATGTTGGATTTATGTCACATTATCAGTAACCCCCACAACTTGCCTCCTGGACTTGCACAATTTCACAAGCTGTACTGTCTGGAGACAATACACATCTCTTTAACCTGTGTTGAATGCTCCCTCCACCCACATTGTGTGTACATTTAAGACCTGGCTGGCTGTAGAGATTTGCATTCTAATCAGTATTCTGTAATTTGATTTCTGTGTCTGTGCCCTGTTTGAGAACAGAGACCACTCCATCTGACGAAGGAGCATTGCTCCGAAAGCTTATGGTATTTGCTACCAAATAAACCTGTTGGACTTTAACCTAGTGTTGTGAGACTTCTTACTGTGCTTACCCCAGTCCAACGCCGGCATCTCCACTTCTAGAGCCAAGCCAGTTCTGAATCCACCTAGCAAATTCGCCCCTGATCTCGTGTGATTTAACCTTTTGCTCCAGCCTGCCATGAGAGACCTTTGTCAAATGCTTTAGTCCATGTAGACAACATCCATGGCCCTTCCCTTGTCAATCATTTTTGTCACCGCCTCAAAAAACTATTATAGTTGTTTTGTTTGTAATTGATAACAGTTATTGCTAATATTCTTACTATACATGTTAACTGTATTCTTAAATAAACGTTGTTTGATTAAAGCTCCCTAGTGGGTCATTTGAATCATACCTGATGTGAACCATATCGTGCTTATCCTGGCCAAATTCAAGGTGCAAAACTTATGATCCAGGCGGGCTCCATGGAACACTGTGGAGTTTCTGACCTAAACCATAACAATGCCTTCCAGAATGTGAAGAGTCTGCACTTTCTATTTTTTCAACTTTAAAAGTCACGCTCCAAATAACCGCCACAACAATGGCTGCTGAAGAGAATCAAATCGTGGCAGCATTTCACATGACCAGCCTCTTTCTGCAACCTCATTACAGGCTTGGTTCAAACATGGACAAAAGAACTTAACTAAGGAGGTGAGATAAGAGTGACTGCTATTGATACCAAGGTAGCATTTGACTGAGTATGGCATCAAGGAGCCCTAGCAAAACTGGGGTCAATGGGAACCCTAGGGAAAACTTTCTGCTGGCTGGACTCACACCTAGCTCAATGAAATATAGTTGTGGTTGTTGGAGGTTAATCATATCAGCTCCAGGACATCACAGCAGGAGTCTGTCAGGTTAGTGTCCTAGACCCAATTTGCTTCATCAATGACTATCCCTCCATCATAATGGCAGAAGTGTTCGCTGATGTTGCACAATGTTCAGTACCGTTTACGACTCCTCAGATATTGATGCAGTCCATGTCCAAATGCAGCAAGACCTGGACAATATTCGGTCTTGGTCTGATAAGCAGCAAGTAACATTCACACCACACAAGTGCCAGGCAATGACCATCTCCAACAAGAGAGAATATAACTATCATCCCTTGACACACAATAGCTTTGCCATCAGTCAGTTCCTCCACTAACAACATCCTCGGGGTTACCATTGATCAGAAGCCGGACTGGACTAGCCATGGCTACAAGAGCAGGTCAGAGGCTAGGAATCCTCTGGCGAGTAACTCACCTCCTGACTCCCATAGCCTGTCCACCATCTACAAGGCACAAGTTAGGAATGTGATGGAATACTCCCCACTTGCCTGGATGAGTGCAACTCCAACAACACTCAAGAAGCTTGACACCATCCAGGACAAAGCAGCCTGCTTGATTGGCACCACATCTACAAACATCTACTCCCTCCACTACCCAATGAACAGTGACAGCCTTGTGCACAAGGTGCACTGGAGCAATTCACCAAGGCTCCTTCAACAGAACCTTCCAAACCTGTGACATCTACCAATTAGAAGGACAAGGGCAGCAGATGCTTGGGAACGCCACCACCTTCAAATTGCCCTCCAGGTCACTCATCATCCTAACTGGAAATATATCACTGTTCCTTCAGTGTTGCTGGGTCAAAATCCTGGAACTCCCTCCCTAACAGCATTGTGGGTGTTCATACACCACATGGACTGCAGTAGTTCAAGAAGGCAACTCACCGCCATCTTCTCAAGGCCAATTAGGAATGGGCAATAAATGCTGGCCTAGCCAGTGAAGCCCACATCTTAGTAATGAATATAAAATGCTGTCTGCCTGCATGTGAAACTCCATTTTGATCCCTATTTGACCCACTCCTTTTTTTTAACCACTTTTTTACTATTTATAATCTTACAGAAGATTGGATTCCCTTAAATGTTAGCTGTCAGTCTCTTTTCATACTCTCCTTTTGTCTCTCTTATTTGCTTTTTTAATTCTGCCCTGAACCTTTTATATTCATCCTGGTTCTCGTTTATATTATCCACAACACATCTGTCAATAGCGCACACTTTCTTATTCATTTTAAACTCTAACTCTTTGGTGGGAACATATCTGGACGGTGCCAAAGCTTTATCGTCACAGGTAGCCCATTGTTCAGTTAGTTTTGCCAGCCAGCCTTTGATTCAAATCTATCTGAGTTAGATCCATACGTACTCCCATCGGAGTTGGCTTTCCCCAGATAATTATTTGTACTCCTAGATGTTTCCTTGTCCTTTTCCATGACGAGCTTAAACTTCATGGTACAAAGATTGCTGACCCCTAAATGTTCCCCTACTGACACTTGATCCACTTGGCCCACCTCATTCCCAAGAACCACATCTAACAAAGCCTCATTTCTCATTGGATTGGATTGAATATTTTCCTGAACAAATTCTTGGAATTCTTCCCCTTCTCACTATTACTATTCCAGTCTATGTTTACATAAAGTCCCCCATTATAACTACTCTATAATTTTTATAACTCTGAAATTTCCTTGCAAATCGCCCCCCCCCCACACCCCCCGCCCTAGTTTGTGGTAGATAGACTGCACCAAGCAATATAATTGCACTTTTCTGTATTCTCTGACAATCTTCATCACTATCTGCAACTCCACCAATCTTAGTATCATCCACAAACTTGCTAATCAGACCAGCTATGTTTTCTTCCAAGTTGTTTATGTATATTACAAACAGCAGAGGCCCTAGCACTGATACCTGCGGAACACCACTATGACCAAGCCAATTCTGAATCCATCTAGCTAGTTCACCCTTGAACCCATGAGATTTAATCTTTTGCACCAGCCTGCCATGTGGGACCTTATCAAATGCCTTACTAAAATCCATGTAGACAACACCCACAGCCCTTCCCTCATCAATCATTTTTGTCACCTCCTCAAAAAACTCAATTAAATTAGTAAGACATGACCTCCCACGTACAAAACCATGTTGTCTGTCGCTAACAAGACCATCCAGTTCCAAATGTGTTTGGATCCTATTCCTAAGGATCTTCTCCAACAGCTTCATTATCACTGACGTCAAGCTCACTGGTCTATAATTACCTGGGGATCCTTGCTACCCTTCTTAAATAATGAGAAAAGATTGGCTATCCTCCAATCCTCTGGTACCTCACCAGTGGCCAACAAAGAATCAAAGATTTCTGTTAGAGGCCCAGCAATTTCATCTCTTGTCTCCCTCAGTAATCTGGGATAGATGCCATCTGGCCCTTTAATTCGCCTAACATTTCCTCCTTGGTAATGATGACTTGTTCTAAAGGGTTTACAAGCCCCTCCGAGACACCATCAATCGACATGTCCCTCTCCTTTGTGAATATCAATGCAAAGTACTCATTAAGGATCTCACCCACTTCCTTTGGTTCTACACATAATTTCCCTCCTTTGTCCTTAAGTGGATCAACTCTTTCTCTAGCTATCCTTTTGTTCCTAATATACGTATAAAATGCCTTGATTTTCCTTAATCCTGTCTGCCAAGAACCGACAAGGTTAAGGAGAATCCCATGGCATCTGTCAACCACATTTCTGTGGCCCTGGAGTCACGTGTAGGACAGACGAGGTAAGGATGACAGATGTCCTTCCCTAAAGGACATCAGATGGGTTTTTCTGACAATCGACAATGGTTTCGTGATCATCAGTAGATTCTTAAATTCAGATATATATTTTTTCATTGAATTCAAATTCCACCATCTGCCGTGATGAGATTTGAACCCGGGTCCCCAGAACATTAACTGAGTTTCTGGATTAATAGTCTAGCGATAATACCACTGGGCCATCGCCTGGCGGTTTTTAGATTTTATCATTTTCCCACTTACTCCAAATCCACCTTACTGGGGAAGGTGGGACCTGTACAAACAGGACGGGGTGCACCTGAACCAGAGGGGCACCAATATCCTCGGAGGGAAATTTGTTACGGCTCTTCAGGGGGGTTTAAACTAATTTGTCAGGGGAGTGGGAAAGGGAGTTGTAGTCCAGAAGTCAGTGAGGGTGGTGAGGTATTGGGGAAGGTATCAGGGTCAAGGGTGGGTACTGGTAGACAGGAAGGTGGGTTGAAGTGTGTCTACTTCAATGCAAGGAGCATCCGGAACAAGGTAGATGAACTTGGGGCGTGGATTGGTACTTGGGACTACGATGTTGTGGCCATTACGGAGACGTGGGTAGAACAAGGACAGGAATGGTTGTTGGACGTTCCGGGGTATAGATGTTTCACTAAGTGTAGGGAAGCTGGTAAAAGAGGTGGAGGAGTGGCATTGTTAATCAAGGATAGTTTAACGGCTGCGGAAAGGCACTTCGTGGGGAATCTGCACACTGAGGTAATATGGGCTGAAGTTAGAAATAGGAAAGGAGCGGTCACGTTGCTAGGAGTTTACTATAGGCCCCCAAATAGTAATAGAGATGTGGAGGAAGAAATTGCTAAGCAGATTATGGATATGTGTGGGGGTCACAGGGTAGTTGTCCTGGGGGACTTTAACTTTCCAAATATTGATTGGAACCTTTGTAGGTCAAATAGTTTGGATGGGGCAGTTTTTGTGCAGTGTGTGCGAGAGGGTTTCCTGACACAATATGTGGATGGGCCGACTAGAGGTGAGGCCACATTGGATTTGGTACTGGGAAATGAACCGGGCCAAGTGTTAGATTTGGTTGTGGGAGAGCAATTTGGAGATAGTGACCACAATTCGGTGTCTTTTGTTATTGCAATGGAGAGGGATAGGGCCGTACGGCAGGGCAAGGTTTACAATTGGGGGAGGGGTAATTATGATGCGATTAGGCAAGAATTAGGGGGCATAAGTTGGGAACAGAAACTGTCAGAGAAAGGAACTAATGAAAAGTGGAACTTTTTCAAGGAACAAATACTGGATGTCCTTGATAGGTATGTTCCTGTCAGGCAGGGAGGAAATGGCCGAGTGAGGGAACCATGGTTCACAAAAGAGGTGGAATGTCTTGTGAAAAGGAAGAGGGAAGCTTATGTAGGGATGAGGAAACAAGGTTCAGATGGCTCGATTGAGGGTTACAAGTTAGCAAGGAATGAGCTGAAAAAGGGGCTTAGGAGAGCTAGGAGGGGACATGAGAAGTCCTTGGCGGGTCGGATCAAGGAAAACCCCAAGGCTTTTTACTCTTATGTGAGGAATAAAAGAATGACCAGGGTGAGGTTAGGGCCGGTCAAGGACAGTAGTGGGAACTTGTGTATGGAGTCAGTAGAGATAGGCAAGGTGATGAATGAATACTTTTCTTCAGTGTTCACCAAGGAGAGGGGCCATGTTTTTGAGGAAGAGAAGGTGTTACAGGCTAATAGGCTGGAGGAAATAGATGTTCGGAGGGAGGATGTCTTGGCAGTTTTGAATAAACTGAAAGTCGATAAGTCCCCTGGGCCTGATGAAATGTATCGTAGGATTCTTTGGGAGGCAAGGGATGAGATTGCAGAGCCTTTGGCATTGATCTTTGGGTCCTCGCTGTCCACGGGGATGGTGCCAGAGGACTGGAGAATGGCGAATGTTGTTCCTCTGTTTAAGAAAGGGAATAGAAATGACCCTGGTAATTATAGACCGGTTAGTCTTACTTCGGTGGTTGGTAAATTGATGGAAAGGGTCCTTAGGGATGGGATTTACGACCATTTAGAAAGATGCGGATTAATCCGAGATAGTCAGCACGGATTCGTGAAGGGCAAGTCGTGCCTCACAAATTTGATAGAATTTTTTGAGGAGGTAACTAAGTGTGTTGATGAAGGTAGGGCAGTTGATGTCATATACATGGATTTTAGTAAGGCGTTTGATAAGGTCCCCCATGGTCGGCTTATGATGAAAGTGAGGAGGTGTGGGATAGAGGGAAAGTTGGCCGATTGGATAGGTAACTGGCTGTCTGACCGAAGACAGAGGGTGGTGGTCGATGGAAAATTTTCGGATTGGAGGCAGGTTGCTAGCGGTGTGCCGCAGGGATCAGTGCTTGGTCCTCTGCTCTTTGTGATTTTTATTAATGACTTAGAGGAGGGGGCTGAAGGGTGGATCAGTAAATTTGCTGATGACACCAAGATTGGTGGAGTAGTGGATGAGGTGGAGGGCTGTTGTAGGCTGCAAAGAGACATAGATAGGATGCAAAGCTGGGCTGAAAAATGGCAAATGGAGTTTAACCCTGATAAATGTGAGGTGATTCATTTTGGTAGGACAAATTTAAATGTGGATTACAGGGTCAAAGGTAGGGTTCTGAAGAGTGTGGAGGAACAGAGAGATCTTGGGGTCCATATCCACAGATCTCTAAAGGTTGCCAGTCAAGTGGATAGAGCTGTGAAGAAGGCCTATAGTGTGTTAGCTTTTATTAACAGGGGGTTGGAGTTTAAGAGCCGTGGGGTTATGCTGCAACTGTACAGGACCTTGGTGAGACCACATTTGGAATATTGTGTGCAGTTCTGGTCACCTCACTATAGGAAGGATGTGGAAGCGCTGGAAGGAGTGCAGAGGAGATTTACCAGGATGCTGCCTGGTTTGGAGGGTAGGTCATATGAGGAAAGGTTGAGGGAGCTAGGGCTGTTCTCTCTGGAGCGGAGGAGGCTGAGGGGAGACTTAATAGAGGTGTATAAAATGATGAAGGGGATAGATAGAGTGAACGTTCAAAGACTATTTCCTCGGGTGGATGGAGCTATTACAAGGGGGCATAACTATAGGGTTCGTGGTGGGAGATACAGGACGGATATCAGAGGTAGGTTCTTTACGCAGAGAGTGGTTGGGGTGTGGAATGGACTGCCTGCAGTGATAGTGGAGTCAGACACTTTAGAAACATTTAAGCGGTTATTGGATAGGCACATGGAGCACACCAGGATGATAGGGAGTGGGATAGCTTGATCTTGGTTTCAGATAAAGCTCGGCACAACATCGTGGGCCGAAGGGCCTGTTCTGTGCTGTACTGTTCTATGTTCTATGTTCTATTTCCTACAACCTCACTGTTTTGTTATCTCCTCTAGTGTGACCTCCTGGTTCCCACACTCCTCCCAAATTAGTTTGAACCCTCAAGAGCAGCTTCTTTGCTGCTGCCATCAGACTTTTGAATGGACCTACCTTGCATTAAGTTGATCCTCCTCAACACCTTAGATATGACTGTAACACTGCAGTCTGCACTCTCTCATTTCCTTCTCTATGTATGGTATGCTTTGTCTGTATAGCACACAAGAATCAATACTTTTCACTGTATACTAATACATGTGACAATAATAAATCAAATCAAACCAATGGTATGAGCAAATTGCCCCGTAAAGGAATTGGTCCCGGCTCTGATTAGTTGCAACCCATCAGGCCTGTACAAGTTCCATTTCCCCAGAAGTGATCGCAAACTCTCAGGAACCTAAAGCCCACCCTCCTGCACCATCTGTCTAACCAGGCATTCATCTGCTTTATCCTCCCATTTCTGTACTCACCTGTGAGCGGTGCCGGGAATAATCCTGTTACTAACTTGATGTAGTTGAGGTCCCGCAGAACGGAATTTCCCATTGGCCTCGGGTGGGATTTTACAAGCGAGCGAGGTCGTAAAGCCCCGGGCTTAGTGTCAGGGGGATCAGCAGCGTAAATACGTGGGGTTCAGGGGATAGGGCCTGGGTGGGATTGTTGTCAGCGCAGGCTCAATAGGCCAAATGGCCTCCTTCTGCATAGTAGGAATTCTATGATTCTTTGCTTGCTACCCCTACCCGCTCTCACCCCCACCTCCATGACAAATGAGTGCAGCTTGAAACTTACTGCACACCTCGGAGTTTGGTGATTGGGGGATCCTTCCCTTTTGCTTTGTCTAATTTCTTTACCCTGTTGGACTTGGTTGCTACTCTACTACAGAGAAAGAAGCTATTTGTTTGAGTATCTAATGTGTGGTTAAGGTCTATTCTGTTGCTAAGATTTAAAATAGTACAGGAAATTGTGGGAAGGTTAATGTATTAAAAAGGAAAATAGCTAAGTGAACAAAATGATTAAATAGTTAAATAAAACACATTGAGGATGCCAGGACACGTGATGTGTCACAGTTGCAGCATATGGGAACTCAGTGATGCCAGTGCAATCCAGATCTAACTAGTCTGCAGTAAGGTTTGAAGAGCTTTGGCTCAGAGTCATCGAGCTGGAGGCTGAGCTGCAGACACTGTGACACATCAGGTGGGAAAAGTTACCTGGATGTTTGTACCAGGAGGCAGTCACACCCCTTAAGTTGGGTCTTCTGATTTGAGCAATGTTTAGGCACAGGAGAGTGTGACTGCAAGTGAGACAGACAAGGGGACTCAGAGGACAGGAGTACAGAGGGTTCAGCTTTTACAATTGTCCAGGCTCTCCCAACTTGTTTCAGTGAGAGTGGTGGCTGCAGGGGACATAAGCTGACTGATCATGATCCTGTATTATAGGAAGCCTTTCAAGTGGGGGGAGCAAAAAGCAATATAGTGGTAATAGGGGACTATAAAATGAAGGAGATTGACACTGTCCTCTGTAGCAAACAGCACCAGAAGGTTCTGTTGCCTGCCCGGAATCAGTGTTCAGGACATCTCCTCGGAGCTGGAGAGGAACTCAGTGAGAAGGGGGGAGGATCCAATCATTATGGTCCATGTAGGTGCCAACAACATAGGATGGACAAGGAAAGAGGGTCCACATAGGGAGTATGAGAAGCTGGGCACTAAATTAAAAAGCAGAACTCATAATCTCTGGACTATTACTCACGCCATGTGCAAATTGCAGAGGGTACATCAAATTAGAGAGAGATAGATATGTGGCTCCAACACTGGTGTGGGAGAAGTTGGTTCCAGTTCATGGGGCTCTGATACCAGTGCTACAGAAAGTGGGGACTGTACATTTGGGACAGTCTACACCTGAACCTTGCTGAGACTGTTGTTCTAGTTAGCTACATAACTAGGGAAATAAAGAGGGTTTAAAACTATATAGTAGGAGTAAGGGATCAAATTTGGGAAGATGTTACATCAAAGAGTAGGATCAAGGCAAGAGAGAAAAGTATTAATATAGGAAATGATAAACAGACTGTGACAGGAAGGGACAGAGTGCAAATCTATAAGCAAATCAGCAGATTAAGCTAGAGGTTATAAAAATGACAAAACTAAATGCATGTAGCGTTTGAAACAAAACAGAAACTGTGTGGTAATATAATCAGGGCCTAGTTTTAAGGCCAATTAAATTGGATATCTGATGCGCTATCAATAAGGCGAAAGACTACCGATATGCCAATATAAGTGTAGGCTTTTATTCACAACAGAATCAGGAGCAGATCCCAACAAATAGCCGACCTGGACTGAACAAGGGGGAGGAGACAGCCACCTTTATACTAGGTGCTGAGGGGAGGAACCAAACTGGAAGGGGATGTGTCCAGGTATGACAAACACACACAACGGTGGTCCATATAGGACAAAGGCACAACTGAGGTCCACCACAATATCCTAAGTTAAAGAATTGGGCATATTAAAGTCAAACATTGGGCAGGCCAGACTTGACTGAGGTCAAGTATACAAAGACACAAACTTGTCTGGGCTGTCCCATCAAAGATCATCGCACTGAGACCCAGCAGGAGATCATCGCACTCCATTGAAATGCACCGGCCTATTTTTAAAAGTCCAGATCGGGCCAGAATTTATGTCACCTAGAGTTCCTGCAGTTACCTTATCTGGCAACAGGTTTCATGTAAGCAGCACCATGGAGATGGATACCTGGGGGCAGGCCCTGGTGTCCTGTCAGGCAGACATCAAGAAACTGACTAGGTATTGGGACCCCTCCTGACACCTCAATGGCCAGAAGCCAGAGAAGTTTCTGGGAAGGAGGGGAGAGTGGGGGCATCTCAGACACACCAGCAGCGAAGACTCGACGAAGGAGGTGACCAGTGGTGAGCCTGTCTTGTCAGCCTTGACCTGGAATGTCACACTTGAATTTGAATTGGACTTTGATTGGATTGAATTGGATATAAAGGAAAAAAAGACTGATCAGAGAAAGAAGGAAGGAAGAAACTGCCATCGAAGCTCACCTTCATGACAATGGACCAGAGGGACTCAGAGAATCGAGCCGGCAGTTTCACCAAACCATCTTTGCACGTAGTACACTTGAATCTGGGGTATCCTCTTCTTTTATGTGGGTAATTTAAGGGTTAATAGTACTATTATTAATAAATTTACTGAACCTTTACCTGTGTTTGCCCTTTATCCATCTTGCAAATAAGAACACCTGGGTAAAACCTTTGAGTGAATAACTGGTCAAAAGTATCTGAGGTTTTACAGGTACACAACTGAGTGTAAATAGAAATAGTACAATCTTTTAGCTAATTCAGAGACATGGCTGTAGGATGACCTAGCTTGGGAGCTTAATATTAAAGGGTACATGGTGTATAGGAAGGACAGGAAGCGAGAAAAGGATGGAGGGGTGGCTCTGTTAATTAATGATGGTATTAGCATATTCAAGAGGGATGGTCCAAGTTCAGGAAACCAGGATGTAGAAGTTTCGGTAGAGATGAGATATGATGAAGCCAAGAAGTCACTTGTCGGTGTGATGTACAGGCCCTCAACAGTAACCATACAGCAGGACATAAGGGAATAAAGGAAGAGATAATGAGAGTTTGTCAGAAAGGTATGCCAATAATCATGGAGGATTTTAATCTGCATGTAGACTGGACAAATCAGATGGGCATAGGTAGCTGAGATGAAGAATTCATACAATGTTTTTGGGATGGTTTCTTAGATGGTTTCTTTTGGTATGGTTTCATTCTGGCGCCATCCAGACAGCAGGCTGGTATTGTGCAATGAGATAGGGTTCATTAATTACCTCATAGTGAAGGTGATCACAATATGGTTGAATTTTACATTCAGCTTGTGGAAGAAAAGAATGGATCTAACACTTATATTTTAAACTTAAATACGGGCATGAAAGCAGAGCCAGTGAAACTGAACTAAATTGAAGGGATAGGTTAATGGAGATGCGGTGGTAGTCATTTTAGGGAATATTTCTGAATTTCATGGGGAGGATCGATCATCTGTGGTTAACTGAAAAAGTTAAAGATATTATCAAACTTTAAAGAAAAAGCATATAATTGTGCAAAGATGGGTGACAGGTCAGAAGATTGGACAGAATATAAAAACAGCAACGAATTACTAAAAGATTGATAAGGCAGGAAACATTAGAGTACAAGAGAAAGCTAGCAAGAAATATAAAGACAGATAGTAAAAACGTCTATAGATACTTTGAAAAGAAAAGAGTTAACAAGGTGAGCATTAGTCTATAAGAATTGAGGCTGGGGAATTGAAAATAAGGAAATAGCAGATAAATTGAATAGGATTTTTAAAAATTCATTCATGGAACATGGCCATCACTGGCTGGCCAGCATTTATTGTCCATCCATTGCCCGAGGGCAATGGAGAGCCAATCACATTGCTGTGGCTCTGGAGTCACATATAGGCCTGACCAGGTAAGGATGGCAGATTTCCTTCCCTAAAGAACATTCGTGAGCCAGATGGGTTAAAGTACAAAGAAACAAAGAACAAAGAACAAAGAACTGTGTGGAGTTTGCACATTCTCCTTGTGTCTGCGTGGGTTTCCTCCGGGTGCTCCGGTTTCCTCCCACAGTCCAAAGATGTGCGGGTTAGGTTGATTGGCCAGGTTAAAAATTGCCCCTTAGAGTCCTGGGATGCGTAGGTTAGAGGGATTAGCGGGTAAATATGTGGGGTGGGATTGTGGTCGGTGCAGACTCGATGGGCCGAATGGCCTCCTTCTGCACTGTAGGGTTTCTATGATTTCTATGAACAATACAGCACAGGAACAGGCCCTTCGGCCCTCCAAGCCCGTGCCACTCCCTGGTCCAAACTAGACCATTCTTTTGTATCCCTCCATTCCCACTCCGTTCATATAGCTGTCTAGATAAGTCTTAAACGTTCCCAGTGTGTCCGCCTCCACCACCTTGCCTGGCAGCGCATTCCAGGCCCCCACCACCCTCTGTGTAAAATATGTCCTTCTGATATCCGTGTTAAACCTCCCCCCCTTCACCTTGAACCTATGACCCCTCGTGAACGTCACCACCGACCTGGGGAAAAGCTTCCCACCGTTCACCCTATCTATGCCTTTCATAATTTTATACACCTCTATTAAGTCTCCCCTCATCCTCCGTCTTTCCAGGGAGAATAACCCCAGTTTACCCAATCTCTCCTCATAACTAAGCCCCTCCATACCAGGCAACATCCTGGTAAACCTCCTCTGTACTCTCTCCAAAGCCTCCACGTCCTTCTGGTAGTGTGGCGACCAGAACTGGACGCAGTATTCCAAATGCGGCCGAACCAACGTTCTATACATCTGCAACATCAGACCCCAACTTTTATACTCTATGCCCCGTCCTATAAAGGCAAGCATGCCATATGCCTTCTTCACCACCTTCTCCACCTGTGACGTCACCTTCAAGGATCTGTGGACTTGCACACCCAGGTCCCTCTGCGTATCTACACCCTTTATGGTTCTGCCATTTATCGTATAGCTCCTCCCTACATTATTTCTACCAAAATGCATCACTTCGCATTCATCAGGATTGAACTCCATCTGCCATTTCTTTGCCCAAATTTCCAGCCTATCTATATCCTTCTGACAATGCTCCTCACTATCTGCAAGTCCTGCCAATTTTGTGTCGTCCGCAAACTTACTGATCACCCCAGTTACACCTTCTTCCAGATCGTTTATATAAATCACAAACAGCAGAGGTCCCAATACAGAGCCCTGCGGAACACCACTAGTCACAGGCCTCCAGCCGGAAAAAGACCCTTCCACTACCACCCTCTGTCTTCTGTGACCAAGTAAGAAGTCTCACAACACCAGGTTAAAGTCCAACAGGTTTATTTGGTAGCAAATACCATAAGCTTTCGGAGCTTGCTGCTCCTTCGTCAGATGGAGTGGTCTCTGTTCTCCAACAGTGCACAGACACAGAAATCAAGTTACAGAATACTAATTAGAATGCAAATCTCTACAGCCAGCCAGGTCTTAAAAGGTACAGATAATGTGGTTGGAGGGAACATTAAACACAGTTTAAAGAGATGTGTATTGTCTCCAGACAGAACAGCTGGTGAGATTATGCAAGACCAGGGGCGAGCTGTGGGGGTTACTGATAATGTGACATAAATCCAACATCCCGGTTTAGGCCGTCCTCATGTGTGCAGAACTTGGCTATCAGTTTCTGCTCAGCGACTCTGCGCTGTCGTGTGTCGTGAAGGCCGCCTTGGAGAACGCTTACCTGAAGATCCAAGGCTGAATGCCCGTGACTGCTGAAGTGCTCCCCCACAGGAAGAGAACAGTCTTGCCTGGTGATTGTTGAGCGGTGTTCATTCATCCGTTGTCGTAGCGTCTGCATGGTTTCCCCAATGTACCATGCCTCGGGACATCCTTTCCTGCAGCGTATCAGGTAGACAACGTTGGCCGAGTTGCAAGAGTATGTACCGTGTACCTGGTAGATGGTGTTCTCACGTGAGATGATGGCATCCGTGTCGATGATCCGGCACGTCTTGCAGAGGTTGCTGTGGCAGGGTTGTGTGGTGTCATGGTCACTGTTCTCCTGAAGGCTGGGTAGTTTGCTGCGGACAATGGTCTGTTTGAGGTTGCGTGGTTGTTTGAAGGCAAGAAGTGGGGGTGTGGGGATGGCCGTGGCGAGATATTCGTCTTCATCAATGACATGTTGAAGGCTCCGGAGGAGATGCCGTAGCTTCTCCGCTCCGGGGAAGTACTGGACGACGAAGGGTACTCTGTCCACCGTGTCCCGTGTTTGTCTTCTGAGGAGGTCGGCGCAGTTTTTCGCTGTGGTGCGTCGGAACTGTTGATCGATGAGTCGAGCGCCATATCCTGTTCTTATGAGGGCATCTTTCAGCGTCTGGAGGTGTCTGTTGCGATCCTCCTCATCCGAGCAGATCCTGTGTATTCGGAGGGCTTGTCCGTAGGGGATGGCTTCTTTTACGTGTTTAGGGTGGAAGCTGGAGAAGTGGAGCATCATGAGGTTATCCGTGGGCTTGCGGTATAGTGAGGTGCTGAGGCGACCATCCTTAATGGAGATGCGTGTGTCCAAGAATGCAACCGATTCCGGAGAGTAGTCCATGGTGAGTCTGATTCTGTGACCAAGCCAGTTCTCCACCCATCTAGCCACCTCCCCCTTTATCCCATGAGATCCAACCTTTTTCACCAGCCTACCATGAGGGACTTTGTCAAACGCTTTACCAAAGTCCATATAGACGACATCCACGGCCCTTCCCTCGTCAACCATTCTGGTCACTTCTTCAAAAAACTCCACCAGGTTAGTGAGGCATGACCTCCCTCTCACAAAACCATGCTGACTATCGTTAATGAGTTTATTCCTTTCTAAATGCGCATACATCCTATCTCTAAGAATCTTCTCCAACAACTTTGAGAAAGTGACCAAGGAGGTGGATGGGGGCAAGGCAGTGGACGTGGTATATATGATTTTAGTAAGGCGTTTGATAAGGTTCACCATGGTAGGCTTCTGCAGAAAATGCAGATGTATGGGATTGGGGGTGATCTAGGAAATTGGATCAGGAATTGGCTAGCGGATAGGAAACAGAGGGTGGTGGTTGATAGTAAATATTCATCATGGAGTGCGGTTACAAGTGGTGTACCTCAGGGATCTGTTTTGGGGCCACTGCTGTTTGTAATATTTATTAATGATCTGGATGAGGGTATAGTTGGGTGGATTAGCAAATTTGCTGATGACACCAAAGTCGGTGGTGTGGTAGACAGTGAGGAAGGGTGTCGTAGTTTGCAGGAAGACTTAGACAGGTTGCAAAGTTGGGCCGAGAGGTGGCGGATGGAGTTTAATGCGGAGAAGTGTGAGGTAATTCACTTTGGTAGGAATAACAGATGTGTTGAGTATAGGGCTAACGGGAGGACTTTGAATAGTGTGGAGGAGCAGAGGGATCTAGGTGTATGTGTGCATAGATCCCTGAAAGTTGGGAATCAAGTAGATAAGGTTGTTAAGAAGGCATATGGTGTCTTGGCGTTTATTGGTAGGGGGATTGAATTTAGGAGTCGTAGCGTTATGTTGCAACTGTACACAACTCTGGTGCGGCCGCACTTGGAGTACTGTGTGCAGTTCTGGTCCCCACATTACAGGAAGGATGTGGAGGCTTTGGAGAGGGTGCAGAGGAGGTTTACCAGGATGTTGCCTGGTATGGAGGGGAGATCCTATGAGGAGAGGCTGAGGGATTTGGGATTGTTTTCGCTGGAAAGGCGGCGGCTAAGAGGGGATCTTATTGAAACATATAAGATGATTAGAGGTTTAGATAGGGTGGATAGTGATAGCCTTTTTCCTCTGATGGAGAAATCCAGCACGAGGGGGCATGGCTTTAAATTGAGGGGGGGTAGTTATAGAACCGATGTCAGGGGTAGGTTCTTTACCCAGAGGGTGGTGAGGGATTGGAATGCCCTGCCAGCATCAGTAGTAAATGCGCCTAGTTTGGGGGCGTTTAAGAGATCCGTAGATAGGTTCATGGACGAAAAGAAATTGGTTTAGGTTGGAGGGTCACAGTTTTTTTTTTTAACTGGTCGGTGCAACATCGTGGGCCGAAGGGCCTGTTCTGCGCTGTAATGTTCTATGTTCTATGTTCTATGTTCTATGTTCTAACTTCCCCACCACGGACGTCAAGCTCACCGGCCTATAATTACCCGGGTTATCCTTCCTACCCTTCTTAAATAACAGGACCACATTAGCTATCCTCCAATCCTCTGGGACCTCACCTGCGTCCAGTGACAAGACAAAGATTTGCGTCAGAGGCCCAACGATTTCATCTCTCGTCTCCCTGAGCAGCCTTGGATAGATTCCATCAGGCCCTGGGGATTTGTCAGTCTTTACATTCTCTAACAAACCTAACACTTCCTCCCTTGTAATGGAGATTTTCTCCAACAGTTCAACACTCCCCTCCGAGACACTCCCAGTCAACACATCCCTCTCCTTTGTGAATACCGACGCAAAGTATTCATTTAGGATCTCCCCTACTTCTTTGGGCTCCAAGCATAATTCCCCACTTTTGTCCCTGAGAGGTCCGATTTTTTCCCTGATAACCCTTTTGTTCCTAACGTACAAATAAAATGCCTTGGGATTCTCCTTAATCCTGTCTGCCAAGGACATTTCGTGACCCCTTTTTGCCCTTCTAATTCCCCGTTTGAGTTCTTTCCTACTTTCTTTGTACTCCTCCAGAGCTCCCTCCGTTTTTAGCTGCCTGGACCTAACATACGCCTCTTTTTTCTTTTTGACCAGTCCCTCAATTTCCCTGGTTATCCATGGTTCTCTAATCCTACCCTTCCTATCCTTTTTTACAGGCACATGCCTGTCCTGTAGCCCTAACAACTGTTCCTTAAAAGACTCCCACATGCCAGATGTGGATTTACCCTCAAACAGCCTCTCCCAATCAAGAGCTGCCAATTTCTGCCTAATCCCACTAAAGTTAGCCTTCCCCCAATCCAACACCTTACCCTTGGGACACCACTCATCCTTTTCCATCACTATCCTAAAGCTCACAGAATTGTGGTCACTATTTGCCACATGTTCCCCTACCGAAACTTTGAAGACGTGACCGGGCTCATTCCCCAGTACTAGGTCCAGTATAGCCCCCTCTCTAGTCGGGCTATCTACATATTGTTCCAAAGAACCCTCCTGTACGCATTTTACAAATTCCTACCCATTCAGAGTCCCAGCTCTCAGCGATTTCCAGTCTATACCAGGGAAATTGAAGTCTCCCACGACAACAACCCTATTATTCCTGCACCTATCCAGTATCTCCTGACATATCCGTTCTTCCACTTCCCTTGGGCTGTTGGGGGGCCTGTAGTATACCCCCAACATAGTGACTGCGCCCTTCCTGTTTCTAAGCTCCACCCAGAGTGACTCGTTACACGACCCCTCTGAATTGTCCTCCCTCTGCACCGCTGTAATATGCTCTCCAACTAATACTGCTACTCCCCCACCTCTTTTGGTCCCTCCTCTGTCTCGCCTAAAACACTTGTACCCCGGAATATTCAGCTGCCAGTCCTGTCCCTCTTTCAACCAAGTCTCTGTCACCGCAACCACATCCAAATTCCTCGTGAGCATTAAGGCCCTAAGTTCGTCTGTCTTACCTGCTACGCTCCTTGCATTGAAGTATAAGCACTCCAGACCTCCAGGCCCAGTGAGGTCATCCTCCCCCAGAGTGCTCTTCTTCTTTGCCAGCCTTGTCCCATCCCCAGCCTCTACACTTGTAGACCTAATATTTTGATCCCCACCCCCCGCCATACTAGTTTAAACCCCCCCCGAACTGCACTAGCAAAACTCCCAGCCAGGATATTCGTGCCCTTCCAACTTAGTTGTGACCCGTCCTTCTTGTACAGGTGCCATCCTCTCCTGAAAACTTCCCATTGATCTAGGAAAATGAAGCCCTCCCTCCTGGACCAGTCCTTTAGCCAAGCATTCAATTGTACTAACTCCCTATTCTTAGCCTCACTGGCACGAAGCATTGGGAGCAGCCCAGAGATGGCCACCCTGGAGGCCCTACTTTTTAGTCTATTTCCCAACTCCCTGAATTGCTCTCGTAGGATCCCCCTGCTCTTCCTATCTACGTCATTTGCACCAATGTGTACAATGACATCCGTTTCTGTATGTTCCCCTTTTAAGATGCCTCCTATCCGCTTGGAGACATCCATGACCCCAGCACCAGGTAGGCAGACTACCATCCTGGAGTCCCGTTTGCACCCACAGAATCGCCTGTCCGTGCCTCTAACCGACGCATCCCCCACCACTATTGCTCTCCTTGCCGGGCCACAGAGCCTGACTCTGTGCCAGTGACCTGGTCACTGTGGCTTACCCCTGGAGAGTCATCCTCCTCCACACTATCCAAAACAATATACTTGTTTTGGAGTGGGAAAACCACAGGTGACCCCTCCACTAATTGCTCACTCCCCTCCCCTCTCACACCTGTCGCCGAGCCCTTCCTATTATGAGACACAGCCACTGGAATACTCTCTGGTACATTACCCTTCTGACCTTTACTCCTCCTAACTGTGACCCACGTGTCTTCCTCCCGATGCCCCGGTGTAACTAGTTCCCTATAACTCATGTCAATTATTCTCTCATTAGAGTAGATTCATCAAGCATGATTTCCCCTTTGTAAATCCATGCTGACTTTATCTGATTATACCACTGCCTTCCAAATGTGTGCTATGAAATCCTTGAGAGTTAACTCTCGCCACTTCCCTACTACCGACATTAAGCTCACTGGTCTATAGTTCACTGTTTTCTCTCTACCTCCCTTTTTAAATAGCGGGCTTACATTAGCTACCCTCCAATCTGTAGGAACCAATCTAAGTCCAAAGAATTTTGGAAAATTACCACCAATGGATCTACTATTTCGAGAGCCATTTCCTTCAGTACTCTGGGTTGAAAATTATCAGGCCCTGGAGATTTATCTGCCTTCATTAACTTCCTCAAAACCATTTCTCTTCTAATACTGATTTCCTCCCTAAAACTTGTTTCTCAGAACTTTAGGTACATTATTCATGTCTTCCTTTGTGAAAATAAAAGCAAAGTACAAATTTAGTTCCTCAGCAATTTCTTTGTTCCCTGTTATGAGTTGCCCTGTTTCTGACTCTAAGGGGCCTACATTCATTTTTGTCAATTTTTTTTCTTTATATTTCTATGGACATTTTTACATTCAGTTTTAATGTTCCTCACTGGCTTACTTTCATACTCTATTTTCCCCTTCTTAATCAATCCCCTGGTCCACCTTTGCTGAACTTTAAACTGTTCCCCATTGTCAGGTCTTTCTTGCCATTTTGTATGCTTCTTCTTTGAATCTAATACTATTTCTAATTTCCCTTGTAAGCCATGGTTTGGCCACAATTCCCTTACCACTCTTGTGCAAAATATGAATAAACAATTTTTGGAGTTCACTTATTTGTTCTTTAAATGCCTGCCATTGCCTGTCCACTGTTCTTCCTTTCAGTAATGTTTCCCCGTCCATCATGGCCAATTCATGCCCCATATCTTCATAGTTCCCTTTATTGCGATTCAGGATCCTGGTCTCTGAACCAACTATCTCACTATCCACCTTGATAAAGAATTCCACCATATTATGGTCACTCATGCCCAAGGGTTCTCTCACAACTAGATTGCCAATTAATCTTTTCTCATTACACAATACCCACGCCAAGATGGCCTGTTCCCTTGTTGGTTCCTCAACGTACTGGTCCAGAAAACAATCCCAATACACTCCAGAAATTCCTCCTCTATTGTAATGTGACTAATTTCTCACACTCAATCGATATGCAGATTAAAGTCAGCCATAATCACAGATGTTCCTTTATCATATGCATCTCTGATTTCCTGTCTAATGCTATTCCCAACATTACCACTACAGTTTGGTGGTCTGTATACCACCCCCACCAATGTTTTTTGCTCTTTGGTGTTTCTTATCTCGGCCCATACAGATTCCACATTGTCTATGCTAATATCTTTCTCAATATTGTATCAATATCTTCTTTAATCAACAAAGCAACTCTACCACTTCTTCCTTTCTGTCTGTCTTTCTTAAATACTGAATAGCTCTCACTGTTTAGCTTCCATCCTTGGTCACCTTGAAGCCATTTCCATAATCCCAACATCTATCTGCGTAACTAATTCATTCATTTTGAACAAAGAACACAACAGCACAGGAACAGGCCCTTTGGCCCACCAAGTCTGTGCTGACACAGATGCCTCTCTAATCTAATATTTTCTTGCCACTACATGGTCCATATCCCTCTATTCCCTGCCTATTCATGTATCTAACCAGATGCCTCGTGAACATTGTTATTGAATCTGCTTCCACCACCTCCTCCGGCAGCGCGTTCCAGGCATTCACCACCCTCTGTGTGAAAACTTGCTCCTTACATCTCCCTTAAACTTTCCCCCTCTCACTCTCAGTAATTAACCCTGAATAATTGACCCTTCAACCCTGGGAAAATGACTGATTATCCACTCTATCCAAGCCTGTCATAATCTTGTAAACCTTTATCAGGTCCCCCCCTCATCCTCTGACGCTCCAATAAAAACAATCCAAGTTTGTTCAACTTTTCTTCATAGTCCATATCCTCCAAACCAGGCAACATCCTGGTAAATCTCTTCTGCACCTTTTCCAATGCATCAACATCCTTCCGCTAGTGTGGCGATCAGAATTGTACACAAATTTTATGTCAAATGCTCTGAGCATTCAGGTACAAAATCTTAAGCTGAGGCCTTTTAATGTTTCTTGTCCCATTGCTTTTTTTTACTGTGTCCTTATCTGAATCTGGCCCTTGATTTCTCTGCCTATCACTTTTCTAACTCTCCTTGCTGTCTTTTTCTCTTGTTCCTGATTCCCCCTGCTCTGAATCCCTACACAGGTTCCCATTCCCTGCCTTTTTTGTGTAAATCCTCCCCAACCAATCCATCCAGTACCACCCCAAAGACATCAGTCCCAGTCCTGCCCAGGTGTAACCCACCCAGTTTGTACAGGTCCCACCTCCCCCGAACTGGTCCCAAAGCCCCAGGAATCTCCCCCTCGCAGCATCTTTTCAGCCACGGATTGACCCTATAAATCCCACAGTTTCCACTCTGACTAGCATGTGACACTGGTAGTAATCCCGAGATAAATACCTTTGAGGTCCTACTTTTCAGCTTGCTTCCTGGCTCCATATATTCTGCTTTTAGGACCTCATCCCTTTTTTAACCTGTTGTTTGTACCAATGTGTACGATGGCCACTGGCTGTTCACCCTTCAGAATGTCCTGCAATCTCTCTGAGACATCCTCAACTTTAGCACAAGGGAGACAACATACCATCCTGGAGTCTCTTTTGCAGCCTCAGAAATGTTGATCTGTTCCCCTCACAATTGAATCCCCGATGAGTATTGCATTTCTATACCTTGTGCTCCTCTCCTGTGCAGCAGAGCCAACTGCGGTGCAACCAATCTGGCTGCTGCTGTTATCCCCTGAAAGGCCATTCCCCTCAACAGTTTCCAAAATGGAGGAGGTGATTCTCCCATCCTGCTGTGCTAATTTTCAAGCACAGTGGGCCTGGAGAATCGCATGTCAGCCAATTCGCAGGATTCCCGTGAGCGTTCGCGCCGCACTTGCATCTCCCAGGCCCGGATTTCCAGCGGTGTCTGCACAGTGCCAGAAATCGGCTGAGAGGCAGGGCTAGCATTTAAATAGTATTTTACATACTATTTAAATGCTATTACCATGCCCGGGACTGAATTCTCCGGGCCCACTCGCATCTCCCAACCCGCCAGTACAATTTCACTCCAACGCTGTTCAGACTATCTTCCCACTTTCAGGGAACTAGCAGCATAACCCCGCTGGAGTGAAGGGGAGGGCAATCGGGGCCCCCCAGAAGGGTCGGACGGTGGGGGGGGGGGGGGGGGGTGGGGGTGCCCCCTGGGCATGGGCACTCTGGTCAGTGCCATCATGTGCCCCGGCACTGCCCAAGGGGCAAAGTGCCCATGGCCTGGGGCACTACCAAGGGGACAGGGCCTATTGGGATGGGGACTAGAGGGAGGGGCCTGCTGGGGCAGAGCCTAGGGGGCGATCGGTGGGGGTGGGGTGGGGTGGGGGGGGTCCCACTGCCACTCTGCATTGGGATCCAGTCAGGACTCAAAGGAGGCTAGCGATCAGGCCGGCTGGGAGTCAGCCGGTGGGTGGGTGGGTGGGGGGGGAGGGCGGGGGGGGGGGGGGGGGGATGTGGGGGTGGAGGTGTTGATCTCCAAGGGTGTCTGCACTGCGGGGAAGGGGGGGATCATCACTGCTGGGGGAGGGGGGCTGGAGATCAGGGTGGGTGTTCAGGGTTGGCCCGCCAATGGACGGGAGGGG
Organism: Mustelus asterias; assembly: GCF_964213995.1. NCBI lineage: Eukaryota > Metazoa > Chordata > Chondrichthyes > Carcharhiniformes > Triakidae > Mustelus > Mustelus asterias. The sequence goes on from NC_135801.1 coordinate 170,919,320, forward strand.
CCGCAATCGGGCTGTGGGGGGGGCAGCAGTACAGGGGTCCTAGACTGGCCAGTAAATGAAAGGCTGACACTTGGGGGCCACTGCGCATGCACGGAGGTCCACTGGTTTCAGCCTCACTAGTGGGAATAGGCCCCGCCACTTAAATGTAATGATATTCACGGTGGTGGCCTCTGCATTGCACAGAGTGTGGGAGATTCTAGTCTGAACTCCCACTGGAAAAATCCAAGTGATTTACTCTAGTTTTCCCGCGAATTTGACACAGAATCGCCCCCGGTATATCTGCTTTGCAGTGAAATAGCTACAGGGGATTCCTGCACCGCCTGCCTCATCCTCTTGCTCTGCCTGCGGCTAAGTAACTGGGCAAAGATCTGGAAAATGTGAAATTGTCCAGTTTAGAAGAAAATTTTTTTTAAAAAGAAGAATATTATTTAAATGGTGAGGGTTTGCAGAACTCAAAAGATGCCGAGAGAGCTGGGTGTCCTAGTTCATGGGCCGGGAATAAAGCAGCAGGCCGGCACACACACTACCACTCTGACACAATTCGGCTTTTGATACTCACTGCGTCCCAACCCGTTTGCTGAATACCTGCTTGAAAAGAAACAGAAAGATATGAGAACAAATAAAGGTCAATGTGCTGGTCTTAACGTTCAGCATTCTGTATTCTTTGTGTCTGTCAACAGCCGTGTGATGTGTGGTTCATGACAATAAAACATGTTTGTGAAGTCAAATGCCAAGAAAAATATCTCATAAAGGAATAGTTAAACTTTCAAGGTACTAGGTGGTACATTTGGCTATCCGGTTCTGTGGGTTTGAACTAAAGCCTACGCAAACGAAGGCAAAAAAGAAAAATGTTCTGGGCAAACCTTCATTGCTCATTGTCAAAGAGTCAGAGGATTAAGTAGAGCAGCATGGCAGCAATGAAAGCAGAGAAAGGTCACGTTCAATTTCTTTGTGCCCAGAAATGGCCAAAATTCAACAATGAACTTGAATGCACAATGGCACCAGGGTGTATGAAAAGCATCTCGAACCCTTCTGTCTACAGATTCTAAACATTGTGCAATCCTTGAATCCACTTAAGACTTACATCCAATCACTCAAGAACAGGAGTTAATGAAGGGAGTGTTTTTCAGTTCTACAACTGGAATTTACATGGTCTGGACCACATAGAAAAATGCATAATGGAAAGTCATTGTACTCAAACATACTTTAATCAATTATGTTGTCAGTTGATGGGGCTGTTGTTGGCCTGACCTGGGATAACTTGATATTACTTCAACCAAACTCCTTCATAATGGCGGCAGTTTTCTTTTCTTTAAACTGTGACTACTTCTGCCAAAAAGGAGCAAAGTGATCAACGCGGCCAGCTACAACGATTCTATTGGATCTAAAGGCCGACATTAAAATATAGCAGCAAACTTCCTTTCCATCCAATTCTTCCTATTAGGCTAATTATATAGGTCGTTACAAATGAACTCAGCCATACAGGCTCGAGGCTACTTGGCTCAATCTACAGTCTGCACTGAATTTGCTGATTTTGGTTAAGCCATTAGCTGTCATTGGCATCAACCTCTCCCCAAAGAGTAGGGAGAGGAAACATTACTGAGAATTCCTGCTCTTGATAGTGCAGTGGTTCCTGCCTGGAGGTATATTTGAGTGAACACTAAAGTGTGGGCATAATCAGGCTCAGCCATGATTCACTTTATGGTTAAATAAGTAGCTGACTCTTGAAGAGTGGCCATTTTAGTGAGTTACCAGTATTCCAACCTCCTCAGTAACAAGCTCTTCATTCATGAAATCTGACATTGAATAGAGATGTTTGGGCCCTCAGTCTGCAACTTAGGAACCTGAGCAGGAAGACACAAGAAAGGGAAACAAAGATGGAAACAAGAGGTAGAAAAGTCAAAAGCAAAAGTGGGAGGCAGAGTAAGCAAGGGTTCACAGCAAATAGTGCCATAGTACAAAAAGCCATGTGTAAAAATGTTAAAAAGATAAGTTTAGAGGCACTGTATCTGAATGCATGGAGCATTCTCACCAACTTTTACAGATGCACCATAGAGAGCATCCTTTTTGGATGTATCACAGCTTGGTATGGCTCCTGCTCTGTCCAAGACCGCAAGGAACTACAAAGGATTGTTAGCATAGCCCAGTCACACAAACCAGCCTCCCATCCATTGTCTCTGTCTACACTTCCCATTGCATAATTAAGGACCCCACGCACCCCAGACATTCTCTCTTCCACCTTCTTCCATTGGGAAAAAGATGCAAAAGTCTGAGGTCACATACCAACCGACTCAAGAAAAGCTTCTTCCCTGCTGCCATCAGACTTTTGAATGTATTCAGTTGATCTTTCTCGACACCCTAGCTATAACTGTAACAATACATTCTGCACCCTCTGCTTTCCTTCTCCCCTATGTACTCTATGAATGGTATGTTTTGTCTGTATAGCACGTAAGAAACGATACCTTTCACTGTATCCCAGTGCGTGACAATAATAAATCAAATCAAATTCACAATAAGGTAGATGAATTAACAGCACATTGATATACACAAGCATCAAATGATTACGCTTACGGAGACATGGCTGCAAGGTGACCAAGTCTGGGAACTGTATATCCACAGGTATTCAATATTTAGGAAGGACAGACAAAAAGGGAAAGGAGATGGGGTGTTGTTGTTAGTTAAGGATGAAATCTGTGCGGCAGTGAAAGAGGATATTGGCTCAGAAAACCAAATGTAGAATCAGTCTAAATGGAGCTAAGAAGAAACAAGCATAGAAGACATTAATGGGAGTTGTCTATAGGCCTCCAAACAGTCGTGGTAAGATAGGGAATGGCATTAAACTGGAAATTTGAGATGCATGTAACAAGGGTGTTACAGTAATCAAGGGTAATATTAATCTACATATTGGTTGCGCAAATCAAATTAGCAACAGTACTGTGACAGCTGAATTCCTGGAGTGTGTATGAGATTTTTTTTAGACCAGTATGTTGAAGAACCAACTATGGAACATGTTATCCTAGATTTGTATTATGCCACAAGAAGAGTTAATTAATAATCTTGTTGTGTGGGGTCCTTTAGGAAACAGTGACCATAACATGGTAGAATTCTTCATTAGGATGGAAAGTGAAGAAGTCTGATCTGAAACTAGAGTTATAAATCTAAATAAAGGAAATTATGAAGATGTGAGGCAGGAGTTGGCTAAGATTGATTATGGAACTTCATGAAAAGGCATGATGGTCGATAGGCAACGACTAATATTTAAGAAACGAACATATGCATTGCAACACTCCTCTCTGGTACAGAAATACAGTCAGAAAAGTGGGCCCAAACATGGCTTACAAAAGACATGAAGGAATTAAGGATAGTATTGTGTACAAAGAGGAAAGTTGCTAGAGAAAGTAGCAAACCTGAGGATTGGAAGAAGTTCTGAGTCCAGCAAAGGAGGACGAAGGGATTGATTAAGAGGGGAAAATAGAATATGAGAATAAACTTGCAGGTAAAAGTGGCCTGTAAAAGCTTCAATAAATATGTAAGATGAAGAAAAGGAATGGTGAAGACAAATGTAGGTCCCTTACAATCCAAAATGGGAGAATTTATAATAGAGAACAAAGAATATCTGGGCGGCATGGTAGCACAGTGGTTAGCACTGCTGCTTCACAGCTCCAGGGACCTGGGTTCGATTCCCGGCTTGGGTCACTGTCTGTGTGGAGTTTGCACATTCTCCTCGTGTCTGCGTGGGTTTCCTCCGGGTACTCCAGTTTCCTCCCACAGTCCAAAGATGTGCGGGTTAGGTTGATTGGCCATGCTAAAAATTGCCCCTTAGTGTCCTGAGATGCATAGGTTAGAGGGATTAGCGGGTAAAATACGTAGGGATATGGGGGTAGGGCCTGGGTGGGATTGTGGTCGGTGCAGACTCGATGGGCCAAATGGCCTCTTTCTGCACTGTAGGGTTTCTATGATTCTAAATGGCAGAGCAATTAAACAATTACTTTAGTTTTGTCTTCATGGAAGAAGTCACAAATAACTTCCCAGAAATGTTAAGGAAGCCAGGGTCTAGTGAGAAGGAGGAATTGAAGGAAATAATTATTACTAGAAAAATGTGTTGGAGAAATTAAGAACATAAGAACATAAGAAATAGGAGCAGGAGTAGGCCATCTAGCCCCTCGAGCCTGCCCCGCCATTCAATAAGATCATGGCTGATCTGAAGTGGATCAGTTCCACTTACCCACCTGATCCCTATAACCCCCAATTCCCTTAACGATCAGGAATCCATCTATCCGTGATTTAAATATATTCAACGAGGTAGCCTCCACCACTTCAGTGGGCAGAGAATTCCAGAGATTCACCACCCTCTGAGAGAAGAAGTTCCTCCTCAACTCTGTCCTAAACTGACCCCCCTTTATTTTGAGGCTGTGCCCTCCAGTTCTAGTTTCCTTTCTAAGTGGAAAGAATCTCTCCATCTCTACCCTATCCAGCCCCTTCATTATCTTATAGGTCTCTATAAGATCCCCCCTCAGCCTTCTAAATTCCAACGAATACAAACCCAATCTGCTCAGTCTCTCCTCATAATCAACACCCCTCATCTCTGGTATCAACCTGGTGAACCTTCTCTGCACTCCCTCCAAGGCCAATATATCCTTCCGCAAATAAGGGGACCAATACTGCACACAGTATTCCAGCTGTGGCCTCACACATGCCCTGTACAGATGCAGCAAGACATCTCTGCTTTTATATTCTATCCCCCTTGCGATATAGGCCATCATCCCATTTGCCTTCTTGATCACCTGTTGCACCTGCAGACTGGGTTAATGATTAATGATACAAATTAATGATACTGAAAGCTGATAAATCCCCAGGGCCTGATGATCTACATGCCAGGATGATAAAGGAGTGTTTTCTTCATTGCAGTGTCCTTGTACTTGGCAAAGGATTGCCTGTGACTGCAAGAGCTGTGAACACGTCACTTGCTTCTTCCTAATCTTGCATTCTATCGACGCAATTCCCCCTTTGACCGCAGCATGAGAGGAAGATAGAGCAGAGGCTTAACCTGAAACATTGACTCTGTTTCTCTCTCCACAGATGCTGGCAGATCTGCTGAGTTTTTCCAGCAGTTTTGTTTTTATATTAGCTAAGAGGACAGGCTTCCTGTAGAAAGAGAAGACAAGCCTTCAGGAGGAAACCTGAGGTCTTCCAGGAGCACTGTGCATCTACGCTTAGGCCGGGATTGATATGTTTGTCATCTGTGATTCATGAAGGAGATGCCAACAGAACTCTGCCACCTCTGAGAACCAGACCTGCAGAGTCATGCAAGGACCGTGCTGACAGTGGCTGCAAAGGTGACTCACGGCCATGAATATCTATGTTGTGATCCTCCCAAACAAACTCTGACATCATATGTAACATCTCCCAATTGGCCATCCACTGGTCCATCAGAGCAGTGACATAAGAACAGAAAGTGCTGGAGAAACTCAGCAGGTCTGGCAGCATCTGAGGAGAGAGAAACAGAGTTAACATTTCAAGTCACGGTGGCACAGTGGTTAACACTGCCTCCTCACAGCGCCAGGGACCCAGGTTCGATTCCAGTCTCAGGTGACTATCTGTCTGGAGTTTGCAAGTAATTCACTCCCCCCCACCCCCCCCCCCCCCCCCCGCCCCCCACCCACCCCGCAGCGACGTGCTTTGTGGCAGCAGAGGCAGTCCGCTATTGGCCAGCATCACGATCATCCAGTCCCGCCACTGTCAATGGAGTTCCCCGTTGTTCGTACCCACCTCTGCTGGGGAACCCGCGGTGGCAGGGGTACACCATCGGGGGGGGGGGGGGGGGTGGAATATTCTGCTGCTGGGAAAGGCTGGAAAATCCCTCACGTTAACTCTGTTCTTCTCTCTCCACAGATGCTGCCTGACCTGCTGATTTTTTTCCAGCATTTCCTTGTTTTATTTCAATTTTCCGCCATCCGCAGTATTGTTGCTTTTATATCAGAGGAAGGGAGTCCATTGTGTTCTGTATGAACAGAGAAAAGTGGAAACATGACTGGCATTAAGAAGTGCAGGCTGGCTTTAAACGGCGCTACCCTGGAATGAACATGCCCCCGTCCCTGCTAAGGCACAAAGTCCCTCAGCGGCCGGACTGCACACCACAATCCTGCAGCTCAAAGTTTGCATGCTGCCTGCCTCGTTTAGAATAGTTCACTCGTGTCCTTTAGGGAAGGAAATCTGCCATTCTTACCTGGTCTGGCCTACATGTGGCTCCTGACCCAATGTGGTTGACTCTCAACTGCCCTCTGCAATGACGCAGCAAGCCACTCAGTTCAAGGGCAATTAGCGATGGGCAATAAATGCTGGCCGAGCCAGCCATGCCCACATCCCATCAATGAATAAAAATGGAATGGGCATGAGTTATCTGAGCATCGTGATTCCCGTTCCCACTTCCAGGTAGCCCCCGTGACTCCTGAAAGTAGAAGTGAACAAGATCTTACTGCATAAAAAGCATCTGGTATGTATTTGTCATCTATTACTTACACTCCAGTTCATTACTGGTTAATTCAACTACCAAAGGCTGCAATAAATCCAGTTTAATATCTGTTTGGCCAACTTCCACATGTAATTTGACAAAGCGGAACGTCTAACTACTTTCCACCAACGGAATTTATTATAAGTGGAGGATTTATGAAAAAACAATCAACGTTTACTGAGATATATTTGGATAACAGTCAGACAGAGCGACTCCAAGTGCCCCATATAAATACACAATTATATGTGTTTAGGGCTTACATGAACGGAAAGAGGTTAATAGCATGCCTTAATGACACTGATCCTCATCGGCAGTCAAAAGGCAGCTCCGACAAAATGCCTACAATACCACACAACTGAAGCAGCTAGTTTTACGATGCAAAAGGGATAGCAGCACATGCAGCCCAAAACAAACACCGAATAGTACATATTAGGCATTCCTTTTAATCTAGTCTGACTTTACTTTTTCTGTATGAGAATAGGGGAAATTTCAGATATACCTCTTGAGCCTGAGCGAGTTCTGCAAAGCTTCATTTAAATGATAAACTGGTATCAGCATATGTGGCCATGAAGCTGTTGGATTATGGTTCAAAAACCGACTGCTTCACTAGTATCCAGCTGGAAAGCTGCTGCCTTTTATCTGCTCCACACCCATCTACTCTATCCAATCCTGGATAGAGTCATAGAGGTTTACAGCATGGAAACGGGCCCTTCAACTCAACTTGTCCATGCCACCCTTTTTTTTAACCACTAAACTAGTCCCAATTGCCCACATTTAGCCCATATGCCTCTATACCCATCTTACCCACGTAACTGTCTAAACGCTTTTTAAAAGATAAAATTGTACCTGCCTCTACTACTACCTCTGGCAGCTTGTTCCAGACACTCACCACCCTCTGTGTGAAAAAATTGCCCCTCTGGACACTTTTGTATCTCTCCCCTCTCACCTTAAACCTATGCCCCTAGTTTTAGACTCCCTTACCTTTGAGAAAAGATATTGATTATCCAGCTGATCTGTGCCCCTCATTATTTTATAGACCTCTATAAAATCACCCCAAAGCCTCCTACGCTCCAGAGAAAAAAGTCCCAGTCTATCCAGCCTCTCCTTATAACTCAAACCATCAAGTCCTGGTAGCATCCTAGTAAATCCTTTCTGCACTCTTTCTAGTTTAATAATATCCTTTCTATAATAGGGTGACCAGAACTGTACACAGTATTCCAAGTGTGGCCTTACCAATGTTTTTTACAACTTCAACAAGACGTCCCAACTCCTGTATTCAATGTTCTGACCGATGAAACCAAGCATGCTGAATGCCTTCTTCACCACTCTGTCCACCTGTGACTCCACTTTCAAGGAGCTATGAACCTGTACCCCGAGATCTCTTTGTTCTATAACACTCCCCAATGCCCTACCATTAACTGAGTAAGTCCTGCCCTGGTTCAATCTACCAAAATGCATCACCTCGCATTTGTCTAGATTAAACTCCATCTCCATTCGTCAGCCCACTGGCCCAGTTGATCAAGATCCCGTTGCAATCCGAGATAACTTTCTTCACTGTCCACTATGCCACCAATCTTGGTGTCATCTGCAAACTTACTAGCCATGCCTACTAAATTCTCATCGAAATCATTAATATAAATGACAAATAACAGTGGACCCAGCACCGATCCCTGAGGCATACCGCTGGTCACAGGCCTCAAGTTTTGAAAAACAACCCTCTACAACCACCCTCTGTCTTCTGTCATTAAGCCAATTTTGGTATCCACTTAGCTACCTCACCCTGGATCCCGTGAGATTTAACCTTATGCAACAACCGACCATGCGGTACCTTGTCAAAGGCCTTGCTAAAGTCCATGTAGACAACATCAACTGCACTGCCCTCATCTACCTTCTTGGTTACCCCTTCAAAAAACTCAATCAAATTTGTGAGACATGATTTGCCACTCACAAAGCCATGTTGACTGTCCCTAGTCAATCCTTGCGTCTCTAAATGCCTGAGTGGATGTGGAGAAGATGTTTCCATTAGGAGGAGAGTCTAGGACCTGAGGGCACGGCCCCAGAGTAATGGGATGACCCTTTAGAACTGAGATGAGGAGGTATTTCTTCAGCCAGAGGGTGGTCAATCTATAGAATTCATTGCCACAAAAGACTGTGGAGGCCACGTCATTGAGTGTCTTTATGACAGAGATAGATAGGTTGCTGATTGGTAAGTGGGTCAAAGGTTATGGGGAAAAGGCGGGAGAATAGGGTTGAAAACATTTTCACTCACTCGCTGGAGTCCTCGTAATTGATGGTGCATCAGAGTTTTAACAACACCAGGTTAAAGACCAACAGGTTTGTTTGGTAGCAAATACCATTAGCTTTCGGAGCGCTGCTCCTTTGTCAGATGGAGTGGAAATCTGCTCTCAAACAGGGCACAGAGACACAAAATCAAGTATTTCAGCAAGCCATAAGAACAGAACAGTGAGTTGAAATGGCAAGCAGAGGAAGGTTGGGGTCGTGCTTGTGGACTGAGTGAAGGTGTTCAGCAAAGCAGTTACCCAGTCTGTGATTGGTCTACACAGTGCAGAGGAGACTGCATTGGGAGCAGCTAATACAATAGAATCTCTGGTCTTTAATTTTACTGCCATTTGCGTGACTTCTGACAGTGAACTGGCCAGTGGGCCATGACCAACTAGAAATCCACACACCCCAGCTACAAGGACGCCTGCAAGTGAGATATGAAGATGGTGTCCATTAACACTGGCAATTGGGGAAAAGTCACTGATGGCTCTGACCTTTGGAGGCTAACTGTTTGGAAGGCCATTGGAAGAGCATGGAAAGGTCAAATGGCTGAGAAAAGAGGATAGCGAATCCAGTACCTTCTCAGCCCAAGTTGATCTTTCTCTACACCATTTCCTCCTCCCCTATGTACAGTATATTTTGTCTGTTTTTGGTGCACAAGAAACAAAGGGCGCAATTTTCCATCCTCACTCGCCCCAAAATCGGAAAACCCCACCTGAGGTCAACGGACATTTCCATGGTCCGCCCCACGTCTGCTCCAATTCCCATGGCAGGTGGGACGGTAGAATTCATCCCAATGCTTTTCACTGTATCCTAATACATGTCACAATAATAAATCAAATCATTGTCTTCCTCTGCAGAAAACGAAGCCGAAACGGCCATACCAGAGTGGGGTTTCAGAGTCACACCAGCCGATGCCTCACACAGAGTTGACCAGCAAGGCACAAAGAACAAAAACAAAGAACAGTACAGCACAGGAAACAGGCCCTTCGGCCCTCCAAGCCTGTGCCACTCCTTGGTCCAACTAGACCATTCGTTTGTATCCCTCCATTCCCAGGCTGCTCATGTGACTATCCAGGTAAGTCTTAAACGATGTCAGCGTGCCTGCCTCCACCACCCTACTTGGCAGCGCATTCCAGGCCCCCACCACCCTCTGTGTAAAAAACATCCCTCTAATATCTGAGTTATACTTCGCCCCTCTCACCTTGAGCCCGTGACCCCTCGTGAACGTCACTTCTGATCTGGGAAAAAGCTTCCCACCGTTCACCCTATCTATCCCCTTCATAATCTTGTACACCTCTATTAGATCTCCCCTCATTCTCCATCTTTCCAGGGAGAACAAGCCCAGTTTACCCAATCTCTCCTCATAGCTAAGACCCTCCATACCAGGCAAAATCCTGGTAAACCTTCTCTGCACTCTCTCTAACGCCTCCACGTCCTTCTGGTAGTGCGGCGACCAGAACTGGATGCAGTACTCCAAATGTGGCCTAACCAGCGTTCTATACAGCTGCATCATCAGACTCCAGCTTTTATACTCTATACCCCGTCCTATAAAGGCAAGCATACCATATGCCTTCTTCACCACCTTCTCCACCTGTGTTGCCACCTTCAAGGATTTGTGGACTTGCACACCTAGGTCCCTCTGTGTTTCTATACTCCTGATGACTCTGCCATTTATTGTATAACTCCTCCCTACATTATTTCTTCCAAAATGCATCACTTCGCATTTATCTGGATTAAACTCCATCTGCCACCTCTCCGCCCAATTTTCCAGCCTACCTATATCCTGCTGTATTGCCCGACAGTGCTCTTCGCTATCCGCAAGTCCAGCCTGTTTGACAAACCTGTCAAACAAGACAAAAGGTTGCTAATGTCGTGAATTTGTTCAAGTTAGTGGCTGTGTTGGCATTGGAGCAGTGACTACACTTCAAAAATACTTCAGTAATTGTGAAACATTTTGCGCCAATTTGAAGCTGTGAAAAGTACCAAGTAAAGTCTTTGGGACAAAAAAAGCTTGCTGGAAATGTGAGTTTGTAACGGCTTGGCAAGAGTCCGTATGAATGGCAGGACCAACAGTCTGTCTTCTTAACCCCCATGAAATTCAAGAAACAGAGATAGAGATAAAGGATGGATTAGAGTCAGATCAGAAAGAAAAAGAGAAATATAAAGAGGAAAAGAAAGGTTTGATTAAGGGAGAGACGAAAGAGGCAGAAAGAAAAAATAACAAAAAATAAAGCATTTAAAATATGACATTTTTAAAAACTCAAGCAACAATTGACGACATGCAGGAATGAGACAGGACAATTTTAAATGGTCCCTTTAAGGGAGGTTGATTGGCAGAGCATTAACAATTATCACATCATTGAAAAGTTACTTAAACTGTTAATTACCAGACCTAACTTTTGGTGGCAAGTTTTATGGACAAGTTTTATGGACAAGTTTTATGGACAAGTTTTATGGATAACAATTGGTAAGTCAGAAGGGCTGTGGATTCGTGGCCCACTCCAGCATTTAAGCTCATAATCTGGTTAATGCTTAGGTGGAGTTTGGGCAGGGGGAATGCTGCATTGTTGGAGGTGCTACCTTTTTAACTCATTCATAAAGGATCCCACGGTATTTCTATGAAGAAAGCCCAGGAGCTCTCAGTTTTCTCATCAAAACTTATCCATCAACCAACACAACCAAAACAAATTAATTGATCATTCATCTCGCTGCTGTTCGTGGGAAATGTGGGGTGGAATTTTCTCAGATAAATTCTAAGTGTTGAATGGGAGAGAAAGCGGGAGGTTTTCTTGCCCATTTTTCCAGCGAGATAAGCTATGTAGGCTTATGGCACTCTGTGCAATACAGATTCCCACCAGTATCGGGGAACCATGCCTATTCATGCCGGGAAGCCGGCTGCAGATCGCCAGGGGCACTATTGCGCATACACCCTGATCAACCAGTGCATTATGTAGAAGTGTACACAGTACATTGGGAGATCATAGAATCATAGAAACCCTACAGTGCAGAAAGAGGCCATTTGACCCATCGGGTCTGCACCGACCACAATCCCACCCAGGCCCTACCCCCATATCCCTACATATTTATCCACTAATCCCTCTAACCTACGCATCTCAGGACACTAAGCGGCAATTTTAGCATGGCCAATCAATCTAACCCACACATCTTTGGACTGTGGGAGGAAACCGGAGCACCCGGAGGAAACCCACTCTGATACGAGGAGAACGTGCAAACTCCACACAGACAGTGGCCCAAGCCGGGAATCGAACCCAGGTCCCTGGAACTGTGAAGCAGCAGTGCTAATCACTGTGCTACCCTGCCGCCCAAATCTGTCAACCCTGCCCCCCACCCCCATGGACATCAGCCCCCACACCCAGGACACCGCCGCTCAAATTGCCACCCCCACCCCCATGGACCCCCTCCCCCTCCGATCGCCAAATCCCCGATTGCCGGATACCTGGTCACTGCCCTTCTCTGATTGCCAGCCTCCCAATCGCTGGCCCCATGATTGCCGGCCTCTCCCCAGTTGCCAGCCCCTCCCTGATCGCCAGCCCCCGATCGCTGGCTTCATGATTGCCAGCCACCTGATTACCCCGCTCTGCTCCCCCTTATTGCCAGCCCCGACCCCTGATTTCCAGCCAGCCCCCATCCCACGATGCAGAGTTCCCTCCCTCCCCTCCCCTATCTGGCTCTGCCCCATCAGGCACTGCCCCCAGTGGGAATGCCAGGGTGCCAGGCTGACACTGTCAGTGTGCCAGGCAGGCAGTGCCAGGGAGCCAGGCTGGCATTGCACTATGGCACTGCCCGGACCTTCCCCGACCGCACAGGGGGCTTCAATGGCCTCTTGTCCCACCAGCGCGGACATCACATCTGATTTCTGTTGGTGGGAACCATCCATGATCCTCGCCTGTGAGGACCTCCACCGGCGAGGTTGGAAAGGTAAGTGAGCCCGGACTACTGTCCCCCGGGCTTGCTAATTATATTGAAATAAGCTTTTTAACATTTAAATCAGCTTCATACTTCCTGGCATGGCAAGAGGCGTGAAATCGTGTGCAAGCCCGGTTTTTCCCCTCTCGCTCATATTTCGCGCCCCGCGACGCTACTCGATTAGCGCAGCAGGGCAGCAGACTTCCGTCCATAGTTTCATAATGGCTGCCACCTTTACCTCCATAGCATCATCGACTCAACTTTGAACTTTGACCCATTGGTTGTGGAGCAGTTTGGCACGTCACAATCAATGTTAATTTAAATCTTTCTTCTCTTTGCAACTCTTGTTTTTTAGATTATAAAATCATAAGATTGATTAGTCCATGTGAAGCCTTTATCTGCACGTCTATGTTCAGTCAGACTTGCTATTTATTCTTTTGACTCATGTTATTTCCTGCAAATTAGTACTCGGAATTAGCACTCATTTGTAAAGACAGTCTAATTTGTCAGCAAAACACAAATTGGGGTTATCAGCATTTGTAAAGACAGATTTAATCCCACACAAAATCTCACAAACTTTGGTTCCAAGGAACAGTGGACTACAGACAGGAATGGTTCCAAAAACCAAATTCTACACTGTGATTGCATAGACTGCTCGGGGGTCCAGGAACAAAGTTGAATTGATCAGTGGTGCTGAGGATGAACTAGCAATCATATTATAATTTACCTAATATATATTTTTTGGCATCATATTTAAATACATCCTGAGGTTTCTGTTGGAAGTTTCTGTTTTGCTCCTTGCGTGTCTTTTGGGAGCACTTGGTCTCTCCGAAGCAGCGGTTTCTGTTATTTTCAGGATGGTGTTACTTCCCCTTTGAAATACTGGGAAACATTGTGTGAGGCCCGAGGGAGTTCCTAGGTTTGATCAAATTGCCGTTCTCTGGATGGGGACTCGTGTCCTTTGATTCCTAATCAAAAAGGCAAATTGGGCGCATCATTATTCCCCTCTTGAGAAGACTGATTAGACAAGATTTACCATTTCAGCCTGATGCGACAGAACATCCCAAGAGGGGGCAGTAAGTCCAGACAACTGCTAATGTTTTACTCAATTTAAAAAGCCTCCTTCAAAAGGAGATATAACCTTATATATAATCCAATATCATAGAATCCCTACAGTGCAGAAGGAGGCCATTTGGCCCATCGAGCCTGCACTGACAACAACCCCACCCAGGCCTTATCCCTGTAACCCCACGTATTTGGCCTGCTAATCCCTCTGACACTAAGGGGCAATTTAGCACGGCCAATCCACCTAACCCACACATCTTTGGACTATAGGAGGAAACTGGAGCACCCAGAGGAAACCCACGCAGACACATGGAGAACGTGCAAACTCCACACAAACAGTGACCCGAGGCTGGAATTGAACCTGGGTCCCTGGCACTGTGAGGCAACAGTGCTAACCACTGTGCCACCCCAATATGTTATAAAAAGTGGCAAATGTATCAGTAGCTTCTGGTTACTTCCTTTTACCACATATTATATACTTCAAAACTACTGGGTAAAGGCAAATTTGAGCAGTTAAGTGAGGTAAATATTTGCATCTAAAAAATGAAGAACTGTGTCCTCTCCGGAGTTGGGAGCTGTGCGCCCGGGGCTGTAGAGAGGGGCTGCATGCCCGGGGGCCGAGGTGTGCTATGCCCGAGGGGCCGGAGAGGGGTGTCATGTCCCTCGGGGCTGGAGAGGGGTGCCATTCCCCCAGTGACTGGAGAGACGCCACATCCGTTATAACATTGGCTCTCTGCTGCAGAGATGTGTCAGTGAGGAGATCTTGAGACTTGTATGTTTAAACATAAACCATTGATTGTTAGTCTTTAAATATTCGCAGCTCCAAGGTATGGACATGCATGGAAATGGTTGCAGAACTACTGTTAACTGTGTAAATGTAATCTTGTGTGTTTAAGTGTTTCTCTTTTTAATAAATGTTGAAAATGTTACTATTTAGAATCTCCAGAAGTGGTTTGAAATTTTTGCTCCTGACTTCAGTCCAGATATCTCCTCAGAATAAAATAGACATTTCAAATCATTCTGACAGCTTGTCCAAGTTTCCCTTTGGGGTTTGGGCAGCCTTGCAATTACCACCTGCCATACCATAGCAATGCTGAGCATTAACTGTGGCTGGAACCAAAGGTTGAGGTGATAAATTCGTGGGACCACTTTCAAAGACATTTCTTGGACTTGTTAAACAATTTAAGATCCCATGTCTACATGCCTGGACAATGAAGTTATACTCATTGGCTCTGATGGGGATAATGAGGTAAATGGTGAGGACCAGCCCACAGGATGAAAATTGTGGCGGCACTGGCCAAACTCTTCCTCAGATTTAGAGGGGGTGCCAGAGGACAGGAGAGCTGCAAATATTACCCACTTGTTTAAAAAAGATGTTAGGATAACCCCAGGAACTAAAAGCCAGTTTAACCTCAGCGATTGGAAAACTTTCAGAAACAATAATCCAGAATAAAATTAACATTTGTTTGGATAAATGTGGATTAATTAAGGAAAGCCAGTGCAAGGGCAAATAGTGTTTAACTAATCTGATTGAGTTTTTCAATTAAGAAACGGGTTTCATGAGGATAATGCACTGATGCACGATATAACTCACAAGGCTAGAGATGCTCGAGGAAATAAAGGCTTTTATTGACTACTACAATAGAGCTACCATATATAATACACGATCCCAGACTAAAGGGTCCCAGACAGAGCAGTGACCTTTATACCTCTCCCAGGAGGCGGAGCCCGACTGGGATGTACCATAATAACTATATTACAGGTAGAACAGCCCAACCCTAACCCCAACAGTAACATGTAGAACAGCCCAACCCTAACCCCAACAGTAACATATATACAGACTCATAGTACTGGCCGGACCCTGGCTCAGTACTACCTGGTGGGAACCAACGATGGTTCACCACATTCACCCCTCCTTTGAAGACAAAGGCCAGCGGGGTACAAAAAAAACACAGAACAATTGGTCATTAGTCCATAAGTTCAGACGGTCAGGGGGACCGCACCGTCGTTGTGACCTCCTCAACACCGGCGATGACACCGGAGTAGGCACTCGCGGTGGCGTTCTCCCCAAGGCGGTGTCCAACGGTTCCTCCAATGTCTCACGGGCCGGTTGACCCCGAGGTGGTGACAATCCGCTGAACTCGGACACGCCTTGAAGTGGAGACCATCTCCTGGACTCAGGCAAGCTGTACACGGGCGTAAAAGGGTTAAGTGATGGTCCCGATGCTGCCCGTGCCATGTCAGGAGGGGAAACAATAGTTGGGGGGTCTCTAACAGAAGGTATGGGAGTGACAGGGGTTTCCAAGCCCCCTGCTGGCGCCAGGTCTCAAATCGAGACCGTGTCCTCTCGCCCGTCAGGGTATGCCACATAGGCATACTGAGGGTTGGCGTGGAGGAGATGGACCTGTTCAACCAAAGGGTCGGACTTGCGGGTCCTAACATGTTGCCGCAGGAGGACAGGTCCTGAGTACGTCAACCAAGACGGTAATGAGGTCCCAGAGGAAGATTTCCGAGGGAATGAAAACAGTCTCTCATGGGGAGTAGCGTTGGTTGCCGTACACAGGAGTGAGCGTATGGAGTGGAGCGCATCAGGGAGCACCACTTGCCAACGGGAGACTGGAAGGCTTTTTGACTTCAACGCCAGTAAGACAGCGTTCCAGACTGTAGCATTCTCACGTCCCACCTGTCCGTTACCCCTAGGGTTGTAGCTCGTGGTTCCCGTGGCTATCCCGTATGAGAGCAGGTATTGCCTCAAGTCATCGCTCATGAACAACGAGCCCCTATCGCTGTGGATGTAACAGGGGTACCCGAACAGGGTGAAAAGATCACGAAATGCCTTGATAACCGTGGCAGCGGTCGTATCAGAACAGGGAATGACAAAAGGGAATCGTGAGTACTCATCAACCACATTGAGGAAGTACACATTCCGATCTGTCGAGGGAAGGGGGCCCTTAAAATCCACACTCAGTCTTTCGAAGGGACGAGTGGCCTTAACGAGTTGTGCCCTGTCAGGTCGGTAAAAGTGCGGTTTGCATTCCGCGCATACCCGGCAGCTTCTAGTTATGGACCTGACATCCTCCACCGAGTAGGGTAGATTCCGGGCTTTTATGAAGTGGTAGAGCCGAGTGACCCCTGAATGGCAGAGGTCATTGTGGAGAGCCCGCAAACGATTCTCCTGCATACTGGCGCATGTTCCACGCGACAGGGCATCCGAGGGCTCGTTGAGTTTCCCTGGACAATACATGATGTCGTAATTATAGGTGGAGAGTTCGATTCTCCACCTCAAGATCTTATCGTTTTTGATCTTGCCCCGTAACATGTTATTGAACATGAACGCCACGGACCGCTGGTCCGTGAGCAGGGTGAACCGTTTTCCCGCCAAGTAATGGCGCCAATGTCGGACGGCCTCCACAATGGCCTGGGCCTCCTTTTCCACCGCTGAATGTCGAATTTCGGGGCCTTGAAGGGTGCGAGAGAAAAAGGCGACGGGCCTGCCCGCCTGGTTAAGTGTGGCGGCCAGGGCGAAATCAGATGCATCGCTCTCCACCTGGCTTTCGTGGCTTTTGCGATGTCGGCTTTTAGTTTTTCAAAGGCCAAACGCGCCTCTGGTGCTAGGGGAAAAGAGGTAGACTTGATGAGCGGACGGGCTTTGTCTGCGCAATTGGGAACCCACTGTGCGTAGTAAGAGAAGAAGCCTAAGCATCTTCTCAGTGCTTTTACGCTAGTGGGCAGGGGAAGTTCGAGGAGGGGACGCATACGGTCTGGATCAGGGCCAATGACCCCGTTTTCCACCACGTATCCGAGGATAGCTAGACGGCGCGTGCGAAATACACACTTCTCCCTGTTGTAGGTCAGATTCAGGCGAGATGCAGTGCGTAGGAATCTAAGAAGGTTGGCATCGTGGTCCTGCTGGTCATGGCCGCAGATGGTGATGTTATCCAGGTACGGGAAGGTAGCCCGCAGCCCGTTCTGGTCCACCATTCGATCCATAGCACGCTGGAAGACCGAGACCCCATTGGTGACACCAAAAGGAACCCTTAGAAAATGGTACAAGCGACCATCCACCTCAAAAGCTGTGTATTGTCGGTCCTCTGGGCAAATGGGGAGCTGGTGGTAGGCAGACTTTAGGTCGATGGTGGAGAACACCCGGTACTGCGCAATCTGGTTGACCATGTCAGATATGCGCGGGAGGGGATACGCATCCAGCTGCGTGTATCTGTTAATGGTCTGACTATAGTCAATGACCATCCGGGGTTTGTTCCCACTCTTGACCACCACGACCTGCGCTCTCCAAGGACTAGCGCTAGGTTGTATGATCCCTTCCTTGAGGAGCTGCTGAACCTCAGATCGAATGAAGATCCGATCCTCAGCGCTGTAACGCCTACTCTTAGTCGCGATGGGCTTGCAGCCTGGCACGAGATTCTGGAATAAGGAGGGTGTGGTAATCTTAAGCGTCGAGAGGCTACAGGTGGTGCGCGTTGGGCAATTAGGAGGCTGCTGTTCTCCCACTGAAAGCGGAGGGAGTGGCCCACCGTACTGTAGGGTTACACTCTTCAAGTGGACCATGAAATTTCGTCCGAGGAGTATTGGCGCACAAAGGTGCGGTAACACCAGGAGCTTGAAGCTCTCGTAAACCGTGCCCTTCACCGTTTGATTTACCACGCAACTCCCGAGCACGGTGACAGACCGGGACCTTGACGCCATCGAAATTGTCTGCTTGACAGGCTGGATCTGGAGGCCACACCGCTTCACGGCGTCTGGGTGAATAAAGCTCTCCGTGCTCCCGCTGTCAAACAGACAATAAATAGTGCGTTTGTTTACCTGTATGTCCATCATGGACTTGTCGAGTCTGTGAGGCTTTGCCTGGTCCAGGATGATCGACGCCACCGTTGGTTCGTGAGCGCCACTGCAGGCAGCTGAGATGGATGATGGCGACCCCTGCTGGTCATTCGTGGTCAGTGCCGACCAAAATGGCTGCTCCCATAGGTCGCACGTGGGCGATGGTGCCAAAATCAGCGACCCCTGGTGGTCGCGCGTCTCTTGCGACTCCGTCGTCTGGAATGGCGACGTCCTGGCCTCGCACGTGGAAGAAACCCTTGACGATGCCGACGACGAGGAACCCGGCTCCGGGGAGTCACACGCCGCACTGCTGTTCCTGGATGTAAGTTTGGATCGACATACCTTCGAATAATGCCCCTTCTTGCCGCAGGCGGAGCACACCACCGCTTTAGCGGGACATCGCTGCCGAGTGTGCTTCACTCCCCCACAGAAGTAACACCGCGGGCCACCTGGAGCTGCTGCCGTCGTCAGGCCCGAGGTTGGGCACGCCATCACGCAGCTTTTCGGTCCCGCCGGATGAAGTGGGATCTGTGACTGCCCCTGCCACGCTGTCTCCACGTGGTCGTCGGGATACATCGCCAGGCTTTTGGAGGCCATTTCTAGCGTATCCGCTAGCTCTATAGACTTAGTGAGATCGAGATTACCTTGCTCCAACAGCCGAAGTCGGATATAAGACGATCCGATTCCCGCCACAAACGCATCTCGAGCGAGGTCGTTCATGTTCTGGTCTGCCGACACTGCTTTGCAGTTACAGCCCCTGGCTAGCTGTAGGAGCTCGCACGCATACTGTTCCGTCGTTTCGCCGGGCTGCCGTCGTCGAGTGGCTAAGAGATATCGAGCATGCATCTCGTTTGGCGGTTTAATGTAACACTTCTTAAGAAGCTCGAGGGCCCCTTTGTAGTTGGTGGCCGCACGGATCGCTAAATATACAGCGTCGCTTACCCTCGCGTGGAGGACCCGGAGTCTGTCGTCGTCTGTGGTGACCGCTGCGGAGGCTTCAAGGTAATCCTGAAAACATTTCAACCAGTGGTCGAAGGTGTTGGAGGCGCCCGCCGCACGTGGGTCCAGCGTAAGACGTTCGGGTTTAAGCATTTGCTCCATGCTCTCTGTATCGTTTTCTTTTTTTTTTCAACGACGAGAGTTCAATTAGTAGTCAATAAAATTGATGCACGATATAACTCACGAGGCTAGAGATGCTCGAGGAAATAAAGGCTTTTATTGACTACTACAATAGAGCTACCATATATAATACACAATCCCAGACTGAGGGGTCCCAGACAGAGCAGTGACCTTTATACCTCTCCCAGGAGGCGGAGCCCGACTGGGATGTACCATAATAACTATATTACAGGTAGAACAGCCCAACCCTAACCCCAACAGTAACATGTAGAACAGCCCAACCCTAACCCCAACAGTAACATATATACAGACTCATAGTACTGGCCAGACCCTGGCTCAGTACTACCTGGTGGGAACCAACGATGGTTCACCACATGCACGAAAGGCAAAGTATCTCAAAAATTTGAAGGACAGGCTGAGGAAGCCATTTCATGTTCTGAACATTCGAACAGGAGTGGGGGTAGGCCATTCAGCCCTTTGGGATTATTCCATCATTCAATAAGATCGGCTGATCTGATTGTGATCTGAACTCCACTTTCCTTCCTACCCCCTATACCTTTAGACACCCTCAACAATCAAGAATCTATCTAATTCAGCCTTGACCCTATCTCCCCTGCCCTCTGGAGGAGAGTGTTCCACAGAATCCCGACCCTCTAAGATAAAATAATTTCTTCTCATTTATGCCTAAAATGAGAGAATCCTTGTTTTGAAGTTGTATCCATTAGTTCTGGATTCTCCCAAAAGGGGATCCTTTCAGCATCTACCCTATCGAGTACTCTCAGGATCTTATATGTTTCAATAAGATCATACTCACTCTTCTAAATTCCAATACAGGCCCTACTTGCCCAACCTTTCCTCGAAGGATAACTCCCTCCCAGGACTCAGTCAAGTGGACCTTCTTTGAACTACTTCTAATGCGATGATGTCTTTGCTTAAATAAAGAGGCCAAAACTGAATATAGAACTGTAAGTGTGGTCTCACCAATACCCTTTACTATGCATCAATTCATCTGTGAGGCAGTGATGTGGTATTATCACTGGACTTGTAATCCAAAGACCCAAAGTAATGCTCTGGGGATCTGGATTCAAATCCCACCACGGCTGATGGTGAAAAGAAAAAAATCTGTAAAGTCCAATGGTGACCGTGAAACTATTGTCGATTGTCATAAAAACCCATCTGGTTCGCTAAAATCCTTTAGAGAAGGAAATCTGTCGTCCTTGCCTGGTCTGTCCCAGATATGACTCCAGATCCACAATGACTGGAAAACAAATATTCTCTTCGATGGCCCAGAAAACCACTCAGTTTAAGGTCAATTAGGGATGGGCAATGAATGCTTGCCCAGCCAGTGATGCCCATATCTCATTCATGCATTTGTCTTCCATTTGCTGTACCTGCATACTAACTTTTTGAGATTCACACACCAGGATACCCAGAATCTTTAATTGGTCTCATTTGAGCACTTATCCCCACTAGTTAGTTTAAAGCCTGCTCCATCACCCTAGTTACACGACCCATGCACAGTTCAAGTGAAGACCGTCCCAATGGTACAGACCACACTAAGCCCAGTGCTGGTGTCAGTGCTCCAAGAATCAAAATCCATGTCTCCCTACCCTGTAAGCCACACATAATAATTTGAGGTTCTGCTTTTTGATTTAGCCCCTAGTTGCTCATACTCCCTAAACAATGCCTCTTCCCCAGTCCTGGCTATGTTGCTGGTATATAAGTGGACCACTGGCTCCTGCACCTCCCACTGCAAGTTTCTTTCTACCCCAGACCAGGTGTCCGAACCCTGGAACCCAGCAGGCAAAACATCTTCAGCTGCGGAAAGCTATGCCTATCCCCTTGACTATATTGTCTCCTACTACCATAAGATTCCTATCTACGCTCACTGCTTGAATGGCATCTTCTACCATGGTGCCATGGTCAATTTGCTCATCCACCCTGCAACCCTCACTTTCATCCACCTGTTGAACAATTGCAAGGGCTGCGATTCATCCACATCTATCTTCTTGGTCCGCTTAACTGACTCCACCGTTACAATACAGTGGCTACACAAGTGGTACTTTCCACTAGGAGAACACTACCATCAGTCCAAAGGATGTTCTGCCTAAAACACAACTAAGCAACTTTGGGTGTGAATTTCAGTGCCAGTGTGATGCCGGGTACATAGACAGTACATCTATACAATTAGCTGATCAAATTGAGCAGCATGTCCCTTTGGTTGTTGGTATTAGGCAGATTACAGATTATGTTCACAAGCCTGTGCTTTCAAAACCAAACAAAGTGTCTACCGTTAGATGCGATTCTGCCAGGTGGTTGCCTCTCAACTGCCCTCCAAGGACAACTAAGGATGGGTAATTATTGTTGGCCTGCCACCGACGCCCATGTTCCACAAATTAATTTTTTTAATTGGGCAGCACTTGTAGTACAATCCTGACTGCGCTAATAGCTACACTAACAAACAATTTATGATCAGTTGAGCTCACTTGCTAAGAACCTGCATTTAGATACAGGGACTCATTCTCTGCTATCAAATGGAATATAATAAAGCCTTGCTTCTTTTTATAATTTCGTGATACTCAGAGAGCCTAGAGCTCCCCATTGCTCTCTCTATGGCAACCGCTTAGCTGATCAGAGTCAACTTGCTAACCAATGGGCATTCTTTACTCCTACAGTATAAATTGTTGCAACTGACAAAGCCCCAGGACCTGATGGCATCTATCCCAGACTGCTCAGGGAGGCGAGAGATGAAATTGCTGGGCCTCTGACGGAAATCTTTGTCACTTCTTTGGACACAGGTGAGGTCCCTGAGGATTGGAGGAGAGCGAATGTGGTCCCGTTGTTTAAGAAGGGTAGCAGGGATAACCCTGGAAATTATAGGCCGGTGAGCTTGACGTCCGTGGTAGGGAAGTTGTTGGAGAGGATTCTTAGAGACAGGATGTATGTGCATTTAGAATGGAACAATCTCATTAGTGACAGACAGCATGGTTTTGTAAGAGGGAGGTCGTGCCTTACAAATTTGATGGAGTTTTTTGAGGAAGTGACCAAAACAGTTGACGAAGGCAGGGCCGTGGATGTCGTCTATATGGATTTCAGTAAGGCATTTGACAAAGTCCCACATGGCAGGTTGGTTGAAAAGGTTAAGGCTCATGGGATACAAGGAGAAGTGGCTCGATGGGTGGAGAACTGGCTTGGCCATAGGAGACAGAGGGTAGTGGTCGAAGGGTCTTTTTCCGTCTGGAGATCTGTGACCAGTGGTGTTCCGCAGGGCTCTGTACTGGGACCTCTGCTATTTGTGATATATATAAATGATTTGGAAGACGGTGTCACTGGTGTTATCAGCAAGTTTGCGGATGACACGAAGATGGCTGGACTTGCGGATAGCGATGAGCATTGTCGGGCAATGCAGCAAGATATAGATAGGCTGGAAAATTGGGCGGAGAGGTGGCAGATGGAATTTAATCCAGATAAATGCGAAGTGATGCATTTTGGAAGAAATAATGTAGGGAGGAGTTATACAATAAATGGCAGAGCCATCAAGAGTATAGAAACGCAGAGGGACCTAGGTGTGCAAGTCCACAAATCCTTGAAGGTAGCAACACAGGTGGAGAAGGTGGTGAAGAAGGCATATGGTATGCTTGCCTTTATAGGACGGGGTATAGAGTATAAAAGCTGGAGTCTGATGATGCAGCTGTATAGAACGCTGGTTAGGCCACATTTGGAGTACTGCGTCCAGTTCTGGTTGCCACACTACCAGAAGGACATGGAGGCATTAGAGAGAGTGCAGAGAAGTTTTACCAGGATGTTGCCTGGTATGGAGGGTCTTAGCTATGAGGAGAGATTGGGTAAACTGGGCTTGTTCTCCCTGGAAAGACGGAGAATGAGGGGAGATCTAATAGAGGTGTACAAGATTATGAAGGGGATAGATAGGGTGAATGGTGGGAAGCTTTTTCCCAGATCAGAAGTGACGATCATGAGGGGTCACGGGCTCAAGGTGAGAGGGGCAAAGTATGACTCAGATTTTAGAGGGATGTTTTTTACACAGAGGGTGGTGGGAGCCTGGAATGCGCTGCCAAGTAGGGTGGTGGAGGCAGACACGCTGACATCGTTTAAGACTTACAAAGAACAACAAAGAACAAAGAACAATACAGCACAGGAACTTACCTGGATAGTCACATGAGCAGCCTGGGATTGGAGGGATACAAACGATTGGTCTAGTTGGACCAAGGAGTGGCAGAGGCTTGGAGGGCCGAAGGGCCTGTTTCCTGTACTGTTCTTTGTTCTTTGTTCTTTATTGTTTGAAATTTGTCATTTTGTTTTTGTCCTGACATGTACAAGACAAAAAGCTACAGCAAAACAGGAGTGTACTGCAAATCTTATACCTGGTACCCAGATGCTGAATGAATTTACCAGCAGTGCCACAGGCTCTGGGAGTGTAAGTGGCAAAAAACAACTTATCCAAGGAAAAGCAAAATGCTTTTAATATCCTTTGATAACGCCAGCAATTATCCTCAGTTTCTTCAGACGGCAATCTTCAAATTTCACTCAAATTCATGTCCAACAGCAAAGAACAAAGAACAAAGAACAATACAGCACAGGAACAGGCCTTTCGGCCGCTCCCTGGTCCAAACTAGACCATTCTTTTGTATCCCTCCATTCCCACTCTGTTCATGTGGCTATCTAGATAGCCACATAGCCTGAGCTAATGATTCCATCAGGTCTTTTAACTCATTGTTAATTAATCCTAATGCTTTGATTTGATCTGATTTGATTTATTATTGTCACATGTATTAACATACAGTGAAAAGTATTGTTTCTTGCGTGCTATATAGACAAAACATACCGTCCATAGAGAAGGAAATGAGAGAGTGCAGAATGTAGTGTCACAGACATAGCTAGGGTGTGGAGAAAGATCAACTTAATGCAAGGTAGGAAAAACTTACAGAGGATACAAAATGGGTAGCCTAGTTTGTACAATACGTGCCTTTTTTGCACCATTGTTGTTACAGTTCAAACCCCTTCACTATAATACAGGTGGCACAGTAGTTAGCACTGCTGCCTCACAGCTCCAGGTATCTTGATTTGATTTGATTTATTATTGTCACATGTATTAGTATACACTGAAAAGTAATGTTTCTTGCGCACTATACAGACAAAGCATACCGTTCATAGAGAAGGAAAGGAGAGGGTGCAAAATGTAGTGTTACAGTCATAGCTAGGGTATAGAGAAAGATCAACTTAATATGAGGTAGGTCCATTCAAAAGTCGGATGGCAGCATGTTCTTGAGTCAGTTGGTACATGACCTCAGACTGTTGCATCTTTTTCCTGATGGAAGAAGATGGAAGAGATTATCTCTGGGGTCTATAGGGTCCTTAATTATGCTGGCTACTTCTCCAAGGCAGCAGGATGTGTAGACAGAGTCAATGGATGGGAGGCTGGTTTGCGTGATGGACTGGGCTTCATTCACGACCTATTGTAGTTTCTTTACGGTCTTGGACAGAGCAGGAGCCATTCAAAGCTGTGATACAACAAGAAAGAATGCTTTCTATGGTGCATCTGTAAAGGTTGGTGAGAGTCGTAGCAGAAATTTCCTTAGCCTCCTGAGAAAGTAGAGGTTTTGGTGGGCTTTCTCAACTATAGCATCAGCGTGGAGGGACCAGGACAGGTTGTTGATGATCTGGATACCTAGAAACCTGAAGCTCTCAACCATTTCTACTTCATCCCCGTTGATGTAGACAGAGGCATGTCCTCCACTACTGAATGATCTGGGAGTCTGGACAGAGGGCAAATTTATCCATTCAAAATATAAATTATTCCTTTGGGTTGCAGAATCAAAGAGGTTTGTTGAAGGTAAAATAATTTGTTTGCATTCCTGTTTAACTTCATCCCAAAGCATGCATGTTGCCACAGAGATACATATTCAGAGTGAAGACTCATTTGGAAGGATCTTTTATTAATTTATCTGTGTGTGCGCTGACTAGAAGCAGATGATCAGTTGGGTTTTGTGCGGGAAAAGTAACTGGATATTTGCTCTATCTTGCAGCTAGTGGAAGAAATCTACAGTGGTCCTCACAAGCCTTTACGTCAGAAATCAATCAGCTTGAATAGTTAGCTTGGAATGAGTCATGCAGTAACAAACTGGAAAAAGCAATTTAATTATGTCCAAAGCCGGGACAAGGAGTTGAAGAGTACACATTGTGAGGTCTTTAAAATATATTGCGGGATTGCTCAGCCAAAAGCTAATGGAATAATTCCCATGTCATTTGTACAGATGGGAATAGCTGGAGTACAAAGAGAATTAATGTAAATTCCAGAGTGCTGTGGCATGCCTTTTAGGTTGATCACAGAAATGTGAATGAACCCTCAAGATTTTGTACGATAACGGAACCCTCGGGAGGAAGTAAAAAGTAGAACTGAGTTCATAGCATAAGTATTTATCAGGGGGAGATGGTGGGTGGTGGCATATCGCTGGACTAGTAATTCAGAGACCCAGACTAACACCGGTGTTGAGGATGATCGTGGAAGAGGTGTTGTTGCCTATCCTTACTGATTTTTGAAGTGACAGGCAGTGACTAGTGGGGTCCCACAGGGATCAGTGCTTGGGTCCCAGCTATTCACAATATACATTACTGATTTAGATGAAAGAACCAAATGTAATGTTTCCAAGTTTGCTGACAACACAAAACTTGGTGGAAATGTGAAGGGACTGAGGACAAGGATACGGTTGTTGAGGATGATCGTGGAGGAGGCGTTGTTGTCTATCCTTACTGATTACACTCTGTGGGTAAAGAAGTCTAGGATCCAGTCGCAGAGGGAGAAGCTGAGCCCTAGGCCAGAGTTTGGAGATGAGTTTTGTTGGACTAATGGTGTTGAAGGCTGAGCTGTAGTCAATAATTAGGAGTCTGACATAGGTGTCTTTGTTATCCAAGTGTTCCAGGGTTCGATTCCGGTCTTGGGTGACTGAGTAGAATTAGCATATTCTCTCGTGTCTGCGTGGGTTTCCTTCGGGTGCTCCGGTTTCCTCCCACAGTCCAAAGATGTGCAGGTTAGGTGGATTGGTGTTGGTAAATTGCCCCTTAGTGTCCAAAGATGGATGAGCCACGGCAAATGGTAGGGCAGGGCAAAGGTCCTGGGTAAGATACTCTGTCAGAGTCGGTGCAGAGTCGGTTGATGGGCCGAATGACCTCTTCTGCACTGTAGAGATTCTACGATTCTATGAAAATATAGATTTCTTTTTTGGAAAAGCACGTGTTTGAATTCTTCATAAGGAGGGAATAATTTGAGGAAGAAATAAGCATTTCAGTTTTTATTTTGCTGATTTGACTCTGTTACACTAAGTGTCACCTGTAACCACTCGCACAATTCAAGATCAACTGAACCTGCTGAGTTAAAAGAAAATAATTTAAACTCTGGATTCTGACAAACCAAAATCATACCAACCCAATCCTCGTTAGGAACTATGGTTGGCTGACATGAATCCATTATACCTGACAAGCCAGGGAATAAAAATAAGACATGCTAACACCGCAGTGCCATGATGTGGAGATGCCGGTGTTGGACTGGGGTGGGCACAGTAAGAAGTCTCACAACACCAGGTTAAAGTCCAACAAGTTTATTTGGTATCACGAGCTTTTGGAGCGCTGCTCCTTCATCAGGTGAGAAACCTGATGAAGGAGCAGTGATGCCAAATGAACCTGTTGGACTTTAACCTGTTGTTGTGAGACTTCATACTGTACCGCAGAGCCTGAAGAGGGACAATAATCACACACAACTCCCCATTATGCAGCACCAAGCCCAAACGCCAGAACACACAAACCACAATCAAATAACTTAGACTAATAAAACTTCAGGTCGCTGGATTTAGTTCACAGGAAAAGTTACATCAAGCTTCGGAATTCCGTAACATTTTGTGTTTTGGGTGACTGTGTAGAGTTTGCACATTCTCTCACAGATCTCTGCCTCTCAGGAGCTTCAGTGCTTTTCTTTAGGCATCAACGCCTCTAGCTTGCTTTGCCGCATCCAGCAATCATATGAACTTAAACCTAATGGCAAAGACATACAATTGATCTTCCGGTCTGAGTTTTACAGGGGCTGGCACCACATTTTAGGAGCGTGTCAGGACATCATCAATCACAAACCCATGAAGCCGGGTGTTACAATCCCGTTAGGGATCATTGACATTTAATGCAGAAATGTAAACACCCAGAACTATTCCCTGAGATTTCACATTTTTTTAACAAAAACAAACATTATTGTATAAATAACGAGAAATTGTATAAAGCTAGGGTCACTAACTTAACAGTGGGGCTTTCTCATGGGATGCAAATGTCACTGGCATGGATAGCATTTCTTGGCCATCCTGAATTACCCTTGAACTGACTGACTTGCTAGTGGCCATTTCATTGCAGCTAAGAGTCAGCCACATTGCTTTGGCTCTGGACTGACATGTAGGCCAGACGAGGTAAGGGTGGCAGATTTCCTGCCCTAAAGGACATTAGTGAACCAAAGGAGTTTTTCTGACAATCAATGACAGTTGCACATCATTATTAACTGAGAACAGCTTTCTATTCCAGATTTATTAATTAATTTAAATTCCAAGAACTGCCATGTTTGGATTTTAACTCATGCCCTCCAGAGTGTTAGTCTGGGTCTCTGGATTACTAGTCCAGCGATATGCCACCTTCCACCGTCTCCCCCTGATAAATACTTATGCTATGAACTCAGTTCTACTTTTTACTTCCTCCCGAGGGTTCCGTTATCGTACAAAATCTTGAGGGTTCATTCACATTTCTGTGATCAACCTAAAAGGCATGCCACAGCACTCTGGAATTTACATTAATTCTCTTTGTACTCCAGCTATTCCCATCTGTACAAATGACATGGGAATCATTCCATTAGCTTTTGGCTGAGCAATCCTGCAATATTTTTTAAAGACCTCACAACGTGTACTCTTCAACTCCTTGTCCCGGCTTTGGACATAATTAAATTGCTTTTTCCAGTTTGCTTCTGCATGACTCATTCCAAGTTAACTATTCAAGCTGACTGATTTCTGCCGTAAAGGCTTGTGAGGACCACTGTAGATTTCTTCCACTAGCTGCAAGATAGAGCAAATATCCAGTTACTTTTCCCGCACAAAACCCAACTGATCATCTGCTTCTAGTCAGCGCACACACAGATAGATTAAATAAAAGATCCTTCCAAATGGGTCTTCACTCTGAATATGTATCTCTATGGCAACATGCATGCTTTGGGATGAAGTTAAACAGGAATGCAAACAAATTATTTTACCTTCAACAAACCTCTTTGATTCTGCAACCCAAAGGAATAATTTATATTTTGAATGGGTAAATTTGCCCTCTGTCCAGACTCCCAGATCATTCATTATACAAGTTTTTTTCACTATCAACTCTGATTTGTTTTATTTGTTCAGGGGATGTGGGTGCCTCTGGCTGGGCCAGCATCATTACCCATTCCTAATTACCCCTGAACTGAGTGGTTTGCTAGGCAATTTCAGAGTCATCCACACTGCTATAGGTCTGCATAGTGAAGTTGTGTGTGATTACTGTTCCTCCTCAGGCAATGTGGTGTTAGTGGGGAGGCAATGGCCTAGTGGTGTTATCACTAGACTTATAATCCACAAACTCAGCTAATGTTCTGGGGACCCGGGTTTGAATCCCACCACAGCAGATAGTGGAATTTGAATTCAATAAAAAATGTCTGGAATTAAGAATCTACTGATGACCATGCAAACATTGCCAATGGTCAGAAAAATCCATCAGGTTCACTAATGTCCTTTAGGGAAGGAAATCTGCCGTCCTTACCTGATCTGGCCCACATGTGACTCCAGAGCCACAGCAATGTTGTTGACTCTCAACAGCCTTTGGACAACTAGGGATGGGCAATAAATGCTGGCCAGCCAGTGACACCCATGGCCCACGAATTAATCATTTTTTTTTTTAAAAAGCACATTTTACTTTTGTTCCCCGGTTTGTCGGGTATAATTGATTCATGTCAGCCAGCTCATTTTATGTAAACCATAGTTCCTAACAAGGATTTTCTTGGTATGTTTTTGGTTTGTCAGAATCCAGAGATTAAATTATTTTCTTTTAACCCAACAGGTTCCGTTAATCTTCCACTTTTTCAACAATCTCTTTGAATAAACAAATATCTCTTTATTTTCCTATTGGATTTATCAGTAACTCTCTTGCATGTATGGCCCATAATTTGGATTTTCCTAAAAGTGGAAACACTCTCCCCATTTCCACCCTCCCCAACCCATTCATAGTTTTAACAGCCTCTAACAAGGCTCCTCCGAGTCTTTTCTTTTTGAAAGATAAAAGCCCCGACCTTTTCAATCTTTCCCAGTAGCTGTACTCTCGGTTTTGGTGCCACCCTGCTATATATTTGTTATGATTTCCCAAAAAGACTAGAACTGTGCACAGCTCTCTAAGAGGACAGTGCTGCATAAGTTTAACATAACTTCTCTGACAAAGAATCATCCAGACTTGAAACTCTATTCTCACTCCACAGAGGCTATCAGACCTGCTGAGGTTTTCCAGTACTTTCTGTTTTTTGTTTAACATAACTTTGCTACTTTTACAATAGATTTTTCCTAAGGCCACCATTCCTGCTACCCACCTTTGATCCATAATCCTTAAACATAGGAACTAGAAGCAGGAGTAGGCCATTTAGCCCTTCGAGCTTGCTCTGCCATTCATTTCGATCATGGCTGATCATCAAATTCAATATCCTGATTCCCCCTTCCCCCCATATCCCTTGATCCCTTTAGCCCCAAGAGCTATATCTAATTTCTTCTTGAAATCACACAATGTTTTGGCCTCAACTACATTCTGTGGTAGTGAAATCCACATATTTACCACTCTCTGGCTGAAAACATTTCTCCTCACCGCAGTCGTAAAACTATGATCCCCTAGTTCTGGACTCCCCCACCATCGGGGACATTCTATCTGAATCTACCTTGTCTAACTCTGTTATAACCCTTGTTATCTAACAAAAATGTTAGCAAACTCAATCTTGAACATTTCAAATGGCCCAGCATCCACAGCCTTTTGGAGAACAAATAAGGTAAAATGCTTAGGCCTCAGAACAGATCCATGAGCAAAGCCACTTCCTCCATTCCAATTTTCATCTATTCTCCCATCGCTACCTCTCTCCCATTTCTGAACCAGCTTCCAACCCAAGTCAAGAAATAATCTATCAAATGCCTAACATACAGATAACTTCCAGGGATACTCCCATAGCCACCTTATTAATGACTTCTTCAAAAAATCCAGTTAAATTATGCAGACATATCCGTACCCTGAACAAAGCCATCCTAGCTCTCCCTGATCAGCTCATGTTTGCTGAAGTCACGCTATCACTAATGTCAGATTCCGGTAGTTTCCCCACAAACTGAAGTAACCAGTCTACAATGGAGTAATCCATCCGGTTCATTATTGTCCTTTAGCGAAGGAAATCTGCCTTCCTTACCTGGTCTGGCCTACATGTGACTCCAGAACTACAGCAATGTGGTTGACTCTCAACTGCCCTCTGAAATGGCCTAGCAAGCCATGC
Source organism: Mustelus asterias (assembly GCF_964213995.1). NCBI lineage: Eukaryota > Metazoa > Chordata > Chondrichthyes > Carcharhiniformes > Triakidae > Mustelus > Mustelus asterias. Next base: position 170,950,642 of record NC_135801.1, read on the forward strand.
AATTCAAGGGCAACTAGGGATGGGCAATAAATGCTGGCCAGCCAGAGTCGCACATGCCCCATAAATGAATTTTTTAAATTATAAAATTTCCAAACTGTCATTATCTCCAAGGGCATGATGACACAATGGTTAGCACTGCTGCCTCACAGTGCCAGGGACTCAGGTTCCATTCCTGGCTTGGGTCACAGTCTGTGCAGATTTTGCACATTTTCCCTGTGTCTGCGTGGGTTTCCTCCGGGTGCTCCCTTTTCTTCCCACAGTCTGAAAGATGTGCTGGTTAGGTGCATCGGTCATGCTAAATTGTCCCTCAGTGTAACCCGAACAGGCGCCAGAGTGGGATTTTCACAGTAACTTCATTGCAGTGTTAATGTAAGCCTACTTGTGACACTAATAAATAAACTTTTTTAAAAAGTCAAGGGAGCTTTGAAAGACAGGCTAAAGCCTCTAAAATTTCCTCGCCTGCTTCTTTTAATTTCCTTTATTGGAAACAATAGGTTCTGGAGATTTACCTATCCTGAAGTCCCATTACTTTCTTCATTTGCCTTTTATTTTCTTATATTGAATCCAATAAGTTCCTCCCATTGATTTATTTTGAGCTTCTCCTCTACCGTTGATCTTTATTCCTTTTCCTCTACCATAAAACAGATCAAAGTTCTCTTTTAATAGATCTGCTAGTATTTTATTGTTTGAAAATACACATTGGGTAAGGATTGTCAACTGTGGTCAGAGGTTTCATATGACTGCTCACCTGTGACCATCCTACCCAGCCAAACAGCCCACACTATCCATCATATTTTTATAACTCATAAAACCAGTTTAAATAAAATAAGACCCTATGTTTCTTTTCCTCTCGGCTTGCTCACAGCAATATCCAAGGCAGGGGTTGGCAACGTCAATAACAAGCGAGCCAGTTTATAAATTTAGTCACAGATGCAATATCTCAAATGCAAATAGAGATGATAAACAAGGCAGAGACACATTTCAACAATGTTTTAAAGGTTTTTTTTAACAAAAGAGCTATACTTCCTCACAAGTGTAATGTTAACAAAAGTTTAGAAATAAACAGACAAGCCATTTTTTTGTATTGATTTTATTAATGGGATGTGGATACCGCTGGCTTGAACAGCATTTATTGCCCATCCCATAATTGGCCTTGAACTGAGTGACTTGCTAGGCCATTTCAGAGGCAGTTAAGAGTCAATCACATTGCTGTGGCTCTGGAGCCACATGTAGGCTAAACCAGGTAAGGACGGCAGATTTCCTTCCCTAAAGGACATTGGCGAACCAAATGGGTTTCCACGACAATCACGGTCATCGTTAGACTTTTAATTCCAGATTTCTATTGAATTTAAATTTCACCATCTACTCTGGTGGGATTCGAATGCAGATTCGCAGGGCATTACCCTGGGTCACTGGATTACTAGCCCAGTGTTACTGCCTCCCCATTTAATTGCCATCAAAATGGGTTTAGTTCATCAAAGTCAGAAATCACACAAGAGTCCTTACTGAGTCGCATATGCCTTTGGAGATGCAAGTTGCAGACTCATAGGGCAGGATTTTCTGGCCGCCCTCACCCCAAGAGCGGAAAATCCAGCCCCAGGTCAATGCACCTTTGCATGGTCCGCCCTCCCCCCGCTCCCCCCAACCCCCGCCGCCCGCTACGATTCCTGTGGCAGGCAGGATGAGGAAATCCCACCCATGGAGTCTCCAGGGCAGTCCTGAAGAGTTGGCAACTATGACCCCAGGTCAGCCAGCATCTGAAAAAGAAAACATTGATTAATATTTGTCTGTTTTCCCATTTTTTGTTCTGATAAATGATAAACACTCAAAACTAACTTTTCCCTTAACAGATGTTGACCAGACTTCTACATATTTTGAAATTTTCTTTTACTTCAGAATTTCAATTTTTAGAAACATAGGAGATAGGAGCAGGAGGAGGCCATTTGGCCCTTCAACACTGCTCCGCCACTCATTACGATCATGGCTGATCATCCAACTCAATAGCCTAATCCTGCTTTCTCTCCATAACCTTTGATCCCATTCGCCCCAAGTGCTATATCTAGCCATCTCTTGAATACATTCAATGTTTTGGCATCAACGTCTTCCTGTGGTAATGAATTCCACAGACTCACCACTCTTTGGGTGAAGAAATGTCTCCTCATCTCCGTCCTAAATGGTTTACCCCGAATCCTCAGATTGTGACCTCTGGTTCTGGACTCCCCCACCATCGGGAATATCCTTCCTGTATTTACCCTGTCTAGTCCTGTTAGAATTTTATAAGTCTCTTTGAGATCCCCCCCACCCCCCTCATTCATCTGAACTCCAGCAAAAACAATCCGAACCTAGTCAATCCCTCCTCATACATGAGTTTTGCAATTGTTTTAAATCTTTATATGTTAATAAACACCATCTTTTCTAAAAACTAACTGAACCAACACTCGGGAATCTTCAAACGATTGGTTGAATGAAAGTCTTTCTTCAGGAAAAAAAAATCTCATTTCGGTCAGCCGTTTAAAAAGATTTTAATTTCTGGCAGAAATTATATTTGAAAACAGTCTTTTACTGGCTTGAAATGGGACTGCAGAATAGAGGTGACATTGGCCCCCTTTGCTGTGGATTTTGGTACAGTATGCAACACTGGGTAGAAAATACCGAACCCTTATTAAGTTTTATTCTACTAAGAAAAATTAGACCCTGAAGTTTTATAGACACAGGAAGCATGTACAGACAAAAATCCAAGGCAAAACCTCAATTAAGTCTCATTATTCCAAGGTAGCTGCAGTAATATCCAACACCCACGTGGCAACAGGTTTTTATGATGTTTCTCTCAACTGAGCATGTTAAATTCCAAAACACTTTATTAACACATGGAAATAAAACTGTCCTGCAGTGCCATCTAGTGAGTAATTGGTAATTTTTGCTTTCTCAAGAATTATTATTAGTCGCAGTTTTAGGGGCAGCAGTGGCACAGTGGTTAGCACTGCTGCCTCACAGCACCAGGGACCCGGGTTCGATTCCAGCCTTGGGTGGCTATGTGAAGTTTGCATGTTCTCCCTGTGTCTGCATGGGTTTCCTCCAGGTGCTCCGGTTTCCTCCCACAGTCTGAAAGACATGATGGTTAGGTGCATCGGACATGCTAAATTCTTCCTGTGTACCCGAACAGGCGCTGGAGTGTGGCGACTAGGGGATTTTCATAGCACCTTCATTGCAGTGTTAATGTAAGCTGACTTGTGACACTAATAAATGAAATTTTAAAACTAAAACTTTTAGACAGTACTTTGTAAAATCATACAGCACTAGAGGAGACCATTCATGCATCGTGCCTGTACTGGCTCCTAGAATTAATTAATCCAATTAACCCCACTACCCCCCTCAGTGCAAGTTTCTCATTTTCAAGTATCCATTTCATATATCCAATTCCCTTTAGAAAGTTACTGCTGAATCTGCTCCGACCACACTTTCAACCAGTGCATTCCACGTCGTAACTAACTTGCTGCATTGAAAGAATTCTCATTATTCAGCTGGAACCTTTGCCAAATATTTTAAATCTGTGTCCTCTCATTACTGTCTTTCATGCCAGTGGATACTGTTTCTCCCTACCAATTTTATCAAATCCCTTCATGATATTAAATTGTCGCTTGGTTTTACACAAGTTTAAGTTTATTTATTATTGTCACAAGTAGGCTTCCATCAACACTGTAATGAAGTTACTGTGAAAATCCCCTAGTTGCCACATTCCGGCACCAGTTCGGGTACACTGAGGGAGAATTTAGCATGGCCAATGTATCTAACCAGCACGTCTTTCACACTATGGGAGGAAACTCGAGAACCCAGAGGAAACCCACGCAGACACAGAGAAAACATACAGACTTTGTACAGACAGTGACCCAAGCCGGGAATCGAACCTGGGTTCTTGCCACTGTGAGGCAGCAGTGCTAACCAGTATGCCATCCTAGAAAGAGTAGTGCTGGAAAAAAAGAGGCATCCTGTAGAAGCTTTTCATCTTGCAGTCAACAGGACAGCTGCAAGAATTTCAAAAGGAACAACAAGGGGAGAAACTAAGTCAGTTAGGGTTATATATTCATTGGGGTTTACAAGTGTGAAAGGGGATCTCATAGAAACTTCTGGAATTCTAACTGGATTAGACAAGATAGATTTAGAAAGAATGTTCCCAATGGTGGGGAGTCCAGAACTAGAGGTCATAGTTTGAGGACAAGGGGTAAACCTTTTACCTTTTCGCATTCCAACCATTATCTTGCAATTGTGCCTTTGTCTATATATGCCATGCTTGTGAAACCTACCTCACCACTCACCTGATGAAGGAGCAGCACTCCGAAAGCTCGTGATTCCAAATAAACCTGTTAGACTTTAACCTGGTGTTGTGAGACTTCTTAATAAACCTTTTAGGACAGAGATTAGGAGAAATTTCTTCACCCAGAAGATGGTGAATGTCATAGAAATCATAGAAACCCTACAGTGCAGAAGGAGGCCATTCGGCCCATCGAGTCTGCACCGACCACAATCCCACCCAGGCCCTACCCCCATATATTTACCCGCTAATCCCACTAACCTACGCATCTCAGGACTCTAAGGGGCAATTTTTAACCTGGCCAATCAACCTAACCCGCACATCTTTGGACTGTGTGGAATTCACTACCACAGAAAATAGTTGGGGCCAAAATGTTGTCTGATTTCAAGAAGAAATTAGATATAGCTCTTGGGGCTAAAGGGATCAAGGGATATGGGGGGATATAAGGGCATTTAAATGGTCATTGGATAAACATATGGATGATATTGGAATAGTGTAGGTTAGATGGGCTTTAGATTGGTTTCACAGGTCGGCGCAACATCAAGGGCCGAAGGGCCTGTACTGCGCTGTTGTGTTCTATGAAAAGGTGTGATCAGTGTATTGAATTTGATGATCAGCCATGATCATCATGAATGGTGGTGCAGGCTCGAAGGACTGAATGGCCTCCTCCTGTTCCTATTTCCTATGTATGTTTCTTTGTATGTAACAACGATTTATGCAGCATGAGAAACATTGGTTGGCATTTTGGGACTGAGGCACTGGGCTCTGCCATCACTGGGGACTGAGGTACTGGGCTCTGCCATCACTGGGGATGAGGATATTTTTGGTGAGACCACATTTGGAATATTGTGTGCAGTTCTGGTCACCTCACTATAAGAAGGATGTGGAAGCGCTGGAAAGAGTGCAGAGGAGATTTACCAGGATGCTGCCTGGTTTGGAGGGTAGGTCATATGAGGAAAGGTTGAGGGAGCTAGGGCTGTTCTCTCTGGAGCGGAGGAGGCTGAGGGGAGACTTAATAGAGGTGTATAAAATGATGAAGGGGATAGATAGAGTGAACGTTCAAAGACTATTTCCTCGGGTGGATGGAGCTATTACAAGGGGGCATAACTATAGGGTTCATGGTGGGAGATATAGGAAGGATATCAGAGGTAGGTTCTTTACGCAGAGAATGGTTGGGGTGTGGAATGGACTGCCTGCAGTGATAGTGGAGTCAGACACTTTAGGAACATTTAAGCGGTTATTGGATAGGCACATGGAGCACACCAGGATGATAGGGAGTGGGATAGCTTGATCTTGGTTTCAGATAAAGCTCGGCACAACATCGTGGGCCGAAGGGCCTGTTCTGTGCTGTACTGTTCTATGTTCTATGTTCTATGTAACCTCCTCCTCCAGTTAGTTGTTTAATTGTCCACCACCATTCATAATTGAATGTGGTCAGACTACAGAGTTTTGATCGGATTTGTTGGTTATGGAATCTCTTGGCTCCAAATATAACATGCTGCTTCTGCTCTTTAGCATGCATATAGTCAAGCGTTGTGTCTTCACCACGTTGGTACCAATTCTTTTGGTACGCCTGGTACTGTTCCTCTACTCTTCAATAAGCTAGGGTTGATTTCCTAGCTTAATGTTAATGATAGGGTGAAGAATTGGTTACAGTTTGTGGCTAAATATAGTTCTGCAGATAGTCCACAATGCGTCATGAATGCCCAGTATTTTGCTGCTAGATGTTCTGAATCTATCCCATTTAGCACACTGGTATTGCACCCAACAAATTGGATGATAGCCTCAATGTGATGATGAAACTTCATATCCATAAGGATTCCTACCAGTACTGCCATGTACACATTCATCTGTAACAGGCAGATTGGTGAGGAAAGGTCAAGTAAGTTTTTCCCCTCTGGTTGGTTCCTTACCACATGCCGCAGGCCTAGACTGGCAAGTATGTACACTAGTGAGCTCAGTCAGTAATGGTGCTACAAAATTACTTTTGGCAATTGTGGATTGAGTTGCTGTTGTAGGAATGGAGGGTTAAGAAGGGAGGCAATGCGGGAGAAAGGTGGGGGTTGGTGAGAGTGTTGCTTGGAGGAGGGAGGGAGAGGGTGAGAGTCAGCAGGCAGGTATGGGGGAGGTGGAAGAGTGGCTCCAGGTGCAGCCCTCTGCCCATGTGCATAGCGTGGATCCAAGGCATGGTACATTGGGGAAACTATGCAGACGCTGCCACAACGGATGAATGAATACCGCTCAACAATCACCAGGCAAGACTGTTCTCTTCCTGTTGGGGAGCACTTCAGCGGTCACGGGCATTCGGCCTTTGATATTCGGGTAAGTGTTCTCCAAGGCGGCCTTCACGACACACGACGGTGCAGAGTCGCTGAGCAGAAACTGATAGCCAAGTTCCACACACATGAGGACGGCCTCAACCGGGATATTGGGTTCATATCACACTATCTGTAATCCCCACAGCTTGCCTGGACCTGCAGAGTCTCACTCACTGTCCTGTCTGGAGACAATACACATCTCTTTAACCTGTCTTAATGCTCTCTCCACTCACATTGTTTGTATCTTAAAGATTTGATTAGATCTAAGTATTCGCACTCCAACCATTATTCTGTAAATTGAGTTTGTGTCTTTATATGCCCTGTTTGTGAACAGAATTCCCACTCACCTGAAGAAGGGGCTTAAGGCTCTGAAAGCTTGTGGCTTTTGCTACCAAATAAACCTGTTGGACTTTAACCTGGTGTTGTTAAACTTAACATGTGCATGGCAGCACAGAAAGCACACCCAGCTTTCCAGGAACAAGCGCAGAACCTATAAACCAATTTCTGCCACTGATCTCCAGGGTGCAAGGGCAGACAGGCCCACTGCCATCTGTAACTTTGTAGCACCACTATGGGTTAGGGTTAGATTAACCAGAGTACATTGTGCCCTTGCGACCCTCTGTTTCTTTCAAGTGGTGTTAAACATGGAGTACTAAATCATCGGCTGAGGGCGGATGATAGCTGGTAATCAGTAGGAAATTTCTTTTCCCATGTTTGACCTGATGCCATGGGATTCAGAATCTATGTTGAGGACTCCCATACGCAATTCCTCCCAACTGTATTGCCACCTTAGGTGTCTTTTTAATGGGACAGGACAAGTTCAGAGATATAATGGAAGTATCTGGGACATCAGCTGCAGGGTATGATTCCCCAAGTATGATTACACAAGACTAAACTGGTATGTGGAATAACTCTTCCAATTTTGGCATGAGCCCCTAAATGCTAATGAGGAAGACTTTGCAGGGTCAACAGGGCAGAGTGTACCTTTTGTTATTTCCGGTGCCTAGGTCAAAGCCAGGTGGTCTATCCAGATTTTTTCTTTGACGCTCTGGCAGCTGCTTTAGATAATCCAATCACTCACTAGGCCACAAGATATTTTCTAAATGATGAATAGCTAGAAACAGTGGAAGTCTAAAACTTGGATTCAGGCAAGATTTTCTGTACTTGGGCCAATGACATTTTAATAAACAGCTAAACAAACACTGACTTATAAATCAAGACGACTAAAATACAATTGGTTATGCTACACCTCAAAAACCGTGGATCAACTCGACCTCGGTCTTTTCTCCTTGGAGAGACGTAGGATGAGAGGAGACCTAATAGAGGTATATAAGATGTTGAGAGGCATAGATCGGGTGGACTCTGAGGCTTTTTCCCAGGGTGGAAATGGCTGTTACAAGAGGACACAGGTTTAAGGTGCTGGGGGGTAGGTACAGGGGAAATGTTTGGGGGAAGTTTTTCCACAGAGGGTGGTGGGCGAGTGGAATCAGCTGCCGTCAGTGGTGGTGGGGACAAACTCAATAGGGTCTTTTAAGAGACTCCTGGATGAGTACATGGGACTTAATAGGATGGAGGGTTATAGGTAGGCCTAAAAGGTAGGGATATGTTCGGCACAACTTGTGGGGCCGAAGGGCCTGTTTTGTGCTGTAGTTTTTCTATGTTTCTATACCACTTAGAGTTATGAGCATAGTCCTGGGCACTACATCATCATGGGTCTTTATGGGAAATAAGACAGATTTTCGTGATGCCTGGGAGAGAGATGGGGGTTGGGGGGGGGGGGGGGGGGGGGGGGGGGGGGGGGGAGGAGAAATGGACTTAACTCAATGGTATTAGGAAACACTTGCGGTTAGAACTCTTCTACAAATAGCGACTGATCAGATTTGTCACAAGTATTAATATAGTGAGAAGTATTGTTTCTTGTGTGCTTGGTCCCTTGCGAGGGAGCTCAGTCTTTTCTCCTTGGAGAGACGAAGGATGAGAGGTGACCTGATAGAGGTGTACAAGATGTTGAGAGGTATAGATCGGGTGGATTCTCGGAGGCTTTTTCCCCAGGGTTGAAACGACTGCTACGAGAGGACACAGGTTTACAGTGCTGGGGAGTAGGTACAGAGGAGATGTCAGGGGTAAGTTTTTCACTCAGCGGGTGGTGGGTGAGTGGAATCGGCTGCTGTCAGTGGTGGTGGAGGCAAACTCGATAGGGTCTTTTAAGAGACTTCTGGATGAGTATATGGGACTTAATAGGATGAGGGTTATAGGTAAGCCTATATATAAGCCGAGGTTGACTGGCACAACTTGTGGGCTGAAGGGCCTGTTTGTGCTGTATTTTTCTATGTTCTATTAAAAGCAGACCATTCATAGAGAAGGAAATGAGAGAGTGCAGAACGTAGTGTTACAAACATAGCTAGGGTACAGAGAAAGATAATGCAAGGTAGGTCCATTCAAAAATCTAACAACAGCAGAGAAGCTGCTCTCGAGTCGGTTGGTACATGACCTCAGACTTTTGTATCTTTTTCCCCAATGGAAGAAGGTGGAAGAGAGAATGTCTGGGGTCCTTAATTATGCTGGTTGCTTTGCTGAGGCAGCAGGAAGTGTAGACAGAGACAATGGATGATGGTTAGGCTACATTCACAACCTTTTGTAGTTTCTTGTGGTCTTGAGCAGAGCAGGAGCCATACCAAGCTTGTGATACAACCAGAAAGAATGGTTTCTATGGTGCATCTGTAAAAGTTGGACAGTCATAGCTGATATGCCAAATTTCCTGTCTTTAATTTAAGATCCATTGGTCAACCAAAAGCTTGACTTGGGCAAAAGGAGGTATGTGAAGTTAGTTTGGAAATTAGCCATGATTGCATTGAGGGACAGCAGAGTCTCAAGAGCTAGCTGTTCTACTCTTACCCTGGTGGAGACTAGTGTCAGTAGAAATTAGGGAGGTGGCAAAAATAATCTTGAAAAGGTTTTCATAATTCTTGTTTGCAGCTGCAGGGGTCAGTAAACAAAAAGAAATGCCAGATAACTGGGAAATGAGTCAGAAACCAGTAAAAGAAAAAAGTCAAGATCAGAAGTCACTGCTGAGAAAGGATGAAAACATGTCCAACAACTTTTTCAAAAAGTTAATTTGTAGGTCCTTGCAAGAGTGTGGGGCTAATGAGATATTAGATAGAATTGCCTTCCTGTACTCACTATTGCTTAGCTGAGACTCTTTTGGGGTTTTGAGAATTGGAAATGCAACAAATGTATTGCCTTTAATGTAATTCTAGTTATATTATAAATTGTATTATCTTACTCCATTGACAATATTACCAATGTGGATTGGAGATACAGAAAATACCCCAGATATGAATCAGGGAGCAAATGGAGGGAAGATTAAAGATTAAGTTAGTCTAATCAAAGTCTATAAATTCAATGCAAACCCAAAATATTACAAAGATTAGAAGAGTGAACAGAAGTACATTTGAGATCTTAAACTTTTTATTCAAAGAAATATACATACAAAAAATCCAATAGCTAAAGCAATAAAAGAAATGTTAAATCAGTGATCAATATTGCTGAAGCTTTTCACTCAGTAAAAAAAGAATGCCACATTTCAAACAATCACAGCAATTTATATTACAGGAGAAAAGGGTGCCAATTGATTGGCTGAGGTGTTGTCATGAAGAAAGCAACAGGAAACTATAGACTCCCCTTGCTTCTGGGTAATTAAAGGCAAGGTTTGAACATACTACTTTTGCTGGCAAAGAGTAGGTCCGTGTGTACGAATTTGTCACTTCGAGCAAATGAAAATGAACCATGTTAAGAGATTGGTTATTAATTACCACTCAGGGTTGTTCAACAAATGCTGTCTAATCACAATCATTGGCCAAATGTTTTGATTCAGGTTTTGCAAGCACAGGTTGGTTACGTTGTGTACACTTATTGCAAACAGCTACAAGAACACATTTGATTTGATCAGCCAATTGTTGGGATTTCTGATGTCAAAGTAGTTATAGTACTAAGATGAATAAATGGCTAGGGCCCCAGCATGTGGAGTTACAAGAATTCCAACATATGTAGCAGCCGTAGCCATTTGCTCACCTTGCATGTTGAATGCAAGAATAGAGCACAAAGCTATCTGGATCATTGTTTACCATGTATTGCATAAAAATGGGCCAAAAGTCACTTTCAGACCTGAAAAGTAGCGAGTTATAACCTCAAATTACCCCCAAAAAGCAACAAATGCATGCAGGGGCAACAAGTGTTATTTTCACTAATAGGATGCTGCCAGTCCAAAACATTTCACCTTCCACACAATATTGTATGAATCTCAGTGCTAGTGTGGTGCCAGATATATAAGCGATTGCCCCAATAAATGGCTAGTTAAATCAAATCATTGTGATTATTTGAAATTTGGCACACTTGCATTTGTCCTGATCACCAGCTTTGTTCTTTTCAGCAATATTCCAAGTTCTGCATTGCCACACGATTGTACTGCTAAATTGGAACAAATAAAGCCTTCCCAGCATAGGCTTTATTGCAAGGGAGTTCAAATGAGCATTGCATCTAGTTAAATATCTAATCACAAATGTTACAAGATTCTAAATATTCAGATCACTTAATACTCCAGGTGTTTTCTAACTACTCAAAAATTTAACAGTGGTTTAAAGGGGGAAATTTTAAAGCTACTTAATTGCCAACATTAATGAGGGAGGTTAAATTTGGGACTTGATCAGGATATCACAAATGTTACCATAAAATTCTGCACACATGGTGTATTTCTAATATTCAACTTTATTTAGCTCTAGAAACATAATATATTCAAGTTATACATAAAAAAGCAGAAAGTGAGTTCAAAGGACAGGACGTTAGTTTTTACAAGTCTGAAGAGAAAAAAAAATCAGATCTTTTCCATCTTGGAAATTAGCTCATCACAGATTTTTGATAGTTCCACATTTTCTTTAGTCTGCAAAAAAGAGACAAAATTAAAGTTTAGTATATTGCAAAATGGCAGATTAGTTCCCCACCACCCTTAAGAGTACAAATTTCTTCATAAGATATAGCAGAACTAGGCCATTTGGCTCAGAGTCTGCTCTGCCATTTCAGTGAGATCAGACTGATATCATCCTCAACACTTTCCGGTCTTATCCCCATCTTTCATTCTTAGTTCAGCTCAAACATACTTAGCAACCCAGCCTCTGCAGTAAAGAATTCCAAATTCATTACCTTGCAAGAAGAAATTCCTCAATTTACATCTAATTATCACTCATCTTTCAATTATAAAAATTATACAGATTAACAGAAATAGTTTCCCCATAAATGCCCAACTTAGATTAAGATTTCTCTCTACAAATTGCACATTCAAGATGTGCAAGCTTAGCATTCTGGTTGTTATGATGGTAGCTATCAACTGCTGAACAGCTCATTAGAAATCTTTAGTAGGCAGTTAGTTATCAGCTCCACTGATAGAAGACTGAATGCAAGGGCAACAGGGTCATTTCCTTAAAAAGTGAACTATCGTCTTTACAAAATAATCCTATAGTTACTGATACTGAAATTTAGTAAGAAGTCCAAATTGTGTGTTACAATGGAATCAGAATTAATCCAGGCTTCTGGGTTACTATTTCAATAACATTTACCATGACAGCAATACTAAAACCAGCTACATAATTTGGATCTTTCCCCAAGATCTATTTCAATTTCTTAGCAGGCTATCAGAGCATCAGTGCTAATCACATCAATTTGCTCCCTTTACCACAAAAGCATCAGCATTTTGGCCTATTATCAGGAGCACGAGTTCAGCATTTCATCAGAGGGGTGACATGGTGACACAGTGGTCAGCACTGCTGTCTCAGAGCCAGGGACTGGAGTTCAATTCCAGCCTTTGGTCACTGTCTGTGTGGAGTATGCACATTCGCCCTGTGTTTGTGTGGGTTTCCTCCCACAATCCAAAGATGTGCGGGTTAGATTGGTTGGCCTTGCTAAATTGACCCTACAGGCAGATTAGCAGGGTAAATATGTGGCGTTATGGGGATAGGGCCTGGGTGGGATTGTGGTCGGTGCAGACTTGATGGGATGAATGGCCTCCTTCTGCACTGGAGGGATTCTATGAAAAATTGTATTTTCCCAGTGTTTACTCCCCCCAAAAGACATTAAGTGATAGCCGCAGCTCCAGGAATCACCTGGGTGTTACACAACACCTTACTGATGCAAACTTAAGCCTTTAGAAATATACACAAATACAGATCAACCACCTGCCCTGGTCCCTCCATGCCGATGCTATAGTTAAGAAAGCCCACCAACACCTCTATTTTCTCAGGAGATGAAGGAAATTTGACATGTCCGCTACAACTCTCACCAACATCTGCAGATGCATCATAGAAAGCATTCTTTTTGGTTGCATCACAAGCTTGGTATGGCTCCTGCTCTGTCCAAGACCTCAAGAATTACAATGGGCTTCATTCATGACCCTGTCTTTCAAACCAGCCTTCCATCCATTGACTATCTACACTTCCCGCTGCCTCGGAAAAGCAGCCAGCATAATTAAGGACCCCACACACCCCGGACACACTCTTCCACCTTCTTCCGTTGGGAAAAAGATACAAAAGTCTGAGGACACGTACCAACTGACTCAAGAACAGCTTCTTCTCTGCTGCTGTCAGATTTTGACTGGACCTATCTTGCATTAAGTTGATCTTTCTCTACACCCTGGCTATGACTAACATTATATTCTGCACTCTCTCCTTTCCTTCTCCGTGTATGGTATGCTTTGTTTGTAAAGCACACGAGAAACAATACTTTTCACTGTATTCTAACGTGACAATAAATCAAATCTCACCTGGAAAGTCTTCAAATCATAACTACAGGTTGAAAGTTTTCACAGTGGGCTGCAGATAACATGATCTTTTTGTTTTTGACTATTCACAAATTGTCAACTGAACCTAATTTTATATTATGGGGCTAAACAGAAGAATGACCCTTCTTGCAAGGGCTAACCATTACACTGCAGCAAAAACTTTCCAGCTTGCACCTTTGAACTTAGATTTCTGTCCCGAAAACTGATATGACAGATAAAATTACAATGTTGGACATTTCTACCAGATAACAAAATTACAATGAACACTTCTACAGAAACTGGATTAATCTGCCTGATATATGGACCCTGTTTATATGAATTGCCAAAGGACATTTGCTCAAGTTGTCCAAGAGACTGATAGGTAAAGATTAATTATTGATAATAATGCCCATTTCCGTGGTGTGATCTGGAACCTTAGTGGCTGTCACCTTGTGGCAGAAGAGGATCTAGAGTACTCGATGAGAATTTGATGCATTTTAAAATCCATATGAAAATGTTCACATTACTGAACCAGACTTGGGTCCAAAAAGTTATTCATCCTTTGCATGTTAATCAGACTGCAAGAAAGATTTTCATCAGAAGTAGTTTGTGGCCAAAATTATGTAAATGGGGCAGGGATAGGGAGAGCAAAGAAACTCTAACCACAAGGCAGTAAACTGTAGAGAAAAGAAAAATCACAACTTGGACTATAGCCTAAAGCCAAACCAAGAGAATAGATTAGCAACAGCACTCTGCCAGTACAAAAATATCCAAATACCGATTTTCACAGTAACTTCATTGCAGTGTTTATGTAAGCCTACTTATGACACTAATAATTAAACTTTAAAGAGGAAGCAGAAAGTGTAGGTGCTACCTTGAGAAAGTTACAAAATGGCTCCTCCTATTGTCATTTCATTAGGGGGGTGGGGGGGAAAGAAAGAAAGAGACTCTTAAAACGAGTTTCATGCCGGAAATATTTCCCCAAGTATCTGAAGAGGTACATCTACAAATGGAATGAAACAGTCTGTATTGTTAGGGCCCTGGACCAGAATCCTAAATTACATTAGGAAGTCAGACTAGACCAAAAGTTTTCTATTTTGGCATAAACGTGAGGATAGGATGCTTCACTCTAGGAGTAATTCCTGCGACAAATTAGGGACATCTTTTATAGCAAAAGAAAATTTGATAAGTTTAACTACAACAAAAGCAGCAGCTTAATTATTACCCATTTGAACAATATTTAAACATGAAAACAACCACTGTTTGAGCTCCAAAAAGTAACATTCTTCTCAGATTTAAAAACCATTTTAAATAGTTAGCAACCATAAACACACTTGCCATAAAGGGGAGATTTTGAGGAGAGTAGCTTGCGGACTTGTCTTTAAACTAAACCACAGCCAGAATTAAAAAACGATCCTTCCCTCTGCTACAAATGTAGCTCCTCCCATTAACTCACATCACCACATGACCCTGCATACCTAAACCCATCTTCTATTCCTTTAATCCAAAACCCCAGGAGACCTTTTGTCAAAGTCCATTAGCGGTCTAAGTAACACTACATAGCTAAAATAAGTATGATCACACTTTGCACTACTAAAATGGGACAAATAAATGTATCTGAGCTGCATTTCCTCCAGAACTGAACTTTAAAACAGCCCCCTTAAACTAAAAAAAAAGCAATAGCACACTATCACAATAATAATCAACTTGCCTTTTCTTCCAGACTCCTTTCCAAGGAATTGGCTTTCATTTGCTCCTTGCGTAGATGAGCCTGGAGAGCAGCAATCTCTGCCTTGTATTTGTTACGTACTTGCGCTATCTCTTCATTTGCTCTTAAGAGGTCACAGATATCAACATTAACAAACGTCATTACAAAACTCCAATGTTACAAGCCTTACAGATCAGTATCCACATTACAGCAGTAAGCCTGTATTACTAGGAACTAGAGTTTGCTAGCTATTTCATTAGATCATAGCCAATTACTCACCTTGATCCATATCCCTCAATAAAAAAAATCTATTGAGATCAATTGACAGTATCCAAAACCAAGGGAAATGGAGCAAGTTCACCTTCCACTTCTGAGAAAATGTTTCGATTTCACTAACCCATCAAGACCCCACATTTTCACTGGGGACATTCGTTTCCCCTAGCTGAGGGGTTAATTACCAGGGGCATAGATTTAAGGCGATTGGTAGAAGGATTAGAGGAGACACAAGCTTGTTCACCCAGAGAGTGTGGTGGGTTTCTGAGATTCACTGTCCAAGTTGGTGATTGAAGCCAAAATGCTCAATTCCTTTTATAAAAGTATTTGGGGGGTAGTAATCCAGGGACCCATAGTAATGGACTTGGGCTTGAATCACACCACGGCAGACAGTAAAATTTGAATTCAACAAAAATCTGGAATTAAAAGTCTAACATGAAACCATAGTCAATTGTTGTAAAAACCCATCAGGTTCACTAATGTTCTTTAAGGAACAAAGTCTGTCATCCTTGCTTGGTCTGGCCTCCGATTCCAGATCCACAGCAATGTGGTTGTCTCAGGGATGACCAATAAATGCTGGTCCACCCAGCAACATTCACATCCCATGAACAAATTATTGAAAAGTCAGGCTACAGACCAAGTGCTGGAAAATGGGATTAAAATGAGCAGCTAATTTCTTTTTTGGCTGGCAGACACGATGGGCTGAATGGTCTCTTTCTGCATCGAAACTATGGTATTCACTAGAATTTAAATGAATCAAGAGGGTATGTCATTGAAGTGTATGAGATTCTGACAAGGCTGGATAGACTAGATGTAGGAACGTTGTTTCCTCTGGGTGGGTTGCTGGAAGGTCAGTCAGTCCTAAATGGCCTACTCCCATCCTGAGATGAGCAGAAACTTCTTCAGAGGTGGTGAACCTGTGGAATTCTCTACCACAGAAGGATGTAGAGGCCACATCAATGAATATATTCAAGGAAATGGATTTCTAGGCACTAAAGGTATCAAGGAGTACAGAGAGCGTGGGAGTGTGGTATTGTTAGAGGATCAGCCATGATCATATTGAATGACAGAGCAGGCTCCTATCTTCTATGCGTTCGTGTGTTTGGTGTCTGAGCTACCTTATGAACTGTTACAGTCCATGTGGCAAAGATATATCCAGTGCAGTTAGGCAAGGGAATTCTTGTATTAGTTTGTGACTTGCTATGTCATTGCAGAGGGCAATTATCAACAGCAATGCAGTTTTATTTGCTGTTTAAGGTATTGATAGGAATGGTGGGAAAATTGCACACCTTCCATTTCAGACAGAATAAAGCTCAAGCTATACTGGCAGATTATGGAATGTTTTGCAGTGGGAGACGCTCAGGTTTTCCACCAGTCATCAAGGTTTGCTGAGTGTGATTGGGGGTGCGTGCGTGTGCATGCATGCACGTGTGAAGAAAGAGGGATAATGTTTCTCAAATGTCGGTTAAGAACAGATTAAAAGCATCTCCTGAAGTGGCAGATGTAACCTACTGTGGTACCCAATTCATTCTCAATTTTCTTCTTAGTGGACATTTAATAGCAGATTGTTAACTGTGGACCAAAAATGACTTGCTCAATAAAATGTCAAGTCAATAAAACCACCAAAATACTCACTGATTCAATTTTTCTTCAGCATGAACTTTCAGAGCCCGATACCTTTGCTCGTCCTTTTGAATCCTTGCAAGATAATCCTGAGCACATTTCTTCAGGGACTCTTCATTCTGAACAAAGTAATGAAGTGTGATTTTTGTATCATTAATTGCAATTAATCATTTGACCCACCTATTAGTGATACCATGTGTAATTCCTACACATTTGGGCACAGTCACAAAAAAAAAACTGATTGAAAAAAAAGGTGGTAGCTAGAAAACGTGATTGCAGTTGGAAAAAGACAGCAATGGAATTCTGGGTTTTTATTTATGGGGCACTGAAAAGCGATTTATGACTGACATTCATGATACTAGTTAGGCCACAGTTAGGAGTATTATGAACATGTGGTTATTGGATGTCAATCATCTCAATGCCAGAACATCTCTGCAGAGTTCTTCAGGATGACGTTTTGATAAGGTCTTAGCTTCAGCTACTATAATACCCTCCCCTCCATCACAAGGTCAGAAGAGGGGGATTTTCACTGATGATTGCTGTGTTCAGTCCCATTTGCAACTTCTCAAACTGAAGCATGCCACGCAGTACAGAGACAACATTCGGGCTTGGACTGATGCAACAAGGAAGATTTGTATCTCAAGTGTAGGCAATGACCACTCCCAACAATCAATACCATAGCTGAATTCCCACCAAATCATCCTGGGGATTACCATTGACTCAAAACAACTGGACCAGCACAATTACTGTGGCCACAAAAACAGGCAAGACAGAATTTGTGGCAATAAACACTTCATGACTCGATGCCTATACATCGACTAGGCACAAACAGGACTGCAATTGAATATGGCCTGCTAGCCTAGATGAGTATAGCTCTAACACAACTAGCATAACAGTATCCTGGACTAAAGCTGCACTCTTGATTTGTACCCCATCAACTACATAGAACATAGAACAGTACAGCACAGAACAGGCCCTTCAGCCCACGATGTTGTGCTGAGCTTTATCTGAAACCAAGATCAAGCTATCCCACTCCCTATCATCAAAGAACAAAGAACAGTACAGCACAGGAAACAGGCCCTTCGGCCCTCCAAGCCTGTGCCGCTCCTTGGTCCAACTATCCTGGTGTGCTCCATGTGCCTATCCAATAACCGCTTAAATGTTCCTAAAGTGTCTGACTCCACTATCACTGCAGGCAGTCCATTCCACACCCCAACCACTCTCTGCGTAAAGAACCTACCTCTGATATCCTTCCTATATCTCCCACCATGAACCCTATAGTTATGTCCCCTTGTCATAGCTCCATCCACCCGAGGAAATAGTCTTTGAACGTTCACTCTATCTATCCCCTTCATCATTTTAGAAACCTCTATTAAGTCTCCTCTCAGCCTCCTCCACTCCAAAGAGAACAGCCCCAGCTCCCTCAACCTTTCCTCATAAGACCTACCCTCCAAACCAGGTAGCATCCTGGTAAATCTCCTCTGCACTCTTTCCAGCGCTCCCACATCCTCCTTATAGTGAGGTGACCAGAACTGCACACAATATTCCAAATGTGGTCTCACCAAGGTCCTGTACAGTTGCAGCATAACCCCACGGCTCTTAAACTCCAACCCCCTGTTAATAAAAGCTAACACACTATAGGCCTTCTTCACAGCTCTATCCACTTGAGTGGCAACCTTTAGAGATCTGTGGATATGGACCCCAAGATCTCTCTGTTCCTCCAGTCTTCAGAACCCTACCTTTGACCCTGTAATCCACATTTAAATTAGTCCTACCAAAATGAATCACCTCACATTTATCAGAGTACCTGAAACATTCAGTCCCTCCACAAGATTATTTGAATAGAAACAATGTGCAGAGGTACAGGGAAAAGGCATGGTAATGGCGCTACATCACAATACTTGTTTGGGGATGCGGCGCAGACACAGTGGGCCAAATGCCTTCCTTCTGTATATTAGCCACAAGATGCACTAAGCTGCCAAGCCTCCTTTTATAGCAACTTCCAAATGCACCACTTGGTGTTCCACGTCTCGCTCTCTTACCTGCAAGTCACCCCAGCCCCACACCAGACCATCCTGACTTCTTGCTATTCTTTTTTGTCACTGGGTTCAAAATCCTGAAATTCCATTCCCAACAGTACTGGTTCTATCTACATCAGTTCAAGGTGGCATACTCCACCTTCAAGGATACTTGGTGATGGCCTAATATTGCCACCAATATTCAGTCCATGAAGATTTTTTTTTTTTAAAGTGAGGTGACGTCCCTGGTCTTCTATTCTGCCCCATCTCCTTTCCAACTATACAATTCCGTACATGTCTACCTTGCATTATTCTGAAGAATCATTTATATCCAAAACGTCAATTGTTTCTCTCCACAGATGTTGCTAGACCTGCTGAGTTTATCCAGCATTTTCTATTTACATTGAAGACTGACACTTGTGGGAGGTGCCTGTCTCAGAGTCAGAGGTTTACAGCATGGAAACAGGCCCTTTGGCCCACCTTGTCCATGCCACCCTCTTTTTAAAACCCCTAAACTAATCCCAATTTCCTGCATTTGGCCCATATCCCTCTATACCCATGTAACTGTATAAACGCTTTTTAAAAGACAAAATTGTAGCCGCCTCTACTACTGCCGCTGGCAGCTTGTTCCAGGCACTCATCACCCTCTGCATGAAAAAATTGCCCCTCTGGACCCTTTTGTATCTCTCCCCTTAAACTATTTCAATTCCCATCAACCTTCTATATTCAGCTTGATTTTATGATGCATTATTCACCTGATGTGTCAAAAAGATTACATTTCCTGCTTAATCTTAATCTCAGTCATTCAGGGAACTCTGAATCAGTTTGCCCTACCTTTCCCCTATGTAGGGATATACCTCACTTATGCTGGAAGTCAGCCCAAGTTTTGCCTGCTAATCTTTGCATCCAATTTATCTGGGCCAGATCCATTTGTGCCCAACTGAAGATGGCTTTCTATCGGTTTTTTTTTCTGGATTGCTGCTTGTCCACAGCCAATTTAATTCACTGTCCCTTAAAATGTTCCCCATTAACATTGGAGCCATCTCATTCCCAAGAACTAGATCAAGCAGTGCCTTTTTGATTGGACTGGGACTGGAAATAAGCTGTAGAAAATCCTCCTGAACACATTCTAGGAACTTTAATCCCTCATGTAAATTCAACCAATTTTCAATTTAAGATTGGCTTAATTTGCTGCCCAAGATCTTTGCAATCCTATTAACATTGACAGATACATGAATAGGCAGGGAATAGAGGGATATGGACTGCAGAGGCAAAAAGGTATTTAGTATAGAAAGACATCATGTGCCGGCACAGGCTTGGTGGGCCAAAGGGCTTGTTTCCTGTGCTGTACTTTTCTTTGATAATGGATGTGGCAGCATAAAGGCATTAAATTATTTGAAATAGACTTGCCTTTTTATAACCCTCAATTGTTTCCTTCTGTTTTTCAAATCGTTTAAACACCTCAGAAAATGATTTTTCAATTGAGTTTAGCTCCTTTAAGGCTTGCTGCTTTTCTTCTGTTGCTTTCTCCAGCTCTGCCTTGGCCAATTCACTCTTCTTGCCAGATTCCTCTAAATTCAAAGAGAATTTATGAAAATGCTAATTCTAGGCTATTTAGATCAACCATTTATACACAAACAGCTTTCCAAAAGTAGCAGCATCGTAAATTTGCAAGTTAATTTTGACAAAGATTGGAACTGAAAAAAAGAGGAATCTAAGCAGAATCTGGAAGTGTCTAAAACATTAGAACTCACCCATCATTTGAAAGGTCACTTCAGAATATTCATTAACAATTTTTCTAGGAGATAATGTACAAAATTGTTAGCCCTCAAAATATTGCTTAAATGTGTTTCCAATGTCTAAAATTACAGGCAAACATTTCATAAATGAGAAAATTTCTTACTTCATTTCTGCACACTGTGCCAGGCTTTCCTCATACTTCTGTTTCCATTCCAAAGTTATGGCTTCCTGACAAGAAACCTATGAAAAATGTATTTATTAAGTGGATCCAAAATGGCAGAAAACAAATTTATAAAGCACATGAACAAATCCAAAAACTTTCAACCTGCTACAGCAACTGAAAGGTGAAAGCATCCCAAATACAACACCATCCAGTCATGAGCACAGATGTACAAATCTCCAAAGGATTACATTTGTTCCTCTGATGTGAATTTGAGCAAGAGTATTGGAGAGGTTGAAAAGGTACTTCAAGTGCAATCTGAATGAGGTAGAAACATGACCCATCAAGACTGCTTCACTATTCAGTGAGATCATGGTTGCTCTGCAACCAAACTTCATATGCTCAACTTAGTCAATAGGCTGGAGGAATATGGAGCAAACCATTATCAATTTAAAATGAACACATTATCTGACGTCAATTGCGATTAGTGGAATGTGAAGGGTTTCCTAATATTACTCCTGAAAGGAGTGCCTCGAATTTTTAGATTATGCACCCTAGTTCTAGACTCAACTAGAAAATAATAGGGCAATTTCCCTCTCCATCTACAGTCATCCCTAATGACGTCTGCAGTTAGGTTATCACTCCTCAACTTTTGAATTCCAACAACCACCTTAGCTACAAGGCAACATTAGGCATCTTTAACTCCATAATATAGGACAGACAGAATAATTACTTGATATTAGAATAGGCAAATATAATTTTCACCCTGGTTCACTTGGCCCAATATCTAGGTCAGGAAGCTGTGGGTTTAACCATACATAGGTTTGAGATTTTCTCACGTTGATTTTAATATTGTCAGCCACTGTGCCTTAGATATAGATGTTAAGAAATGGCTTGTATATATTAACCATTAAAACAGGACAAAATTTCCTACGCCCACTTCTAAAAAAGGCAAAGAAAGTAAAACTGGTTCAAAAGTTTTGAAGAAATAGGGCAGAAAGAGAGAATGACAAAGGGGTACTTTAGGGGGCTGAGGCGAAAGGCTGGAGGAGATTGCAAAGATAATACAAGGTTATGGAGAAATTTTAAAGCCAAAAATAAATTTGAGAATGTCTATTTAGGCCAGCATGAATAGGGTGATGGTAAACAAGATAGCCAGAGTGCTTGTCAAAAGACTATAGATTACCAGTTAGTAACTTTAAAATAAGGTCAGACTAGAGGGCAATAAAAAGGACCATTAAATAATACCACAAGGCCAACACTGATGAACTGCTCGCCAGTGTCTTCACTCTAGTTGTCATTAAAAGAATGACCAGTCAATAACAGCAATGACTCAAACACCCTATGAAATGGGCTAGCAAGCCACTTGAAAGGGAAATTAGGGATGGGCAACAAATACTGGTTTTAGTGACCAACATCCCATGAAAGATCAAATTTTAAAAAACTATATACAAAGATTGCAGTGTAGAGATATTGTAAAAGCAAAAAATTTTATTCATCCATAGGTTTGGTGGTGGGAAATGCTAGCAAGGTTCGCATTATTCCCTATCCACTATTGTACTCAAGACAGAGGTCCCTTCTTGAATTCCGGATGGATTACAATTGAGGCTTTAAAGTGCTTGGTAGGTCATTTGAGTCAACTACACTGCTGTGGATTTGAAGTCAGACAAACCAAACAGGTGAGGATGGCAGGTTTCCTTCCCAAAAGAACAGTGAATTAGACAAGTTGTTAATTTCCAAGAAACATGCCCACTTGTTTCAGATTTAATTAAATTTAAATTCAGAAGTGCTGTGGGGGGATCTGCATTCAGATACTAGTGTAATAACAACCAATCTCCAGGATCTAGAGATAGAATATTTTTTTAAAAGGTGCGATTGCGTAAAATTAAGGTACTGGACTAGAAAATCTGGGTCTACCCAAGTGCAAGCTCAAGTATTTAAAATGATACAAATGGATTATATTGTGCATGTGGACAGACCATTCGAACCAAATAGGTTAGGGATGGGGCATCATGCAGATGTCAGGAAGCTTTCCTGCTACATAGAGTTTTGATGGTTGGAATAAACTCGAATGCAGATTTGTTGCTGCAATAGTCAAGTTAACAAGCAAATCCTTTGCTGTGGCTAATATAGTTGTATAAAGGGGTAGGTCATGTACTCCATGGGTCACGAATGCAATTTTTCTAATTGTGAAGCTGGTATTGTCTAGTCTAAACAGTGAACTCCCAAATTGTTCAAGTTCTCTCGTTGCTGAAGCTTTTTGTTTAGCACCCAGGACATAATGCAAGAATGGCAAATATTAAAGTGAATGATATTATGATTTGGACACTCAGTAGATTAGGGATGGCTGGAGATGGAGAGGGAAATTGCCCTATTATTTTCTAGTTGAGTATAGAGCTAGGGTGCATAATCTAAAAATTAGAGGCACTCCTTTCAGGAGTAATATTAGGAAACCCTTCACGTTCCACTAATCGCAATTGACATCAGATAATGTGTTCATTTTAAGTTGATAATGGTTTGCTCCATATTCCTCCACATCTACTGGTTCCCCCTTGTCAACTCTACCAGTTACATCTTCAAAGCATTCCAACAGATTTATCAAGCATGATTTCCCCTTCATAAACCATGCTGACTCTGTCTGATCCTGCCACTGACTTTTGTCATCTCAAAATGATTTCTCCAAATCATCTCCTGAAATACCAACTTCTTCAGTCCTTTGTGTTGTGAATATCACTATGGAAGATTTTGTTGAATTTGATTTGCCTGATGATTGTGCGTTTCTTACTATATCATGTGAGAATGACGCAGAATTAGTTCCAAGAGAAGTAGTATCTACTGAGAGTCCAAATCATAATTCTAGGAGCAAGGACAGCTAAGTTCCAGAATGTCGTATACAACCAAAGAGGAACAGAAGTTCTCCTGATTGACTCTTATTGACTGTATCATGATTAATGGTGCATAGTACTGTGTCTGGAGTTTTATTGATCCAATGTATATCATAGCATGATGACCACAGAAGTAAAGGGAGAGGGATGTTATATATTTTAATGGTTGCATGGTTGTTTTAAGAGTTGATCATATGATTTAATGGTGCTGTTATTTGAGTGTTTCATAGGCTCCTGCTTTTAGTCTCAGTTTGCACTCTGTATGGAAGGAGGTAATAATGGCACATTTGAAAAATCATAATCTAATCAAGCAGAGTCAGCATGGCTTCATGAAAGGGAAATTGTATCTGACTAATTTATTGGAGTTTAAGGAAGTTTCAACCAGAGTGGAAAGAGGGAAACCAGTAGACGTGTTGTATTTCAACTTTGAGCTGGCGTTCAACCAAGGTACCTCATAAAATGTTGAGTCATAAGAGAAGAGCTCATGGTGTTGAAGATAACATGTTTTCATGGATAGAGAGTTGGCTAATGGGCAGGAAAGAGGGAGTGGGGATAAGGGGTTCTTTTTCACGTTGGCAGCCTGTAACCAGCATTCCACAGGGATCAATGTTGGGAATGCAATGGTTTCCAATATATATTAATGACTTGGAGGAAGGAAGCAAATTTACTCTAACCAAATTTTCAGATCACACAAAAATAGGTGGAAAGGCAAGTCATAAAAACATAGAAGATAGGAGTAGAAGGAGGCCATTTGGCCCTTTGAGCCTGCTCCACCATTCATTAGGATCATGGCTGATCATCCAACTCAATAGCCTAATCCTGCTTTCTCCTCATAACCTTTGATCCCGTTCGCCCCAAGTGCTAAATCCAGCCGCCTCTTGAATGAATTCAATATTTTGGCATCAACTGAATTCCACAGGCTCACCACTCTTTGGGTGAAGAAATGTCTTGGTCTACCCTGAATCCTCAGCCTGTGACTCCTGAACTCCCCCCGCATCGGGAACATCCTCCCTGCATCTACCCTGTTTAATCCTGTTGGAATTTTCTAAGTCTCTATGAGATTCCCCCCTCATTCATCTGAACTCCAACGGAAACAATCCTAACATAGCCAATCTCTCCTCATACATCAGTCCCACCATCCCTAGAATCAGCCTGGTAATCCTTCACTGCACTCCCGAGAGCAAGAACATCCTTCCTCAGGAAAGGAGACCAAAACTGCACACAATACTCTAGGTGTGGCCTCACTAAGACCCTGTATTATTGCAACAACACATCCCTACTCCTGTACTCAAAACCTCTCGCAATGAAGGCAAACATGCCATTTGCCACCTGCTGCACCTGCATGCTTACCTTCAGAGACTGGTGCACAAGGACACCCAGGTCCCGCTGCACACTCCCCTCTCCCAATTTACAGCCATTCAGGTAGTAATCTGCCTTTTGTTTTTGCTTCCAAAGTGAATAACCTCACCTATCCAAATTATACTGCATCTACCATTGATTAGCCCACTCACCCAACCTGTCCAGATCATTCTGAAGGATTTCTGCATCCTCGTCACAGTTCACCCTCCCACCCAACCTGGTGTCATCTGCAAACTTTGAGATGCTACATTTCATTCCCTCATCTAAATCATTAATATATATTGTGAATAGTTGGGGTCCCAGCACCGATCCCTGTGACACCACACTAGTTACTGCCTACCAATTTGAAAAGCACCCATTAATTCCTACTCTTTGCTTCCTCTCTGCTAACCAGCTTTCTATCCATCTCAATACACTTCCCCTAATCTCATGCGCTTTAATCTTGCATGATAATCTCTTGTGCGGGACTTTGTCAAATGCGTTCTGAAAGTCCAAATATACCACATCTACTGGTTCCCCCTTGTCAACTCTACCAGTTACATCTTCAAAGCATTCCAACAGATTTATCAAGCATGATTTCCTCTTCATAAACCATGCTGACTGTCTGATCCTGCCACTGCTTTCTAAATGCTCTGCTATAAAGTCCTTGATAATGGATTTGAGAATTTTCTCCACTACTGATGTTAAGCTTATTGGTCTATAATTCCCTGTTTTCTCTCCACCTCCCTTTTTGAATATTGGAGTGAAATTCGCTACCCTCCAATCTGCAGGGACTGTTCCAGAGTCTATGGAATCCTGGAAGATGATCAATGACCAATGCATCCACTATTTCTAGAGCCACTTCCTTAAGTAGTCTGGGATCTAGATTATCAGGCCCTGGGGATTTATCCACCTTCAATCCCACCAATTTTCCCAGGATCATTTCTCTACTCATATTGATCTCCCTCAGTTCTTCCCTCATTAAATCTTGCATTCTCCAACATTTCTGGTATTTGATTTGTGTCCTCTTTTGTGAAGATAGAACCAAAGTTTGTATTCAGTTGCTCAGCCATTTCTTTGTCCCCTATTGTACATTCCCCTGTTTCTGGCTGTAGGGGACCTACATTTGTCTTCACCAACCTCTTTCACTTCACCTTTCTATAGAAACTCTTAGTGTCAGTCTTTATGTTCCCTGCAAGCTTACTTTTGTACTGTACATTTTCCCTTCTTAATCAATCCGTTGGCCCTTCTTTGTTGAATTCTAAACTGCTCCTCAGACCTATTGTTTTTCTTGCCCAATCTGTATGCTTCTTCTTTGGATTGGATACTCTTTCTAATTTCCTTTGTAAGCCATGGATTGGCCCTCTTACCCATTTTGCCTTTATGCCAGACAGGAATAAACAGTTGCTGCAGTTCCCTCATGCATTCCTTGAATGGTTTTCCAATGTCTATCCACTGTCATTCCTTTAAGTAACTCTCCCCAATCTATCAAGGCCAACTCACAGAAGTCATGAGAGAGATACAAACAAACAGTCAGTTGATAGGTTAAGTATGTAAGGCAAAAAAATGGCAAATGGTCTATAATGTGGGAACATGTGAAGTTGTTCATTTTGGAAGGGAGAACAATGGAAAAAAAACTGCAGAAAGCTGCAAAACAAAAGGACTTGGGGGTACTTGTGCACAAAACACAAAGTTAGCATTTTGATGCAGCAGGTAATCAGGAAGGCTAATAGAAACATAGAAGCATAGAAAATACGTGCAGGAGTAGGCCATTTGGCCCTTCAGGCCTGCACCACTATTCAATATGATCATGGCTGATCATGCACTCTCAGTATCCCACTCTTGCTCTCTCTACATACCTCTTGATCCCTTTAGCCACAAGGGCCAGGTTCAGCTCCCTCGTGAACATATCTCATGAACTGGCCCCAACAGCTTTGTGGTAGAGAATTCCATGGGTTCACAACTCTGAGTGAAGAAGTTCTTCATCTCAGTCCTGAATGGCTTACCCTTTATTCTTAGACTGTGAACACTGGTTCTGGACTTTCCCAACATCGGGAGCATTCTTCCCACATCTTGTCTGTCCCGTCCCATCAGGATTTTATATGTTTTTGTGAGATCCCCTCATTCTTCTAATGAAATGTTGGCCCTTATTTCAAGGAGTTTGAGTATAAGAGTAGGGAAATCTTGCTGCAACTGTACGAGGTATTGGTGAGACCACATCTGGAGTACTGTGAGCAGTTTTGGGCTCTTATTCAAGGAAAGATATTATTTCATTGGAAGCTGTTCAAAGAAGTTCATGTGGATGATCCCTGGTATGGAGGGATTATCGAATGTGGGGCCGGAGAAAGTGGCTGAGGTACTTAATGAATACGTTGCATTAATATTCACAAAAGGAGAACAAAGAACAACAAAGAACAGTACAGCACAGGAACAGGCCCTTTGGCCCTCCAAGCCTACACTGATCACATTGTCCTAACTAGTCCAACTGCTTGTATCTCTCTATTCCCCATCTGTTCATATATCTATCCAGACAAATCTTAAATGTCGCTGACATATCTGCCTCAACCACCTCACTTGGCAGTACATTCCAGGACCCCACCACTGTTAAAAAAACTTCCCCCGCACACCTCTACTGAACTTTTCCCCCTTACCTTGAACTTGTGCCCCCTTGTAATTTTCATTTCTGCCCTGGGAAAAATCTTCCAACTGTTCACCCTATCTATACCCCTCATAATTTTATAAACTTCTATCAGGTCACCCCTCAGCCTTTGTCTTTCCAGGGAGAACAATCCCAGTTTATTCAATCTCTTCTCATAGTTAATACTCTCCATACCAGGCAACATCCTGGTAAATGTTGTCTGTACTCTCCCCAAAGCCGCCTCATCCTTCTGGTAGTGTGGTGTCCAGAATTGGACACAGTATTCCAATGTGGCCTAACCAACGTTTCATACAACTGTAACATAATTTGCCAACGTTTATACTCGATGCCCTAACCAATGGAGGCAAGCATGCCATATGCTTTCTTCACCATCTTTTCCACCTGTGCTGCCTGTGGACCTGCACACTCCAATCTGTGTCTGTGCTCCTGATGGTTCTGCCATTTATTTTATAGCTCCCACCTGAATTGGATCTACCAAAATGCATTACCTCGCATTTGTTCAGATTAAATTCCATCTGCCATTTCTCCACCCAATTTTTCCAGCCTATCTACATCCTGCTGTACTCTCTGGCAATCTTCATCACTACCCGTAACTCCGGCAATCCTGGTATCATCTGCAAACTTGCTAATCAGACCAGCTACGTTTTCTTCCAAGTCATTTGTACATATTACAAGCAGCAGAGGTCCCAGCACTGATCCCTGTGGAACACCACTAGTTACAGACCACCATTCAGAAAAATACCCTTCCACTGCTACCACCTGTCTACTATGGCCAAGCCAGTTCTGAACCCATCTAACTAATTCACACCTGATCCCATGTGCTTCAATCTTTTGCACAAGCCTGCCATGAGGGATCTTGTCAAATGCTTTACCAAAGTCCATGTAGACAACATCCATGGCCTTTCCCTTGACAATCACTTTTGTCACCTCCTCAAAAAACTCAATTAGATTCATGAGACATGACCTCCCTCATATAGAACCATACTGCCTGTCACTAGAAGACCATTTAGTTCCAAATGTGGTATAGATTCTATCTCCAAGAATCTTCTCCAACAATTTCACTATCACTGACGTCAAGCTCACTGGTCTATAATTATCCAGTTATCCTTACTACCCTTCCTAAATAACGGGACAACATTGGCTATCCTCCAATCCTCACCGGTGGCCAACAAGGAAACAAAGATTTCTGTTAGAGGCCCAGCAATTTCATCTCTTGTCTCCATCTGGGATGTATGCCATCTGGCCCTGGGATTTTGTCTATGTTAATGCTTTTTAATACTTTCTCCCTTGTAATGGTGACTTGCTCTAAAGTGTGTACATATCTCTGAGACACTACCAATCAACATGTCTCTCTCCTTTGTGAATACCGATGCAAAGTATTCATTAAGGATTTCACCCACTTCCTTTAGTTCTATGCATAATTTCCCTCCTTTATCCGAGAGCGGACCAACTCTTTCTCTAGCTACCCTCTTTTTCCTAATATATGTATAAAATGCCTTGGAATTCTCCTTAATCCTATCTGCCAAGGACATTGTGTGACCCTTTTTACCCTCCTAACTCACTGTTTGATCTCCTTTCTACTTACCCTGTATTCTTCAAGTGCTTCATCTGTTTTTAGTTGCCTACACCTCATGTATGCATCCTTTTTCTTTTTGACTAGATTCGTAATTTCCCTGGTCCTCCACGGTTCCCGAATCCTACCTTTCCTGTCCTTCCTTTACACAGGCATATGCCTGTCCTGCACTCCGACCAACTGCTCGTTAAAAGACTCCCACATGCCAAATGTGGATTTGCCCTCAACAGCCTCTCCCAAACAGCCGCCAAATCCTTTTTAATCCGTTTGTAGTTAGCCTTCTCCCAATTTAGCACTTAACCCAAGGACAACACTCTTCCTTTCCCATGAGCATCCGAAAGCTTATGGAATTGTGGTCACTGTTCACCACATGTTGCCCCACTGCAAGTTTGATCACCTGGCCAGGCTCATTCCCTGGTACTAGGTCCAGTCGGACTATCCACATATTGTTCCAAAAAACCTTCCTGGAAACACTTAAATTCCTCACCATCCGGACCCCCAGCTCTATGGGATTTCCAGTCAATATGAGGAAAATTAACATCTCCCACTACAACAACCCTATTATTTCTATATCTGAGCAGAATCTGCTTACATATCCATTCTTCAACTTCCCGTGGGCTGTTGGGAGGCCTGTAATACACCCCCATCATAATGACTGCCCCCTTCCTGTTTGAGCTCTACCCAGTGTCTTATTATATGATGTCTTTCCTCTGTACAGCTATAATATGTTCCCTAACCAGTATTGCAACTCCCCCACCTCTTTTACCTTCTCCTCCGTCTTGCCTAAAGCACTTACATCCCGGAATATTTAGCTGCCAGTCCTGTCCCATTTTTTAAACAAAGTCTCCGTTACCACAACCACATCCAAGTTTTGTGCATGAATTAAGGCTCTAAGTTAATCTGTTTTATCTATTATACTCCTTGCATTGAAGCAGATGCACTCCAGGCCCACTGAGTTTGACCTCCTCCAGCCTGCTCTTTCTTAGTTAGCTTGGCCTTCGTCCCATGCTCATCCCCAGTCTACACTTACTTGCCAACTGTTCGGATTCCATGGAGTTTAGCAAGGCCTTTAACAAGGCCCCTCAAGGCAGGCTGATGCAGAAGGTGAAGTCACATGGGATCCACGGTGAGCTGGTAAAATGGATACAGAACTGGCCTGGTCATAGAAGATACAGAGCAGCAGTGGAAGGGTGTTTTTCTGACTGGGAATCTATGACCAGTGGTGTTCCATAGGGATCGGTTGTTTTTATTTGTTCATGGGAGGTGGGTGTTGCTGACTGGGCAAGCATTTATTGTCCATCTTGAGGACACTTAAGAGTCAAAGAGAGTGGGTCTGGAGTCACATGTATGCCAGACTTGGTAAGGATGGCAGATTTTCTAGTGAATCATGATGGGTGTTTATGACAATTGACAATGGTTTTATGATCATCATGAGACTTTGAATTCCAGATTTTTATTGAATTCAAATTTCACCATCTGCTGTGGTGGGATTTGAACCCAGATCCCCAGAGCATTACCCTGGGTCACTGGATTATTAGTCAGTGACAATATCACTATGCCACAACTTCCCCATCAGTGCTGGGGCTTCTGTTGTTTGTGATATATATATATATACAAATGATTTGGTGGAGAATGTAAGTGATCTGATTAGTAAATTTGTGGATGACGCAAAGACTGGGGTAGTTGCGGATAGTGAGGAGGATTGGCAGAGGATACAGCAGGATATAGATAGGCTGGAGACTTGCCAGAGAAATTGCAGATGGAATTTAATCTGCACAAGTGCAAGGATGCACTTTGGAAGGTCTTATACAGAAGGAAAATACACAGTAAATGGTCGAACGCTTAGAAGCATTAACATACAAAGGGCTCTAGGCATATAGGTCCACAGTTCCCTGAAAGTGGCAAAACAACTGGATAAGGAGGTCAAGAGCACATATGGCATGCTTATCTTCATCGGTCAGGGCATAGAGTATAGAAATTGACAAGTCATGTTGCAGATGTGTAGAACTTAATTAGGCCACATTTGGAATATTCTGTACACACCACCAGAAGGATGTGGAGGTTTTGGAGAGGATACAGAAAAGGTTTACCAGAATATTTCCTACTTTGGAAGGTATTAGCTATGAAGAGAGATTGGACAAACTTTTTTTTATTTGAACATCGGAGGCTGAGAGGCAACCTGATAGAAGCTGCAAAATTATGAGGCGCCTGGATAGAATGGATAGTTGGAATCTTTTTACTCAGGGTAGAAATGTCAATTTCTAAGGGACAGAGGTTTATGGTAAAAGGGGCAAGTTTAAAGGAGATGTGAGAAGCAAGTTTTTTTTACACAGAAGATGGCAAGTACCTGGAATGCACTACCAGAGGAGATGGTAAAAGCAGATACTAGCAATCTTTAAGAGGTATCATACAGATAAATTAAGAGGCAGGAAATAGTGATACGGACTGTGTAGAGGTAAAGGATCTTTAGTTTAGAAAGGCGGTGCAGGCTCGGTGGGCCTAAAGGCCTGTTCCCGAGTTTTGTTCTCTTTGTTTGAAAGGTTAAACAGGTTGAGACTCTACTGATTGGAACTTAGAAGAATGAGAAGTGATTGCATTGAAACATATTAGTACTAGAACAATGATGTTGTTGCCATTACAGAGACCTGGTTAAGGGAAGGACAGGATTGGCAGCTTAACATTCCAGGATACAGATGTTTCAGGTGGGATAGAGGGAGATGTAAAAGGGCTGGGGAGTTGCACTACTGGTTAAAGAGAATATCACAGCTGTACTCCGGGAGGACACCTCGGAGGGCTCATACAGCGAGGCAATATGGGTAGAGCTCAGGAATAGGAAGGGTGTAGTCACAATGTTGGGGTTTTACTATAGGCCACCCAACAACCAGCGGGAGATAGAGGAACAGATATGTAGGCAGATTTTAGCAAGATGTAAAAGTAACAGGGTTGTTGTGGTGGGAGATTTTAACTTCCCGATATTGACTGGGACTCATTTAGTACTAGGGGCGTGGATGGGGCAGAGTTTGTAAGGAGCATCCAGGAGGGCTTCTTGAAACAGTATGTAGGTAGTCCAACGAGGGAAGGGGCCATACTAGACCTGGTACTGGGGAATGAGCCCGGCCAGGTGGTCGATGTTTTAGTAGGAGAGCAGTTCGGGAATAGTGACCGCAATTCAGTAAGCTTTAAGGTACTGATGGACAAAGATAAGTGTAGTCCTCAAGTTAAGGTGCTAAATTGGGGGATGGCTAATGACAACAATATTAGGCAGGAACAAAAGAATGTAGATTGGGGGCAGATGTTTGAGGGCAAATCAACATCTGGCGTGTGGGAGGCTTTCAAGTGTAAGTTGATAGGGATTCAGGACCGGCACATTCCTGGAAGGATGAAGGACAAGTATGGTAAGTTTTGGGAACCTTGGATAACGAGAGATATTGTGAGCCTTATCAAAGAGAAGGAGGAAGCATTCGTCAAAGCCAGGAGGCTGGGAACACATGAAGCAAATGTGGAATATAAGGAAAGTAGAAAGAAGCTGAAGCAAAGAGTAAGAAGGGCTAAAAGGGGTCACAAAAAAGCATTGGCCAGCAAGATTAAGGAAAATTCCAAGGCTTTTTATACATATGTAAAGAGCAAGAGGGTAGCCAGGGAGAGGGTTGGCCCACTCAAGGACAAGGGAGGGAATCTATGAGTGGAGCCAGAGGAAATAGGCAAGGTATTAAATGAGTACTTTGCATCAGTATTCACCAAAGAGAAGGACTTGGTGGATGATGAGTCTGGGAAAGGATGTGTAGATAGTTTGAGCCATGTTGAGATCAAAAAGGAGGTGGTATTGGGGTTCTTGAGAAACATTAAGGTAGACAAGTCCCCAGGGCCTGATGGGATATACCCCAGAATACTGAGAGAGGCAAGGGAGGAAATTGCTGGGACCTTGAGAGAAATCTTTGCATGCTCACTGGCTACAGGGGAGGTCCCAGAGGATTGAAGAATAGCCAATGTTGTTCCTTTGATCAAGAAGGGTAGCAAGAATAATCCAGGTAATTACAGGCCAGTGAGCCTCACATCAGTGGCAGGGAAATTATTGGAGAGCATTCTTCAAGACAGGATTTATTCCCACTTGGAAATAAGTGGACGTATTAGTGAGAGACAACATAGTTTTGTGAAGGGGAGGTCACGTCTCACTAACTTGAACGAGTTTTGAGGAAGTGACAAAGGTGATTGATGAGGGTAGGGCAATGGATGCTGTCCACATGGACTTCAGTAAGGCCTTTGACAAAGTCCCTCATGGCAGACTGGTGCAGAAGGTGAAGTC
This sequence comes from Mustelus asterias, assembly GCF_964213995.1. Lineage (NCBI taxonomy): Eukaryota > Metazoa > Chordata > Chondrichthyes > Carcharhiniformes > Triakidae > Mustelus > Mustelus asterias. The sequence goes on from NC_135801.1 coordinate 170,984,354, forward strand.
GCATGGGATCAGAGGTGAGCTGGCAAGGTGGATACAAAACAGGCTTGGTCAAAGAAGACAGAGGGTAGCAGTGGAAGGGTGCCTTTCTGAATGGAGGGCTGTGACAAGTGGCGTTTCTCAGGGATCAGTGCTGGGACCTTTGCTGTTTGTAATCTCTATAAATGATTTGGAGGAAAATGTAACTGGTTTAATTAGTAAGTATGCGGATGACACAAAGGTTGGTGGATTTGCGGAGAGCGATGAGGACCATCAGAGGATACGGAAGGATACGGGGCAGCACGGTAGCACAGTGGTTAGCACTGCTGCTTCACAGCTCCAGGGTCCCGGGTTCGGTTCCCGGCTCAGGTCACTGTCTGTGTGGAGTTTGCACATTCTCCTCGTGTCTGCGTGGGTTTCCTCCGGGTGCTCTGGTTTCCTCCCACAGTCCAAAGATGTGCGGGTTAGGTTGATTGGCCAGGTTAAAAATTGCCCCTTAGAGTCCTGAGATGCATAGGTTAGAGGGATTAGTGAGCAAAATATGTGGGATAGGGCCTGGGTGGGATTGTGGTCGGTGCAGACTCGATGGGCCGAATGGCCTCCTTCTGCACTGTAGGGTTTCTATGATTTCTATGATATAGATCAGTTGGAGACTTGGGCGGAGAGATGGCAGATGGAGTTTAATCCGGACAAATGTGAAGTAATGCATTTTGGAAGATCTAATGCAGATAGGAAATATACAGTAAACAGAACCCTTAATAGTATTGATAGGCAAAGGGATCTGGGTGTACAGGTACACAGGTTACTGAAAGTGGCAATGCGGGTGGACAACGTAGTCAAGGCATGCTTGCCTTCATCGGCCGGGGCATTGAGTTTAAAAATTGGCAAGTCATGTTGCATCTTCATAGAACCTTAGTGATGCACTATCACGATACGAGGACTCCAGTGAGTGAGTGAAATTAACAGGCTTTTATTCACAAAGAACAGGAACACACCCTTGTAGCTGACTTGGCCCAGACTGAGGTGAGGAGGAACCATCACCTTTATACCTCGCTCTGGTGGAAAGGGAGGGGTCTCGGGCCAGGTGCAGCACGAGTGTGTCCAGGCATACACATGTAGTTACAGTGGTTCACCACACTTAGTTAGACCACAGTTGGAATATAGTGTTCAATTCTGGTCGCCACACAACCAGAAGAATGGAGGCTTTAGAGGGTGCAGAAAAGGTTTACCAGGATGTTGCCTGGTATGGAGGGCATACCAGCTATGAGGAGAGGTTGGAGAAATGTGGTTTGTTCTCACTGGAACGACGGAGGTTGAGGGGAGACCTGAAAGAAGTCTACAAGATTGAGAGGCATGGACAGAGTGGATAGTCAGAAGCTTTTTCCCAGGGTGGAAGAGTCAATTACTTGGGAGCACAGGTTTAAGGTGCGAGGGGCAAGGTTTAAAGGAGATGTACGAGGCAGATTTTTTACACAGGGGTGGTGGGTGCCTGGAACTTGTTGCTGGGGGAGGTAGTGGAAGCAGATACGGTCATGACTTTTAAGGGGCATCTGGACAAATTCATGAATCCCAGGTGCCGGGATTCAGATGTTTCAGGAAGGACAGGGAGGGTGGTGTAAAGGGAAAAATACAAGGAGAGCACACTTTAAAATGGCTGCTTGGCACATAAAGAGTTAACTGGGAAAGAAGCCAAAAAGCAGACACCGGCTCCCACTGATCAGAAATCACTTTAAATCAAAACCTAACAGACAAGCCATTTCCAAATCACAGACAGTGACTCATAGCAAACAAACACCTCAGGAAGCCAAGCCAAGGGTCAAGACATCTTTTAAGATAAGGAAAACCCGAAACAAAGAGGATAGATTAGCCTTGGGGAAGGCGGGAAAATATGAATGCGAGGAAACCAATTAACACCTGAATGAGCCGAAACTAACCATTGATAGATACAGACATGAGGAAATGTACCCATTCATAAGAACAATACTATGTTAAATGTCTATATCTGTTTGTACCTGCTTAAACGATGTGATAATGTTCGAATCACCGGCTTACCCATTGTGTAAAGGGTATAAAAATGGACCGCTCCCGACATTCTAGTGAGAAAAGGTATTCTACGAACTTGTGCCTTATCTCCCGGAGCTCTGTTTAATAAATCGTATTTTCTGAATCTCGAAGTCTGACTACTAGTGGAGTTTTCCCACACCAGAGGCAAGAGAGGGGGTGGAGTGGCACTGCTGATCAGGGATAATGTCACAGCTGTAGAGAAGGTGTATGCTGTGGAGGGATTGTCTACAGAGTCTCTGTGGGTAGAAGTTTGGAGTGGGAAGGGGTCGATCACTTTGCTGGGAGTTTTCTTTAGGCCGCCCAATAGTAACAGGGAGGTGGAGGAGCAGATAGGGAAACAGATCCTGGAGAGTTGCAATAATAGCAGAGTTGTAATGGGAGACTTTAATTTCCCCAAACATAGATTGGAATATCCCTAGGGTAAGGGAATTGGATGGGGAAGAGTTTGTTAGGTGTGTTCAGGAGGGTTTCCTGACACAGCATGTGGACAAGCCTACAAGAGGAAAGGCTGTACTTGATCTGATACTGACCAATGAACCTGGACAGGTGTCAGATCTCTCAGTGGGAGAACATCTTGGGGATAGCGATCATATCTCTAGCTCCTTTATGCTTGCATGGGAAAAAGAGAGGATCAGGCAAGCTAGGAAAGCGTTTATATGGAGTATGGGGAAATATGAAGACATAAGGCAGCATAGAGTAGTAAATTGAAAGGGGGTATTCTCAGGGAAATGTACTGAAGAGAGGTGGCAGTTTTTCAAGGAATGTCTGTCTAGAGTTCCACTCCCTCTCTTGCCTCCCTCCCTGTCCTTCCTGAAACATCTGAATCCCGGCACCTGGGATTCATGAATTTGTCCAGATGCCCCTTAAAAGTCACTACCGTATCCGCTTCCACTACCTCCCCGGCAGGGAGGAGTTGGTAGGTTAAAGGAACCGTGGTGCACAAAAGCTGTGCGGGACCTAGGTCGAGAAGGAAAGGAAAGCATACAAAAGGTTCAGAGAGCTTGGCGAAGATAGAGATCTAGATGAGTATACGGCTTGTAGGAAGGGACTAAAGGAGGAAATTAGGAGAGCCAGAAGGGGTCGCGAGAAGGCCTTGGCAGGGAGGATTAAGGAAAACCCTGAGGCTTTCTATAAATATGTGAAGAGTAAAAGGATGAGACGTGAAGGAACAGGGCCGATAAGAGAAGGCGGGAAAATCTGTACGGAACCAGTAGAAATGGCAGAGCTGCTTAATGAATATTTTGCCTCGGTTTTCACAGAGGAGAAGGACCTGGGTGGATGTACTGCGGGCTTGCGGTGGACTGAAAAGATTGAGTATGTAAACTTTAACAAAGAGGTTGTGCTGGAATCTTTGAATGGCATCAAGATAGATAAGTCGCCGGGTCCGGATGGGATGTACCCCAGGTTACTGTGGGAGACGAGGGAAGAGATTGCAGAGCCTCTGGTGATGATCTTTGCGTCATCGATGGAGATGGGAGAGGTGCCGGAGGATTGGAGGATTGCGGATGTGGTTCCTATTTTCAAAAAGGGGAATAGGGATAGCCCAGGAAATTACCGACCGGTGAGTCTAACCTCAGTGGTTGGTAAGCTGATGGAGAAGATCCTGAGGGACAAGATTTATGAGCATTTAGAGAGGTTTAGTATGCTCAAGAATACTCAGCACGGCTTTGTCAAAGGCAGATCATGCCTTACAAGCCTGGAGGAGTTCTTCGAAAATGTGACTAAACACATTGACGAAGGGAAAGCGGTAGATGTTGTTTATATGGATATTAGCAAGGCGTTCGATAAGGTCCCCCATGCAAGGCTTCTGGAAAAAGTGAGAGGGCATGGGATCCAAGGGGCTGCTGCCCTGTGGATCCAGAACTGGCTTGCCCAAAGGAGGCAGAGAGTGGGTATAGATGGGTCTTTTTCTAATTGGAGGTCAGTCACCAGTGGTGTGCCCCAGGGATCTGTTCTGGGACCCTTGCTGTTTGTCATTTTCATAAATGACCTGGATGACGAAGTGGAGGGATGGGTTGGTAAGTTTGCCGACAACATGAAGGTTGGTGGGGTTTGTGGATAGTCTGGAGGGATGTCAAGAAGTTACAGAGGGACATAGATAGGATGCAAGACTGGGCAGAGAAGTGGCAGATGGACTTCAACCCAGATAAATGCGTAGTGTCCATTTTGGCAGGTCAAATGGGATGAAGGAGTACAATATAAAGGGAAAGACTCTTAGTACGGTAGAGGATCAGAAGGACCTTGGGGTCCGGGTCCACAGGACTCTAAAATCGGCCCCGCAGGTGGAGGAGGTGGTTAAGAAGGCATATGGTGTGCTGGCCTTTATCAATCGAGGGATTGAGTTTAGGAGTCCGGGGATAATGATGCAGCTATACAAGACCCTCATCAGACCCCACTTGGAGTACTGTGCTCAGTTCTGGTCACCTCACTATAGAAAGGATGTGGAAAAGATTGAAAGGGTGCAGAGGAGATTTACAAGGATGTTGCCTGGATTGAGTGGCATGCCTTATGAGGATAGGCTGAGGGAGCTTGGTCTTTTCTCCTTGGAGAGACGTAGGATGAGAGGAGACCTAATAGAGGTATATAAGATGTTGAGAGGCAGAGATCAGGTGGATTCTGAGGCTTTTTCCCAGGGTGGAAATTGCTGTTACGAGAGGACACAGGTTTAAGGTGCTGGGGGGTAGGTAAAGGGGAAATGTTAGGGGGATGTTTTTCACACAGAGGGTGGTGGGCGAGTGGAATCGGCTGCCGTCAGTGGTGGTGGAGGCAAACTCAATAGGGTCTTTTAAGAGACTCCTGGATGTGTATATGGGACTTAATAGGATGGAGGGTTATAGGTAGGCCTAAAAAGGTAGGGATATGTTCGGCACAACTTGTGGGGCCGAAGGGCCTGTTTTGTGCTCTAGTTTTTTTATGTTTCTATTAAGTAATCACAACAATCTATACGACAGGAGAAAAAGGAAGATGATTGGCTGAGGTGCCGCCACAGAGCAAGCAATAGGGACTGTGACCTCCCAAGTCAAGTAATTAAAAAACAGCACGTGACTTGTTGGATGCAAGTATATGACTAGGCACACTTTAATAATCCTGTGAAAGTACCAGCTGGAGATGCCCAGGAATGAAATGATAGCAGCAGTGGTGAAGATCATCATTGCTGAAAAGGTGAACATCCCAGTGGTGCAGCAACAAGGGGAAGGGCACTGTCAGATGAGCACAGACTGACCAGGGACAATGTAAAGTTGAACCTGGAGGCCAAACAGCACACCACAGACCAAGCAACTGGTGTAGGAGATCCTCAAAAAGCCCTGGTCCCAGAGGATGCAGAGACAGTTCTGGAATAGCTGCAGAAGGACTATGAACAAACACTGCATCAGCTTAGCCTGGATGGCATTGAGCAAATGTCCAGCCAGATTCTGTGGAAATGACTTTCCTTGAAGGGAGATGGTGAGGGTATCTGTTTCCCACCCAGGGATCATCCACTTCCTGCTTCTTTGTTAGTACTCTTGTTCCACAGTTGAAGAGCTCAGTGAGCATGCTTCCTTCTGGACTGTTCTAGCCAGATGTCAGAACACCGAAGAGAAGCTACATAATCAACCAATTTAACAAGTCAGTTGAACTTGTAGCATGGTTCATTTACACTTGCTAGAGACAATATATATTCACATGCGTGAGCAGTTCTCTGCAAACAAAATAAATTCAGTCAAGCCTTGCTTCATGGCAATGCCTCGGCCGGAGTTGACCTGCTAACCAATCAGCACCTCTTTTCTCCTGCAGTATAAATTGTGGTGTTTAAAATTTGGTTTTCCTCCATTTGTCCTGATGAGTACAAGACAAAAATCTTCAGCATCGACAAAGAATAAAGAAAAGTACAGCACAGGAACAGGCCCCTTGGCCCTCCAAGCCTGTGCCAATCATGATGCCCTAAATAAACTTAACCTTCTACCCTCACTACCATATCCCCCTATTCATGTACCCATCCAGATACCTCTTAAATGTTGCTAATGTGCCTGCTTCTATCACCTCCTCTGGCAATGAGTTCCAGGCACCCACCACTCTCCATGAAAAACCTCCCCCGCACATCTCCCTTAAACTTTCTCCCTCGCACCTTCAACCTGTGCCCCCTTGTAATTGACACTTCCACCCTGGGAAAAAGCCTCTGACTATCCACCCTGTCTATGCCTCTCATAACTCTGTAGATCTCCATCAGGTCTCCCCTCAGCCTTTCCAGTGAAAACAATCCTAGTTTATTTAACCTTTCTCCATAGTCAACACCCTCCAGATCAGGCAGCATCCTGGTGAACCTTCTTTGCACTCTCTCCAAAGCTTCCACACCCTTTTGGTAGTGTGGTGACCAGAACTGCACGTAATACTCCAAATGTGGCCTAACCAAGGTTTTATATAGCTGCAACATGATTTCCCAACTCTTGTACCTGGCTGATGAAGGCAAGCATGCCATATGCCTTCTTAATCACCTTGGCCACCTGTGTTGCCACTTTTAGGGAATTGTGGACCTACGTGCCCAGATCCCTCTGTATGTTAATGGTCCCAAGGGTTCTGCCATTTACAATATAATTCACACCCAAATTTGATTCTCCAAAATGCATCTCTCATCATATTCCATGCTTTCAAAGAGCAATGAGTTTCTTTTAGACGAAGATACAAAGAACCTTGGAAACAGGGGACTCTGATAAAGTAGTTGATACTTGCCTCTTCCTTTACAGCCAAAATTGCAGCATCCATGTCCTTCTGGCTGTATTTTAGCACTTCAATAATAGCATCTTCAGTAGGAATGGAAACAGATGCAAAATCAGCTGCTGGATTGATAATGGGTTGCAGGTCAGTGATCAAGGTTGCAATATCCTAAACAGAAAGACTTGCAGTAAGAAATTGCACAACTTTCAGGACCAATTTTGTTTTTACAATTTGTAAAAAATTAGGTTCAAATTTAACACTTAACAGGAGAAATATCTAATCACTCCCACTTCTACCACAGCATGGCTGAATTAACCTTAAATTGCTCATTTATATTGTGGAAATGGGAAAATAATGCAATTTTTGCATGGGATGTAGAAATCACTTGCAGGGGCATTTGTTGCCCACCTCAATTGCCCCTGAACTGAGTGACTTACCAGGCCATTTCACACAACAGTTCAGAGTCAACCACATTGCTGTGGTCAAGTCACATGTACATCAGGTAAGAATGACAAGTTTTCTTCCCTCAAGGACATTAGTGAACTAATTGCTATAGTTGTTGCTTGCATGATGGGATTGAATCCACACCCCCAGAGCACAGCCTGGGCCTCTGGACTAGCAATGCAGTGACATTATGTCACTGTCTCCTTTCAATTGAAAACTATTGGTTTAGATAGTACTATAATCCTGGTCAAACAATTTGGCCTGAGGAACAGCTCATGAACAAACAATGGGGAGGCGCTGGCCGAGTGGCATTATTGCTAGACTATTAATCCAGAAACTCAGTTAATGTTCTGGGAACCCGGGTTCGAATTCCACCAAGGCAGATGGTGGAATTTGAATTCAAAAAAAGAAAAATTGGAATTAAGAATCTACTGATGACCATAAAACCATTTTTTGGAAAAACCTATTTGGTTCACTAATGTCCCTTAGGGAAGGAAATTTGCCATACTTACCTGGTCTGGCCTACATGTGACTCCAGATTCACAGCAATGTGGTTGGCTCTCAACTGTCCTCTGAACAAAGGCAACTAGGGATGGGCAATAAATGCTGGCTAGCCAGCATGTCCCATGAATGAATAAAAGAAAAACACTAGAAAGTAGTTTCTTGATATGGAATAAATTCTATGGGAAAAATGGGATGAACCAAGTCAGCATGCATGCCTCAAAAGAGAGGGAACTATAGACTAAATTTCAGTCGAAGGCAAAAAGTTTCAGTGCACAATTCAAGGAGTGACTGCTGCACGGTCAAAAAAGGGGATACCTTTTAGACAAGGATAAACTAAAAGCTGCACCTGCCCTCAGCAAGATAAAAAAAAGTATATGCATTAACTCAGATAATGAAGCAACTTACAACCATTTCTTCAGATCGCTCAGCATGCTGAGTAGGTCTGGTTTCAACATTCAGAATGCTAGAAGTGCAGACAAAAAAGTGCTTTCAGTTACATTTCCAAGTTTAGATGTCTTCCCAAATTTAACCATCATTCCTACCTCCAATATCCAAATTCATATCAGGTACATCAGCTATCAAATCAGGGTGCCAAGTGGCAAGGCAGCAGTGACCTCATAATTAAGCGCAAGGTGTAGTCTGTTAGTACAACATTGATTCTCATACTCTTCTACACCAGGCCTCGGATTATTTCTAAACATTTATGGTGCCTGCCCTGCAAGCCAGAAAAACCCACAGGGAAATGTAGTAAACAATATTTTTAAATCATAGATGAGGCAACAACCATGAAACATCAGTTGCCAAGTATTTGACCACAAAACATGCATCCATTGATCGTGCAGTTGAAAGTAATTATTCCTTTCAAGAAAGCTATGCTACACCGAAGCAATAAAGGAAACTAAACAAGAGATTTACCCAGCAGTTGCTTGGTTAGTCAAACCAGAATTAGTCTCCACATGTCTTACAGGACTCTCTCTCAAAAGAGGATCAAACTTCAGGTAGAGAGATTGCTTTCTCAAAGCAGAAGCATGGAACTGAAATTTAAAAAGAGATTATATTCAATTTGGTGTTTTTTTAAAAACATGATGTTTACTCTTAAACAAGAAAGTAATTTTTGTCCGCTCACCACTGGAGGGACAAAGTATGCAAACATGGCAAGAAAAGATCAAGTGAAGGCAACTGCACCAGAAATGCACCCATGACAATCCTACATACACTGGAGTTCCAAAGTGGTGTGCCACTCGTTTACCAAACTAAAGACCAAAATGAACAGTTAACCAGTTACCAATATTTTGACTGGTTGTGATGGTACAGTTTTTTGGGGGGGGTGGGGAGAGAAAGGGAAAACAAGGGAGGAAGTGATCTTAAATTTCCAGTTTATAATTTGCATAATTAGTATACTGAAAACACCCTAGGATATTTCAAGACTCGTCTAGGTCAGCGGCAACACCAAGGTTGATTGAAACAATGTGCACAAGCAATCTAATTTCACACATCCATATCCAACTTCATTTGTCTAGCCACACAAACTGTTATAACTAATTACCGAAAAGTGAAAACTTACAAGTCGGCTGCTTTAAGTCACCTGAATGACAGCAAGAATGCAACACATGCAATTTTTAAAAACAAGCAGCTTTAAACCAGAGACATATTGTACTATCATGCATTCACTTAGGTTGAATTATGCTGACTTACAGCTCAGGTAAATATGACTCTTCGCATTTATGATTTCAACATATACAACTGACAAAAACAAAACCAAGTCGTGATATCTCAAGAGCACACTCAAAACTAGGTCAGTCTTTATACTTACTAAAGAATGGCCAAACTGTTCCAGGTAATCAATTTCTATTGGTTGATTAAATGCTGGAACTGTAACAAAATAGATAAAATTACAACAAATTCAATCTCCAACGTGAGAATTGAATTCAGTTTAAATATCTGTGGCATTAGTAAAAGTGGAGCGGTCATAAAAGCTTATATTGCTATTCTTGCCTCGTCTGTTTTAGGTGTGCAACTCCAGTGTGACTGGCTCAGTTACCAGTTTAAAAAAAGAGGCCAAACCGGTCAGACAAACTGCAACTAAAAGGATTCTCAAAGGCTGCCCACCATCATCCATCAGGACAAGATATGGACACTAAATGTTTGCCTTGTGCTCGTGATATCAATGAGAAACTGGTTCATGTTTTCTGAAAGAGATACTGATGTCCGATTCCTCAGCCTAAAATTCTTAAAGAATTAGCATGTGCACAACAATGTTGATGCATCACTAATTTCACAAATTTAAAGTTAAGTAAAGTTTATTTATTGGTCACAAGTAAGGCTTGCATTAAAACTGCAATGAAGTTACTGTGAAATTCCCCTAGTCGCCACAATCAGGTCAATGCACCTAACCAGCACGTCTTTCAGAATGTGGGAAGAAACCCATGCAGACATGGGGTGAACATGCAAACTCTATACAGACAGTGACCCAAGGCGGGAATCGAACCCGGGTCCCTGGTGCTGTGAAGCAGCAATGCTAACCACCGTGCTGCCTACATTTGAGATTCACTCAAGATTGTGGAAGAATGCAAGAAGCCATTTTGACATCCAATTTTACAAGCAGATTGCCCTAACCAAAATTCTCCCCACCCTCCTTCATTCCTGAAGGTATTAACTTTTAAAAAATTTGTTACAAGCCTTAAAATTTGGAAACCTTTCTGTGCAAAAGTCAGTCACTGGGAATTCAAATTTCTTGTTTATTATTAGTCTTTATGGGAACCATAACATTTTGTGTGTTCATCATACCTCTCAGATTGGAAGCATGTTTCACCAACTCCCATGTGCCAACTTGGGACTGATTGGAACTCTATTGGTGTGACAAGCTAGAAAGAAAACTGGACATCACCTGGATTACAGATCCAAGAGCCCAATTGTTGCAATGAAACAGAATTAAACAAGCAGCAGACATCAAAAGTGTAAGATTTAAATCAACAAAATAGAAGTTAAGGAAAAGCCAAGTAAAACCAATCTTACTTTGGTCAGCAGCTCTGAATTCTTCATCTTCATCTTCAACAATACCATTACGGAATGCAGAGGATCCTGGCTCAGAGTAGCCAAAGTCAATAACGTCCAGTGTTTCTGCATCACTCAATGTTGATGGTACTCTGGCATCAGCAATTAACCTTTCTAAACCATATGCCAGCCTGGACTCCGCATCAGGTGAATCAGGTGAAAGTATACGATCCTAAAAAAGTGAACAAAAGCTTCTGTAAAATCATAACTGGCAGCTATATTCATGTGTGTAACCCAACATGTATGGTACTGCTCATTTCTACAGTCTCACCTGACAAATTTTAAAATTCAATAACCAAGAGGCCGGTTTAAATAGTTTGATCAGAATGGACTCATCACATGATCGAGTAACCAGCCCATCAAGCCTGTTTCAATAAAAACCTGCTCGCAGATGCTCAGTTTGGGTTCCGCCATGGTCACTCAGCTCCTGACCTCATTACGGCCTTGGTTCAAATGTGGACAAAAAAAGCTGAACTCCAGAGGGGAGGTGAGTGTGGCTGCCCTCGACACCAAGGTAACATCTGACAGTGTGGCATCAAGGAGCCCTAGCAAACTGGAGTCAATGGGAATGAGGAGGAAAACTCTCTGCTGGTTGGAGATTTACTAGGCACAAAGGAAGATGGTTGTGGTGGTTTCAGGTCATCAGGACATCATTGCAGGAGTTCCTCAGCATAGTGTCCTAGGTCCAACCATCTTCAGCTTCTTGATCAATGACCTTCCTTCATCACGAGGTCAGAAGTGTGGATGTTTGCAGAACACAATGTTCAGCATCATTTGCAACTCCTCAGATACTGAAGTGGCTCATGTCTAAATGCAGCAAGATCTGGACAATATCCAAGCTTGGGCTGACAAATGGCAAGTAACATTTACATGATACAAGCGCCAGGCAATGACCACCTCCAACAAGGGAGGATCCAACCATCACCTCGTGGCTTTGTGATGGAACATTCTCCATTTGACTGGATGAGTGTAACTCTAACAACACAAAGCAACTTGACATTATCCAGGACTTGATTAATACCCCTTTCAAACATTCAATTCTTCCACCACCGTTGAACAGTGGCAGCCATGTATGTCATCTATAAGATGCACTGCAGGAACTCTCCAAAGTTCTTTAGGCATCACCTTCCAAACCCACAATACTACCATCTAGAGTAGCAGTCACCTGGGAACACCACCACCTGCGAGGTTCCTCTCCATGTCACTCATCATCCAGGCTTGGAAATATATTGCTGTTTCTTCAACGTTGCTGGGTCAAAGCTCTAGAATTTCTTCCCCAATAGCACTACAGGTGTACCTACCCCTCCAGGACTACAGCTGTTCAAGAAAGCAGCTCATCACCTTCTGAAGGACAACTATAGATGGGCAATAAATGTTGGCCTAGTCAGCAATGCCCATATCCCATAAATAATTAAAACAAAAAAAAACAAACTCTCATTTAACTCCAACGAGTACAATTCAAGCTCCAGGGTACAGATACAGCCTGCTCTTCATCCTAGAAATTAGCCAAATGAACCTCCCCTGAACTGCTTCCAATGAGATTATATCCCTCCTCACTGAGACCAGAACTGTATATAGTATTTCAGGTACATGATCAGTGCCTTTTACTGTTGTATCAGAATTCTCTACTCTGTCCCTTGTATTAAATATCAGCAGGCCATTTGTCTAATTCATTCCTGTACAATAATTTCATAATTCACATAGAATACCAGATCCCTCTGTACTCAGCAGTTTCTTCATTTAAAAAATATTCTGCTTTTCAGTCTTAAGAGGGACCTCGCATTTTCCCACATTACACATCATTGGCCAAATCTTTGCCCTCTTGGCCTATATCCCTTTGCAGATTTTGTATCCTCAACTTGCTCTTTTACCTTTGTATTGTTAGCAAATTTGGCTACAATACAGTCGGTCCCTTAATCCAGTCATGAATGTAGATTGTGACTAGTTGAGGCCCCACTTCAATTCTTGAAGATGCAAAAGATGGCACACCAGAGTGAAGGAAATTTAGAAATTATTTTTAACCCACCTGCGTTAAAGGAGTTGCTGAGACTTCCATCATGGGTTTAACTTTACAAGTGTTCCTGCGAATGTGGAGAATAGGTTTAGAGTCAAAGCAACACAGTCAGTTTGAAAAGGAAAGGGAAACAAAGCTCAAAAGCTAGAGATTTCTATTTTCAGGATGCGAAAGAGAATGGGGTCTTAACAGTTATATCCACAACACAAGGGGGAAATCTAACCAGAAGCACAGGAAATCTATTTTCTCCCCCCTCCCGGTAATCTCACCATGCTTGGCCACAACCACCAATTTATTTGGGACTCATGGACAGTTTGCATGGTGATGGCTCAACCTTGGGACAGAAAAAATTTATTGGACTTCCTGGAAATACTGTCCTTTCCAAAAAGAGGCAAAAATGCTAACATTTGCAAACTAATAGCAAGAAAAAGATAGTGCAAAACATGGGAGATTAAGGTGGAACATATTACTTTTTGATGTCAGTTGCAATTCTAAATATAGACCATCTTAGTCAGGATTATTGATTATTTTCCCCATAGCTTTAACTAGGAGTGCATTGTGTTTAGGCTGAAACCCAAATTCTACCAAAGAACATTAAAAAAATACATTCTTAAAATCATATTACAGGTCAAATGGGGACGGCAGTGGTATAGTGTTAATCTTAATTACTCTTAACTGCCCTCTGAAATGGCCTGGCAAGCAATTGAAGGTAATTAACAATGGACAAAAAAGGCAGAATTTGCCAGTGACACCAACATCCCATAAAAGAACTAAAACCAAAAGTTTCTTTACACTTTCTCCTAATTCTTAAATGCATATTGATTATGCTGCGGATGCTGCAACACATCAGAGTGGAGGAGAGATATCTGGACACAGTGTTCCAGGAGACTTAGATTAAACACCGAATTCAGCCAGTGGATAGGGGCAGGAGGGTGTGGCTGCGAGTGAGACAGGTAGAGGGATCCAGGAGGTAGAATTGCAGGAGCTTCAGTCCCTGAACTTGTCCAACAAGTTCAAAATTCTTGCTCCGTGGGGACGGGTAACTGCAGGGAGAATGAGCAAACTGACCTTGGCATCGTGGTACAGGGAGCCATAATTGGGGATAGTATAGTTAGGGGCATTAACACTTTTTTGAGCAGGATCGAGAATCCGAAAGGTTGTGTTGCCTGCCTGGTGCTCGGGTCAGGATATCTCATCTGGGCTGCAGAGGAACTTGGAGTGGGAGGGTAAAGACCCAGTTGTCGTGGTCTATGTAGGTACCAATGACATAGGTAGAACAGGAACAAAGGTTCTGCTAAGGGAGTATGAACAGCTAGGAGCGAAATTAGAAAGCAGAACCAAAAGGTAATAATCTCCGGACCCGAGCCACGAGCTAATTGGCACAGGGTCAATAAGATTAAGGAGGTAAATGCGTGGCTCAAAGATTGGTGTGGGAGGAATGGGTTTGAATTCATGGGACATGGGCACCAGTATTGGGGAATTCCAATAGGACAGTTTTCATCTGAATTGTGCTGGGACCAGAGTCCTGGCGAATCATACAATTAGGGCTGTAGATAGGGCTTTAAACTAGTGGGGGAGGGGGAAAGGTTCAGTTGTACGGGGAATTAGAAAGATCAAAGTTAAAGGAGTAGAAGTGCAGGTAATGGAGCTGAGGGCTCAGGAGAGGTTAGTAAAGTTTCCAGACCACGTAATAGAACAGAGTATAGAAGGTGGCAGGAATCTAACTTTAGGCAAAGCAAGAAAGGGCGACAAGTATGAGAAGGGAGGTGGTCAACGCAAGACGGAGGATGTTGTACCTAAATGCACATAGTATACAGAACAAGGTAAATGAGCTTGTTGCGCACATTGAAATTGGCCGGTACGATGTTGTGGGCATCACAGACGTGGCTGCAAGGGGATCAGGACTGGGATCTAAATATCCAAGGATGTGTGTCCTATCGGAAGGACAGGTAGATGGGCAAAGGGAGCGGAGTTGCATTGTTAGTAAAGAATGAAGTTAAATCGATAGCAAGTAGTGATATAAGATCAGAAGGCATAGTATCTCTGTAGGTAGAGTTGAGGAATCGCACAGGTAAAAAGACCCTGATGGGAGTTATGTACAGGCCCCCTAGCAGTAGTCAGAATGTGGGGCAGAAAATAAATCAGGAGATAAAAAAGGCAATATTACAATAATCATGGGGGACTTTAATATACAGGTGGATAGTGGATCCCAAGAAAGGGAATTCGTGGAATGTCGGAGATGATTTTTTGGAGTAGCTGGTGACAGATCCTACTAGGGAGCAGGCAATTCTGGATTTGGTGATGTGTAATGAGGCAGACTTGATTAGGGAACTTAAGGTGAAGGAACCCTTAGGGAGCAGCACCACAATGATAGAATTTACCCTGCAGTTTGAGGGAGAAGCTGGAATCAAATGCAACAGTATTACAATTAAATAAAGGTAATTACAAAGACATGAGGGAGGAGCTGGCTAGAGTTGATTGGAAAGGGAACCTAGCAGGGAAGACTGTGGAACAGCAATGGCAGGAGTTTTGGGGTTATTTGGGAAGCACAACAGAAATTCATCCCAAGGAGGAAACATGCTAAGGGGAGGACGAGGCATATCAAAGACAGCATAAAAGCAAAAGTGTGAAGCCTTTAAAAGCAAGCAGAGGACAGCTAAAAAAAAAAATCAATAAGGGGGGAGATGATGAAATATGAGTGTAAGGTGAGAGTAATAAAAGACAGGAAGTGTTTTCCCCAATATATAAAAAGGAGAGACACAAAAATAGCCATTGGACCACTGGAAAATGAGGTTGGAGAAGTAATAATAGGAAACAAAGCAATGGCAGAAGAACTGAGTAGTTACTTTGCATCAGTCTTCACGGTGGAAGACACCAGTGGGATGCCAGAGTTCCAGGAGTGTCAGGGGGCACAGGTGACTGTAGTGGTCATCACTAAGGAGAAAGGTCTGGGGAAACTGAAAGGTCTGAAGGTGGATAAATCACTTGGACCGAATGGACTACACCCCAGGGTTCTAAAAGAGATAGCTGAGGAAATTGTGGAGGCATTGGTGGTGATCTTTCAGGAATCACAGGAGGCAGGGAGGGTACCAGAGGATTGGAAAGCAGCTAATTTAACACTGCTGTTTAAGGGAGGGAGGGAGGCAGCAGATGGGAAATTATAGGCTGGTTAGCCCGACTTCAGCCATTGGCAAGATTTGAGTGTCCATTATTAAAGAGGAGATCGCAGAGCACTTGGAAGTGCATGATAAAGTAGGACCGAGTCAGCACAGCGTTGTCAAGGGAAGATCATGTCTGACAAATCTGTTAGAGTTATGAGGTGGTAACAAGTAAGTTAGATAAAGGAGAGCCAGTGGACATGATTTGTTTAGATTTCCAGAAGGCCTTTGACATGGTGCCGCATAGGAGACGGTTAAGAACAAAGAAAATTACAGCACAGGAACAGGCCCTTCGGCCCTCCAAGCCTGCACCGACCATGCTGCCCGACCCGAACTAAAACTCCCAACCCTTCCAGGGACTATATCCCTTTATTCCCATCCATGTATTTTTCAAGACACCCCTTAAAAGTAACTACCATATCCGCTTCCACTTCCTTCCCCAGCAACGAGTTCCAGGCACCCACCACCCTGTGTGTACAAAGTCTGCCTCGTACATTTCCTTTAAACCTTGCCCCTCGCACCTTAAACCTATGCCCCCTAGTAATTGACTCTTCCACCCTGGGAAAGCTTCTGACTATCCACTCTGTCCATGCCTCTCAATCTTGTAGACTTCTATCAGGTCGCCCCTCAACCTCCATCGCTCCAGTGAGAACAAACCAAGTTTCTCCAACCTCTCCTCATTGCTAATGCCCTCCATACCAGGCAACATCCTGGTACATCTTTTCTGTACCCTCTCCAAAGCTATCTCTTTTAGAACCCTGGGGTGTAGTCCATCCAATCCAAGTGATTTATCCACCTTCAGACCTTTCAGTTTCCCCAGAACTTTCTCCTTCGTGATGACCGCTACAGTCACCTGGTAGTGTGGTGACCAGAATTGAACACTATATTCCAAGTGCGGCCTAACTAAGGTTCTATAAAGCTACAACACGACTTGCCAATTTTTAAGCTCAATGCCCTGGCCGATGAAGGCAAGCAGGCCATATGCCTTCTTGACTACCTTCTCCACCTGCACTGCCACTTTCAGTGACCTGTGTACCTGTACACCCAGATCCCTTTGCCTATCAATATTCTTAAGGGTTTTGCCATTTAGTGTATATTTCCCATTTGTATTAAACCTCCCAAAATGCATTACCTCACATTTGTCCGGATTAAACTCCATCTGCCATCTCTCCAGCCAAGTCTCCACCGATCTATATCCTGCTGTATCCTCTGATGGTCCTCATCGCTATCCACAAATCCCACCAACCTTTGTGTCGTCCGCAAGCTTACTAATCAAACCAGTTACAACCAGCACTGATCCCCGAGGAACAACACTCGTCACAGCCTTCCATACAGAAACGCACCCTTCTACTGCTACCTTCTGTCTTCTTTGCCCAAGCCAGTTTTGTATCCATCTTGCCAGCTCACCTTTGATCCCATGCGACTTCACCTTCTGCATCAGTCTGCCATGAGGGACCTTGTCAAAGGCCTTACTGAAGTCCATGTAGACAACATCCACTGATCTACCCTCAATCTTCATCACTTCCTCGAAAAACTTGATCAAGTTCGTGAGACACGACCTCCCCTTCACAAAACCATGTTGCCTCAATACCTACGTCCACTCATTTCCATGTGGGAATAAATCCTGTCTCGAAGAATCCTCTCCAATAATTTCCCTACCACTGATGTAAGGCTCACCGGCCTGTAATTACCTGGATTATTTGTGCTACCCTTCTTAAACAAAGGAACACCACTGGCTATTCTCCAACCCTCTGAGACCTCCCCTGTAACCAGTGAGGATACAAAGATTTCTCTCAAGGCCCCAGCAATTTCCTCCCTTGCCTCTCTCAGTATTCTGGGGTATATCCCATCAGGTCCTGGGGACTTGTCCACCTTAATGTTTCTCAAGAACCCCAATACCTCCTCCTTTTTGATCTCAACACGACTCAAACTATCTACACATCCTTTCCCAGACTCATCATCCACCAAGTCCTTCTCTTCAGTGAATACTGACAAAGTACACATTTAATACCTTGTCCATTTCCTTCGGCTCCACGCATAGATTCCCTCCCTTGTCCTTGAGTGGGCCAACCCTCTCACTTTTTATGTATGTATAAAAAGCCTTGGGATTTTCCTTAATCCTGTTGGCTAATGCTTTTTCATAAATAAGTGCCCATGGTGTTACGGGTAAGATCCTGGCATGGATAGAGGATTGGCTGACTGGTAGAAGGCAGAGAGTGGGGATAAAGGGGTCTTTCTCAGGATGGCAGCCAGTAACTAGTGGTGTGCCTCAGGGGTCAATGCTGGGACCACAACTTTTCACAATATACATTAACAATTTGGAGGAAGGAACTGAAGGCACTGTTGCCAAGTTTGCAGATAATATAAAGATGTAGGGGGGTAGGTAGTATTGAGGAAATGGGGGTTTGGGGGGGGGGGGGGGGGTGGCTACAGACAGACAGTCTTGGACAGAGTAGGAGAGGGGGCAAAGAAGTGGCAGATGGAATACAATGTGGAAAAGTGTGAGGTTATGTACTTTGGAAGGAGGAATACACCATTTTCTAAATGGGAAAATGCTCAGGAAATCAGAAACACAAAGGGACTTGGGAGTCATTGTTCAAGATTCTCTTAAGGTTAACGTGCAGGTTCAGTCAGCAGTTAGGAAGGCAAATGCAATGCGAGCGCTCATGTCGAGGGGGCTAGAATACAAGAGCAGGGATATATCTCTGAGGCTGTATAAGGCTCTGGTCAGACCCCATTTGGAGTATTAAAGAGAACTTAATGAAACTTACAGGATTCTGCGAGGCCTGGATAGGGCGGATGTGGAGAGGATGTTTCCACTAGTAGGAAAAGCTAGAACCAGAGGGCACAACCTCAGGCTAAAGGGATGATCCTTTAAAATAAAGATGGAGGAATTTCTTCAGCCAGAGAGTGGTGAATCAGTAGAACTCTTTGCCGCAGAAGGCTGTGGAGGCGAGGTCATTGAGTGTCTTTAAGGCAGAGATAGATAGGTTCTTGATTAATAAGGGGATCAGGGGTTATGGGGAAAGGCAGGAGAATGGGGGATGAGAAAAATACCAGCCTGAATGAATGACAGAGCAGATGCGATGGGCCGAGTGGCCTAATTCTGCTCCTCTGTCTTATGGTCTTTTTATTTGGGGCAAGATCAACATTCCACCCCCTTTCTCTGGAATAGTCGGTAGTAAGCACTTGGACTTTTTTGCAGTCTTGTGTTGAAAGTGCTCTGGGTTGTCAGGTAGGTAGCTCTATGGTTTGTTCCAATGACCAGGAAGGCACAGTAATTTCGTCAAATTGTTCTGACAGGTTACTCAAATGTTACTAGAAGTGTAGCCCTCCTTCATCTTTGTCAGCTCCCAAGAAACAAAGTTCCACAAAATAGATTGGGTTGCTAAACAGGCATCAATTGCTACCCATATGGACAAGGCCCAAGAGTGGTTAAATAAACATACAGGCAAGACAAAATTAGAAAACTAGGTCTGCTATTCAGATCACCATGTTAAAACACATCTAAAGCTGCATGTTAGTCTCCTTTCCTATCACAGGTTACAAGATCAGAACTTTATTTTGATTTTTATCCTAGTCCACAAACCCTCCACAAAGAATTCCAAATGGAGCAGAAGGACAATACAGTTTAGGATTAGGCACTCATTTACAAAACATGCATCGAGACGAATGTTAGTTAAAAGTAGGTTCACTGACTTAGAGAAACCTTCTACACATCTAGCACTTTATCAAATGGCTAGGGGCACAGTAACGGTGGTAACATTAATGGACTAGTGGTCCAGAGATCCAGCCAAATGCTTCAGAAACAATAGTTTAAATGTCACCATGACAGCTGGGGTAATTCAAAATCAAATTAATAAATCTGGAATAAAATACTGCAGATAGCCTCGGTAATAAAAATCCATCTAGTTCACTGACATTTCTCAAGGAGGAAATTAGTCAACCTTATCCAGCCTTATCCACATGACTCCAGGTCCAGTGTGATTGACGATGAGCATTAGATTGCACCCATTTCTTGAATGGTTAGGTGACCATGGCTTGGGCATGAATATTCAAGGGTATGAAACATTTCTCACCATCCTTCCAAAAAAAAGGGGTAATAATAAAGGGCAAGTTCAGTACAGTGGTGTGACATTATCTTGGTCACGAAGATCAAAATGCAGAATCAGTTTGGGTGGAGATAGGAAATATTGCTGCTGGGAGTGGTTTCTAGGCCCTGTGGGACAATTTTTTAAAAAATCTTCATTTGGTGATACAAGGAAAGAGATAACCTGCAAAAACCGTTTTGGATTGGGGAGAGCGTATTTTAGTAAAATAAGACAGGAACTGGCCACGGTCGACTGGGAAAATCTACAGAAGGGCAGTGGGAGAGGCATTCAAAAAGGAAATGGAAGGGGCCAAGCCCAGCATGTTCCCTTTAGGGTGATAGACAAGAACAACAAGCCCAGAGAACCATGGATGACCAGAAATATTTAGGAGACAATTTTTATTAAAAATTTGTTCATGGGATCATGGTACCACAGTCAGGAGAGGGGATGGGAGGAAGCAGTCAGTACAGGGATCCCCTGTGGTTGTTCCCCTCCAAAATAAGTATACTGTTTTGGATACTGTTGGGGGGTGGGGGGGTGTCTCTGGCACGGAGTCGGGCTCTGTGGCTCAGAAGGGAAAGGAGGAGAACAGGAGAGCAATAGTAGTGGGGGACTCAAAAGAGGCACAGACAGGCAGTTCTGTGGGCACGAACGAGACTCCAGGATGGTAGTCTGCCTCCCTGGTGCCAGGGTCCTGGATGCCTCTGAGCGGGTAGAAAGCATCCTAAAAAGGGAGGGTAATCAGACAGATGTCATTGTCCACATTGGTACAAATGACATAGGCAGAAAGAGCAGGGGAGGTCCTGCAACAGCAATTTAGGGAGTTAGGTAGAAGGCTAAAAAGCAGGACTTCTAGGGTAGCAATCTCTGGATTTACTCCCTATGCCACGTGCTAGTGAGGCTAGAAACAGGGAGATTGTGCAGCTGAACGTGTGGCTAAAGAACTGGTGCAGGAGGGAGGGTTTCAGATTCGTGGATCACTGGGAAGTCTTCCAGGGAGGATGGGACCTGTACAAGAAGGACGGGTTACACCTGAACTGGAGGGGTGCCAATATCCTGGCTGGGAGGTTTGCTAGTGTGGTTCGGGTGGGTTTAAACTAATGTGGCAGGGGGGTGGGGATCAGAACAATAGGTCAGCAAGCGTAGAGACTGGGGACGAGCATGGGGCCAAGACAATGCTACCTAAGAGGAAGAGCAATCTGGGGGAGGATGAACTCAGTGGGCCTGGAAGTCTGGAGTGCATCTGCTTCAATGCAAGGAGCGTAATGGGCAATGAGCTTAGAGCCTTAATGCATGCGCGGAACTTGGATGTGGTTGCAGTGACAGAGACTTGGTTAAAAAGGACAGGACTGGCAGCTGAATATTCCGGGGTATAAGTGTTTTGGGTGAGACAGAGTGGGGCTAGAAGAGGTGGGGGGAGTAGCAATACTGGTTAGGGAGCATATTACAGCAATACAGAGGGTGGACAATTTGGAAGGATCATCTAACGCGACACTGTGGGTAGAGCTCAGAAATAGGAAGGGCGCAGTCACTATGCTGGGGGTATACTACAGGCCTCCCAACAGCCCATGGGAAGTTGAGGAACGGATATGCAAGGAGATTCTGGACAGGTGCAGAAAAAATTGGGTTGTTGTAGTGGGAGACTTTAATTTCCCTCAGACTGGAAATCCCTTAGGGTCCGGACGGGGAGGAATTTGTAAAATGTGTCAGGAAGGTTCTTTGGAATCCAACTAGAGAGGGGGCTATACTGGACCTAGTACTGGGGAATGAGCCCAGTCAGGTCATCAAAGTTTCAGTGGGGGAAACATGTGGCGAACAGTGACCACAATTCTGTAAACTTTCGGATAATCATGGAAAAGGATGAGTGTTGTCCTATGGGTAAGGTGCTGAATTGGGGGAAGGCTAACTACAGCCGGATTTGGTGGCTGTTGATTGAGAGAGGCTGTTCGAGGGTAAATCCACATCTGGCATGTGAGAGTCTTTTAAGGAGCAGCTGATAGGAGTGCAGGACAGGCACGTGCCTGTAAAAAGGAAGGACAGGAAAGGCAAGATTCGAGAGCCGTGGATAACCAGAGAAATTGTGGGTCTAATCAAAAAGAAACAAAAAAAGAGGCATACATAAGGTCCAGGCAGCTAAAAACAGCTGGAGCACCGGAGGAATACAGAGAAAGTAGAAAAGAACACAAACAGGGAGTTAGAAGGGCAAAAAGGAGTCACGAAATGTCCTTGGCAGGCAGGATTAAGGAGAATCCCAAGGCATTTTATACATACGTGAGGAACAAGAGGGTTGTTAGGGAAAGAATCGGACCTCTCAGGGCCAAAGGAGGGGAATTATGCTTGGAACCAAAGGAAGTAGGCGAGATCCTAAATGAATACTTTGCATCAGTATTCACAAGGAGAGGGACACGTTGATTGGTAGTGTCTCAGAGGGATGTGTAGACCCATTAGAACAAATCGCAATTACAAGGGAGGAAGTGCTAGGTGTTTTAGGAAACATTAAGGTAGACAAATCCCCAGGGCCAGATGGCATCTGTCCTAGATTACTGAGAGAAGAGATTAAATTGCTGGGTCTCTAACAGAAATCTTTGTTTCTTCATTGGACACAGGTGAGGTCCCAGAGAATTGGATGATAGCAAATGTGGTCCCGTTATTTAAGAAGGGTAGTTAACCCGGGTAATTATAGGCCAGTGAGCTTGACATCCATGGTAGGGAAATTGTTGGCGAAGATTCTTGAGATATGATCTATACACATTTAGAACTGAAGAGAGTCTCATTAGCAATAGACAACATAGTTTTGTACGAGGGAGGTCATGCCTCACAAATTTGGTTGAGTTTTTTTTGAGGTGACAAAAACTATTGATGAGGGAAGGGCCGTGGATGTCATCTACATGGATTTTAGTAAAGCATTTGACAAGGTCCCTCATGGCAACCTGGTGCAAAAGGAGAATACAGCAAGGTATAGATAGGCTGGAACATTGGGCGGAGAAATGGCAGATGGAATTTAATCCAGATAAATGCGAAGTGATGCATTTTGGTAGATCGAATGCAAGGGGGAGCTACACAATAAATGGCAGAACCATCAGGAGTATAGACACACAGAGGGACCTGGGTGTACAAGCCCACAGATCCTTAAAGGTGGCAACACAGGTGGAGAGGGTGGTGACGAAGGCACGTGGCATGCTTGCCTTTATTGGACAGGGCATAGAATATAAAAGTTGGCATGTGATGTTGCAGCTGTATAGAACGCTGGTTAGGCCATATTTGAAATACTGCGTCCAGTTCTGGTCACCACACTACCAGAAGGATGCGGAGGCTTGGGAGAGAGTGCAGAAAAGGTTTACCAGGATGTTGCCTGGTATGGAGGGTATTAGCTATGAGGAGAGATTGAGTAAACTAGGGGTGTTCTCCCTGGAAAGGAGGTGGTTGAGGGGCGACCTAATAGAGGTGTATAAAATTATGAAGGGCATAGATAGGGTGAACAGTTGGAAGCTTTTTCCCAGGTCAGAAATGACAAACACAAGGGGTCACAAGTTCAAGGTAAGGGGGGCAAGGTTCAATACAGATATGCAGAGGACATATTTTACACAGAGGGTGGTGGGGGCCTGGAATGCACTACCAAGCAAGGTGGTTGAGGCAGACACGCCAGGATCATTTAAGACTTATCTAGATAGCCACATGAACAGACTGGGAATAGAGGGATACAAACGGATGGTCTAGTTAGGAACACATGATCAGTGCAGGCTTGGAGGGCCAAAGGGCCTGTTCCTGTGCTGTATTGTTCTTTGATGTGGCCATCACTGGCTGGGCCAGCATTTATTGTCCCAGAGGACATTTGGGAGTCAACCACATTGCTGTCGATCTGGAGTCACATATAGGTCAGACTGGGTAAGGATGACAGATTTCCTTCCATAAAAGGACATTAGTGAATCAGACGGGTCTTTCCAACAATCGACAATGGTTTCATGGACATCATTGTACTTCTATTTCCAGATTTTTATTGAATTCAAATTTCACCATCTGCTGTGGTGGGATTCGAACCCAGGTCCCCAGCACATTACCCTGCGTGTCTGGATTACTAGTCCAGTGACTAGTGATCCAGTGACAATGAGAAGGAAAAGCAAGGCTTTTTAAAAAAGTGCAAGGGGAGTAAATCAGTGGAGGCATTAGTGAGGTATAGAAAGTGCAGGGTGGATCTTAAAGAAAGCAATTAGGAAAGCAAAGAGAGGATACGAGAAAACTCTGGCTGGTAAAAGTAGGGAAAATCCCAAGATATTCTACGAGAGGATAACCAGGGAAAGAGTAGGGTCCATTAGGGACAAAGGAAGCAATTTGTGGGTGGAGCCAGAGGACACTGGCAGAGTGTTGAATGAATATTTCATCCAAGAAAATTAGGACAATGGTCTGGAATTCAGGGAGAGAGACTGAGGTTCTTGAGCAAATTGACATAGGGAAGAACAAGGTATTGGAGGCGTTAGCAGATAAAGCTCCAGGTCCAGATGAATGTGCCCTAGACTGCTGTGGGAGGCAAGGGAGGAGATTTCAGGGGCTCTGACCCAAATTTTCAATTCCTCTCTAGCCACAGGGGAGGTGCCAGATGACTGGAGAACAGCTAATGTGGTTCTGCTATTTAAGAAGGGTTGTAGAGGTAAACCAGGGAACTACAGACCAATGAGTCGCACATCAGTGGTAGGGAAACTATTAGAGAAATTTCTGAAGGACAGCATCTATCTCCACTTAGAGGCAAAGCTTGATCAGGGTTAGTCAGCATGGCTTCGTCAGAGGGAGGTGACGAGGGTAGTGCAGTAGAGGTAGTTTATATGGATTTCAGCAAAGCCCTTGACAAGGTTCCACATGGGAGACTTGTAAAGAAGGTAAATTCACATGGTTTACAGGGTAATTTGATAAAGTGGATTCAAAATTGGCTCAGTTGTAGGAGCCAGAGGGTGATGACAGAAGGCCGCTTGAGTGACTGGAAGCCAGCGGCGTACCACAGGGATCTGTGTTGGGCCCCCTATTATTTGTCATTTATATAAATGACATTGATCACTATGTGGGGGGTAGGGTTAGTAAGTTTGTGGATGACAAAGATTGGACGGATGGCTAACAGTGAGGTGGTGTGTCTTGAGTTACAAAATATAGATGGAATGGTCAAATGTGCAGGTAAGTGGCAGATTAAATTGAACCCTGAAAAGTTCTGTGGAACAAAGGGACCTTGGCATGTTTGTCCACAGATCTCTGAAAGCAGAAAGGCACATTAGTAGGGTGGTGTAAAAGGCATATGGAACATTTGCCTTTATTAAAATCGAGGCATAGATTACAAAAGCAGGGAAGTCATGTTGCAGTTGTATAGAACTTTGACGAGGCCACAGCTGGCGTACTGTGTGCAGTTCTGGTTGCCACCTTATCGGAAGGATGTGATTGCACTGGAGAGAGTGCAGAGGAGATTCACCACGATGCTGTCTGGGATGGAACATTTAAGTTTGAAGAGAAGTTGCATAAGCTTCAGTGGTTTTCATTGGAGCAGAGAAGACAGGGGTGACCTGATTGAGGTATACAAGGTTCAATGGTGAACTGTTTGAGAAAATAACAGGGCAAGTACATAGAGGGGAACTGGTAGACGTAGTGCACTTGGATTCCCAAAAGGCATTTGACAAGGTGCTGCATAAGAGGAAAGCTCATAGAAGTGGAAGGAGGAGGAAGTGTGTTAACATGAATTGAAAACTGGCCATCACAAAATGGATCCTTTCCAGAATGAAAAGATGCAACTAACGGAGTAACACAGGGATCAGTTCTCAGGCCACAATTGTTCACTTAGGAACAGAACACAAGGTTTCCAATTTTGCCAATAACAAAGATAGGTGGAAGGGCATGTAGTGACAAGGATAGCGAGATTCTGCAACAGGATAGAGATAGCAAAAACCTGGTAAATGGAGTTTAATTTGGGGAAGTACGAGGTCAAGCACTTTGGTAGGAGAAATCAAAGTCAGATTATCTAAATGGAGAGAGACTGCAGGTGAGCAAAGTAGAGGAATCTAGGTGTTCTTGTGCATGAATCATAAAAAGCTAGCAGGCAGGTCCAACAAATAATTAAGGCAGCAAATGGCATTTTGGCCTTTAATGCAAAGGGGTTGGAGTTTAAAAATAGGGAGGTTTTGTTGCAATTGTAAAAGGTGTTGGTGAGGTTTCAGCGAGAGTACGGTGTACAATTTGTCCCCTTGCATAAAAGAATATAGTAACATTGGAGGCAGTCCAAAGGCGATTCACCAGGCTAATTCCTGGGATGAGGGGGTTGTCCCATCAAGAAAGACTAAATAGTCTGAGCCTGTATTTCTTGGAGTTCAGAAGACCAAGGGGTGACAAAGTAGATGGTGAAACCAGAAGAGAAGTTGCTGGAAAATCTCAGCACGTCTGGCAGCATCTGTAAAGAGAGAAAAGAGCTGATGTTTTGAGTCCAGATGACCCTTTGTCAGGCAGTAGATGGCGAGATGTTTTCACTATTGGGAGAGTTTCAAACAAGGGGACATAGCTACCAGATAAAAGGCTGGTCATTATGAAGTACATAGAAATTTCTTCTTGGAGGGTGGTGAATCTCTGGAATTCTGTCCCAAAGAGTGGTGGAGGCTGGATCATCAGATGTATTAAAGTGGAGGTGGATAAATATTTGATAAGTCAAGGAATAGAGGGCGATGGGGAAATGGCACAGAAAAGGAGTTGAGGCCAGCATAGATCAGCCATGATTGTATTGAGTAGTGAGGCAGGCTTGAAGAGCCTGGTAGCCTACTCCGGCTTCTATTTCTTGTGTTCACATAGATCAGGCAAAGGCCATCTGAAGAGTATAATGAAAATTGTTGCCAAGAACAATATGCTCTGGAGTGAACCAGGGAACAGGTTATTTTAACCCAGTGGCAAAACAGCAGATGGAGTATAGTGTTTGGAAATAGGAAGTTGCCCACTTTAGTAGCAAAGGCAAATTATTTAAATAGGAAGAGACTGTAGAATGTTGCAGTACACAAGAATCTAGGTGTCCTTGTGCACGAATCATAAGTTATTATGCAGGTACAGCAATTGGAATGGTGGTATTTATTGCAAGGGGAATGGAATACAAAGATAGGGAAGTCTTGCTACAACTGTAGAAGGAATTGGAGATTGTACATGGAGCACTAGAATATTGTTGGTCTCCTTATTGGCAGATTTACTCGCATTGAAATCAGTTAAAAGAATGTTCCCTAGGCTGATGTGAAGATGCTGGCGTTGGACTGGGATAAACACAGTAAGAGTTTTAACACCACCAGGTTAAAGTCCAACAGGTTTATTTGGTAGCAAATGCCATTAGCTTTCGGAGTGCTGCTCCTTTGTCAGATGTAGTGGATATCTGCTCTCAAACAGGGCATACAGAGACACAAAATCAAGTTACAGAATACTGATTAGAATGCGAATCTCTACAGCCAACCAATGCTCCCTCCGCTCACATTGTCTGCATCTTTAAGACCTGGTTGGCTGTAGAGATTCACATTCTAATCAGTATTCTGTAACTTGATTTTGCGTCTCTGTATGCCCTGTTTGAGAGCAGATATCCACTCCATCTGACGAAGGAGCAGCGCTCCGAAAGCTAATGGCATTTGCTACCAAATAAACCTGTTGGACTTTAACCTGTTGTTAAAACTCACTAGGCTGATGCCAGGGATGAAGGAATTATCTACAAAGAAAGGTTAAGCAGGTGGGGTCTATACTCAAACATAGAAACTAAAGGAGTAGGCCATTTGGCCTAGAGTCTGTTCCACCATTCACTTTGAAAATGGCTGATCATCAAATTCAATATCCCGATCCCCCGTCCCTCCCCATATCCCTTGAGCCCCATATCTAATTTCTTCTCGAAAATCAGAACTTTTTGGCATCAGGAAAGAATAAGGTAATCCTTTGGAAACATTTAAAATGGAGGAGACATGGCAGTGTAGACATTGCCCCTCATGGGGGAAGGAACACAATTTTTAAAAAAGTCTATCACATGAGAGATGAGGATTTTCTCCTATTCATTGTTTGAAATGCTGTACTGGAAGCTGGGTCTATGGGGGAAATCAGCAGGAAAGTTGAGTTAAGGCAATAATCAGATCAGCCTTGATCTTATTCAATGATCCTGGGGCTAAATAGCCTACTCCCATGTCTTTATGATCTCATGACACGTACTGCCTCCTGAAACAGCAAGGCAACTTGGTTGTATCAAACTGCTACAGGAAAAAAAAATTGTGGTGTATCAACACCTGGATTGGAGTATCTTACAGCAATTCACCACTACCTTTAAAGGTAAAAAGATGTTGACATGGTCAGTAGTCGCCATATCCCCTGAAAAATGTAATACTAACACATTCCAAGTTAGTGCAAGGCAGAAACAAAGCAAGCTTAATAATCCTGCAGTTTTTAAGAATGTACTTAAGGGATCTGACCCACAATCCAAGAGTTTGCAGATTATTTTTCCAGGATTCAATGTTCACTGCTAGTTTGAATTGTGGGAACTGGGCACCAAGAGGAGAAAACACTTAGGAAATTTATATTTAAATTTCTGCATATTTAGATTGATCTACTCACTTTTTGGAAGGCTGCTTGGCAGCTGTAGTAGAAACTGCATTGCTGTTGATTGTCTGAGCAAAGCTTGTTGGCTTCTGTACTTCTTCTGTTTCTTTTGCTGGCTTCTGTACCTCTGTTTTTTCAATAGGCTTCGCACTTTCTATTGGATCTGAACACTGTCGATCTGAATTGCCAAGAACCAATTCTTCAGAACTGGGAGAATTATCAATTTTAAAATCTTCACCTGGCTTCTGCACCTCACCCATTTCCTTTTCAATGGGCTCAACATTTTCTACTGGATTTGATGTACACAGTCTATCAGAATTGGTTGCTGGTAGTTTAGCGGAGCTGGGAGAATTACCAATTTTAGAACCTCCACCAAAGGGATTAAAATTGAGGTCATCCAGTTTGTCCCACTCAATGTTGTACTCCATCTTTGGGACTAAAGCATCATCAGAATTAGCTCCCTCATTCTGCTTTACAGCTTCCTTAGTCTGTTTTTCTGATTTGCCACACGTAGTCTTCTTTGTAGTCACACCTGGCTTCTTAAGCTGCAACTGACCTCCAGGTCTCTTCCCCAACTTTTTTGGTGGGGGCTTCTCACCTTTATCACAACTATCATTGAATTCAATCTCCAACCTCACAGGTTGTACGAGGTCAACGTCTTTTGTGTTTTCAGACGATTGATTGTGCCCAGGTAGTGCAATTGGAAGCTTTGGCTCTCCTGTTTGGCACGGGTCAATAAAGTCAAAAGCGATATCAAGATAGTCTTTTGGGGGAAGTGGTGAAATTTGCACTTTTGTCTGGCTTGGGCTGGGATCCATCTTCTCAAGATCTTCTTCCCCATAGTTGGATGATGGTGATATGATCACCTTACAATTCTGTTCAACATTGCTTTGACTTTCCACCGGTGGTGAAGGGACATCTGTTGATACATTTATACCACAGTCTGGATGGCTGTTGGAGGCAGCGATTTTTGACAGATTCGTAGTTTGCTTATGCAGTGTTTGGTCATCTGAGGAAATTTTAGTAGATTGTTCCAGACAGTCAAGTTCAGTGTCAGTCAATTTCTTTGCTGGGGAGTTTAAGACCTTGGACGCACCCTGAAAAGGGTTAAATGCATCAAGCACATCAAAATCCAGTGTATAGGTTCCTCTGTACGAAATATGTTCCTCAGCCTCAAGACCATGTTCATTGGCAGCAGTTTGGTTGGCCTCTGACAATAGCAAAATGACAATTCCAAAGGTCAGCCATCATTGTGCTACATTTAAATTGTTCAGAAAAATGTCTGCAACTTAATATGTTAAAATGTCTGTTTATTCCAAATCTTGATTTTTTTTTTTGCTAAATGCCCAATACAAAAATTTGAAACCAGTCAAGGTGGGTTTTTTTTTTTTTAAAATAGTACAATTCAAATAAGGTTCATGTCAAGTAAATTAGAAACAGATTGACAAGCAGGAATGTAATAGAACAATAGGATGCTTTTAAAGAGATGGTTCAGGTATTGTAAAAAGTACATTCCTACATAGAAAAGAAATTGGGGGAAAAAACCAAGCTAGGCCCCCAAATTGATAAATGAAATAGAGTGCAAGATGAAGCTGAAAAGGGGCTTATGTCGGATTTCAGGTTGATAAATCAGGGTAAAAACAGATTTCAGAGGAGATGAAAAAGAGAAATAAAAAAGGGACAAAAGGACACTGACAACTGACATGGAATCCAAGTCTTTGATAGGCATATAAACCACCAAAAATAAAAAAGATCAGAGAAGGGGGATAACTGACAAGAGACCAAGATGGGGATTGAGGCAGGTGCTAAACAAGTACTTTGCAAATATCTTTACCCAGGAAGAAGGTATTACCAAAGTATTTGAAACAAAAATGAGTTATAATTTGACAGGCGTAGGTACTAGATACTAGCTACAAGTTAAAATAAGTCAAGAGAATTGGATAGGATATATCCAAGGATGCAGAAAGCAGCAAGGGTGGAAATTGTACAGGAACTGGCCATAATGATCCAATCCGCTTTGGTTGGACTGGAGAACTGCAATATTATGGGGCATGGTTGCTGGCTAGGCCAGTATTTATACTGCCCATTCCAACTTTCTTTGGCAGCAGTGAGCCACTTTCTGGAAACGTAATAACTGCCATGCAAGTACATGCACAGTGCCATTTGGGAGGAGTTCCAGGATTGACCAATGACAAAACCATATTACCACTCCTTCACTAAGTCAGGAGGGTATGGGGCTTGGATGGCAACATGGTGGCACTCCCATGCATCTGCCACCCTTGCCCTTCTAGGTGGTAGAAGTCATGGGTTTGGAAGGTGCTTTGGCGAATTGCTGCAATGCATCTGGCAGATAGTAAACACTGCTGCCACTGTGCATTTGTGGCAGAGGGTGTGACAATCAAGTAGGCTGCTTTGTCCTGGATGGTGCAGTTTCTTGTGTTATTAGAGTTGCACGCATCCAGATAAGCATTCTACCACACTCCTTTCGCCTTGTAGATGTCAGACAAACTTTGAGTCAGGAGCTACTCGCCACAGGATTTCAGCCTCTGAGCTGCTCTTGTAGCCACATTTACACTGGTCCTGTTCAATGGCAACTCCCAGGATGTTAACAGTGGGGGCTTCAATAATAGTAATACCATTGAATGTCATGGGAAGATGGCGGAATTCCCAGAAATGGTCATTTCTGGCTAACATAAGCCAGGCACTTATTGAAAAGATTGCTTCAGTATCTGGAGGAGTTATGAATGGCCAATCAGCATGACTTCTGCCCTTCTGATAAAGGGACGGCCATTGATGAAGCAGTTGGAAGATAGCTGGGTCTAGGACACTACGTTGAGGAATTCCTGTATGGTGTCCTGGGGCCGAGATGACTGACAGCAACACAGTAGTTAGCACTGCTGTCTCAGCGCCAGGCACCCGGATGGTTTCCTCCAGGTGCTCCGGTTTCCTCCCACAGTCCAAAGATGTGGTTAGGTTGATTGGTCATGCTACATTGCCCCTTGGTATCAGGGGATTGTCAAAGGGCCGAATGGCCTCCTTCTGCATCGTCAGGATTCTATAACCTCCAACAACTATCTTGCTTTGTGCCAGGTGTGACTGCACCCAATCAAATTGGGCTGACGACTGGTGCTGGCAATCTCATTTTTAGGTATCCCAGGTGCTGCTCCTAGCATGTACTCTTCATTGAACTAGGGGGTTGATCCCCCAATTTGGTTGCGATGCTAGGGCAGGGGATGTGCTGTACCATGTGGATACAGATCGTGGCTGTATACAATTTTGCTGCTGATAGGTCATTGTACCTCATGGATGCCCAGTTCTAGTTCTGATCAAAATTTATCCAGTTAGCGCGGTGGTAACACCACACATGACAGAGGATCGTGTGATGCTAGAGATCAAGTCTTATAAGGACTGCAATGGTGACCCTTACCAATACTGTCATGGACAGATGCATCTGTGATAGCTATGTTGAGGAAGAAAGATTTTCTCTCATTCACCACCTGCTATTTTTTTTAAAATATTCATTCGTGGGATGTCAGCATTGCCGGCTGGCCAGCATTTATTGCCCATTCCTAGTTGCCAGAGGGTTGTTGAGAGTCAACCATTGCTGTGGCTCTGGAGTCACATGTCAGCCAGATCAGGCAAGGACAGATTTCCTTCCCTAAAAAAAGGACATTAGTGAACCAGATGGGTTTTTCCAACAATCGACAATGGTTTCATGGTCATCAGTAAATTCTTAATTCCAGATACTTTTTACTGAATTCAAATCCCACCATCTGCCATGGCTGGATTTGAACCCGGGTCCCCAGAACATGAGCCGAGTTTCTGGATTAATAGTCTAGCGATAACACACTAGGCCATCTGGTGATAACACCACTACGCCATTGCCTCCCTTAACAAGTCTAGCAGCTATGTCATTTAAGAGGAGTGTGTATGGTCAACAAGGCTGATTTTGCAGTTACTTCCAGTACCTCAGTCATCTAGTTTAATTCCATTTTGCAGTAGTTTAGAGTGGCTTGCTCACCCATTTCACAAGGCAATTGAGAGTCAACAACATTGCTGCAAGTTCGGAGTCACATGTGGACCAGACCAGCAGATTTGCTTCCACAAAAGAATATTAGTGAACCAAGTATAAACCAGAAACTATGGGCCACTTTAAACTTGGGTAGTGGAAAAGATTTCAGAAACAATAAACCTGGGACAAAATTTTCACTTGGAAAAGTATGGAATTAAACTGGAGGACAAATTGTGTTCAGAAGTAACAAGAGGATTAATGTGATGTGAATGGATTTCAAAAGGCATTGGATTTGGTGTTGATTACTCATCAGCAAAGTGGAAGCCCATGGATTAAAAGCAACAGTGGTACCATGTTCATGAACTTAGCAAGCAAAAGGAAACAGTATTTTTCAGGTTAGAGGGCATTCCCCAGGGGCCAGTGAACTCAAGTTTAAATTAGGAAGTATTGTGACCTGTGGAGAAGGATACAGGTTAGAACTGTAGAAAAGTTACAGCAGAGGCAATTCAGCCCATTGCTTACTTTATCTAGTCCCTTCAACCTCCCTCTGTTCTGAAGAAAACAAACCTATCCTATCCAATCTTTCCTCATAGCTGCAATTTTCAAGTTCTGGCAATAATATGGGAGTATGCACATGGCAGATGAAATAGAAAGCAGAGGGTTAGAGGTTAAAGCAGCCAGAAACTATGAAAACCTATATTAAACACTGGTTTGGCATCAACTGCAATAGTGTGTCCAACTCTTGGCGTTGTACTTTTAGATGGTGAAGTTGAGAGAGTGGAGAACGCGTTTAGGGACAAGGAACTTCAGTTATGTTTATAGACTGAAGAAGCATTGATTGTTCAAGAAGTTTTAGTTGACGTTCTAATTCATGACAGGTTTAGGCAGAGAAACTGTTCCCACTGGTAAAAGAGTTAGTAAACAAGAGGACAAGTTAAGCGAAAATGTCAGTCAAAAAGGAGGCATATGACATGCTGAGGCAGCTGGAATCAAGTGGATCCCTTGAAGAGTATAGAGGGTGTCAGAGTAGAGGTGAGAGAAAAACATGAGGCCAAAAAGCAGACACAAGATTGCTTTGACATAAGGCAAAGGAGAATCCAAAGAGCTTCTACAAATACATAAAGGGCAAAAGAGTAATAAGGGAGAGAGTAGGCCTTCTTGAGGATCAATAAGGTCATCTACGTGCAGGTTCATAAGAGATGGGCGAGATCCTAAATGAATATTTCTCATCGGTGTTTACTGTTGAGAAGGGCATGGATGTTAGGGAACTTGGGGAAATAAATAGTGATGTCTTGAGGAGTGTGCATACTACAGAGAAAGAGGTCCTGGAAGTCTTAAGGAGCATCAAGGTAAATAAATCCCCAGGACCTGAAGAAAGGTGTGCCAGGACGTTGTGGGAGGCTAGGAAGGAAATTGGAGGTCCCCTAGCAAAGACATTTGAATCATTGACAGCCACAGGCAAGGTGCCCGAAGATTGGAGGGTGGCAAATGTGCCTTTGTTTAAGGAGGGTTGCAAGGAAAAGCCTAGGAACTACAGGCTGAGAGCCTAAAGTCTGTAGGGGGCAAGTTGTTAGAAAGTATTCTGAGAGACAGGATCTACAGGCATTTGGAGGGGCAACGACTGATTAGGGACAGTCAGTATGGCTTTTAGAGTGGAAAATCATGTCTCATGAATTTGATTGTTTTTTGAAGGGGTAAAGAAGGTAGATGAGAGCAGTGCAATCGACATTGCTAAAGTCCACGTGTACAAGGTCTTTGACTAGGTTGTTGCATAAATGTCATGGGATCCAGGGTAGAGACGTGCTCAGTTAATGGAAGGGCATTGTGGGGAGAGCAAGATCTGGGGGTACAGGCTCCTTGAAAAAGTGGAGTCACAGGTGGACAGGGTGGTGAAGGCAGCATTTGGCATGCTTGGTTTCATTGGTCAGAACATTGAATACAGGAGATGGGATGTCTTGTTGAAGTTGTACAAGACATTGTGCACAGTTCTGGTCGCCCTATTATAGGAAGGATATTATTAAACTAGAACGAGTGCAGAAAAGATTTACTAGGATGCTCTCGGGATTTAATGGTTCGAGTTATAAGGAGAGGCTGGATAGACAGGAACTTTTTTCCCCTCGAATATAGGAAACTTATGGGTGATCTTAGAGGTCTATAAAATAATAAGGAGCATAGATAGTCAATATCTTTTACCAAACGTAGGGGAGTTTAAAAGTAGAGGGCATAGGTTTAAGGTGAGAGGGGCAATAAAAAAGGATCCAGAGGGGCATTTTTTTCCCCCCATAGAGGGTGGTGAGTGTCTGGAACAAGCTGCCAGTAGTAGTAGAGACGGGTACAATTTTATCTTTTAAAAAGCATTTAAAAAGTTACGTGGGCAAGATGGGTAGAGAGGGATATGGGCCAAATGTGGGCAATTGGAAATAATTAAAATGGTAAAAACTGGGCAGCACGGACAAGTTGGGCCAAAAGACCTGTTTCCATGCTGTAAACCTCTGACTCTATAACCACACTGACGATGGGAGTGAACAAACACTTAACAGCAAGAGCCAAGGTTTGGAATGCAGTGCCCAAGAGTGCAGCAGAAGTCGATTCAATTGTAGCTAGCAAACAAAAACCAAGAAAAAGGAATTGGAGAAGAAATTTTGTCGAGCAAAAGTGTAGAACTATGCAATTAGCAGAGAGCCAGCACAGATATGATGGGCTGAAATACCTCCAGCTATAATAATTCTAATTTTTATAGTTTTGGAAATCACAAGACAACTGTTTATTGTTCCTGTGCACCAGATTTCATAATAAATATTCAATAAGAGATCTTAAGGCGATGTAATGAAAATAAAGCTCTTAAAATTAGTCAATGTATGATATTTCCTTTGCCAAATCTAATAGGAATTCCTCTGCAGACAACATTGCTTTATCAATTTCACAAATAAATTTAAGATGCCCATCAATTTTGAAATGTCATTATGCAAGTTTGGGCACATTTACCTGTTTTTTCTGGTTGTAGATTAGAACAGAGAAGGTCAGAAGTACCTCCAGAATCTTCATGCCTGCATTTGGGATAAAAAAAGTTTAGTGTTTGTTTATTCTTGCTATACTTCAAACTGAAATTCTTAAGAGTTAGTACTTGAAAAGTTAGATGATTTGAAGGTTGACAATCTCCCTAAACCTGATGAGTTACACTGGGACAGCATGGTGGCACAATGGTTAACACTGCTGCCTCACAGCATCAGGGACCTGGTTTCAATTTCTGGCTTGGGTCACTGTGGAGACTGCACATTCTCCCCGTGTCCACATGGGTTTCCTCCAGGTGCTCTGGTTTCCCCCCACAGTCCGAAAGTAGTGCTGGGTAGGTGCATTGGCTATGCTAAATTCTCCCTCAATGTACCTGGACAGGCACCAGAGTGTGGCGACCAGGGGATTTTCACAATAACTTCATTGCAGTGTTAATGTAAGCCTACTTGTGACACTAGTAAATAAGCTTTAAACTTAATCCCAGAATGCTGGAGGTAGCGATTTAGAGATAGCCACCAATTTCAAAAATTCTATATCTGGAAAAGCTCCTGCAAACTGGAAAGTAGCAAATGTAACGGCACTATTAAAAGAAGGAAAGGAGAGAAAACTGAACTAGACATGTTAGTTTGACATCATAGGTGAAAATGTTAGAATTTATCACAAAGAACATGGTTATATGGACGCTGAGAGAGTAATGGCAAAATTGGGCACATTCAACATTGTTTGTGAATGGGAAAGTAGGTTTGACAACCTGAGCTTTTTTTTGAGGATGGTTACTTGTAGCATAAAAAAAGAGAACTGGTGGATGTGATGTATTTGGATTTTCAGAAGGCTTTTAATAGAAGGTCCACACAGGAGGTACAAAATAGAGAGTCCATGGGACTGGGGGAAATATACATAGTATAAATTCAGAATTGGTTGAAACAAAAAGATCAGAATAAACAGTTCATTCTCAGGATGGCAGGCCGTTACTATTGAGGTACCACAAGGATCAGTTTTAAGGCCACAGCTGTTCACAATCTAAGTTAATATATGTGGGGATCAATTGTAATATCCAAATTTGTTGATGACCAAAGCTAGGTAGGAATGCAAGGAGGCCATGTGCAAACTTTCCAGGCGTGGTCACAGCACCAGGGACTTGGGTGACCATGTGAGGTTTGCACATTCTGTGTTGCGTGGGTTTCCTCCAGGTGCTCCAGTGCAGGTTAGGTTAATTGGCCATGCTAAAATCACCCCTTAGTGTCAGGAGGAATTAGCAGGGCAAGTATGTGGATCGGTTGCTGATGCAGGCTCGATGGGCCAAATGGCCTTTCTGTACTGTAGGGATTCTAAGTGAATGGGCACAAACATTCACATTATAAGCCATCTGCCATAAGTGCGAAGTTGTCCACTTCTGGTAGGAAAAGGACAATATTATGCTAAGAGGTTGGGAAGTGTTGAAGGCCAAAGGGTCCTGCTTGTCGTCATTCACGAGTCAATAAAAGCTAGCATGTAGGTGCAACAATTAATAAGGTGGCAAATGGGATTCAGTACAAGAGGTAAAGATGTCTTGCTGCAATTGTATAGGGCATTGGTAAGACCAACCATGGGGAGTATTGTATACAGTTTTAGTCTCCTTATTTAAAAGGACATACTTACCAGAGAGGGAGGGCAACAGAGCTTCACCAGAATGCTTCTGGGGTTGGATGAGGAGATTGAGGAAGCTTGGCAAGTATTCTCCAGAGTTTTTAAAAATATGAGTGGATCTCATGGAGACTTGCAGGGCATGACATGGTATCTGTAGATGGGACGTTTCCCCGATTGGTGAGTCTAGAACCATGGAGACAATTTCAGAATAAGGGGTAGGCCAGTTGAGACTGAGGCAAGGAGGAATTTTTTTCACTCAAGGGTGGTGAATCTTTGGAATTTCCTACCCAGATAGCTTTGGAAGACATGAAATATTGAGCATGTTCAGGACAGGGGGGGGGTGTCCTTAAAACAGTACTCAATATATACCTACCCTTTTTCTTCAGTCCCATCAGTATTTCCTGGACTCCCAGTGCTCCTCACATCATTTCTTCCAGCCTCATATGCATCCAATTTATTAGTCAAGTGTGAGCCAAGTACTTTGCGTGTAACAGGATCTCTTACAGGAGTCTGAAAAGACACCTAATACAAAAAAAACCATCACAAAACTTTATGAAGTTGGATTATACCAATAGTATTGCAGGATACAACAGTAGTCAACACATTACAAATAAAAGCTAATATGCTGGAGGAGAAAAGGCAACAGCACTCAGGAAAACATCAAAGATTGGGCTTAATGTCCTTTCACCACTAACTGCACAGGATATCAATAACAGGAAATTAACACAAAAGTCTGAAGCTTTATTCAGGGACTGAGTATGCACAGTTCATCCCCTTCATTTTTATAAAATGTAGAATTCTCCCAAAGCATCAATGAGATTCCAATTCAAATTGGAAGTCCAGTATCATTAAAGCAAATTATTGCAATCATAATTTGAGAGGAGGGGTCCTATTTTCAGGATTTTCTCATGAAACTTTTGGCGTATGCCATTATGCTAATACAGAAGTCCACATTAAACAGTGATGCCGCTATCAAATATTTTGACTGTATGGGTTCAAAGATTAAGCCAGATAAAAAAAAGGAAAAGATTTCAGTCTTAAAAAGATGTAGCATTAAATTCAGAAAGTATTACTGTACCAAAATAAGTCAGCTGTGAGAGTTGAATGGACCTGAAATGGACTAGGCAAGTGCATGGCAGATACAAATCAGGCTCTTGAAAACAAAACTGGATCAGCACCTGACAGCAGGGCAATAAGGGTGGGTCAGGGGAATTGGACTAACCGAGTTGCTATTACAAAAAGTCAATACAAACATGGGCTAAATGGCCT
Source organism: Mustelus asterias (assembly GCF_964213995.1). Taxonomy (NCBI): domain Eukaryota; kingdom Metazoa; phylum Chordata; class Chondrichthyes; order Carcharhiniformes; family Triakidae; genus Mustelus; species Mustelus asterias. The sequence continues at coordinate 171,022,838 of NC_135801.1, forward strand.
CCTCCTGTGCAAATCATTCTATTATGCATCCAATAAATCGATCAAGAACCTAATTGGAAAAATGCTGATGGTCTACCTTTGATAATTTCATTGACGCCTTAGGAGGGAAGTTTTCCTTCTGCGACATGCGAAGAATTGATGGCCTTCCTGTAGTTTCCATTGGTATTAGTGGGTCACATTGTTCATCCATTATGTTCAAACTTATAAGGTCGAAAGTAGTGTTTTCATTCAAATACAAACTCATGCTGGTTTCAGGAGAAAAAAAAAAAATCGGATTACTTGAGGGGAAAAAATACGAGATTAAAAATCCCAGCTTTTATTGAACAGAAGGCAGTGGCATCATGGCTTTGTCACTGGACTAGTAATCCAGAAACCTAGGGTAATGCTCTGGGGGTCCAGGTTCAAATCCCACCATGTCAGATGGTGAAATTTAAACCAATAAAAACCTAGAATTCAAAGTCTAACGATGACCTTGAAACCATTGTCGATTGTCATAAAAACCCAACTGGAAGAGAAGGAAATCTGTCATCATTTGGGAAATAAATGCTGGCTCAGCCCAACAAAGCACAAGATTTTTCAATTATTTTTACAGGGGTTGGAGGATGAGAAACAGTGGATACAAGTTGACAGAGCTGGTAATTACATGGATTATTGAAAGCACAGCCAACATGATACAATGTAAAAAAACTACAAAAAGGTGGTACTAAAACATCCAGACAAATCAGGATTGCTTGAAAGTAGTAACTCAACCTGTGCTGACTTTATGCAAGAGTAATCCAGTTCATCCCATTGCCCCATGGATCTCCATTTTCTTCTATTCAATTACTTTATCTACTTCCTTTCAAAATTCAGAGTAGAGTCCATCTCCACCACTTTTTGTAGTACACTTATATACAAAAAGTTCAAATCAAACCCAGCTGTGGTTCAAGTCTTACCTCGTCATTTTCGGTTGCTAGTCACCTTAAATGGTGTCTGCTTGATTCTCCTCCCCACCCCAACTAGCCCCCCTCAGGATTTTGAGCGACATCAAATGTCCCCCTCAACTTGTTTCAAAAGTGCAAAACCCAAGCTTCTTCATCTAGCCTCTTAACTGAAGTCCCCCATCCCTGGAACTATTCACATGGCAGTGGGTAGCACTGCTACCTCAGTGCCAGGGACCCAGGTTCAATTCCCAGCTTGGGTCACTGTCTGCATGGGATTCTTCCAGGTGCTCTGGTTTTCTCCCACAGTCCGAAAGACTGGTGCATTGGCCATGTTAAATTTTCCCTCAGTGCATCCAAACAGGCGCCAGAGTGTGGAGACTTGGGGATTTTCACAGCAACTTTATTGCAGTGTTAACGTAAGCCTACTTGTAACTAAAAGATAAACTTAACTGAAGTTCCTCATCCCTGGAACCATTCACATGGTTCTGTTAGGTAGGGTCTTCAGATTTTGACCCAGAGATGAAGGAAAAGCAATTACTTCCAGATCAGCATCATTGTGACTTGCAGCAGTATTCAATGCACTCATTATTCGAAAAAGCACTGGAGGTTATGGTTTGAGGTGCTGTTGAAGTCTTTGCTGCAGTATGTAAATGGCACAGAATGCAGTCACATCATGCCAGTAGAACAGAGACCATCAACCCACAAATCAAGTGGGTTGCTTTGGTCAGCAGGTGTCAAGCTTCTTATTGGAGCTGCAAATGATGTGGTGGAAAGGCTTCAGGAGTCATTGCTCACTGTAGAATACCCAGTCTGACTTGAGTATCTGTAGCTGATCCAGTTAAGTTTCTGGCCAATGGAGAGATTCAGCAATGGTAATGCTGTTGTCTGCCCAACATTCATGTCGGAGAGAACCACTTGTACCATTTAAGTGGCAGGCAAAGTTAGGAAGTGAAGCCCAAATGCCTAGATCTTGCTGCATATGGGGAGACCAGTTCACCACCAAATGAAGTGTAAATGGAACAGAACCCCCATTTCTGGCCTTGGAGGGAAGGTTTTGATGAAGCAACTGAAAATGGGTGTGCCTTGTACATGACTGAGAAGTCCTGCAATGACATCCCAGGCTGTGATGATTGACTTCCAACAACCACAAACATCTTCCTTTGAGCTAGATCTGACTCCAACCAGTGCAGTTTCCCATGGATCCATGCCATGCTACCAAATGCTATCTTGATGTCAAGTGGAAGTCACTCTTGCCTCGCTTCTAGAATTCAGCTCTTTTGCCCATGTTGGATCAAGGCTACAATGAGGTCTGGAGCAAGGCAACGCTCACAGAACTCAAACAGAGCAGGTGCCACTTGATTGTATTGTCAATCGCACATTCCATTTCACTGATGACTAATGGGTAGCAAGTGACCAGATTGAATTCATCCCACTTTAAGAGCAGCAATTTTTCACATTTGTCAGAAAGAAAGCAGAGTTATAGTCACACTGGAACAGCTTGGCTAAAGACTACTGGTTCTGTAGTTGAAGAGCAGCGAACTAGGAGGAACAAGCCCTTCGGCTCACCAAGCTGGCGCCAATGCATAATCCTTAGACCCACTACTTATTGCCCATCCAGTTTCTATCTCTCTGCTCGCCTTCCATTCATGTACCTTACTAAAGCACAACATCCACTGCCTTTCCTTCAATCTATCTTGTCACTTCCTCAATTCAAATCATTGTCTGCACCAGCTCTGAGTGAGCCATTCACCTTGTGCTGTTCCCCCACCTTCTCCCCATAACCCTGCACGTTCTTCCTGTTCAAATAACAATCTAATTACCTTTTGAATGTTATTACTGGTTATTATTAAATTAATTGTTTTATTCACGTTAGTGTTTAGACCATTGGGAAAGTTAAAGACCCTGTAAACCAGAGTTTCAGAACAAATTAGATTGAGAGTTTTTATGCAATTACAATTGAAGGGTTTAGAAGACTGTTGTGTTTAGGGACTTTAAAGTTAAATGAAGGTCATGCAACCCGATTGGAAGGTTGTGTGACAGCAAGCCTGGGTGGTTTTGATTGTTAGAAATTAAAAAGGGCTCAGATTATTTGACTGGGAAGATGGTGCAAGGTGTTTATGTGGAAGTTAAAATGCACAGATTAAAGTTTCATGCCTTCCCTGTAACAGCTATTGAAAATACTCATCAGCCTGTAGACCTTCAAAGAAGTCAGTGTCTGCTATTTCAGCATGAAAGGCTAACCTTTACTTGCTTAAGCCCCATCACATTCTGCTTTTCGACCTTCACCAGAGGGTGAGCAAGACCAGATTTTTCCAAATCCAAACAAATACCAAAGGTAAGATATGGAGATATGCTATGCAAATGAAGGATTAGCAGGTCAGTTTTTCATCGAATGAGAAAGGGCAAAGAGCCAGGATTAATTGGCAAATATGTATGCAAATGAAGGATTAGAAAAATTGCTAGTTTCTGATTTGCTGTAATTGACTATAACTACCAAGTTGTTTCTCTGCAACGTCAAAACCACTTGCAGGACAGCTGCACAGTGGTTCTCTTGTGCACAAGTCATTAAAGGCCTCATATTGGATTATGCAGGGCGTGTAGCACAATTTGTACTTAAGTCGACTAAGAGTGCCTAAAGTTGCTGGTACCCAGGATCTCTGACATTTACACTTGGGAGACAACACCACCTGTGGATAGATTGTAATTCTCCAAAGTCCCAGCACTAAGTTGAGAATGTCAAATTGTATACAGTGTTGGCAACTGTCCATTTCATTCCACAGTAGAATGTTGTTCGGACTTGAAGAATACCTAATCAGCATTTCTACCTGGATACAAGGCCCGTGTGATTACAGTGCCATGGAGTTTGGCTGAGTGGGAAAGGGTTTCAAAGACATCCCTGAAAGCTCTCAGACAAGCTTAGTCTTTCAAGATCTGGAAGAATAGCTACAGGTAGCAAGTTACTGTGGTTCATTGTGCAGAAGTGTGGGTAGGAGCTTCTGCTTGGATTGGAAAGACCGAATCTGGAGTCCTTGGACTCTGAGCTAGATGGTAAGAGACAAAACTTTTATTTCACTCATTCCACCCAAAAATGCTGAAGGCTCCTACGCTACCTTGAAGCAGCCCAGCAACCATTACACAAAACTGACCATCTGTAAATACCAACAAGCAACCCATCTTCTCCGTATGCAAAAGACACTGGAGAAAGAAGTGAAGCAAAAACAAAGAAAGACTGAATAGAGAGCCTTTCAAAGACAGTACAATCTCAGATCACATCCTGAACCCTTCACTGCAATGGAGCTGGATAACATACTACATAAAACCAAGCTTGGAATCACTGCCAGCTATGACAATATTCTTCCAGACTTCCTCAAACACCTTAGCCCACGTGCCTGCTGCTGGCTGGTTCAATTCCTCAAAGGCAATCTGCAAAGGAAGACTGCCTAAACCTGGCACATGTCCAAAGCCATCAGCCCCCTAAAACTAGGCAAAGACCTTCAAGCTATCAACTAATATCGCTGCTCTCTGTGCTGCAGGGTCTTAAGAGTGTCTCAACTCACTGCAGATAAAGCCAGAGGGTGAAGAAAATCTGAACAAGCTGGTTTTTGGCAAAGGTGAAGCATATGCGACTAAGTCCTTCCCCTAAACTGCATTGAAAATAACCTCAAAACAGGGGCTCTCTTTCTTGATGTCACTGCAGCATATGACACGGTCTGGCACACCGGTCTCCTTCTCAAAACCTCAGGAGTCCGATCTCTGTGGGTTACTGGTGCCATCGAACTATTACTTCAAGATAGATAGTTCAGGGTGTACATGGGTGATGACACAAGTGCCTGACGGAAACAATCCAATGGGCTTCCCCAGTGATTTGTCTAGTCTCAAATCTTTTCATTCAATCTTTAAGATCAACAATCTGCCTCCAACCCTGTCTCAGAAGTTCATTTATGCTGACGATATCTGTGCTACCTCTCAATCTCAGAGATTTTCTAAATTAGAGGCAACACTAAACAACGTTGTTGCAAAGCTGACCAACTACTGCAAGACAATTTATTAGTGTCACAAATAGGCTTATATTAACACTACAGTGAAGTTACTGTGAAAATCCCATGGTGGCAAGACTCCGGCACCTGCCCGGGTACACGGGGAGAATTTAGCATGGCCAATGCACCTAACCAGCACGTCTTTCAGACGGTGGGAGGAAACCAGAGCACCCGGAGGAAACCCATGCAGATATGGGGAGAACGTGCAGTTACCCAAGCTGGGAATCAAACCCAAGTCCCTGGTGCTCTGAGGCAGCAGTGCTAACCACTGTGCCACCCATGGCACCTTCAGCCCAGCAGCAACTAAACAATCTGAAGTATACACCAAAGATGTGCAGGTTAGGTCAATTGACCATGCCAAATTGCCCATTAGTGTCACAGGGATTAGCAGGCTAAATACATGGGGTTATGGGGATAGGGCCTGGGTGGGATTGTCGTCAGTACTGATTCACCTCCACAATGCCAACACCAAGAGGGAACTCAACATCTTCTTGAATGGCAAGAGACTGAACCACAAACAACCATTTATCTTGGCGTTAGCCTTGACCGAATTGACGTGCTCAGATGCTTTTTGTAAGACAGCAGCAAAGATCAAAACATGAAACAACCTCCTCAGTAAACTGGTCGGCTCTTCACTGGGTACAGATGATCAAATCTTAAGTACCATGGCTCTTACCATTGTCTACTTCATAGAAATCATAGAAACCCTACTGTACAGAAAGGCCATTCGGCCCATCGAGTCTGCACCGACCACAATCCCACCCAGGCCCTACCCCCATATCCCTACATATTTTACCCACTAATCTACACATCCCAGGACACTAAGGGGCAATTTTAGCATGGCCAATCAACCTAACCCGCACATCTTTGGATTGTGGGAGGAAACCGGAGCACCTGGAGGAAACCCACACAGACACGAGGAGAATGTGCAGACTCCACACAGACGGTGACCCAAGCCGGGAATCGAACCCAGGTCCCTGGAGCTGTGAAGCAGCAGTGCTAACCACTGTGCTACCGTGCCACCCTACTTGACTGCATACTGTGCTCCAGTATGACAACTCAACTTCTAGGTAGGTCTAGAAGGTAGGGATGTGTTCGGCACAACTTGTGGGCCGAAGGGCCTGTTTGTGCTGTAGTTTTTCTATGTTTCTAACACACACCAGTCTTAGATACCCAGCTCAACACAACACATGCACATCATCTCAGGTACTCAGTGAACAACTCAACTCCGCCTGGCTTCCAGTCCTGAATAACATCCTGCCCCTCACATGAGGGAGATTACAACAAAAAAAGCTCCTGGATAATGTTTATGTCAACCAAAGCGTGCTGCTAAACAAGAACCATACCAATCCACTTGTTGCTCACCTCCCATCACAACGGCCTGTATGACCACAACCAATGTGCCAAGGAATAACAGCAGAGGCCCTGTGACAGCAGGAATGGAACCAACACACTAATTACTTGGAATCTGAGATTTTAATTGCTTACATATTTCTAAATTTTTCACTCCGAATGATTTCACAGAGTCCAAAGCTATAGTAAAATTCATCTTGAACCACTGTTACTTTGTCTGGTTACTTGAGGGGAGCAATAGCTTTAAATGGAAGAAAACCATCGTAACCTTAACAGAGGCACTGGTCTATTAGCACATGATCTCTATGCCAAAATCTGTAATCTCATGACCGGGTTATGCAGTAAATGCAGCAATGACCACATCTCTTGAGATGATAAAACTGCGATGGCCTCAGCCTTGAGACTCCAAAAACCTCGGGTTTTAAGGCCACTGTCTGAGAAGCTGGGATCAGTCTAGGGACAAAGCTGGATCTTATTAAATATAGCACCTTGGACACACACAAGTAGTGAGAACGAAAGGAGGAATATTGAACCAACAACAAAAATAAAAACTTTGCTGAGTGTGTTAGAGAGGTGGGTGACACAGCCCGGCTAAGCTGGCCCCTTCTTCCAGGATCCATATGGCCGGAGGAGGTAAGGAGCTGCCTCTCCCACCCTGACACAAGGGGCATTTCCATAGCGCCTTTAAACAGAGCCGGGGACGCCGGTATTGTCCATAAGCGGAAAACAGCAGAGTGGGCGAGTGCGGGAAACCGGGACTATACACAGGGAGAAATGCTGGACACCGAGCCGCGGGAGCTAACCCGGTAAATGAGGCGCCCGGCTCGGCAGCACTTACTGCCTCCCCCTCTTACCCACTGCTTCACCCCCCACTCCCTCTGGTCTTCCCTCACCCCCCACTCCCTCTGGTCTTCCCTCACCCCCCACTCCCTCTGGTCTTCCCTCACCCCCCACTCCCTCTGGTCTTCCCTCACCCCCCACTCCCTCTGGTCTTCCCTCACCCCCCACTCCCTCTGGTCTTCCCTCACCCCCCACTCCCTCTGGTCTTCCCTCACCCCCCACTCCCTCTGGTCTTCCCTCACCCCCCACTCCCTCTGGTCTTCCCTCACCCCCCACTCCCTCTGGTCTTCCCTCACCCCCCACTCCCTCTGGTCTTCCCTCACCCCCCACTCCCTCTGGTCTTCCCTCACCCCCCACTCCCTCTGGTCTTCCCTCACCCCCCACTCCCTCTGGTCTTCCCTCACCCCCCACTCCCTCTGGTCTTCCCTCACCCCCCACTCCCTCTGGTCTTCCCTCACCCCCCACTCCCTCTGGTCTTCCCTCACCCCCCACTCCCTCTGGTCTTACCTTACCTCTCTCCCGCTCCCACTCCCTCGGGTCTTACCTCTCCTCCTCTCCGCTCCCGGCCTTTCCTTCACGCGCTAAGTTTAAAATCTGACCGTTATTTGCCGCCTCCAATCCAGAGCGGCGGTTCCTGTGGGTGAAAGGTCACACTGCTTTCAAACTGACCAATCAGCAGCCACACCGCTCGGGATGCTGAGAACCTCGCCACTGCGCGTGCGCGGCTTAATTCCGCCTGCAGCTGTTCAGTGCGGGAGGGGCTGCCCCTTATGTGTACAGCCCAACTTGTCCCATCCTCCACCCTCACCCTGTGTGCAGCCCAGGCTGTCCCATCCTCTACCCTCACACTGTGTACAGCCCAGCCTGTCCCATCCTCCACCCTCACCCTGTGTGCAGCCCAACCTGTCCCATCCTCTACCCCCACCCTGTGTACAGCCCAGCCTGTCCCATCCTCCACCCTCACCTTGTGTACAGCCCAGCCTGTCCCATTCTCCACCCTCACCCTGTGTACAGCCCAGCCTGTCCCATCCTCTACCCCCACCCTGTGTACAGCCCAGCCTGTCCCATCCTCTACCCTCACCCTGTGTGCAGCCCAGGCTGTCCCATCCTCTACCCTCACACTGTGTACAGCCCAAGCTGTCCCCCATCGCCTCCCCCCACCCTGCGTACAACCCAGGCTGTCCCCCCACCGCCTACACTCCCCTATGTACAGCCTGTCCCCCCACCGCCTACACTCCCCTATGTACAGCCTGTCCCATCCTCTACCGTGATGTGGAGATGCCGGCGTTGGACTGGGGTAAACACAGTAAGAAGTTTAACAACACCAGGTTAAAGTCCAACAGGTTTATTTGGTAGCAAAAGCCACACAAGCTTTCGAGGCTCTGAACCCCTTCTTCAGGTGAGTGGGAATTCTGTTCACAAACAGAACTTATAAGACACAGACTCAATTTACATGAATAATGGTTGGAATGCGAATACTTACAACTAATCCAGTCTTTAAGAAACAAAACAATGGGAGTGGAGAGAGCATCAAGACAGGCTAAAAAGATGTGTATTGTCTCCAGACAAGACAGCCAGTGAAACTCTGCAGGTCCACGCAACTGTGGGAGTTACAAATAGTGTGACATAAATTCTGATTCTAGGATCGCATGATAAAGACTCAGGAGGAAAAAAGCAGAAATATTTATGTGAAATAGTGTGACATAAACCCAATATCCCGGTTGAGGCCGTCCTTGTGTGTGCGGAACCTGGCTATCAGTTTCTGCTCCGCGACTCTGCGCTGTCGTGTGTCGCGAAGGCCGCCTTGGAGAACGCTTACCCGAATATCAGAGGCCGAATGCCCGTGACCGCTGAAGTGCTCCCCAACAGGAAGAGAACATCTCATCCGCTTCATCCTGGACCACAATATCTTCACCTTCAACAACCAGTTCTTCATCCAGACACACGGAACAGCCATGGGGACCAAATTTGCACCTCAATATGCCAACATCTTCATGCACAGGTTCGAACAAGACTTCTTCACCGCACGGGACCTTCAACCGGTGCTATACACTAGATACATCGATGACATTTTCTTCCTTTGGACTCATGGTGAACAATCACTGAAACAACTATATGATGACATCAACAAGTTCCATCCCACCATCAGGCTCACCATAGACTACTCTCCGGAATCGGTTGCATTCTTGGACACGCGCATCTCCATTAAGGACGGTCACCTCAGCACCTCACTGTACCGCAAGCCCACGGATAACCTCACGATGCTCCACTTCTCCAGCTTCCACCCTAAACACGTTAAAGAAGCCATCCCCTACGGACAAGCCCTCCGTATACACAGGATCTGCTCGGATGAGGAGGATCGCAACAGACACCTCCAGACGCTGAAAGATGCCCTCATAAGAACAGGATATGGCGCTAGACTCATTGATCAACAGTTCCAACGCGCCACAGCGAAAAACCGCACCGACCTCCTCAGAAGACAAACACGGGACACAGTGGACAGAGTACCCTTCGTTGTCCAGTACTTCCCCGGAGCGGAGAAGCTACGGCATCTCCTCCGGAGCCTTCAACATGTCATTGATGAAGACGAACATCTCGCCAAGGCCATCCCCACACCCCCACTTCTTGCCTTCAAACAACCGCACAACCTCAAACAGACCATTGTCCGCAGCAAACTACCCAGCCTTCAGGAGAACAGTGACCAAGACACCACACAACCCTGCCACAGCAACCTCTGCAAGACGTGCCGGATCATCGACACAGATGCCATCATCTCACGTGAGAACACCATCCACCAGGTACACGGTACATACTCTTGCAACTCGGCCAACGTTGTCTACCTGATACGCTGCAAGAAAGGATGTCCCGAGGCATGGTACATTGGGGAAACTATGCAGACGCTGCGACAACGGATGAATGAACACCGCTCGACAATCACCAGGCAAGACTGTTCTCTTCCTGTTGGGGAGCACTTCAGCGGTCACGGGCATTCGGCCTCTGATATTCGGGTAAGCGTTCTCCAAGGCGGCCTTCGCGACACACGACAGCGCAGAGTCGCGGAGCAGAAACTGATAGCCAGGTTCCGCACACACAAGGACGGCCTCAACCGGGATATTGGGTTTATGTCACACTATTTCACATAAATATTTCTGCTTTTTTCCTCCTGAGTCTTTATCATGCGATCCTAGAATCAGAATTTATGTCACACTATTTGTAACTCCCACAGTTGCGTGGACCTGCAGAGTTTCACTGGCTGTCTTGTCTGGAGACAATACACATCTTTTTAGCCTGTCTTGATGCTCTCTCCACTCCCATTGTTTTGTTTCTTAAAGACTGGATTAGTTGTAAGTATTCGCATTCCAACCATTATTCATGTAAATTGAGTCTGTGTCTTATAAGTTCTGTTTGTGAACAGAATTCCCACTCACCTGAAGAAGGGGTTCAGAGCCTCGAAAGCTTGTGTGGCTTTTGCTACCAAATAAACCTGTTGGACTTTAACCTGGTGTTGTTAAACTTCTTACCATCCTCTACCCCCATCCAGTGTACAGTCCATTCCACCCCTTTCCCCCACCACCTACCCCCTTCCCCCACTGCCTACCCCCTTCCCCCACCGCCTACCCCCTTCCCCCACCACCTACCCCCTTCCCCCACCACCTACCCCCTTCCCCCACCGCCTACCCCCCTATCCTGTGTAAAGCCCAGCCTATCTTCCACTGCCTACCCCCTACCCTATGTACAGCTCAGCTCATCCCCCACCTCTGCCCTGGGTACAGCCCAGCCCGTCCTCCACCTCTGCCCTGGGTACAGCCCAGCCCATCCTCCAGGAGTCTCGCTTCCTTCACCTCTGCCTGGGTACAGCTTAGTTCAGTTCATCCTCCAGGAGTCCTGCATCATTCACCTGTGTGGTCACCAGATGATGTGGCTTACCCTTATCAAATTGAATGAAGTGTCTGTTAGTTTATATTTGCAGATTTATGGGAACCAGTTAAATGTGGAAATTTTAAGTGTAGGCTTGAGGAATTTGGAATAGGTGTGAGAATTTTATCATGATGTCACATCACCCCCAGCTAAAGAACAAAGAATTTGCAGGTGGTAATAATGTCTTTGGGTGAGAATGCATTTGAGATTTTAAATTAACAAAGAATAGCTGTTGCCTATAAAATCAGGCATTAGAAAGTGGCTTAAATGGGAAAAAAAAGTTACGTTATAATAAAAGAAAATGAAGGATCTTGTTTCTTGTTTTAATCAACTGATTGGGAGCTTGTAGTGCTCTGCTGTTTTAAGGAGTTATAGCTGCAAGAGAATGCTGAGGATTAATTGACATTTCATTTACAAGCTGTCAGAACCTCTGTATTTGGTTTGTTTTATGTGGATGTTCGTAGATTTGTTTTCTAATTGCATTGGGCTATATTAGGGCGGCACGGTAGCACAGTGGTTAGCATTGCTGCTTCACAGCTCCAGGGTCCCAGGTTCGATTCCCGGCTTGGGTCACTGTCTGTGTGGAGTTTCTGCGTGGGTTTCCTCCGGGTGCTCCGGTTTCCTCCCACAGTCCAAAGATGTGCGGGTTAGGTTGATTGGCCAGGTTAAAAATTGCCCCTTAGAGTCCTGGGATGCGTAGGTTAGAGGGATTAGTGGGTAAATATGTGGGGGTAGGGCCTGGGTGGGATTGTGGTCGGTGCAGACTCGATGGGCCGAATGGCCTCCTTCTGCACTGTAGGGTTTCTATGATTTCTATATATTTGTTAAGGCTTATCTTTCTGGGGAATTAACTTTATCTTGAGACTTTAATTGCAGGCATTTGGAAGTTTAAAAACAGAACCAAAAGAACGCTTAGAGTTCATTTGGCTATTGTTTTAAAGCACGTTATGTTTCTCTGCTGGTGTATGGATGATATTTGTAGGTTGAATGCTTCAAGCTTTGCGATTTTCTGTCAAAGTGATTTAAGTCAAACAGTGTAATTAATAAAGCTTTTTCTTTTCAAAAGTTATGAACATGGAGCCATGTTTCCTGGCCAGAGGTATGATTCCAGGATATTTTGTTAAATATGTGGAATTTTAATCCAAACATAAATTCACATATGTGAGAATGAGAGAGGTTTAATTCGCAAGGGTTAATTAAAATTTGGGATATGTGAAATGATTACGACCAATCCTGTGTTGGATTGATCTGGGGTTAAACTTCTTGTCAAGTCCAAAGATTTATTCCTGACACAATTGGCACAACAAAAATGAAAATTCTGGAATTCAATACTAAAGGAAAAGAGTTTAAAAAGAGAGATAGTTAAATAAAAATGATTCCCGTCCATATTTGGTGTAGGTCTGATATTTTTTAAGCTGGGATGCTGTGTTGTTTGAAGTGAAGGTTTTGAAGTTGTAGGATTGTCTCTGCAGCTGCAATGGCATCTACTGTCAAATTGCCACCGTGGCTTTAACAGGTGAGCTTAGTCGATAGAATCAGGGTGGAGAAGTTCCTTTCTTCTGATTCTGCAGGCATGGCTCTTTCTGCCTAGTTACCTTGAAGCAGAAGCTGTGGCTTTTTCTAGATACCATTCTCGCTCTGGGTTGAAGCTCTTCAGGATTGTTCTCTGTGGATCTGTCCTTCTCCTGCCTTTTAAATGCTTTTGCAGGTAAGGCAATTATCATGTGACCTGTACAACTTTTGAGTCCCTTTCCATATTAGGCAAGTGGTAATTCCATTACAGTTATCCAAAGTCTCCTTGCCTCTTGTAGTGATCAAAACAGTTGTTCAACTTTACAGTGGCTTTTAGTTAGTCTATTTGTACTTGGGGATTTTGATTTGATTTATTATTGTCACATCATAGAATCCCTACAGTGCAGAAGGAGGCCATTCGGCCCATCGAGTCTGCACCGACCACAATCCCACACAGACCCTAACCCCGTAGCCCCACATTTTTACCCTGCTAATCCTCTGACACTGAGGGGCAATTTACCATGGCCAATCAACCTAACTTACACATCTTTGGACTGTGGGAGGAAACTCACGCAGACTCAAGGAGAATGAGCAAACTCCACACAGACAGTGTGGGGACAGTGGATTAGTATACAGTGAAAAGTATTGTTTCTTCTGCGCTCTACAGACAAAGCATACCATACATAGAGAAGGAGATGAAGCAGGATGTAGTGTTACAGTCATAGCTAGGGTGTAGAGAAAGATCAACTTAATATGAGATAGGTCCATTCAAGTCTGATGGCAGCAGGAAAGAAGCTGTTCTTGAGTTGGTTGGGACGTGACCTCAGAGTTTTGTATCTTTTTCCTAAGGAAGAAGGTGGAAGAGAGAATGTCTCGGGTACGAGGGGTCCTTGATTATACTGGCTGCTTTTCCAAGGCAGCGGGAAGTGTAGACAGTCAATGAATGGGAGGCTGGTTTGCGTGATGGAATGGGCTTCGTTCATGACCTTTTTGTAGTTTCTTGTGGTCTTGGACAGAGCAGGAACCATACCAAGCTGTGATACAACCAGAAAGAATGTTTTCTATGGTGCATCTGTAAAAGGTGGTGAGAGTCGTAGCGGACATGCCAAATAAGGATAGGCAACAATACCTGCTCCATGATCATCCTCAACACCGGTGCCCAACAAGGCTGTGTTCTCAGCCCCCTACTATACGGCAGGAGCGGCACAGAAGCACAGTGGTTAGGGCGGCACGGTAGCACAGTGGTTAGCACTGCTGCTTCACAGCTCCAGAGACCTGGGTTCGATTAACGGCTTGGGTCACTGTCTGTGCGGAGTTTGCACATTCTCCTCGTGTCTGCGTGGGTTTCCTCCGGGTGCTCCGGTTTCCTCCCACAGCTCAAAGATGTGCGGGTTAGGTTGATTGGCCATGCTAAAATTGCCCCTTAGTGTCCTGAGATGCTTAGGTTAGAGGGATTAGTGGGTAAATATGTAGGGATATGGGGTTAGGGCCTGGCTGGGATTGTGGTCGGTGCAGACTCGATGGGCCAAATGGCCTCTTTCTGCACTATGATTTCTATGATATACTCCTTATACACCTATGACTGTGAGGCCAAATTCCCCTCCAATTCGATTTTCAAGTTTGCTTACGACACCACCGTAGTGGGTCGGATCTCAAACAATGACGAGACCGAGTGCAGGAATGAGATAGAGAATCTGGTGAACTGGTGCGGCAATAATTATCTCTCCCTCAATGTCAACAAAATGAAGGAGATTGTCATCAACTTCAGGAAGCATAAAGGAGAACATGCCCCTGTCTACAGCAAAGGGGACGAAGTAGAAAGGGTCGAGAGCTTCAAGCTTTTAGGTGTCCTGATCACCAACAACCTGTCCTGGTCCCCCATGCTGACACTATAAAGAGGAACAACAAAGAACAATACAGCACAGGAACAGGCCCTTCGGCCCTCCAAGCCCATGCCGCTCCCTGGTCCAAACTAGGCCATTCTTTTGTATCCCTCCATTCCCACTCCGTTCATGTGGCTATCTAGATAAGTCTTAAACATTCCCAGTGTGTCTGCCTCCACCACCTTGCCCAGCAGCGCATTCCAGGCCCTCACCACCCTCTGTGTAAAATACGTCCTTCTGATATCTGTGTTAAACCTCCCCCCCCTCACCTTGAACCTATGACCCCTCGTGAACGTCACCACACACCTGGGAAAAAGCTTCCCACCGTTCACCCTATCTATGTCTTTCAAAATTTTATATACCTGTATTAGGTCACCCTCATCCTCCGTCTTTCCAGTGACAACAACCCCAGTTTACCCAATCTCTTCTCATAACTAAGCCCTTCCATACCAGGCAACATCCTGGTAAACCTCCTCTGCACTCTCTCCAAAGCCTCCACATCCTTCTGGTAGTGTGGTGACCAGAACTGGGCGCAGTATTCCAAATGCGGCCGAACCAACGTTCTATACATCTGCAACATCAGACCCCAACTCTTATACTCTATGCCCCGTCCTATAAAGGCAAGCATGCCATATGCCTTATTCACTACCTTCTCCACCTGTGACATCACCTTTAAGGATCTGTGGACTTGCACACCAAGGTCCCTCTGTGTATCTACACCCTTTATGGTTCTGCCATTTATCGTATAGCTCCCCCCTACGTTAGTTCTACCAAAATGCATCACTTCGCATTTATCTGGATTGAACTCCATCTGCCATTTCTTTGCCCAAATTTCCAGCCTATCTATATCCTTCTGTAGCCTCTGACAATGTTCCTCACTATCTGCAAGTCCAGCCATTTTCGTGTCGTCCGCAAACTTACTGATCACCCCAGTTACACCTTCTTCCAGATCGTTTATATAAATCACAAACAGCAGAGGTCCCAATACAGAGCCCTGCGGAACACCACTAGTCACAGGCATCCAGCCGGAAAAAGACTCTTCCACTACCACCCTCTGTCTTCTGTGACCAAGCCAGTTCTCCACCCATCTAGCCACCTCCCCCTTTATCCCATGAGATCCAACCTTTTACACCAACCTACCATGAGGGACTTTGTCAAACGCTTTACTAAAGTCCATATAGACGACATCCACAGCCCTTCCCTTGTCAACCATTCTAGTCACTTCTTCAAAAAACTCCTCCAGGTTAGTGAGGCATGACTTCCCTCTCACAAAACCATGCTGACTATCGTTAATGAGTTTATTCCTTTCTAAATGCGCATACATCCTATCTCTAAGAATCCTCTCCAACAACTTCCCTACCACGGACATCAAGCTCACCGGCCTATAATTTCCCGGGTTATCCTCCCTACCCTTCTTAAATAACAGGACCACATGAGCTATCCTCCAATCCTCTGGGACCTCACCTGTGTCCAGTGACGAGACAAAGATTTGCGTCAGAGGCCCAGCAATTTCATCTCTTGTCTCCCTGAGCAGCCTTGGATAGATTCCATCAGGCCCTGGGGATTTGTCAGTCGTTATATTCCCTAAAATACCTAACACTTCCTCCCTTGTAATGGTAATTTTCTCTAACGGGTCAACACTCCCCTCCGAGACACTCCCAGTCAACACATCTCTCTCCTTTGTGAATACCGACGCAAAGTATTCATTTAGGATCTCCCCTACTTCTTTGGGCTCTAAGCATAATTCCCCACTTTTGTCCCTGAGAGGTCCGATTTTTTTTCCCTGACAACCCTTTTGTTCCTAACGTATGAATAAAATGCCTTGGGATTCTCCTTAATCCTGTCTGCCAAGGACATTTCGTGACCCCTTTTTGCCCTTCTAATTCCTCGTTTGAGTTCTTAACTACTTTCTTTGTATTCCTCCAGAGCTCCCTCCGTTTTTAGCTGCCTGGACCTAACGTACGCCACTCTTTTCTTTTTGACCAATCCCTCAATTTCCCTGGTTATCCACGGTTCTCGAATCCTACCCTTCCTATCCTTTTTTACAGGCACATGCCTATCCTGCAGCCATAGCAACTGTTCCTTAAAAGACTCCCACATAACTATAGTTAGGAAAGCCTATCAACGTAGTTGTCATGGGGGACTTTAACTTTCCAAATATTGATTGGAGCCTTTGTAGGTCAAATAGTTCGGATGGGGCAGTTTTTGTGCAGTGTGTGCAGGAGGGTTTCCTGACACAATATGTGGATAGGCCGACAAGAGGTGAGGCCACATTGGATTTGGTACTGGGAAATGAACCGGGCCAAGTGTTAGGTTTGGTTGTGGGAGAGCACTTTGGAGACAGTGACCACAATTCAGTGTCTTTTGTTATTGCAATGGAGAGGGATAGGGCCGTACGGCAGGGCAAGGTTTACAATTGGGGGAGAGGTAATTATGATGCGATTAGGCAAGAATTAGGGGGCATAAGTTGGGAACAGAAACTGTCAGAGAAAGGAACTAATGAAAAGTGGAACTTTTCCAAGGAACAAATACTGGATGCCCTTGATAGGTATGTCCCTGTCAGGCAGGGAGGAAATGGCCGAGTGAGGGAACCATGGTTCACAAAAGAGGTGGAATGTCTTGTGAAAAGGAAGAGGGAAGCTTATGTAGGGATGAGGAAACAAGGTTCAGATGGCTCGATTGAGGGTTACAAGTTAGCAAGGAATGAGCTGAAAAAGGGGCTTAGGAGAGCTAGGAGGGGACACGAGAAGTCCTTGGCGGGTCGGATCAAGGAAAACCCCAAGGCTTTTTACTCTTATGTGAGGAATAAAAGAATGACCAGGGTGAGGTTAGGGCCGGTCAAGGACAGTAGTGGGAACTTGTGTATGGAGTCAGTAGAGATAGGCGAGGTGATGAATGAATACTTTTCTTCAGTGTTCACCAAGGAGAGGGGCCATGTTTTTGAGGAAGAGAAGGTGTTACAGGCTAATAGGCTGGAGGAAATAGATGTTCGGAGGGAGGATGCCCTGGCAGTTTTGAATAAACTGAAGGTCGATAAGTCCCCTGGGCCTGATGAAATGTATCCTAGGATTCTGTGGGAGGCAAGGGATGAGATTGCAGAGCCTTTGGCTTTGATCTTTGGGTCCTCGCTGTCCACGGGGATGGTGCCAGAAGACTGGAGAATGGCGAATGTTGTTCCTCTGTTTAAGAAAGGGAATAGAAATGACCCTGGTAATTATAGACCGGTTAGTCTTACTTCGGTGGTTGGTAAATTGATGGAAAAGGTCCTTAGGGATGGGATTTATGACCATTTAGAAAGATGCGGATTAATCCGGGATAGTCAGCACGGATTCGTGAAGGGCAAGTCGTGCCTCACAAATTTGATAGAATTTTTTGAGGAGGTAACTAAGTGTGTTGATGAAGGTAGGGCAGTTGATGTCATATACATGGATTTTAGTAAGGCGTTTGATAAGGTCCCCCATGGTCGGCTTATGATGAAACTGAGGAGGTGTGGGATAGAGGGAAACTTGGCCGATTGGATAGGTAACTGGCTGTCTGATCGAAGACAAAGGGTGGTGGTCGATGGAAAATTTTCGGATTGGAGGCAGGTTGCTAGCGGAGTGCCGCAGGGATCAGTGCTTGGTCCTCTGCTCTTTGTGATTTTTATTAATGACTTAGAGGAGGGGGCTGAAGGGTGGATCAGTAAATTTGCTGATGACACCAAGATTGGTGGAGTAGTGGATGAGGTGGAGGGCTGTTGTAGGCTGCAAAGAGACATAGATAGGATGCAAAGCTGGGCTGAAAAATGGCAAATGGAGTTTAACCCTGATAAATGTGAGGTGATTGATTTTGGTAGGACTAATTTAAATGTGGATTACAGGGTCAAAGGTAGTGTTCTGAAGACTGTGGAGGAACAGAGAGATCTTGGGGTCCATATCCACAGATCTCTAAAGGTTGCCACTCAAGTGGATAGAGCTGTGAAGAAGGCCTATAGTGTGTTAGCTTTTATTAACAGGGGGTTGGAGTTTAAGAGCTGTGGGGTTATGCTGCAACTGTACAGGACCTTGGTGAGACCACATTTGGAATATTGTGTGCAGTTCTGGTCACCTCACTATAGGAAGGATGTGGAAGCGCTGGAAAGAGTGCAGAGGAGATTTACCAGGATGCTGCCTGGTTTGGAGGGTAGGTCTTATGAGGAAAGGTTGAGGGAGCTAGGGCTGTTCTCTCTGGAGCGGAGGAGGCTGAGGGGAGACTTAATAGACGTTTATAAAATGATGAAGGGGATAGATAGAGTGAACGTTCAAAGACTATTTCCACGGGTGGATGGAGCTATTACAAGGGGGCATAACTATAGGGTTCATGGTGGGAGATATAGGAAGGATATCAGAGGTAGGTTCTTTACGCAGAGAGTGGTTGGGGTGTGGAATGGACTGCCTGCAGTGATAGTGGAGTCAGACACTTTAGGAACATTTAAGCGGTTATTGGATAGGCACATGGAGCACACCAGGATGATAGGGAGTGGGATAGCTTGATCTTGGTTTCAGATAAAGCTCGGCACAACATCGTGGGCCGAAGGGCCTGTTCTGTGCTGTACTGTTCTATGTTCTAACGCTTCTACTTTCTCAGAAGACTAAGGAAATTTGGCACGTCAGCTACGACTCTCACCAACCTTTATAGATGCACCATAGAACGCATTCTTTCTGGTTGTATCACAGATTGGTATGGCTCCTGCTCTGCCCAAGACCGCAAGAAACGACAAAAGGTTGTGAATGTAGCCCAATCCATCACGCAAACCAGCCTTCCATCCATTGACTCTGTCTACACTTCCCGCTGCCTCGGCAAAGCAGCCAGCATAATTAAGGACCCCACGCACCCTGGACATTCTCTCTTCCACCTTCTTCCTTCGGGAAAAAGATACAAATTCTGAGGTCATGTACCAACTGACTCAAGAACAGCTTCTTCCCTGCTGCTGTCAGACTTTTGAATGGACTTACCTTGCATTAAGTTGATCTTTCTCTGCTCGCTAGCTATGACTAATAATACATTCTGCACTTTCTCATTTCCTTCTCTATGAATGGTATGTTTTGTCTGTATAGCGCGCAAGAAACAGTACTTTTCACTGTATGTTAATACATGTGACAATAATAAATCAAATCAAATTTCCTTAGCCTCCTGAGAAAGTAGAGGCATTGGTGGGCTTTCTTAACTATGGCGTGAAGGGACCAGGACAGCTTGTTGGTGATATGGACACCTAGAAACTTGAGCTCTCGACTGGGGAGAAACCAAGTCAGTAACTTTGTGTTTACTCTTTTGGAACACTTATTGAATTTTCAATGGAATGAATCCTAGTTTCCTCGTGAAGTAAAATAAAGGTGATTGAAATCCACACTTCTAACTGGTAGCCTGGATCTATTTTGAGAACAGTCTTTAAACTCAGTACAATTTTTTAAAATGTGCCTTCAGAACAGTGTTTCTAAAGATTTGCAATATCCTAACTGTGCAAGCCTCCTCACAGACAGATCTATATGTTCTCTTATTGCCTGTAATCAGTATGTTTTGTACAAAAAGAGGTGTGTGTTTTCTTTCCCTTGGAGTATGTTTTCCAATTAAATGATTGAACAGCCAGTTTTTGTGAGTTATAAACAATAAAGGTTATTTATTCTCTCGCACTTATCCTGAATTGAATGCAATGTGACACATACTCTTTCACACATACACACACACACCCACCCAAAAACTGGATACAGATAAAGGCCATACATTTTTACAGATTATAGTTCTGTGTCTGATCACTGGTCTCCTATGTGGTAAGCCTGTGGTCTTTCAAATGGATCCGATATTTAAAGTTCATGTGAGGGGGTTTTGTAAAGTGAAGGGTTCACAGCAGATTGTGAGGTTTCTTGTGGTCAATAGCTAGGAGATTGGATCTCAGGTGAACTTAAAACTGGAACAGGTTGCGTATTCTAGCTGCCTGGGCATTCGGCCTCTGATCTGCGGGTAAGCATTCTCCAAGGCGGCCTTCACGACACACGTCAACGCAGAGTCACTGAGCAGAGACTGAAAGCCAAGTTCCACACATGAGGACGGCCTCAACCGGGATATTGGGTTCATGTCACACTTTCTGTAACCCCTACGACTTGCCTGGGCTTGCAAAATCTCACTAACTGTCCTGGCTGGAGACAATACACATCTCTTTAACCTGTGCTTAACGCTCTCCCCACTCACATTGTCTGTACCTTTAAGACTTGATTACCTGTAAAGACTCTCATTCCAATCATTATTTTATAAATTGAGTTTGTGTCTTTATATGCCCTGGTTGTGAATAGAACTCCCACTCACCTGATGAAGGGGCAGCGCTTCGAAAGCTAGTGGCTTGTGCTACCAAATAAACCTGTTGGACTTTAACCTGGTATAGTGAGACTTCTATCTGTGCCTGATGATTCGCAGCTTCTTTCCGGCCCCTACTTGAACTCTTGCTTCTGCTGGCTTTGGTGGAACTGCCTCTACACAGCTGCTGCTGACCTTTTAAACAGACAAGAAGAAAACGCCTGCCTCCATGTGGCTTTTCACAAACAAGGTCTTTTCCAAATATGGTGGGGTATCCATGTTGATTCCACACCCTATGTTGTGGGTTCGCATTTCTGAGGTCCAACCACTCCAGTTTGTACGCAAAAAAACATAATCAGACAATGGGAGGTTGATAGTGGCCATTCACGTCCACCTGCATTCTGCTTTCAGCCCATGGGAAACAGCAGCTGTCTTCATCAAAAATGAACAACAGTACGTATGAGTTTGAGTAAGTATGAGTCAAAATGAGTTTCGATCTTTTCCTTTGTCCAGTGTGAGATGTAGAGAGGCAGTTGTGTTGGCTCATCCTGACTGTGAATTCCCTGGACGGCTGTGGATGTCCATATTTAATTAGGATTTCGACTGTGACTTGCTACTGTCTGTAGCCAAAAGTCACATGATTTGTGGCAGCCATTTTAACCGCTCATTTATCTCCAAATATTTAAAGCATTGTCTGAAAGTTCAAAATATGACATGCCATATTGGGCATGACACTCTCCTCCAATGCAGCAATATTATCTGCTATAACCAGTCAATGCGGCAGCGAGATTCTCATTCACTTAAATACATTCCTCCTAAATTATGTATTTGGCCTTTTAGTGGCTTTGCATACATCCCTTTTGTTACAGATTGATCCATATAAATCCAAAAGGTGCTTTTATGGAGCATCTTTAATATGGTAAAATGTCTTAAGGTTCTTCACGAATCTTATCAGACAAAATCTGGCACCAAGCCACATAGAGATATTAGAAGTGTGTTAGAATTTGCCCGAGAAAGATAGTTAATCGCATTTCAATGTGATTATCGGAATTTGAATTCATGTTAACATCAGTTATTGGCCATAACAAAAGTAGAATCTAAAGCAGACATGTTGGCTACATCCCACGTCAGGTGCGAGTATTGGGTTTTGGCCAGAGCAAAATACACAAGCAGTATCACTTAACTATTAGAGACTGTCTAGTCAGAGATGTCCAAGACATCAATTGCAGTTGACTGGTCGATCAGTAACTAGTTTTCAGTAGATCTTACGCTTTCTGTGTGTGTTTGTGGAAAAGATGAGAATAAACCTTAAATGATACAATAAAAATTAACATATACTTATTGTTGTTCATTGTTGATGAAGACAGCTACTGTTTCCCATGGGCTGAAAGCAGAATGCAGTTAGCACGTATTTGGAATACTTACACCTTGGGTTGGCAGCAAAACAAAACCTTGGAGCTTTGAACTCAGATTTTGCCCAATGATGAAATGAAACTCCCACCTACTCCTTGTGCAATGCAAGTAGCCTTTGCTGCATTATTGTAAAAAAATTTTCTTGGGTCGCAACCCAATTCCCAGTGGGTAAGGATCTACAGCACAACACTTTCCTCACTTATTTGGATTCATGTTAAAAATAAAAGACATTTTGGACCCATAGAATAAGTGCGATATTGAACATTACATAATATTGAACTTTGCTATTTAGAGTACAGAAGCCTCTTCTATGTCACAGGATTTGTAACTCGGAGGCCCAGATTAAAGATCTGGGACAAGAGTTCAAATCCCATCAGGCAGTTGGAGAATTTAAATTCAATTAATTAAACTAGGTTAAAATTCTGGAACCGGTGATCGTAAAAGCACCAGACTTGTTAAAAACCCACCTGCTTTATTAAGGCCCTTTAGAGGAGGAAATATTTACATAATTTTCGGACTGGAGGCAGGTTGCTAGCGGAGTGCCACAGGGATCAGTGCTTGGTCCTCTGCTCTTTGTGATTTTTATTAATGACTTAGAGGAGGGGGCTGAAGGGTGGATCAGTAAATTTGCTGATGACACCAAGATTGGTGGAGTAGTGGATGAGGTGGAGGGCTGTTGTAGGTTGCAAAGAGACATAGATAGGATGCAAAGCCGAGCTGAAAAATGGCAAATGGAGTTTAACCCTGATAAATGTGAGGTGATTGATTTTGGTAGGACTAATTTAAATGTGGATTACAGGGTCAAAGGTAGGGTTCTGAAGACTGTGGAGGAACAGAGAGATCTTGGGGTTCATATCCACAGATCTCTAAAGGTTGCCACTCAAGTGGATAGAGCGGTGAAGAAGGCCTATAGTGTGTTAGCTTTTATTAACAGGGGGTTGGAGTTTAAGAGCCGTGGGGTTATGCTGCAACTGTACAGGACCTTGGTGAGACCACATTTGGAATATTGTGTGCAGTTCTGGTCACCTCACTATAAGAAGGATGTGGAAGCACTGGAAAGAGTACAGAGGAGATTTACCAGGATGCTGCCTGGTTTGGAGGGTAGGTCTTATGAGGAAAGGTTCAGGGAGCTAGGGCTGTTCTCTCTGGAGCGGAGGAGGCTGAGGGGAGACTTAATAGAGGTTTATAAAATGAGGAAGGGGATAGATAGAGTGAACGTTCAAAGACTATTTCCTCGGGTGGATGGAGCTATTACAAGGGGGCATAACTATAGGGTTCATGGTGGGAGATATAGGAAGGATATCAGAGGTAGGTTCTTTACGCAGAGAGTGGTTGGGGTGTGGAATGGACTGCCTGCAGTGATAGTGGAGTCAGACACTTCAGGAACATTTAAGCGGTTATTGGATAGGCACATGGAGCACACCAGGATGATACGGAGTGGGATAGCTTGATCTTGGTTTCAGATAAATCTCGGCACAACATCGTGGGCCGAAGGGCCTGTTCTGTGCTGTACTGTTCTATGTTCTATAATAGTGTGCAATAGTGTTTTTGCTGTATTTTTCTTCTTTTTAGCCATTGACAAGCAGTATAAGGTCTGTATTGTGCAACATGTTTGAATGTCCTGGCAGGGGGAAAGACTGTTAATAGGTCATGTTAGGAAACTGTTGAAAAAGTAGATCTGAAATCACTGAAGTCTGGGTCGTCCTGTTACTTTTCCAATAATAATTGCTTAACAGTTAAACCGTCCAAACAGGCACTATACCAAGTCTGGAGGTTGGGTGAGAAGAAACAGGGTTCAAGATACATTCGGAGCATCACAAAGAAAGGGTACACCAGACATCAGGAAACGGCCTTCTAAAGTCGGAACTCAGTATAGTTGGACGGACAAGACCTACAGAGATTTTTGATTTGATTTGATTTATTATTGTCACATGTATTAACATAGTAAAAAGTATTGTTTCTTGCACGCTATACAGGCAAAACATACCATTCATAGAGAAGGAAACGAGAGAGTGCAGAATGTAGTGTTACAGTCATAGCTAGGGTGTAGAGAAAGATCATCTTAATGACAGCTAAGTCCATTCAAAAGTCTGACAGCAGCAGGGAAGAAGTTGTTCTTGAGTCAGTTGGTACGTGACCTCAGACTTTTGTATCTTTTTCCCAACAGAAGAAGGTGGAAGAGAGAGTGTCCGGGGTGCGTGGGGTCCTTAATTATGCTGGCTGCTTTGGCAAGGCAGCAGGAAGTGTAGACAGAGTCAATGGATGGGAGGCTGGTTTGCGTGATGGATTGGGCTGCATTCGCGACATTGTAGTTCCTTGCGATATTGGGCAGAGCAGGAGCCAGACCAAGCTGTGATACAACCAGAAAGAATTTTTTCTATGGTGCATCTGTAAAAGTTGGTGAGAGTCCAAGTTTGATCAACTTGAGCTCTGAAGACGACGGGATTCGAAACGTTAATTTACGTCAGACTCCTATTTATTGACTACAGCTCAGCCTTCAACGTCATTATTCCTATAAAACTCATCTCCAAATGCGGTGGCCTCAGGCTGGGCTCCGCCCTCTGTGACTGGATCCTAGACTTCTTAACCCACAGACCGCAATCAGGAAGGATAGGCAACAACACCTCATCCACAATTATCCTCAACACCAGTACCCCACAAGATTGTATCCTCAGCCCCCTACTGTACTCCTTATACACCTATGACTGTGCGGCCAAATTCCTCTCCAACTCGATTTTCAGGTTTGCTGATGACATCACAGTGGTCGGTCGGATCTCAAACAATGATGAGATAGAGTACAGGAATGAGATAGAAAATCTGGTGAGCTGGTGTGACGACAATCTCTCTCTCAATGTCAGCAAAATGAAGGAGATAGTCATTGATTTAAGGAAGTGTAGTGGAGAACGTGCCCCTGTACACATCATTGGAAATGAAGTGGAAATGGTTGAGAATGTCAAGTTTCTAGGTGTCCAGCTCATCAACAACTTGTCCTATAGCTAAGAAAGCCCACCGTCGCCTCAACTTTCTCAGGAGGCTAAGGAAATTTGGCATGTCTGCTGCGGCCCTCACCGTCTTTTATAGATGCACCATAGAAAGCATTCTTTCTGATTGTATCACAGCTTGGTATGGCTCCTGCTCTGTCCAAGACTACAAAATACTACAAAGGGTTGTGAACGAAGCCCAGTCAATCACACAAACCAGCCTCCCATCCGTTGACTCCGTCTACACTTCCCACTGCCTCAGAAAAGCAGTCAGCATAATCAAGGACCCCACGCACTCCGGACATTCTCTCTCCCACCTTCTTTCATCAGGAAAAAGATACAAAAGTCTGAGGTCACGTACCAATCGACTCAAGCTCAGCTTCTTCCCTACTGTCATCAGACTTTTGAATGGACTTACCTTGCATTAAGTTGATCTTTACACCCTAGCTATGACTCTAACACTACATTCTGCACCCTCTCCACGCCTTCTCTATGTACAGCATGTTTTGTCTGTATAGCATAAAAAACTATACTTTTCACTGTATACTAAAATGACAATAATAAATCAAATCAAAATAACTGCAAAGACGTTACTGTGAAAATCCCCTAGTCTCCACACTCTGGCGCCTGTTCTGGTACACTGAGGGAGAATTGTAGCATAGCCAATGTACCTAACCAGCACAAACTTGCATTTGGACAACACACTTGTCCATAAATCATGGAAATTGTTTAACTGTGTTTATAAGAATCCTAAGAGACAAGTAATCAAAAGCTTAACCAAAGAGTTTGGTTTTAATGAGTGATTCTAAGGAGAGGTCAAAAGGCAGAGAGGTTTAGGAAAGGCTTAGGGCCTTGAGAGCCAAAGGTATGGCCAGTAATGATAGAGTAAAAAGCCAGGATGCACAAGGGGCCAGAATTGGAGGAACACAGAGGGTTCAGAGGGATGGAGGAGGATGCTGGAGGATTCAGTAATGGTGATACCACTGAATTTCAAAGGAATATATTTAGGTTCTCTCTTGGAGAAGGTGGCTGTAATATTTGCTTAACAGTAAGGGGTAAATATATGGTTGTGCTGCATTTTCACCCATTGAAAGGACACTGGGGAAAGAAAAATTTGTTAGTACACAAGAGGATATATCTGCCAGGTCGTTATTGTAAATGATAATTAGTTCTCAATTGACTCACCTGGCTAAATAAAGGTTAAATAAATAAATCTGCTGGATAACTGGGAGTAACATTGGACTTGTTGTAATACTCACAAGTTTATAAGATATAGGAGCAGAATTAGGCCATTCGGCCCATTGAGGCCACTCCACCATTCCATCATGGCTGATATGCTCCTCATCCCCATTTTCCTGCTTTCTCCCCATAACCCTTCAACCCATTACCAATTAAAAATCTGTTTAACTCCTTCTTAAATTTACTCACTGTCCCAGCAAGGATGTGAAGACTTTGGAGAGGGTACAGAAAAATTTGGCAGGATGTTGCCAGGTATGGAGGGCATCAGCTATGAGGAGAGGTTGGAGAAACTTGGTTTGTTCTCACTGGAACGACAGAGGTTGAGGGGCGACTTGATAGAAGTCTACAAGATTATGAGCAGCGTGGACAGAGTGGATAGAAGCTTTTTCCCAGCGTGGAAGAGTCAATTACTAGAGGGCATAGGTTTAAGGTGCGAGGGGCAAGGTTTAAAGAGATGTACAAGGCAAGTTTTTTTTACACAGAGGGTGGTGAGTGCCTGGAACTCACTGCCGGGGGAGGTAGTGGAAGCAAATACGATAGTGACTTTTAAGGGGCGTCTGGACAAATACATGAGTAGGATGGGAATAGAGGGATATGGTCCCCAGAAGGGTAGGGGTTTTTAGTTCAGTCGGGCAGCACGGTCGGTGCAGGCTTGGAGGTTCCTGTGCTGTAATTTTCTTTGTTCATTCACCGCACTTTGGGATAGCGAATTCCACAGATTCACAACCCTTTGGGAGAAGTGGTTTCTCCTCAACTCTGTTTTAAATTTGCTACCCCTTAACCTAAGACTATAACCTCTCGTCCTAGAATGCCCCACCAGAGAAAGCACCTGCTCCACGTCTACTTTATCCGTATCTTTTATCATCTTGAATACCTCAATTTGATCTCCCCTTATTCTTCTAAATTCCCTGAGAGTATATGCCTAAACTATTCAATCTCTCTTCATACCTGTGCCAGAAATTAGGTGTACAGCGAAAGGGTTGTAAGATGTATCTGTATCATGTAATTAGTTAATGCAGAAGTATTTTTTCTTTAATTTGGTGTATTATTTGCCTGTTAAGTAATGTCTGATCTATGTTAATTTTAGTTTGTTGCAGTAAAAGCCTTTTAATATAAAATCTTGTGCTTCAGTTGGTAATTTACGAAATGAATCTCTAAAAGGTATCAGTCTCTCTGGGGATGGTAACAATTGAAAGAATGTTTGCTCCAACAGAGATTTTGTTGTCTGGAAATTGAGCAAGTTGTGATCTTATGAATGTGACAGAAAACATTCCTCACTTTGTTAGGTTCAACAGAAATTGGTTTACTTCCAAATTAAAACTGGCCTAATTTCATGCTTCTTTTTGAGTTCTAAAGCTCCAGCAGCAAAATCCAAAGAAAATCACAAACAACTGACAATACATCCTTCAAAGAGGCTTTAATTAAAAATAGGGGTTTAGACAATTACATCGTTTGTCCAAGAACTCTGGGAAATTGTAAGAACGCATAAATCAGTTGACCAAAAACACTGCTCCCTCTCTCAAGAAATATTCCCAGTTTTCTGTTGAATCTATTTGTGCTATTTGTTTTAATTTGTTTTTTTATGGCAAGTTTTGTGCCAAAGTAGTGAATGCTGTTGTGAATACTGTTGAGAGATTGGACTAGCAAGATGGAGTTGGCTTCTTTCATCCATGCACATATACAATAAAATTCAAAAGGTTCTCTGGAAAATGAGCAGAAACTGATAGCCAAGTTCCGCACACATGAGGACGGCCTAAACCGGGATGTTGGATTTATGTCACATTATCAGTAACCCCCACAGCTTGCCTCCTGGATTTGCAGAATCTCACCAGCTGTTCTGTCTGGAGACAATACACATCTCTTTAACCTGTGTTTAATGCTCCCTCCACCACATTGTCTGTGTCTTTAAGACCTGGTTGGCTGTAGGGATTCGCATTCTAATCAGTATTCTGTAACTTGATTTCTGTGATTCTGTGCACTGTTTGAGAGCACATTTCCACTCCATTTGACGAAGGAGCAGAGCTCCGAAAGCTTATGGTATTTGCTACCAAATAAACCTGTTGGACTTTAACCTGGTGTTGTGAGACTTCTTACTGTGTTTACCCCAGTCCAACGCTGGCAAATCCACATCACTCCTCCTGTACCGCAGGGAGTCTATTATTCCTAATACATATAAATGGATTAACCTAATCTCCCACATACTTTATTCAAAATTGCCGTCCTGACACAACGTTCCCAAGACAATGTTCCAAAGGACATCTCCGATAGTGAACTGACTCTCCCTCAGCCTGGAATGTTCCACAGTATCATGATTTGGAGATGCCGGTGTTGGACTGGGGTGAACACAGTAAGAGTTTTAACAACACCAGGTTAAAGTCCAACAGGTTTATTTGGTAGCAGGTTATGGCGTTTGCTACTAAATAAACCTGTTGTACTTTAACCTGGTGTTGTTAAAACTCTTACTGTGTCCACAGCATCACCCCATTCACCAACTGACCACCTCTGCTCACCTGATAGGGCGGGGCCTATGCCGGGGGCGTGGTCTGGGCCGGGGAACAGGGCGGGGTCTGGACCGGGGATGGGGGCGGGGTCTGGACACGGGGATGGGGCGGGGTTTGGGCTGGGAATGGGGGAGGGGTCTGGATCGGGGAAGGGGGCGGGGTCTGGACCGGGGAAGGGGGCGGGGTCTGGATCGGTGATGAGGCGGGGTTTGGGCCGGGGAAGGGGGCGGGGTTTGGGCCGGGGAAGGGGGCGGGGTTTGGGCCGGGGAAGGGGGCGGGGTTTGGACACGTGGATGGGGGCGGGGTCTGGATCGGGGATGGGGGCGGGGTCTGGATCGGGGATGGGGGCGGGGTCTGGATCGGGGATGGGGGCGGGGTCTGGGCCGGATATCCGGGTCTCCAGGGGAACCGCCGGGCCTGCTTGAAGATGGACAGCCCGGAGGCTGCTTTCAGCCTCTTCTATATAGTGCTGTCTTTCTGCTTCGTCTTCACTCCGACCGAGTTCCGCTCGGCCGGGGTGACGGTGCAGGACCTGCTGGCCGCGCAGCTGGGCAGCGAGGATCTGGCCTTCGTCCATTACCACATTCGCAGGACGGCGGCCACTGTCACCGTGCACTCGCTCCTGCCGCTAGGTCAGCGGGCTGGCTGGGGCTGGGGAGGGGGATCGGGGTTGGCCGGGCCCGGCAGGGAGCGCAGTTAGCCGGGCCGGGCCGTGGGGGGAGGGAACGGGTGGATTTGGAAACTGGATATCGCTTTGAGGCTAAGCACTTGTGTTTTTAACTGTAGGGAGGTGGTGTCAATGTCAACTTTAAAGTGCAGACAATATCTGAACTCTTCACCCCCCCCCCCCCCCCCGCCAAACAGTGCATTAGACATGGACTTTCTGGGAGTTTGGTGTTTAGTTACACAACTGCTTTCACTGAATGAGTTTCCAAATTTAAATGAAATGGAACTAAACGTGAAGTTTGCTGATTAAAGCTTCTTCATATCGGTACTAAAACCTGTGAGCCAGGTGAGGTGTGTATGTGGATGTGTCAACTTGGTTCCTCCTCGCCTGAGTTAGTGATGGATTTGAACACAGTACCTTCTGTGTATACAGTATCATAAGGCGAGCAGCTAGCACAACATCCAAAGCATTCCAGTTTGTTTTGTCCTAACTCTTTGTGTGACTCAATCGTTCCTAGCATTTGTCCTGAATTGCATCTTATTTGCTTTTATATATGCCTACATATGGTTTATATATTTACATTACCTTTAGCCTTTCCTCTGATTTCCCTCCTTACAAAGTTCAGCAGTTTCAGATCTTTCCATGCATCCCACTTCTGACAGTACAGTCAGCCTTATGATCCTTAGCTTTCTTACTTCGACTGAGGTTTTTCATAAACATAGAAACAAATGTAGAAAATATAAGTAGGAGTAGGCCATTTGGCCCTTCAAGCCCACTCCACCATTCATTATGATCATGGCTGATCATCAAATTCAATACCCTGATCTTGGAAGATGTTATGCGGATGTAAGGATTATGTTAGGAAGAAAGGGAAGGGTGAAAATAAGGGAGTAGTAAGGTAAAAACATTTAGTATCTTGATGAAAGTCTGAGTGGGTATTAAGTGACCCTTTCCTGTATTAGTGTTTTCATATATGTTACTCACCTCAACTGTTGTTTATTGCAGGTTATTATGTCGGAATGTGTGTTGCATCCTCTGGTGAAAAGCAGTTCTACTTCCTAGTAAGCGAGGGTTGGTTGATTTACTTAGTGACTGCTGTGCTCATTCCTGCTGTTGCTAGCCTTGTGGTGTTGTACTGGTCCTTAAATAAGTGGGGCAACCATCCAATATCCAGAACCCTCGCGCACTATGCCCTTCCACAGTCTGGTTGGAGAGCTGTGGCATCTTCAGTTAATACTGAGTTCCGAAGGATTGATAAATTTGCTTCTGGAGCGCCAGGAGGCCGAGTTATTGTCACGGATACCTGGGTGATGAAGGTGACTACATATAATGTTCATATAGCACAGCAACAGGATATTCATCTTACATTGACTGAATCAAGGCAGCATGAACTGTGTCCTGATTTGAATACTCCTGTACAGTTTCTCACAATCCGAGTGTGCAGCATCAATCCGAACGTCAAGCCATTCGACATTAGGTGGGTAATGGAGTCCAATCTACAGCTGGATTCAATTTGTTTATTAGTCACAAGTAGGCTTACAATAACAGTGCAATGAAGTAACTGTGAAAATCCCCTAGTCGCCACACTCTGGCGCCTGTTCAGGTACACTGAGGGAGAATTTAGCATGGCCAATGCACCTAACCAGCACGTCTTTTGGACTGTGGGAGGAAACTGGAGCACCCAGAGGAAACCCATGCAGACACGGGGAGAACGTGCAGACTCCGCACAGACAGTGACCCAAACTGGAATCGAACCCGAGTCCCTGGCACTGTGAGGCAGCAGTGCTAAGAAATCCTCAGAAATTAAATAAGTAAAGCCCGTCATGTCTTTGTGTTTATTTGTAGGCTGAATTCGACTGAGTATGGTGAGCTACGTGAGAAACTCCACACAACAGTTCGAAATGCCCATAATGTCGTCATCCATCAGTCTCTAAGTGACATGTTTCTTGACACGTTCAAGATCCAGGTGGAATTGAACCAACGATATAATCTATCTGGTAATCAGGTACATGTAGTCAAAATCAAGCTTTCTTTTTACCTATAAAACTGTTGTGTGACAACACAGCCATGCAAAGTTAAGGCTGGCCCCATATCCTTTTGTTTGAAAATGAGATATGAAGTGTATCCTCTGAATCTGTGGATCAGTCCATTATTATTGCACTATTTAACAATGCACCGTCCATAAATGCAAGTTCATCCAAAACACTGCTGCCCTTGTCCTAGCTCGCCAAGTCCCATCAACCCTGTGCTTACTGACCTATATTGGTTCCAGGTCCATCAATGCCTTGACTTTAAAATTCTCACCCTTGTTTTCAAATCACTACATGTCCTAATTTCACCACCTCTATCTCTGTAACCTGACTGCATCCTACAACTCCGAGATATCTATGCTTCTCCAGTTCTGACCTTTTCACTATCACTGATTTTCTTCTCTGCTATTGATGGCTATGCCATCAGCCTTGAACTCTGGGACTCCCTCGCTACTTTTCCCCTCCTTAAAACCTACCTGTATGACCAAGCTTTTGGTCACCTGCCTGTACAGATATATCCTTGTGTGGTTAGTGTCAAACTTTGTTAACACTTTTGTGAAGTAGTTTGAGAAGTTTTAACACTTGGAAGGTGCTACATAATGCACGTTAATATTATTTGAACCTGAATTCGTGAAAATAAAGGTGTTTTCCATAATTTCTCCTCCATTGCCTATCAATGATTATTTTGTAGACCCTGATCCCCATTTCCAGTTGGGAGAGATGGCAGCCCAAGCACACCTCCCTTCAGCATCTGCAGTTTGTTCTATAGATCAGGCTGTTCATCCACACATTGTGGCTTTCCAGTCTCCCCTTCTAATGGCTGCCCAATTCCTGATTAACTGATCGCGTTTCTTGATAAAATTAAAGATTATTTGGGTTAGCAGCTGGAAAAAGGAAACTTGTTGTTCTACATTAATATGAATAAATTGAAACAAAATCTGCTTTTTGCACCAGACAAAAGAAGTGAAAACCATCAATATGAATATAATTCTGAATAAAAAAAACTGTAGAAGGGGAGTGGTTGCGCATGGATCACCTTATAACCTTATGTATTAGACTCAAAGTCTGCAGAGGGATATCGGTAGTTTAAGTGAGTGGGCAAGGGTTTGGCAGATGGAGTACAATGTTGGTAAATGTGAGGTCATCCATTTTGGCAGGAATAACAGCAAAATGGACTAAATGGTAAAATATTGCAGTATGCTGCTGTGCATGAATCGCAAAAAATTGGTTTGCAGGTGTAGAAGGTAATTAAGAATGCAAATGGAATGTTGTCCTTTATTGCTAGAGGGCTGGAGTTTAAAAATGGAGGTTATGTTGCAGCTGTGTAAGATGCTGGTGAGGCCACACCTGGAGTACTGTGTACAGTTTTGGGCTCCTTTGAGAAAGGCACTGGAGGGGGCGCAGAGGAGTTCACTAGGTTGATTCCGGAGTTGAGAGGAGACTGAGTAGACTGGGGCTATACTCATTGGAATTCAGAAGAATGAGGGGGGATCTTATAGAAACATATAAAATTATGAAGGGAAAATTTTATGGCGGTTGAAACTAGAACTAGGGGCACAGCCTCAAAATAAAGGGAAGCAGATTTAGGACTGAGTTGAGGAGGAACTTCTTCACACAAAGGGTTGTGAATCTGTGGAATTCCCTGCCCAGTGAAGCAGTTGAGGCTATCTCATTGAATGTTTTTAAGGCAAGGATAGATTTTTGAACAGTAAAGGAATTAAGGGTTATGGTGAGCAGGCGGGTAAGTGAGCTGAGTCCACAAAAAGATCAGCCGTGATCTTATTGAATGGTGGAGCAGGCTCGAGGGGCCAAATAGCGTACTCCTGCTCCTAGTTCTTACATTCATATTTGCTGAGTTAAACCTCAGTAAAATGTGTACTTTTTAATCTTCCTTTCCACCAGCATCTGCTCAATGCTTTTTTTTTTACTGATAAGGCCGAGGGAGATTGCACTTGCGTCAAAAATATTTCATGTGGTGATGCTGCCATAGGTGACAAGGGAAATGCAGGTTGGACTATTTGTGAAAGTTTTGCTGTCTAAATTATTTTGAAGCAGAAATGAGCGTGATTTTTTTATGGTCGTCTTCGAACTAACCACAAGAGACCCAAGGACACATTACGATCATTTACTCATGATTCAAGCATGGAGGGAACTACCCCAGAGAAACTTCTGGAGCAGCATTCTCTAATACAGTTCTCTAAAACAGTTCTCACAGGGCGAGTGTTCTAATACAGCTCTGTCCACCAAATCGCACATACAAACCGCTTATACACAGAACATTGTTTAAAATTCCGGGCCTTGCTTACATAGCTTTATTATTAAATCTTCACCCAGAAGCATGGCTGTTACCTCCTCCGAGCTGGAGATTCTGTTCTTCTAACAAGTAAACAACCTGCTGGAAAGTTCTGCTGATCTCAGCTCCCTGAGCTAGAGCATTTGACTAGCATGTGCTCTTCACTCTAATGCACGGGTGCTAATGTCACCCCCCTCTTTTTCTAAGCCTATTAATTTCCCTTTGCAGAGCCATAAGTTAAGGAGTTGGAAATTTATAACCTTCCTCCAGTCTTTGTGATGTACAGGATGTGGAATCAGAAAAAAAAATGCCCAGCTTGGAGTCTCGTATGATGCTGGGAATCAACCTGAGACAGTGATCAAGCAGGGGAATGTAATAGATGGATGGCAAGAATCTTGTGCTTGCAGGAGAGGCAATAACTAGCCCTCATTGCAGTTCTTTGTGAGCTGCAATGCATGTACTGGCTTGGATGAGCATATCCAAAGCAAGATCTTGAGTTTATAAACAATACTGAAAACTGAAACAGCAAATAAGGAGGCTTAAAGGTAAGGCAAGTGAAGGAAGTTATTTGTCAATAATCCTGCAAAGGGAATCTGCAGTTTACGTCCTGAACCCCTTCCTTCATTGCAGCTTACAACTGCCTCTTAAATGATTCCCAAGTTTGTCTCCACCTGTTAAAGATATTAAACCCACTTTGAGCAGCATTCCCTGCTTTTGATGCTGAACTTTCCTTTACCTAATTTGTGTGCAAGTCATTTTGTCCTGCAGCAGCAATTGAACTTGAAATAATGCTCTGCATTAATGAGCTAAAGCTTGCTGGCAAAATAAAGGTGAGTTTGATGCACAACGCCACTACTGCAGAAGTTAAGCTAACCGGCCTATCGTTACTTGCCTTTTATCTACCTCCTTTTTTAAACAGTGGCATCACATTTGCTGTTTTCCAATCTGCAGGAACCATCCCAGAGTCCAGCGAATTTTGGTAAATTACCACTAGTGCATTTGCTATTTCTCCCACCATCTCTTTTAGTACCCTGGGATGCATTCCATCAGGACCAGGAGACTTGTCTACCTTTAGTCCATTAGCTTGCCCAACACTACGTCTTTCGTGATAATAGTTTCTAGGTCCTCACCTGTCATCAATTTTTGGCATGTTATTTGTATCTTGCACTGTGAAGACCGACACAAAACACCTGTTCAATACCTCAGCCATTTCCTCATTTCCAGTTATTACATCCCCCTTCTCATCCTCTGAAGGACCAATGTTTACTTTAGCCACTCTTTTTCGTCTTTTATATTTGTAGAAACTTTTGCTATCTGTTTTTATATTCTGAGCTAGTTTACTCATAATCCATCTTTCTTTTCTTTATAGTTTTCTCATGGCTTTCTGTTGACCTTTAAAGATTTCCCAATCCTCGAGGTTCCCACTAATCTTTGCCACTTTGTATGCATTTTCTTTCAATTTGAAACCCTCCTTTATTTCCTTAGATATCCATGGCTGATTATCTCTTTTTCTACAGTCCTTCCTTATCACTGGTATATACTTTTGCTGAGCACTGTGAAAAATCGCTTTGAAAGTCCTCCACTGTTCCTCAATTGTCCCAACATAAAGTTTTTGCTCCCAGTCTACCTTAGCCAACTCCTCCCTCATCCCATTGTATTCTCCTTTGTTTAACCACAAGACACTGGTATTAGATTTTACCTTCTCACGCTCCATCTGTATTTTAAATTCAACCATATTGTGATTGCATTTTCTGAGAGGATCCCAACTGTAAGATCATTAATTATTCCTGTCTCATTACACAGGACCAGATCTAGGATAGCTTGCTCCCTCGTGGGTTTCATTACATACTGTTCAATGAAGTTATCGTGGATACATTCTATGAACTCCTCCCTAAAGGCTGTCTTGACCGACTTGGTTTGACCAATCGACATGTAGATTAAAATCCCCCATGATGATTGCAATACCAGTTTTACATGCATCAGTTATTTCTTTGTTTATTTCTCGCCCCACTGTGATGTTATTATTTGGTGGCATATAGACTACGCCTATCAGTGATTCTTTTCTTCTATTTCTAATTTCCACCCAACCTTTTTTTCCATAGAACCTATATCATCTCTCACTACCACCCTGATGTCATCCTTAAATATCAGAGCTACGCCACCTCCCTTACCTTCCTGTCTGTCCCTCCGAACAGTCTGATACCCCTGGATATTTAACTCCCAGTCATGACTATCCTGCAACCATGTCTCTGTAATGGCCACCAAATCATTCTTATTCGCAATGATTTGTGCCGTCAACTCATTTATCTTGTTTTGAATGCTGAGCATTCAGATAAAGTGCCCTTATGCTAGTTTTCGTACCTTCTTTTTGAATTCTAACACTTCCATTAATAACGTCTCCTGAGTTCTCCTTCCTTTTAACTTTTTTCCTGATCTTTGATGTAGTTGGAACCTTCTCCCCACATGCTAACCTTGCTTTCTGTTAACTGTTACATGTCCCGTAGTTTTACTCTCTCCCCCACCCCCCCCCCCCCCCCCCCCCCCCAAAACTTGCTAGTTTAAGGTCCTTGTGACCACGCTATTTATCCTTTTCGCTAGAACACTGGTCCCAGATCGGTTCAGGTGAAGACTGTCCCAACTCTACAGATCCCTCCTGTTCCAATACTGATGCCAATGCCCCATGAAATGGAACCCCTCTTTCCCGCACCATTTCTTTAGCCACGTGAAACCATTTGAAATGGCCTTGCTCCTATTGCTCTTCAACCAACACCTAATAGTTTAGCTGACCATTATCACACTGCTGAGAGACTTTGCTGTAAATACATTCACGGCAGTGTTTTCTATATTCCACAGTGACCACTTCAAAGTAGTTAATTGGCTGTAAAGCGCTTTGAACGTCTTGAGGTCATAAAAGGTGCTATATGTGTGCAAGTCTTTTTTTTCCCTCGTTAAAAGAGAAATGAGATGTTAAATTGTATTAGCCAAAGGGTAGAATACAAATTGAGATGATATTGTACATGGCAGTGATTGACCTTAAGTGGATGCAGCACGAACTTGCCAAAATTACACTAGTTCCTAATTAAAACGTGGTGCGGGAATTGCTTTTTTTTTATTGAAAAGGCAAAATCACAAATAGATCATCTTGTATTCAAACTTTAATGTTGCAAATAAGTGAGCGATCTCATTAAATCCTCGTGCTGTTGAGATATTGACTGACAATTTCTAATTGTTCACTGTTCCTTTGAAACAGGAACTTGAGCCATGTATTGGCTGCATGCAGACAGCCGCCAACATCAAACTCATCAAAATCTGTCAGGAGCCAAATGAGGGCGAATGTCAGCAGTGTTACTGTCGCCCCATGTGGTGCTTGACCTGTATGGGGAAGTGGTTCGCCAGCCGCCAAGATCAGCAACATCCAGAAACGTGGCTATCCAATAGAGTGCCCTGCCCTACCTGTCGGTCAAAGTTCTGCATTCTTGACATCTCTATTGTATGCTAAAGGGAATCGGAAATGGGAATTAACCTTTGCCAAAAGATCCAAGCTGTTCAACTACCAGCAAAACGTCATGATGGCCTCTTGCATGTTCTTACTGTCGTCCCAGCTAATTTTCCTTCTGGAAACTTAATAAAATGTCTTCAGGCCACCTCATGCAGTTTTCACTAATTATCCTTTTCTTTAATTCTTGTGCCATTTCCAATGAGGACGTAATGAGAAGTCTGATTCCCTCGTATTCGCCACAACTTGGAACCTGTTGACTTGGCATTGCTCCATCTAATGAGCAGGTTAATCACGAATGACTTTTGCAACAGAAACAAAGAATCAGAACTGCCTGGAACTCAAATCTTCCGATCACTACAGTGCTTGTACTTCTAGATTTCTATGCGTTGACTCTTGATTCACCAACTGCATTGATTAGTTTGAAGCACTTCTAAAATTCAGAGTTATATTTTTTATATTCCTCAACTCTCTTTTGGCTTTATACTGCAGATGTGGATTCTCAATATTTTTTATATCTACCAACTGCGAGTAATCTTTTCTATATGATCATTGCAAAAACTGTCCATTATAGTTTTGGATGATGGTTCATCCACACTGAAGACAAGGTTTCAATTCTCTTCAATTCAGTAGACCCTTTCTAATGTGCTAACATTCTCCTTTATGAACTTTTTCTGCAGCCTGCTGGTTTCCAGGGTGTGATTTTTCCATTTCACTGCAAAGTGCTGCTGGTGTTACTAGTTGCATGACACGGAATCAAAACTTTCTTCAGTTGCATGTTTGTTTTGTGTTATTGGCAGGGCTGAATTTCTCATCCTCAAAAGGAGGTGGTGATGATGGCAGTCCTTTTTTAGCTGCTGCAGTCTGTCTGATGCTTCCACAACGTTGCTCCAAGTGCCTTTCCTCCAGCAATGAGGGGGAAGTGGTCTTTGCGTTTAACAATAAAGGTTATACATAATGTGGATCTTGAATGAGCCTGAAAGACGTGCTGGTTAGGAGTACACTAAATTCTCCCTTGGTGTACTCGAACAGGTGCCAGAGTGTGGCGACTAGGGAATTTTCACAGGAGCTTCATTGAGGTGTTAATGTAAGCCTAATGTGACACTAATAAACTTTTTAAAGAAAAAGAGGCCAGAAGTGGTACAGTGCAAACTCTTTTGGATTAATTCTGAAGAAAGATATCACATTGTCCTGTTCCGCACAAAGCGGAATCTCAGATTAGGGATATGGTTTAAAAGTTAGCCAGGCCTTTCAGGAGTGAAAATAGGAAGTGTTTCAAAGGATGACAACAGTTGGAAACTCTTTCCACAAATAACAATTGGTGCTAGATAGAGAAGTGTCACTCGATTCATTCCTGGCATGCAGGGCATATTTAAGAACGGTTGAACAGGTTGGGCCTGTATTCGGGGGCGTTTAGAAGAAAGATGATCTTATTGAAAACTACACAACACTAAGAGGATTTGATAGGATATATATTGGGAGGATGTTTCCACTTGTTGGGGGAGACAAACTAGGGGACACAGTTTAGATATAAGACCATTTTTTCAGGGCAGAGTTTTGATAGACAAGGGAGCCAAAGGTGATGGGGGCACACAGGAAAGTGGAGTTAAGACCACATCAGGTCAACGTTGATGTTGAGTTGCAGAGCAGTTTCAAAGGGCCAATTGGCCTATCCTGCTCTTAAATCCTGCGTTAATTTTAAATGTGAAATTGTTTGTTTTTTTCTTTTTCATCAATAAAGTGAAATTTGGTGAAGGTGGGTAGGTGGAGTTGTGCTGTAGCGCACCGTGATCTCACTGATAGAACAGGCTCAGGTGGTTAAATGCCCTTTTCATGTTTCCATGTTCCTCAAATGTAGCAAAAGTGTGGTATTAAAATATTCTGCCGTAAAGCCCATATCACCAATTCCATTTGACTATTTTAAGCAGCACATGCTCCTTTTTAAAATTAAACCAAACCCTAATTTGGAAAGTTAATGATCCTTTTGTAGTTTTCTCCAATAGCTTAAATTGACTCTTCATTCCTCATTTATGTTATCTCATTTAAGGTGGCAGTGTTAAAATTGGCTCAGAATCCTTGGAATTGGGAAGGAGGGAGGGTGGGGGAGAAGAAAGAGAAAAGATGGTCATAATGCAGTGACTCTTGAACAAGGATGATCTATGAGCCAAGCTATGAATACACTGATTGACACGCTCCCTTCCTCTTTGGTCCAACATTTGTTGTGCTTGCACCTGAAAGATATGCAGAAGACTGCAAACACCTTTAGAACAGCATCTGTGTTTCAGGAGGAAACAACATTTGGAGAAAGTAAAAATAGTCCTTGCCTTTTTGAAGGTAACTTTAAAAATTGAATTATTTTGAAGCTCTAAGCTGTGTTTTTTTTCTGTAATAGTATTTATTGATGTATAATAAAGTATTCTATCCTGGAGATTCATACCATGCAGACTGACTGCACCCAAAATGATTTCTGGCCATTTAAAAAATATTCAGCAACCACAATGTCATCATTTACATTTAGGTTTGCCACCAGGTGGCTCTGATAAGCAAGTTTTTGAAGTACAGGCATCTTTGAATTCTACCAATGTGTTGATGTTTGCATTCAATTCAATTTGTCATTGATAAACCGAAGGGTAGTTTACACATTCCTGATCAGCGAATTCAAATTATCATTGGACCTGGGTTTTTCGGATGTCGTGGACAGCTTAAAGTTTTAATGTTTGAATACCTTCAGACATTATTACTGAATGGTGTAAACTGTTTCTCAGTGTATAGCATTCTTGCTTCTGTATCATTAGGTCCTGGGTTTAAGTCCCATTCCAGGGATTAAGCAGAAAAATCAAGGCTGATATTGAAGTGCAGTACAGTGCTGGTTGGAATTTTCCAGTCATTCACACTGGTGTGATTCTCTGGTCCCACTGCAGTGAACAGAGATTTGGCGAAGCGCCAAATTTTCCCCCCTCACTTGCAATGGGACGTGATCAGACTCAGAACTCTGACCGCTATCTTTCAGCTGAGACCTTATCCAAGACTCCCTCTGTCTGCTTGGGGTTAGGAAAGATCTCAAAGTATGATTTCAAAGAAGAACAGGGGAGCTATCCCTGTTGTCCTGGCCAATATTTATCTCTCATGCCCATGACAGTATCAGTAGGAGTGACCACTGCATAGTCCTTATGGAGACAAAATCCTGTCTTCACATTGATGATACCCACCACTGTGCTAAATGGGATAGCTTTCAGACAGATCTACCAACTCAAAACTGGGCATGTGTGAGACACTGGCCATCATCAGCAGCAGAAT
Source organism: Mustelus asterias (assembly GCF_964213995.1). Lineage (NCBI taxonomy): Eukaryota > Metazoa > Chordata > Chondrichthyes > Carcharhiniformes > Triakidae > Mustelus > Mustelus asterias. Next base: position 171,063,527 of record NC_135801.1, read on the forward strand.
TGTACCTAAAAAGAGGCCAGCACATCTAAAAATGAGGTTCAACCTAGTGAAGCTACAACATAGTGAAAGTAGCATGCGAGAGACAATGATAATTGATCCCACAACCAATGGATCAGATCTGAGCTCTGCTGTCCTGCCCCATCCAGACCTGAATAGTTGTGGCCAATTACTAACTCAATACTGCAAAGGCCCTGACAGCGTTCTAGCAATAGTATCATACAATGCAGAAGGAGGCCATTCGGCCCATCGAGTCTGCACCTACCACAATCCCACCCAGGCCCATAATCGCATACGTTTAGGGATGTTCAGGGAAACAGGCAGTTTTGATTGGGAGAAACTGTTTCAGCTAGTTCAGGGGTTTAAAAATTAGAGCAGACCTTTCTGGAAATACTACTTCTATCCTCGTGATAGAAAGATCGAACTCAAATGGCAATTTATGCCAGCTCAAACATTCATTTTAAAACTGAAATTAATAGATTTTTGTAAGACAAAAGTAATAAAGGATATGGAACAAAGTCAGGTATATAGGGTTAGAGGGTTATAGGTAAGCCTAGTCGGTAGGGACATGTTCGGCGCAACTTGTGGGCCGAAGGGCCTGTTTGTGCTGTAGCTTTTCTATGTTCTATATAGGATTAGTTCATGAATCAGGCATAATGTCTTTGAATGGTGGAACAGACTCAAGGAGCTAAAAGGCATAGTCCAGTTCCACATCCTAATGTTTGTATTTATGACTAATCCCAACAAATATATCAAAGTCTTTCATTTTAACTTTTTAAAAGGTAAACCTGGCCAGTTCATACTTGCAGACTTAGGGCTATTGTGTCATGATGATGGGGCAAAACCCATGTAGGAACTATGTACCTACATAGTGAATTTATGAGTTTAAAAAAAAATAGATGTACAAGCCAAAGGTAGCTGAAGATGTAAATTTTGAGAATGTAAATTTGATCACTATCTGAGCTACTCCGGTGTGGATTATACCAAAACCTAAGAGACAATAGAATATCACATCCTTTCTCAGGGAGACATTTCAAAGGAAGAAGTCATACAAATGTGAACTGCCAATCTCTGGTGGCAGTGATGGAAGTGGATTATTATCTCAGCAGGAATTATATCCTGTAAATTATGCACCTGACCTGTATTGTGGGTTTTCCCCTCCCAGGATTATGCATGGATATGGAATAAAAAGCCAACTGCAAAACCTGGTGTGTGGACTAGTGCTGGGTGTGTCGAGTGTGGTACAGAAAAGCAAGGGAAGACAGCAGCAGTCACCCCCACTCTGGCAGGTAAAAATAATCGTCTCTCTCTCTCTCATTGCTGAAAGTCAGCAAAGCCACAGCTGAAAAGGAAGAAGGACATCTTCTCAGCTAAACTGCAGGATGCTGGAATCGCAAAGCCAACTATTCAACTGCCGAAGTCAGCGCTACTGGAATCATCTACTGATGGACGAGTCAAAGACTGATTCGTACATTCTTTTTGGGCTGGCTTCCCATTTCTAATCTGTTTGAATGTATGTGCATGTGTTTATTATTTTTCTCGCGTTTAGTAGTTAAAAAACTCTCTCTTTAATTCAAGAAAGCCTGGTTAAATTGGCTCCTTTTAAGACATAAATACATTTAGACTGAAAAGGTATCCACAACAGAAGGGATCCTTTTGAAGTAATCTTGTTGCGTCTAATAAAGAAAGGAATCCAGTTCCCCCCCCTCCTCTGGGGCATAACAATTTGGGGATATCCCATCCGGAATTTAACAGATTGGAGCTTGTTCCCAGATAATTTCCAGAGAGGGAATGGAAGGTAATGAATCTGGGGCGCTGCTAGGGACTGGTCGTATCAATTGTCCCCTCCTGATGCTGAGTGAGCCTGGGTCAAGCTGACCAAACTGGAGTTGTACATGCTGTAATTTTAAACTTCTTATATTCCCAATGGGTAAAATTTTCCCCAAAGCAGGAAACATGCAGGTTGTGATCCACACCCCTATGACTGCTCCTAATTCAAATGTTTGTATGTTCAGGTCAAGTGGCAATGGGTCGCCATTTAAATGCCTGCTGCAAATGCCATTTTCCTTGGCATCATATTTTCATTAAGCAGGTTAGGTTCCTGAAAGTTGAGAGCGCTATGGCAGGTAAGTCAATTTGTGAATCTTAGCTGAGGCCTGCTATGGAGTCAGGAACTTTTCAAGGCATCAAGGTTGTCACCTGCAGCTCCAACCAGTGCAGATACTCACACCTCAGTGGAATCACTAAGTCGGCAGCTTCTGAATCACTTATTGGTGAGCACTTCACAATGCAAGATCCACAGCAGGCGGACACTGGGATGTCCCAAGGATCTGGCATTTGGAGAGATGCCAGAGCCCAGGGCTCTGCTGAGCCCCTGGCCGACGACATGCCCCTGAGTCCGGTCATCCCAAAGCTGCTGGAACTGCAATGGCAGAGTCGTGAACATCAGCAAGGGATGACAGCATCCCTCCTCGGACTGCTGTCTGGAGGAGTCCCATTACCTTCAATTCAATGAGATGGTGATTTTACTCGTACACAATGAGCGCAACACTGTGAGGGTGGCATCCACAATGGAGACCTTTGTGCAGGAGCTGCAGTCCAATGATGAGGATGTCCACACCATGGCTCAGCTCATGACCTCTGTAGTTGAGGGCATGAGTTCTATGGTTCAGTGTCAGCACCAGAGGACAGCGGGGCTTCTGGATCTCACTCCAGCTGCTCCTTTAACCCTTGGAGAAGAACAGGGCCCCAAAGGCGGGCAGCACTGCAATACCCATGCAGCCCAAAAGTAGGCCCTGGCCCTCAAGGTCCAGTCCCATCAGGGTTGCCTGCCAAGGTAATCTCAGGCAGCAAGGTGTGGAAGGCAGCAGGCTCCCTCAACCACAGCTCTCTAGTCTGGGGATATACCTAGTTGTAGTGGGTGGGTGAAGCAGAGTAAGAGACTATATGTGCTTAGTGGGCATGGGTGAACCGAGGCACTAGTGTAAATTGGTTACCATTGTAATATAGCTGAAGGATTAAAGATCAATTTAATAAAAGCAAATTACTGTGGATGCTGGAATCTGAAACCAAAAGAGAAAATGGTGGCAAATCTCAGCAGGTCTGGCAGCATCTGTAAGGAGAGAAAAGAGCTGACGTTTTGAGTCCAGACGACCCTTGATCTCCCACTTTCTATGCCTTTTAGCTTTTACATAGAGTTATCTGGACTCAAAACATCAGCTCTTTTCTCTCCTTACAGGTGCTGCCAGAGCTGCTGAGATTTTCCAGCATTTTCTCTTTTGATATTAAAGATCAATTGTTCACCTACAGATCCTCCACACTGTCGCATCATGGCATCATGCTCTGCAAATCTCCGTGTTAACTCAATGCTCCATCCCTGTGCCTTTTAAAACTGAATACAATTCTTGAGTGATCAATATTATAATGGGTACCAACAAATGGTACTGTTGTGTGGCATACTCTTGAGTATGATCATTGAACTTCTCATTATATTTCTCTACATCTCTCTTTCCATTTTCCCAAGTCACATATTTATTCTTAGTTTACAAGGCAGACAGATCTGGCTCCAAAAGCTTCAACAACTATTGACTATGGGCGGCACGGTAGCACAGTGGTTAGCACTGCTGCCTCACAGCTCCAGGGACCCGGGTTCGATTCCCGGCTTGGGTCACTGTCTGTGCGGAGTCTGCACGTTCTCCCCGTGCCTGCGTGGGTTTCCTCCGGGTGCTCCGGTTTCCTCCCACAGCCTGAAAGACGTGCTGGTTAGGTGGATTGGCCCCAACAGGCGCCAGAGTGTGGCGACCACGAGATTTTCACAGTAACTTCATTACAGTGTTAATGTAAGCCCACTTGTGACTAATAAATAAAACCAAGCTGATTTATGATTAGAGATCCACAGTGGTGGAGGATAAACTGTCCTGGTGCCTGCCTGTTGACACAAGCCTACTCGGGTCAGCAGCTGTTCCCATGCAGGAGCCTTATCTCTGTGAAGTAGCACAGCGATACAATGTTCTATGTTGTACGTGAAGATAATGCAGCTACATGATTGGAACCAATGGTTTACTAAAAAAAAGTGACATTTGTGCCAACCCAAATCATCACTAAAAGCAAGAAGTGCTGGAAACGTTTCACCGCGCTCAGCTGATGCTGCCTGCCCAGGTGAGTGTTCCCAGCTTTTTTAAAATTTTGTTTCAGTTCCTCAATCTCTGCTGTATTTTGCTTTGTTTGCCAAGATCAAGTCTCCAACATTTGCTCTTTGCATAATTCAGTCATGTACATTTTGTACATGTTCATTTTGTCAGTTTAATCTAATAGTCTTGAGTGCACAGAGACTTATAGTCGCAGAAGATTACGTGCAGTGAACTAGTCATGGTAGTTTCACAGTACTTTCCAAATGCACTATCAAGGGTGACCACAGAGGAGTGGGGAGAGCAAAATATACATACGCCCATACATATGCACACAAACACACACATTTTGACGCATTTAGAAGTACAAAAGATATCTTCCATTCTTTGAAGTCACTGTCTTAGCACTTACTTGGTGGTAATGGAAAGTAGATAGGTAGTTACCAAACATATTCTGGTAATTTTCTTCACTGATAGATTTGTAGTAGTAATTTGTTTCCTCAAAGAATGACCAGACTAATTAAAAACATTAAAATGATGCAGGTGAAGTACAGGTGAAATATTGCATTTTGGTAGATTGAACCAGGGCAGGACTTACTCAGTTAATGGTAGGGCGCTGGGGAGAGTTACAGAACAAAGAGATCTAGGGGTACATGTTCATCGCTCCTTGAAAGTGGAGTCACAGGTGGACAGAATGGTGAAGAAGGCATTCGGCATGCTTGGTTTCATTGGTCAGAACATTGAATACAGGAGTTGGGATGTCTTGTCGAAGTTGTACAAGACATTGGTAAGGCCATACTTGGAATACTGTGTGCAATTCTGGTCACCCTATTATAGAAAGGATATTATTAAACTAGAAAGAGTGCAGAAAAGATTTACTAGGATGCTACTGGGACTTGATGGATTGAGTTATAAGGAGAGGCTGAATAGACTGGGACTTTTTTCTCTGGAGCATAGGAGGCTGAGGGGTGACCTTATAGAGGTCTATAAAATAATGAGGGGCATAGACAAGGTAGATAGTCAATATCTTTTCCCAAAGGTAGGGGAGTCTAAAACTAGAGGGCATAGGTTTAAGGTGAGAGGGGAGAGATACAAAAGTGTCCAGAGGGGCAATTGTTTCACACAGAGGCTGGTGAGTGTCTGAAACAAGTTGCCAGAGGTAGTAGTAGAGGCGAGTACAATTTCATCTTTTAAAAAGCATTTAGATAGTTTCGTGGGTACGATGGGTAAAGAGGGATATGGGCCAAATGCGGGCAATTGGGATTAGTTTAGGGGTTTTAAAAAAGAAAGGGCGGCATGGACAAGTTGGGCCAAAGGGCCTGTTTCCATGCTGTAAACCTCTATGACTCTAACCCATTACCAGCAGTCAAGAATAACAGGTTTGTAAACAACCCACTTCAACCCCACCTTTCCTGAGACTGTGCCAGCCCCCCCCACAACCCCTGCATTTTAGTTTACCCCGCTAACAATGAGGGCAATTTTTAGCCCATGCTGGCCATGCATAGGATTGGCGCAAAATCCACAGAGAATTGGAAAATGCAAGTCTCACTGGCAAGATCACGATTTCTGATTTTCAACCCTCTTCACCAGCAGAGTAATAAACACCGCGGGAGCCCAGCAACCTCATTTTAATACATCAGTGAGCACTCACTCCAGGACTTTACCCTTCACTGAATATTCAGCGGACGCTAGTTTGAAGTAACAGCAGTGCCATTTACAACTACATGATAGAGACATGAACCTGGTGGCCTCACCTGCAAGGGGCTTATTGGGGTGGGTGTTCAGGCAGCCATCACCCTCTATGGTTGATTTGCTGAGGGGGCACCAGAGAGATTGCAGGGGACACCGGTAAGTTCAACTCATATCAGATTGATAAAGAGGGAAAAACTATAGTACACGAGAGAGCTAGCTGGTAATATAAAGGTGGACAATAAGAGATTCTGTAGATATTTAAATAAGAAAAGAGTTAACAAAGTTAGTAATGGTCCTACAGAAAGTGCATCTGAGGAATTGGTAGTGGGCAATGGCAGATGAATTAAACAAGTATTTTGCATCAACCTTCACTGTAAAGGACACAAATAATATTTCAGAAATAGCCGTAAATCAGGAAATGGAACAGAGGGAGGAATTCAGGAAAATTACAATCACCAGGGAAGTGGTATTGTGCCAATTGTTGGAACAGCGCACTAACTGATCCTCTGCGCCAGATGGATCTCACCCAAAGGTCTTGAAAGAAGTGACCAATGAGATGTATTGGTTTTAACTTTCCCGAATTTCCTCGATTCAGGGAAGGTAGCAAGTGCAACTCCCTTAAGTGTAACTCCTTTAGCACAGTGGTTAGCACTGCTGCTTCACAGCTCCAGGGACCTGGGTTCGATTCTCGGCTTGGGTCACTGTCTGTGTGGAGTTTGCACATTCTCCTCGTGTCTGCATGGGTTTCCTCCGGGTGCTCCGGTTTCCTCCCACAGTCCAAAGATGTGCGGGTTAGGTTGATTGGCCATGCTAAAAATTGCCCTTAGTGTCCTGAGATGCATAGGTTAGTGGGATTAGTGGGTAAATATGTAGGGATATGGGGGTAGGGCCTAGGTGGGATTGTGGTCGGTGCAGACCAGATGGGCCGAATGGCCTCTTTCTGTATTGTTGGGTTTCTATGATTTCAAAAAGGGAGGGAGATAGAAACAGGAAACTATAGGCCAGTTAGCCTAACATCTGTCAGAGGGAAAATGTTAGAAGCCATTATTAAATATGTTACAGCAGGGAACTTGAGAGTCAAAGCAATCAAGCAGAGGCAATATGGTTTTGTGAAAGGGAAATCATGCTTATTAGAATCCTTTGAAGGAGGCAATAGTGATGTGAATAAAGGAGAACTGGAGGATGTACTGGATTTAGATTTCCAGAAGGCATTTGATAAGGTGTCACATCATAGGTTACTGCATAAACTAAAAGCTTATGGTATGTGGTAGCATATTGGCATGGATTGAAGATTGGTTAGCTAATAGGAAACAAAGTTGGCATTAATGGGTCTTTTTCTACTTGGCAGGATGTGACGAGTGGTGTGCCACAGGGAGCGGTGCTGGGGCTTCAACATTTACAATTTACATAAATGACCTGGATGAAGGTATAGACAAAGTAGACGGGGAGCGAATGGTTCCTCTTGTGGGGCAAGTTAGAACAAAGTGTCATCGTTTTGGAATAAGGGGTAGCAGATTTAAAACAGAAATGAGGAGAAACTACTTCTCTCAAAGAGTCATGAATCTGTGGATGCTGGGACACAAGTAAATTTAAGAAGGAGAAAGATAGATTTTTAATTAGTAATGGATCTGAAGGGTTATGGAGAACGGGCAGGAAAGTGATGATGAGGCCAAGACGAGATCAGCCATGATCATATTGAATGACGGATCAGTCTCGAGGGGCTGAATTGCCTACTCCTGCTCTTAGTTTTTATGTAGAAGAATCAGAGGTGACTTAATTGAAACCTTTAAGATCCTGAGGGATATTGACAAAGTGGATGTGGAGAGAATTTTTTGTCTTGTCAGATAATCTAAAAGTAGGTGTCACTTTTTAAAACTAATGGTTCACTCAGTTAACCAGAGATGAGGAGAAACCTTTCCTCCCTGAGAGTCGTGAATCCTTAGAACTCTCTTCCTCCATAGGCAGTGAAAGCAGAGTCTTTGAATATTTGTAAGGCCGAGCTAGACAGATTCTTGATTAACACGGAGTTAAAAGTTATCAGACTTAGGCAGGAATGTGGGGTTGAAATTACAATTAGATCTCTATTATTTCATAAGATGTGGGTGTCGCTGGCAGCGCCAGCATTGTTGCCCATCTCTAATTGCCCTTGAACAGAGTGGCTTGCTGGGCCATTTCAGACAGCAGTTAAAAGTCAGCCATGTTGCTGTGGGTCTGTTTAATGATTTTAACAAGGCCCATGAGGTGGATCTTTAGAATATGAGCTCTCTGTTTAAAGCAATAATGGGTCGGCCAATCAGGGTGCCCTGCCTGTGTAAATAACGTGGAGTGTCAGGATTACTGGCACTCTTGGTTTACACTGTGTATAAGGAAGCATGTTTTGGAGTTGATGCGCTATCAATAAGGTGAAAGACTACCGGTGTGCCAATACAAGTGTAGGCTTTTATTCACAACAGAATCAGGAGCAGATCCCAACAAATAACCGACCTGGACTGAACAAGGGGGAGGAGACAGCCACCTTTATACTAGGTGCCGAGGGGAGGAACCAAACTGGAAGGGGATGTGTCCAGGTATGACAAACACACACAACGGTGGTCCATATAGGACAAAGGCACAACTGAGGTCCACCACAGGAGTGTTGCTGACTATGTAAATAAATCTAAGTTTGTTGAAGGCACACCCGCCTCTCAGGAGTTATTTCAGTCAGGAGTCACATGTAGATCTGGAGTCGCATGTAGGACAGACCAGACCAGACCAATGGCAGCTTTCCTTCTCTAAAGGACACTAGTGAGCCAGATGGATTTTTACAACAATGAATATAGTGTCACGATCACAATGACTGGCTTCATATTCCAGATTTTACGAATTGAATTCAGATTCTACCAGCTGCCATGGTGAGATTTGAACCTATGTCCCAGGGTGGGCCTCTGAACTACTAGTCTACTGATATTTCTACTGTACAACCGCAACACGAAGCAACACCCCTCCCCCCCACCCCCTTTGTCTCCTGTCTGCGTTGATTAGAAATTGAATGAACTGTCGCTGAAATGTGTTATAAAGCATGCATTGTGGTTTCTCACTTTATACTTATTTAAATCACTGGTGTTTGTGGAGACTATTACAGGTGGTATTAAAGGGAAAATTGTAAATCCTGGAGATATAAAAACATAGTAGAACAAGGAGTGTCTGAACAAATTCCATATTGCTTAAATGTTTTAACCCTTCAGCAGAATAATTGACAGGATTAGACTAAAACAAGCAAGTTACAATAACTTCACAGGAAATGCTGGAAAATCTCAGCAGGTTTGACAGTATCTGTGGGGAGAGAATAGAGCCAACATTTCGAGTCTGGATGACCCTTCGTCAGAGCTGAGAGCAAAAAGAGAATCAGTGGAGATTTATACTGTGAGGGGGGTGGAGGGGGGGAGGCTAAAAGTGTCCATTAAGTGATCAAAATGTGTGAATGGCAGAACAGAGATACAGATGTACAGATGGTTAAGGGACTGGGGATTATGGCACTTGCCCTGAAGAGGTGGTAAGAAGGAGAGCTGGAATGGAGAAGTGGAAAAATGGAAATGAGAATGACGATAAAGCGGATGAATGAGATGAAGCAAAATGAAATAAAATAAATATAAATGGGGTGAAGGTGGAGGGGAGAGTCCATGCTCTGAAGTTGTTGAACTCAATGTTCAATCCAGAAGGCTGTAAAGTGCCCAATCAGAAGATGAGGTACTGTTCCTACAGTTTGCGTTGGGGTTCGCTAGAACATTGCAAAAGGCCAAAGACGGATATGTGGACAGGACAGCAGGGTGGTGTGTTGAAGTGGCAAGCGACAGGAATGTCTAGGTCCTGCTTGCGGGTGGACCGAAGGTGTTCGGCAAAGCAATCAACCAGTCTGTGTTTGGTCTCTCCAATGTAGAGTAGACCACATTGGGAGCAGTGAATGCAATAGGACAGATTGAAGGAGTTACATGCAAAGGGCTGCTTCACCGGAAAAGGGTGTTTAGGACCCGGGACAGTGAGCAGGGAGGAGGTAAAGGGGCAGGTGTTGCACCTTCTGCAATTGCATGGGAAGGTGCCGTGGGCAGCGGGTGAGGTGTTGGGTATGATGGAGGAGTGGACCAGGGTGTCCCGGAGGGAACAGTCCCTGTACAATACTGATGGAAGGGAAGATGTGTTGAGTAGTGGCATCATGCTGGAGTTGGTGGAAATAGCAGAGGATGATCCTTTGAATGCGAAGGCTGGTGGGGTGAAAAGTGAGGACTAGGAGGACCCTATCCTGGTTCTGGGAGGGAGGGGTGGGGGTGAGCAGTGGCCCGGGGAACGGGTTGGACGCAGTTGAGAGCCCCATCAACCACAGTGGGTGGGAAACCACGATTGAGGAAGAAGGAAGACGTATTGGCAGCGCTATTTTGGAAAGTGGCATCATCAGAACAAATGCTGCGGAGGCAAAGGAACTGAGAGAATGGGAGTGGGGTGTGAAGAGCTGTAGTCAAGGTAGTTGTGGGAGTCAGTATGCTTGTAATGGATACTGGCGGATAGTTTATCACCAGAAATGGAGACAGAGAGGTCAAGAAAGGGAAGAGAAGTGTCAGAGATGAACCATGTGAAGGCGATAGAGCAGTGGAAATTAAAAGCAAAATTGATAAATTTTTCCAGGTCCAGAGATTACCTAATGGATACTTCTAGCACCTTCTCAGCCTTCTGTATCCTCATTTACATTCCCTTTGTCCAATTCCCTTTGCCCCCCCCCCTCCCCCACCCCCTCACCACCCCACCCTCATAGTATAAATCTCTGCTGATTCTCTTTGCTTTTAGCTCTGACGAAGGATCATCCTGGCCCCAAAACGTTGGCTCCATTCTCTCCCCACAGATGCTGTCAGACCTGCTGAGATTTTCCAGCATTTTCTCTTTTTGTTGCAGATTCCAGCATTCGCAGTAATTTGCTTTTGAGTTACAATACCTTCTTTGTTCCATTTAAATTTGGAAATATTATCAGACATTGTGCCATACTGTCCATCCCTTTAGTTACATTAAAACAAGCCTTACAACGTGACATCAATGTATTTTAATAGAGAAGCATACAGAATAATTTAGCCTCGTAAAGAGGATAGGGTTATTGGAATTTTGATTTTTTACTCCATTCTTAAAGTTACAAAGCCAATGCTCAGAGTGGATCTGAATCCATTCCTTGTTTGCTCCAAAAAACAAATTAAAATTCCAATTGAATCCAATTCATGGTCCCCACTAGGGAGACGAACAAGATCCAAGCTAACAAGATAAGGTACCGCACCCCATCTTGGGCTTGATATGACGCTTGATCTTAGGGTCAGTTATCACTTCTCAAACTTTTGGCTATGTGGTAAATGTTGAAGAAACGCATTATGTTTGGTTCTGCCTTGCAGTTATGATTCATCCAACCACAATTAGGTTTTTCTTAGTGTGGCTACACAACTGAAGGCTATGAGGTTTCCAGTAATTTTGCTCTAAAATGTCACACAGGACAAAAGGCAGCATTTACTAAACTGATAGGATCTGCAGCAGTCCTCACACACTCTTAACTAAAGTAGAGTGGGGAGCTTAATACAATCAAAGGAGACTCTAGAATGGGTGTAATTTCTGCCAGTAAGTAAAAGAATCAAGGTTCATAACTATTGCCTTAGGCACCTACCTAGAATGTGGAACCATTACAACCCTGCAAAAGAAAACTGTCATTACATGATGAATTCTTCTCACCTGGATCCATAAATTTACAGGTAACCGTAATTCCCTTTGATTTCAGACATTTACAAGCAGATGTAATTACCTGGATTTACCCATTTAGACTGCTTTTTTACAAGAGCAATGCTATTAAGATCCAAACCATATTAATAACTAAGTATTAAAACTGCCTGTTCAGGGATAAGGTATTGTAGTATTCATGTCACTAGACCAGTAATCCAAAAAACCTTGAACTAACACAACAAAAGAGTTCGAATCTCACAATAGCAATTTGGTAAAATACGGAAGCGTGGAAATAAAATGCTGCTATCAGTAAATTAGCGAGATAGTAACGGAAGTAAGCCATTCGGCCCGTTGAGCCCTCTCTGCTATTCAAAGAGATCAGCTGATTGTTCTGTAACCACACAGTGTGTGCACAATTACATTGGAGCCAATGGGCCCTACTACCGCTGCCATAAATAGGATAAATCTGAAGTTCAATTTTCTGGGATCTACAGACAAGCCTTTACAAGAATACTCAAGGGTGGAACTTACTTTCAAAACACAATGTGGAATTGCCGGCGTTGGATTGGGGTAAGCACAGTAAGTAGTCTCACAACACCAGGTTAAAGTTCAACAGGCAAGCTACCGAAAGCTCGTGCTACCAAATAAACCTGTTGGTTGGACTTTAACCTGGTGTTGTGAGGTTTCAAAACACAGCAGGATACCTGAAGAAGGCATAGTAAGTCCTTCAGAATGTGCCTGTACAATTCATTTAACCAATGTTTTTCACTTTCATTCAAAAGCAACAAAATTAGCAGTCTGGTTGATTGGCACTTCTTCCACATTCACTCCCCCCACCACTGATGAACAGAGGCAGCAGTGTATGTTAGCCTACTTGTGACACCAATAAATAATCTTTAAATCTTTATACCATCTGCAAGCTGCACTGCAGCAACTCACCAAGGCAGCTCCTTCCAAACCCACAACCACTACCACCCACAGCACATTTGTTGAACTTTGTCATACAAGGGGTCACATTTGCATATTTCTCTCACTCAAGGGCCGATGGGCAAATTTCAGAAAGTTAAGGCTTGGCAAAACAATAAACTTAATTTCAGAGAAAGTTGGGATTTTAAGGAAAGAAAATTTCTGAATCAACATAACACAATATTGTAACGATAAATTGTTGAGTTATAAAAGAGTAAACAATAAAAGTTACCAGAATATTGGAGGGTCAGCGAATGTGGGTGCATTATTGTGTGTGTGCTGGTGTGCAGTGGTGAATGTGAGTGAGAAAACGGCATGTAAGACAGACTCACTCCCACCCAGACCCCGACTCACCCACTCCCACCCGCATTCCACCCACTCACTTACTCCGACCCATACCCCTCCCACTCATACCCCACTCACTCCCAACCAAACCCCAGTCACTCACCCACTACCACCCACATTCCACCCACTCACTTACTCCGACCCATACCCCACCCACCCACTCCCACTCATACCCCACTCACTCCCAACCAAACCCCAGTCACTCACTCACTTCCATCCACACCCCCACCCACTCACTCACTCCCATCCACACCCCCACCCACTCACCCATTCTCACCCATACTCCCACCCACTCACTCACTCCCACCCACACCCCAACTCACTCACTCCCACCCACACCCCAACTCACTCACTCCCACCCACACCCCAACTCACTCACTCCCACCCACATCCCACCCACTCACTCCCACCCATACCCCCACTCACACACTCCCAGCCATACCCCACCCACTCACTCACTCCCATCCACACCCCCACCCACTCACTCACTCCCACCCATACTACCACCCACTCACTCACTTCCATCCACACCCCCACCCACTCACTCACTCCCATCCACACCCCCACCCACTCACTCTCACCCACACCCCCACCCACTCACTCACTCCCACCCATACCCCACCCACTCACTCCCACCCATACTCCCACTCACTCACTCACTCCCACCCACACCCCAACTCACTCCCTTGTATATCCCACCCACTCACTCCCACCCACACCCCAACTCACTCACTCACTCTCACTCACTCCCACCCCCACCCGCTCACTCCCACCCATACCCCACCCACTCACTCACTCCCATCCACACCCCCACCCACTCACTCACTCCCACCCATACCCCACCCATTCACTCCCACCCATACCCCCACCCACTCACTCACTCCCACTCACATCACACCTACTCACTCACTCCCATCCACACCCCCACCCACTCACTCACTCCCACCCATACCCCACCCATTCACTCCCACCCATACCCCCACCCACTCACTCACTCCCACCCATACCCCACCCATTCACTCCCACCCATACCCCCACCCACTCACTCACTCCCACTCACATCACACCCACTCACTCACTCCCACCCATACCCCAGCCACCCACTCACTCCCACCCGTACCCCACCCACCCACTCACTCCCATCCATACCCCACCCACCCACTCCCACCCATACCCCACCCACCCACTCCCACCCATACCCCACCCACCCACTCACTTCCAGCCATACCTCACCCACTCACTCCCACTCACACTCCACTCATACCCCACCCACTCACTCCCACCCATATCCCACCCACTCACTCCCACCCACACCCCACCCACTCACTCATTCCCACCCATACCCCCCCATTCACTCCCACCCATACCCCCCATTCACTCCCACCCATACCCTACTCACCCACTCACTCCCACCCATACCACACCCACCCACATCCCCACCCACCCACTCCCACTCATACCCCACTCACTCCCAACCAAATCCCAGTCACTCACTCCCAACCATATCCCACCCGCTCACTCCCACCCATATCCCACCCGCTCGCTCCCATCCATACCCCACCCACTCGCTCCCACACCCCCACCCACTCACTTCCACCCATACCCCAGTCACTCACTCACTCCCACACCCCCATCCCTCACACCCACACCCCACCCATTCATTCTCACATCCCCACCCACTCACTGTTCTTCAGTCTCATTCAAAGTAGCACGGGGGCATTTGCTTTGAGCTGGAGGATGTTTGTGGTTGATTATGAACTGATGTTAGACGAGCAATCTAAGCTCGTCGAAGGTGGTGATGGAGTCAATGATATTAATGAGGTCGAATTGAGTGCCATCAGCATTTATGTGAAAGCTGATCCTGTACTGTGTATGATATTCAGAGGCATCCTGTAGATGATAAAAGGAAGATTATCATCCTTTGGGGCCTCAGAGAGAAGAGAAGGTTGCTGGAGATGCCTGGATGTGTTCCTATAGGTGGAGGGGGGTGGAACAGCAGTGCTTTACAGTTGGATACCAGTGGAGAAGTGAAGGGCTGGAATGTGATGGCTAAGAAAGACAAAGAGGGATAACAGTACTGATATAGATTATGTCCTGAAGTCTCTGAACTGAATTTGAATGCACAATATTCAGACTCAAAGGAAATTGCTACCCTTGAGCAAAGGCTGACACTAAATGCAACAAGAGGGGTGGCACGGTGCCACAGTGGTTAGCGCTGCTGCCTGACAGCGCTAGGGACCTGGGTTCAACTCTGGCCTTGGATGACTGTGGAATTTGCACATTCTCCCCATGTCTGCGTGGGTTTCCTCTGGGTGCTCCGGTTTCCTCCCATGGTCCAAAGATGTACAGGTTAGGTGGATTGGCTATGCTAAATTGCCCCTTGGTGTCCCAAGATGTGTAGTGGAGGATTAGTGGGTTAAATATGGAGATCAGGTCTGGATGGGATGCTCTGTCGGAGAGTCGGTGCAGACTCAGTGGGCCGAATGGCCTGCTTCTGCACTGTAGGGATGCTATGGTTCTATTCTATGAGCCCGATTTTACTATCAAGTTGCGCCTGTTTTTGGGTGCGAAAACTTGGTAAAGTTGGGCGTGAGGCGAGTAGCGCGATCCAAGCCTGCCTCCGCACCCGTTCCCCCTTTACCAAGGCCCAAAAATGGATGCGATCAGGAGTGCGCCTGAAACGGCCGCGATGGCCATTCAAATGCATTTGCATGCATTTCAATTGACTTAATTGGCTGCACGCCCAACTTTACCGGCACTTCTCCCTTTATCACCGCGTTCGCCCATCCAGAATCAACACGAAACAGACATGCTCCATAAAAGTCCGATTCGGGCTCTCCATCAGTGAGGGTTAGTGAGGAGGTAAGTGTATAGAATTCGACAGCTCCCTGCTGCTTACAGGTGTCCTTTCGTTGTGGCCATTTTCTTTCTCGGGTCAGTGGGGGCTCTGCGAGTGTGTGGGGGGTGGGGGGCTGTTGCTCAACAGGGTTTCTGATGTCCGATTTGCTGCACGGACCCAGGTCTCAGCACTGATCACGGGTCTTGTGGATGCTGCTGGGTCCTAATGCACTCAGTGCTCTTCCAGCTGAAGGATGTGCACAAAGCCCTTGCAAATTGTCCTGCTGCAGTCTCTCAACTTTTTAAGGAGCTGTGATTTTGGGGCGCATGTGGCTGGGGAATTGGGGGGGGGCTGTGATTGTGGGGAGCATGCGGCTGGGGGAATTGGGGCGTGGCTCTGATTTTGGGGAGTATGTGACTGGGGGAATTGGGCAGTATGGACAGTGACTGTTGATGGGCTAGGGGCAAGCAGCATTCCTTAACCTTTACATATGTTCCTCTCCATCACCAACACCTGCCCCTCCCCACCCACCCCCCCTACCCCCTCAAACCTTCAGATTGATGAGATGGCTTTTGCGATGCAACCAATTGATCGCTGTTCTTTTGGTTGCTGCTGGAGCTGAGGAGGAGGAGGAGTAGGAGGAAAAATGGCAGGCACAGGAGGCCCAGTCCTTACCACTTGCAGGAGTAGAGGGAGACAACCACCAGAGGCAGGCGGTGGCCACCATTCACCCAGGGGCAGGGGGGGGGGGGGGGGAGGGGTGCACAGGAGAAGGAGGGACCAGAGACCCCGGCAGTTCTGTGCACGAGTGTCATTTGAACAGATGTCGGACACCATGTGCCGCCAACATCTCTGCCTCCGAAAGGAGACAGTGCAACACCTGTGCAACCTGTTGCAGGACCTGACACCTAGGGGTGGGAGGGGAGGGGGGCATCCACTCTCGATGGCTGTCAAATTGATGGCCGCTCTGAACTTTTATGCGACTGGTCCTTCCAGACCCCCAGCGGAGATGTTTGTGGCATTTCCCAGTCAGGTGTGCACACCTGTGTCAAGCAGGTCACAGAAGCCCTGTATGCCCGGACTGGGCAGTACATCAAATTTAACCTGGACTAGGCCCATCAGGAAGCCCAGGCTGCAGGGTTCGCAGCCATTGCAGGGATACTTAATGTACAGGGAGCCATCGACTGCACACATTTTGCCCTCAAGGCCCCCCTACAGAATCCATGAAGATTCATCAACAGAAAGGGGTTCCACTCCCTGAATGCGCAACTGGTGTGTGACATAATATGTATATTATGCACATCTACGCAAGACATCCAGGGACCGTGCACGACAACTTCATTGTCAGGAGCTCTGACATCCCGGAGGCATTTGAGGAGGAGCCCAGGCTGCGGGGGTGGCTCGTGGGTGACATATGTTACCCGCTTCGGACATGGCTGATGACGCCTGCACGGAGGCTTGTGTCTGAGGCAGAGACCCACTATAATGAGGCTCATGTAGCCACCTGCGCGATAGTGGAGAGGTGCATTGGGCTCATAAAATGAGATTCCGGTGCGTGGACTCTGGCGGGTCCCTCCAATAAGAAGTCTAACAACACCAGGTTAAAGTCCAACAGGTTTATTTGGTAGCAAAAGCCACACAAGCTTTCGGAGCCTTAAGCCCCTTCCTCAGGTGAGTGGGAATTCTGTTCACAAACAGGGCACATAAAGACACAAACTCAATTTACAGAATAATGGTTGGAATGCGAATACTTACAGCTAATCAAGTCTGTATTGGAGGGACCCTCCAATACAGCCCTGTGATTTCTTTCTGCATAGTGGTCAGATGCTGTGCCTTGCACAATCTAACTCTGCAGAGAGGTGACTGATTGGAAGAGGAGGAGGAGGAGGACATGGAGGCTGACCAGCCGGGCATCGCTGGAGAGGATGACCAGTGGGAGGAGGAAGAGGAAGAGCACGCCAAGGAACACCACCCAGGCACTGGAGGGCTGGCAGCTCAAATGAGGCAAGCGAGGCCCTGATCATCAGGTGGTTCAGTCGCTAGGGGCTTGTGTCTGTGGGTTCCATCACCCCTCCCCCAATGTCCTTCCATCTCCTACAACATTGTCACACCAGAGTGGTGGGCCTGGGTGCTCAGTGTTAGCGAGTTTTTTGGCAGGCAGGAGGGTGATGACAACTCACTAAGTACCATTATGATGATGCCTTGGTGCAAACTAGTCTGACTGCTACCTGAGCTCTGCATAGAACATAGAACATTACAGCGCAGTACAGGTTCTTCAGCCCTCGATGCTGCGCCGACCAGTGAAACCAATCTAAAGCCCATCTAACCTACACTATTCCAATATCATCCATATGTTTATCCAATGACCATTTAAATGCCCTTAATGTTGGCGAGTCCACTACTGCTGCAGGCAGGGCATTCCACGCCCTTACTACTCTCTGAGTGAAGAACCTACCTCTGACATCTGTCCTATATCTATCACCCCTCAATTTAAAGCTATGTCCCCTCGTGCTAGCTATCACCATCCGAGGAAAAAGGCTCTCACTATCCACCCTATCTAATCCTCTGATCATCTTGTATGCCTCTATTAAGTCACCTCTTAACCTTCTTCTCTCTAACAAAAACAACCTCAAGTCCCTCAGCCTTTCCTCATAAGACCTTCCCACCATACCAGGCAACATCCTAGTAAATCTCCTCTGCACCCTTTCCAACACTTCCACATCCTTCCTATAATGCGGTGACCAGAACTGTACACAATACTCCAAGTGCGGCCGCACCAGAGTTTTGTACAACTGCAACATGACCTCCTGGCTCCGAAACTCAATCCCTCTACCAATAAAAGCTAGCACTCCATACGCCTTCTTAACAACCCTATCAACCTGGGTGCCAACTTTCAGGGATCTATGCACATGGACACCGAGATCTCTCTGTTCATCCACACTACCAAGTATCTTACCATTAGCCCAGTACTCTGTAATCCTGTTACTCCTTCCAAAGTGAATCACCTCACACTTTTCCGCATTGAACTCCATTTGCCACCTCTCAGCCCAGCACTGCAGCTTATCTATGTCCCTCTGTAACCTGCAACAACCTTCCGCACTGTCCACAACTCCACCGACTTTAGTGTCATCCGCAAATTTACTAACCCATCCTTCTATGCCCTCATCCAGGTCATTTATAAAAATGACAAACAGCAGTCACCCCAAAACAGATCCTTGCGGTACACCACTAGTAACTGAACTCCAGGATGAACATTTCCCATCAACCTCCACCCTCTGTCTTCTTACAGCTAGCCAATTCCTGATCCAAACCGCTGAATTGGCTAGCTGTAAGAAAACAGAGGGTGGTGTACCACAAGGATCTGTTTTGGGGCCAGTGCTGTTTGTCATTTTTATAAATGACCTAAATGAGGGCATAGAAGGATGGATTAGTAAATTTGCGGTAGACACTAAAGTCGGTGGAGTTGTAGACAGTGCGGAGGGAAGTGGCAGGTTACAGAGGGACATAGATCTCAAGAGGCTTGGAATACAAAAGCAGGGATGTACTTCTGAGGCTTTATAAAGCACTGGTTAGGCCCCATTTGGAGTACTGTGAGCAATTTTGGGCCCCACACCTCAGGAAGGACATACTGGCACTGGAGCGGGTCCAGCGGAGATTCACACGGATGATCCCAGGAATGGTAGGCCTGACATACGATGAACGTCTGAGGATCGTGGGATTATATTCATTGGAGTTTAGGAGGTTGAGGGGAGATCTGATAGAAACTTACAAGATAATGAACGGCTTAGATAGGATGGACGTAGGGAAGTTGTTTCCATTAACAGGGGAGACTAGGACGCGGGGGCACAGCCTTAGAATAAAAGGGAGTCACTTTAGAACAGAGATGAGGAGAAATTTCTTCAGCCAGAGAGTGGTGGGTCTGTGGAATTCATTGCCACAGAGGGCTGTGGAGGCCGAGACGTTGAGCGTCTTCAAGACAGAAATTGATAAATTCTTGATTTCTCGAGGAATTAAGGGCTATGGGGAGAGAGCGGGTAAATGGAGTTGAAATCAACCATGATTGAATGGTGGAGTGGACTCGATGGGCCGAATGGCCTTACTTCCGCTCCTATGTCTTATGGTCTTATGGTCTTATAGATAAGCTGCAGAGCTGGGCTGAGAGGTGGCAAATGGAGTTTAATGCGGAAAAGTGTGAGGTGATTCACTTTGGAAGGAGTAACAGGGATACAGAGTACTGGGCTTATGGTAAGATACTTGGTAGTGTGGATGAACAGAGGGATCTGGGTGTCCATGTGCATAGGTCCCTGAAAGTTGGCACCCAGGTTGATAGGGTTGTTAAGAAGGCATACGGTGTGTTAGCTTTTATTGGTAGAGGGATTGAGTTTCGGAGCCAGGAGGTCATGCTGCAACTGTACAAAACTCTGGTGCGGCCGCATTTGGAGTATTGCGTACAGGTCTGGTCGCCGTATTATAGGAAAGATGTGGAAGTGTTGGAAAGGGTGCAGAGGAGATTTACTAGGATGTTGCCTGGTATGGTGGGAAAATCGTATGAGGAAAGGCTGAGGGGCTTGAGGTTGTTTTCGTCAGAGAGAAGAAGGTTAAGAGGTGACTTAATAGAGGCATACAAGATGATCAGAGGATTAGATAGGGTGGATAGTGAGAGCCTTTTTCCTCGGATGGTGATGGCTAACACGAGGGGACATAGCTTTAAATTGAAGGGTGAGAGATATAGGACAGATGTTAAAGGTAGGTTCTTTACTCAGAGAGTAGTAAGGGCGTGGAATGCCCTGCCTGCAGCAGTAGTGGACTCGTCAACGTTAAGAGCATTCAAATGGTGATTGGGTAAACATATGGATGATATTGGAATAGTGTAGATTAGAGGGGCTTTAGATTGGTTTCACTGGTCGGCGCAACATCAAGGGCCGAAGGGCCTGTACTGCGCTGTTATGTTCTATGTTCTAACATTGCCTTTTTTCTGCGTGAATACTGACGAAAAATATTCATTTAGCGCCTCTCCTATCTCTTCAGGCTCCATGCACAACTTCCCACTACTGTCCTTGACTGGCCCTAATCTTACCCTAGTCATTCTTTTATTCCTGACATACCTATAGAAAGCTTTAGGGTTTTCCTTGATCCTACCTGCCAAAGACTTCTCATGTCCCCTCCTGGCTCCTCTTAACTCTCTCTTTAGGTCCTTCCTGGCTAACTAGTAACTCTCAAGCGCCCTAACTGAGCCTTCACGTCTCATCTTTACATAAGTCTCCTTCTTCCTCTTCACAAGAGATTCAACGTCTTTTGTAAACCACGGTTCCCTCGCTCGACCACTTCCTCCCTGCCTGACAGGTACATACTTACCAAGGACACGCAGTAGCTCTTCCTTGAACAAGCTCCACATTTCAATTGTGCCCATCCCCTGCAGTTTCCTTTCCCAACTTATGCATCCTAAATCACACCTAATCGCATCATAATTTCCTTTCCCCCAGCTATAACTCTTGCCCTTCAGTATATACCTATCCCTTTCCATCGCTAAAGTAAACGTAACCGAATTGTGGTCACTATCACCAAAGTGCTCACCTACCTCCAAATCTAACACCTGGCCTGGTTCATTACCCAGTATCAAATCCAACGTGGCCTCGCCTCTTGTTGGCCTTTCTACATACTGTGTCAGGAAACTCTCCTGCACACATTGGACAAAAACTGACCCCTCTAAAGTACTCGAACTATAGCTTTTCCAGTCAATATTTGCAAAGTTAAAGTCCCCCATAACAACTACCCTGTTACTTTCACTCCTATCCAGAATCATCTTTGCAATCCTTTCCTCTACATCTCTGGAACTTTTCGGAGGCCTATAGAAAACTCCCAACAGGGTGACCTCTCCTTTCCTGTTTCTAACCTCAGCCCATACAACCTCAGTAGACAAGTCCTCATCAAACGTCCTTTCTTCCACCGTAATACTGTCCTTGACTAACAATGCCACACCTCCCCCTCTTTTACCACCTTCCCTGATCTTACTGAAACATCTAAACCCCGGAACCTGCAACAACCATTCCTGTCCCTGCTCTATCCATGTCTCCGAAATGGCCACAACATCGAAGTCCCAGATACCAACACATGCTGCAAGTTCACCACCGTATTCCGGATGCTTCTGGCGTTGAAGTAGACACACTTCAAACCACCTTCCTGCCTGCTGGTACACTCCTGTGACCTTGAAACCTTATCCATGACCTCACTACTCTCACCCTCCTGTACACTGGAGCTACAATTCAGGTTCCCATCCCCCTGCTGAATTAGTTTAAACCCTCCCAAAGTGCATTAGCAAATTTCCCCCACAGGATATTGGTACCCCTCTGGTTCAGGTAGAAACCATAGAAACCCTACAGTGCAGAAGGAGGCCATTCGGCCCATCGAGTCTGCACCGACCACAATTCCACCCAGGCCCTACCCCCACATATTTACCCGCTAACCCTCTAACCTACGCATCTCAGGACTCTATAAGGGGCAATTTTTAACCTGGCCAATCAACCTAACCCGCACATCTTTGGACTGTGGGAGGAAACCGGAGCACCCGGAGGAAACCCACGCAGACACGAGGAGAATGTGCAAACTCCACACAGACAGTGACCCAAGCCGGGAATCGAACCCAGGTCCCTGGAGCTGTGAAGCAGCAGTGCTAACCACTGTGCTACCGTGCCGCCCCGTGTAGACCATCCCGTTTGTAGAGGTCCCACCTACCCCAGAATGAGCCCCAATTGTCCAGGTATCTGAATCCCTCCCTCCTGCACCATCCCTGTAGCCACGTGTTCAACTGCTCTCTCTCCCTATTCCTCTCCTCACTATCGCGTGGCACGGGTAACAAACCAGAGATAACAACTCTGTTTGTTCTAGCTCTAAGCTTCCACCCTAACTCCCTGAATTTCTGCCTTACATCCCCATCCCTTTTCCTACCTATGTCTTTGGTGCCTATGTGAACCACGACTTGGGGCTGGTACCCCTCCCCCTTAAAGATCCCGAAAACACGATCCGAGACATCATGGACCCCGGCACCTGGGAGGCAACACACCAACCGCGAGTCCCTCTCGTTCCCACTGAATCTCCTATCTGTCCCCCTAACTATGGAGTCCCCAATAACTAATGCTCTACTCTACTTGGGAGGCACGGTAGCACAGTGGTTAGCACTGCTGCTTCACAGCTCCAGGGACCTGGGTTCGAATCCCGGATCGGGTCACTGTCTGTGTGGAGTCTGCACATTCTCCTCGTGTCTGCGTGGGTTTCCTCCAGGTGCTCCAATTTCCTCCCACAGTCCAAAGATGTGCGGGCTAGGTTGATTGGCCATTCTAAATTGCCCCTTAGTGTCCCGGGATGCATAGGTTAGAGGGGTTAGTGGGTAAAATATGTAGGGATACGTGGGTGGGGCCTGGGTTGGATTGTGGTCAGTGCAGACTCGATGGGCCGAATGGCCTCTTTCTGCACTGTAGGATTCTATGATTCCTCTCCCCCCTTCCCTTCTCAGCAACAAGGACAGACTCTGTGCCAGAGACCTGTACCCCATGGCTTACCCCTGTTAAGTCCCCCCCTCAACAGTATCCAAAATGGAATACTTGTTATACAGAGGAACAGGGGATCCAGGGGATCGCTGCTCTGACTGCTTCTTACCCCTTCTAGCTGTCACCCACGTATCATAATTTCTAGGAGTAGCTACTTCCCTGTAGCTTCTATCTATAGCTGCCTCTGCCTCCTGAATGATCCTGAGTTCATCCAGTTCCAGCTCCAGATCCCTAACACGGTCTTCAAGGAGCTGGAATTGGGTGCACTTCCTGCAGGTGTACTCAGCTGGGACACTGGTGTCCCTCACCTCAAACATCCCACAGGAGGAACATTGCACTGCCTGCACTGACATCCCTGCTACTTCCCTTACTAAGAAACAAAAGAGAGAGAAAAAAACCTTACCTGCTCTCACTCCGAGTCTTTTTGTTAGGTTAGAGGAGGGGGGAGGGTCGGAGACTCTACATGTGTAGGGTGGGAGACTCTACACGTGTAGAGTCTCAGGTTACCTCCCCGTTCAAATTTATTGGGCAAAAAAAAACCTTACCGGGCCTCCCTGCGGCCTACTTCTGGTTTCCTGTTTAACTGAAAAAAAAACTCCGCTAAAAAGTAAGGTAAAAATAAAATGCACGCTGACACTTGGGGCCCATGTCTGTGTAGTGGGTAGGGGATCTGGACACCCCATACAGGGCCCTGGGGCGGATGGGGTAGGGGAAGGGAGGGAATCGTTCATGGATTCTGGGGAACCAATGGCTTCCTTTTCTCAGTGACACAGCATTGAGGGGCCTCCCCAACTGACATCAACATGAAGCATCCCTCCGGCGATCATCAATGGAAGAGGATTCCTATTCAAGACAAATCTGAGACAAATTAGTCACAAGTGGGTGGTGAAAAAGCATTTAATAATTGCAATAAAGGTGTTAAAATAATAAGTTCTAACATAAAACGTTGTGAATGGAAAGCATTAAGGTGCTTAATGATCTATTTAACTAGTGCAGCCCTTCACCCATGCCATCTTTGTGCAACTACAACTTTCTAACCTTATTTGGCCTACCACTATGTCTCAGTGACTCCCCAGAATGTACATCAGAGGTGGAGGGGGCCAGCTGCCTACTTGTCCCGTTGTCTGTGATGCACGTGGCCCTGGACCTTGAAGGCCCTGGCCGACTTCCAGATGTCTGGGACATTTCCATGACACCCTCTTCATCCCACTGTCCCCGAGATGCCCTGGTGTCAGGAAGAGGGGAGTCAGAAGGTGTAGCCACAGCCACAGTCTCCTGGCTGGAAGGCCCCAGCATGGGCTCAAGCCCTTCCTCTTCCCTTGGGGTTCCTGTGGGCCCCTGGAGCTCGCTGCAGAAGCACCGCCGTCTCATGGTGTGACCCAGGGGCCCACAGGAACCCCAAGGGAAAAGGAAGAGGCAACCCGTGGCTGAAAGACTTGAGAGCTTGCAGGGGACCCAGCGGGACAGTGCTGAGACGCAGCGGGTTACTGCAGCAGCCCTTGAGAACGTAGCCCAGTCACAGAGGGTCAAGAAGCCTGTTCAGTCCCTCAGCTGTGGCCTGCTGTGTCTCGGCCATCGCTTGGAGCCTGCCACTCATGGTGAGGATCCCCTGCCCCAGGCTTTCCACTGCAGACGCCACCTTTGCAGTGTTGGTCTGGGAACCATACAAGATAGGCAATAGCTAGTCCACCTGAAAGCTTTGGGACTCCTCCCAATAGCCTCACAGTTGGTCCAACGTGGCCGTCAGCCCCTCCTGCATTCACTGGCTCTGTTGCTGCATCTCCAGCAGTTGAGGGAGAAGTGATCTCAGAGGAGCAGCATGTAGCCTGGGGCCAGCTGAGTCCTCACTTCCGGCAGGCCCCCACGTGCCAGAGCCCTTGCTGAAGGGCAGTTTTGGCGTCAGCTCACAACTCACCATCCCAGATACTGACACTTCGGTGAGTCCAGTTAGTGGTGAGCCGGTGGGTCACTCTCTGGTGAGCACGATACATCTGCTGATGTACGTCGGGTGGAGGATGTATCGTGCTCACCAGAGAGTGACCCACAGGCTCACCACTAACTGGACTCACCGACGTGTCAGTATCTAGGATGGTGAGTTGTGAGGTGGGAGCTGACGCCAAAACTGCCCTTCAGCCATATCCTCCAAGGATTCGTCTGAGTTGTCCTGACCAGTCTGGGCTGGAGCTGCAGTAGGGGCCTGGAGTCCAGATGGCCCTGGTGCGTCCAGTTCTGTCCCTGCAACACAGGATACAAGGTTAAGTGCAAGGGAGGGAGAGGAATCCGGGATGCCAAACACATGATTCTTATTTCTCCTTTGAACATAGAACAAAGCACAAAGAAAATTACATCACAGGAACAGGCCCTTCAGCCTTCCAAGCCTGCAGCAACCAGGCTGCCAATCTGATTTGTAACCCCCTACCCTTCTGGGACCATATTGCCTCTATTCCCATCCCATTCATGTAACTGTAAAGACGCCCCTTAAAGGTCACTATCATATCTGCCTCCGCGACCTCCTCCGGCAGTGAGTTCCAGGCACCCACTACCCTCTCTGCACAAATAAACATGTCTCGTACATCTCCTTTAAACCTTGCCCTTTGCACCCAAAACTCATGCCCCCGAGAAGTTGCCTCAAAGTGAGTGGAGGGTTGACAGGTTCACACGTCTTGACGGCAGCCCGACCATGCTGTCGCTGACAGCCCGCATCTCTCCTTCCCTTGAGAGCTCCAGCGCCCGCTCTTCAAAGGGGGGGTAAGGACCCAGAGGTCTGGCTCACCACCCCCTGTCTTCGCCCTCTTTCTGGTGTTATTAGAAACATAGAAAGAACATAGAAAAACTACAGCACAAAACAGGCCCTTTGGCCCACAAGTTGTGCCGAACACATCCCTACCTTTTAGGCCTACCTATAACCCTCCATCCTATTAAGTCCCATATACTCATCCAGGAGTCTCTTAAAAGACCCTATTGAGTTTGCCTCCACCACCACTGACGGCAGCCGATTCCACTCGCCCACCACCCTTTGTGTGAAAAACTTACCCCTAACATTCCCCCTGTACCTACCCCCCCAGCACCTTAAACCTGTGTCCTCTCGTAGCAGCCATTTCCACCCTGGGAAAAAGCCTCTGAGAGTCCACCCGATCTATGCCTCTCAACATCTTGTATACCTCTATTAGGTCTCCTCTCATCCTACGTCTCTCCAAGGAGAAAAGACCGAGCTCTCTCAGCCTATCCTCATAAGGCATGCCACTCAATCCAGGCAACATCCTTGTAAATCTCCTCTGCACCCTTTCCACCATTTCCACATCCTTCCTGTAATGAGGCGACCAGAACTGAGCACAGTACTCCAAGTGGAGTCTGACGAGGGTCTTATATAGCTGCATCATTATCCCCGGACTCCTAAACTCAATCCCTTGATTGATAAAGGCCAGCACACCATACGCCTTCTTAACCACCTCCTCCACCTGCGGGGCCGATTTTAGAGTCCTATGGACCCGGACCCCAAGGTCCTTCTGATCCTCTACAGTACTAAGAGTCTTTCCCTTTATATTGTACTCCTTCATCCCATTTGACCGACCAAAATGGACCACTATGCATTTATCTGGGTTGAAGTCCATCTGCCACTTCTCCGCCCAGTCTTGCATCCTATCTATGTCCCTCTGTAACTTCTGACATCCCTCCAGACTATCCACAACCCCACCAACCTTCATGTCGTCGGCAAACTTACCAACCCATCCCTCCACTTCCTCATCCAGGTCATTTATGAAAATGACAAACAGCAAGGGTCCCAGAACAGATCCCTGGGGCACACCACTGGTGACCGACCTCCATTTAGGAAAAGACCAATCTATACCCACTCTCTGCCTCGTTTGGGCAAGCCAGTTCTGGATCCACAGGGCAGCAGCCCCTTGGATCCCATGCCCTCTCACTTTTTCTAGAAGCCTTGCATGGGGGACCTTCTCGAACGCCTTGCTAAAATCCATATAAACCACATCTACCGCTTTCCCTTTGTCAATGTGTTTAGTCACATTTTTGAAGAACTCCACCAGGCTCGTAAGGGACGATTTGCCTTTGACAAAGCCATGCTGAGTATTCTTGAGCATACTAAACCTCTCTAAATGCTCATAAATCTTGTCCCTCAGGATCTTCTCCATCAGCTTACCAACCACTGAGGTTAGACTCACCAGTCGGTAATTTCCTGGGCTGTCCCTGTTCCCCTTCTTGAAAATAGGAACCACATCTGCAATCCTCCAATCCTCTGGCACCTCTCCCGTCTCCATCGACGACGCAAAGATCATCGCCAGAGGCTCTGCAATCTCTTCCCTCGCCTCCCACAGTAACCTGGGGTACATCCCATCTGGACCCGGCGACTTATCTATCTTGATGCCATTTCCAGAGTCTAGATTCAGACTCTAATGAGATATTCCTTCATGAAGGTCGGTGGGCTGAAAACTATTCCAGGATAATTCACATTTCTGGAGGCATTGGCTTCATATGATAGGATAGGCATGCAGAGATGAATCAGGCATGTTGACAATGGTCCAGATATGAGGCAGCAGCAGAGTACATGGGGCCAGGTGTCCAACCTAGGCCACAGCTCCTTGTCTGTGCGGCTGCTACTCAGATGCTAAAAAAAGCAGACTGATTGATTCAGACCAGCAAAGCAATATTACTTGTTTAACAATCAGAGAGAGGTCTATGTCATCTGATTTTACCTCTCCGCGATGGCTTCAACAAAGGATGTTTATCCTGTGTTGACCTTCCCCACAGACATTGCAACCCCCTGACAAGGGGAGCTCCCACAACCCTTTACCACAGAGGGGCAAACTTCCCCCACCACTAAATGTTCGGGTCACCCCTTACCCCACTCCCACACAATGCAGGCATGATGGTGACCCAATCCTGCCCACCCCCCTCAGAGATTTCACCTGCACCCCCAGTTAGAGACCTTGCCCCTCACCCCCACAAGAAAGATACTCCGTTATAGGGGCAACAACAGCCTTGATCTTCTTCAGGCCATGTTCCCTTCAGCCCCCCCCCCCCCCCCCCCCCAACTAGGCCTGCTCCCTGTCATCCTAGCAATTGCACCCTGGTAGTGACACCCTGTAGTCATGATGTAGAGGTGGGGTGGAAATGGGAGCATACCGGGAGGCTGGAGCATCCGGCCTCAAACCTGGCAATTCGGATTAAATGTAGGGGCGAGAACCTGATCGGGGCAGGCACAGCGGGCCGGGGGACTCACAATGGGTTGGATGCCCAGCCAGAATCCCGATTTGGTCACCTTGCCCAATTCAACGGGGCATCAGGATTCCCTGCTGGGGCTAATGGCGCCTGAGTATCGCCACCAATTTCAGCCATTTTAAGCCTTATCTTTGTTTGGTTAAAACATTTTTAGAAATAACCACGAAAGCCATTGTAATGTATTGTATACAATGAGAAGTCCTAGTCCCTCCCAAAATAAAATAATTCTTTGTAAATATTTTTTTCCCATTGCTTTATATTTTGAGAAAATCTATGTCCTCTTTGTTCCTACTATAGCCAGTCTTTTCCATTTACCAGCGAACTCAATTTGCAGGCCACCAGAACTGTTGTTTGAGTTATAAGCAGGAAGTTTGTGGCTAGTAACAACCGATGTCTCTCTATCTATATTAGAGCCATTATTTAAACAGGATGCTGTACAAAGAAGTTGAAGTTACGACTTGAAACAGAAGGAGCAGCATGTTTCAGTTCATGTAGAGTTTTTAATCCTGTCAGATATGGAGATAAGAAGCCTCAGTCTTTGCAGAGGACTCTTTCTCATCATTCAACCGATTCTCCTTCTGCCTCATCTGGCTAGTGCAGGTAAGAATCAAATGTTTTCAGTTTTCTTCTTAAGTTTTAGAATATTACTTTAAAAATATTTATTTACACTAAGAAGAAAAGAATGAAATTTTAAAGCATCAACATGGGTTAGTAGAGGTGGACTCTGCCTTGCTGACTTTTCTAACTTGTGATACCATGTCAAATGGACACTGAATACCCTGTGATGTACTGTACCTTGATGTTCTAGTTATAGCGCAGGTTAATAAGCAACTGGCTAAAAGAGAAACACAACAGGTACTAGTCAGAGAAGTGATGGCTGAGGAGATACGCAGAATGGACTGCCCTATAATTGAAGCTTGATTCTACTGTTTCTTCTTTTCATTCAAAAATGAGTTAGTCAAATATGCAAATGATTTCAGAATGGAGTCTGATGAAGGCAGCAAGATTATAAAGAGATGTTCAACCATTGCAGAGCAATAATCAACAACGCAAGTCAAATGTTGAGCTAAATTGACACTTCAGTAGAGTGCAAGTGTGAGAAAGTCATGCTAGAAATATGTTGTGCTTTGGTCAGGCCACATATGGCATTTAGTTCTGGTCAGAGAGGGAAAGTCTGAGCCCTACAGATAGTGTGAAAAAGGGCTGAGAGACGAATCTTTAGTGTCAGAGTTGCGAGGAAAATCTTATACTCTTCGTGCTTGAAAGGATATGAATGAAACAGGACTGTTTAGAAGTTAGGTTATTAACCAAACCTTAAAATGTTAAATCAGAGTATCATTTCAGGTTTAATTTCCATTTGGGATGTAGTTAAAAAGTAGGAAAGGACAAGTTTAGAATGGCAAAGACTCTGGAATTATTCAAGAGGTAATTATGCTCTGACAATGTAACATAATTTTCTATGGTAGAAAACATTAGATAGTCCAAATAGCCTTCCTCTTTGTCTTTATCTTATCATGAAAAAGGAGCAACATGCAAGTTAAATAAAGGAAGATAGAAAAACAAATATTCATTAAAATGTAATCACTTTGATTCCATATTTTGGATTTACAGATTACAATTAAGACAGGTAAATAGTCTGTATAGTGCGCAAGAAACAATACTTTTCAGTTTATACTAATACATGTGACAATAATAAATCAAATCAACAGTTTGCATATTTGAACATTTGAATTTATTGTAAGAATCTCCGCATAATACTGAAATTATTGCCCCTGTTAAAACATTAAAATGACAACATGTGAATGTTCCTTTAGGTCATATATTTCACACAAACATGCAATTAATTTGAAAGTGACAAATCATAATAATTCAAACTATAAATGAATCACATAATAAGCAGACTGAAGTAATTGGAAATTTATATGTTGAATACACCGACCCAAAGCAACTAAATTCATTGAGAGTTTGTTTTTTAAACTGTAGAAGCGGAAATGTTATTGTGTTCATGGTCATTTTGTTTTCTGGTTGAACCAATACCTTTCTGTTGGTTAGCCAGCCTATGCCACAGAATACTTGTAATATTAAAAAATAACTTCTTTTGAAAAGTATCTCCAATCATTACAAACCTAATTGGGAGCACCTGAAACTTTAATAAAATTAAAGGACAATAAGTGAGGAAGGCAGGATGAAGAAGGAGGTTCTGCACAATCAGTACAAGGAGCTAGGCAACAAATTAAGAAGCAGAATCTCGAAAGTAATAATTTCTGAATTATTACCGGAGCCAGGTGTAAACTGGCGGAGGACAAATAAGATTAGAGAATTAAATGCGTGGATCAAAGACAAGTGTGGGAGATGTGTGTTCCGGTACATGGGGCACTGGCAACAATACTGAGGAAAGTGTGATCTGTACCATTGGGGCAGTCTACACCTGAACCATACTGGGGCTGGTGTCCTAGCGAGCTGCATAACTAGAGAAAAAGAGAGGGTTTAAAACTAAATATGAGGGAAGGGATCAAATTTGGGAAGATGCGGTAAACCAAAGAGTAGAGATAAGGTAAGAAAGGTACTAATATGGGAAAAGATAAACAGACTGTGCGTGACAAGAAAGGACAGACAGTACACATCTGAGAATAAATTAACAGATAAGACTAGGCGCTACAAAAATAATAAAAGGGCAAAACTAAAGGCTCAGTTTCTAAATGCTTATAGCACTCGAAACAAAAGAGACAAACTGATAGTGCAAATAGAAATTAATAAGTATGGTCTTTTAGCCTTTAGAGACTTGGCTACAGGATGGCAGAGATTAGGATCTGAATATTGAAGGGTACGTGACATTTTGGAAGGACAAGGAGTTAGGAAATGGTGGAAGGGTGGCTCTGTTAATTAATGTTGGCATTAGCACATAAGAGAAGCTAAGAATGAGCTAAGTTCAGGAAACCAGTTCAGCATATGGAAGCTGTTTGGGTTGAAATGAGAAATGATAAAAGCATGAAGCCACTTGTGGCCCCAATCTACATATAGACTGCAAAAGTCAGATTGGAAAAGATAGCCTAGAATAGCACGCCTGAGCTAACCAGAAAGAAGGTTGTACTAGACCTGGCACTGTGCAACAAGATAGCATTAATTGATAACCTCATCTTGAAGGCACCCCTATGGTACCAGCCACCATAATATGATTGAATTTTACACTCAGTTTGAGGGAGTGCATTGAAGATCAGTATTTTAAACTTAAATAAGGACAATTATGAGGGCATGGAAGTGGAGCTAGCTAATGTGAATTGGCAAATGAGGAGAAGGGATAGGTCAATAGAGATGCAGTGGCAAACATTTAAAGGAATACTTCAGAATACACAGTAAGAAGTCTCACAACACCAGGTTAAATTCTAACAGGTTTACTTGGAATCATCAGGTGATGAAGGAGCAGTGCTCCGAAAGTGCCGGTATCGCCACATCATGGCTACCATCACAATATTTAGAATAGATACATATCAATGAGAAAGAAAAATTCTAAGGGGAGGACCCACCATCTGTGGTTAACTAAAAATATTAAAAACAATATCACACTTAATGAAAAAGCACATAATTGTGCAAAAACAGAATATTGTAAGTCAGGATATTGGACAGAATATTAAAAATAACAAAGAATGACAAAGATTAATAAGGAGGAAAAACTTAAGAATACAAGAGAATGATAGCTAGAAATATAAAGATGATAGTCTATTAATATTTAAAGAAGAAAAGAATGAACAAAGTGAACATTGTTCATATAAAAATTGATAATGGATGGCAGATGAATTTAACAGGTATTTTGCATCTGTCTTCACAATAGACGTTACAAGTAAAATCCCAGAAATAGCTGTAAATCAGGAAATGGGAGGGAAGGACTCAGAAAAATTTGAAGAGGTAACAGAGAGAGTTGATGAAGGTAATGCTGTACATGGACTTCAGCAAGGTATTTGATACAGAGCCGCACAACAAACTTGTGTGCAAAGTTATAGCTCCTGCAATAAATGTAACAGTAACAACATGGATACTAATTTTGCAGTGTCAGGAAAATAGTGGTGCGGGCATGTTTTCCAGACTGGAGAAAGATTTAGTAGAGGAGTTCCCCATGGGTGGGTATTGGGACTCTTGCTTTCCCTGATATATAATTAATGACCTAGTCTCTGGTGTACAGGACACAATCTAAAAATATGCAGATGATATAAGACATGTAAGTATTGTGAGGAAAGAATAGAACTTCAAAAAGACATTCAACAAATTGCTGGAATGGGAGGATGGGTCACAGATGAAGTTGAATACTGAGAAGTGTGAAGTGGTTCATTTAGTTGGAAGAACATGAAGAGATGAATGGTCTCCTTCTGTGATATAATAATTCTGTGATTCTGTAATTAAACAAACACTACTTTCTGAAAGCATTTAGTGAATACTATTCTTTGCTAAGATAATCAGAAATAGAAGGAGGAGGCCCTGTGGCCTCTTCAGCCTGCTCCGCCATTCAATAAGATCATGTTGATCACTGACATCATCTTCACATTCCCACCCTTTTCCCGTTATCCCTTAGTGCTCAGAAGTCAATTAGTCTCAGTCTTGAATATACCCATCGACTGAGCATCTATAGCCCTAGAGCATCTAAGAGAGATGATTCAATGGGGCGGCACGGTGGCAGCACTGCTGCCTCACAGCGCCAGGGACCCGGGTTCAATTCCGGCCTCGGGTCACTGTCTGTGTGGAGTTTGCACATTCTCCCCGTGTCTGCGTGGATTTCCTCCGGGTTTCCTCCCACAGTCCAAAGATGTACAGGTTAGGTTAATTGGCCATGCTAAATTGCCCCTTAGTGTCAGGGTAAATATGGAAGGTTATGGGAATAGGGCCTGGGAGGGATTGTTGTCAGTGCAGACACGATGGGCCGACTGGCCTCTGGAGGGATTCTACGAAAAGACTCTGAAACCTCTGGAGTGAAAACATTGCTCTTCACCTCGGTTTAAATAGCCAAGACCTTATCTGAGGATCGTGATCTCCAATTCTAGACTCTGTAGTCTTGGAAACGGCATCCCAGCAACTACCCTGTCAGGCCTATCAAGAATCTTATATGTCTCAATGAGATCACTTCGTAAACTCCAGAGAATTTAGGCCTATTCTTCTCAATCTCCCCTGATAATATAGTCCATTCACCCTTTGAATTAATTTTTGTTGCACCCTCTCTAAAGTGATAAATCCTTCCTTCGATAAGGCGATCAAAACTGTACTCAGTATTCCAGATGTGGTCAGAGATGTGGTCAGAGGAATCCTGCAAAGAGAAATTCACCTCCTGACTCCCCAAAGCTACAAGGCACAAGTCAGGAGTGTGAAGGAATACTCTCCACTTACCTGGATGAATGCAGTTCCAACAACACTCAAGAATTTGTGCAGACTCGATGGGCCGAATGGCCTCCTTCTGCACTGTAGGGATTCTATGATTCTATGAAGCTCAACACCATCCAGGACAAAGCAGCTCACTTGATTGGCACCCCATCCTTAAACATTCACTCCTTCCACCACCGATGCATAGTAGCAGGAGTATGCACCATCTACATTGCAGGAACTCACTAAGGTCCAGGACCACTACCATCTAGAAGGACAAGGGCAGCAGACACATGGGAATCTCATCACTTGGAAGTTCCCCTCCAAGACACCCACTATCCTGACTTGAAACTATATCACAGTTCCTTCACTGACGCTGGGCCAAAATCCTGGAACTTCCTTCCTGTGGGTGTAGCTACACAATATGGACTGCAGCGGTTCAAGAAGGCAGTTCACCATCACCACCTTCTCAAGGGAAATTTGGAATGCGCAATAAATGCTGACCTAGCCAACAATACCCACATCTCCTAAATTAATTTTAAAATATTGCAACAAAGATTTCCTCTTTGCCATCCTCTTTGCAATAAATGTACTACTTGTATTCCCAATTGCTCGCTATACATGCATGTGAAAGCCCATACGAGCAACCTGCAAGAGCTTGTCCTACTCCTTCACCCTTTCCCTGTGACCCTGCAAATTTTCGTCTTCAGGCACTTATCCAACTTCCTATTAAAAGCCACAACTGAATCTGCTGCTGCCATCCAGCAGTGCACTCCAAATTGTACCTGTATAAAATCAATTTTGCTCATGTCACCTTTGGTTCTTTCAGCATTCACCTTAAATTGGTGTCTGCTTGTCCTCAACTTTTTCAGACCATATCTCTCTATAATGTGGCATTTTATCAAACTTTTAGAAGTTGATATACCACCATATCAACCATATTATCTTTATCAACCTTCTCTGTTACCTTATCAAAGAATTCAACCAAGCTAGTTCAACTTGATTTGCCTTTAACAAATCCATGTTGGCTTTCTTTAATTTAATGAATAACAAATGCTACAATTAATTAAATAGAACACAGAACATAGAACAGCACAGACCCTTCAGCCCATGATATTGTGCCTAACATGACGCCAAATTAAACTAATCCCTTCTGCCTGCCGTTGGTCCATATCCCTCTATTCTTTGCATATTCATGTGCTTATCTAAAAGCCCTTTAAGCACCCCTATCATACTTGCCTTCACCACCACCCCTGGCAGAACGTTCCAGACATCATCTCTGTATAAAAAATCTTGCCCCTCACATCTCCTTTGAACTTTCCCCCTCTCACCTTAAGTGCATGCCCCCTAGTATTAGACATTTCAACTCTGAAAAAGATTCTGATTGTCAACCCTATCAATGCCTCTCATAATTTTATAGGCTTCTATCAGGTCTCCTCTCAGTCTCTGCTGCTCCAGAGAAAACAACCCTAGTTTGTTCAGTTTCTCCTTATAGCTCAGACCCTCTAATCCAGGCAGCGTCTTGGTAATCCTCTTTTGCACACTCTCCAAAGCCGCCACATCCTTACTATAATGTGGGGACCAGAACTGAACGCAATACTCTAGGTAAGCCTAACCAAAGTTTTGTAAAGCTGCAACATGACATCCTAACTCTTGTACTCAATGTCCCGACCAATAAAGGCAAGCATGCAATATGCCTTCTTTACCAACCTATCTACTGTGTGGACACTTTCATGGAGCTTTGGACTTGATCCTCAAGATCCCTCTGTACGTCAATGCTGTTCAGGGTCCTGCCATTAACTGTACACTTACCCTTAACATTTGATCTCCCAAAGTGCAGCATCTTACACTTGCCCAGATTAAACTCCATCTGCCATTTCTCCGCCCATATCTGCAACTGATCTATATCCTGCTGTATCCTTTGACAACCTTCTACACTATCCACAACTCCACCTATCTTTATGTCATCCGTAAATTTACTAACCACCCATCTACATTTTCATCCAAGTCATTTATATATATCACAAACAGCAGAGGTCCCAGTACAGATCCCTGTGGAACACCAGCCAGAAAAACACCCTTCCACCACTACTCCCTGGCTTCTATGGGCAAGCCAATTCTGAACCCAAGCAGCCAAGTCACCGTGGATGTCATGCATCTTCTGGATGAGCCTACCATGAGGGACCTTGTCAAAAGCCTTACTAAAATTAATGTAGACAACATCTATTGCTCTACCCTCATCGATCACCTTCGTCACCTCCTCGAAGAAACCAATCAAGTTAATAAGACATGACCTGCCCTGCACAAAGCCATGCTGTCTTTCCCTAATTAGGCCATGCTTTTCCAAATGTGTGGAAATTCTATCCCTAAGAATCCTCTCCAATAGCTTCCTAACCAACAATGTGAGACTCAAAGAACAAAGAAAATTACAGCTCAGGAACAGGACCTTCGGCCCCATGCTGCCTGACTGAACTAAAACCCCTTACCCTTCCAGGGACCATATCCCTCTATTCCCATCCTATTCATGTATTTGTCAAGACGCCCCTTAAAACTCACTACCTC
This sequence comes from Mustelus asterias, assembly GCF_964213995.1. Taxonomy (NCBI): domain Eukaryota; kingdom Metazoa; phylum Chordata; class Chondrichthyes; order Carcharhiniformes; family Triakidae; genus Mustelus; species Mustelus asterias. The sequence goes on from NC_135801.1 coordinate 171,099,898, forward strand.
CCCCTGCAGCAGGTTCTAGGCACCCACCATCCTCTGTATAAAAAAAGAGGATTAATTAGCAACTTTGTGGTGCAAGATCCTTTTGGGAAGAGTGACCATAGTATGGTAGAATTCTTCATTAAAGTGGAGAGGGACACAGTTAAGTCTGAGACTTAAGGTCCTGAACTTGAGGAAAGCTGGTATGAGACGTATATGGCTAGGATAAGCTGGCAAGGATACTTGACGAGTTGACAGTGGATAGGCAATGGCAGACATTTGAAGAACACATGGATGAACTTCAACAACTGTACATTCCTGTCAGGTGTAAGAGTAAAACGGGGAAGGTGGCTCATCCATGGCTAACAAGGAAAATCAGGGATAGTGTTAAAGCCAAAGAGGAGGCATATAAATTGTCCAGAAAAAGCAGCAAACCTGAGGAAAAATTTAAAATCCAGCAGAGGAGGACAAAGGGTTTAAGTTGGAAGGGAAAAATAGAATACGAGAATGGGCTTGCAGAAAACATAAAAACTGATGGCAAAACCTTCTATAGATATGTGAAGAGTTAAAGACTGGTGAAGACAAATGTAAGTCCCCATATTGGCCCTGGGGTTTTCACTCTGGGTTTTCGCCTCTCCCTGGAGATCACATGGTCTGGAATGGGGGGGGTGGGGGTGAGTTAATAGGTTGTGATGAACAAAGCATCGTAGCTGTGAGGGACAGCTCGGTGGATAGGATATTGGTATGTAGATAGGCTGGAAAATTGGGCGGGGATCCTGGATTCAGGATTCAATCCTGGACCGGGGAGCGGCGCGGGCTTGGAGGGCCGAAGGGCCTGTTCCTGTGCTGTATTGTTCTTTGTTCTTTGTTCTAAGTCCCTTACAGTTAGAATCAGGTGAATTCATAATGGGCAAAAAGGAGATAGCAGACTAGTTGAACAAATACTTTGGATCTGTCTTCACTAAGGAGGACACAAATAACCTTCCAGAAATACTAGGGGACAGAGGGTCTAGCATGAAGGAGGAACTAAAATACAATTTCCTGACTTATTAGCCAGGAAATTGTATTGGGGTAATTGCTGGGATTAAAACCCGATAAGTCCGCAGAGCCTGATGCTCTGCACCCCAGAGTACTCAAGGAAGTGGCCCTAGAAATAGTGGATGCACTGATGATCATTTTCCAGCATTCTATAGACTCTGGAAGAGTTCCAGTGGATTGGAGGGTAGCTAACGTTTTTAAAAAGGAGGGAGAAATCCAGGAATTATAGACCAGTTAATCTAACATCGGTAGTGGGGAAAATGCTGGAGTCAATTATTAAGGATGTAATAACTGAGCATTTGGAAAGCAGTGACAGGATCGGTCCAAGTCAGCATGGATTCATGAAAGGGAAATCGTGCTTGACAAATCTGCTGGAATTTTTGAAGATGTTACCAGTAGAGGGTGAACCAGTGGATGCTGTGTATCTGGACTTTCAAAAGGCTTTTGGCAAGGTCCCACACAAGAGATTAGTGAGTAAAATTAAAGCTCATAGTATTGGGAGTAATGTATTGACGTGGGTAGAGAACTGGTTGGCAGACAGGAAGCAGAGAATAAACGGGTCCGTTTCAGAGTTGCAGGCAGCAACTAATGGGGTATCATAGGGTTCAGTGCTGGGACCCCAGCTATTCACAATATACATTAATGATTTGGACAAAGGAATTGAATGCAATATCTCCAAATTTGCAGACAACACTAAGGTGGGTGGCAGTGTGTGCTGTGAGGAGGATGCTAAGAGGCTGCAGGGTGATTTGGACAGGTTGGCTGAGTGGGCAAATACTTGGCAGATGCAATATAATGTGGATAAATGTGAGGTTATCCACTTTGGTGGCAAAAACAGGAAGGAAGATTATTATCTGAATGGTGGCAGTTTAGGAAAAGGGGAAATGCAACGTGACCTGGGTGTCATGGTGGAACAGTCACTGAAGGTCGGCATGCAGGTACAGCAGGCGGTGAGGAAAGCTAATGGCATGCTGGCCTTCATAGCAAGAGGATTTGAGTATAAGACTAAAGATGTCTTGCTGCAGTTATACTGGGCCTTAGTAAAGCTACACCTTAAGTATTGTTGCAGTTTTGGTCTCCTAGTCTGAGGAAGGACATTCTTGCTATTAAGAGAGTACAGTGAAGGTTCACCAGACTGATTCCTGGAATGGCAGAACTGACATATGAAGAGAGACTGGATCGACTGGGCTTATACTCACTGGAATTTAGAAGAATGAAAGGGGATCTCCTAGAAACATATAAAATCCTCATGGAACTTGACAGACTAGATGCGGGAAGAATGTTCCCGATGTTGGGGAAGTCCAGAATTAGAGTTCACAGTCTAAGAATGAGAGGTAAGCCATTCAGGACTGAGATGAGGAAGAACTTCTTCACTCAGAGTTGTGAACCTGCGGAATTCTCTACCACAGAAAGCTGTTGGGGCCAGTTTGTTAGATATGTTCAAGAGGGAGCTGGATGTGGCTTTTGTGGCTAAAGGGATCAAAGGGTATGAAGAGAAAGTGGGAGTGGGATACTGAAAGTGCATGATCAGCCATGATCATATTGAATGGCGGTGCAGGCTCAAAGGGCCGAATGGCCTACTTCTGGACCTACTTTCTACGTTTCTATGTTTATCAGCTAAACATTACCATAAATGAACTCATTTCTCTAATAAATTGAGATAATCTCACAGTGGTTGAGCATCGATTACTGTCCGAATACTTGATGTTATCTACAAACCTAAGAAGCACTCCTTTGACACGTACATCAAGATCATTAACGATTGCAGCCTGTACCAAATTTCCAAATATCAATCCCTGTGGCTAACCTCTTCCTGTGGAACCCTTGTACAAATTGCTTAGGCCTGCACGTATTAATACCATAGTAACTACTGACCAAATTGATACAGTAAGAAGTTTAACAACACCAGGTTAAAGTCCAACAGGTTTATTTAACAGGTTTAAATAAACCTGTTGGACTTTAACCTGGTGTTGTTAAACTTCTTACTGTGTTTACCCCAGTCCAACGCCGGCATCTCCACATCATGACTACCAAATTGATAGTCAGAGAGATTGCATGCAATGTCTGCTGTTTAGTACAATGACTGAAAGAGGTTGCTTCTTCATGTGGTGGTAACCTAATTTCTCACTATGAAGGAAAGGTTTTAATTTGGCTGCTCCGTTAGGATAGGATAACTCGCCTTCTGGCCATTTTAAATGCAGCTCCTGATATCAGTAATGTGCACCTGACGTTCAATCCTTCCCAAAAGTTGTTGTGTGGTTTTCCTATCAAAAGTTTTTCCTGTGCATGCATGAGGTATGGAATTAATCCCAACTATTCATGGAAACCCTGTAAAACAGTTTTAGATTAATTCAACATTTCTCAGGCAAATGTGCTTCAACGGGGACTTGGTTCCATTTGTATCTATCCTTTGGATGCCATTTTAAACCAAGGCTCCGCTCCGCCTGCTCTGTCTCTCAGGTGGATATCAAAGACAAAGTGGTACTTTTTCAAAGCAGGGTACGAGACTTATCCTGATCAATAATTATCTCTCAATCCTCATCATGAGAAACAGATTATTTGGTCATTTTAACATTGTTTGTTGCTGTGTACAACATAGCAGTTGCCTTTCCGACATTAGTGACTCCACCTCACAAAATACTTCATTGATAGCAAAGTATTTTAGGGAATCCTGAAGTCATGAAAAGCACTTTATAAATCCAAGTGTCTTTTCTATTCATTTAACTTCCCCTCCCAAGATAATATTCAGTAAGAAGACTCACAACACCAGGTTAAAGTCTAACAGGTTTTTTTGGAATCATAAGCTTCCGGAGTGCTGCTCCTTCATCACCTGATGAAGGAGCAGCGCTCCAAAAGCTTGTGATTCCAAATAAACCTGTTGAACTTTAACCTGGTGCTGTGAGACTTCTTATTGTGCCCACCCCAGTCCAACGCCGGCATCTCCACATCAAGATAGTATTCAATCTGTGACCGGTGCTGAAATTCATGGTAATATCCCTGAACTAGTAATCCAGAGTTCCAGGCTAATGCCCTGGGTTCAAATCCCACCTCACAGTTGGTGGGATTTAAATTCAGCTAATAAACCTGGAATGTAAAGTTAGTTTCAGTAATGGTGACCACCTGAAACTATCATCGATTGTCATAAAAACCCATCTGGTTTACTAAGACCCTTCAGGGAAGCAATCTGCCATCCTCACCTAGTCTGGCCAACATGTGACTCCAGTGCCCCGCAACAATGTGATTGACCCTTAACTGCTCTCTGAAATGGCCTAGCAAGCCACTCAATTCAAGGGTAATTATGATCACTGGGTCAAAATTGTGGAACTCACTTCTTAATAGTACTGTGGATGTTCCTCGGGCTACACATGGACTGTGGCGGTTCACCACCACCTTCTCGAGAGCAATTAAGTATGGACAATAAATGCTAATCTAGTCAGTGACATACGGTTCCATGAAAGAATTGTAAAAAGTAGCAATAGACAACAAATGCTGGCTTTGTCATCAACACCCACATCCCATGAAAGAATTAAGGGGGATATGTGTAATCATTTTTTCTCTTTAATGGGTCTCATTATTGAGAGGATTATGTTCATAGCAGCCTGCAATTTGATTGCCAACACCACCTTAACACTTTTCTCCACTCTTCTGAAAGTGATGGATCTCACAGGATATTATTTAATGTACAACAGTCTGTCAGATCATCATCCTTTACTTGAGAAACCATAACTATGGAGAGTGTTGATAGGCTGTTCAATCAAAGCAGGCTATTACAATTTAGAGGCCAGCTGCTCGCAATTGCAGGCAGTGTCACTCAGAGCACTGGCTTCTGCCAGTATTGTTGCAAGACCTAGCCTGAGAATCACCGCTGGATCCCTGGACACAGGAGAATATGGTGGGATGGAGGTCACAGGAAGGAGCTTACCAGAGTTGGGGACAGGAGAGTTGGAGGCAAGGATAGGAGTGGCATTCAATGGCACCGCCCCACACTTCTCGGTGCCAGGTCCCTCAATCAGGCACTGAGGGCACCATGAGTAAGGGTTCCCCCATCCCCCGCAGTCCCCGTCCTGCCCCCCCAGTCCCTGTGCTACCCTCCCAGTCCCTCACCCTCCAAGCCACACACCATCCAGACATGGGACTATATCATTGTTCCTTCATTGTCACTGAGTCAAAATCCTATGTCCCTGTCTAACAGCACTGTGAGTGCACCTACACAAGGACTGCAGCGGTTCAAGAAGGCAGCTCACCACCACCTTCTCAAGGGCAATTAAGGATGAGCAATAAATGTTGGTCTAGCCAGTGATGCCAACATTCTACGAATGAATCACAAAAATTCTTTATAGGCAGTATATTCCCCCACTGCTCCTAATGAACACAGGAAGTCTTCTAAAAAAGGTTTCGCCAAACCCACCCACTGCAAAAGCAAAATACCATGGATGTTGGAAATCTAGAGAAAATGCTGAAAATCTCTGCAAATCAGATTTCAAGTCGATGACCTTGCATCAGAACTGAAGAAAGATAGAAAGCAAGAGTTTTTAAGCCAGTGGAAGGCAGAGGATGAGTGGCAGAAGAAGGAGTGGGGGAGGAGAAGGAAGAATGAAAGAAAGCGTCTAGGCGTGCAGCATGTTCATATAGACACAGGTTAGAGTGCGTGAGAAGAAATTGATACAGCCAATGTCACGCCTACAATGGTCACTCAAAAGATCTGGAAAGGGGGTAAGAGGCCAGAGGGAAGGGTCCAGGTGAAGGGAGAATGTTGGACATGGGTCAAGACATCGGGTGTGCATCCAAATGTCTTCATGCACTCGTGCAATATTTCAATGGGCAGAGTTAAATGTGGGCATGCGTGGGAGTCGGAAGCACGCCTGCCGACAATTAACTGGACAATTAGGTCCAATAAAGTCATCTAAAAGTGATTTCAGGTGGCCCATCTAAATTTCCAGTTGGCAGGCAGGCAGGCCTATTCGCCAGGCGGCCTTCACATTTTAGCTACAACCTCGATCCAGTGTGAGGTGAACTGTCAGAGCTGAAATTAAATTTAAAAAGCTGTTTGGGGTCTGAGGTTTCTTGAGTTTGAATGTGCTGCTCAGACACATTGTGCAGTGCTTTGTCATCACATTTAAGTTGCGGACAGCTGCAGCTCCCTGACACAGCTCTGCAGCAGCTGTCCACCTTGAGGGAGCCCATTAGAAGTGTTATCCCGCACCCTCCCTTTCTGGTCTTGGCACTCACTAATGCAGTACTTTCCAAATGTAATCACTGTTATAATGCCGAAAATGCAACAGCCAACTTGCTGTTTCTGAAGCCTTGCTGTGCGCAATGTGAAAATGATCAGATACTTTAGTGATGTTGTTTGAAGGGAAAATATTGACACAGACACTTGGGAGAAAATCCCTGCCTTTAAAACTAGTGTTGTGGGATATTTTAGTGCCCCTCCAACAATGCAGCACTCCTTTAGTACTGCACTGCAAGGTAAACCGGCACAATGGTTAGCACTGCTGCCTCACAGCGCCAGGGACCCGGGTTTGATTCCCAGCTTGGGTCACTGTCTGTGTGGAGTTTGCACATTCTCCCGAGTCTGCGTGGGTTTCCTTTGGGTGCTCAGGTTTCCTCCCACAGTCCAAAGATGTGAGGGTTAGGTCGATTGGCCGTGCTAAATTGCCCTTTAGTGTCAGGAGGACTAGCTAAGGTAAAAGCATGGGGTTACAGGGATAGGGCCTGGGTGGGATTGTGGTCAGTGCAGACTCGATGGGCTGAATGGCCTCCTTCTGCAATGTAGGGATTCTATGATTTTAAAGTTTATTTATTATTCACAAGTAAGGCTTACATTAACACTGCAATGAAGTTACTGTGAAATTCCCCTAGTTGCCAAAGTCCAGCGCCTGCTCAGGTCAATGCACCTAACCAGCACGTCTTTCAGACGGTGGGAGGAAACCTACGCAGACACGGGGAGAACTTGCAAATTCTACACAGACAGTGACCCAAGCCGGGAATCGAACCTGGGTCCCTGGCGCTGTGAGGCAGCAGTGCTAACCACTGTGCCACCGTGCCACCCATCTAAATCATTCTAAATCCTGGAATAGGACTTGAGCCTACAATCATCTGACGCAAAAACAAGAAAGATATCACTAAGCCAAAGCGGACACATTGGGAGATGACTAATATTTCTTTTAACTTACCACAGGAAAACATCAGTTTCATTGGTGCTTTATTCTATCGTGTAAAACAACAATGCAGTGCAGAATATTGTGAATCGGGGAAGATAGGTGAGACAAATGCCATATACTAGAAAATATACATTCTCCAAAGTTTTCTGTAGAGACAACACTAATGAGAGTCTTTCTAGTTCACTCGGACTATGCAAATATTAGGTGGGATTTAATATCTCTGATAGTGAATTTTGAGGTGGGGAATGCATTTAATCATGCAGGAGGGTGTGAGCTGGAAATCCTGGCACCTTTCTGCCTGTTTAAATCATTGGGTGGGAAGGCTCGTGAATGTGGGCAATTCACGCCAACTTAAGGGTCTCAGGCTGCCATTGCTGGTACTCCAGCAGTAGCAAGCAGCGGAATTGCCACACAGAAAGCTCAAAAAGCAAACCAACCAGCCAGGGCATGACCTCTGTTGCCAACATTTAACTCTGCCCATTGCCTTGTTTTCCTTCACAGATGAAACAGAGGACCTAAAAATCACACAGCTCCCCCAAGCAATCAATATTTCAGAGGGAAGTAGTGAAACAATGACATGTTTATGGAACATCGGGCACAGCGAGCGTATTAGAGTGGCCTGGTCAAAGGACTATATTAACATTTTTACAAAAATTGGCAAAGGAAACTATAAATCTGATGGAAGAGAATACATTATTGAAGGGAACTACTCAAATCTGACCATTCGTAATGCTGTTCTAAATGACTCAGGTCTATATCATTGTGAAGTGTTTGTGGAAATACCACCACCAGTCCGTCGAGCAAGTGGAGAAGGAACATTGGTAAATGTCTTTGGTAAGTTACTTTCAGAGCCAATGACTTTTCATATTTAACTGATATATAAAAGCAGCAGGGGTCTACTTGCGTAGCTCCCATCCAGGTAAATCTTGATTGTCATTCTCAGTTCTAATAGAGAGCTGATTCTACCTAGGTGGTTAACAGAAAGATTGTAACCTAGTAAAGCCATGCCAATATACTGTGCTTAAATAAAAAGATACTTTCTCCCTTTGTTTTTAACTTATTTTTCTCTTGAATGTGCTAACCGATGTTTGCATGTAGTTCCACCCTCTCACACCTCATACATGTATATAAACACAGCCACTGAAACTGAGCTTCTGTATGAGTTCTCCTGCTGCAGCTTTGTCTGGGGACTGGCAGAATCTCCTAAGAAATGGCCATTCATGGCCATTTATCTTGACTCAAGCCTTCCCGGATCCCAAATCTACCACCATAACTATCTATTCCCTACTCCCTCATATTCAGTCCTCACACTGCACGCATATCTTTATACTCTCAGAGCTGCTGGATGGGGATCAGGAGTAACAACCTGGACTGACTAACTCAGCAGACAGTGAGAGCTGGACCTTACTTCTCTTTTAATCTCAGCATCACTGCTTATTATTGCGATTGGTGAAGTAATCTGATAATAATCCTAAAATACCCCTTGGTTTCTGAATTGTTCAACAAGATACATCACAATTAGGGAAATAAGGGGAGAGAAATAAACTTTTACCACTTTATAAGCCACTTCAGTTATACATACATCTTTGTCACACAAGATCAGGACCTCATCTGCACTTGAGCAATGCTCTTGAAACAAGCTTAATGGCCCTGAATGTCTAACCTTGTTCTACACTTTCTTGTTATGAAGAGGGGCTTTCTATTCTGACATAAAAGATTGGGTGGAGATTTTTAACAAATCGAAATACAGCTTTAAAATCTTTCAGCAACTTCGGTAACACAGTTGGTTAAAAAAAATACTGTGTAACTGAGTGGTGGAAACACCTGAAATCGGGCTGTGATGAGTTAACTGATTTCATGAGGGACCAGGCGGGAGTCAGGAGATGGGATAGGTCCCATGCTGCCTGCCTGCCTCTGTCTCCTGCCTGCCATGATGTGGGATTTACATGGGCTCAGTGTCTTGATGACTCTTGAGACAGGGCTGGCAGGCAGGGGGAATTGAGGGAGCAGGAATGGAGGGACACGTTCTGGCTTGTTTCATCAGCCAATTAGCCATATGGCTGCCCTTCTATATGTGTGGCCTTAGAACAATGAGTGGACCTTCAAGTGACCAAGGGCAAATGGAGAGTTGGAACTCAGTAAAATTTAATTGCTGCTCAGAGTTTTTTTGTCCAAACTTTTATTTTTTTTGCATCAACAATGAAACTGTTTCTGTGCAGCCACCCCTATTCCTGTCAGGCTGCACCTCCAGAGAGCTCCTAATGGCCACCCACCCCTATGAACATTTCAGCTCCCTCATGTCCTCAACCTGTCTTAATTAACAAGGCAGTTGGGCGGCTTCACTTTTCCACTTGTCCCCACTCCCACTTCCTCACTCATTCCTCTGTCCTCGGGCAAGTCAGGAATAGACAAAATGCTGGTATTACAGGCCACTTGAACCCTCTTTTTTCCATCTCACTTCCAAAGGATGTGCAGGTTAGGTGGATTGGCTGTGCTAAGTTGCCCCTTAGTGTCACAAGATGTGTAGATTGGGAGATTAGCGGGGTAAATATGTGGGGTACGGGGATAGGATGGGGTGATGTGGACCTGGATAGGATGCTCATTTGGAGAGTCGGTGCAGACTCTATGGGCTGAATGGCCTTCTGCACTGTGGGGATTCTATGATTGCTGGACTGGAAAATCTGGTCCGAAGATTCCCACAGAATACTGCTATCTAGTGACCTCTGCTGGAAAGTGTGTATACTTGCACCTTGGGTGAGGACAGTTTCAGGCTATGTTGTGATGTTTCAGTTACATATTCTGCTCATGTAGCACTTATAGACCAGGATTATATGCAACAAATTACTTACTACAGGAGGATGGATAGTAAACCGAGAGCCATAACCATGCACAGTAGGGTACACTGTTTCCAATAATTATTTTAGATCTATTTGAATGTTTTAAGATATTCGGCTTTAATTCAAACTCAGAATAAAGTAACCAAGTGAAAATAAGTTCAGCTTCCAGTTTGTTAAGCCTATAAAATACAGTTTTAATAAAATCTAAATTGGTGCTATGGAAAGTGCAGGACTTCTCAATTCAACTGTTAGAATAAAGATTCTGGGGGCTAGGTTTATGGCCTTCCAACCTTCTTCAGCCCATGTGTCATTGTGAATAGTAGAATATCCATTCATTCCACTAGAATAGAATAGAACTTTATTGTCTACACAAAAGTGGAAATTTGTCTTTGGATTCACCTGCAGTATAACATATAATCATATAATCAATCGTTAGTTTAAAAACAATGAATATTTCATTATATCTCCATTCATACATTTGTGCATATATAGCATACATCCACACCATACAAACATAATACATTGCATTCTGCCATTAAAACACTTACTGCAGTTGAATAAATAAAAACAGTGGATTGAGTTTCCATTATGTTATTTAGTAAGCTTATGGCACTGGAAACGAAAGACCCCTTGAACAGATTTTCCCAGCTATTGGCATTTTAAAGAACTGGCCCAAATTAGACCATAAGACATAGGGGCAGAATTAGGCCACTCGGCCCATTGAGTCTGCTCCGCCATTCAATCACGGCTGATATTTCTCTCATCCCCATTCTCCTACCTTTTCCCAATAACCCCTGACCCCCTTATTAATCAAGAACCTATCTTTCTCTGTCTTAAAGACACTCAATGACCTGGCCTCCACAGCCTTCTGCGGCAAAGAGTTCCACAGATCCACCAAATTGAGGATAGAAAGAGTGAGAGGGATCACAAATGATGGTCTGAGCTTTTCTCTTGACTGTGTTGTCGAATAGGTTATCCAGCTGTGTCTGCTGTCTACCAATGATTTTACCTGCAGTGTTGACAATGCTGGCCAGCTTACTATTGCATTTCACATTCACGCTACCAGACCAGACTGTCATGTTGAATGTTAGGGTGCTCCCTACCTGACTTTTATATACCCTCTCTAAACCATCTTGATTCTTTCCAAACCCTTCCAGTTTTCCGATTAAAAACAGATGCTGGCTAGTCTTTTTAAAAGTACAGTAGGTGTTCTCTATGAAGCTTAGCTTCTGATCTATATGTGTTTTTATGTTGCAGGATAATCAATATAATTATTGTAAATTAAATTTATTAAAAACAGAATATATACACAATTGCAGGCTTGCAGCCTGGTTGCAGCTTACATTGACAAGTCTTGTCTGCCCGCAGACTCCCAACAGTTATCCCTCCAATCAGGTTTTGCTCTAGCTATGGTGCCAAAATGACTCCTATCGTAGTCACAAAGAACATCCTATGTGATTGTGACTCAGATAAAATTTACTTCCCCGTCTTTCTCAACCTGCCTGCAGCCTTTGACAGAGTCGGCCTCACCACCTTCACCCAACACCACTCCATTGTCTTCCAGCTGGGTGGACCTTCTCTCACCTGGTTTAGGGCGGCACGGTAGCACAGTGGTTAGCACTGCTGCTTCACAGCTCCAGGGTCCCGGGTTCGATTCCCGGCTCGGGTCACTGTCTGTGTGGAGTTTGCGCATTCTCCTCGTGTCTGCATGGGTTTCCTCCGGGTGCTCCGGTTTCCTCCCACAGTCCAAAGATGTGCGGGTTAGGTTGATTGGCCAGGTTAAAAATTGCCCCTTAGAGTCCTGGGATGCGTAAATTAGCGGGTAAAAAAAAAAGGGATTAGCGGGTAGGGCCTGGGTGGGATTGTGGTCGGTGCAGACTCGATGGGCTGAATGGCCTCCTTCTGCACTGTAGGGTTTTCTATGATTCTATTTCTATGATTTCTATGGTTCCATTCTTATCCATCTAATTATAGCTGGAGGATCACTTGCAGCAGCTTCTCTTCCTTGGGCTCCTTTTACATGCTGCCCCCACCCCCACCCCGGCATCATCCAAATGTGCAGCATTAGTTTTCATGTATGTACTGATTACACCCAGCTCTCCCGACCACCACCTCCCTCAGCCTGTCTACTGTAGGAAGCTCCAACATCCAGAATTGGATGAGAAGAAATGTTCTCGAGTTAAATATTGGGAATACTGTAGGCATTGTTTTCATTTACCATTGAAAACTCCATTTCCTACTTATGGATTCCATCTTTCTCCCTGGCATTATCTGAGACTAAACCAATCTGTTCACAACTTTGATGTTATTCTTACCCTCACCGAGCTTCTGACCATGTATTTGTGCTGTCATTAAAACCCACCTATTCCACCTCCATTATATTGTCGAACTTCGCCCCTGCTTCAGCTCATCTGCCGCTAATATCCTCATTCATTGATTAGTTACCTAGAGACTTGACTATCTCTGTAATCTCCTCCAGCCCATAACCCGTCAAGACATCTGCGCTCATCTAATCCTGAGCCTCTCTGATTTTAATCATTCCTTCATTTGTGGCTGTACTTTCAAGTTGCTTTGGTTCCAAGCTCTGGAATATGTACCTAAACCTCTCTATCTCACTTTCCTCCATTAAAACACTTCTTAAAATTTGGTTCTTTGACCAAGCTTTTGGTCACCTGATCTAATATCTCCTTGTATGGCTAAGTATAATATTCTGTTTTATAATACTCGGGTAAATATAAGTTATTGTTCAAGAAGGTCCACTACCCACTGGGGTGGCATATTGGCACAGTGGTTAGCACTGCTGCCTCACAGCGCCAGGAACCCGGGTTCAATTCCAGCCTCGGGTCACTGTCTGTGTGGAGTTTACACGTTCTCCCCATGTCTGTGTGGGTTTCTTCCGGATGCTCCGGTTTCCTCCCACAGTCCAAAGATGTGCGGGTTAGGTGGATTGGCTATGCTAACTTGACCCTAGTGTCCGGGGGATTAGCAGGGTAAATGTGGGGGGTTTACGGGAATAGGGCTGGGTGGGATTGTGGTCAGTACAGACTTGATGGGCCGAATGGTCTCTGTCTGTACCTGTAGGGATTCTATGGATTCTATGATTCTCAAAGGGAACCAAGGATGCTTCATATAAGGGTTGCTGGTGATGCTCATATCCCAAAAGTGAATAAAAACTAATATTTGTGCGACTAAAGTCCCCTTAACAATATGTGTCTTGTTTTTTAATATAGCATTCCAAAAGAACAATCTGGTTATTTGGCTGTTGGCAGCAATCAGTCCCGCAATGCTGATTGTGATTGTAGCTTTATGCTGCTGCTGCAGAAACATGAAGAACAGGAGACAGAACGGTGAGAGATGTGTATTTCACACACTATTTTCTCCCCCAGACATAGACTTACATTTATATATATGTATTTATATTCTTTTATAGTTTGTTTTAGGAAATATATCTAATTTGAGGAGGAGATAAGTATCAAGCAACTGCAGTACAAATCTATTTCTGATAATGTCATTATGTTAGAAGATAAAGAAAGAAAATGATGTAAAAGCAATTTTTTAAAAATTCATTTACGGGATGTCGGCTGGGCCAGAATTTATTGCCCCTCCTCAAGTGCCCATCATTTCAGAGTGCATTTGAGAATTAACCACATTGCAGTGCATCTGGTGTCACACGTAGGCCAGACCGGGCAAGGATGGCAGATTCCCTTCCCTAAAGGAAATTAGTGGACTAGTGTTATGTCAATCAACAATAGTTTCATGGTTACCATGAGACTTCCATATTTTTATTGAATTCAAATTTCATTATCTGCCATGATGGGATTTTGAACCCAGGTCCCCAGATCTTGCCCTCGGGCTCTGGATTACTAACCGCTGCCTCCCCTGCTACGCCACTGCTTCCCCTTTACAACAAATGCAGTTACATCCCTTTAAAAACAATGTCCAGAACAGCAGAATGGTCCCTTGCAGCCAACGTGTTATCTGACCTTGCACTCTTTACGTTCAGCTGATCTGGTGATTATCACTTGTGAAACAAGGTTCCCAAAAAACACGTCACTATGGCGAAAAAACTGCATTCATAATCTAAAAGAGTGGCCTCATAGCAATGCATCAATCCCCAGGTTTACACATCATGAAGACTTTCACTAAAGCTAGGACTTAAACATTGGATTTTCCGAAAACTGCCGGGACCAAATACAGAAATTTTGCTATGTTGGATTTCTGTCTAGACTTAAAAGTTTTAGTAACCCAGATTCCATTCACTTTCTATAGTTTTATTTATCTATTTATTTTTATTAATCTAAAATGGCTGCAAACTCTTGATCTGGGGTTCTATATCAGTAGGGCTGCTGATCTTGAAGTATTGAATGAGCCAATTTATCCCAAGATGTACCCTGTATGACATTGAAATTTAGAATGGGGAGGGGCTGTTAACTGCGAGAGGGCTTCCAGTGGGATACTGCTGGTTTTCATAGAATCCCTACAGTGCAGAAGGAGGCCATTCAGCCCATTAAGTATGCACCGACTCTACGACTGAGCATCTTACCAAGGCCCAACCAGCTCTATCCCCGTAACCCCATGCATCTCCCCTGCTAATCCCCCTAACCTACATATCTTTGGACACTAAGGGGCAATTTATCATGGCCAATCCACCTAACTGGCACATCTTTGGACTGTGGGAGGAAACCGGAGCACCCAGAGAAAACCCACAGGGAGAATCTGCAAACTCCACACAGACAGTCACTCAAGGTTGGAATCAAACCCAGGTCCTTGGTGCGGTGAAGCAGCAGTGTTAAACATTGTGTCAGCACACCACCCATTCTGTTCTGCTTCCTGCCAGACCGGGGCAGTAGAAGGCTAGGGTGTTTTGAGCTGGGCCTAGAATGGGCAGGGTGGAGGAAAGTGGCTTTCGGACTCCAGGAACTCTGGCTGGTTAGCAGTAGAGCCTGTAGGTAGGGGATTCTGGGGGGAAATTGAGGGAGGGGGTACAGTGAAGGCTTGAACTTTCTTGGAAAACCACTCCTGCACCCTGTTGGTCACACAAAGGATTATAAATCCTGGAGGGATTCATCATTTTGGACAGACAAAGCCTGTTGAGTCATACTGAAACTGATTTTACAAGTCTCTAACCTTTGATCTTTAAAGGCATTTATAGTTCCTGTTCTCCCCTGCTATTACCTCATCTGAGACTTGACTTCTTTAGAGCAGAGATCCACGTGTTGAAATCTGGGAGTTTTCTGATCTGTGTAGCTCAGAACTATGCCTTCACTCACCATAATTAATTACTAAAAACCGTGGTCACATTTCCAAGTATTTTTCCCACATGCTAAAGAAGAGGTAAGAGCAGCAAAGAACGCATTTAGGGCAAAGATGATAAAGGAATTTTAAAAAGAACACGTACTGTTAAATGAATGCCAGGTCAGATGGTGAAGTACAAATCCAGATACAAATCTTTTTCATGACAGTAAATGTATTTGTAAACTGCAGCATTATATATCATTGTGTCCTACTTACCAACTAACACAATGTCCCAGGAGTCGGTTTTATAAAAAAATTTTTTAATACTCTTTTGTGTAAATCAAAGAAACAAATTAACTAATTAACCAAAGAACAACCCCTGAAAGGGCATTTTAACAGAAAACAAATCTTTTAAGAAAACTTCTCAATCTTAGGTTAAAATAGCATTCCTGGGGCACCAATCACCCAAGCTCTCTCTCTCTCCAAGGACACCCAGGCACAGGCATAATCACAGAAGAGAGGTAGACAATCAGGTTGCAACCACATACTGCCTGGGCCTAATCCTTCTTCATAATCTTTGGAGTAAAAATCAAATCAAAAAATGAACTAATTACCAGCCCTTTAGAGGGATGCAATTCCCTTTTAATCTGTACTGAAGATACTTAATCAATCAACACCCTCCACCCATCTTAACAATACAATTAACATAACATGAACTCCTACAGGAAGACAGGAGTCCAAAATAATTAATAGATAAAAAAAATTAGGATGAAAAAGAACTTTGAATTTTGTTACTCGTTTTTATAATATGGTAATCATTAGACCGCCACAGAAAATAGCAATGTAGTTGGGCTGCCAACTTGGTGGATTTAAATCAAAAGTGGAAATTGAAGGAAAGATTTGAAGGATAAATAACTTTTCCCTTTTGCGTTTAAACATACCACTTTTCTGTTCTGAATAAGATTAGCATTAGTTACAGGGCACACTTTGCCCATTTGTGAGCTAGAATAATACCTCAGTTGTCTTCTTACTTTTCATAGTTTTAGATCGCACACAATTTCTGCAGAGCTAACTGAAATACGAGGAAAAATACCACAAACAAAAGGTAAATAAGACAACAAGACTCTTTAGGGTAGACCTTGTCTTTGTGCAATCACGTAAAGCAGGTGATTGCGTTTGACTGCCCATTGTACATCTCTCCTGATTAAAGATACAAAACTGACTGCTGACTTTCTCAGACTCATTTCTCACTATCAAACAAAGATAAGACCTACCCCTTTGCGTCCGCTGAGCTTTTACTCTCATATAATTTAGTAATTCACCATGCACAGGACAGCATACACAAATCACTGGACTCTTCAAATGTGACTATCAAATTAGCCTCACTTGAGAATATAAATTAGACAAATAATTGTTTGGTAGTACAGAACTTGAATATTGACCTTATTCTGAGCCTTGCAAATAGGGCCCAAGCCATTTACTCACCATGTAAGCCCGAAGAAGAAATAAAGCACATTAAAGCCATCCTGTGGAATGACCCTGATCAGATCATCATATGATATACAAATTAGCGGCAGGAGTAGGCCACACGGCCCCTCAAACATGCTCTGCCATTCAATAAGATGATGGCTGATTCGATTGATCAACCTTTGAACTGCTTGCTTATCAATAATCTATCTGCCTCCACCTTAAAAATATTCAAAAACTCTGCTTCCACAACCTTTTGAGGAAAGTAGTTCCAAACACCCATGATCCTTTGAGAAAAATAAATTCTCCTCATGTTTGTCTTTAATGGGTGACCCCATATTTTTAAACAGTGACCCCCGGTCCTAAATTCTTCTGCATCCACCCTGGCAAGACCCCTCTAGATCCTACCTGTTTCAATCATGTCATCTTTTCTAAATTCCTGTCCCCTTGGACCCCTGTCCAACCTTTCTTTGTAAGACAACCCACTCATTCCAGATATTAGTCTATTTAACATTCTCTGAATTGTTTCCAATGCATTGATATCCTTCCTTAAATAAAGAGAGAAATACTGTACAGAGTACTTCAGATGTGGCCTCACCAATATAACTAAAGAATAACCATCCTACTTTTGCGTTCAATTCCCCTCGCAATAAATGATAATATTCTATTAGCTTTCCTAGTTATCTGCTGTACCTGCACACTAACTTTTTGTGATTCATGCATGAGGTCACCCAGATCCTTCTGTATCTCAGAGCTCTGCAATCTCTCATAAGAACATAAGAAATAGGAGCAGGAGTAGGCCATCTAGCCCCTCGAGCCTGCCCCGCCATTCAATAAGATCATGGCTGATCTGACGTGGATCAGTACCACTTACCCGCCTGATCCCCATAACCCTTAATTCCCTTACCGATCAGGAATCCATCCATCCGCGCTTCAAACATATTCAGCGAGGTAGCCTCCACCACCTCAGTGGGCAGAGAATTCCAGAGATTCACCACCCTCTGGGAGAAGAAGTTCCTCCTCAACTCTGTCTTAAACCGACCCCCCTTTATTTTGAGGCTGTGTCCTCTAGTTTTAACTTCCTTACTAAGTGGAAAGAATCTCTCTGCCTCCACCCTATCCAGCCCCCGCATTATCTTATAAGTCTCCATAAGATCCCCCCTCATCCTTCTAAACTCCAACGAGTACAAACCCAATCTCCTCAGCCTCTCCTCATAATCCAAACCCCTCATCTCCGGTATCAACCTGGTGAACCTTCTCTGCACTCCCTCCAATGCCAATATATCCTTCCTCATATAAGGGGACCAATACTGCACACAGTATTCCAGCTGCGGCCTCACCAATGCCCTGTACAGGTGCATCAAGACATCCCTGCTTTTATATTCTATCCCCCTCGCAATATAGGCCAACATCCCATTTGCCTTCTTGATCACCTGTTGTACCTGCAGACTGGGCTTTTGCGTCTCATGCACAAGGACCCCCAGGTCCCTTTGCACGGTAGCATGTTTTAATTTGTTTCCATTGAGATAGTAATCCCATTTGTTATTATTTCCTCCAAAGTGTATAACCTCGCATTTATCAACGTTATACTCCATTTGCCATATCCTCGCCCACTCACTCAGCCTGTCCAAATCTCTCTGCAGATCTTCTCCGTCCTCCACACGATTCACTTTTCCACTTATCTTTGTGTCGTCTGCAAACTTCGTTACCCTACACTCCGTCCCCTCCTCCAGATCATCTATATAAATGGTAAACAGTTGCGGCCCGAGTACCGATCCTTGCGGCACGCCACTAGTTACCTTCCTCCAACCGGAAAAACACCCATTTATTCCGACTCTTTGCTTCCTGTCGGATAGCCAGTCCCCAATCCACTTTAACACACTACCCCCAACTCCGTGTGCCCTAGTCTTCTTCAGCAGCCTTTTATGGGGCACCTTATCAAACGCCTTTTGGAAATCCAAAAACACCGCATCCACCGGTTCTCCTCCATCAACCGCCCTAGTCACATCTTCATAAAAATCCAACATGTTCGTCAAGCACGACTTTCCCCTCATGAATCCATGCTGCGTCTGATTGATCGAACCATTTCTATCCAGATGCCCTGCTATCTCCTCTTTAATAATGGATTCCATCATTTAGATAATATGTTTCTTTTGTATTGTTCCTGGCAAAATGGACAACTTCACATTTTCCCACATCATATTCCATTTGCCAGATCTTTGCCGCACTACCAGAAGGACGTGGAGGCGTTAGAGAGAGTGCAGAGAAGGTTCACCAGGATGTTGCCTGGTATGGAGGGTCTTAGCTAGGAGGAGCGATTGGGTAAACTGGGCTTGTTCTCCCTGGAAAGATGGAGAATGAGGGGAGACCTAATAGAGGTGCACAAAATTATGAAGGGTATAGATAGGGTGTACAGTGGGAAGCTTTTTCCCAGGTCGGAAGTGACGATCACGAGGGGTCACGGGCTCAAGGTGAGAGGGATAATTCAGATATCAGAGGGACGTTTTTTACACAGAGAGTGGTGGGGGCCTGGAATGCGCTGCCACGTAGGGTGGAGGCAGACACGCAGGCATCGTTTAAGACTTACCTGGATAGTCACATGAGCAGTCTGGGAATGGAGGGATACAAACGAATGGTCTAGTTGGACTAATGAGCGGCACAGGCTTGGAGGGCCGAAGAGCCTGTTTCCTGTGCTGTACTGTTCTTTTTTCACTCACCTAACTTAGCCATGTCTCTTTGTAGCCTCCTTATGTCCACTTCACACTTTACTTTCCTACCTAACTTTGTATCATTTGCAATCTCCAATCTCTTCATCCAAATCATTTATATGGTTGTAAAACGTTGAGGCCCCAGCACTGATCCCTATGGCACAACACTTGTTACATCATGCCAACCAGAAAAAGACCCATTTATACCTACACTCAGTTTCCTGTTATTTAGCCAGTCTTCTATCAATGTTAATATGTTACCCCCTACACCGTGAGCTTTTATTTTCTGCAATAACCTTCGATCTGGCACATTATGAAATGCTTTCTGGATATCCAAGTACAGTACATTCCCTAGCACATGTTACTTCTTCATAGAACTCCAGGAAATTAGTTAAACATGATTTCCCACTCACAAAACCATGTTGACTCTGCTTGATTACTTTGAATTCATCCAAGCGCTCTGCTATAAAACTTATTTAATAATAGCTTCTAACATTTTCCCTATTGCAGATGTTAAGCTAACAGGCCTGTAGTTCCCCGCTTTCTGACTCCCTCTTTTTTTGGGGAAATGAGTTACATTCTCAATTTCCCAATCTAATGGAACCTTCATCGAATCTTGCGATTTTGGAAAATTCACCAATTCATCAACTATCTCACTAGTCATTTTTTAAGATCCTAGGATGAAGCCCATTGGGATCTGGGGACTTGTCAACCCGCAGTTCCAATCATTTGCTCAGTCCCAGTTCCCTGCTAATTGTAATTTTCTTGAGTTCTTCCCTCTCTTTCATTTGCTGATTTACAGCTATTTCCGGAATGCTACTTGTGTCCTCTATAGTGAAGACTGGTGCAAAATACCTGTTCAATTCATTTGCCATCTCCTTATATGCCATTATTAATTCCCCAAACTCACTTGGACAAGCCTGGCAGTTAACTGTTCCATGCTACATTCACCATGGCAACACCTCTACCAATCAGAGTCCACTTGCCAACCAATCAGCATTCTCTTCTCATGCAGTGTAAATTGTTGTTTCCCCATTACAATTGGAAAATTCTTGTGAGCTATTCTGATGAGTGCAAGACAAAAAGCTTTGATAGCATTTTTCTTTTTTCAGCAATAAATTAGACAATTGTTTCACAGAATAGTAGTGAATTAAATTATCGCTAGGAACAGTAGATTTAAAACTGAGATGAAGAGAAGCTACTTCTCTCAGAGGGTGGTGAATTTGTGGAACTCACTGCCCTGTAGCGCAGTGGAGTCTGATTTGTTGAATAGTTTCAGGAAGGAGATAAATATATTTCTAATTAAAAAGGGATAATGGGATATGGAGACCAGTGGGGAGGTGGATTTGAGACCAGGGAGAGATCAGCCATGATCTGATTAAATGGCGGAGCAGGCTCGAAGGGTTGAATTTGTCTATTTCTGCTCCTAATTCCTATGTTCCTATGTTTCCTATCTTGTCCTTGGTAGTAATATTTATATCTACAACCAATGTCTCCTGATTTGCTGCCTTCCATTTTGTTTTCTGGAGATCCATGATTTGCATCCTTTTCCCACCATCAGGTCAATTACTTCACTGCTTCTCTTTGTCAGGCTACTGGCATTTAGGCTTACTCTTTTTCAGTTAAGTCATCTTTTTATTTCTCCTTCAGGCTTTCTTCTTTAGCCTTCCATGCTCATTGGAATGTAACCCTTACTCATTCCTCATAGGGATCCTGCTTGTCGCTTGTAGGGTATGCCATAACATGGGTGCCAATTCCATTCATATGAACCATCATGTGGATTTGTCAGGTGGCTTTGCAGCCAGATGTCCTTCCTGCCACTAACTGTTCCCATTTATCCTCTTTTTTTTTTAGGTCAAACCAAACCAAGTAAACAAACTCAGATTAAATCAGGACAAAGTAAAAGGGGCAGCTCCCCAAAAAGGAGGGGGAACAGCCCGAACAGAAATCAAAGTACAAAGGAAACTTAAAAACATCAAATTAAAATGTGATTATTGGGGTCAATAATGCACCCCAACCCCTGCGGTGCCCAGCGGGCGTTTAAAATGTGATTATTGGGGTCAATAATGCACCCCAACCCCTGCGGTGCCCAGCGGGCGTGCAAATGCTGAAAGATCAGTGTGTATCTGCAGCATCTTCCCCAAGGTACTTTTCAAAACTCATTTTGATAGACTCCCAAC
Source organism: Mustelus asterias (assembly GCF_964213995.1). NCBI lineage: Eukaryota > Metazoa > Chordata > Chondrichthyes > Carcharhiniformes > Triakidae > Mustelus > Mustelus asterias. The sequence goes on from NC_135801.1 coordinate 171,121,503, forward strand.
TATCCCAAGGGAAGGCAAGTACAGCAGGTAATTAGGAGGGCAAATGATATGTCAGCCTTAGACTGCTGTGAAAGAGTAAAGAAGTTTTGTTGCTCTCATATAGGTGAGACCGCTCCTGGAATATTGTATACACATTTGATCTCCAGACCCAAAGGATATACCTGCCCAAGAGGGAGTGCAGTTCCCATTTATCTGGGCTGGGGACCTGCATCAAATGATTTGCCTGCACCAGTCGTTAGGTTATAGGCCACCCTACTGTCATCATTGACAAAACATGTCTGAACTACACAACTGTATAGCATTGGAGATAAAAACAGAAAATGCTGGAAATATTCAGTGGCTCTGGCAGCATCTGTGGAGAGAGAAGCAGAGTTTAATGCTTCAAGTCTGTGACCTCTCATCAAACCTTTTGTCACTTTGTGACAAAAAGGACACTTTCCTGGGTCTGTAACAATCAGACTGGATTGCCTGAGCACTTTGAATATAAGAAAATTGGAGTCCAGCCTGTAAAGCCACCTGGTTTTCCAGTATCCACGTGAACCAATGTTATTCAGTGGACTGGGCATAGACCCAGGTAAATCTTCTATGTACTGGGTGAAAAGTGAAAGAAGCAATAATTTACTACCAGTAATACACAGATACTTTTAGCACATCTTTTAGTAACAGAGCTATATGCAGCAAAGTACTGGTATCTGAACCTTTTATCCATGGAACCTGGTTGAAATCAAGCACAGACTAAAGCCAGGTTTCCCTGACAGAGGTGAAATATCTTTTTCATTCCTTCACAGGATGTCAGCATTGTTGGCAAAGCCCTGAAGGTGGCATCATTGCCAAGAACTAGATGCCGAGAGAAGGTGGTGGTTGTCTGCCTTCTTAGCAGTTTTTTATAACTAAATTATACAACTAAGTAGCTTGCTAGGCCACTTCGGAGTACACTTAAGCTTCAAGTTCCATACTGGACATGAGTCCCTAATGAACTATTTAATGACAAGCTTCATGGATACTCTATTTTATTATTAACTGTTCTTTGTTTGCTAAGTTGTTCAACTGGATTCAAATTCTTAAAATGCCAGGGTAGGATTTGAACTTAAATTTTTTGGATCATAAGCCTAGGCCTCTGGACTAATAGTCCAGTAGCAGAATGACTGTTCATGTAATGCATTAGGCAATTCCAATCCAATGCCTAATTTGTGCAGCTTGTAGCATTTATTGGTAATCCCAAGTCAAAGATACCATAGCTGCTTGTGTGGAGTACAAAATTGTTACACTTGTGAAATTCTGTTTTATTCCTTGATGGTTGGAGTTAAGCTCGAAAAACGGACAGCTGAAATGTCTGGGGGCAGAGTAACACCTTGGCTGTCCCTTAAACACCCAAATCTGCCTGGTGCAATTTTCAGGTGTGGGAGGCTCCTTAGATATGTAACTTGGGATCCAACGCTGGTTCTACTTAACTTGTACCAGACTGAGGGACAATTCTTTTCACACAGAGGGTGGTGAGTGTCTGGAACGAGCTGCCAGAGGCAGTAGTAGAGGCGGGTATAATTTTGTCTTTTAAAAAGCATTTAGACAGTTAAATGGGTAAGATGGGTATAGAGGAATATGGGCAGATGCGGGCAATTGGGATTAGCTTAGTAGTAAAAACTGGGTGGCATGGACAAGTTGGCCGAAGGGCCTGTTTCCATGCTGTAAACCTCGATGACTATACAGATTGTCAAAAATTTTATATATACTGAGAAATCCAGGCCAAACATTTTCTAAAGTACCACTAATGTAATGTGCCTGAGGCACTATATTCTGTTTGTGCTATTTTCAACTGAACGTGAACATCATAATATCTTATCAATTGACTGTAGCCTGATATTTATAATAATAGTGTCATTTGATATTTCCTGTGCAGACAGTTCTGTGTATGAAAACTCTTCCATAATAAAGAAAGAAGCACTTAAGCAGAAGATAGAGAAAAGGTGAATAATTCTTTGCTGTATACTGAAGAAAAGGCCCCAGTAAGCACGGCTAATTCTGCTGCTAATGCTCTGACAAATAGTTGCTGATAGTCTGTATGCATCCATTTTTTAAAAATGTGTGACAAAGGTAAACTATCCCTCCTCGTCCTTCTGGGCCTGTCTGCACCCATAAGTAAGAAGTCTAACAACACCAGGTTAAAGTCCAACAGGTTTAGTTGGTAGCAAAAGCCACCTTTGTGGCTTTTGCTACCAAATAAACCTGTTGGACTTTAACCTGGTGTTGTTAGACTTCTTACTGTGTTTGCCCCAGTCCAACGCCGGCATCTCCACAGCATGCACCCATAAGACCATAAGATGTAGAAGCAGAATTAGGCCATCAACCCTTTCACATGCTTGACCGCACCATCCTCCTCCAACATCTCATCACAGTACCAGCTGGGTGTGACTGTTCTCATATGGTTTCATAGAACATAGAACAGTACAGCACAGAACAGGCCCTTTGGCCCACGATGTTGTGCCGAGCTTTATCTGAAACCAAGATCAAGCTATCCCACTCCCTATCATCCTGGTGTGCTCCATGTGCCTATCCAATAACCGCTTAAATGTTCCTAAAGTGTCTGACTCCACTATCACTGCAAGCAGTCCATTCCACACCCCAACCACTCTCTATTAGAAACCTCTATTAAGTCTCCCCTCAGCCTCCTCCGCTCCAGAGAGAACAGCCCTAGCTCCCTCAACCTTTCCTCATAAGACCTACCCTCCAAACCAGGCAGCATCCTGGTAAATCTCCTCTGCACTCTTTCCAGCGCTTCCACATCCTTCTTATAGTGAGGTGACCAGAACTGCACACAATATTCCAAATGTGGTCTCACCAAGGTCCTGTACAGTTGCAGCATAACCCCACGGCTCTTAAACTCCAACCCCCTGTTAATAAAAGCTAACACACTATAGGCCTTCTTCACAGCTCTATCCACTTGACTGGCAACCTTTAGAGATCTGTGGATATGGACCCCAAGATCTCTCTGTTCCTCCACAGTCTTCAGAACCCTACCTTTGACCCTGTAATCCACATTTAAATTAGTCCTACCAAAATCAATCACCTCACATTTATCAGGGTTAAACTCCATTTGCCATTTTTCAGCCCAGCTTTGCATCCTATTTATGTCTCTTTGCAGCCTACAACAGCCCTCCACCTCATCCACTACTCCACCAATCTTGGTGTCATCAGCAAATTTACTGATCCACCCTTCAGCCCCCTCCTCTAAGTCATTAATAAAAATCACAAAGAGCAGAGGACCAAGCACTGATCCCTGTGGCACTCCGCTAGCAACCTGCCTCCAGTCCGAAAATTTTCCATCCACCACCACCCTCTGTCTTCGATCAGATAGCTAGTTACCTATCCAATCGGCCAACTTTCCCTCTATCCCACACCTCCTTACTTTCATCATAAGCCGACCATGGGGGACCTTATCAAACGCCTTACTAAAATCCATGTATATGACATCAACTGCCCTACCTTCATCAACACACTTAGTTACCTCCTCAAAAAATTCTATCAAATTTGTGAGGCACGACTTGCCCTTCACGAATCCGTGCTGACTATCCCGGATTAATCTGCATCTTTCTAAATGGTCGTAAATCCCATCCCTAAGGACCTTTTCCATCAATTTACCAACCACCGAAGTGAGACTAACCGGTCTATAATTACCAGGGTCATTTCTATTCCCTTTCTTTAACAGAGGAACAACATTCGCCACTCTCCAGTCCTCTGGCACCATCCCCATGGACTGTGAGGACCCAAAGATCAAAGCCAAAGGCTCTGCAATCTCATCCCTTGCCTCCCAAAGAATCTTAGGATATATTTCATCAGGCCCAGGGGACTTATCGACCTTCAGTTTATTCAAAACTGCCAGTACATCCTCCCTCCAAACAACTATTTCCTCCAGCCTATTAGCCTGTAACACCTTCTCTTCCTCAAAAACATGGCCCCTCTCCTTGGTGAACACTGAAGAAAAGTATTCATTCATCACCTCGCCTATCTCACTCACTCGGCCATTTCCTCCCTGCCTGACAGGGACATACCTATCAAGGACATCCAGTATTTGTTCCTTGAAAAAGTTCCACTTTTCATTAGTGCCTTTCCCTGACAGTTTCTGTTCCCATCTTATGCCCCCTAATTCTTGCCTAATCGCATCATAATTACCTCTCCCCCAATTGTAAACCTTTCCCTGCTGTACGGCCCTATCCCTCTCCATTGCAATAACAAAAGACACCGAATTGTGGTCACTATCTCCAAAGTGCTCTCCCACAACCAAATCTAACACTTGGCCCGGTTCATTTCCCAGTGCCAAATCCAATGTGGCCTCACCTCTTGTCGGCCTATCCACATATTGTGTCAGGAAACCCTCCTGCACACACTGCACAAAAACTGCCCCATCCGAACTATTTGACCTACAAAGGTTCCAATCAATATTTGGAAAGTTAAAGTCCCCCATGACAACTACCCTGTGACCCCCACACATATCCATAATCTGCTTAGCAATTTCTTCCTCCACATCTCTATTACTATTTGGGGGCCTATAGTAAACTCCTAACAACGTGACCGCCTCTTTCCTATTTCTAACTTCAGCCCATATTACCTCAGTGTGCAGATCCCCCTCGAAGTGCCTTTCCGCAGCCGTTAAACTATCCTTGATTAACAATGCTACTCCTCCACCTCTTTTACCAGCTTCCCTACACTTAGTGAAACATCTATACCCCGGAACGTCCAACAACCATTCCTGTCCTTGTTCTACCCACGTCTCCGTAATGGCCACAACATTGTAGTCCCAAGTACCAATCCACACCCCAAGTTCATCTACTTTGTTCCGGATGCTCCTTGCATTGAAGTAGACACACTTCAACCCACCTTCCTGTCTACCGGTACCCACCCTTGACCTTGATACCTTCCCCAGTACCTCACCGCCCTCAACACTGACTTCTGGACTACAACTCCTTTTCCCACTCCCCTGACAAATTAGTTTAAACCCCCCTGAAGAGCCGTATCAAATTTCCCTCCCAGGATATTGGTGCCCCTCTGGTTCAGGTGCACCCCGTCCTGTTTGTACAGGTCCCACCTTCCCCAGAATGTGTTCCAATTATCCACGTATCTGAACCCCTCCCTCCTACACCATCCCTGCAACCACATGTTTAACTGCACTCTCTCCCTGTTCCTCAACTCGCTATCACGTGGCACCGGTAACGTACCAGAGATGACCACATGTTTTGTCTTGGCTCTCAGCTTCCAGCCCAGCTCCCGAAATTCCTGTTTTAAATCCCCGTCCCTTCTCTCACCTATGTCGTTGGTACCAATGTGTACCACGACTTGTGACTGTTTCCCCTCCCCCTTAAGAATCCGGAAGACACGGTCCGAGACGTCACGGACCCTGGCATCCGGTAGGCAACATACCATCCTCGAGTCTCTTTTGCTGCCACAGAACCTCCTATCTATCCCTCTAACTAACGAGTCCCCAATAACTATTGCCCTCCCGCTTTCCCCCTTACCCTCCCGAGCCACAGAGACGGACACAGTGCTGGAGATCCTCTCACTGCGGCTCACCACTGGTATGTCGTCCCCCTCAACCGTATCCAAAGCGGAATACTTGTTGCTAAGGGGAACGACCACAGGGGATCCCTGCACTGACTGCTTCCTCCCAGCCCCCCTCACCGTCACCCATCTATTTTCATTCCTTGGAGTAACTGTATCCCTAAAGCTTCTGCCTATGGCCACCTCTGCGTCCCTAATGATCCTAAGTTCATCCAACTCCAGCTCCAGTTCCCTAACATGGTTTTGGAGGAGCTGCAGATGGGTGCACTTCCCACAGGTGTAATCAGCAGGGACACTGAGGTCGTCCCTCGCCTCAAACATAGTGCAAGAGGAACATAGCACTGCCTGCACACCCATCCCCTCTAGATACCTTGCCAGTACCAGGTAGAAACAGCAAAAATGAGTTAAACTCACCCCTGCTCGCCCTTTCCCCCGAAGCCCTGTGAGCCAAAGCCCTTACAGCTTTCACTCAGCTTCCCACTCACTCCACAGCCCGCTCCCGACGCTGCCCGCTGTATAGAGTGACTTTTATACTAAAAAACACAATCTCCCAGAATCCCTTGCAGCATCCTCCCAGTTCCTCAGAGTTTAAACCTTTGAAAAAAGCCCGCGAAAAAAACCGGATTAAATAAATAAATCACAGCACTTTACTCACCCTCAGTACTCCTGCTGAGAATCTCTCCCTCTGTCCTGCACCACTTCGAACAAATTTGGAGTACAGAGTTTCATTCTTATCTATATAACTGTAGCCAGAGGATCACTTGCAATGGCTTCCCTTCCTGCTCCTGCACCAATACCGCTGGTATTGATCCAAGGGTCGATTCTTGTCCTCCTATTTCTCACCTACATGTTGCCACTTGGTGACATCATCCAAAGGTACAGTATTAGTTTTCACATGTATGTATTGCCATCACCTCTCTCAATTCCTCCACTTTTGCCAAATTATCAGACTGTTTATCTGACATTCAGTACTGGATGAGCAGAAATTTCCTGCAATTAAATATTGGGAAAACAAAAGCCATTATTTTTGGTCCTTGCTCCAAATTCCATTCCTTAGCTACAGACACCATCTATTCACCATCTTGATGTCACATTTGACCCCCGGTTAAGTTTCCGACCTCATGTTCGTGCTATCACTGAGACTGCCTAGTTCTATCTCCATAACATATGAACATACATACATACAAACAAAGAGCTGCAGTAGGCCATTCAGCCCCTCATGCTTGCTCTGCCATTTAATAAGATCATAACTGATCTGATTGTAACCTCAAATCTGCATCCCACCTTCTCCCAATAACCTATCACCTCCTTGGTTACCATGAATGTATCCACCTCTGCTTTAAAAATATTCACACTCTCTGCTTCCACCTTATTTTCAGGAAGAGAGTTCCAGCGACTCATGACCCTCTGACAGAAGAATTTTTAAATGGGCTATCCCTTTTTTTAAACAGTGATCCCTAGTTCTAGATTCTCCAACAACAGGAAACATTCTCTCCACAACCACCCTGTCAAGACCTCTCAGGATCTTATATGTTTCAAACAAGTTACTTCTTATTCTTCTAAACTCCAGCAGATACAAGCTTAACCTGTCCAACCTTTCCTCATATGACAGTGCACCTATTCCAAGTATTAGTCTGACAAACCTTCTCTGAACTGCTTCCAATGCATTTACATCCTTCCTTAAATAAGATGACCAATATTGTACTCTGTACTCCAAATTTGGTCTCACTTGTGCCCTGTACAACTGAAGCATAACCTGCCTAGTTTGGTATTCAATTCCCCTGCAATAAATGATAACATTTTATCAGCTTTCCTAATTGCTTGCTGTACTGTATACTAACCTTTTGTGATTTGTGCACTAGGACACCTAGATCCCTCTGCACCTCAGAGCTCTTCAATTTCTCATCATTTAGACAAAATGGAGAATTTTACATTTTCCCATATTATACTCCATTTTCCTGATCTATGCCCACTCATCAATCCTATCTAAATCTATTTGTGCCCTTATTATGTCCTCTCTACAACTTATTTTCCTACTTGTCTTTGTGGAACCGAAGTAGGCCTTCACCTTGAGTGTACACAATGTCAGAAGAGCATACTTCTCTCTGTTTCCAAGTCCCCAAAAGTCTTTGTCCCTTAACCTAGCTTTCAGTTCTATGTCATTTTGCATGGTGATCATTTCCATGTCAAGTCCATTTAATTTTGCAGTCAATACTCCAATGTCCACTTGAAAAAAAAGGATTTGAGATAAACAGAATGATTTGTTCCATCTTGTCTAACTCCTGAAATTGAATTCTGTTGAATTCCTTTTCCAACTTGTTCAGATGGTCGCAGAGTTTGTTTGGATGGAACCCTTTCTGTTTGACCTGTAGTTGGATTTTCTCCAGATTTGGGAAGTGCTCATTAATTTTGTTCTTTAACTGGGCGGACCACAGGCCCAGTTTCAACTTGAACACATTCACTGCACTGATCAGGTGACAAGTCTCTGTCCCTCTCCTGCAGTTCACAGTTCAGCTCATTCAATTTTGCACTTATGTCCATAAGAAACGCTAAGTCTAGCAGCCATGCATCATCTAACAGCCTGCTGTACACCTCATTTCTTGATTCAAGAAAGGTGACAATTTCAGGGAGCAGATCAAAAAATCTCTGGAAGACTTTTCCTCAACTTAACCGCCTCACATCTGCATCAAGGATTAGCTCACTGTGGGTGGCATCAATTTGAACAAGCAATGTTGCAGAGCTCTGGCACGAATTGAGTTGACGACCTTGGCAACTGTCATTACAGGAGAAAAGTCAATAACCTTACTCGCTAGCATTTGTTGGTGGATAACACAGTGGTAATTGACAAAGAAGGGGAATTCAGGATCATTTCTGCAAAGTGTAACAAAAGCTGCATTGCCACCCAGCGTTGGCAGTGCACCATCAGCTGTGTTTGAAACCAGTTTCTTGATCGGAATGTTTTTCTCAGTCACATTCCTTTTAAATTTGCTGTAGACATTCTTGTCTCTTGCCCTCTCTGAATGGTAAAAGAGTGAGGAAATCCTCCTGTATTGTTGCATCTTTGAATGCCATGCGAACGAAAACATTCAGCTGGGCCGTATCCATCATATCTGCTGACTCATCAAACTGCAGTGAGAAACATTCACAGCCTGATGTGTCTTGGTGTATTTGCTGAGACACATCCTCGGACAACAATTCCATCCTTCTGGCTACTGTTAAAGCACCAAGTGACATGCTCTTGATGGCTGTTGTAATTTCATCTTTGTTTTTAAAGTCTTTGAACAAGGTGGCAGCAGCAACCATTATCGCCTTCTTGATCACTTTGCCATCGGTGAACAGTTTCTTATATTTTGCCAGCAGTTGGCTAATGTGAAAGGATGCCTTTTTGCCAGCCTTGCCTATAGCAGCAGGTTTTGAAAAGAGTCACTGCTGAGCTTGCAACATTCCTTTTAACGGCCCAACTTTCTCTGTCCAAATGGCATTGTTTAAAGGGAAATTTTCTTGAAATTTTGCATGCATTGCCTTGTGATGCCGTTCCAAATTATGGGGGCGATTCTCCCTTCCCGCTGTGCTGATTTTTTAATGCAGCGGGCCGGCGTCAGATTAGAGCGATCTGCACGGTGGCAAGGGCGGCACGGTAGCACAGTGGTTAGCACTGCTGCTTCACAGCTCCAGGGACCTGGGTTCGATTCCCGGCTTGGGTCACTGTCTGTGTGCAGTTTGCACATTCTCCTCGTGTCTGCGTGGGTTTCCTCTGGGTGCTCCGGTTTCCTCCCACAGTCCAAAGATGTGCGGGTTAGGTTGATTGGCCATGCTAAAATTGCCCCTTAGTGTTCTGGGATGCGTAGATTAGAGGGATTAGCGGGTAAAATATGTAGGGATATGGGGGTAGGGCCTGGGTGGGATTGTGGTCGGTGCAGACTCGATGGGCCGAATGGCCTCTTTCTGTACTGTAGGTTTCTATGATTCTATGCGCTGGCGCCTGGGCCCGAGCGCGTCTCCCAGTGTCAGATTTCCGGTGTATCAGCCCCGCGCTGGAAATAGGAATGGAGTTACATTATATATGCAGCTTCTAATTTGAATCTAATTTGAATGTAATTAGCAGGCCCGGGACTGAGGTCTCCGGGTCCGCTAGCCTCTCCCACCCCACCAGGAGTATTTCATTCCAGAGGGGTTTACAGTAGCTCCCCAGTTGTGGGAAGCTGGTGGTCTGACCGCGCTGGAATGAAAGGGGGGCAACTGAGGCCCCCAGAGGGTCGGGCGCCGGGAGGTTGGTGCCACCTGGGCATTGTCACCTTGGCAGTGCCAGCCTGGGGCCCCTGGCACTGCCCAAGGAGCCAAGTGCTCATGTCCGCCAGGCATGGAGAAGGGCCAAGGGATGGGGCCTACGGTGGGCGATCTGTGGGGGTGGAGGGTCCCACTGCCACTCTGCAATTGGCCTGAGTGACAGAGGGAGGGAGGCCAGTGATCAAGGCTGGCCATTGGAGTGCGGAGTGGGGTTTGGTCTGCTGGGGAAGTCACGGCTGCCAGGGGGTGGGGGAGGGAGGTCCGGAAGGATCGGGACTCCCGGTGGGATGGTGGGGGGGAGGTGGAGATCGGTGGGGGTGGGGAAATCAGGAGATCGGGGCTGGGGGTGTGAGGGGAATGATTGAGGCGGGCTGGGTGGGGCTGGGGTGGGGCGGGGGGGGTGGTGAGGCTGGCCTGGGCATGCTTGGAGGGCCAGCGATCAGGCCGTGGGGGCACGGAGGGCTGGCGGTGCGGGGGTCGCGGGGCTGGCCAACAATTGAACTGGCCAGCAATCGGGAGGCCAGCAGACAGAGGCCACTGTGCATGCACCAATTTCGGCACTGATAGGAGCATGCGCAGTGGCCCTCTCAGCACTATGCTGCCAGCCTCTTCCCGCTCCCTGATCTTCAACGGGATTGATGCTAGTGCACTCCGCAGAGCACAGAGTGTGGGAGATTCTTTTTTAAGCTCCGCTGAAAAAAAACCAGCGTGATTTACCCCAGTTATTATGCAAATTCGAACTTAGAACTTTTGGGGGAAAATCGCCCCTTATCTCTTTTACTCAAGGCGACACTCTGTTGACAAATGAGACAATAGGCTTGCCTTTGACATTTGTAAAAAGAAGTTCACTTTCCATTCCTGGTGGAAAAGGTCGGTTTTTGGATTCGGCAGTCAATGAGCTGATTCCTTTGTCATCATGAGAAGTCCCAGTTGCGTGCATTTTCGGCAGCTGTTCGGCAGCCAATGACAATCGACTTTTCGAGACTCCAGGATTGACCTGTCAATCATGTTCGACTATTTGAGGACCATTGCTCTACAAGATAGAATGATGCAAAATACCTCTTGAATGCAACTGCCATCTCCTTGTTTTCCATTATCAATTCTCCCGACTCACTTTCTATAGGACCAGTGCTCACTTTGTTAACTTATTTTTTAATATTTATAAAAACTTTTACTATCTGTTTTTATAATCCTGGCTAGCTAGGGGCTGGATAGGGTAGAGATGGAGAGATTCTTTCCACTTAGAAAGGAAACTAGAACTAGAGGGCACAGCCTCAAAATAAAGGGGGGGTCAGTTTAGGACAGAGTTGAGGAGGAACTTCTTCTCTCAGAGGGTGGTGAACCTCTGGAATTCTCTGCCCACTGAAGTGGTGGAGGCTACCTCGTTGAATATGTTTAAATCACGGATAGATGGATTCCTGATCGGTAAGGGAATTAGGGGTTATAGGGATCAGGCGGGTAAGTGGAACTGATCCACTTCAGATCAGCCATGATCTTATTGAATGGCGGGGCAGGCTCGAGGGGCTAGATGGCCTACTCCTGCTCCTATTTCTTATGTTCTTATGTTATTTCTCTGATACTCCCTCCTTATTAATCTTTTAGTAATCCTTTGCTATTCCTTATATCTTGTCCAATCTTCTGACCTGACACCGGTCTTTGCACAATTATACACTGTTTCTTTCAGTTTGGTAAGTAGTCTCACAACACCAGGTTTTTCAGTTTGATACTATCTTTAGACTTTCTAGTTAACCATGGATGATGAGTCTATCCCTTGGACTTTTTTCTTACTCATTGGAATCTATCTGTTCTGTGCATTCTGAAATATCCCCTTAAATGTTTGCCACTAAATCTCTATTGACTTATTTCTTAAGCTAATTTACCAATTCGCTTTAGCCAGCTCAGCTTTCATACCCTCATAATTGGCCTTATTTAAGTTGGAAAACATGCGGTGGGATTTTCCAGCTGCGCTCACCCCGAAACCGGGAAATCCTGCCTGAGGTCAACGAACCTTTCCATGGAACGGGAAAATTCGCCCCATAGTCTCAGACCCACTTCTCTCTCCCTCAAACTGAATGTAAAATAACATCACTCGATTTTGATTGTCTCAGCTCATCAGTTGCTCATGCCATCATTCATGCCTTCATTAACTCCATACCCAACTATTCCAATGCACTCCTGGCTCATCTCCCTTTTTCAATTCTCTGCAAACTTGAGGTTATGCAGAATTCTGCTGCCCGTAGCTCATAGCAAGTGCCATTCCTCTATCACCCCTGTGCTTGCTGAGCTACACTGGCTCCCGGCAATGCCTTGATTTTAAAATGTTCATCCTTGTTTCCATGGCCTCGCCCTTCTCCATCCCTGAAATCTCCTCTAGTTCCACAACCCTCTGAGATATTTAGGCTTATTTAATTCTGACCTCTTGATCATCCCCAGTATTAATCACACCACCATTTGGAGCATCAGCCGCCTTGAGCCCTGTCTCCCTCCCTACGCCTCTCTGCCTCTCTACCTCACTTTTTTCCTTTAAAGCACTCCTTAAAACATTCCTCTTTGATCAAACTTTCGTTAACATGCCTTGACATCTCCCTATGTGGCTCAATGCCATACTTTGTTTTATAATGTTTCTGCAAACTGCCTTGTGACATTTCATTATGTTAAAAGCACAATATAAATATTTGTTCTTGTTATCAATTTTCTCCCTTCCTGTTCTGAAAACCATGGCTGCAGTATATTTCCGTGAGTAACAACACCAACCCCCTATTCTCCCCACCCTGAGACTCAGTTTGCCATTTGTGAGCCGATACCATGGGTGGGATTTTCCGGCCGTGCTCACCCAGAAACCAGAAAATCCCGGACCTTTCCATGGTCCGCCCCTCGCCCGCTACAATTCCCACGGCGGGCGGAACAGGAAAATTTGCACCCAAGTGTGTTGACTGGGAGCATCACGGTTAATTCCATCTTCACTTATGCATTCTTTCCATAAGAGGACACTAGAGGGCAGTCAGGAGTAGCAACACAGAGTCATAGAGGTTTACAGCATGGAAACAGGCCCTTCGGCCCAACTTGTCAATGCCACCCTTTTTTTTTAACTCCTAAGCTAGTCCCAATTGCCTGCATTTTGCCCATATCCCTCTATACCCTCTTACCCATGTAACTGCCTAAACACTTCTTAAAAGACAAGATTGTACCCGCCTCTACTACTATCTCTGGCAGCTGGTTCCAGACACTCACCACCCTCTGTGTGAAAGAATTGCCTCTCTGGACCCAAATCATCAATATAAATGACTTGCTGTGATCCTTCTACATTTTCTACCTGAGAGACTGAAGACAAATAGCATGAACGTCAATGTTGAAACCTGTTTGGTCAGTGCCACACCTGGCAGTATCTTTACAAACCAAACAAATACAGATTAAACTGAATCCTGGAGAGATTGGGTCTGATTTTGTTGACATGGGCATCCAAATTTGCTGTGTTGGCGATACACTCCATATATTTAGAGCACTGTGCTCCCTGATTCTTCAGTGAAAAATCTAAAGGTACTGGTGAAATAATTAAAATATGATCGCACAGCAAAGAATAGCCGAGAATTCATTTTCCTTTTTGATTTTTGCATGAACATACAAACAACTGAAGTAGGAGCAGGGTAGGCCAGTTGGCCCTTCGAGCCTGCTCCACCATTCTATAAGATCATGGCTAGTCTGATTGTAACCGGAAACCCACATTTCTGTCTACCCTTGATAATCTTCACCCCCTTCTTAATCAAGAATCTATCTACCTCTGCCTTACAAATACTCAAAGTTTCTACTTCCATCAACTTTTGAGAAGAGACTTCGAAAGACTCTCAAACCTCTAAGAGAGAAAAACTCTCCTCATCTCTGTCTTAAATGATTGACACCTTATTTTTAAACAGTGGCCCTTAGTACCAGATTTTCCCACAGGAGGAAACAACCTCTCCACGTCGACTCTGTCAAGGCCACTCAAGATCTTGTGTTTCAATCAAGTCACCTATTACTTTTCTAAATTCCAGCAGATACAAGTCCAGCCTGTCCAACCTTTCCTCATAAGACAACCTGCCCATTTTAGTTATTAGACTAACAAACCTTCTCTGAAATGCTTCTAACCCATTTACATCCTTTCTTAAGATAGGAGACAAATACTGTACACAGTATTCCAAATGAGGTCCCACCTGCAGAATCTCCCTACTTTTGTATTCAAATCCCCTCACAACAAACAATAACATTCTATTAGCTTTCCTAAATACTTACTATACTTACATACTAACCATTTGTGATTCATACACTAGAACTCCTAGATCCCTCTGTGCCTCAGAACTTTGCAATCTCTTTATACATCTTTCTTACTTTTCCTGCCAAAATGGACAGTTTCATACTTTCCCACATTATACCCTATTTTCCAGGTCTTTGTCCACTCACTTAACCTATCTATATCCCTTTATAGCCTCCTTAGGTCCCCTTCACATCTTACTACATTACCTATCTTTGTGTCATCGGGAAATTTATTAACCACACCTTTGGTCCCTTCACCCAGGTTAATTATATAAATTGCAAAAAGTTGAGGCCCAGCACAGCACTGATTATATCTTGCCAAACAGAAAAAGACCCAATCATGCCTACCCTCTGTTTCCTGTTTATATTATGGGATTTAGGCATCCCTGGCTGGGTCAGCATTGCCCATCCCTAATTGTCCATTGCTATGGAGCTGGTGTCACGTGTAGGCCGCACCAGGTAAGGATGGCAGATTTTCTTCCCTAAACAGGTGAGGTTTTAACAACAATTAACAATGGTTTCATGGTCAACACTAAACTTTTAATTCCAGATTTTTATTGAATTCAAATTTCACCATTTACCGTGATGGGATTCAAACCTGAGTCTCCAGAACATTATCCTGGGTCTCTTGATTACGAGTCCAGTGACAATACCACCAGGCCACTGCCTTTCCTAGTTAGTCAATTTTCTATCCATGCCAATATGTTACTCCCAACACGAGGACCATTTATTTTTCGCAAAAACCTTTGATTTGGCACCTTATCAAATGCCTTCTGGAAATCTAAATACTGTATATCCAATTGTTCCCCTTTAACCTCACGGTATGTTACTTCTTCAAAGAACTCCACTAAATTGGTTACCAGTTCCCAAGACACACTGTGTAATTGTTTCAGTGAGGGAGACAATGAAGCAGCACCATTGGTGTATTGTGAGTAGTTCCAGGCACATCTTAGGAAGAATATATTGGGCTTGTAGAGTGTATGGTGCAGATTTACTAGAATGACATCTGGATTAAGCTACAAGCTAGGGTTCTATTCTCTTGAATTTAAAGTGTTCAAAAGTGATTTGATTGAAGATTTCAAGATATTAAAGGGATCAGATAGGAAAGATAGATTGGGAGAAACTATTTATTCTATTTTGGGGAATTTAGGACTGAGGACACAGTTTAAAAGTTAGAACCTGATTTTTCAGGCATGAAATTAGGAAAAACCTCTTCACTTTAAAAAGATGTTGGAAGTTTGGAATTTTCCTCAGCAAAAGGCTGAATCAATTGTTAATTTTAAATTGGAGGGTGATAGGTTTTTTATAGCCAAATATATTGAGATATAGGGTGGGAATCCGCAGGTTAATCACGATTTGATTTAATCGTGGCACAGCCTCAAGGGGCTAATTCTTGTTTCTATATTCAAATGATGCAACAATGGCTGAAGTTACTACTGCCATGATAATCTGGGACACTTGAGCCATAAATTGTGTCCTGCAACATTGATTTACCATTACAGTGGGACCAGAGTTACCAGAAAATTCAAGGCTATTGTGTTCTATAAAAACATTGACCAAGATAGATATTCTAGAGTGTTGCAGAATTTATTTTGTCGAGGTAGGTGAAAATTTTGAAGATGTTTTCTTAGCAAGTTAAATGGATTAAATTGCACCAATGACAGGGATAGGGCAGAATGAGGAAAGAACAAGCAAAATGGGCCGAATGCCCCTTTCTGATTCCATGGCTTACGTTGATGTAACATTATTGAAAAGCAACAGGGGTAAATAGCAGATAAATTTAGTGGCATCAGATAGTTGTTTGAATGTTTTTGTATCACTGTTTATATTCAGTCAAAATGCATTGATTAATCCAAATATTAAATTTCTGTTCCAAAATCTCTATTGCAGTTCTCGATTTAATGTAAATTGTGCAGAACTTAGCCTTTCTCAGCAGAAAATTGATGATAAATCAGGTAAGAATATTATGCGCTCACTCAAAACATATCGCAGAATTTGGGCATCATTTTAGGATTTAGCATTCCCAGCACAAATGTTCATATGATTGGAGAGTGTAGCACAGCTATTTAGTGGCGACCAACCAGGACACCTGAGCAATGATATATCATGTGAGTGTATTGACCTCCATGTCAGAATAACTCAGTATGTGCTCTTGTCCACAAACCTCTGAACTCAAAATGCTAAATTGTAACATTTATCTCTTAATTAGATAAAATCCTTATAAAAATATAATCCCTCCATACCGGGGTTCATCCTCATGAACCTTCTCTGAACTGCCTCCAATTAAATAATCTTTCCAACTGCTCACAGTACTCCAGATGTGGTCTCTGGACCAGTAAGGTTTCCCTACTCTTATACTCCGATCCCCGTGAAATAAGGACCAACATTCCATTAGCCTTCCTGATTACCTGCTGCATCTGTGTGCCAGCTTTCTGTGTTTCGTACACAAGTACCCCCAGGTCGCTTTGTGCTGTACCTTTATACTGTGCCAACTTTTTGCCCACTTACTTAACCTATCAATCTATTTGTAAATCTCTCGCAATTTGCTTTTATACCTATTTTTGTGTCGTCTGCAAATTTGGCTACAATACATTTGCTTCTTTCCTCCAAATCATTAATATATATTGTAAACAGTTGCGGTCCTAGCATTGATCCCTGTGGAACCACAGTCAACCAGAAAAAAAAACCCGTATCCTCACTCTCTGTTTCCTATCAATTAACAGACTCCGGTCTGACCCCGGTGTGGTGAACCATCGTTGGTTACCACTGTGGGGTTATTCCAATGTTACTGTTGGGTTAGGGTGTTGACACTGTGGGGTTGTTATAATGTTGTTGTTGGGTTAGGGTGTTTACACTGTGGGATTAATATACCTGTGGTGGATGCTGTTATGGCACATCCCGGTCGGGCCCCGCCTCCTGGGGAGAGGTATAAGACCCTCTGCTCAGGCGGGATCCCTCCAGTCTGGAATGGTGTACTCGTGTTTAGATAGTTCCATTGTTTGTCAATAAAAGCCTTCAATCGCTGAAGCCTTGTACCTCGTGCTTGATTGTCGCGCATCAATTTTATTGACAAACACAAAACTCTCGACAGTAAAGAGAGTATGGAGCAAATGCTGAAACCAGAGCGTCTGACGCTGGACCCACGTGAGGTCGGTGCCTCTAACACCTTCGACCACTGGCTGAAGTGTTTCGAGGACTACCTGGCGGCCTCTGCAGCAGTTACTACGGACAACGACAGACTCCAGGTCCTCCACGCGAGGGTAAGCGACACGGTCTATCTCGCGATTCATGCGGCCACCACTTACCCGAGGGCCATCGAACTCTTGAAAAAACGATACACGAGACCACCCAACGAGATCCACGCTCGTTACCTCCTCGCTACACGACGTCGGCAGTCGGGCGAAACCATGGAGGACTACGCCAATGAGCTCTTGCAGCTTGCCAGGGGCTGCGACTGCAAAGCTGTGTCGGCTGAGCAGTACATGTACGACCTCGCCCGAGATGCGTTTGTGGCAGGGGTAGGGTCCTCGTACATCCGGCTTAAGCTGTTGGAGAAAGGGAACCTCAACCTGACCCAAGCGATGGAGATGGCTGAGATGCTGGAGGCAGCGTCGAAGAGCTTGGCTCTGTACCCCGAAGACCACGTGGAGACAACGTGGCAGGAGCAAGCACAAATCCCTCCTCGCCCCACGGGCTCGCGCTCCCATATCGACCCGACGACGGCGGCAGCTCCAGGCGGCCAGCGGTGCTATTTTTGCGGAGGAGCCAAGCATCCACGGCAACAGTGTCCAGCTAAAACAGTGATCTGCAGTCAGTGCGGTAAAAAGGGGCACTACGCAAAAGTCTGCAGGTCGAAGCCCAAGAACGGCAGTGCAGCCTGTGACCCTCCAGAGCGGAGACAATCTCCTTCGGTGTCGCAGTACCCACGAGGTCCGACCACGTGCGAATCCAGGATGACGCCATCGTGGCTGGTGGAGGAGGAGGATGACCACCAGGAGTCGCTACGCTTGGCGCCCTCACCCACGTGCGATTCATGGGGGCGGCCATCGTGGTCGACGACGACCAGGAGCGACCAGCAGGGGTCCTCAGTATCAACCTCGGCTGCCTGCAGTGACGTCCAAGGGCCAACGGTGGCGTCGATCTCTCTGGACCAGACAAAGCACCACAGGCTTGACTGTTCAATGATGAACATCAAGGTAAATGGTCATACTGTGTATTGTCTGTTTGACAGTGGGAGCACCGAGAGTTTTATTCACCCTGACACTGCAAAGAGGTGTGGACTCCGGGTTCTACCTGCCAAACAGACAATTTCTATGGCATCACGGTCCCGGTCTGTACCGATCCAAGGACGTTGTGTGGTAACCCTAGAGGTGCAGGGCACAATTTACGAGCGATACAGGCTCCTTGTGTTGCCGCACCTTTGCGCGCCAATTCTCCTCGGACTAAACTTTATGGTCCACATGAAGAGTATGATCCTACAGTACGGTGGGCCACTCCCTTCGGTGGCAGTAGGGAATCAGCCGCAGCCTCCAAATTGTCCAAAGCGCCCCGCATGCAATCTTTCCACACTAAAGATCACCACACCCTCTTTATTTAAGAATCTGGTACCAGGCTGCAAGCCCATCGCTACTAAAAGTAGGCGTTACAGCGCTGAAGACCGGATCTTCATCAGATCTGAGGTTCAGCGGCTCCTCAAAGAAGGGATCATACAGCCCAGTGCTAGTCCGTGGAGAGCGCAGGTCGTGGTGGTTAAAAGCAGGAACAAACCCCGGATGGTCATCGACTACAGTCAGACCATTAACCGTTATACGCAGCTGGATGCGTATCCTCTCCCGCGCATACCTGATATGGTCAATCAGATTGTGCAGTACCGGGTGTTCTCCACCATAGACCTTAAGTCCGCCTACCACCAACTCCCCATCCGCCCAGAGGACCGACAATACACGGCTTTTGAGGCGGATGGTCGTCTGTATCAGTTTCTTAGGGTTCCATTTGGTGTCACCAATGGGGTCTCGGTCTTCCAGCGTGCTATGGACCGAATGGTGGACCAGAACGGGTTGCGGGCTACCTTCCCGTACCTGGATAACGTCACCATCTGCGGCCATGACCAGCAGGACCATGACACAAACCTCCAGAACTTTCTGCGCACTGCGTCTCGCCTGAATCTGACCTATAACAGGGAGAAGTGTGTATTCCGTACGCGCAGGTTAGCTATCCTGGGATACGTGGTGGAAAACGGGGTCATCGGCCCTGATCCAGACCGTATGCGCCCCCTTACTGAACTTCCCTTGCCCGCTAGCGCAAAAGCACTGAGGAGATGCCTCGGCTTCTTTTCTTATTATGCGCAGTGGGTCCCCAACTACGCGGACAAAGCCCGTCCGCTCATCAAGTCCACGACTTTCCCACTCACGCCGGAGGCCCAATTGGCCTTCAAGGCTTTGAAAAGCGACATTGCGAAAGCCACGATGCATGCGGTGGATGAATCCATCCCTTTTCAGGTGGAAAGTGATGCATCGGATTTCGCCCTGGCCGCCACACTGAACCAGGCAGGCAGGCCCGTCGCGTTTTTTTCCCGCACCCTTCAAGGTCCCGAAATTCGGCATTCAGCGGTGGAGAAGGAGGCTCAGGCTATTGTGGAGGCCATCAGACACTGGCGCCATTACCTGGCGGGGAAGTGGTTCACCCTGATCACGGATCAACGATCCGTGGCGTTTATGTTCAGTAATACGCAGAGGGGCAAGATCAAGAATGATAAGATCTTGCGGTGGAGAATTGAGCTCTCCACCTATAATTACGATATTATGTATCGTCCAGGGAAACTCAATGAGCCCTCGGATGCCCTCTCGCGCGGAACATGCGCTATCATGCAGGAGGACCGCTTGAACGCCCTCCATAATGACCTGTGCCATCCTGGGGTCACTCGGCTCTACCACTTCATAAAAGCCCGCAACCTGCCCTACTCGGTGGAGGATGTCAGGTCAGTAACGAGAAGCTGTCGGATTTGCGCGGAATGCAAACCGCACTTTTATCGACCTGACCGGGCACAATTGGTCAAGGCCACTCGCCCCTTCGAGAGGCTGAGTGTGGATTTTAAGGGCCCCCTTCCCTCAACGGACCGGAATGTGTATTTTCTCAATATCATAGATGAATACTCCCGGTTCCCGTTTGTTGTCCCCTGTGCGGACACGTCGACTGCCACAGTGATTAAGGCATTCAGTGATCTTTTTACCCTGTTCGGGTACCCCTGCTACATACATAGCGACAGGGGCTCGTCGTTCATGAGTAACGACTTGAGGCAATTCCTGCTCTCATACGGGATTGCCTCTAGTAGAACCACGAGCTACAACCCTAGGGGTAACGGACAGGTGGAGAGGGAGAATGCTACAGTCTGGAAGGCTGTCCTATTGGCGCTGAAGTCCAGGGGCCTTCCAGTCTCCCGTTGGCAGGAGGTCCTTCCAAATGCGCTTCATTCCATTCGCTCCCTCCTGTGTACGGCAACCAATGCTACTCCCCACGAGAGGATGTTCTCATTCCCTCGGAAGTCGTCCTCGGGGATCTCCTTACCAGCCTGGTTGACGTACCCAGGACCCGTCCTTCTGCGGCGACATGTGAGGGCCCGCAAGTCCGACCCCTTGGTCGAACCGGTCCAACTCCTCCACGCCAACCCTCAGTATGCCTATGTGGCATATCCTGACGGGCGAGAGGACACGGTCTCGATTCGAGACCTGGCGCCCGCAGGGGACGTAGCAACTCCTGTCGCTCCTATACCCCCTGTCACGAATCCCCTATCACTTCTTTCTTCCCCGGACGTGGCGCGGTCAGCACCGGGACCAGTGCATAACAGTTATACTCCCATGTACAGCTTGCCTGAGACTCGGAGATCGGCGCCACCACAGAAGGTACCGGGATCCCCTGCACCACCGCTTCACCAGGGTCAACCGGCCCGGGAGTCCTCGAGGGGACAGCCGGACGCTGTTTTGGAGAGAACGCCACCGCAAGCACCTGCTCCGGTGTCACAACCGGTGTTGAGGAGATCACAGCGACGGTGCGGTCCTCCAGACCGTCTGGACTTGTAGATTTTTTTTTGTATATATGTAATCTGTTTTCGCACCCCGCCGGCCTTTGTTTTCAAAGGAGGGGTGAATGTGGTGAACCATCGTTGGTTACCACTGTGGGGTTATTCCAATGTTACTGTTGGGTTAGGGTGTTGACACTGTGGGGTTGTTATAATGTTGTTGTTGGGTTAGGGTGTTTACACTGTGGGATTAATATACCTGTGGTGGATGCTGTTATGGCACATCCCGGTCGGGCCCCGCCTCCTGGGGAGAGGTATAAGACCCTCTGCTCAGGCGGGACCCCTCCAGTCTGGAATGGTGTACTCGTGTTTAGATAGTTCCATTGTTTGTCAATAAAAGCCTTCAATCGCTGAAGCCTTGTACCTCGTGCTTGATTGTCGCGCATCACCCGGTCACTGTCAGTGTGGAGTCTGCACGTTCTCCCTGTGTTTAGGTGGGTTTCCTTCGGGTGCTCTGGTTTCCTCCCACAGTTTGAAAGACGTGCTGGTTAGGTGCATTGGCCATGCTAAATTCTCCCTTAGTGTACCCGAACAGGCGCCGGAGTGTGGAGACGAGGGGATTTTCACCGTTAATGTAAGCCTACATGTGACTCGAATAAATAAACTTTTTAAAAAAACAATTAGATGTGACACATACAGATGTGTAATGTCACTGTTATTTTTACTGGAATCTGGATAGATTCCTCCTTATTGCTGTAGTTGACCATTTTCTGTGGCATCCAAAGGCCTCCACCCATGCAATCGCCTGGCACAATTCCTCTGAGTCTTCCTGCATTCCTAATGACCACTAATATAATGTGTGTATTATATATAGCTGTACGGTTGTCTTCAGCAGTAAATTATGTTTAAAATAGATTATGGATATTCCGTCTCCTCAACTTCCACGGGGACTAGAAACTTAAAAACAAAATTGAGTAAGGTAGCTTAAGATACCAGATGAATTTGAAAATCATCTTCCTATTGAAGGCCTATACGTTATATGCTATTGATCTACCTTTGATCCAAATAAAATTATTTTATTTTTGCCATTTTGCTTTCTAGCTAACATCTACAAATTGCGCACACGACAGAAGAAAGATCAACCAATGAGCAAGGTGATAGAAGAGAACTCCCCATCTGAAATATATCAAAATACATAAGTCTTCCAAAATGTGCAGGCTTAAATAACTGATTTACAGATGTAATTCAATTGTGTGTGTTGTGTATTTTAACATAGAAACATAGGCCCAGTCTGATTAAATAGCTTTTGGATGTAAAATTGATACTGCTGGGAAGAGGGGCCAAATCCCACAGCTACCAACAAGGTTAAATAAAATTAACCTTGAAGATCAACCAAATCAAGTAGCAGGAGTTAGATGGGACTAAGTTTGGGTTTTAAAGGCATGCAGATTGTAAAAAAGCAGAGGATGAGGAAAGCAAGTTTTCTGCTGCTTGAGAGGACTGAATTAGAGTGACAGATGCATCTTGATTTTAATAGTATGGATGCAAGGAAGAGAAATAATGATTAAGATTCCCTTAATCCTAAAGTCAGAAGTGGGGATGCTCCTTGATGAGTGCACAGCATTCAGTTTCATTCACAACTCCTTAGATACTGAAACAGTCTGTGGGGTTCAAATGCAGCAAAACATGGAAAACACAAAGGTTGGGTTGATAGGTGGCAACTAACATTCGTACTATACAAGTGCCAGGAAATGAATGTCTCCAAAAAGATAATCTACCCACCTCCCCTTGGCATTGTCAAAACTCCAACCCATTGACATCTTAGGGGTCATGATTGACCAGAAACTGAACTGGACTATCCATACAAATAATGTGGCTCCAAGAGCAAGCTGGGAATTCTGTGGCAAGTAATTCAACTCTTGACTCCCTAAAGCTGTTCTACCATCTACAGGACACAGTTTGGGAGTGTGATTTAATACTCTCCACTTGCTTGGATCAGTGCAGTTCCCACACTGAGAAGCCTGACACCACTCAGAACAAAACAGCCCATTTGATGTTCCACCTTAAACATTCACTCCCTCTACCTCCAGTGCACTGTGGCTTCAATATGTGCCATTCACAGGATGCACCAGGGGAACTCACCAAGGCTTCTTTGACAGCACCTCCCAAACCCACAATCTCTATTGCCCAGAAGAACGAAGAGAACAGGCGGATGGAAACACTAATCCCTCCAAGTTCCCATCCTAATTTGGAAATATTTTGCTGTTGCTGGGTCAAAAACCTGGAATTCTCTTACTAAAAGCACCTTGGGAGTAACTCCACAAGGGCTGTAGCGGATCAGGAACCACCACCTTCTCAAGGGCCCTGAGGAATGAGCAATACTGGCCTTGCCAACAATGCCCAAAATCCATGAACAAAATCAAAAACCAGTAGTCATATCTTGGACAGACATGGGCTAGGAAACCTTCACATTTTGTGCAGCATGTCATTCAGGAAAGCCAAGCATCAATGCAGCCTGATCAGTAAGTGATGACACTGTGCCTTCAAGAAATATATTTATATCATGTTTCTTGTAAGAGGCAATGTTTAGTTGCAAGGAGTTGATTTGTCTGAATGAACATGCAGTTCCATACTGAGAATGCAGGATAACTCAATTTATCTAATGACATGTTTGTCTTAACAGAGTTAATGCATTTGTGTTTACTTGGTTTTCCCCCCTGAGGTTTCAGAGTAGGTTTTGATTAGGTTGATTGACAAGGACCGAGTCATGTGCTTATGGGAGGAGCTAAGCTTGCAGTGAAGATACCCAGTTTCTTTTTCATTTTAAAAACAAGCAGTTTGCTATCTGGTTCTGAAAGAAGCAAGACGTGTCTCTGTCTCGGTCTTTCTCCCTCTCCAGAAGTGATCTGAGAACTCAAGGACTGGCAACCTAATGACAAGCCTGTGTTTAGTTCACTGATTTTGAAGAGGGGTTTTAAGTCTGTAAAAAGAATATTGCTTCAATTGGAACTCATAGGGATTGGGTAGCAATTAAGAATTATATCTTGTCATGTTTAAATACTGTTCAATTGTGAAATGTTAATCTAATTCATTTGTTATAGTTAAACTGTGTTGTTAAATAAAGTTTGTTTGATAAAAGCTTTCCAGTATGTCAGTAGAAGCATGCCTGGAGTGAAACATCATACCCTCACACTCATGCCAAAATAGAAAATTGTTGGGGTCTAGTCTGACTTCATAATATACCTCGGGGTTTCTGATCTCGTACCCTAACAAGTAAAAGAGGGAGAAGAAAGTTGCTCCAGATGGTGAGCAGACGTCACCACTGATGCAGCAGTTAAGTAGCAGGGAAGTTAGTGACAGGGTTTAATCTTAACAAGCAAGGGAAGCATGGCAAACCAGTGCTCAGTTTCCTGTGTCCATACCTAGTGCATGGAAATTATGAACAAAGATGAAAATATGTCCTTTATCAAGACACCAGATGGGTTTGGTGTAGTACAGGTCTTAACATTTTCAAAGAGTTCACTCTGTCATTGGACATACAGCAAGTTTCTGATAGAAACTTACAAGATAATGAACGGCTTAGATAGGATGGACGTAGGGAAGTTGTTTCCATTAACAGGGGAGACTAGGACGCGGGGGCACAGCCTTAGAATAAAAGGGAGTCACTTTAGAACAGAGATGAGGAGAAATTTCTTCAGCCAGAGAGTGGTGGGTCTGTGGAATTCATTGCCACAGAGGGCTGTGGAGGCCGAGACGTTGAGCGTCTTCAAGACAGAAATTGATAAATTCTTGATTTCTCGAGGAATTAAGGGCTATGGGGAGAGAGCGGGTAAATGGAGTTGAAATCAACCATGATTGAATGGTGGAGTGGACTCGATGGGCCGAATGGCCCTACTTCCGCTCCTATGTCTTATGGTCTTATGGTCTTAAGTTGGGGCTTCAATCTATCTGTTTGCTCTCAACCTGATCCAAATGCTGCAATTTTCTGGCCACATCCGCGCCTGGTGCAGATTACGTTGGGGTGGTGAGGGGTTGGAGAATCACAGGTGAGTGGTCTAGCGCATTCAGTGCTGGCACAAAACCCCATTGCAATCCTCCCAGCCACCACGCCCAGAAGTAATCTGGTTCCAGCCCAGTGAAGGCGGGAACCAGATTAGCACATTTAATTAGCACGTTTAGAGACCAGATTGACAATGGTCTTAGGATACTTTGATCCAGCAGGACTGTTGTGGGAAATTTACCACCGGAGTCAGACTTGGAGGTTTCAACAATACAGTTTTATTTCGGACACATAGCTTCGGGAGAAAGCACTGGTATTCCGCAGTACTTGGCAGCTTCCTTCTCAATTACACAATGGTAGTTGATCATTTTTATACCTTTTAGACAATAGGCAGTATGGACATTAGCCGTTAACAATCGTTATAAGTTAAGTAGACAGATTACAGTCATTGATAGTTAACACATCATTACAAGCAGACAGGTACAGACATGAACAGTTAACATATCATTGTTCATCGAATGGATACATTTCCTCTATCAATGACTGGTTTCGATCTATACATTCAGTGGCTGGTCTTGTTGCATTTATGTATTTATGTCCCTATGTGTGGCTGACCTTATTATCAGACTTATTTTTCTGGGTCTGCCCTTATCTAAAGTGCCTCAAGCTCTGACCAGCTTCCTGCAGCATTTCGGTTCCTGCATATTTTAACTTTAAGTAAGTGTCTGTGCTAAAAGCCAGTGCCTGTTAATGCCCCTTCCCAGGTAACCATTTTGTGTGTCAGGCAACCATTTTATGTCAATCACTTTAATTCCCCCACAACAGGGACCCCAGCGAGAATCACTACTGGTCTCCACAAATGGAGACCAAGTGTGATGGCCACCTCGGGAGGGCTCAGGGGCCATTGAAGCCCTCGGGTGGTCAGGGACATAGCTGGGCAATGCCCACCTGGCAACCCCACCGAGGTGTAGAAATCCCAATTCCCTCTCTCCAAGATTCCAATTACAATAATTCTGCTTCAAAATGGAGGAGAATTCCTAGGCTCATACATTCAGCAAAAAGTCCAAATTAAATGAATCAAGAAAAGTATGACAAGCACTAAAATCAGCATTAACAAATCGACCTACTTTAGACAAAAAGCTAAGGAAGAACTGCACGATGTAAATTGAAAGGCAAAAGAATCAAAAATTTAGATTTGATTTGGCCAGTTCACATTGGTTAAAGGCTCTACTGATTTATAGACATGATGAAAGCCATTTATTGTCTTCTCTTTTGGTGGAACTATTATGAAATCCCTATTCTATTAAAGGACCTTGGGGTCCGGGTCCATAAGACTCTAAAATCGTCCCCGCAGGTGGAGGAGGTGGTTAAGAAGGCCTATGGTGTGCTGGCCTTTATCAATCAAGGGATTGAATTTAGGAGTCCGGGGATAATGATGCAGCTATAGAAGACCCTCGTCAGACTCCACTTGGAGTACTGTGCTCAGTTCTGGTCACCTCACTATAGAAAGGATGTGGAAAAGATTGAAAGGGTGCAGAGGAGATTTACAAGGATGTTGCCTGGATTGAGTGGCATGCCTTATGAGGATAGGCTGAGGGAGCTCGGTCTTTTCTCCTTGGAGAGACGAAGGATGAGAGGAGACCTAATAGAGGTATATAAGATGTTGAGAGGCATAGATCGGGTGGACTCTCAGAGGCTTTTTCCCAGGGTGGAAATGGCTGCTACGAGAGGACACAGGTTTAAGGTGCTGGGGGGTAGGTACAGGGGAAATGTTAGGGGGAAGTTTTTCACACAGAGGGTGGTGGGCGAGTGGAATTGGCTGCCGTCAGTGGTGGTGGAGGCAAACTCAATAGGGTCTTTTAAGAGACTCCTGGATGAGTACATGGGACTTAATAGGATGGAGGGTTATAGGTAGGCCTAAAAGGTAGGAATATGTTCGGCACAACTTGTGGGGCCAAAGGGCCTGTTTTGTGCTGTAGTTTTCTATTTTTCTATCATGTTATTTTCTATAGTTAATTTAAAGTTATTCATACTTTTAGATTCATACACAAAACATAAGAGAGACCTGGGAAGGTAGAGAGACCTGGGAAGGTTTTTGTTTTGCCCAATAAATTTGAACAATGAGGAAACCCGAGACACTACACGTGTAGAGTCTCCCACTGTCCCCCTCCTCTAACCTAAATAAAAGGCTTGGTGTGAGAGCAGGTAAGCTTTTTTTTTGCTTTTTTTTCTTTACTTCTTTTCTCTTTCGTTTCTTAGTAAGGGAAGGTAGCAGGGATGTCAGTGCAGGTAGTGCAATGTTCCTCCTGTGGGATGTTTGAGGTGAGGGACACCATTAATGTCCCAGCTGAGTACACCTGCAGGAAGTGCACCCAATTCCAGCTCCTTGAAGACCGTGTTAGGGATCTGGAGCTGGAACTGGATGAACTCAGGATCATTTGGGAGGCAGAGACAGCTATAGATAGAAGCTACAGGGAGGTAGTTACTCCTAGAAATGAAGATACTTGGGTGACAGTTAGAGGGGGTAAGAAGCAGTCAGAGCAGCGATCCCCTGTGGCCATTCCTCTGTATAACAAGTATACCGTTTTGGATACTGTTGGGGAGGACGACTTACCAGGATAAGCCATGGGGTACAGGTCTCTGGGACAGAGTCTGCCCCTGTTGCTCAGAAGGGAAGGGGGGAGAGGAGTAGAGAATTAATTATTGGGGACTCCATAGTTAGGGGGATAGATAGGAGATTCTGTGGGAACGAGAGGGACTCGCGGTTGGTGTGTTGCCTCCCAGGTGCCGGGGTCCATGATGTCTCGGATCGTGTTTTCGGGATCCTTAAGGGGGAGGGGTACCAGCCCCAAGTCGTGGTCCACAAAGGCACCAAAGACATAGGTAGGAAAAGGGATGGGGATGTAAGGCAGAAATTCAGGGAGTTAGGGTGGAAGCTTAGAGCTAGAACAAACAGAGTTGTTATCTCTGGTTTGTTACCCGTGCCACGTGCTAGCGAGGAGAGGAATAGGGAGAGAGAGCAGTTGAACACGTGGCTACAGGGATGGTGCAGGAGGGAGGGATTCAGATACCTGGACAATTGGGGCTCATTCTGGGGTAGGTGGGACCTCTACAAACAGGATGGTCTATACCTGAACCAGATGGGTACCAATATCCTGTAGGGGAAATTTGCTAATGCACTTTGGGAGGGTTTAAACTAATTCAGCAGGGGGATGGGAACCTGAATTGTAGCTCCAGTGTACAGGAGGGTGAGAGTAGTGAGGTCATGGATAAGGTTTCAAGGTCACAGGAGTATACCGGCAGGCAGGAAGGTGGTTTGAAGTCTGTATACTTCAATGCCAGGAGCATCCGGAATAAGGTGGGTGAACTTGCAGCATGGGTTGGTATCTGGGACTTCGATGTTGTGGCCATTTTGGAGACATGGATAGAGCAGGGACAGGAATGGTTATTGCAGGTTCCGGGGTTTAGATGTTTCAGTAAGATCAGGGAAGGTGGTAAAAGAGGGGGAGGTGTGGCATTGTTAGTCAAGGACAGTATTACGGTGGAAGAAAGGACATTTGATGAGAACTCGTCTACTGAGGTTGTATGGGCTGAGGTTAGAAACAGGAAAGGAGAGGTCACCCTGTTGGGAGTTTTCTATAGGCCTCCGAAAAGTTCCAGAGATGTAGAGGAAAGGATTGCAAAGATGATTCTGGATAGGAGCGAAAGTAACAGGGTAGTTGTTATGGGGGACTTTAACTTTACAAATATTGACTGGAAAAGCTATAGTTCGAGTACTTTAGATGGGTCAGTTTTTGTCCAATGTGTGCAGGAGGGTTTCCTGACACAGTATGTAGAAAGGCCAACAAGAGGCGAGGCCACATTGGATTTGGTAGTGGGTAATGAACCAGGCCAGGTGTGAGATTTGGAGGTAGGTGAACACTTTGGTGATAGTGACCACAATTCGGTTACGTTTACTTTAGCAATGGAAAGGGATAGGTATATACCGCAGGGCAAGAGTTATAGCTGGTGGAAAGTAAATTATGATGCGATTAGGCGTGATTTAGGATGCATAGGATGTGGAAGGAAACTGCAGGGGATGGGCACAATTGAAGTGTGGAGCTTGTTCAAGGAACAGCTACTGCGTGTCCTTGATAAGTATGTACCTGTCAGGCAGGGAGGAAGTGGTCGAGCGAGGGAACCGTGGTTTACTAAAGACGTTGAATCTCTTGTGAAGAGGAAGAAGGATACTTATGTAAAGATGAGACGTGAAGGCTCAGTTAGGGCGCTTGAGAGTTACAAGTTAGCCAGGAAGGACCTAAAGAGAGAGCTAAGAAGAGCCAGGAGGGGACATGAGAAGTCTTTGGCAGGTAGGATCAAGGAAAACCCCAAAGCTTTCTATAGGTATGTCAGGAATAAAAGAATGACTAGGGTAAGATTAGGGCCAGTCAAGGACAGTAGTGGGAAGTTGTGCGTGGAGTCCGAAGAGATAGGAGAGGCGCTAAATGAATATTTTTCGTCAGTATTCATGCAGGAAAAAGACAATGTTGTCGAGGAGAATACTGAGATACAGGCTATTAGACTAGATGGGATTGATGTTCATCAGGAGGAGGTGTTCGCAATTCTGGAAAGTGTGAAAATAGATAAGTCCCCTGGGCCGGATGGGATTTATCCTAGGATTCTCTGGGAGGCTAGGGAGGAGATTGCAGAGCCTTTGGCTTTGATCTTTATGTCGTCATTGTCGACAGGAATAGTGCCAGAAGACTGGAGGATAGCAAATGTTGTCCCCTTGTTCAAGAAGGGGAGTAGAAACAACCCTGGTAATTATAGACCAGTGAGCATTACTTCTGTTGTGGGCAAAGTTTTGGAAAGGATTATAAGAGATAGGATTTATAATCATCCAGAAAGGAATAATTTGATTAGGGATAGTCATCACGGTTTTGTGAAGGGTAGGTCGTGCCTCACAAACCTTATGGAGTTCTTTGAGAAGGTGACCAAAGAGGTGGATAAGGGTAAAGCAGTTGATGTGGTGTATATGGATTTCAGTAAAGCGTTTGATAAGGTTCCCCATGGTAAGCTATTGCAGAAGATACGGAGGCATGGGATTGAGGATGATTTAGCGGTTTGGATCAGAAATTGGCTAGCTGTAAGAAGACAGGGGGTGGTGGTTGATGGGAAATGTTCATCCTGGAGTTCAGTTACTAGTGGTGTACCGCAAGGATCTGTTTTGCGGCCACTGCTGTTTGTCATTTTTATAAATGACCTGGATGAGGGCGTAGAAGGATGGGTTAGTAAATTTGCAGATGACACTAAAGTCGGTGGAGTTGTGGACAGTGCGGAAGGATGTTGCAGGTTACAGAGGGACATAGATAAGCTGCAGAGCTGGGCCGAGAGGTGGCAAATGGAGTTCAATGCAGAAAAGTGTGAGGTGATTCACTTTGGAAGGAGTAACAGGAATACAGAGTACTGGGCTAATGGTAAGATACTTGATAGTGTGGATGAGCAGAGAGATCTCGGTGTCCATGTGCATAGATCCCTGAAAGTTGGCACCCAGGCTGATAAGGTTGTTAAGAAGGCGTACGATGTGTTAGCTTTTATTGGTAGAGGGATTGAGTTTCGGAGCCATGAGGTCATGTTGCAGCTGTACAAAACTCTGGTGCGGCCGCACTTGGAGTATTGTGTACAGTTCTGGTCGCCGCATTAGAGGAAGGATGTGGAAGCATTGGAAAGGGCGCAGAGGAGATTTACCAGGATGTTGCCTGGTATGGTGGGAAGATTGTATGAGGAAAGGCTGAGGGACTTGAGGCTGTTTTTGTTAGAGAGAAGAAGGTTAACAGGTGACTTAATAGAGGCATATAAGATGATCAGAGGATTAGATAGGGTGGACAGTGAGAGCCTTTTTCCTCGGATGGTGATGGCTAGCACGAGGGGACATAGCTTTAAATTGAGGGGTGAGAGATATAGGACAGATGTCAGAGGTAGGTTCTTTACTCAGAGAGTAGTAAGGACATGGAATGCCCTGCCTGCTGCAGTAGTGGACTCGCCAACATTAAGGGCATTTAAATGGTCATTGGATAAACATATGGATGATATTGGAATAGTGTAGGTTAGATGGGCTTTAGATTGGTTTCACAGGTCGGCGTAACATTGAGGGCCGAAGGGCCTGTACTGTGCTGTAATGTTCTATAAAGGGGGTGATTTTCCGCCTCGCTGCATCTGGTGCAGATCACGCCAATCCCAGAAAATAGCATGGGACCTCAAATCAGTTCCGCATTAGTCTCCACTCGGACAAACTTCCGGGAGCTTTCCTCCGAGGTGCTGGTGGGGTCGCAGGGGTGACGCCAACTTCTGAGGGTCTGGCCTCATCAGGTGTTGCTGCTGCCAACCAAGACACATGGTTCACTGCAAGGTGGGGACAAGTATCTGGGCACCTTGGAACTTACTTGAGACAGGTCATATGGAGATTTTGTAGATCCTTACTTCTGTGGCACATGCAGACCTCACAAGCATTCATAACTCACTTGGGTGCATCCACTGTGAGCTCCATCTCACACTCCTCGAAGGGGGTCAGGCATCGCAACTCGGGAATGCCCCCTTGTTGACAACGCACAACAAGCAGCCAGTTTGGGCAATACTCAAACCTGGGGTCTCCATACCGGCGTGTTTCACATAGAGTCATAGAGGTTTACAGCATGGAAACAGGCCCTTCGGCCCAACATGTCCATGCCGCCCTTTTTTTAAAAAACCCCTAAACTAATCCCAATTGCCCGCATTTGACCCATATACCTCTATACCCATCGTACCCATGTAACTATCTAAATGCTTTTTAAAAGATAAAATTGTACCTGCCTCTACTACTACCTCTGGCAACATGGGGGGTTGTTTCACTGCACCAAGTGTGTGCTATGACACTTAGTTTTTTGGGGGGAAAAAGTGTTCTTCACATCCTGGTGAAAATACCAAAGTCATTTCAGTAAAATGTTTGGATTTTGTAGCTTGCTCATCTTTTTAATTGTTCAAAAGTTAGAATACATAAACTATGTGTCCATATTGGCATATCAGATATTTTATGTAAGACAATTCATAGAAGCATTGAATCCCTACAGTGCAGAGAGAGGCAATTTGGCCCATCGAGTCTGCACAGAATTCCACCTAGGTCCTATCCCCATAATCCCACATATTTACCCTTTTAGTCCCCCTGATATGAAAGGGCAATTTACCATGGCCAATCAATCTAACCTGCACATCTTTAGATTGTGGGAGAAAACCAGAACATCCAGAGGAAATCCACGCAGACACGGGGAGAATGTGCAAACTCCACACAGCACCCAAGGCCAGAATTGAACCCGGGTCCCTGGTGCTGCGAGGCAGCAATACTAACCACTGCGCCACATGCCATCACTACACGTAGGCCAGACCAGGTAAGGATGGCAGATTTCCTTCCCTAAAGGACATTAAGCTGAGAAGATGACTGCCAGTTAACTGCCATGATGTGGAGATGCCGGCGTTGGACTGGGATAGGCACAGTAAGAAGTCTCAGATCACCAGGATAAAGTCCAACAGGTTTATTTGGTGCTACCAAATAAATCTGTTGGACTTCAACCTGGTGTTGTGTGACTTCTTATATAGTTAACTGCCAAGCATTGTTTCAAACTTTAAACCAGGCAGCCAGACTTGGATTGGTCAGCGCGTTGTTCTGAGGATTGAACCAGCAAATGGCTATCACCTAATTTTGTTTAGCTGAAGTTAGGATTATATTCACTGGAGTTTAGAAGATTGAGAGGGGATCTCATAGAAACTTATAAAATTCTAACAGGGTTAGACAGGGTAGATTCAAAAAGAATGTTCCCAATGGTGGGGGAGTCTAGAACTAGGGGGTCATAGTTTGAGGGTAAGGGGTAAACCATTTAGAACTGAGGTGAGGAGAAATGTCTTCACCCAGAGGGTGATGAATTTGTGGAATTCATTACTACAGAAAGTAGTTGAGGCCAAAACGTTGTCTGATTTCAAGAAGAAATTAGATAAAGCTCGAGAAGCTAAAGGGATCAAGGGATATGGGGGGGAGAAGGGGGGATCAGGATATTGAATTTGATGATCAGCCATGAACAAAATGAATGGCGGAGCAGGCTCAAAGGGCTGAATGGCCTATTCCGGCATCTCGTTTCTATGTTTCTGTGTTTATATGCAGCAGCATGTTCTTCCCGTCGAATGAACAGGGCATTCTGGTATGTTCTCCATGGCCTTTATCAACCAGAGTCCACTTGCCAACCAATCAGCACTCTCTTCTCATACAGTATAAAGTTGTTGTTTGCCCTGACATTGGTATTCTTGCAATTGTCCTGATGAGTGCAAGATAAAAAACTTCGACAAAATGACTTTTTTTCAGCAATACTCAAGTTCTGGACTACCAAGCGATTATTAATATGAAAAGTAACTATTTAACTCATTACATGGCTCCCTCTGCTATTTCCTGGATTTTCCATAACTTAATGCAGACCTTGGTTAAATATTTGGGTTGGCACAGTCAAATTACAGGAGTACGTCATTCTATTGATTGCAGAGTGATGCTGTGTGTCAGGAACATTGATGCACTGGTGCATTGTATTTCGGAGGATGTTGGCTGAGGATTTAGAGCCTGGCTCAAATGCAACTGAATGCACTTGGGCAAAATGAAACTATAATTTGTTTTAGGTTTTTCAAATTCTGATGTGGTGGAAATACCTTCACTGGTTCAGTGAACTCAGTTACACCTGTAAACTGTCAGAGATGTTACCTTTATTGGGGGGGAGGGGGGGGTGACACATGCTGACATATCTTTATTGGATTAACCGAGGGTTGTAGCAGTAGCATCCCTCTGTAATTTGTACAAGATATTTATGTTTTCACATTAAAGCTCTTCCATCTCTCTGAATGAAGGCCAAATAAACATTTGATTATACAAAACCTGCAGAAATCAATAAGTTATTTTATCTTGCAGTAAATTGTCTTCTATAGCTGATCCTTGAATAAGAATGTAGAAAATACAGAAGAGCAGTTGCAACTGCACTTTCGTAATTTGAAAAGTACAATTCGTATCTGAACAAAGAACAATACAGCACAGGAACAGGCCCTTCGGCCCTCCAAGCCCGTGCCGCTCCCTGGTCCAAACTAGACCATTCTTTTGTATCCCTCCATTCCCACTCCATTCATATGGCTGTCTAGATTAGTCTTAAACGTTCCCAGTGTGTCCGCCTCCACCACCTTGCCTGGCAGCGCATTCCAGGCCCCCACCACCCTCTGTGTAAAATATGTCCTTCTGATATCTGTGTTAAACCTCCCCCGCTTCACCTTGAACCTATGACCCCTCGTGAACGTCACCACCGACCTGGGGAAAAGCTTCCCACCGTTCACCCTATCTATGCCTTTCATAATTTTATACACCTCTATTAGGTCACCCCTCATCCTCCGTCTTTCCAGGGAGAACAACCCCAGTTTACCCAATCTCTCCTCATAACTAAGCCCCTCCATACCAGGCAACATCCTGGTAAACCTCCTCTGTACTCTCTCCAAAGCCTCCACGTCCTTCTGGTAGTGTGGCGACCAGAACTGGACGCAGTATTCCAAATGCAGCCGAACCAACGTTCTATACATCTGCAACATCAGACCCCAACTTTTATACTCTATGCCCCGTCCTATAAAGGCAAGCATGCCATATGCCTTTTTCACCACCTTCTCCACCTGTGACGTCACCTTCAAGGATCTGTGGACTTGCACACCCAGGTCCCTCTGCGTATCTACACCCTTTATGGTTCTGCCATTTATCGTATAGCTCCTCCCTACATTATTTATACCAAAATGCATCACTTCGCATTCATCAGGATTGAACTCCATCTGCCATTTCTTTGCCCAAATTTCCAGCCTATCTATATCCTTCTGTAACTTCTGACAATGCTCCTCACTATCTGCAAGTCCTGCCAATTTTGTGTCGTCCGCAAACTTACTGATCACCCCAGTTACACCTTCTTCCAGACCGTTTATATAAATCACAAACAGCAGAGGTCCCAATACAGAGCCCTACGGAACACCACTAGTCACAGGCCTCCAGCTGGAAAAAGACCCTTCCACTACCACCCTCTGTCTTCTGTGACCAAGCCAGTTGTCCACCCATCGAGCCACCTCCCCCTTTATCCCATGAGATCCAACCTTTTTCACTAGCCTACCATGAGGGACTTTGTCAAACGCTTTACTAAAGTCCATATAGACAACATCCACGGCCCTTCCCTTGTCAACCATTCTGGTCACTTCTTCAAAAAACTCCACCAGGTTAGTGAGGCATGACCTCCCTCTCACAAAACCATGCTGACTATCGTTAATGAGTTTATTCCTTTCTAAATGCGCACACATCCTATCTCTAAGAATCTTCTCCAACAACTTCCCCACCACGGACGTCAAGCTCACCGGCCTATAATTACCCGGGTTATCCTTCCTACCCTTCTTAAATAACGGGACCACATTAGCTATCCTCCAATCCTCTGGGACCTCACCTGCGTCCAGTGACGAGACAAAGATTTGCGTCAGAGGCCCAGCGATTTCATCTCTCGTCTCCCTGAGCAGCCTTGGATAGTTTCCATCAGGCCCTGGGGATTTGTCAGTCTTTATATTCTCTAACAAACCTAACACTTCCTCCCTCGTAATGGAGATTTT
Organism: Mustelus asterias; assembly: GCF_964213995.1. Taxonomy (NCBI): domain Eukaryota; kingdom Metazoa; phylum Chordata; class Chondrichthyes; order Carcharhiniformes; family Triakidae; genus Mustelus; species Mustelus asterias. The sequence goes on from NC_135801.1 coordinate 171,157,304, forward strand.
CTCCAACGGTTCAACACTCCCCTCCGAGACACTCCCAGTCAACACATCCCTCTCCTTTGTGAATACCGACGCAAAGTATTCATTTAGGATCTCCCCTACTTCTTTGGGCTCCAAGCATAATCATAGAAAATCATAGAAACCCTACAGAACAGAAAGAGGCCATTCGGCCCATCGAGTCTGCACCGACCACAATCCCACCCAGGCCCTACCCCCATATCCCTACATATTTACCCACTAATCCCTCTAACCTACACATCTCAGGACACTAAGGGCAATTTTTAGCATGGCCAATCAACCTAACCCGCACATCTTTGGACTGTGGGAGGAAACCGAAGCACCCAGAGGAAACCCACGCAGACACGAGGAGAATGTGCAAACTCCACACAGACAGTGACCCAAGCTGGGAATCGAACCCAGGTCCCTGGAGCTGTGAAGCAGCAGTGCTAACCACTGTGCTACCGTGCCGCCCAATAATTCCCCACTTTTGTCCCTGAGAGGTCCGATTTTTTCCCTGACAACCCTTTTGTTCCTAACGTATGAATAAAATGCCTTGGGATTCTCCTTAATCCTGTCTGCCAAGGACATTTCGTGACCCCTTTTTGCCCTTCTAATTCCCCGTTTGAGTTCTTTCCTACTTTCTTTGTACTCCTCCAGAGCTCCCTCCGTATTTAGCTGCCTGGACCTAACATATGCCTCTTTTTTCTTTTTGACCAATCCCTCAATTTCCCTGGTTATCCACGGTTCTCGAATCCTACCCTTCCTATCCTTCTTTTTTATAGGTACATGCCTGTCCTGCAGCCCTAACAACTGTTCCTTAAAAGACTCCCACATGCCAGATGTGGATTTACCCTCAAACAGCCTCTCCCAATCAAGAGCTGCCAATTTCTGCCTAATCCCACTAAAGTTAGCCTTCCCCCAATCCAACACCTTACCCTTGGGACACTACTCATCCTTTTCCATCACTATCCTAAAGCTAACAGAATTGTGGTCACTATTTGCCACATGTTCCCCAACCGAAACTTTGAAGACCTGACCGGGCTCATTCCCTAGTACTAGGTCCAGTATAGCCCCCTCTCTAGTCGGGCTATCTACATATTGTTCCAAAGAACCCTCCTGTACGCATTTTACAAATTCCTCCCCATTCAGAGTCCCAGCTCTCAGCGATTTCCAGTCTATACCAGGGAAATTGAAGTCTCCCACTACAACAACCCTATTTTTCCTGCACCTATGCAGTATCTCCTGACATATCCGTTCTTCCACTTCCCTTGGGCTGTTGGGGGGCCTGTAGTACACCCCCAACATAGTGACTGCGCCCTTCCTGTTTCTAAGCTCCACCCAGAGTGACTCGTCACACACCCCTTTGAATTGTCCTCCCTCTGCACCGCTGTAATATGCTCTCCAACTAATACTGCTACTCCCCCACCTCTTTTGGCCCCTCCTCTGTCTCGCCTAAAACACTTGTACCCCGGAATATTCAGCTGCCAGTCCTGTCCCTCTTTCAACCAAGTCTCTGTCACCGCAACCACATCCAAAGTCCTCGTGAGCATTAAGGCCCTAAGTTCATCTGTCTTACCTGCTACGCTCCTTGCATTGAAGTATAAGCACTCCAGACCTCCAGGCCCAGTGAGGCCATCCTCCCCCAGAGTGCTCTTCTTCTTTGCCAGCCTTGTCCCAGCCCCAAGCTCGTCCCCAGCCTCTACACTTGTAGACCTAATATTTTGATCCCCACCCCCCTGCCATACTAGCTTAAACCCCCCCGAACTGCACTGTTAAAACTCCCAGCCAGGATATTCGTGCCCTTCCAACTTAGTTGTGACCCGTCCTTCTTGTACAGGTGCCATCCCTCTTAATAATACAAAAACAATGACTATCAACCCCACATCAGTGATTCCTTGACTTAAACAAAATAAATACTAATTGTTCCTAATGCTCTCTAACCTCTTAATTTCTGAGAGATTAAGAGGTTAGAGAGCATTAGGAGCAATTAGTATTTATTCAACACCATTATTCCCACGAAACTCATCTCCAAACTCCGTGGCCTGGGCCTCGGCACCTCCCTCTGTGACTGGATCCTGAACTTCCTAACTCACAGACCACAATCCTTAAGGATAGACAACAACACCTCTTCAACGATCACCCTCAACACCGGTGCCCCACAAGGCTGTGTTCCCAGCCCCCTACTATATTCCTTATACACCTCTGACTGTGCGGCCAAATTCCCCTCCAATTCGATTTTCAAGTTTGCTGACGACATCACCATAGTGGGTCGGATCTCAAACAATGACGAGACAAAGTAGAGGAATGAGATAGAGAATCTAGTGAACTGGTGCGGCAACAATAATCTCTCCCTCAATGTCAACAAAACGAAGGAGATTGTCATCGACTTCAGGAAGCGTAAAGGAGAACATGCGCCTGTCTACATCAATGGGGACGAAGTAGAAAGGGTCAAGAGCTTCAAGTTTTTAGGTGTCCAGATCACCAACAACCTGTCCTGGTCCCCCCATGCCGACACTATAGTTAAGAAAGCCCAACAATGCCTCTACTTTCTCAGAAGACTAAGGAAATTTGGCATGTCAGCTACGACTCTCACCAACTTTTAGAGATGCACCATAGAAAGCATTCTTTCTGGTTGTATCACAGCTTAGTATGGCTCCTACTCTGCCCAAGATGGCAAGGAACTACAAAAGGTCGTGAATGTAGCCCAATCCATCACGCAAACCAGCCTCCCATCCATTGACTCTGTCTACACTTCCCGCTGCCTCGGCAAAGCAGCCAGAATAATTAAGGACCCCACGCACCCCGGACATTCTCTCTTCCACCTTCTTCCATCAGGAAAAAGATACAAAAGTCTGAGGTCACATACCAACCGACTCAAGAACAGCTTCTTCCCTGCTGCTGTCAGACTTTTGAATGGACCTACCTCGCATTAAGTTGATCTTTCTTGCCACCCTACCTATGACTGTAACACTACATTCTGCACTCTCTCCTTTCCTTCTCTATATTTTGTCTGTATAGTGCACAAGAAACAATACTTTTCACTGTATACTAATACATGTGACAATAATATATCAAAATCAAAAAAATTAAAATAATCAGAAGTCTCACAATTTTCTTTCTAAAAACTGGACTGTTCTTACAGACATCTTGTTGAAAAAGCGTTGGCAGCAGCAAATATACAACCATGAACTTTGATAGCCAAAGATGAAGAGGGTTCCATGAGAACAGCAGTTGAACATGGGTCAGTCCATCCCAAAGGTTAGGCTTGACTGTCTGAGAATATGGTTGACCAAATCAACAACAGATCTGCCACCATACCTCCTCTGCCACTTTCTGCCCTGTCTGTTCTTTTCTGATGTGGAGATGCCGGCGTTGGACTGGGGTAAACACAGTAAGAAGTTTAACAACACCGGGTTAAAGTCCAACAGGTTTATTTGGTAGCAAAAGCCACAAGCTTTCGGAGCCTTAAGCCCCTACTTCAGGTGAGTGGGAATTCTGTTCACAAACAGGGCATATAAAGACACAAACTCAATTTACAGAATAATGGTTGGAATGTGAATACTTACAGCTAATCAAGTCTTTAAGATACAAACAACGTGAGTGGAGAGAGCATTAAGACAGGTTAAAGAGATGTGTATTGTCTCCAGACAGGACAGCCAGTGAGACTCTGCAGGTCCAGGCAAGCTGTGGGGATTACAGATAGTGTGACATGAACCCAATATCCCGGTTGAGGCCGTCCTCATGTGTGCGGAACTTGGCTATCAGTTTCTGCTCAGCGGCTCTGCGCCGTCGTGTGTCGTGAAGGCCGCCTTGGAGGACGCTTACCCGAATATCAGAGGCCGAATGCCCGTGACCGCTGAAGTGCTCCCCAACAGGAAGAGAACAGTCTTGCCTGGTGATTGTCGAGCAGTGTTCATTCATCCGTTGTCGGATGACAATGGACACAGACTTAACTATATTAGCTGTACAGTCTTAGCTATATTAGGTGTTGTGGATTTTAAACAAAGAGAAAAAGATGTGGTTTGCATATGTAGATTCAAAATAACAATAACAGATTGATTGTTGGAGCTGTTGCTTGTACAGATTAGAAAATGAAACTAAAACAGAAGCCTGTGAAACATTCAAATCATGCGACTGGCTCTTAAAACAATCATGTAACCATTGAAATATATAACATTCCTTCCCCTTTACTTCTCTGGTTATGACAACAAATTATACATGTTATACATAGGGTCAATAATACAGTACTATGCACCATTAATCATTATACATGGTCAATAAGAAAGTCAGCTAGGAATATATTTATTCCTCCTTGGTTGAAATGACTTTCTGGAATTTGGCTGTCCTTGACCCTAGAAGTATGATTTAGAACTTCAGTAGAAACTTCTCTTGGAACTAATTCTGCATCATTCTCATGAGGTATAGCAGAGAAGACACAATCATCAGGCAACTCAGATTTAAGACTTCCGTAGTCATATTCACAACATAATGGACTAAAGATGTTGGTACTTCTAGAGGTGATTCTGACAAATCGTTTTTGAGATTACAACAATTGGTCAGCATGGTGTTGCCATACTAGTTCATCTTCGGTTTGAACCATGTAAGAAATTGGACCTGTTTTTGCTAAACCTGTGATTGGTAGCCATTTCTCACTCATGACATAATTACACATTAACACCCAATCTCCTTGTTGAAATGAGTGTTATTTTGCCCTTGCTTCTTGTCTCGCAACATGAGATTGTTGTTGATGCTTTACTATCTCTGAAGTTTCTGGAGGTAATAATAAATCAAATGTGGTTCTCAACTTTCTCTTTAAGAGTAGCAATGCAGGTGAACTTTGGATAGTTGCATGAGTAGTGTTTCTATAAGATGTCAAAAAGCTATTCACACAACATGATAACAAATGTTCCTCTCTTAAAGCTATTAAAGGTTTTTTCAAGGATTACATGAATCTTTCAGCTAATCCATTGGTTGATAGATGATAAGGTGCAAATTTTATATGCTGAATACCATTTACTTTGAGATAATCTCAAACTCTGGTGAAGTAAACTTTGAACCATTACCACTAACAATCTGTTCTGGTTTACCAAATCTTTCAAGGATTTTGTCAGGCTTTATAATGGTTTGTTCAGATGTAGTAAATCTCATGACAAACAACTTCCGGCCACTTTGCGTGTGCATCAATTATGATTAAGAACATGTAACCCTCAAACAGGCCAACAAAATCTATATGCAATTGTTGCCATGGCATTTTAAGTCACTCTCGAGTGTAAAGGAGGCAATGGTGATGTATTTCTCGCTTGTGCACAGGATTGACACTGTCCCACATTTTCTTCAATCTGAATATCCAGACACCGCCACTAAAAATAACTATGTGTTAGTTCCTCCATCCCGACTAGAGCAGGATGTCCTTTGTGTAGTTGTTCAAGAACTCTTCCATGCAAACTAGAAGGAAGGATCACTTGGATTACCCACAATAGACACACATCTTGGATGGTCAACTCAAGCTGTCTTGAAACATTTAGTTTCAAATCAGGATGCGGACCATGCATTCCAGCTATTGTTCTTTTCATTAACATATCCATCACTTTCCCTACCACAGGATCATTTGACAACTTGAAAAGCAAGTGATCTATGAATGAAAAATAAAGAATATTAGCAAAACTATTTGGTGGCATCTGCTCAATAGCTAAAGGTAAGCATGAGAGTGCACCAGCATTAGCATGGCACTCTGATTTTATATCGTAGGAGTGTGCAGATAAGATCAGAGACCATCTTTGCAATTGGCTAGCAGCTAATGAAGGTATTTCTTTTACATGGCCCAAAAATAGTAGCTAAAGTTCAATGATCAGTCAATAATGTGAAATGATGACAATATAAATAATGATGAAACATTTGTACACCCAAAAATAATACTCAATGCTTCTTTTTCTAGCTGAGCACAGTGAGATTTGGCACTAGTTCTTCTCCCAAAGGCATAATATGTGAACCTACTGCCCCTATTCCATAAGGTGAAGCATTGTAAGCAAGTAGTAATGGTAGCTTCGGATTAAAATGAACTGATATTTTAGACTTTTGCAAAACATCTTTGACATGCTTGTATGCTTTCTCACATTCTGTTGTCCACTCCCATGACTGTTTCACATGAAAACAATTATGCAATGTCTTCAATAATGTAGTTAAGTTAGGAACAAATTTAACATAATTTATTTATCTTAGAAAGTACCTAAATTGCATCACATTCATCAGACGTGATGCTTCTAAGATAGCTTCCATCTTTTTAAGTGCTTTGTGTAAGCTTTTACTATCAATAATGTGACCCAAACACTGGACTGATGTCTCAAAAAAGTCATGCTTTTCTTTCTTGATACACAGAACATGTGCTTGAAGATGTTGGAATGTTGCTCCTAAATTATTTTAGTGCTCTTGCTCAGTGGACCCTAATATTAGAATGGCATCCAGATAACATTGTACACTAGAGTGACCACTTAAAATCTGATCCATTGATCTTTGGAATAGGATGTTATTCCAAAAGGCAATCTTTTATAACGAAATAGACCTTTATGAGTAATGATGGTAAGCAATGGTTGAGATTCAGTGGCTACATTGATTTGTAAATATGCTTGTGAAAGATCAATCTTGATGAATTTCGGCCCACCTGATAACCCAGCAAACAAACCTTCAATTAAAGGAAGTGGATATTGATCAGCACACAACACTGGATTTATGTTTTTTCATCACCACAAATACAAACTGAATCATCTGGTTTCATAACAGGTATGAAGTGGGTAGCCCAGTCATTCATCGGAATTAGCTCTAGCACACCAATATTAACAAGTCAAAACCAATTCTTCTTTGACTTTGGGATGAATTGCAAATTGCACTGCTCTTACTTTGAGACATTTTGGTTAAGTATTTCACTTGAACTCCCTTCACTGAGCCAAATGTTTCTTTGAATACATTCTTGTATTTATCTAGGTGTTGTACATCTGTTTTAGCATCGACCAGTCTGTTGACAGTACTCCAGTTAAGCTTTATCTTCTCCAACCATGATCTCCCAAATAGAGCTGGGAAATTACCATAGACCACATGGAGAGGCAATTCCACTATCTTTCTACTCAACTCTTCTGTGTATGTCCTTAAAATCACATCAGTTGGTTTTAAAGGAAGATGCTTCAGTTTTTGTTAGGGTATAGTCTCAGGAACTAAAGATACAGCAGCACTCCCATCCTAATAGGTTACCCAGAATCCATGTGATTCACCCTGTATGGATAATTCATTCAGCTGGAGCTCTTCATCATATTTCTGGACATTCTCTTCTTCACAGTCGTGATTTTTTCTTCATTGTTGTCAATTATATTTGTGGAATGCAACTTGTTCTTCTTCTTGAAGGTATCCAGATTTTTCTTCTGAATAATCTTCTTAGGGGAAGCTGGTTTAGCCCAACAAGCTTTTGCAATATGACCCAGTTGCCACATTCTGGCATTGACTATCCTTGCTCCGGCATTCACTCGCTCAGTGACCCAGTTTGTCACATCTGTGACATTCTTGTGGCTGTTTTGACTTCTTATGGGCAGTTCCCAACGTGTGGATTTTTATTCCTGCACCAAATTGTGAAGCTTCTTTAGCAGCCAGTTCCACCAACACTGTGATTTCTACTGCTGTCTTTAAAGTCAATGCATGTTCAGGAAACAATCTTCTTTGGATGGCCACATTTTGATGTCCACAAACTAGATAATCTCGAAAAGTAGCTTTTAGTGACTCGCCAAACTCATAATGTTGTGGCAGCCTTTTTAACATTGCCACAAACTGAGCAATACTTTCGCCTTCCATTCGATTCCTTTGGTGGAACCTGAAGCATTCTGTGATGATCAGTGACTTTGGAGAGCAATACTCTTCAAGGACCTTTGTCAGGTCATCATAAGTTTTGGTGAATGAACCAAGCAATGGAGCAAATTGAAGGTTTTACTTCCTATTGTACTGAGAAAAGCTGGTACAAGCAACTCGTTTGCAATTTTACCCGCTTGTACAAAATACTGAACCTGTTCTGCACAGGAATCCCATGATTCATTTTCTTCATTGAAAGGACCTCTGATGCCTAATTGACCCACCATTTCTCCTACAGGCACTAGAAACTTGAAGCTGCTCAGTATATATTTTTTACTGTCTTCCCAGTACTCCCCTTTTTTACCCTGTAGACCACTGACTTGATGCAGTCTTTGAAACATCCCTTCTTTTCAAATATGCCAGATACTGCCTGGAATCTCCCCCTTCTCTGATTAGAAAAACCTCTTTTTTAAAACCACACAGAGAGTTTGCACCCTTTTTCAACTGCATAGGGCGTCTCCAGCTCTGCTGCTACACACAGCAACACGTGCGCAGACCTGCAGCTTAGGGGAATCTACCTGTTTTGTTCTGGTAGGAAATGCAATTTTATTTTATTTTTCTTACTTGGTCTCCCTTCACTGGCACTTCAGTCTTTAATCCTGTTGTTGATTTGCCCCAGTCTTCTAATATTTGAAGTGTGAGGATCCACAATTTTTTTTTCTACTTAGAATCTATTTTCGATGTTCTTGATGAAAATAAAATCTCATCCTCATCATCAATTTTCTTTTTGTAATGTCCTTACTACATTAGGAGTTGTATGTTTTAAACAATAAGAAAAAGATGTGGTTTGCACGTGTAAATTCAAAATAACAACAACAATTTATTGCAGGAGCTGTTGCCTGTACAGAGTGCAAAATAAAACTGAGGCAGGCCTGTGAAACACCCAAATTACATCACCATCAAATCATGTGGCCGACTCTTAAAGCAATCATGCAACTACTTAAGTATATTACACCTTTAAACACCTGTACAGTTGCCATGATGGCAGAAGTCTGAGTCTGCATGGCACTAAGTATAGATGCCATGTTCTTAGTCTGATTTTCCACTGCAGTACTGAGACATTGGGTGACTGCCCACATAAACTGCAATGGATGTTGAGAGATCAGGTGTTGCATCATGGATGGACCTGCAAGTGCTCTACAAAAGTTGGCCATGACTTCCACATTGAAAAGGAGCAGCTCAAAATTAATGCTCTATGCAATGTTGGAAACACATTCCTTCATATTCATATGTTAGGAACAAACGAGTTGTCAGGGAAAAAGTCGGACCTCTCAGGGACAAAGGAGGGGAATTATGCTTAGAACCCAAGGGAATAGGGGAGATCCTAAATGAATACTTTGCATCGGTATTCACAAAGGAGAGGGACTTGTTGACTGTGTTAGCGCGAGTGGGCGAATACGACCACTACGGACCCAGAGTCAGGTTCAACAATGGCACAGCTTTATTGCTTGACATCAACGGAGGTACAATCAGGACATACATACAATAACAGTCCCGAAGGTACTCTGAAGGCCCACCAAAACGGGTTATAGTTATAGTCATATTCTGTAGTTGATGTGTAAATGGTTTGTTTATGGTTTTCTGCTATGGTCATCCTGTTTAATGGGTTTTTAGGTGCGGAATTGATGTGTTAAGTCTGGTGATTGCCCAGTCTAGGGAGGTGAGAATTGTCTGAGATCTCCGGAGTTTCTTATACAATAGGTGTTTAATTGGATATCAGGAAGTCTTCCAGGTCTAGGAGACCTTCTGAAGTGTTTGATAAGGGCTTCCTGATATCCTTGGAGCCAATTTAATTAAATGGAAGGGTATGCTAATGTGAGTTCCTGAGTCCTTTTGTCAGCCTTGTTTCTGCGTTTTAAAAGACCTGCTTGTCTGTTCACACTTTGTGCCTGGGTGCTGCTTTGTCCTGTTTCATTTATTTGATTTTATTCTAAGAAATATTTAATCTAAGGAATCACAGAAATTTGTGTCCGCTTACAACTGGGAGTGTCTCAGAGGGAGGTGTTGACCCATTAGAGAGAATCGCCATTACAAGGGAGGAAATGTTAGGTTTTTTAGGTAACATTAAAACTGACAAATCCCCAGGGCCTGATGGCATCTATCCTAGACTGCTCAGGGAGACAAGAGATGTAATTGCTGGGCCTCTGACGGAAATCTTTGTCTCTTCATTGGACACAGGTGAGGTCCCTGAGGATTGGAGGATAGCAAATGTGGTACCGTTATTTAAGAAGGGTAGCAGGGATAATCTGGGAAATTATAGGTCAGTGAGCTTGACGTCCGTGGTAGGGAAGTTGTTGGAGAGGATTCTTAGAGACAGGATGTATGCACATTTAGAATGGAACAATCTCATTAGTGACAGACAGCATGGTTTTGTAAGAGGGAGGTCGTGCCTTACAAATTTGGTGGAGTTTTTTGAGGAAGTGACAAAAACGGTTGACGAAGGAAGGGCTGTGGATGTCGTCTATATGGATTTCAGTAAGGCATTTGACGAAGTCCCTCATGGCAGGTTGGTTAAGAAGGTTAAGGCTCATGGGATACAAGGAGAGGTCGCTAGATGGGTAGAAAACTGGCTTGGCCACAGGAGACAGAGGGTAGCAGTCGAAGGGTCTTTTTCCGGCTGGAGGGCTGTGACCAGTGGTGTTCCGCAGGGCTCTGTACTGGGACCTCTGCTATTTGTGATATATATAAATGATTTGGAAGAAGGTGTAACTGGTGTTATCAGCAAGTTTGCGGATGACACGAAGATGGCTGGACTTGCGGATAGCGATGAACATTGTTGGACAATACAGCAGGATATAGATAGGCTGGAAAATTGGGCGGAGAAATGGCAGATGGAATTTAATCCAGATAAATGTGAAGTGATGCATTTTGGAAGAACTAATGTAGGGGGGAGTTATACAATAAATGGCAGAGCCATCAAGAGTATAGAAACACAGAGGGACCTAGGTGTGCAAGTCCACAAATCCTTGAAGGTGGCAGCACAGGTGGAGAAGGTGGTGAAGAAGGCATATGGTATGCTTGCCTTTATAGGATGGGGTATAGAGTATAAAAGCTGGAGTCTGATGTTGCAGCTGTATAGAACGCTGGTTAGGCCACATTTAGACATTGATGAAAAAAGTAGCCCTCAGGCTCCTTGCTAACTAGTTCTGGTCGCCGCACTACCAGAAGGACGTGGAGGCTTTAGAGAGAGTGCAGAGAAGGTTTACCAGGAAGTTGCCTGATATGGAGGGCCTTAGCTAGGAGGAGAGATTGGGTAAACTGGGCCTGTTCTCCCTGGAAAGACGGAGAATGAGGGGAGACTTAATAGAGGTGTACAAAATTATGAAGGGTATAGATAGGGTGGACAGTGGGAAGCTTTTTCTCAGGTCGGAGGTGACGATCACGAGGGGTCACGGGCTCAAGGTGAGAGGGGCGAAGTATAACTCAGATATCAGAGGGACGTTTTTTACACAGAGAGTGGTGGGGCCTGGAATGCGCTGCCAAGTAGGGTGGTGGAGGCAGACATGCTGGCATCGTTTAAGACTTACCTGGATAGCCACATGAGCAGCCTGGGAATGGAGGGATACAAACGAATGGTCTAGTTGGACCAATGAGCGGCACAGGCTTGGAGGGCCAAAGGGCCTGTTTCCTGTGCTGTACTGTTCTTTGTTCATTGTCTTTGGCAGTAACAATAGGTTGTCTGTCAGGCCAGCCAATACACCAAGAATTTCAATGTGTGTGCACTTGAATGCTCTCCTGTATGCCATCCCGAAAACATTCCGAGCTGAGTCACCTGAAGTAGAACTTGTTTGTGGCCTCTTCCTCCAGAGAACTAACACTGAAACTGTCCTTTCTACCAGCCCTTTCTATTGTCCACTTATGTTCCATGACTCACCATGTGTGAACCCTGACTAATTAGAAAATTAGAAGTGGACAGATAGGATGAGCAAATGAAGATGGGATGGCAAGCCCTGGGTCCATGATCAGACCCATCTTCAGCATACCAGATAACAGGATGAGAGTGAGATGGTATTTGAGAAGGGGCATATATGGCAGCAACTTACTGTTTTGAACATTCTCAGCTGGATACAATGGGTCCCATCACAGTCTTCTTGGTGATGCTGAGCACTGTCTCTTCCAGATAGTTTAGATGCAGATATAACTATCCCTATCTGGCTCTGCTCTTCAATTTTTAGGCCATCTTATCCTGCAAGAGAGAGGGAACAAAGTCATTGAGTGTGTGACCATGTCTTTGGGTAAGGTTTTGCTATATTTGAATAGCTGGAAGAATGTGGAAACAGGGAGCGATAGGTGTGAGGCTGGCAGCATTGGAAGGTGTGTGAAGATGAGGTGAGTGGATGTTAGGTGTGAGTCTTGACTGCTGATGGGTGAGTGATGGGGTTGTGGTGCATTGAGTGTGAGTTGATGGTATAGTGGGTAAGAAATGTCCTTTGAAAGTGTGTTCACTGATCTTGATGACCCAGCTGAAGTCATTAAAATTCTTGTGGTGCTGCTACCAGGTTCTTGGGTTAGACTCTGGGAATTAACTCTCTGACCATCTACTCCTTCTGAGGATAGTCCTTGAGGGCCTCCATGCAACCTGTGGAATCATTGATTCTCTCTGCCGTTCTACTTTCTATACTAATGCCTCCATTACTGCATGTGAAAACCTGGGAGTCCATTCTCTTTCCTATGCTCTTTGTAGCCACAGATCACAATATAATGAGAATAGCTCTCACTCAAGAAGAACAGGCTGTCTTTCAGAGGTGCAGGCTAGCCATATCATGCTGCTTGCTCCCCTGTTGCTAATGAGGTCATCCTGCTGCACATCAGCACTGGGCTTCACTCTATAATCATGACTTCAATGGGACTGAAGCAAGGATAAGGGACAAGTGCTGGAAAATGGGATTAACACGTAGTGTTAGTAATTAGTGGTGGTTATTGTCAGTGCAGACTTGATGGGCTGAAATGCCGTTTCTGTGCTGTACCACACAACGACTCTATAAGTGTGAGGTAATCCCAAATCCTGAATCCTGCTCCCAAAGATGGGAGAACTTGAATTTATCTCCCTCTGTTTCTTATCTGAATTTCTAATGACCATCGGCCCACAGCCTAAATATGCTCTTCATTTACCATGAACTAACATTTCATTAGTGTAAAACAAGAACACATTGGGAGTTCCTTAGGCTGGGATGGAAAGAGAAAGAAAGAACTTGCAACTATATAGAAACTTTCATCAAATCAGGGAATCCCAAAGTGTTTCACAGTTGATTCATTAATTTTGAAGTGCACTACCTGCTATTAAGTCGTCAAATGCAACACAACAAGATTCCACAGATATAAGTGAGATAAAGGACTAGTTTGGAGGATGACCGTTATGATGTGGAGATGCCGGCGTTGGACTGGGGTAAACACAGTAAGAAGTTTAACAACACCAGGTTAAAGTCCAACAGGTTTATTTGGTAGCAAAAGCCACACAAGCTTTCGAGGCTCTGAGCCCCTTCTTCAGGTGAGTGGGAATTCTGTTCACAAACAGAACTTATAAGACACAGACTCAATTTACATGAATAATGGTTGGAATGCGAATACTTACAACTAATCCAGTCTTTAAGAAACAAAACAATGGGAGTGGAGAGAGCATCAAGACAGGCTAAAAAGATGTGTATTGTCTCCAGACAAGACAGCCAGTGAAACTCTGCAGGTCCACGCAACTGTGGGAGTTACAAATAGTGTGACATAAATTCTGATTCTAGGATCGCATGATAAAGACTCAGGAGGAAAAAAGCAGAAATATTTATGTGAAATAGTGTGACATAAACCCAATATCCCGGTTGAGGCCGTCCTTGTGTGTGCGGAACCTGGCTATCAGTTTCTGCTCCGCGACTCTGCGCTGTCGTGTGTCGCGAAGGCCGCCTTGGAGAACGCTTACCCGAATATCAGAGGCCGTTTGCCAGGCCACCAGAAGAACTCTCTGCTCTTATTCAAATAAAAACCCTTTCGGATCTTATTTGTCCATCTGTTCAGAATCTCGACTTAACATCTCATCCAAAAGATAGCACCTCCGACAATGCAGCACCTCGGCATCAATGCACAGACACGTCAGCCGCAATTGCTTTATCAAATTCTGGACTGAGGCTTGAATACACAACTTGTTAGCAGAGGTCAAATGAACAAACCTGACACTGAAATTTTCTTCTTGAAATCAGACAATGTTTTGGCCTCAACTGCAATCTGTGGTAGTGAATTCCACACATTCAGCACCCTCTGGGTGAAGAAATTTCTCCTCACTTCAGTTCTAAAAGGTTTACCCCATATCCTCAAACTATAGCCCCTAGTTCTGGACTCCCACACCATTGGGAACAGTTTCTATGAGATCCCCTCTCACGCTTCTAAACTCCAACGAATATAATCCTTGAGCAGCATAGTGGTTAGCACTGCTGCCTTACAGCTCCAGGGACCTGTGTTCGATTCCTGGCTTGTGTCACTCTCTGTGTGGTGTTTGCACATGTCTGCATGGATTTCCTCCGGATGCTCCAGTTTCCTCCCATAGTCCAAAGATGTGTGGGTCAGGTTTATCATCTTGCCCTCATGCTCACATTTCTGTCCTTGGCCTTCTACAGTGTTTCATTGAAACCCAATGCAAGGAGGAACAGCACCTCCTCTTCTGTTTAGGGACTTTACAGCCTTCTGGACTCAAACATTGGTGCAGTACTTTGATTTCTATGTTGGCAATAGGTGTCATAATTCAGCCTTTACCTGCAAAAGGCTGTTAAAAACAACATTTGCTTGTACTGTGGCAAGCTTAGTGAGGAATCATTCTTCTCTGAAAAAGGCCTCCTGCATCAGTGGACATTTCAAGAAATAGTGTGTCTGAACAAGAATAAAAGTTAAGTTAACTTATTAAGTTATTTAAAGTTAATTTATTAGTGTGACAGGTAGGCTTGCATTAACACTGCAATGAAGTTACTGTGAAAATCCCCTCGTCACCACACTCCGGTGCTTGTTCGGGTACACTGAGGGAGAATTTAGCATGGCCAATGCACCTTTTGGACTGTGGGAGGAAACCAGAGCACCCGGAGGAAACCCATGCAGACACGAGCAGAATGTGCAGACTCCACACAGACAGTGACCCAAAAATCAAACCCGGGTTCCTGGCGCTGTGAGACAGCAGTGCTAATCACTGTGCCACCGTGCTGCCCATTATGATTTAGCTCTTTAAATTTCCTTTTATATATTTTGTATTTGAGCTCCATTATTAACATGAGAACAAGGTACAGACTGTCACTTGGGGGGAAAATGTCAAAATGGAGGGCAAATTTCAAGGTCTAAGTTGTTGAACTCAATGTTGAGTCCAGAAGGCTGTAAAGTCCCTAAACAGAAGAGGAGGTGCTGTTCCTCCTTGCATTGGGTTTCAATGGAACACTGTAGGAGGCCAAGGGCAGAAATGTGAGCATGAGAGCAAGATGATAAACTGAACTGGTAAGCAACAGGAAGGGCGGGGTCACACTTATAAATTCAGCAAAGGTGTTACGCAAAGTGGTCACCCATTCTGTGTTTGGTTTTCCCAATGTAGATAGTGTATTGTGAATAGCTAATATAGCTTACAAAATTAAAATAAGTGCAAATAAATCATTATTTCACCTTGTATCTTGTTCTTATGATTTTGCTTTCAGACAACCCCGGCCCTTTTTCTGGTAACACATTCTGCTATTCTGCTTTCAGACAGTGCTGATCTTTATTCTGCTATTAACGCCTGCTGTTGCCCAAAGTTTTAGCCTTTAGTGTGATCATTACCGCTCTCTTTGTCCTGCGTTCCATATTTGTCATTTAATATTCATCTCTTTTGCCTTCTAATCTATCCTTGAACTTCTATATGGCTGTACCTGCCCTTACCCCTTTCTCAACAGCATAAAATCCATTCCATTTCTACCCCTGTCCAGTTCCGAAGAAGTCATAACATTCCTGAAATATGGGATGGGATTTTCCACACCCACTCGCCGTGTGTTTCAGAGACGGAGGCATCCCACCATTGGCCGGTGGCGATATCTTCTAGTCTTGCCATTGTCAATGGGAAACCTGTGTGTGGGGGGTGCACCATTGACAGGAGTGGAAAATCCCGCTGGCGTGAATGGCTGGAAAATTTTGCCCATTAACTCCGTTCGTCTCTCCAGATGCTGCCACACCTGAGGCAGCACTGGGTGGCACAGTGGTTAGCACTGCTGCCTCACAGCGCCAAGGACCCGGGTTCGATTCCCGGCTTGGGTCAGTGTCTGTGCGGCGTCTGCATGTTCTCCCCGTGTCTGCATGTGTTTCCTCCGGGCGTTCCGGTTTCCTCCCACTTTCCGAAAGACAGTTTGGTGCATTGGCCATGCTAAGTTCTCCCTCAGAGTACCCGAACAGGTGCCGGAGTGCGGCAACTAGGGGATTTTCACTTTATTGTAGTGCTAATGTAAGTCTACTTGTGACACTAATAAATAAACTTTTAAACAGGCCTGCTGAGCTTTTCCAGCAGTTGCTGTCCCCATTTCAGATTTCCAGCAGCCCCAGCGTTTCACTTTCATTTTTGGGTGAAAACCTGTCAATCAGTCAGGTTACCCAATCAGAATAACAGCACCACGGCGCCAATCCAGGGGTAGGGAACCGAAATATAGAAAAATCACAAAGGCAGAAGGCTGAAATCTGAAATAAAAAGAGAAAAATCTAGAAATCTAACAGATTGAATCAAATAATTAAAGGTAAAAATAAATTTCAGCAGGTTTGTGAGCAGAAAGGAAGAAACTATTTTCAAATGTGGGGGGGGGGGGAAATATCATCTGAGGAATAGCAGTGACTTTATGTGGAGTTAACAGATGCTATCTAGTTCACATTATATATAATATTATTGTCATTCTACAGCTCCATTGACTCACGGTATTTCGCATGTGGGTTGTTTATCTTTCTGGAGCACTTTCTGTCACCTCCCCCCCTTTCCCTGGCAGTTGGTGCGGTCTGGCCTGGCCTGGCTGGGGCCGGGCGGACGGCGGGGTTTATGCTGGAAGGCGGAGCCGGAGCGCACACTCAGTCTCCGGGAGAGGAGAGTGACTAAAGGATTCGGGTTGGTGAATGGCTCATAATAGCCCGGTGTCAGCCTGTCAGGGAAACGAGCGCTCCAGGTACGTTTCCAATACCGGGGGATGGGGAAAATATTTTGATATGAAGCAGCGTGGAGACCAGAGTGCGTCTTGTAATAAAGTGAGAGAGAGCAGGAGCGCAGTTTCTGACCCTGTCGCCTGCTCGCCCGCCATTAAGAGAGGGAGGGAGAGGAAGGAAGGGCGCGAGGAGGCGGCCGTTACTCGCAGCGGGTTTGAATGTGTCGCGCGGATCGGCAGTGGCGGGAAAAGGAGCAGCGGCCCCGAGAGCTCCCGCACCCTGATCCCCCACTCTGCCCGGAGTCTGCAATGTCCCGCACACACACACACACCTCTATCTCCCGGATAACTCCCCTCATGTATATTCTTTTCCCTTCCAAGCACATTTTCCCTCATTAAAAGTTATAAATGTGCATATTTGTACACACGGATGTTATTTTATGTGTGTACAGGATGAATACCGATCACTGAATTAAATCCCCTCACTGCGTTTGGATTAAATCCCCCTTTCCCTCCATTATCCAGGGCGGGAGTTGAGGTCCCGGGCTCACCTCCCCCGCTCCGAGCCATAGGCACTCCCGCCTCTGACCCACCTTTTTCTCTCCCTCCTTTCTCTCTCTCTCTCTCGGACCTTGGCCTTTTGTCCCTCGCTCTGCGTTTGGATTAAATCCCCCTTTTTGCCCCCCCCCCCCCCCCCAATCCAGGGCTGAGGTCCCGGTTCGGTCCGAGCCACAGGCACTCCCGCCTCTGATCCATCATCTCCCTTTCTCTCTCGGTCCCTGGCCTTTCTCTCGCTCTCGCTGCTTTCCCTCCCTGTGCTCTCTGCTCCTTGACTCTGGTGTTTGTGTTTTCCCCTCTCCACCCCGACAGGAGGAAGCCGCCGCCATGTCGCTGGTCCATGGGCAGGAAGCGAGGAGCCGATGGCAAATTGCGGAGGATGGGCGACTCGGACTCCACTGTCTTTGAGGATGAAAAGGATTGGGAAGAAGCTCCTTCCTGGTCAGACGGCAGGGTCTCCAGGTGAGAGATTTAATCCTGGCGAGGCGGATGGGTTTAAATGCCCTGAGGAAGAACTGGCTTCCCGAAGGATATACAGCCTGTATATCTTGCATCAAAGCGTCTGAAGTACAAGATTAGTGCATTCTTCCCCATCCACTGGGTGTGGTTTCTACTCCCAGTCTGTATTGCAAAACCTGAAGCTAATCATATAATTTTCTCTCTGGAGAATTTGCTGTACGCACTTTGACTGTTGTGATTGCCAGTATAGCCCAAATTGCTTGGTTTGTTGAGGTAGAGGGGATTTTCACAGTAACTTCATTGCACTGTTAATGTAAGCCTACTTACGACGCTAATAAATTAGACTAAGCTAATCATGGGGGGGGGGGGGGTTGGAGGGAAAGTGTTGTACAGAAGAAATATTAAGAATTTTACATTTGGGAGATGAGGGTGGTAACAATGGTATGAGGGGGATAAGGAGCAGATCCTGTGAGGTAGGGTTGGAACTTGGCAACCTCTGATGGGGAAACTTTTTTTCATGGGGTGTGGGTGCTGTTGACAAGGCTAGCATTTGTTGCCCACCCCTAACTGAACTGAGTGACTTACAGGCACATATCAGAGGATAATTTTAAAATTAATTTACGGAATGTGGGTGTTGCTGGCTGGCCTGCATTTATTGCCTGTCTCAGATTGCCTTTGAAAAGAGAGTGGTGAATTATTTCCTTAAACTGGACGGGTTACACCTGAACTACAAGGGGACCAATATACTTGTAGGGAGGTTTGCTAGTGTTATTGGGGAGGGTTTAAACTAGATTTGCAGGGGGATGGGAACCAGAGTGCCGGAGCGGGGGTGAAAATAGTTCATGCAAAATCACAAATAGAAGGGTTGTGTGTGGTGGTGGTAATCTTCTGAGGTGTGTCTATTTCAATGCCAGGAGTATTGTGGGGAAGGCAGACGAGCTGAGGGCGTGGATTGACGCATGGAATTATGACATTATAGCCATTAGTGAAACTTGGCGACAGGAGGGGCAGGACTGGCAGCTCAATGTTCCAGGGTTCCGATGTTTCAGACGTGACAGAGGCAGAGAGATGAAGGGTGGGGGGCGGCATTGCTAGTCAAGGAAAATGTTACAGCAGTGCTCAGGCAGGACAGATTAGCGGGCTTGTCTATCGAGGCCATATAGGTGGAGCTGAGAAACAGGAAAGATATGATCACATTAATGGGGTTGTATTATAGACCACCCAATAGTCAGCGAGAATTGGAGGAGCAAATCTGCAGAGAGTTAGCAGATAACTGCAGGAAACATAAAGTTGTGATAGTGGGGGATTTTAATTTTCCACATATAGATTGGGACTTCCATACTGTTAAAGGTCTAGACGGGTTAGAGTTTGTAAAATGTGTTCAGGAAAATTTTCTAAATCAATATATAGAGGTACCAACTGGAGAGGATGCAATATTAGATCTCCTATTGGGAAACGAGTTAGGACAAGTGACAGAAGTGTGTGTAGGGGAACACTTTGGTTCCAGTGATCATAACGCCATTAGTTTCAACTTGATCATGGATAAAGATAGATCTGGTCCTCGGGTTGAGGTTCTAAACTGGAAAAAGGCCAAATTTGAAGAAATGAGAAAGGATCTAAAAAGCGTGGATTGGGACAGGCTGTTCTCTGGCAAGGATGTGATTGGTAAGTGGGAGGCCTTCAAAGGAGAAATTTTGAGTGCAGACTTTGTATGTTCCTTTCAGGATTAAAGGCAAAGTGAATAAGAATAAGGAACCTTGGTTCTCAAGGGATATTGGAACTCTGATAAAGAGAGAGAGAGATGTATGACATGTATAGGCAACAGGGAGCAAATAAGATGCTTGAGGAGTATAAAAAGTGCAAGAAACTACAGAAAGAAATCCGGAGGGCTAAAAGAAGACATGAGGTTGCTTTGGCAGACAAGGTGAAGGATAATCTTAAGAGCTTCTACAGGCATATTAAGAGCAAAAGGATAGTAAGGGATAAAATTGGTCCTCTTGAAGATCAGAGTGGTCGGCTATGTATGGAATCAAAAGAAATGGGGGAGATATTAAATGGGTTTTTTGCGTCCGTATTTACTAAGGAAACTGGCATGGAGTCTATGGAAATAAGGCAAACAAGAAGGGAGGTCATGGAACCTTTACAGATTAAAGGGGAGGAGGTGCTTGCTGTCTTGAGGCAAATCAGTAGATAAATCCCCAGGACCGGACAGGGCATTCCCTCGGACCTTGAAGGAGACTAATGTTGAAATTGCAGGGGCCCTGGCAGATATATTTAAAATGTCGGTATCCACGGGTGAGGTGCCGGATGATTGGAGGATAGCTCATGTTGTTCCGCTGTTTAAAAAAGGCTCAAAAAGTAATTTGGGAAATTATAGGCCGGTAAGTTTGACGTCAGTAGTAGGTAAATTATTGGAAGGAGTACTAAGAGATAGGATCTACAAATATTTGGATAGACAGGGACTTATTAGGGAGAGTCAACATGGCTTTGTGCATGGTAGGTCATGTTTGACCAATCTATTAGAGTTTTTCGAGGAGGTTACCAGGAATGTGGATGAAGGGAAGGCAGAGGATGTTGTCGACATGGACTTCAGTAAGGCCTTTGACAAGGTCCCACATGGGAGGTTAGTTAGGAAGGTTCAGTTGCTAGGTATACATGGAGAGGTAGTAAATTGGATTAGACATTGGCTCAATGGAAGAAGCCAGAGAGTGGCAGTGGAGGATTGCTTCTGAGTAGAGGCCTGTGACTAGTGGTCTGCCATAGGGATCAGTGCTGGGTCCATTGTTGTTTGTCATCTATATCAATGATCTGGATGATAATGTGGTAAATTGGATCAGCAAATTTGCTGCTGATACAAAGATTGGAGGTGTAGTGGACAGTGAGGAAGGTTTTCAAAGCTTGCAGAGGGATTTGGACCAGCTAGAAAAATGGGCTGAAAAATGGCAGATGGAGTTTAACACAGTAACAGTTTTAACAACACCAGGTTAAAGTCCAACAGGTTTATTTGGTAGCAAATACCATTAGCTTTCGGAGCGCTGCTCCTTCGTCAGATGGAGTGGAAATCTGCAGTTTAATGCAGACAAGTGTGAGGTATTGCACTTTGGAAGGACAAACCAAGGTAGAACATACAAGGTAAATGGCAGGACACTGAAGAGTGCGGTGGAACAGAGGGATCTGGGAGTACAGATACATTCGCTAAAAGTGGCGTCACAGGTAGATAGGGTCGTAAAGAGTGCTTTTGGTACATTGGCCTTTATAAATCAAAGTATTGAGTATAAGAGTTGGAATGTTATGGTGAGGTTGTATAAGACATTGGTGAGGCCGAATTTAGAGTATTATGTGCAGTTTTGATCACCTAATTACAGGAAGGATATTAATAAGGTTGAAAGAGTGCAGAGAAGCTTTACAAGGATGTTGCCAGGACTTGAGAAACTGAGTTACAGAGAAAGGTGGAATAGGTTAGGACTTTATTCCCTGGAGCGTAGAAGAATGAGGGGAGATTTGATAGAGGTGTATAAAATTATGATGGGTATAGATAGTGAATGCAAGCAGGCTTTTTCCACTGAGGTGAGGGGAGAAAAAAACCAGAGGACATGGGTTAAGGGTGAAGGGGGAAAAGTTTAAAGGGAATATTAGGTGGGGCTTCTTCACAGTGGTGGGAGTATGGAATGAGCTGCCAGATGAAGTGGTGAATGCGGGCTCACTTTTGACATTTAAGAAAAACTTGGACAGGTACATGGATGAGAGGGGTGTGGAGGGATATGGTCCAGGTGCAGGTCAGTGGGACTAGGCAGAAAAATGGTTCGGCGGGGCCAAAAGGCCTGTTTCTGTGCTGTAATGTTCTATGGTTCTATGCTGCTGTCCATGTGGTTTGGGTACTATTAAGGAACTCCAAGATTTTGACCTAACAGTGAAGGAATAGAGATATATTTGCAAGTTAGGATAGTGAGTGACTTGGAGGGGAATCGTCAGGTGGTGGTGTTCCCACGTGTCTATTTCCCTTGTCCTTCTAGATGGTAGTAGTCGTGGATTTGGAAGGTGTCGCCTAAGGAACCTTGGTAAGTGGTAGCAGTGTATGCGATCTACTAAATGCATTGCAAAAATTATGTTGGTGTTGGAGGGGGTGAATATTTGTGGGTGGAGTGCCAATCAAGTGGGCTGCTTTGACCTGGATGATGTCAAGCTTCTTGGAGTTGCACTCGTCCAGACAAGTGGAGTGTATTTAATCAGACTCTTCACTTGTGCCTTGTGAACGGGCTTTGGGGAGTCGGGTAGTGAGTTACTCACCACATGACCCCTAGCCTCTGACCTGCCCTTGTAGCCACCATATATGGTTAGTCCAATTCTGGTCAATGGCAACTCAGCGTGTTGATAGTGGGGGATTCAGTGATGGTAATACCATTTGAGTGTCATGGAGAAATGGTTAGATTCTCTCTTGTTGAAGATGGTCATTGTTGGCACTTGTTTGTGGCATGAATGTTACTAATCAACACATTGCTGTGGGTCTGGACTTGCATATCAGCCAGACCAAGCAAGGATCGCAAATTTCTTTTGTGGAATCTGAAACTCAACTTGGGACAAATTGGATGCCAAGGTTATGAGCCATCTACCTTGGCCTGTGATAATGCTGGGAAGAGGAGTTTGTGACCAGGATTGACTATGTTGACTTCTGTTTTGCTGTTGGGATTTGTGAATTGTTCATGACTGAGGTTGGACCAATTATCTTAGCATAGTGGAGGGGTTGCGAGATCAAGCTGGATATAGGTACTGGGGAATTATTATTGTTTGGATCATTTGACTGAAAGGCAACATGTAGATGGAAAAAGTCAAGAATGGAATCCTATATTCCTTAGGGAAGATATGGATGCTGTGCTTATCAGATGGATAAATCTGAAACCAAATGAAGGCAGTGCCTCTAAACTGAACAATGGAGGGAGATGGTGTGGTTAACTGGTGAATGCAGCAGCAGATATGGAGAGATAGTGTTGTACAATTAAAAGTGGTGGGGGGGAGAGGGGGGCTTTGGTGCTAATGGGCAAGAAGCTTAATTGAAAGGATTCGGACTGGAACTGATTTAGGTGATAACATGCAAAAAGGGGGATGAGGAATAGACACAGGACAATGAATCAGTACTGCTACATATTGAACACCATTTGGAGGAAGCACTGAGGGGCAAGGGCACAATATACCCTGGGTGGGGGATTTCAGTGTGCAACACCAAGAATGGCTTGGTGTCGCCACTACCGACCAAACTGGCTGAGTCTTAAAGGACATGGCTGCTAGACTGCATCTGCTGCAGGTAGTGAGGCAACCAATGAGGCCAAAACCTACTTGATCTCTTCCTCTCCATTCTACCAATAGCAGATGCATCTGTCTATGACCGTATTGGTAGGGGATAGCACCACAAAGTCCTGTCATCATACCTTCTTTGTGTGCGCTTCCACTGTACTAAATAGGAAAGATTTCAAACCGAACAACAACTCTGTATTGAGCATCCATTATAGCTAGGATGTTGTTGGGGCCCATAGCCTTTTCTGTATTTTAAAAAAAAAGTCATTCATGGGACATGGGCATCGCTGGCTGGCCAGCATTTATTGCCCATCTCTAGTTGCCCTTGAAACTGAGTAGCTTGCTAGGCCATTTCAGAGGGCAGTTGAGTCAACCACATTGCTGTGACTCTGGAGTCACGTCGACTAGACTAGGTAAGGACAGCAGATTTCCTTCCCTAAAGGACACTCGTGAACCAGATGGGTTTTTACGACAATTGACAATTGTTTCTTGGTCATCTGTAGATTCTTAATTCCAGATATTTTTATTGAATTCAAATGCCACCATCTGCCGTGGCATGTAGAACACCGGGTCCCCAGAACATTAGCTGAGTTTCTAGATTTATAGTTTCATGATATCATTAGGCCATCACCTCCCCTGCCTCCAATGCATTTAGGCTTTTCTTGATATATTTTCAATGGAAAAAATGAGATGGAGCTCATGGGAGCATAAACACTAGCATAGTCTGGTTGTGCTGAATGACCTGTTTCTGTGCTGTAGATTTCAGTCTAAATGGGGCATCCAGTTTCACAAGACAAGGTCTGACGGGCAGTACATATGTAGTGTTTTTGAGGTTTGAGAGCAATAGTGGCCAAGATGTTCCTGTCCTTGGCATCATCATCAAGCCTTTGTTACCCCATCTGACCTTTTAGCAATAGTGCATGCTACTGTATTATAGACATGATGTGGCAATGCCAGCATTGGACTGGGGTGGGCACAGTCAGAGGTCTCTCAACACCAGGTAAAAGTCCAACAGGTTTATTTGGTATCACAAGCTTCATTGCTGCTTCATCAGGTGAGTTATTTGGATTTGATTATTACTGGAAAGGTCAGCAATTATTGTTCATTGCCTACCTCACCACTATCTGCTAAGGAGAATGACTCGCCTGATGAAGGAGCAACGCTTCGAAAGCTCGTGATACCAAATAAACCTGTTGGACTTTAACCTGGTGTTATGAGACTTCTTACTGTACTGTATTATCGCATCAGTCTAAATTCTTTGCTTCATGTCCTGCAATGGGGCATGAGCTCTCAAAGTACTACCGTTGACCAATGATGCTATCTGTAGGCCAGTTTGTTCTTAAATTTTTCACATTGAAACCAAGCACAATTGGGAAATATGATTGTGCAAACAGGATTGGCAGTTCACATGCACTACAATGAAACCTGTACAGACACTTGCCAACTGTTGTGAATAATTTGTATAATTGACAAAAACTGCCCCTTGAAACTACATACGTTCTCAAGTTTACAAACCACAACCTTCAATGTACTACTTGCAACAAAAACTGGCTGGTAAGTTGGCAGTATGTGGAAGGAAACTTTTGTAGTGGTGGTTTTTTATCCAGTATGCCTCTGTCTAGTATTGAATGCACAGCTCTACCACAGGGAAATAGGGGTTCTGTCCAATTGTGAGCAGTGGGTAAAAGATCTCCATTACACAGATGTGAAGGGCCCTAAAACCGGCTAAATATAGCATCAGGGTTCTCAGTGGATGGGGGGAGACTCCGGAATGAGTGCTGGGAGGCAGAGATGGAAGACAGGTTTCCCCTCTGAGGTGGGTTCCAGGTTCTTGGAATTTCTCAGCAGATGCTGGTGTAAAACAATTCTTGAACATGGGGTGCAAAATTGTAAAATTTGGTGAAGTCATTTGGTCTGCCATCATGTGGTCATATTGGATATTTGGCAGCTAATCTCTACCAGTGAGCTTCCAACAGATCCCTACCAGCTCTCTGACACTTCCAAAGCATTAGCAACACTTTCCTACCAGTTTAGGGTTTTTGGGCATTGATTCTCCCACCTTCCCCTATGTAGGTTTCCAACATAATAGATGTCAAGATCTGGACATCCTTCCCTCATGGAAAATGACTATGGGATGGCAATGTACTAAAATTGATCACATCTTTCTGGTGGAGCTCCAATCCTGGGAAATGATGTAAATGAGCAATGCTGCAAGAGATGTCGCCAATCTTGGAATATTTGGCTCATCTGGCTTACTGTAAACTAACTAGTTTGTAAATAGGACATCTTCAAATGTAGGACATCTAATGGATGTTTTTAATTTTTTGCTGGCTTGGACAGTGCTCGTTCTCCTGAGCAGATGGTGAGATAGGCGATGAACAATAAATCCTGGCCTTTCCAGTAATAATCAAAGCCAAAGAACAGATTTTAAAAAAAAGTTTAAAGCTTTCACCTAACCAGTAGGAGTCAAAGATGGTTGGAAAGAGTAAGTGTTAGGATGGGAATAGAGGGATATGGTGCCCGGAAGGGTAGGGGGTTTTAGTTCAGTCAGGCAGCATGGTCGGTGCAGGCTTGGAGGGCCAGAGGGCCTGTTCCAATGCTGTAATTTTCTTTGTTGTTTAGTACATTGTCAAGTAGTACGTTTTAAATGGGAACAGAGGATCTGCATAAACCGTGAGAGGAGTAAAATAAGTATGTGCCATAAATGCAAACTCAATACTTTACCACAGCATACAAAATCCAGTAGTGTTGAATTCGTCATAGGCCTTGGAGGATTGCTGCTACAAGCATGATCTGCATGGAAGGATATTGGTATGACCATCCCAATGTGAAGTTCTCTAAAAGTAGTTGATCTGGGTGAGGTCCCTCAATTTATCACCAGCTGGTTGGTTGGGATACCCACCAATTGTTACAAACCCAGTGAGGAGGGATGTCTGGCTCTGTCTTTATGCAACCTACCCTTTGGTAGCAACTAGATTCAATCTAACAAGGGTTCTCTTTCCCTTGGATACCTTTTCCGGACTCGATAGTTCTGTTTAAAAAGGAGCCAATTTAACCAGATTTTCTTGGGTTAAGATAGTCAGTTTATTAACTAAAATTGAGTCCAATAGTAAATATAAATAAAAAGTTACAGAACAGTCCTGAGTTGTGAGGAGTAGATGTTGAAGCATTGCAGCCATTAGGAATTGATTTCAGTAGAGTTGACTTCTGCAGGTGAGTAGTTGGCTCTTGGATTCAGGTGACTATGGTTTGATAGAGCTATTTCAGTTCTTTTAGCTGCCACCCTTTGCTTGCTAGTCAACTTCCACAATGTGAGAGGTTTTCCAGCTGCTTTTCATCACAGCTCATATAGACTGACAGGGCAGGTGCAGGCAGGCAAACCTGGTGCAGCACTTTCAGCTAGCTTTTAACCCTCTCTTTTTTGTATTCCACTGGATCTCAAATACACTTGTCAGCCTAGGAAGGCAATTACACCCGTAGCCATTATGTTCCTTTGTCTTTACCGGAGATGGTTAATCAATTTTTGGAAGCACTGCGTGGGGTTCCATTGTCTGTTAGAGAAACATTCTGCAGCCATTCCGGTCAATGGCTAATTACATCAGTAGTATTCTGTAACTTGATGTTGTGTCTCTGTGCACTGTTGGAGAACAGATTTTCACTCCATCTGATGACGGGGCAGCGCTCCGAAAGCTTATGGTATTTGCTACCAAATAAACCTGTTGGACTTTAACCTGGTGTTGTGAGACTTCTTACTGTAATTACATCTCTGCCATCTTCAGGATTTGTGTCCATTTAAAATCTAAAACTTAGATCTTTTAAAGTCCCAATATTTCTGTGTATAATTCCATGTTACTTTATTCATTGTAACTGCTATACAAAACACAAAGTGCAGTTGGATTTAAAATGTCGGAGATGGGACTACAATTATGAAGAGATTTGAGAAATTGGGGCTTTGTTTATTAAAGCTGTTAATTTGAATAATTCAGGTTGTGAAGGTAAAGGGTGGTTATTTAACTAAGTATTTTTTCAGCTAATGTCCTTAATGTTGAAAAATATCCAAAGCATTGTGAAGTGGACAGAAATGTAACATTACCAAGAATGAAAGAAGTTGGAAAAATAAATGAAGCTTTATTTAATGACTGCAGAATGTTAGGAGAGTGGGATTTAAGTGACTTGTGGGAGTGTAAAAGCAGGCTTGCTGGGCTTTTTGTAACAAGCTATAATTCTGAATCCTGCTTCCTCAATTTCAATGTTTTGCAATATGAAAATTGGTTGTAAATCAGTAAGGATGCAGGTGAATGTGACAAAAATATCATGTGTTGTCCTACATGGGTTTGGCTTAATGGTTCTCCCTTTTGAGACTCTACATGTTATAAGACAGTTGTAGTTCTTTTCACACAAAAGCACAAATAACCCATTTGACTTGGGTTGCAATACCATAGTGACACTTGTATCGATGAAAGGGTGTACATGTAGCTGGATCTTTTTAAGCTGCATTCAAAGATAGTTGAAATGGTAGGAATTTTGCTTGCACTAGTGAACTTTCACTGTCTGAAAGAATATGAAATTAATGATTGTTTATAGAGTAGAGTGATAGTATGTGTCCCTGTGCTGAGTGCTAGAATGATCAACATTCATCCAATTGATGTCTCCCTTAACCCTGTATCCTCTGATTAAGAAAATGTTCAATTTTGTTGTAAAAGATGCCATGGCCTGCCCTAATAATAAGTCGATACCTGCTATTGACTCCCAAGGCTGGAATAAATACTTTCCATTTTGACTGAAGCTTGGCATTTGATATTTAAGAAATTACTTTAGTCCTCTGCTATTGCACCAGTAACATTATCTCCTGATACCTTTTATAATTAAAGGATCCAATCTCTGGCATCAACCTGGAGAATCTGAAGTGTAATGCTTTAATGTGCTTTTGAGAATTGCACATGGTACTATGGTCTAACTCTGTTTTGCACAACTGCTAAGAGTAATGACCTTTCTGTAGTGAATATACTGAAATTATTTGCTTCATGGTTAAACTATACTTTAAAAAAGTGAAGCACTGCTGGTTTTGCAACTAATCTTGTGGAGATGCAAAGTAAATATTAGCGTCTTTAAAAATCATGTGGGGCAGCATTTGTTAATGAACGCTTGCTGTTCATTATCTCTGGCACACAGTAGATCTCCAGGTTGAGAAAAATGTGAATTTGCAGATGTGTTATTTTTAGACTATTTTGGCAGTACTCCTGAGTGTAAAGCATAAATAGCTGTGTGGTAAGTGGGCATATTGTATTTATTCATAATGATTATACAGTAAATTGTCAAATCTGTCCTCAAATTCCTGTTGAACAAAGCTTTGATAGCTGGGGAGGCCCAATTCACAATGCATTTCGATGTAACATGCTATGCCAAACAGTTTGTCAAAAACAATCACAACCATACTTGTAAGCTTGGCAAGTCCTCTCACTATATCAAATGATGACTTGCCCAGCACACCATGATTTTGAGCTTGTGGTATAACTCCACTCTATGCTGTAAACCTCTCTGACTCTGACACTCGGCTTGACGTGACTGTGTGCCAACCATCAACATGTTTGGTTATTCCACAGTTACCAGTGTGGAATTGTGGCTCATCATAGGCATCATTCTATGTGATTGACTTCAACATAAAAAAGAATTTCCTGTCATCCAACTTTGACTTGTTGTTTAACTTGTTACCTATTGGAAAGAGTTTATAATGTTTTGGCAGTTTGCTATGCTTGCACATGCTCTGTTGAAGTAATTTTGTCTTTGAAATTAAGAATGGAATACCTGTTTTAAAAAAATCTTGACATAACTGCTATAGAGGGAAATTTTTGTTTAAATGCTATCCTTTATCAGCTCATTCCTTTATTGACCTTTTGGCCTCAGCGATTACTGTTAAATTGGAGATTGGATCATGTCCTAGAGGAATGGGATCAGCGGCTCATATCAACTTGGCATTAAGTTGAGGCATAATGTGATCAATTTCCTCAACTTGGAAAATGTCCCAAATTTATGTTGGATGTAAAAGCACTTGGCATAAAATGTATTTCTTGGGTCAATTTTGAAATTGTGCTGATGTGGCCATAATGCCAAAAATATAATGCAAAATGCCATATGGCATTTGCTTCAACTGGTAATTTCTCCTGCTTTTTCTCAAATGCTGGATCATTAATTTGCAGTAAGAGTTTTAACAACACCAGGTTAAAGTCCAACAGGTTTATTTGGTAGCAAATACCATTAGCTTTCGGAGCGCTGCTCCTTCGTCAGATGGAGTGGAAATGTGCTCTCAAACAGGGCACGGAGACACAAAATCAAGTTACAGAATACTGATTAGAATGCGAATTCCTACAGCCAACCAGATCTTAAAGATACAGACAATGTGGGTGGAGGAAGCATTAAGCACATGTTAAAGAGATGTGTATTGTCTCTAGACAGGATAGCCCGCAAGTCCAGGAGGCAAGTTGTGGAGGTTACTGATAATGTGACATAAATCCAACATCCTGGTTTAGGCCGTCCTCATGTGTGCGGAATAGCAGTTCCGCACACATGAGGACGCCTAAACCGGGATGTTGGACTTATGTCACATTATCAGTAACCCCCACAGCTTGCCTCCTGGACTTGCAGGCTGTTCTGTCTGGAGACAATACACATCTCTTTAACCTGTGTTTAATGCTCCCTCCACCCACATTGTCTGTACCTTTAAGACCTGGCTGGTTGTAGGGATTCGCATTCTAATCAGTATTCTGTAACTTGATTTTGTGTCTCCGTGCCCTGTTTGAGAGCACATTTCCACTCCATCTGACGAAGGAGCAGTGCTCCGAAAGCTAATGGCATTTGCTACCAAATAAACCTGTTGGACTTTAACCTGGTGTTGTTAAAACTCTTACTGTGTTCGCCCCAGTCCAACGCCGGCGTCTCCACATCATTAATTTGCAGCCAGGCCCATGTTGCAAGAAGAAAAATAGGGTTGATCATTCAAAGTTAACCATGTTAAAATTGATCATTTCCAGTTTCACAACACCAGAAGGTGATGGAGTGATCCCCAGATGTGGTTCAGCAGATTGGGGCACTGCAGTAGAAGCTGAAGAAACAAGACAGATTGTTTATCGAGATTTGAAGAGGTTTGTATGCTTTCGTTCTGCAAATTGCCTTTGGAAGGAGTGTCAAATGCTGCAATCAACTTGTATAAAATGTGGTTCTATGCCTTGTTAATCTTTGCTTTTGTGAGATCTTGTGTACTACTAACGCCTGTAGACAACCAAAAATGTTAAAATATGCATTTTTGTGAAGTGCTGCTGGGGTGATTTATGTTGTGTATTGCTTCAAGGTTGTTTGTAATCGTTGGTTTCCTTGTTATATCTGCACTGTTTATATAATAGAGCAGATTCAGCAATGGTAGGTATTTTGGCTTATTAAAGCTCACCTGACCTTGGTGCAGCTGGTGGCCAACTTTCTTGGCTGTTGCTGACACTGCACCATATGGCATTTGAGATCCTGCCTCCAAAAGCACTGGCATCATTGTTTTCTTTACAGGTGTGTTTCCAGCTGTAACCTACAGAGTAAATGGGTGTTTGAGATATTCAATGGAGCCTTGTGTATTTTATTGAATTCCTGATAAAATTCAGTCCTATTTTTACTTTAAAAGGCATATCCTTTTCGTGAAATTGCAATAAGTAATGTTGCTGGGTGAGAAGGAAAACAAATCTTTAAGGAAGTCGATTTGGATGAACATGTTACGTACATGTTGGTTTCTGTGGAACATGCAGCTACGTTATCTCTGGGTTCCAGTAACTGATTTTTTTGCTTGGATTTTGCTTTTTTTTTATTGGAGATCCCATGGTATGTCATTGTCCACAGACTCATTCCTTCTTGGTTCCTGTATCTTAAAATATATTTTTTAATGTTTCATTGCTTCAATGATTTCCACAACCTGAAAGTCCATTATACAATGCTCCTGCAATAATGGTCCAGTATCCTGAATTGCTATAGTGAGTAAATACGTGACCTGCATTTTCAGTCTGCTCCAGAACCAGCTGAACTTTAGACGCGAGGTGAAAGTGACTACTCTTAACCTCCAGACAACATTTAATGAGTGTAGCACCAAGGGCCTTGACGAAATGAATCACTGCGAGTTGGACAGAAAAGTCTTTACTGGCTGGAGTCCTACCTAGCACAAAGGAAGACTGACTCATCTCAGCTCTGGGATATCACTGCACGAGCTTGTGTGGTGTCTGAGCCTGAACCATCTTCAGCTACTTGATCAGTGATCTTCCCTCTAAGTTAGAATTGGGATGTTTAGTGGCATAGTGATACTGAAGCAGTCTGTGTCCATATGCAGCAAAACTGGGATGAGTGGCAGATGGTCATTGCCTGGCAAATGCTATCTCAAACAAGAGAGAATCCAGCCATAGTCCTATAACATTATTCATTGCTGAATCTCCCACTATCAACATCCTGGGAATTACCATTGACCAGAAACTAAACTGACAGGCATCCCATCCATCACCTTCAACATTTATTTCTTCCACTATTAGCACCGATGGCAGCAGTGTGCACCATTTGCAAAATGTACTGCAGCAACACACCAATGATCCTTTGATAACACATTCCAAACCCCCAACTTCTGCCACCAAGAAGGGCAATAGATGCATGGAAACACCATCCTCTTCAAATTCCCCTCCAAGCCCCAGACCATCCTTGGAGAAATATCGCTGTTTCTGGAACTCCCTCCCTAACAGCAGTGTAAACACAACAGTGGTTCAAGAAGGTGACTCGCCATTACCTTATCAAGAGCAATTCAGAATTGCTGATGAATGCTGGTCTCATGAATGAATAAGTTTTTAAAATCAAGTTTACGGTTGAATATGCATGATGTAGTAATGCTCGCCCTTCCATTTTGACAGTTCTATGGGTATAGAGGGATATGGGCCAAATGCAGGCAATTGGGACTAGCTTAATGGTAAAAAACTGGGCGGCGTGGACAAGTTGGGCCGAAGGGCCTGTTTCCATGCTGTAAACCTCTGTCTCGACTCCAAGAGATTCTTAATTCCTGATATTTTCTGCAATGGTGAGATTTGAACTTGGGTCCCCAGAAGATTAGCTGAGTTCCTGGATTAATAGCTTAGCGATAATATCGGTAGGACCTGGACCCCCGCCAAGCCAAGGGAGCATCATCCGTGTGTCCAGTTTGTCTATCCCTGTCATAATTTTGTACATTTAATGACATCACCCTCATTATTCTTAACTGCAGTGATTATAAGTTTAGTCGACCCATCTCTTCTCGAGTAACAATCCTGCCGTCACAGAAATCAGTCTGGTAAATCTTTGCTGAACCCCCTCTAGCAAGTATATCTTGGGCAAGGAGACCAAAACTGTGCACAATACTCCAGGTGTGGTCTCACCAAAGTCCTCTTGCAACGAAGGCCAATATACCACTTGCCTCTAACTGCTTGCTGCACCTGCATGCTTGCTTTCACTGACTGTACAAAGACACCCTGGTCCCTTTGTACATTCACATTTCCCAATCTAACACTGTTTAATAATACTCTGCCATTCTGTAGTTGCTGGGGTTAATCTTTATACCCTTTTTTTAGAACACTGGTACGGCCCCTATTTGGAAGGGAGATTGGAACATTTTGGCCAACTAGAATCTCTGCAGTGCAGGAGGAGGCCATTCGGCTCAATGAGTCTGCACCGACTCGGACAGCGTCTTACCCAGGTCCTATCTCTGTAACCCCACATATTTGCCCCACTAATCCCCCTACCCTATCATCTTTGGGCACTTAAGAGGCATGGCCAGTCCACCTAACCTGCACACCATTGGACTGTGGAGGGAAACTCACAAACCGCCCCCCCCCCCGCCCTTGTTTTTTTCCAGCTCTAAGTGAATAGATTACTTGTGTGTTCAGGCTGTAGTACTGCCACCTTCATGTTCCCTTCCTTCAGCCTGATTTGGACCTTGTTGCATTCCTTCTTGCTATAACACCATCTGATATCATGTATGGCTGTCTGATTCTTTGTGCCTTGTTGCTCCTTTCTAATGCTACACCTGTGTTCCTATCCACTATAATTTTAAACCCTCAGCATTGGCCAGAGAAGAAATTTAAAAATATTGACAGCTAAAATCAAGGAAAATTGAAAGGTGTTAAATCAAGGAAAATTGAAAGGTGTTTTATCAATATATTAAAAGCAGGAGGATAATTTAAAGAGGGCAGGGCCTATTAGACATACAAGATAACTGTGGATGCAGAAGATGTGGGCAGTATTTTTAATGAGTACTTTTTGTGCCCTCAGGAAGGAGGGATAATGCAGACATTCTATTTAATGAGCGTAGCATGAAATATTAGATACAATAAGCATAATGAGGGAGGGAGTGTCATCTATGAAGGTGGATAAATTACTAGGGCCAGATGGATTGTATCCCAGGACGTCAAAGGAAGCCTGGGAGGAAAGTGCCAGTGCTCTGAGCATCATTTACCAATTCTCACCAGATACAGGTGAGGTATTAGAGGTCAGTGATCATCTTACTATTATTTAAAAGGGTGCGAAGAATAGGATAGGCCAAATAATTATAAGCTGGTCAGTCAGTGGTGAGAAAATTTATTCTAAGTGACAGTTTGACTTGAAAGAAATGGATTGATTGGGGATAGTCAGTATAGTTTTGTCTCAAAGTAACAAGGAGGATTGAGGGTGGTATAGTGAATATTGTCTGCATAGATTTTAGTAAGGCATTTGATAAGGCCCCATGTGGCAGATTGGTCAAAATAAGTAAACGCCCATGGGATACAGGGGAATGTGGTGAGTTTGATCCAAAATTGGCTGAGTGACAGGAAACAAAAGGGGTTGTTGGGTGATTTGGGAATGGAAAGCTGTTTTCAGTGGTGTTCCATAGGTGCTCAAATGTTGGGCGATGATCGGGAAATTTGCAGATGACACAAATTCACTGTGTAGTAGTGAAGATGGTGGCTGTCGATTCCAGAATGATCTCGGTGGTTTTGTTGAGAGTGGAAAAGAAGCAAATGGAATTCAATCCAGAGAAGTGAGCTAATGCATTTGGGGAGGGCAAACAAAGCAAAGGAATAAGCAATAAATAGGATATTTAGAGGGGCGAGAAAGTGAGAGACCTTGGAATGCATGTCCACAAGTCCCTGAAGGTCACAGAACCAGCGGAATGCAGAAGAAATGCCTTCCTTTATTGCGCAAGCTATAGAATACAAAAGCAGATGTGCTGATGCTGATGGAACTGTATAAAATGTAAGTTGGAACTGAAATTTTGAATATTGTTCTGGCTGCCACATTACAGGAAGGACATGATTTCTTTGGCAAGAGTGCAGAGGAGATTTACAAGAATGTTGCCAGGGCTTGAAGATTGCAACTATGAGGAAAGATTGGAAGGCTAGGGCTGTTTTTCTTACAGGGGGCTGAGGAATGACTGGCTTGAGCCTAGACATGGTAGAAATGAAAGACCTGTTTCTTACCTAGCAGACAGGCCAATTACCCGGGAGCAGAGATTTAAGGTGATTGGTGGAAGGATTGATCAACATCCTGGGGTTACCATTGAGCAGAAGCTGATCTGGACTAGCCACATAAAACTGGCTACCAGAGCAGGTCAGAGGCTAGGAGTCCTGCAGGGAGTAACCTCCCGACTCAAAGCTTGGACTGAAACTTTTTTTCATGCATGGGATGCAGACATTGCTGGCTGGGCCAGCATTTATTGCCCCTCCGAGGGCATTTAATAGTCAACCATGTTGCTGTGCATCTAGAGTCACATGTAGGCCAGACAGGTAAGGATGGCAAATTTCCTTAAAGGACATTAGCAAACTAGATAAAAGTTTTAAAAATGGTTTCAAGGTCATCATTAGACTTTAATTCCAGATTTTTATTAAATTCAAATTTTGCCATGATGGGATTTGAAACAGGATTCCAAGAGCATTGCCTGGGTCTCTGGATTGCTGGTCCAGTGACAAAGAACAATACAGCACAGGAACAGGCCCTTCGGCCCTCCAAGCCCGTGCCGCTCCCTGGTCCAAACTAGACCATTCTTTTGTATCCCTCCATTCCCACTCCGTTCATGTGGCTATCTAGATAAGTCTTAAACGTTCCCAGTGTGTCCGCCTCCACCACCTTGCCTGGCAGCGCATTCCAGGACCCCACCACCCTCTGTAAAATATATCCATCTGATATCTGTGTTAAACCTCCCCCCCCCCTTCACCTTGAACCCATGACCCCTCGTGAACGTCACCACCGACCTGGGGAAAAGCTTCATTGTAGTGTTCAATCCCCCGTTGGTGGGATTTCTTTTACTGCACTTGCAACAAAGATACAACCTGCACAGTAGCGGAAAGTCAAAATACCTTCAGGGCCCAAGTTTATTTATTTTTTAATTGCAAAACATTGGGCTAACAATTGGTCATTGTTGTACAGTTTTCCAAATGGAAAAATGGGGTGAAAATCACAAATTTCCCAGGGTTAAGCCATGTTCTGAATAGTAAGAAGTCTCACAACACCAGGTTAAAGTCTTAACAGGTTTATTTGGTATCACGAGCTTTTGGAGTGCTGCTCCTTCTTCAGGTGCACCCTCACCTGATGAAGGAGCAGTGCTCCAAAAGCTCGTGATACTAAATAAACCTACTTGACTTTAACCTGGTGTTGTGAGACTTCTTGCTGGGCCCACCCCAGTCCAACTGTTCACCCTATCTATGCCCTTCATAATTTTATAAACTTCTATTAGGTCGCCCCTCAACCTCCGTCTTTCCACGGAGAACAACCCCTAGTTTACTCAATCTCACCTCATAGCTAATACCCTCCATACCAGACAACATCCTGATAAACCTTTTCTGCACTCTCTCCAAAGCCTCCACGTCCTTCTGGTAGTGTGGCAACCAGAACTGGACGCCACATGTGGCCTAACCAACGTTCTATATAACTGCAACATCATATGCCAACTTTTATACTCTGCCCCGTCCAGTAAAGGCCATGATTAGTTCAGTAAATCTGATTTTTAAAAAAAAAGGATGTAAATGCATTGAATGAATTTGTTTATTAACGCGGATGCGTTAGTGGTTATTTATCAAAATTCATTGGATTCTGGGGTAGTGCCGGCGGATTGGAAAACGGCTAATGTTACGCCCTGTTTAAAAAAGGAAATAGACAAAAGGCGGGTAACTACAGGCCGGTTAGCTTAACGTCTGTAGTTGGGAAAATGCTGGAATCCATCATTAAAGAAGAAATAGCAGGCCATCTGGATAAGAATGGTTCGATTAAGCAGACGCAGCATGGATTCATGAGGGGAAAGTCGTGATTGACGAACTTGTTGGATTTTTCTGAAGATGTGACTAGTGCAGTTGACGGAGGGGAACTGGTGGATGAGGTGTTTCTGGATTTCCAAAAGGTGTTTGATAAGGTGCCTCACAAAAGGTTGCTGAAGAAGATTGGGTCACACTGAGTTGGGGGTAGGGTGTTAGCGTGGATTGGGGATTGGCTATCCGACAGGAAGCAGAGAGTTGGAATAAATGGATGCTTTTCTGGTTGGCAGATGGTAACTAGTGGCGTGCCGCAGGGATCGGTACTGGGGCCTCAACTATTTACCATTTATATAGACGATCTGGAGGAGGGGACTGAGTGTAGGGTAACAAAGTTTGCAGACGACACAAAGATAAGTGGAAAAGTGAATCATGTGGAGGGCGTAGAAGGTCTGCAGAGAGATTTGGACAGGCTGAGTGAGTGGGCGAGGATCTGGCAGATGGAGTATAACGGTGACAAATGCGAGGTTATTCACTTTGGAAGAAATAATAGCAAATTGGATTATTATCTAAATGGAAAGAAATTACAACATGCTGCTGTGCAGAGGGACCTGGGGGTCCTTGAGCATGAGACGCAAAAACCCAGTCTGCAGGTACAACAGGTGATCAAGAAGGCAAATGGGATGTTGGCCTATATCGCAAGGGGGATAGAATATAAAAGCAGAGATGTCTTGCTACATCTGTACAGGGCATTGGTGAGGCCGCAGCTGGAATACTGTGTGCAGTATTGGTCCCCTTATTTGCGGAAGGATATATTGGCCTTGGAGGGAGTTCAGAGAAGGATCACCAGGTTGATACCAGAGATGAGGGGTGTTGATTATGAGGAGAGATGGAGCAGATTGGGTTTGTACTCGTTGGAATTTAGAAGGCTGAGGGGGGGATCTTATAGAGACCTATAAGATAATGAAGGGGCTGGATAGGGTAGAGGTGGAGAGATTATTTCCACTTAGAAAGGAAGCTAGAACTAGAGGGCACAGCCTCAAAATAAAGGGGGGTCAGTTTAGGACAGAGTTGAGGAGGAACTTCTTCTGAGGGTGGTGAATCTCTGGAATTCTCTGCCCACTGAAGTGGTGGAGGCTACCTCGTTGAATATGTTTAAATCACAGATAGATGGATTCCTGATCGGTAAGGGAATTGGGGGTTATAGGGATCAGGCGGGTAAGTGGAACTGATCCACTTCAGATCAGCCATGATCTTATTGAATGGCGGGGCAGGCTCGAGGGGCTAGATGGCCTACTCCTGCTCCTATTTCTTATGTTCTAAACAAATTCATTCAATGCATTTACATCCGTCCTTAAAGAGACCAGTAATCCAGATGTGGTCTCACCAATGCCCTGTACAACCGAAGCATAACTTTTCTATTTGCTTTCCTAATTACCTGCTGTACCTGTGCTAATTTTTTTTTTGCAATTCATGCACTAATGCTGAGTGCTATTTAAAAAAATTAATGACCAGTTTCTAGAGTTGCTCTTTAGTGGTTTGAACATATCCCTTTGTCCTACCCCACAGTTAAGTTTTTAAGTTTATTTATTAGTCACAAGTAAGGCTTACATTAACACTGCAATGAAGTTACTGTGAAATTCCCCTAGTCGCCACACTCCGGCACCTGTTCGGGTCAATGCAGCTTACCAGCACGTCTTTCAGATTGTGGGAGGAAACTGATGCAGATACAAGGAGAACGTGTAAACTCCACACTGACCCAAGCCGGGAATCGAACCCGGGTCCCTGGTGCTGTGAGGCAGCAGTGCTAGCCACCGTGCCACCCCTAATTTTTAAATTAGTAACTCTGAAGTGTGTGTGTCATAGTTGGTGAACTGATTCTATTTTTGTTACTGGACAACTATGGTGTTTGTATTTAGTTTAAAAATTGTCTGACTCTTACATTTTTCTTTCATGGGATGTGGGTGTTACTGGCAAGGCCAGCATTTGTTGCCTATCCCTAATTGCCCTTGAACTAAGTGACTTGCGAGGTCATTTGAGGGTGTTTGAGTCAACTGCATTGCTGTGGGTCTGGAGTTGCATGTAGGCCAGACCAAGTAAGAAAAGCAAGTTTTCTTTTCTAAAGAACCTAGTGAGCCAGATGAATCTTTAACAATCAATGATACTTTCATGGTCACCATTACTGAAACTAATTTATCATTCCGGATGTGTTAATGGAATTTAAATCCCATCGCCTGTGAGATTTGAACCCAGGTCCATAGAGAAATAGCCTGTGTCTCTAGGTTACTAGCCCAGTGTTATACACCATTTCCTCTCTGCAGACCTTAAGTACTTTGTTAAAATCCTCCCAAATTTTCACTTTTTTTCTTCCAGATACAAAAGACGACTTTTGCTAAATGACTTCAACGATCATGAAAAGGATTATTCTTCTGAAAGGTATAGCTAAAATATTTATACAAATCCTGAATAAATGCTTGCTAATGTAGTACTGCACCTCTGCATTATGCAAAGCCTTTCCTTTTGTATTGAAATTACATCAGATTGTTAAACTACATTCCCAAAGTCTCCATAAGAATGTGTGATTGTGGGAAGAAATGAGGAGGGAGAGTTTGAGACTGACCTGGATAGTCATCAACTATTCTGGATCTTTTCTGGCACAGATCCCTCCCT
The DNA here is from genome assembly GCF_964213995.1 of Mustelus asterias. NCBI lineage: Eukaryota > Metazoa > Chordata > Chondrichthyes > Carcharhiniformes > Triakidae > Mustelus > Mustelus asterias. Next base: position 171,196,530 of record NC_135801.1, read on the forward strand.
TTACCTAGCTGCGGGTAATCCCAGCAGACGTCTACCAGTATTGCCATCTGTCAGTGTGGCTTGATTTTCTTTTTGGTTTCTATTGTGTCTCCTGCAACATGTTTGGAATTTATACACCAAAGGTTTATATCTGCATTCATACCATATTGCACTGTGGCATTTTTGGATGCTGAGAGTTTGAATTTATAATGGTCCCTCGTAACTTAGGGTTGTAGCATATTAATGCACTAATGAATGTGTGGTTTATTGTTAATTCTTTCTTAGAAATTTGAGGATTGGAAAATTCTTTTAAACATCTGATTGTTAAATTTCAGTTCGAGTGGCTCCAGAGAATCATTAGCACCTTCAGAACTTGAAACTGATGAAGTGGTATTGATGAGAAGGCAGAAGCAGATCAACTATGGAAAGAATACCATTGCATATGATCGATTCATTCAGGAAGTTCCTAAGTAAGGTTGCAAATGTTTTATTCTTGTCCTAATAACACAATTTATTTTGTGCCAGGTTTGGGGTGGGGGTGATTAAGCCCATATTGGATAACTTTACATCGCACTGACTGCCTATAGTAAAATAGAAAATATTTTTGGTATTAGAGGCATAAAAGCTGGTCTATACTGACTGAAATCAGCAAGGAAACAGATCTGACTGTCCTTGTATGCAGAAGCTTGATGTTCTTGCTCAAGTTATAATTTGTTACAATTGGTTAGGAGTGAAATATGGTACCTGATATTTATATAATATTCCCCTACCTCTGGTTCATTTATGATGACATGGCTCCAGCTCAGCCTCAAACTGGAGTTGCTCTCAATGGAAGAAATAAATGTTACAGGAAGAAGCCTAACAAGGTATTGGCATTTCCTGAGTGGACGCACTTATGTTCTTGATATGTTTGACCTGTAAATTTTATGAAACTTCCACTGTTTTTATGTAATGCCGACAAGCGTCACAAGCTGCTTTGGGGAGATGATGGATTGAAAGCTTAGTGGAAGATGTGGATTTTAAAGAGAGTATGTTCCAAAGAATAGTGTTTGGAGGGGGCTTGTATACCTTGCAAGTGTGCAGATGCAGAGGATGTCACAACCATGTGGGAGTAAAAATGACTCCAGGTCTGACCATAAGTGTTTTTCTGAACTTAAAGAGGATGAGCTTTGCCAATGCTGTAGGAGACTCAATATATGTGCGCTCATTGTGAAGAATTTAGATGAACAGGTTTTCTTTGGTTAAAGCAAGATAAGTTATTTTAAAAACCATTTCCCAACTTAAAGGGCTAGGTAAATCGCATTTAACACTTGCCTGGACACTCATGTAACCAGTACAGATGGAAACATAAGAGGATAGACTTGAGGATTTTAAAATAATTTGTGAAGATAAAACCAGCAATATACAGTTAATTCTTTGGCTTGTCTTGATGCAGTGATTCCACATTGTGGCTGTTGTATTCAGTTGTCTTCCTGGGTGTTTGTTGTGGATTTTCTTCTCTGAATAATTGCTTTGCTCAGGGCTTAATGCGTGAAATGCCTTGCCTGCAGCAGCAGTGGACTCGCCAACATTAAGGGCATTTAAATGGTCATTGGATAAACATATGGATGATATTGGAATAGTGTAGGATAGATGGGCTTTAGATTGGTTTCACTGGTCGGCACAACATTGAGGGCCAAAGGGCCTGTACTGCGCTGTAATGTTCTATGTAATACTTTGAAGAGAAAATAGCCTGTTTCAATGTAGCATTCTTATCTTTATGTACCCTGCTGTCTTTATCTTCCAGAGAAATTCTATTGCTCTATATCTGCTCTAGTCATTATTTTAGAAAGGTAATTGCATTTTGATGCCTCCAATATTTGCAAAGTTTCAGGCTAGTGTAAAGCCAACAGGAGATGGGGTCTTCAATGCTCTCCCAAGAGGTTATCCTTTTTCTTTACCCTCCCCCATCCCACAGTGGAATACAAGCTGTATATTGATATTGTCTCCATTGACTTTAAAATCCAGCCAGCCAGAAAAAAAATTGAAATTGTATCTTTTTTTCAAAAGCATAGCCTGGTAACAAGGAACACAGCCATGCTGGTGTTTTTAAATGAGATTGGAGACCAGGAGACAATGGTTAAGTGGGTGAGCAGAACCTGATGCAAATTAGGGTATATTGTGGATTAACTGAAGTTAAAGTTTATTTATTAGTGTCACAAGTAGGCTTGCATTAACACTGCAATGAAGTTCCTGTGAAAATCCCTAGTCGACACACTCCGGCACCTGTTCAGGTACACTGAGGGAGGATTTAGCATGGCCAATGCATCGAACCAGTACGTCTTTTGGACTGGGAGGAAACCGAAGCATCTGGAGGAAACCCATGCAGAGGATCATAATGTAATTACAGTACAGAAGGACTTTTGGGATGTAATTCAGCAACCTCTGATGGAGTGGATACACGGTAGAAACTATATTGAATTGAACCCGACAGTGATTCTTATCTTTGGCTATTGAGGCAAAGGTACAGAGCTTGTAGTGGGGGCCAAAGATGATGGGCTTCAGTCTTGGGCCAAATTTGTTGCTGGTGGAAATTTTGCATCATCCAGGACTGCATGTTGAGCAAGTAATCTGACAGCGCAGTTAGTGCAAGGGTGAGAGAGGTGATGCATCTTTAGCAAGCATATGAAATGAAGTTTGCTGCCATGGGTCAGCATCTAGATGAGGGCTAGAACTGCACCCACAATTGTCTAATAGGACAAGATTGCTACTAACTGCTGAGCAAAAGGATCTAAAATCATTTTTGTGTTATAAACAATTTGAAGTTAACCAGTCTGAGTACCATAAATAATTTACAAATCATTGTTCTGCTTGGTTGTTTGAGTTTGGTTAGTTTTAGCTGGATGGATGTAGAACATGTTATTGATACTAGATAATATACTTTAAAGCACATTAACTCCTGAATACGTGTATTGAATGCTTTCTTTCAGACATCTTCGGAAGCCAGGTGTTCATCCAAGGACTCCAAACAAGTTCAAGAAATTCAGCCGTAGATCCTGGGACCAGCAAATTAGGTTGTGGAGAATTGCACTGCATGCTTGGGATCCACCAGCAGAAGAAGGCAGTGATTTACAGGCAGTGTATGTTCAAATTACTCTGTATTGGTGTGACTAAAGTGCAAGATGTTTGGGATGAGGGTGCAGTTAAATTGTGCACTTTTCTTTAATTCCAGCTAGTAGGAATGGTATGAATTATTTGTTGTGATATAAGGAATAAAATGTTATCTCTGCAGATGTCAACCTGTTAGCATTAAAGGAATGTTTCACTAGTTGTAAATGTTAAGATACTGGAGTAAAAGAAGATTAAGAATTGAGTAAAATCAAGAATAAAAATGAAGTTGGGATAAAATAGAGAAACTGGATAAAAGCGAACTGAGTGCAGCTGTCTGAAGGGGTGTTTTTGATGCGTGAATTAGCATAGTGGTAGGAAAATGTGTTTACCTAAGTGATTAAGGAAAATGGGAGATGAGACAATGTGGAGCTAAGAATACAACTTTTAACCTATATGTTAAAAGCTTGGTCCAAGGTGTTACAAAATAGCATAATGTTGAAGGGAAAAGACAATATAACCGTAGGAGGATAGCTGAGTACACCAGAGGAGAGAGGCAGCTGCCATCATATCCACTACCCAGCCAAAGAAAGCAGACTTTCCTGAAAATATTGTTGCTAAAAGCTGCTGTTTTTAGAAAAAAACCAAACCTGGTAAATAAGCTGTGGATGGTAACTATGTTGGATCTAGCTTGTATAGTATTGGATATTTGGGAACAGAGGCATTTGAGTTCAGGAAACATAGAAGATAGGAACAGGAGGAGGACATTTGGCCCTTCAAGCCTGCTGCGCCATTCATTACGACCATGGCTCATCATCATCCAACTCAATAGCCTAATTGTGCTTTCCCCCCATAATCTTTAATCCCATTTGCCCCAAGTGCTATATCTAGCCACCGTTTGAATACATTGGTTGTTGGGAACAAGGGTTAACTAATGTATGTGTGGCCATTATTGTAATTCCATTTACTGTAATGTGTTTTCTTTTAATATTATTTTACTAATTGATTGCAACAAGCCTGACTGCTCACTGGTTTGCATTTCTTCCCTTGCATTATACCAAATTGAAATATATACCACTAAGAACCAGTGTTCCAAATTTCCCTTCTAGGTTTTGCGGTACACTTGCATTTAACATCAGCGGAGGTTTTAACATAAAACAAAAATGTCAACCAAAAAAAGCTGTGATTTGCTATGTTTTTCAGCACGGAGTTTGATTTTGATATGGAAACAGAATCTGTGAACAGCTCAAGTGGAAGTCGAACAAGTCTCCATGATGAGAGAGGATGCACGCCAAGCAACACGCGTGCACCATCTCCTCAGGTCTGCAACTTGACCTTTTAAAAATATATATGTATTATTATAGTGATGAACATACATTTTCTAGGTACATAATTTAATTTCAAACTCTTGACAAGTAAATAGATTAATCTGATTTTTCTACATTCTTGTTTGCGTTTGATTGAATTTGTATCCTGTCCTCCTTTGCTTAGTAAGAAGTTTAACAACACCAGGTTAAACTTCTTACTGTGTTTACCCCAGTCCAACGCCGGCATCTCCACATCATGACTCCTTTGCTTAAAGCAATGCTGGCCAAATTTCCAGAGAACAGCGTGATTCTTATCATAGAATCCTTACAGTACAGAAAGAGGCTATTCAGCCCATTGAGCCTGCAACACCAACAATCCCATCCAGGCCCTATACCCGTAACCCCACATGTTTAACTTGCTAATTCCCTGACACTAAGGGGTAATTTAGCATGGGCAATCAACCTAACCTGCACATCTTTGGACTGTGGAAACTGGAGCACCTGGAGGAAACCCACGCAGACATGGGGAGAACATGCAAACTCCGCACAGACAGTCGCCCAAGGCTGGATTCAAACCCAGGTCCCTGGCGCTGTGAGGCAGCAGTGCTAACCACTGCCACCGTGCCGTCCCTTAATTCCAGAATTAGTTTTTTTGCTGTCTTTCAGCATTGTAGCCTGACCAATAATCTTAAATGGACTGTTGGAGCCTGCTCCCCAAAACACCCAGATAAGTTTTATATCAGTAGGCCCATGAATAACAGGTGTGCTATTGGCTTCTACATTACAAAAAATCATGCAGCTCACCCATTCAAGATTTTCTGGCATCCTGACTTGACCTACCAAAGTGGCTTTGTGTAGGAACTTAGATTTCTGACCTTTCTACAACTGATGAGCTACAGCATTCTAAGGCCCAAACTTGGGGGTGGTGTTCCAGTAAAAACTGGCAGGAAGCAGGTACTCCATTAACTTGCATCCATTTTGAAGACAAGTCAGATTTCTTGGTACACAGACTTCAGGTATGGTGATGTGTTTACTAATCTGATATATCCATCTTGGGTAATCCTTCCTTAAAAACTAAGGTTGATAGGGTGGACAACGTTATCTGGATTTTGGTTCTTTGTGATATTACTGAGACATATTTTTCAGTCCTATGAAGTCACTAACAATTTGCAATTTATCTAATGTTTTGATCTTTCAATTTTCTTTAGATATCTTGCTCAACTCCAACAAGAGAATTGGTCTATCCTCATGTGGGCAAAGAGTTTGATTTGCAAGCTTGTTTGGCTGAAACCAACGAAGTCAGCTCTTGGTTAAACTAAGGTGGCTTGCCTCGGTTGGAACAGGTCTACAGTTGCTGTGGTGATCTCAAACTTAAAGGGGCTTAGTGTTTTTTTTTACAATGTATGCCACATTGTGTAGATTTGTCTATAATGTTCAGTCCAGCAAATGCATTAATGTAAAAGCTCTTTGGCTACCTCCAAAATACAAAATTTTTCAACTAAGTGTTGTGGACAAGATTATGTCCAAAATGCAATGTTAAACCTTGTCCCTAAGTTGGGTTGCTTGGGTTGACTTCCACCCCCATCCCCAAATCCACCACACACAAACACTTTAACAAGCTATAAATAGCACCCATCTTTGAGGAAGTTATGGCACCAGATTGACATAAGATCCTATTTCAAACATGGGCTTTAACAGTGCTTTGTAACAAAACTTGGTTTATTTCTGAACATCTCTAGGGACTGGGGGTGTAGTTGGGGGAATTTGAGCCCTTTCTCCATTTCTAGATAGGGTTAATATGCAGGTGAGAATGGGAAAACCTAGAGTGGACTGTTTGTCCTGTAGTTGCTAGATTACTTGTTATGTTTTGTGTTTTATTCCTGGAGCAGTGTCAAGTATCCTCATCAAAATCAGATGCAAGATCTGATGCTAATGCTAATTGCTACTGTCTCCCATTTGAGATTGAATAAAGTTACTACTTTTTTGTATCTTAATGTTTGACCTGTGAATTTTAGAAATACTGGTGTGTTTTTGATTTAACAGATCTGCATAAATGTAATCCATTGGTGTAAAGTCTGATTTCCTAATGGAAAACTGTAATAAACACAATTTTGTAATGTTTTTACTTTGTATTTAAAGCAACTTGTCTTGCATGTGGCCAGACTCCAGTTTGATGATAGACATCTGAAATTATTTGCTATTGAAATATAAATTGTTGAACTTGAGCATTTTTAATATTTCTAGTTTTTTTTGTAAATCTGCAGCTGTACAATAAAATTTGGATTGTCTATTTATTGGCCTGTAGCTGTTCTAATTTCACTTAGAAATATCGACTCCTGGCTTCAAATTGCATACATATTTATCATTACTGGAAATCTTGTATATAAAATCTGATCAGTTTGAAATGGTGAAATCTTGTGAAACAAGCCAAATATTTAATACTACGAATGTAGCAAGTACTAAAACATTTTCACTCAATGACCATGTCTGGTTTGATTCTTGGGAATAGGATACCAACAACACATTACTTAATGAATCTCTTAATTAGATAACTGCAGATTACTGTACCACAGTCCACATTAGCATATAAATATACTAGGGTGAAATATATAAAATTATATTTGAGAAATCTTGCAAATAGGTGGTATGTAGTCCATTGTTTCTTGGTGCTTCGTGTACAATGAGTTACTTTATAGGTAAATACAAAAACATGTACAGAAAAATCCCAGAGTCAACAGGATGCATAATGAGCAAAAGGGTCATTTGGCAGAACTTCCATTAAGGATGGTGCTGTATATCTTGTCTTTAATGCCCACTGGAACAGGGAATTTTAATTCCTGAGTGAACAACTTCAATGCAGAAGTTCCTTTGAAACTGCATTGGGGGGATATCTGGCCACATGCTCCAATCCTGAAGCGAGCCCTGTGGCACAAAATGCAGAACCAATGAAAAGCTATTTGACATGGTAACTTGTCCATCCTGCCTTCCATCAGTATTTTCAAGTTTATTTTTAAATCTAAGCAATGTGGACCAACAATTTAATGAAGTAATGTTTCATGTACTTGCTGCTTCTATTTATAAAGCCAAGGATCGCACTCGTTTTTAAAAAAAAACATTTTAAATTTTCATCTCATTGTCCTGTGTACATACTCTTGCAGGTCTCTTCCTGCACTCTCATCGTTGTCTCCTACCAACATGTATCACTTCCCTTCTCTGCTTTAAATTTCATCTATTGTCTTAATTTCACATCAGCCTATATCCTTCTGAAGTGTCACTATCCTCATTTATTACGTTTTGTCCTGTACATCAACTATGCCTGTTAATGTATCAAAAAGGGCAATGGCCCTAATTGTAGATCTCAAGTCAGAAAAACAAATGAGCAACTTCAGTTATTCAAGTTCTAAAGTTTATTTATTAGTGTCACAAGTAGGCTTACATTAAAACTGAGGTGAGGAGGCATTTCTTCACTGAGGCTGGTGAATGTGTCAAATTCACTACCACAGAATAGTTGACACTAAAATGTCTGATTTCCAGAAGAGATGAGATATAGTGCTAGGTACTAAAGGGATCAGGTGATATTATTTGGTGGGGGGAGGAGGAGGAGGAGATCAGGATATTGAATTTCATGATCAAAATGAATGGAGCAGGCTCGAAGCTCCTGCGTCTACTTTCTGTATGACGTTATGGATCAATTGGAAAAGCTGGGGCTGTTTGCTTGGAGGGGTGATTTGATAGATACATTCAAAAACTTGAGGTTTGGAAAAGAGTAGATGGGAGAACCAAAGGATGGTGGTGAAAGTAGCGATGGTGGCATGAGGAAGGTTTTTCCTACAATCGGTTAGGAGCAGGAGTGCACTGCTTTTGTGGTAGGTTCAATGGAGGTCTTGAAATCATTTGAAGGAAGAAACTGCAGGTCTTTTAATGAAAAGATAGAGTGGCATTGGGGGAATTGTTGCTTCAGAAGGCCACCACAGATGCAAATGGCTAAATATCCTGTGTGTCATCATTCTTTGTGATATCTGGAGACGGTGAGTTTGGTAGAAAGGTGGCAAAATGGTTAGCATAGCTGCTTCAGTCAATTCTGATGTGGAGATGCCGGCGTTGGACTGGGGTAAACACAGTAAGAAGTTTAACAACACCAGGTTAAAGTCCAACAGGTTTATTTGATAGCAAAAGCCACACAAGCTTTCGGAGCTCTTAGCCCCTTCTTCAGGTGAGTGGGAATTCTGTTCACAAACAGAGCTTATAAAGACACAGACTCAATTTACATGAATAATGGTTGGAATGCAAATACTTACAACTAATCAAGTCTTTAAGAGACGAAACAATGTGAGTGGAGAGAGCATCAAGACAGGCTAAAAAGATGTGTATTGTCTCCAGACAAGACAGCCAGTGAAACTCTGCAGGTCCACGCAACTGTGGGAGTTACAAATAGTGTGACATGAACCCAATATCCCGGTTGAGGCCGTCCTCGTGTGTGCGGAACTTGGCTATCAGTTTCTGCTCAGCGACTCTGTGCTGTCGTGTGTCGCGAAGGCCGCCTTGGAGAACGCTTACCCGAATATCAGAGGCCGAATGCCCGTGACCGCTGAAGTGCTCCCCAACAGGAAGAGAACAGTCTTGCCTGGTGATTGTTGAGCGGTGTTCATTCATCCGTTGTCGCAGCGTCTGCATAGTTTCCCCAATGTACCATGCCTCGGGACATCCTTTCTTGCAGCGTATCAGGTAGACAACGTTGGCCGAATTGCAAGAGTATGTACCATCAATTCTGGCCATGGATGACTGCCTGTGAAGTTTGCATGTTGTGGCTTTCCTCCAGGTGCATCAGTTTCCTCCCACAGATGTGTATGAGGTGGAGATGCCGGCGTTGGACTGGGGTGGGCACAGTAAGAAGTCTCACAACACCAGGTTAAAGTCCAATAGGTTTGTTTGGAATCACAAGCTTTTGGAGTGCTGCTCCTTCATCAGGTGAGTGTTGGACTTTAACCTGGCACAGATGTGTAGGTTAGGTGGATTAGACAAAGTAAACGTGTGGGATTGTGGTGATGGAGGGAGGGCAAGGCCTGAATGGGATGCTCTTTTGGCGAGTCAGTACAGACTAGGTGGGCCAAACGGCCTCTTTCTGCACTGTAAGGATTGTATGGTTCAAAGCCCACCCAGAGTAGTATGTGAATTTAGTCTACTTAGACTTGTCAGCAGTTGCCAACCTATCGACCAAACTAGTGTGATTTCCAATGGAAAGGAGGACTATAAATTAGCTTAAGGCTGCTTAATTAACAACCAGTGGTGCCTTAGTGTCCCACAATGAGAGTGCCTCACACAGAGTATACCCCTCAGTGGATGTGCCTCATACAAACTATAACAGAGTATACCTCACAATGAGAGTGCCTCACACAGAGTATACCCCACAATGAGTGTGCCTGAGTAGACCTCACAGCGGGTATGGCCCACAGCCTGAGCACCTCCAACGTCCGCCCCGAGTGGCTGCTGTCCAATCACAGCCTGCTTTGGTCCGCGCGAGGCGACGCTCCGGTTGCTACGCGGCCAGCGGCCAATGGGATTGCGCTTTGCTGCGCCGCGCGGCCTATGGGAGGTTCTGGCAGCGGTTGGTGGGTGGCGCGCGGGGCTGTGGGGGAGGTTTGAAGCGAATGCGCGAGCGGCCGGCTGGGGGTGGCCGGTTACTGACTGAGGGCCCATGGGGATCGCACCGGGCCCAGCACCCGGGCCCAGGCCTCTGGCTTTTAGGTAAGTGATGTCTGCTGTAGTTCTCGGCTAATTGAAAGGAAGCTGGCGAATCATGTGATGTAAACACAGGCTGTGAGCCCAGGGTGGGGTATGGGCCGGTATGTGCTCTCAGACATGCCCAGCAACCTCTCCACTCTGACCGGGAACCCGGGCTTGGCTGTCTAGGACAGTAAGGTGAAGACCTCCCCCCCCCCCCCCCTATTAATGCAACAATGAAAACAGTACAGCACAGGAACAGGCTCTTCGGCCCACGATGTTGTACCGAACATGACTCCAAATTAAACTAACCCATTCTGCCTGCCCTTGGTCCATCTCTCTCTTTTTTGCATATTCATGTGCTTACCTAGAAACCCCTTAAACGCCCCTATCGGATCTGTCTCCACCATCACCCCTGGCAGCACATTCCAGACACCTACCACTCTCTGTATAAAAAAAACAAAAATTCCCCATGAATTTGATTTTCAAGCTTGCTGATGACACCACCATAGTGGGTTAGGTCTTAAACAACAATGATGATGAGACGGAGTACAGGAATGAGATAGAGAATCTGGTGAACTGGTGCGACGACAATAATCTCTCTCTCAATGTATGGTTGGCAGCCCATGGTCGGCCGCACTTGGTTGAGGTCATTAGGTTACACTGAATTTTTAAAAGTGGCATCTCGGCCTTTTGGCTAAGATGCAAATGAGCTCAAGTCTTGGAGGAGGAAACTCCCCCTTCTCCAATCAGCTTGGCTCATGTAGATCAGGCCCAGGACAGGGTGGTTTGGTCGCTCGCCCTGTCTTGTCAGCCTGGATCTGAAATGTCTCAACTTGTTGAGACTCTGAATTGGATTTGACTGGATTGAATTGGAAAAGTATATTAAAAAAATCTCTCCCTCAATGTCAACAAAACGAAGGAGATTGTCTTCGACTTCAGGAAACAACATGCCCCTGTCTACATCAATGGGGACTAAGTAGAAATGGTCGAGAGCTTCAAGTTTTTAGGTGTCCAGATCATGAACAATCTGTCCTGGTCCCTCCACGCCAATGCTATGGTTAAGAAAGCCCACCAGCGCCTCTACTTTCTCAGAAAACTAAAGAAATTTGGCATGTCCGCTACAACTCCCACCAACTTCTACAGATGCACCATCGAAAGCATCCTTTCTGATTGTATTACAGCTTGGTATGGCTCCTGCTCTATCCAAGACCACAAGAAACTACAAAGGGTCGTGAATGAAGCCCAGTCCATTACTCAAACCAGCTTCCCCTCCATTGACACTGTCTACACTTCCCACTGCCTCGGAAAAGCAGCCAGCATAATCAAGGACTCCACACACCCCTTCTTCCGCCTTCTTCCGTCTGGGAGAAGATACAAAACTCTGAGGTCAAGTACCAACCAACTAAGAACAGCTTCTTCCCTGCTGCCATCAGTCTTTGAATGGACCTACCTCGCATTGTTGATCTTTCTCTGCACCCTAGCTATGACTGTAACACTACATTCTACACTCTCTCCCTTCCTTCCCTACGTATGTAATGCTTTGTATAGCACGCAAGAAACAATACTTTTCACTGTATACTAATACATGTGACAATAAATCAAATCAAATGAACTTCCCCTAGATGGAATTAGAGGAAAGATATTAACTCCAACAATATGGACTCTGTATGGGTAGAGCTGAGAAACACTAAGGGGCAAAAAAAGTTAGTAGGGGTTGTATGTAGACCCATGTTGTAATGTTGATGTTGGAAATTTTTTTTATTCATTCGTGGGACATGGGCATCGCTGGCTGGCTATCCCTGGTTGCCCTTTAGAAGGTGGTGGTGAACTGCCTTCTTGAAATGCTGCAGTCCACGTGCTATGGGTTGACCCATAATGCCATTAGGGTGAAAATTACAGGATTTTGACCCAGCAACAAGGCAGGATGCTGAGTGGAGACAGATCGTGGAATTTGAATTCAATAAAAAAAATCTGGAATTAAGAATCTACTGATGACCATGAAACTATTGTCGGAAAAACCGATCTGGTTTACTAATGTCCTTTAGGGAAGGAAATCTGTCATCCAAATATTAGCTGAGTTTCTGGATTAAAAGTCTAGCGATAATACCACTAGGCCATCACCTCCCCGTATGTGGCGACTGAGGAATTTCACAGTAACTTTATTGCAGTGTTAATGTAAGCCGTACTTGTGACTACTAAATAAAGTTTACTTTTACTTTATACACAACACCAGTTAGACCACACCTGGAATACGGCGAACAGTTTTGGTCCCCTTACCTAAGGAAAGATAATACTGGCATTGGAGGCAATCCAGAGAAGGTTCACTGGACCGATATGGGTATGGAGGGATTTTCTTATGAGGAGAGGTTGATTAGGCTGTGCCTGTACTCATTGGGGTTTAGAAGAATGAGAGGTGACCTAATTGAGATATATAAGATTCACAGGGGGCGAGATAGGGTAGATGCTGAGAGGTTGTTTTCCCTTGTGGGAGAGTCTAGGACCAGAGGGCATAATCTCAGAGTAAGGAGTCTCCCATTTAAGACAAAGATGATAGTAGTGAATCTGTGGAATTCTTTACTGCTGAAGGCTGTAGAAGCTGGGTCGTTAGGTATGTTCAAAGCTGAGATAGATTTTTAACTGGTAAAAGAATTAATGGTTATGGGGATGAGTTGAGGATTATCACATCAGATCAATTATGATCTCATTGAATGGTGGAGCAGACTCGATGGACCAAATGGCCTACTTCTGTTTTCCTTATGGTTTAATGGTATATCAAACATAACTTTAAAGTTTGTAGATGACATGAAATTAGGATAGTAACAGATTTCATAAGGGTGTTTTGATTTGTTGCCCTCTTTATAAGCAGTTGCATATTTCCCAACTCAATTATTGTGTGATCCAATTTTCTATATCCCCACAGCAAACTCAAGATAAGATGAACTTAGTGGGTTAGTTAATGCACGCATTCAACCCATGAAAGGGTGGATCACAATGTTACCTCCATACTCAGACAGTAAAGAGAGGGATAGAGAAGAGAAGGTTTTAAAGTGCAGATACTAAATCTTGAGTCACGTGAATTCCAGAGTCCAGAATCAAAGTCCAATGTGGTATTCCTTAACGAAGGTCAATGGACTAAATACTGATGCTGGATAATTCACTTTTCTGTTGGTGCTGGCTTCCTGCGATGAGATAGGAACGCTGAGCTATATCAGTCTTGTAGGTGATGATACCGAAGTTCCAGCAGAAGCAGTGCAGATGGGAACCAGGTATTCCACCTGGGCAGAGCTCCTTATCTGCTAGACAGTAAACAGCAGACTTAGTCTTTCAGTTCAGCAAGGCAATTACTTAACAAGCCAGAGACCCATGACACATAACTCACACCTCTCCACCAAGGATGTATATCCATTGTCTGAATTCCAAAGACTGTTAAATGTCTCAGCCATTACGAATTGAAAGGAATGTTGTGGGACCTTTGTCTTAGCAGATGATCCATTGCCTGATGTCCAGCCTGGGTTATTAAATGCAGATAGCCTTTGTATAGTTCTCTTTGAATTTGGGCTGTTCAGTCCATAGGGAGTTAGTGGCTCTGCAGAGATAAGGAAGCATGAACCTTTCCTAAAAGTGCCAGGTGGCTTTCTTTGTTAGGGGGAGGGGGAGGGGGGGGGGGGGGTCACAGACAGACATTGGTTCAGTTTTATTAAGAATCTTGTTCAGTCTTAAAATTTATAAAATAGCAATGGGGATAACCATATGTTTTATAAAAATACACATGACAGATCAAATTGCATTTCGCAAGGGATGAAGTCACACATGTTGGCAGGAAGAATGAGGAGAGATGATGTAAACAGGGTACAGGAAAAAAGAGAGACCTGTGAGAGGCCAGAGAGAGACATCTTCAAAGATTGCGAGAAAAGTTGAGAAAGCTGTTAGAGACATACAAGTAAAGCCATGGGATACTAAAACAAGGAAGCTATGCTAGTTTACACTTCACTTGTTTGGCATCCAGTGGAGCATCGTGCTCTATACTGGGCTTCACACATTAGGATGATGTCAAGTTCTTAGAAATGTTGTACTAGATCTTCTAGACTGGTACCAAGGATGAAAGGCTTCATTTACATGGGGAGGCAAAAGAAACTTGTTCTCCTTAGAGAAGCGGATAATGGGAGATTTGATAGCTATATTTAAAATCATGTAGGGTTTTGATTGACCGTCTCTGAACAATAGCATGGTGGCAGTGTTACTGGAGTAGTAATCTGCACGTTTGGACTAATACTCCAGTGACATGAGATCAAATCCCACCATGATATCTGGGGGAAATTGAATTGGATTAGTTAATAAAACTGAAATTAAGTTCTAGTCTTATTAATCTTTATCACTGCTGGATTGTCATAAAAACTCATATAGTTTACTAATATGAGAGGCAAGAGAGTGAGCCAGAAGATGTACACGTCGATACCTGCAACATAGAGAGGGCATTGATTGAGGTCTCATGGTCAGATTTCCTGGAATAAAGGAGGAAATTGAAGTAGAACCTCAAAGGTAGTAATGCCCTGGATTATTCCCAGTACTGTGCAATCGAGAGAGTAGAAATAGGAAGACAAGGAAGATCAGTGCATGGCTTGAGGCATGGTGCATGAGGCAGGCATTTAGGACATTTGGACAATTTGGGGCAAGGGACACCTATTCAGAAGGCACAGGTTGCACTTTCAACAGGACGAGGCCCAGTGTCTTCATAGGGAGATTCCCCAGTGTGGCAGTGAATGTTCTAAAGGCCTGCAACTCTTTTGAGTTAAGCAATTAAACTAAATTACATGAACTGAGGGCCAAAATAAAAGGGGCAGCCCCTTAAAGGGGAACCACCTGAAACAGTAACAAATCAGAAACAAAACTTAAAATATTAAACCAAAATGTGATCAACAGCGTCAGTAAGGCACTACAGACCCTGTGGTGCCCAATGGGCACAAAGTTTCTGGTGCCCATTGACACCGTGTGCTCCCTCTCCAGGGACACCCAGCAGCGAATATAGTCATGGTAGAGGGGCAAACAGTCGGGTCGAATGATCCTCTTGATCGCCCGTTGCCTGGACCCGTTGATGGCAAGCTTGGCCAGGCCCAGGAGCAAGTTCACTGCGATGGTCTCTCCAAAAAAGATGTCAAACTGGCAAAGTTCATCGAACAGGCAGCTGCCTCAGTATATTTGTTATTAATTAGTAAATTAAAGAAAAAAGGTCAGTATGAAATGTGATGCATTCTGAAGTCATGCTGAACATGTTATGCAGGTGAGAGGCATCCCTTCCCGTCCCCTCTGCACCAGTGCCTGTAGATCAGAAACGTGGGGCCGGAGTGCAACAAGACTAACAAAAGATTTTTTAAATAAGTGAAAAGGGAGTGTAGGCTAAAGCACCATATATAAATATGGTCCACGGACTTCATAAGAATGCAAAAAGGGCAGTTATCTTGGAGTCTGTGAACCGATGCATCCTCCAATTGTATGGGACTGCTGCATGCAACACCCTCCACCCAGGTCCATCCAAAACTGCCCAGGTATGTGCTGTCTACAAAAAAGAAATTCTAATCTGACTAATTACAATCAGTGCCTACTCAGTAATGTCTTGCTCTCATGCTCAGTTTGGGCCCTGACCTCATTACAGCCTTGGTTCAAAAGGTCCTTGGACAAAAGAATGAACTCAAGAGATGAGGTGAGAGTGACTGCCTTTGACATCAAGGCAGCATGTGACTGAGTATGGCATCAAGGAACCTGAGCAAAACTGGAGTTAATGGGGATTAGGGGGGAAACTCTCCATTGTTTGGAGTCATACCAAGCACAAAGGAAGATGGTTATTATTGTTGGAAATCAGTCATCTCAATCCCAGAACACCGCTGTAGGAGTTTTACAGGGTAGTGTCCTAGGCTCAACCATTTCCTTCCGACCAATGCCCACCCATCCCTCCCGCTGCTGCAGCTACTCTTGGATTTCATTTTCCCCTTAAAATTCCTGAATATTATTCCTCCCTCATTGGAGCAAAATGGAGGCCATGCTTTAGATCATAGTTTCAACCCTGATATGAACTAATTGGATATGGATTACAGAGGCACAGATTATTAAGTAGACACTATCATCCAGTTGTTGTATCCAATTAAATTATTTATAAATAGCCTGTAAGTATCTCTGCTAGTTTATTGCTGGCAGTTTGTGGTGCATCATGGCGGGAATAAACATACTGCATAGGACTGAGGGAAAACACAGCACAGGGGTAAGATACCAACAAGTCAAATTTACTGTCTGAGTTTAGAAAGGAGTACAAAGAAGTAATTAAATATATATCTTCTGATTGCGTTGATTCTGTACCATTTCTCACTACTTCTTTGAAAATTGGGTTGCTTTAACAAGTCATGCATTTTTTCAAATGTTTTGTAATTTGGGCAGTTCTTGAGGAATCACAGAATTGTGATAGGCTCTGCACTATCATGTTTGCACTGTCTCTGCCCTATCATGTTTGCACTGGCTGTCTGAACATTTCTTCGAGTTCTATTCTCCTGCGTTCTTCCCGTAATCCTGCAGATTGTTTATTACCAAGTAAGAATCTAATGCCCTCTTGAAAGCCTTGATCAAACTTTCCTCCACCACACTCTCAGGCAGTGCATTCCAAATCCTAACCACTCACTGTATTTGATTTGATTTTGATTTGATTTGATTTATTATTGTCACATGCATTAACATACAGTGAAAAGTATTGTTTCTTGTGCGCTATACAGACAAAACATACCGTACATAGAGAAGGAAATGAGAGTGTGCAGAATGTAGTGTTACAGTCATAGCTAGGGTGTAGAGAAAGGTCAACTTAATGCAAGGTAGGTCCATTCAAAAGTCTGACGGCAGCAGGGAAGAAGCTGTTCTTGAGTCGGTTGGTACGTGACCTCAGACTTTTGTTTCTTTTTCCCAAAGGAAGAAGGTGGAAAAGAGAATGTCCGGGGTGCGTGGGGTCCTTAATTATGCTGGCTGCTTTGCTGAGGCAGTGGGAAATGTAGACAGAGTCAATGGATGGGAGGCTGATTTGTGTGATGGATTGGGCTACCTTTTTCTTGTATCAATTTTGCTTCTCTTTGATAATTACTTTAGATTTGTGTCCTCTTAATCCTTTCGTGAGTGGGAACAATTTCTCCCTATCAATTCTGCCCAGTCCCCTCATGATTTTGAATACCTCTGTCAAATCTCCTCTCAGCATTCCTTTTTCGAAGGAAAACAGTCCTAACTTCTCCAGTTTTATCGAGACTGCATGGTTTGTAACCTTGTCAATAATTAAGTTAATTGTATACTGAATGGACCAGAAAATCAGACCTGAAGTTCCTTATCCCTGGAACCATTCTTATAATCTTCGTCTGCTCTTTTTCCTATGCTTTCAGCATCCAGAACTGTGTTCAATACATCAGTTGAGGCTTAACTAATTTTATATACCAGTTCAAGATAGCCTCCCTGTTCTTGTCCTCTACCCCAACTAATATAACTTGGGATATTGGGGCGGCATGGTGGCACAGTGGTTAGCACTGTTGCCTCACAGCGTCAGGGACCCGGGTTCGATTCCTGACTTGGGTCACTGTCTCTGTGGAGTTTGCACTTTCTCCCCATGTCTCTGTGGGTTTCCTCCGAGTGCTCTGGTTTCCTCCCACAGTCCAAAGATGTGCGGGTTAGGTGGATTGGCCGTGCTAAATTGCCCCTTAGTGTCAGGGGGCTAGCTAGGGTAAATGCATGGGATTATGGGGATCGGGCCTGGGGTGGGATTGTGGTCAGTGCAGACTAATGGGCTGTGTGGCCTCTTTCTGCACTGTAGGATTCTATGATATTGTATGCTTTATTAACTGCTCCGTCAACCTGCCCTGTCATCTTTAATGATTTATGGGCAGATACACCGAGGTCCTGCTGCTCCCACACCTCCTTTAGAGTAGTACCATTTATTTTGTACTGTCCTTCTATGTTCTTCCTACCAAAATGTACCACCCTGCATTTCTCTACTCTGTATATGATTACATGTAGCTTTTATAACTAAGTCAATGAATTGATACCACACGTTGAAGTAAATAAATAAAATCTGTAAGTAGTCTCACAACACCAGGTTAAAGTCCAACAGGTTTGTTTGTTAGCACGAGCTTTCGGAGACTCACCTGAAGAAAGGGTAACACTCCGAAAGCTCGTGAGGGGACATAGCTTTAAATTGAGGGGTGATAGATATAGGACAGATGTCAGAGGTAGGTTCTTCACTCAGAGAGTGGAAATGGGCGTGGAATGCCCTGCCTGCAACAGTAGTGGACTCGCTAACATTAAGGGCATTGAAATGGTCATTGGATAAACATATGGATGATATTGAAATAGTGTAGGTTAGATGAGCTTTAGATTGATTTCACTGGTCGGTGCAACATCGAGGGCCGAAGGGCCTGTACTGTGCTGTAATGTTCTATGTTCTACTTACTGTGCCTACCCCAGTCCAACGCCGGCAACTCCACATCATAAATAAAATTTGATAGCTATTGGCTTCAGGATGTTATGGATTGGGCCCTGAATGTGGACGGTTGGTTATATGACATTCAAGAAGAATAGGAAGCTAGGTAAAGGTGGAGGGGTAACACTGCCAATCAAAGATGGTATTGACG
This sequence comes from Mustelus asterias, assembly GCF_964213995.1. NCBI lineage: Eukaryota > Metazoa > Chordata > Chondrichthyes > Carcharhiniformes > Triakidae > Mustelus > Mustelus asterias. The sequence continues at coordinate 171,215,272 of NC_135801.1, forward strand.
CAGTAGATGGAGATGACCTTGGTTCAGGAGATCAAGATGTAGAATTGGTTTCAGGTGGAGATGAGGAATATTAGGGTAACCTCAACGTAGGACAAAGTATACAAGAAGAAATGTTGGGTGCTTGTGATAAAGGCACAGCAATAATCATGGGTGAATTTAATCTACATATAAATTGGAAAAATTGATTTATATGCTGTAATCTACAGTATTCAGTGTACAATTAACTTAATTATTGACAAGGTTACAAACCATGCAGTGTTAACAAATCGAGAAGAGGAATTATTCCACACTGTGGCTATTAGAAATCCCTCTATGTTGTTATTAAAGCACCAAAGATCCTATTGTACTGTCAATCAACTAGAGTGTCTTTTGACAGCTGGCTAAGGTCAATAATAGCTGAGCCAATGGATCAGGAAGGATACAAGTTTGATTTCTTGTCCGTAGCAATTTAGTTGCTCGAGCAGAGGTGCTACAATTGAAATGGCCATTTAGGCTCGATCTGCCCTCCTATCCATTGGACAGCCTTGGAGCTTCTCTAATCCCATTTATTGAAAATAAGCAAATGATGTTTTGAAACACATTGGGGTTCATTTCAGTTAATCACTTGGATAGCAGGATGGCAAGAACAATTTCAGGCAGGAGAAGTTTGAGATTGATGAAGTTTTGTTAATGGAAGGTACTAAAGGGCAAAGGTGAGTATATAGGGTGAGATTTTTCCAGAAATCAACAAGGGTTGATGGTTGGCAAGAAGTTCAGCTCACTGATGGCAGTGGTGGCTTTTCCCGTTGTATAGTGTGGCACTTAGAATCATAGAATCCCTGCAGTGCAGAAGGAGGCCATTTGACCTATCGAGTCCGCTCCGACAACAATCCCACCCAGGCGCTATCCCCATTTTCCCACATATTTACCCGGCTAATCCCTCTAACCTACACATCCCGGGACACCAAGGGGCAATGTAACATGGTCAATGCACTTAACCCGCACATCTTTGGACTGTGGAAGGAAGTCAGGGCACCCAGAGGAAACCCACGCAGACATGGGGAGAACGTGCAAACTCCACAAAGACAGTGACCCAACCGGGAACCGAACTTGGGTCCCGGGAGCTGTGAGGCAGCAATACTAACCACTGTGCCACCTTGCCAAAAAGTTTCAACCACTGGTTCCACACCATGCTCCTGGCGGGATGGCTTTTGATTCATGGGTCATTGGCTGAGTTAGATAGATTTTTGATAAGACAAAAAAGGCGAAGGTTTGACAGACAGGAAAGTGGATCAGCCATGATCTTATCGAATGGTAGGCAGGCTCTTAAGTACCACATTCCCATGTTAAAAACACAATATAAATATAAGTTGTTGTCAAATATTGCCATGGAATCTTTTACATCTACCTGAGAAGTTTAATATCGCATTTGAAAGATGGTGCCTCCAACAGTGAAGGTACCATTCCACAAAGCTATAGCACGCACAACCTTGCAAACTCCACAGTGTATTACTCTCTCTTTCCCTCTGTATTTTAATTTGCTCTTTATGGTATTAGGCTATTGATTTCCTTTTTCTGTACTTCCTTGATACAAGAGGTGTAACAATTATGATGTTCTGAAGGCCTGAAAGCAGAATTTGAAAGTTTATGTGCAATGTACAAAATGCAGCTGATGTCTTTTAAGGTACTGCTTGTGCACAGAACCTATTTTTGTGCCTGAATGAGTACACCACTACAGTAACTGACTTCATTAGTAAGTGTGTAGAAGGCTGTGTGCCAAAGAAGCAAATCCATGTGTTCTCCAACCGGAAACCATGGATGAACAGAGATATCCACTCTTGCTGAAGTCCAGGTCTGAGGCGTTCAAGTCAGGCGACACTGACTTATACAAGGAAGCCAGATACGATCTAAGGAGATCCATCAAAGATGCCAAAAGACAGTACCGGACCAAGCTAGAGTCCCAAGCTAGCCACACCGACCCCCGCCGACTATGGCAAGGTCTGTAAGACATAACAGGCTACAAGATAAAGGCATGTAAAATCGCTGGCTCCAACACACCCCTCCCTGATGAGCTCAATACATTCTATGCCCGTTTTGAGCAAGAGGTCAGAGAGAGCATGCCCTCCACCCTGGATGAACCTGTATCTGGGGTCACCATTGCAGATGTCAGAGCAGCTTTCTTGAAGGTCAACCCACGGAAAACGACTGGCCCGGATGAGGTACCTGGACATGCACTCAGATCCTGCGCACATCAGCTGGTGGGGGTATTTACAGACATCTTCAACCTCTTTTTACAACAATCTGAGGTCCCTTTGTGCTTCAAGAAGACGACCATCGTCCTAGTGCCTAAGAAAAACCAAGCAGCGTGCCTTAATGACTATCGTCCAGTGGCTCTGACATCCATCATCATGAAGTGCTTCGAAAGGTTAGTCATGGCACGAATCAATTCCAGACTCCCAGACTACCTGGATCCACTACAGTTTGCCTACCGCCACAACAGGTCCACAGCAGACGCCATTTCCCTGGCCCTGCACTCAACCCTGGAACACCTAGATAACAAGGACACCTACGTCAAACTCCTATTTATTGACTACAGCTCAGCGCGTTCAACGCTATTATTCCCACGAAACTCATCTCCAAACTCCCTGGCCTGGGCCTCGGCACCTCCCTCTGCGACTGGATCCTGAACTTCCTAACTCACAGACCACAATCAGTAAGGATAGGCAACAACACCTCCTCCATGATCATCCTCAACACCAGTGCCCCACAAGGCTGTGTTCTCAGCCCCCTATGACTGTGTGGCCAAATTCCCCTCCAATTTGATTTTCAAGTTTGCTGACGACACCACCATAGTGGGTCGGATCTCAAACAATGACAAGACAGAGTATAGGAATGAGATAGAGAATCTGGTGAACTGGTGTGGCAACAATAATCTCTCCCTCAATGTCAACAAATCGAAGGAGATTGTCATCGACTTCAGGAAGCATAAAGGAGAACATGTCCCTGTCTAAAACAACGGGGACAAAGTAGAAAGGGTCGAAAGCTTCAAGTTTTCAGGTGTCCAGATCACCAACAACCTGTCCTGGTCCCCCCAGTTCTTAACTATAGTTACGAAAGCCCACCAATGCCTCTACTGTCTCAGAAGACTAAGGAAATTTGGCATGTCAGCTACGACTCTCACCAACTTTTACAGTTGCACCATAGAAAGCATTCTTTCTGGTTGTAGCACAGCTTGGTATGGCTCCTGCTCTGCCCAAGGTCACAAGGAACTACAAAAGGTCGTGAATGTAGCCCAATCCATCACGTAAACCAGCCTCCCATCCATTGACTCTGTCTACACTTCCCGCTGCCTCGGCAAAGCAGTCAGCATAATTAAGGACCTCACGCACCCCAGACATTCTCTCTTCTACCTTCTTCCTTCGGGAAAAAGATACAGAAGTCTGAGGTCACGTACCAACCGACTCAAGAACAGCTTCTTCCCTGCTGCTGTCAGACTTTTGAATGGACTTACCTTGCATTAAGTTGATCTTTCTCTACACCCTAGCTATGACTGTAACACTACATTCTGCACTCGTTTCCTTCTCTATGAATGGTATGTTTTGTCTGTATAGCGCGCAAGAAACAATACTTTTCACTGCATATTAATACATGTGACAATAATAAATCAAATCTATTTGCCTTCTTATCATATGCCACATCATGTTGTTTCCCCCACTGCTAATAAGGATTGTATTATTTTAGATTGAACTTTATTTGTTTATTTTATCTTACTATGCTGTGAAAACTGACATAACAATAAAACACTCAGAGGCGGACAGAGGGATAGAAACCACGTATTGGCACAGGCTTGGTGGGCTGAAGGGCCTGTTCCTGTGTTGTATTATTCTTTGATTATCTCTGACTCTTAACAAGGTGATGTGAATTGAGTTTTGGGTATTCTCAACTCAGCCAAGTGAAGCCCCTAGATGTTTTACTACATTAAAGGCACTATATATATTCAAGTTGTATTTTTTTTGTAATGTTGAAATATTCTGTGTTTTCCTTTATTTTTTTCAGGGAGCTGATAAAGAACGTTTATGGTTGAATTCTAGCATCTTCACAATTGGGAGAATGTCACAGGCATCTGGAGGTTTTCTACTTCCTTTGGGCCCTTTGATGGGACAAAAACGTGTTTCTCCAGCTGAAACAGAGAGCAAAAATATTGAAGGATTCTCACAGTCAAGTAAGGAGCCACAAGGCAAAGGTTTTACTTTACTAATAGCCTATTTGAAGTCAAAATTCCTTGACCAAAGTAGATCGATCAGTACATTCTAAAAAAATATGTTTGTATGTAAACATAACTGCATGTCATTTTATTTGTTTTAGATGACTTTGGCCCTTCAGATGAGTTTGAGAATTTTGACTAAATACAGTTTTTCTAAGACTTTCTCAAACTCTTTCATGGGATGTGGGCATTGCTAACGAGGCCAGCATTCATTGCGCATCCCTAATTGCCCTTGAGCTGAGTGGCTTGTTACTGCTCTTCAGAGAGCAGTTGAAAGTCAAGCAAAGTGGTGTGGATCTGGAGCCAGACCAAGTAAGGATGGCAGATTTCCTTCCCTAAAGGACATTCGTGAAGCAGATGGATTTTTATGGCAATCAATAATACTTTCATTATCACCATTATTGAGACTAGCTTTCAATTCCAGATATATTCGTTGAATTTAAATTCCACCAATTGCTGTGGAGGGTTTGAACCCATGTTCCCTAGACCATTTCCCTGGGCCTCTGGATTACTAGTCCAGTGACATTAGTGACGTTTGAGCTATATAAGACCCTCGTCAGACCCCACTTGGAGTACTGTGCTCAGTTCTGGTCGCCTCACTATAGGAAGGATGTGGAAAAGATTGAAAGGGTGCAGAGGAGATTTACAAGGATGTTGCCTGGATTGAGTGGCATGCCTTATGAGGATAGGCTGAGGGAGCTCGGTCTTTTCTCCTTGGAGAGACGAAGGATGAGAGGAGACCTAATAGAGGTATATAAGATGTTGAGAGGCATAGATCGGGTGGACTCTCAGAGGCTTTTTCCCAGGGTGGAAATGTCTGCTACGAGAGGACACAGGTTTAAGGTGCTGGGGGGTAGGTAGGGGAGATGTTAGGGGTAAGTTTTTCACACAGAGGGTGGTGAGCGAGTGGAATCGGCTGCCATCAGTGGTGGTGGAGGCGAACTCAATCGGGTCTTTTAAGAGACTCCTGGATGAGTACATGGAGCTTAATAGGATGGAGGGTTATAGGTAGGTCTAGAAGGTAGGGATGTGTTCGGCACAACTTGTGGGCCGAAGGGCCTGTTTGTGCTGTAGTTTTTCTATGTTTCTATCACTGTGGCACCACCTCCCCAATTCAGATTACTCCCTAGTAATTGTTTTCTCATCTAAGATTTCACATACCACTTGAAGTAAACCTAGGTAGAAATTATACAGTGCTCTGTGCAGGCGCCCTCTCAAGTACTCAGTTCTGATTGCGAAAGAATAAAGCAAACTTCCAAAGTCTCAAGACTGTGCAGAGAAGGGCCATAAAATCATCTGTCTGGTGCCAGAGAACTTTGAGGTATAACCAGCAGAACATTCTTTCTTCAGCCATGGAAGGAGGGGGCTAACTAGAATTGCATAATATATATTGTGTTGTATATATGTATTTTTATTAGCATTTTGCAAATTTGCAAGTAAAACAACTTTATTCCCCAGCTGGACTGTTCTTATACACTTTTAGATCATGTCTTCATCAAGCTGTCTTTAAAAACACCTCTAAAGGGCTGAGTGCCCTCAGCTCACATTCCTCCTAGCACTCAATAATTTCATCCAATAGTTCCAGACTCACGCAGTTTACCAATATCTGAAGGAAGGCCTTTAATTTGCTGCTTAATCGCTGTCTCCTTTTCTTTTTGAAGATGATATCGCATTTGCCACTCCTCTGAAATTTTCCTTTCCAAGAATTTTAGAAAATTACGGCCACTCTTCTTTTGTAGCTTCCCTTACGATCATCATCGGAGGAATGCCATCAAGGCTTGATTATGTTAAGTTTCAGTAAACTTCACTTTCTTTATACCCATTTCTGATGTGTAAAAATTGAAAGTACACAAGTTGTACTCTGCCATGCTTTATTCTATCGTGCCTTTGCCTAGAAATTCGATGGCAGGTCAGCATTGTGTGCTGAATGAGGTGATAATTTATCGCATATGTTTGCGCAACATTGCACATTATATTATAGCAGTGACTCCACCTCAAAAAGTAAATACTCGGCAGTAAAATGCTTTATGATGGCCTCTGGTCATGAAAAGCACTACCACCTTATTCAACAAGACGCAGACTCAGAGCTTGTCTGGTATTTACTGAAATAAATGATGAAGATAATTTTGAGTTTCTTTTTCTTAGATAAGGAAGAATCATTTCAAAAGACACTGGAATTGGCAATGACTTCCTCAGCTGAAGACAAAGTAAGCTTGATGAAAATAATTTAATTTAAATAATGTGTTGCAAGTGAACACTTTGCCTACCTCTATTGCACATAAGGGTAAGTTTTGGGAGACCCTTTTGCATCAGTGGGCAGAGTCATACAAAATTTACCTTATTAAGCAATAGTCTATTCAGTTACTTCAATATTTCCCTTCCCCTTTTCCTCCTGTGGTCTCTTTTGTTTGTCAGTATTATATAGGTGAGTGGCCGGTCACTTTTGTCCATGGTATTTGACCTGCTGTTATCTAAGTGCTGTTCTTCTGCAACATCATCTGAAAATCCAACGTCAGGTTCCACCTGTACCATCATCAACAAGCTTTACCTCATCACCACCTCTCTTGATTTTTCCGTTGCCTCTGATTTTATTGCTGTCTAGCATATAGTGCTGAAAATTTCCTCTACCTAAATATTAAGAAAACAAAAGCCATTGTCTTCAATCTCCACCATGAACTCTGTTCCCTAGCCACAGCTCCATCCAACATCTTCACCATTTTCCGAGGCTGGACCTCATTGCTTGCAACCATGGGATCGTATTCGAACAAGAGATGAGCTTCCAAGCTCATATGTGTTTCACTACCAAAACTGCCTACTTCTATCTCTGTAACATCAACTGTCTCTATGTCTGCCTCAGTCCATCTACTGCTGAGACTGTCAGCTATGCCTCTTTTACCTCTAGATGAGTATTCCAATACTCTCCTGTCCAGCCTCCCATTTTTCATCCTCCATGAACATGAGCTGTTCCTTTTTTCAAATTCCTCCATGGCCTTGCTCCTCGCAATTTCTGTTGCCTCCTCAAGCTCTAGAACCCTCTAAGATTTCTATGCTCATCCACTTCCGGTCTCATCGCCAATTTTAATTGTTCTACCATTCACAGCTGCCTTGGTCCCAAGATCTTGAGTTGCCTCCCTAAACCTCTCTGTCTCTCTTTCCTCCTTCAAGATGCTCCTGAAAACCTACCTTTTTGACAAAGCTTTTGGTAGCTTGTCCTAATATCTCCTTGTGTTTGATAAATTTGTTTCATAGTATAACATCTTATGATATTTTACTATAAATGCAAGTTGATGTTCATAAAATGGCTATCAGGAGATGCAAAGTAAGCTTATGGTCCCATGCCTCTAACAATATTTAAAAAGAGCATATATTGCATGGGTATATAATATTTTGTGTTTAGAATCATTTTTTCCCCTGCTGATTGATGAAGTGCTGGCCAATCATGTTTCTATCATTTGTTTTTATTGATCTGGTCCTGACTGACTGTACTTGCCCCGCTTCCTTCCGTTGGCTACGAAAAACACAATATTCTATTTATGGCTTTGCTAAATTGTAAAGCAGGTTTACTGTTGGAACTCTGAAGGCCAACACCAAAACTGGCTGTTCCAAATATTACCATGAGCAATGGCACAGGTGACCAATAGTATAATATTGTATAGTATATATATTTTAAAAATTTATTTATGGGATGTGGGCATTACTGGCTGGGCCAGCATTTATTGCCCATCTCTAACTGCCCTCTATTTCAGACCTATGGTCATCTGGCACTATGGTGACTTGACCTTTTACTTTATACTAATGCACTGCATTGTAGAATGCTGATACACAGGTTCACCACGATTTTTCCTTGTGCTGTGTTGCTGATCTCAACAATTTTAGCTGAGCAAAAACTAGGAGTTGGAAGATCAGTTGGCATGTTCAGAAATGCAATGAGTATCTGAGCTCTGTGGCATGGTTTCGATCATTGGACTATGTTAGGTGCAATCCACAGGGAATTAATAGAAACGCTACAGTTGGTTTAAATGCTTCTATATGAAGCAGCGAGAAGTGGACAGAGTTCTCACCCTGATAATCATTCAGTTATCTTTACCAGAAGCATGTATTTTGGACATTACATTTGGGCAGAATCAAGATTAGGCTTTCTTGTAGTGCCTCATGGGGCAAATCAGTTCTGTAACACTCAACAGCTAGATTTGAAAATGAATAATTTCTACCTGGCTGACACTCTTCCCATCATATAAATTATTGCCTTCAGGAAAGTAAATGGAAAGGGAAGAAAATTGAAAGGTGATTTGCCTATTCTGTTTTCCTGTGCCTTCCAGTGACTCAAACTTATCTTTGATATAAGTAAATTACTGCAGATGCCGGCATGAAGAATAGTTATTCAGACTTGAAACGTTAACTCTGCTTCTGTCTCCACAGCTGCTGCCAGACTTGCTGAGTTATTCCAGCATTTTCTGTTTTCATTTAAGCATTATCTGTGACTTGGGTACAGGAATTGGGGTTCATCTTGAAAAATTTTAAATATGCATGGAATGAAATTATACAAATTGCCTGTTTAAAATTTCTCTTGTAATCCTCTGATCAGTTTCAGTACTCTAACTAGGTTTTAAAATGATTTCAGTGCATTATTCAATATAGGACTTCAATTTTTGCAATTTCTTTCAATCCTGGAATCCATCAAAAATGGTTGACATTCTCCTCTTTCCCTGTTCTTTGCATTACTATTTTTTAAATGGAAGTTGTAACTTATCTTTACATTCTAATCTATTTATTCCAGAATACTGCAGTCACAGAGGACAACAGATCACAATCCTCATTTAGCCCTCTAACATCTATTCCATCAAAGGAATCTGTACAAAAAGAAAAACTTGATTATTTAACTGGATCAGGTAATTTAGTTAAATGAAAAATGTTCGCTTTAATGGGATATTGAGAAATTTGAGCACGTTTTCCTGAAGTAAATCAACATACTTTATCTCTGTTCCCTCATCTGCTCCCAACCTCTAAATTTACTCAATTAGACCACAAAGATGATTTTTGTCAGAAACAAAAAGGTTCCTGTTGTAAAGGATCGGGTGTTTTGCTGGCGAGGATGGGAGCAAATGCGGGAACTCCATTTTGAAATTGACCAATACTGTATCCTGTATCTGACTTGAGAGTGTTTGATGTTGCTAAGTTTTGAAAAGAGTCATAATGCCCGATTCGTTTTAAGTTTATTGGCAGCACAGAAAATAAAATCATCTTCACCACGGGCCCTCAGTGATTGTCAATAGTTTCAATAAGTATTTCACATCTCTGACTGCTTAAATTCCATTTTTGAAATTATCCCACATTAAAAGGGAGTTTTATATACAAACTTCTTTGCTATTAGTGGTGGTGGATGGAAAATTTTCGGATTGGAGGCAGGTTGCTAGCGGAGTGCCACAGGGATGAGTGCTTGGTCCTCTGCTCTTTGTGATTTTTATTAATGACTTAGAGGAGGGGCTGAAGGGTGGATCAGTAAATTTGCTGATGACACCAAGATTGGTGGAGTAGTGGATGAGGTGGAGGGCTGTTGTAGGCTGCAAAGAGACATAGATAGGATGCAAAGCTGGGCTGAAAAATGGCAAATGGAGTTTAGCCCTGATAAATGTGAGGTGATTCATTTTGGTAGGACTAATTTAAATGTGGATTACAGGGTCAAAGGTAGGGTTCTGAAGACTGTGGAGGAACAGAGAGATCTTGGGGTCTATATCCACAGATCTCTAAAGGTTGCCACTCAAGTGGATAGAGCTGTGAAGAAGGCCTATAGTATGTTAGCTTTTATTAACGGGGGGTTGGAGTTTAAGAGCCGTGGGGTTATGCTGCAACTGTACAGGACCTTGGTGAGACCACATTTGGAATATTGTGTGCAGTTCTGGTCACCTCACTATAAGAAGGATGTGGAAGCGCTGGAAAGAGTGCAGAGAAGATTTACCAGGATGTTGCCTGGTTTGGAGGGTAGGTCTTATGAGGAAAGGTTGAGGGAGCTAGGGCTGTTCTCTCTGGAGCGGAGGAGGCTGAGGGGAGACTTAATAGAGGTTCATAAAATGATGAAGGGGATAGATCGAGTGAACGTTCAAAGACTATTTCCTCGGGTGGATGGAGCTATTACAAGGGGGCATAACTATAGGGTTCATGGTGGGAGATATAGGAAGGATATCAGAGATAGGTTCTTTATGCAGAGAGTGGTTGGGGTGTGGAATGGACTGCCTGCAGTGATAGTGGAGTCAGACACTTTAGGAACATTTAAGCGGTTATTGGATAGGCACTTGGAGCACACCAGGATGATAGGGAGTGGGATAGCTTGATCTTGGTTTCAGATAAAGCTCGGCACAACATCGTGGGCCGAAGGGCCTGTTCTGTGCTGTACTGTTCTATGTCTATTAGAATCCTATCTGAATGGGCGGTGATTCTGTTCAATATTTATTTATTGTACAGGTTTCAGATAGCACTCTGTATAGATAACACTTTCTTTGTATCCAGTAGCAACCACAAGAATTCTCAGGTGTAGAATGGTTAAATTTAAAATAAATGTCCATTTACAATATTTGGTGATATTAGTTAAAGGTGAGTTGAAAATAGTACACATTTATTTTGGATATCAAAAGTTGTAAACTATTTAATACCATTCTAGATTTTTGATTGCTTTTGTATTTTCCAAAATTAAAACTTCTGTGAAGTGGAAATCAGCATTCATTAATTTCTGCTTATGGTTATGGTTTGATTGACAAATGCAACTTAAAAAGTTTTTCTCGCTTATACATTAGTGACCTGGATATACAAACATAATGTCAAAGTTTGCAGATGTATCAAAACTCAGAAATGTAATAAACAGTGAGGAGGAAAGAGATAAACTTAATGAGGACATACAGATGGGAACTTGGGGAAATAAATAGTGATGTCTTGAGGAGTGTACGTATTACAGAGAAAGAGGTGCTGGAAGTCTTAAAGCGCATCAAGGTAGATAATTCCCTGGGACCTGATGAAGTGTATCCCAGGACACTGTGGGAGGCTAGGGAGGAAACTGCGGATCCCCTAGCCGAGATATTTGAATCATCGATAGTCACGGGTGAGGTGCCTGTAGATTGGAGAGTGGCAAATGTTGTGCCTTTGTTTAAAAAGGGCTGCGGGAAAAGCCTGGGAACTACAGGCCAGTGAGCCTCACATTTGTGGTAGGTAAGTTGTTGGAAGGTATTTTAGGAGACAGGATCTACAGGCATTTAGAGACGCAAGGACTGATTAGGGACAGTCAGCATGGCTTTGTGAGTGGAAAATCATGTCTCACAAATTTGATTGAGTTTTCTGAAGGGGTAACCAAGAAGGTAAATGAGGGCAGTGCAGTTGGTGTTGTCTACATGGATTTTAGCAAGGCCTTTGACAAGGTACCGCATGGTAGGTTGTTGCAGAAGGTTAAATCTCACGGGATCCAGGGTGAGGTATCTAAATGGATACAAAATTGGCTTCTTGACAGAAGCCAGCGGGTGGTTGTAGAGGGTTGTTTTTCAAACTGGAGGCCTGTGACCAGCGGTGTGCCTCAGGGATCAGTGCTGGGTCCACTGTTATTTGTCATTTATATTAATAATTTGGATGAGAATATAGGAGGCATGGTTAGTAGGTTTGCAGATGACACCAAGATTGGTGGCATAATCATAGAAACCCTACAGTACAGAAAAGGGCCATTCGGCCCATCGAGTCTGCACCAACCACAATCCCACCCAGGCCCTACCCCCATATACCAACATATTTACCCACTAATCCCTCTAACCTACGCATCTCAGGACACTAAGGGCAATTTTTAGCATGGCCAATCAACCTAACCTGCACATCTTTGGACTGTGGGAGGAAACCGGAGCACCCGGAGGAAACCCACGCAGACACGAGGAGAATGTGCAAACTCCACACAGACAGTGACCCAAGCCGGGAATCAAACCCAGGTCCCTGGAGCTGTGAAGCAGCAGTGCTAACCACTGCTACCGTGCCGTCCCGGACAGTGAAGAAAGTTATCTCCAATTGCAACGGGATCTTGATCAATTGGGCCAGTGGGCTGATGAATGGCAGATGGAGTTTAATTTAGATAAATGCAAGGTGATGCATTTTGGCAGATTGAACCAGGGCAGGACTTGGGAGAGGTACAGAACAAAGAGATCTAGGGGTACATGTTCATAGCTCCTTGAAAGTGGAGTCACAGGTGGACAGAGTGGTGAAGAAGGCATTCTTGGTTTCATTGGTCAGAACATTGAATACAGGAGTTGGGACGTCTTGTTGAACTTGTACAAGACATTGGTAAAGCCACATTGGAATACTGTGTACTGTTCTGGTCACCCTATTATCGGAAGGATATTATTAAACTAGAAAGAGTGCAGAAAAGATTTACTAGGATGCTACCGGGACTTAATGGTTTGAGTTATAAGGAGAGGCTGGATAGACTGAGACTTTTCTCTCTGGAGTGTAGAAGGCTGAGGGGTGACCTTATAGAGGTCTATAAAATGAGAGGCATAGATCAGCTAGATAGATCAATATTTTTTCCCAAAGGTCGGGGAGTCTAAAACTAGAGGGCATAGGTGAGAGGGGAGAGATACAGAAGTGTCCAGAGGAGCAATTTTTTCACTCGGAGGGTGGTTAGTGTCTGGAACAAGCTGCCCGAGGTAGTGGTAGAGGCAGGTACAATTTTGTCTTTTAAAAAGCAGTTAGATAGTTACATGGATAAGATGGGTATAGAGGGATACGGGCCAAATGAGGGCAATTGGGATTAGTTTAGGTGTTTTTTTTTAAAAAAGTGGCAGCATGGACAAGTTGGGCCAAAAGGCCTGTTTGCATGCTGTAAACCTCTATGACACTATGACAGATACATAGCATCATGGGCCAGAATTTTGTGTTGCATGTGTTGGATCCAGAAGTGAATGAAATGATGCAAAAATGTGTCAGGCATGTGTCTCGATGTCATCGCACCCTATCATGATGTTTCGGTCAGCGCATGTGTATTCAGGTCAGAAGCAGTCCGTTGATAATCAAGAAGCCAAGTTAAATTAATTAAACAACAATTGACTGGGATTTTACATTGCGACCTGCCTTTATGGTTGGTGGGTGGACCGATTGGCTACACTCTCAAATCAAGGCGGGATGAAATTTAGGGCTCAAATAAAATTAACAAAGGCGCCTGGGAAATATGTCTGTGTATGATTGCGTAGAGACTTATGGCACAGTTTTTCCGTTGATAATTCTTACAGGTCTGCAGCTCCTTCAGACTGTCACTCTGAGGAAACTACCAGGCTGTACATTCCCTTTTCTCGGTGCCCACCTTCTTCCTGCCCTCCCTGGCAGTGCTCAGCCTATCATATGGCGTGTTGCACACGAGGTGGCCATTAATTGGCCACCCAGCATAATATTGCATTAACAGTATGATCATGGGCAGGAATGGGTTTTACATCCACTTCCATCGTCAGGACAGAGAATAATTACAGCATGGAAGAAGGCCATTCGGCCCATTGTGTCAGGACCAGTCCTCAAGAGCAGCCTGGAAGATAAAATTTAACACAGAAATATGATGTGATCAATTTTAGTGCAGGAAGAATGAGGAGAGGCATTATACACAAAACGGAACCATTTAAAGGCGCAAGAACAGAGAGACCCAGGACTTAAAGTTTATTTATTAGTCACAAGTAAGGCAGACATTAACACTGCAACAAAGTTACTGTGAAATTCCCCTAATTGCCGCAGTCTGGCGTCAATGCATCTAACCAGCACGTCTTTCAGAATGTGGGAGGAAACCGGAGCACCCGGAGGAAACCCACGCAGACACAGGGAGAACGTGCAAACTCCATACAGACAGTGACCCAAGCCGGGAATTGAATCCAGGTCCCTGGCGCTGTGAGACAGCAGTGCTAACCACTGTGCTACCATGCCGCCCCAACTTATGGACATAAGTTGAGCAGGCTGTTAGGCATTTAGGCTACTCGGTTTTAGAAGTCAAGTCATAGAGTACAAGAACAATTAAGTTATGCTAAACCTTTATAAAACATAGGTTAGGCCCTTGCTAAAGTACCTTGGCCAATTCTGACTAACTTCACTTCAGGAAGTCCAATAGAACTTTAGAGAGGAGAGATTTACTAGAATGGTATCAGTGATGATAGACTTCAGTTATGTATGGAAAGTAGAGAAGCTGGCTTTGCTCTCCTGTGAATACAAATTTAATGGATGTGTTTAAAATTCTGACAGGATTTGACAGAATAAATAAGGAGAAATTGTTTACAGTGGCAGAAGGACCAGAAACCAAAGGACAGGTTAAAGGCAATTGGCAAAAGAACCTCAACCAAACTCAACCATATTTCCATTACCGCACTCTTAATATGTTTATTAAAACTTTGCTATTCATTTCCTTGCAGTTTTTTTTCTATTCCTTTTTCTCCCCATTTCTTTCCTTTGAATCCCTTTTATTTTCTTTTTAATAGCTTTGATACTCTGTTGAATTTCTACACTTCTTTGTATTGACCTTTCATTTTGCTGGGAAAAGGCAGTTCGACAGTTTAGAATACTGAAGGATGACTTGGCCTCTTCACAAAGTGAACAAATTTATTTTTAAATATTTTTTCAGTGCAAATCAAAGAGTACCACAGCTGGATGAATTCTCAAAAATATAAACAACCTTACTGCATCAGAGAACATAGCTGTGGTGCAGGTTAATTATATACAGATTATTTTTATCTATGTGCATCTAACTTTATCTTACTAAAAATGTCTCACATTATATGAATTAATTTTATATTTCCATGTTTAGGATTACCAAGCAGTTTTGCAAAATCTCTGCAGCAAGCTGAAACTCTACTGTGGAATCGGCTTCAACCTGGATGGAGATGGCTAATGACTAAGCACCAAGCAGAAGACAGTTGTTCAGACACAGACAGTGATGATTCATTGCTCTCTCCCGATTTGGATAATAGATTTCTTTCAGGGAGACTGGCGGAAGCGGAACGGATTGCCTTTGACCTAGGTAAATGTTGCCAGCTGCAACAAAGTCTAAAAGGAGGCTTTTTTCATGGTCATGTGAAATCATTGCCCTCAGATATTCTGGGCACCACTGATTTCCATTATCATCGGACCATATCAAGTTTAGCGAACAATTACGCAAAACTTCAGAAACTGTTAGAACATAGATCTTGTATTCTTCTTAATAAAGCATATGCCATGAGTGTAAATGGAGCTTCTAAATTTGTAAGAAAACTGACAGAATTGTTGACTGAAGAGCAGGAAATGTCCAAAAAAGTAAATTTGGGCAAGGATCATTCAAGTGGCATATCTGTCAAGAGACTTGGCCGTCTGTGTGAAGAACTGAGATACCATACAAGCCACTGGAAATGCCTTAGTGAAAAAATTAAGAATGATCCTTGGTTAACTTGTCAGCTGATACATATGAATGAAACCTTTAACCGAATGAAGCGGGCTTTGACATTGTTGGGCATATCTGCTGTTTTCCTCATGGAACAATATATTTCCACAGTGCTTTGTACCTTGGCATATGCTAAACCGTATATTCTTCCCTCAGAATCGCTGTGGGAATTTTTCCGTGGTCTGGAAATATTCAACAGCATTATATCAGAATCTAATATGCATCAGTCATACCTTGAACTGAAGAATGGTATTGAAGAAATTAATATAAATGAATCTGATTTACTGTCTCAAAGATTGGAAGTAACATTATGTGGAAAGAGTTGGAACTCAAAAATTGAACCATTCCTCGTAGAAAGGGTATTGGGCGTTTTAGCCAATGAAAGAGGAAGAATAGCATCCCAATGTTTCTATGAAGTCATCACAACAAACAGAACATTTATTTCAACTGTGAGAGGTAATAACTTCCCAGCTTTGGATTGGGAAAATATAAAAATGTCTCTTCTTCAGAGTTTTACAAATAGTCATAATATTTTTTGTGGTGAAGATATACGAACTAGCCTGTGTAGACCAAAATTAGAGGACAATCGGCAAGAATTAGAACCGTGTACCTGTAAGAGGTCCATCCAAGAATTCTGCATGGAAGATGAAGTGCTTCTGAACCGTATTGTTGATGGTCTTGCTACATCCAACATGCTGTGGCAACATGTTCTCAATAGACCCATGTCTGATAAACCACAGAAAGCTAAAGCTCAAGATTTGCAATTGCAGCAGAGCATCTTCTCAGCAGAAAATAGCCCTCAACAAGATTTAGAAGCCAAAAAACACAGTCAACATCCTTTCGTTCCCCCTGTCAGGAGAAAATCTGTGCACTGGCAGGACTCTTCGCACTGTGAAGGAAAAGTTGCACTGTATTCTAAATACAAAACCATGATGTGGAAAGCCTTTGCCACTCACCTGAGTGATCGGTTTTACTTCCAACCATGGCTTTCTTATGGAACCTCTAAACATTCTATTGGAAAGCTGGACCAGTGCAAAGCCCAAATTACTGCATTACTTATTCAAGTATTGCATGAAGCATGTTACAAAGGTAAGCTTGTCTGCAAAATATTGAAAAAAAAGGAGTTGCATTTAATATAGTGTCATTCATGGCCATCTTGCATCCCAAAGCTCTGTCCAGCTGGTGAAGTACTGTTGGAGTGTATTTGCTGTTTTAATATAGGAAAATTATTTAAGGAAGTAATAAGATGGGTTGATAAAGGTAGCGCGGGAGATGTTGTGTACATGGATTTTAGCAAGGTGTTTGACAAAGTCACACATGGTAGATTGGTCAAAAAAGTAAAAGCCCATGGGATACAAGGTAAGGTGGCAAACCAAATAAAAAACTGGCTTAGTAACAGGAAACAAATGGTAATGATTGATGGATTCCCTTGCGAATGGAAAGTTGTTTCAAGTGGTACTCCACAGGGCTTGGTGTTGGGACCCTAACCGTTTGTGTTATATATTAACGATTTGGATGTGAATGTGGGGGACACGATTGGGAAATTTGCAGACGACTCGGCATAGTGGTTAGCACTGTTGCCTCGCAGTACAGGGGACCCAGATTCAGTCTAGCCTCAGGCCACTGTCTGTCTGTGTGGAGTTTGCATGTTCTCCCCATGTCTCCATGCTCCGGTTTCCCATCTCACTCCAAAGATGTGCGGGTTAGGTGGATTGGCCATGCCAAATTGTCCCCTTAGTGTCAGGGGGATTAGCAGACTAAATACGTGAGGTTATGGGGATAGGGTGTTATTGTTGTCAGTGCAGGCTTGATAGGCTGAATGGCCTCCTTCTGCACTGGAGGGATTCTATAGACACAAAGATTGGCCGAGAAGTGGATAGTGTAGAAGATAGCTATAATCTCTGAAACAATTTAGATGGGTTAGTGGAGTGGGTGGTAAAGTGGAAGGTGGATTTTGACGCAGAGAATTGTGAGGTAATGCATTTAGGAAAGTCAAACAGTTAGAGGGTGTACACATAAATGGGAATATACTAAGAGGGGTAGATGAAGTGAGAGATCTTGGCATTCAAGTACACAAGTCCCTAAAGACAACAGTTCAAGTAGACAAGTTGGAAAGAAGGCATGTTGAATGCTGTCCTTCATTGACAGTGGTGCAGGATATAATGTTGGAATTATATAATACATTGTTAAGGCCAAAACTGAAGTAGTGTGTGCAGTTCTGGTCACCACATTACAGGAAGGACGTAGTTGCTCTGGTGAGAGTGCAGAGGTGGTTTACAAGAGTGTTGTCAGGGTAAGAAAGGTGTAACTACAAGGAGAGATTGGTTAGGTTGGGGTTATTTCCCTTGGAACAAAGAAGGCTGAAGGTTGACTTGATTTAGGTGTGTTGATGCCGGCGTTGGACTGGGGTAAACACAGTAAGAGTTTTAACAACACCAGGTTAAAGTCCAACAGGTTTATTTGGTAGCAAATGCCATTAGCTTTCGGAGCGCTGCTCCTTCGTCAGATGGAGTGGATATCTGCTCTCAAACAGGGCATACAGAGACACAAAATCAAGTTACAGAATACTGATTAGAATGCAAATTTCTACAGCCAGCCAGGTCTTAAAGATACAGACAATGTGAGTGGAGGGAGCATTAAGCACAGGTTAAAGAGATGTGTATTGTCTCCAGACAGGACAGCCAATGAGATTCTGCAAGTCCAGGAGGCAAGCTGTGGGGGTTACTGATAGTGTGACATAAATCCAAGATCCCGGTTTAGGCCGTCCTCACGTGTGCGGAACTTGGCTATCAGTTTCTGCTCAGCGACTCTGCGCTGTCGTGTGTCGTGAAGGCCGCCTTGGAGAACGCTTACCCGAAGATCAGAGGCTGAATGCCCGTGACCTGTCAATCAATTAAAAGATGAAATGGCTGATACAGTCAAATCTGAATATTCATACTGTTTTATGCAGCTGGGCGCTTTATCCATTGGATAAGGTACTCGAATGCAACTAAGGTACTCGGATGTAGGAGCAGCCAAGGTCATTTTTAAAAAAAATCAATTATGAGATTTGGGTTAGGCCAGCATTTATTTCCCATTCCTAGTTGCCCTTTAGAAGGTGGTGATGAACTGCTTTCTTGAATCATTGCAGTCCCTGAAGTGTAGGTACACTCAGTGCTGTTAGGAATCACATTCGGCCCATTGAATCTGCTCTGCCATTCAATGATATCTTAATCCTCAACACCATTTTCCCACCTTAGCCTCATAATCCTTAATCCCCTTACTGATTAAAATCTGTCCACCTCAGATTTTTTTTTGCAATCTTAAACTGGCTTCAATAACCCACCAGGTTGCAGCACTGTGAATTATTCTCTCTTGCCTCTTTTAACCTTCTGACTGAAATCCATCAATAAATATATACATATTGTTTTCTCTCTCAAACGTGTATTTTTTCATAGAAGTTTATATTAAAGAACTCCAGAACTTTGCTCATCCCAAGATGGCAGCGGAGCGTGGCGACTTCCTGCAAGCTGTATCCAGCATACCCTCTGATTCTATCTTTTACTCTTGTTCTATGCTTTTAAAACTTTAGAACAAAGAAAATTAGCACAGGAACAGGCCCTTCGGCCCTCCAAGCCTGCACCAGCCACGCTGCCCGACTTAACTAAAACCTCCTACCCTTCCGGGGACCATATCTCTCTATTCCCATCCTAGTCATGTATTTGTCAAGACGCCCCTTAAAAGTCACTACTGTATTTGCTTCCACTACCTCCCCAGGCAACGAGTTCCAGGCACCCACCACACTCTGTGTAAAAAAACAAAATCTGCCTCGTACATCTCCTTTAAACCTTGCCCCTCGCGCCTTAAACCTATGCCCCCTAGTAATTGACTCTTCCACCCTGGGAAAAAGCTTCTGACTATCCACTCTGTCCATGCCTCTCATAATCTTGTAGACTTTTATCAGGTCGCCCCCTCAACCTCCGTCGTTCCAGTGAGAGTAAACCAAATTTCTCCAATCTTCATTCTTTGATCTTTCTCTACACCCTAGCTATGACTGCAACATTACATTCTGTATTCTCTCCTTCTCCTTGTATGGTATGCTTTGTCTGTATAGCACACAAGAAACAATACTTTTCACCGTATACCAATACAAAGAGATCAAGGAGCACAGGTTCATAGCTCCTTGAAAGTAGAGTCATAGGTGAACAGGATGGTGAAGAAGGCATTCAACATTCTTGGTTTCATTGTCAGAACATTACATACAGGAGTTGGGACGTCTTGTTGAAGTTGTACAAGACATTGGTAAGGCCACACTTGGAATACTGTGTACAGTTCTGGTCACCCTATTATAGAAAGGATATTAATACACTCGAAAGAGTGCAGGAAAGATTTACTAGGATGCTACCGGGACTTGATGGTTTGAATTATAAGGAGAGGCTTGATAGACTGGGACTTTTTTCTCTGGAGCATAGGAGTGATCTTATAAAGGTCTATAAAATAATGAGAGGCATAGATAGGTGGATAGCCAACATCTTTTCCCAAAGGTCGGGGAGTCTAAACCTAGACGACATAGGTTTAAGGTGAGAGGGGAGAGATACAGAAGTGTCCAGAGGGGTAATCCTTTCACACACAGAGTGGTGAATGGAACAAACTGCCAGAGGAGGTAGTAGTAGGGACGGGTACAATTTTGTTTTTTAAAAAGCATTTAGACAGTTACCTGGGTAAAATGGATATGGAGGGATATGGGCCAAATGCAGGCAATTGGGATTAGCTTAGTGGTTAAAAACTGGGCAGCATGGACAAGTTGGGCCGAAGGGCTTGTTTCCATGCTGTAAACCTCTATGACTCTATGTGACAATAATAAATAAAAAGAAATGACAGCAAAATTTCAATTTGTAAGGAAGACTTGCAATTTTGTTCACAACCTGGGATGTCCCAAAGTGCTTTGCAACCAATAAAACACTTTTGAAGTGTAATGGTCACTCTTTGCACACAGCAAACTCTCACAAACAGCAACGTGATACAGACAATTTAATCTCTTTTATTCTGATGTTGGTTGAAGTATAAATATTGAACAGGATATTTGGCAAAATTCTCACGGTACTCTTTAAATTTCTCCATGGCTTTACTACACTCTACCTCAGCAAGTTATTTCAGACTTTCTTTCCTTTTGCATCCTTTGGTCTTGTATATCTGATTATTTGTTCATTTCCCTAACCCTTTGCCCCAGCGTTAGTGGTAAAACTTGAAATTGACTTACACATTGAGCGCTCTGAAATTACATTGACACATCTGCCTCTTCACTTTCTCTCCTTCTTAAAACCCAGCTTTTCACCCATGCCAATGGCTTTGCAATTTTTCCTCGCACATCTATTCTTTAATGCTTTGTGATCATATTTTTGATCTGCTCTATCAGATTCAGTTGTTTGATAGTACATAACGTGATTATTACTGAAGAAAGAGACATGCTGTCAAGCTTTTTGTCCTACACTCATCAGGACAGAATTGCAAGAATAGCAGTTGTATATTCCGTTTATACTGTATGAGGAAAGAGTGCTGATTGGTTCGCAGGTGGACTCTGGTAGAGGCATTGCATGGAGAATGCACCAGCAAACAGTTAACTGCCAAGCTTTTGTTCAAATTCAAGCTAGGCAAGTTGACTTTGATCATGGCATTGGAGATGGACAGGAAAGTACTCAATGAATGGTGGGACACTAGGAAGTTCTGTGGAACAAAGGGACCTTGGCGTGTTTGTCCACAGATCTCTGAAGACGGAAGGGCATGTTAGTAGCGTGGTGAAAAAGGCATATGAGACATTTGCCTTTATCAATCGAGGCATAGATTACAAAAGCAGGGATGTCATGTTGGAGTTGTATAGAACTTTGGTGAGGGCACAGCTAGAGTACTGTGTGCAGCTCTTGTTGCCACATTATAGGAAGGATGTGATTGCACTGGAGAGGGTGCAGAGGAGATTCACCAAGATGCTGCCTGGGATGGAACATTTAAGTTACGAAGAGAGATTGGGTCAGCTTGGGTTGTTTTCGTTGGAGCAGAGAAGACTGAGGAGGCACCCTGATTGAGGTGTACAAGATTATGAAGCACATGGACAGAGTGGATAAGGAGCAGCTATTCCCCTTAGTTGACGGGTCAGTCACGAGAGGACATAGATTCAAGGTGTTTAGGGGAAATGTGAGGAAAAACATTTTTACCCACAGGGTGGTGACAGTCTGGAATGCGTTGCCTGGAAGGGTGGTAGAGGCGGGTTGCCTCATATCCTTTAAAAAGTATCTGGATAAGCTCTTGGCACATCATAACCTTCAGGGCTATGTGCCAAGTGCAGGCAGATGGGATTAAAGAACAAAGAAAATTACAGCACAGGAACAGGCCCTTCGGCCCTCCAAGCCTGCACTGACCATGCTGCCCGACTGAACAAAAACCCCCTACCCTTCTGGGGACCATATCCCTCTATTCCCAACCTATTGATGTATTTGTCCAGCTGCCCCTTAAAACTCACTATTGTATCTGCTTCGACTACCTCCCCCAGCAGCGAGTTCTAGGCACCCACCACCCTCTGTGTAGAAACCTTGCTTGTACATCTCCTTTAAACCTTGCCCCTCACACCTTAAACCTATGCCCCCTAGTAATTGACTCTTCCATCTTGGGAAAAAGCTTCTGACTATCCACTCCGTCCATGCTTCTCATAATCTTGTAGACTTCTATCAGGTCGCCCCTCAACCTCCGTCGTTCCAGTGAGAACAAACCAGGTTTCTCCAACCTCCCCTCATAGCTAATGCCCTCCATACCAGGCAACATCCTGGTAAATCTTTTCTGTACCCTCTCCAAAGCCTCCACATCTTCCTGGTAGTGTGGCGACCAGAATTGAACACTATATTCCAAGTGCGGCCTAACTAAGGTTCTATAAAGCTGCAACATGACTTGCCAATTTTTAAACTCAATGCCCCGGACAATGAAGACAAGCATGCTGTATGCCTTCTTGACTACCTTCTCCACCTGCATTGCCACTTTCAGTGACCTTTGTACCTGTACACCCAGATCCCTTTGCCTATCAATACTTTCAAGGATTCTGCCATTTGCTGTATATTTCCTATCTGTATTAGACCTTCCAAAATGCATTACCTCACATTTGTCAGGATTAAACTCCGCCCAAGTCTCCAACCGATCTATATCCTGCTGTATCATTTATATATTAGGGAGGAGTTCAAGTGTTTCTAATATGACAGTGCAGACTCGATGGGCCAAAGGGCTTCTTCTGCGCTGTATGATTCTATAATGTCACCCCAAGCTATTATTAAGCTGAAAAGGCACAGCTGTGGAAGGGTGCATTTCTGAATGGAGGGCTGTGACAAGTGCTGTTCCTCAGGGATCAGTGCTGGGACCTTTGCTGTTTGTAACATGTATAAATGATTTGGAGGAAAATGTAACTGGATTGATTAGTAAGTTTGCGGACGACACAAAGGTTTGCGGATTTGCGGATATCGATGAGGACCATCAGAGGATACAGCAGGATATAGATCAGTTGGAGACTTGGGCGGAAATATGGCAGTTGGAGTTTAATCCGGACAAATGTGAGGTAATGCATTTTGGAAGGTCTAATACAGATAGGAAATATACAGTAAATGGCAGAACCCTTAGGAATATTGATAGGCAAAGGGATCTGGGTGTACAGGTACACAGGTCACTGAAAGTGGCAATGCAGGTGGAGAAGGTAGTCAAGAAGGCATACAGCATGCTTGCCTTCATAGGCCGGGGTATTGAGTTTAAAAATTGGCAAGTCATGTTGCAGCTTTATAGAACCTTAGTTAAGCCGCACTTGGAATATAGTGTTCAATTCTGGTCGCCACACTACCAGAAGGATGTGGAGGCTTTGGAGAGGGTACAGAAAAGATTTACCAGGATGTTGCCTGGTATGGAGGGCATTAGCTATGAGGAGAGGTTGGAGAAACGTGGTTTGGAGCGACGGAGGTTATGGGGAGACCTGATAGAAGTGTGCAAGATTATGAGAGGCATGGACAGAGTGGATAGTCAGAAGCTTTTTCCCAGGATGGAAGAGTCAATTACTAGGGGGCATAGGTTTAAGGTGTGAGGGGCAAGTTTAAAGGAGATGTACGAAGCAGATTTTTACACAGAAGGTGGTGGGTGCCTGGAACCCGTTGCCGGAGGAGGTGGAGGAAGCAGATACGGTAGTGACTTTTAAGGGGCGTCTTGACAAGTACATGAATGGGATGGGAATAGAGGGATATGGTCCCCGGAAGGGTAAGGGGTTTTAGTTAAGTCGGGCAGCATGGTCGGTGCAGGCTTGGAAGGCCGAAGGGTCTGTTCTCCTGTGCTGTAATTTTCTTTGTTCTTTGTTCTTTGTGTGAACATGCTCCTTCTATCTGCAAAGGATAGGGTCCAGTCACACACTGAAAATGTCCAGTTAGTCGCTTGTGCTGCATTCTGATTTGATACTTGTGTTGCCATTTTGGAGCTCAATGTTCCAGCTAATGCTGTGTCTTAACCTTGCATATATAAGCATGTGTTCTGCAGCAGGAAGACTGACCCCCCTCCCACCCAGCCTGATCCACCAACATCATCTACTTACAGACTAATTGGTGGATGATCTTTTTTCTGGATGCTGCTATGGTTCTGCAAATGTTTTCCATAGTTGCTTCATGTTGCAAAAGTTAGCAGGGAATGGTGTGGCAGATGCTGAAAGAGTTTTTGATGTGGTTTGGGCAAAAGTCTTGACATCATGTTGCCAGACGTAGGTTTACCAATAGGCATTTCCCTTGGAATACAGCATGACTTGGAGAATGAACAAAAACCACACAGAGCAGAGCAATCAGCTGGGAGAGGGAGAAGGATGGTGAGGGATTGGGGGGGTCGGGGGAGGGGGGTGCGCCTCTCAGTAGAGGGTCATACCTGCCTAAGGTGCTTTGTGAGCATTCATTCCACCTGATGGTTAGCGAGGAACAATGTGTAAGATTAATTAAGTCCTCACTGAATTCTGCCATCTGCTGCAACCATAGCTGCAACCTCAGCAGGGCAAGGTCTACAATGCTGTTAAAGTAACCATGGTGATGAACTTTTATTTGTATGGCTCCGGGAACTTGAGATATTTGCAGCATCTTGAACTTTGACATCCACACTTGTTTAAGGGAGTGCACTGAAACTCTTCAATGAGAACCATTCTTTATTGCCAGTGCCTAGCAGGTAGAGCAAGCATGAGGTTTCGATAGGATTGCAGACTTCCCCATTGTACAGGTTGCCAGTGACTGCACTCGCATTGCTTTATGAGCTTCTCATGCCAGTTCTACTTATCATGGAACCAAAAAGGTTTCCACTCCTGAAACGCGCCCAAGAGGCGAATTATGCACGTCAAACTCTAGTATCCTCAGAACCGTTGGAGAAAATCTCCATTACAAAGGAGGAAGTGTTAGGTTTGTTAGAGAATTTAAAGACTGACAAATCCCCAGGGCCTGTTGGAATCTATCCAAGGCTGCTCAGGGAGACGAGAGATGAAATTGCTGGGCCTCTGACGCAAATCTTTGTCTCGTCACTGGACGCAGGTGAGGTCCCAGAGGATTGGAGGATAGCTAATGTGGTCCCATTATTTAAGAAGGGTAGGAAGGATAACCCGGGTAATTATAGGCCGGTGAGCTTGACATCCATGGTGGGGAAGTTGTTGGAGAAGATTCTTAGAGATAGGATGTATGTGCATTTAGAAAGGAATAAACTCATTAACGATAGTCAGCATGGTTTTGTGAGAGGGAGGTCATGCCTCACTAACCTGGTGGAGTTTTTTGAAGAAGTGACCAGAATGGTTGGCGAGGGAAGGGCCGTGGATGTCGTCTATATGGACTTTAGTAAAGCGTTTGACAAAGTCCCTCATGGTAGGCTGGTGAAAAAGGTTGGATCTCATGGGATAAAGGGGGAGGTGGCTAGATGGGTGGAGAACTGGCTTGGTCATAGAAGACAGAGGGTGGTAGTGGAAGGGTCTTTTTCCGGTTGGAGGCCTGTGACTAGTGGTGTTCCGCAGGGCTCTGTATTGGGACCTCTGCTGTTTGTGATTTATATATATGATCTGGAAGAAGGTGTAACTGGGGTGATCAGTAAGTTTGCGGACGACACAAAATTGGCAGGACTTGCAGATAGTGAGGAGCATTGTCAGAAGCTACAGAAGGATATAGATAGGCTGGAAATTTGGGCAAAGAAATGGCAGATGGAGTTCAGTCCTGATGAATGCGAAGTGATGCATTTTGGTAGAAATATTGTAGGGAGGAGCTATATGATAAATGGCAGAACCATAAAGGGTGTAGATACGCAGAGGGACCTGGGTGTGCAAGTCCACAGATCCTTGAAAGTGACGTCACAGGTGGAGAAGGTGGTGAAGAAGGCATATGGCATGCTT
This sequence comes from Mustelus asterias, assembly GCF_964213995.1. NCBI lineage: Eukaryota > Metazoa > Chordata > Chondrichthyes > Carcharhiniformes > Triakidae > Mustelus > Mustelus asterias. The sequence continues at coordinate 171,241,309 of NC_135801.1, forward strand.
GCCTTTATAGGACGGGGCATAGAGTATAAAAGTTGGGGTCTGATGTTGCAGATGTATAGAACGTTGGTTCGGCCGCATCTGGAATACTGCGTCCAGTTCTGGTCGCCACACTACCAGAAGGACGTGGAGGCTTTGGAGAGAGTACAGAGGAGGTTTACCAGGATGTTACCTGGTATGGAGGTGCTTAGTTATGAGGAGAGATTGGGTAAACTGGGGTTGTTCTCCCTGGAAAGACGGAGGATGAGGGGAGACTTAATAGAGGTGTATAAAATTATGAAAGGCATAGATAGGGTGAACGGTGGGAAGCTTTTCCCCAGGTCGGTGGTGACGTTCACGAGGGGTCATAGGTTCAAGGTGAAGGAGGGGAGGTTTAACACAGATATCAGACAGACATATTTTACACAGAGGGTGGTGGGGGCCTGGAATGCACTGCCAGGCAAGGTGGTGGAGGCAGACACACTGGGAACGTTTAAGACTTATCTAGACAGCCATATGAACGGAGTGGGAATGGAGGGATACAAAAGAATGGTCTAGTTTGGACCAGGGAGCGGCGCGGGCTTGGAGGGCCGAAGGGCCTGTTCCTGTGCTGTATTGTTCTTTGTTCTTTGTTCAATCAAGATGCCTTTCATTCTGCAGTCGTACACTGTGCCTGCTGCATTTGAAACATCATGGCAAACCAAGAGTGGTCACTGGCTGGCACTGGTTGTTCACTGAAGACATGGATGATGACTGGTGTGCTATCCACACTCAATTGTGCAGCATGCATTCAGTAAATTTCCTGCTGTCACACAAAATGTGGTAGAACCAGACCATTGACAGTGCTTCCATTGCCACTCTGGAGGGACTCTGCAACATTCACCCAGCAGAACGGGCATCACGATTTTTGCTGGTCTGCTACATTCTGCATAATCTTAGCATTTTGAATGAGCAGCCAAAACCAATGCCCACAGTGAGCAGAAAGAAACAAGGAAGTAACCCATACAGCCCCTTTCTGCCCTAGTGAAGAATTCATCCAGGTGTGATTCAGCAATTCATCTTTCGCCATAGAAACATAGAAAATGTCTTACTTCCCTTTCATCATTAGCCATTACAGATTCTGCTTGGAGATAATGGAAGAATAAGAGCACCATTAAATAAAACCCGTTTTATAAATTAGTCATGCTATATTACATATAAAAGTTAACTAATCACCCCTGTGTATTCCCATGCTAAGAAGTTTAACAACACCAGGTTAAAGTCCAACAGGTTTATTTGGTAGCAAAAGCCACACAAGCTTTCGGAGCTCTAAGCCCCTTCTTCAGGTGAGTGGGAATTCTGTTCACAAACAGAGCTTATAAAGACAAAGACTCAATTTACATGAATAATGGTTGGAATGCGAATACTTACAACTAATCAAGTCTTTAAGAAACAAAACAATGTGAGTGGAGAGAGCATCAAGACAGGCTAAAAAGATGTGTATTGTCTCCAGACAAGACAGCCAGTGAAACTCTGCAGGTCCACGCAACTGTGGGAGTTACAAATAGTGTGACATGAACCCAATATCCCGGTTGAGGCCGTCCTCGTGTGTGCGGAACTTGTGACCTTCTCGCCACACTACCAGAAGGACGTGGAGGCTTTGGAGAGAGTATAGAGGAGGTTTACCAGGATGTTACCTGGTATGGAGGTGCTTAGTTAGGAGGAGAGATTGGGTAAACTGGGGTTGTTCTCCCTGGAAAGACGGAGGATGAGGGGAGACTTAATAGAGGTGTATAAAATTATGAAAGGCATAGATAGGGTGAACGGTGGGAAGTTTTTCCCCAGGTCGGTGGTGACGTTCACGAGGGGTCATAGGTTCAAGGTGAAGGGGGGGAGGTTTAACACAGATATCCAGACGCTGCGACAACGAATGAATGAACACCGCTCGACAATCACCAGGCAAGACTGTTCTCTTCCTGTTGGGGAGCACATCAGCGGTCACGGGCATTCGGCCTCTGATATTCGGGTAAGCGTTCTCCAAGGCGGCCTTCGCGACACACGACAGCGCAGAGTCGCTGAGCAGAAACTGATAGCCAAGTTCCGCACACACGAGGACGGCCTCAACCGGGATATTGGGTTCATGTCGCACTATTTGTAACTCCCACAGTTGCGTGGACCTGCAGAGTTTCACTGGCTGTCTTGTCTGGAGACAATACACATCTTTTTAGCCTGTCTTGATGCTCTCTCCACTCACATTGTTTTGTTTCTTAAAGACTTGATTAGTTGTAAGTATTCGCATTCCAACCATTATTCATGTAAATTGAGTCTGTGTCTTTATAAGCTCTGTTTGTGAACAGAATTCCCACTCACCTGAAGAAGGGGCTTAGAGCTCCGAAAGCTTGTGTGGCTTTTGCTACCAAATAAACCTGTTGGACTTTAACCTGGTGTTGTTAAACTTCTTACTGTGTTCACCCCAGTCCAACGCCGGCATCTCCACATCATATTCCCATGCTGCCTATTCTTGCATGCCTTTACCTGAACTAGTTCTCTTACCTACTGCTACCTTAATAGTCGGTGGTCGAGGGAATAAATGTTTGTGGAAAGAGTACTAATTAAGTGAGCTACTTTGTCCTGGATGGTGTTGAGCTTCTTGAATGTTGGGGTTGCACTTAGCCAGGTAAGCGGAGAGTATTCCAACACACCCCTGACTTGTGCCTGGTAGATGGTGGACAGGCTTTGGGGAGTCAGGAGGAGAGTTATTCGCTGCAGGATTCCTAGCCTCTGACCTGCTCTTGTAGTCACAGTAGTTATATGGCTAGTCCAGTTCAGCATTCAATCATTGGCAAGCCCCAAGAGCCGAACCCAGGTCCCTGGCGTTGTGAGGCAACAGTGCTAACCATTGTGCCGCAGGTGCTTTGTGACATCCTTTATATAGAATATAGTACAGTACAGTACAGGCCCTTCAGCCCACGATGTTGTGCCGAGCTTTGTCCGAAACCAAGATCAAGCTATCCCACTCCCTATCATTCTAGTGTGTTCCATGTGCCTATCCAATAACCGCTTGAAAGTTCCTAAAGTGTCCGACTCCACTATCACAGCAGGCAGTCCATTCCACACCCCAACCACTCTCTGCGTAAAGAAACTACCTCGGACATCCCTCCTATATCTCCCACCATGAACCTCATAGTTATGCCCCCTAGTAACAGCTACATCCACCCGAGGAAATAGTCTCTGAACGTTACTCTATCTATCCCCCTCATCATCTTATAAACCTCTATTAAGTCGCCTCTCAACCTCCTCCGCTCAAAAGAGAAAAGCCCTAGCTCCCTCAATCTTTCCTCATAAGACCTACCCTCCAAACCAGGCAGCATCCTGGTAAATCTCCTTTGCACTCTTTCCAGTGCTTCCACATCCTTCTTATAGTGAGGTGACCAGAACTGCACACAATATTCCAAATGTGGTCTCACCAAGGTCCTGTACAGTTGCAGCATAACCCCACGGCTCTTAAACTCAAACCTCCTGTTAATAAACACTAACACACTATAGGCCTTCTTCACGGCTCTATCCACTTGACTGGCAACCTTCAGAGATCTGTGGATATGGACCCCAAGATCTCTCTGTTCCTCCACAGTCTTCAGAACCCTACCTTTGACCCTGTAATCCGCATTCAAATTTGTCCTACCAAAATGAATCACCTCGCATTTATCAGGGTTAAACTCCATCTGCCATTTTTCGGCCCTGCTCTGCATCCTATCGATGTCTCTTTACAGCCTACAACAGCCCTCCACCTCATCCACTACTCCACCAATCTTGGTGTCATCAGCAAATTTACTGATCCACCCTTCAGCCCCCTCCTCCAAGTCATTGATAAAAATCACAAATGGCAGAGGACCCAGCACTGATCCTTGTGGTACACCGCTGGTAACTGGTCTCCAGTCCGAAAATGTTCCATCCATCACCACCCTCTGTCTTCTATGTGATAGCCAGTTACTTATCCAATCGGCTAAATTTCCCTCTATCCCACACCACCTTACTTTCTTCATGAGCCGACCATGGGGGACCTTATCAAACGCTTTACTAAAATCCATGTATATGACATCAACTGCTCTACCTTCATCTACACACTTAGTTACCACCTCAAGAAATTCAATCAAATTTGTGAGGCAAGACTTGCCCTTCACGAATCCGTGTTGACTATCCCGGATTAAGCTGCATCTTTCTAAATGGTTGTAAATCCTATCCCTCAGGACCTTTTCCATTAACTTGCCGACCACCAAAGTAAGACTAACCGGCCTATAATTACCAGGGTCATGCCTACTTCCTTTCTTGAACAGAGGAACAACATTCGCCACTTTCCAGTCCTCTGGCACTATCCCCGTGGACAGTGAGGACCCAAAGATCAAAGCCAAAGGCTCTGCAATCTCATCCCTTGCCTCCCAAAGAATCCTAGGATATATCTCATCTGGCCCAGGGGACTTATCGACCTTCAGGTTTTCCAAAATTGCTAATACATCTTCCCTCAGAACATCTACCTCCTCCAGCCTATCAGCCTGTATCACATTCTCATCCTCAAAAACATGGCCCCTCTCCTTGGTGAACACTGAAGAAAAGTATTCATTCATCGCCTCTCCTATCTCTTCTGACTCCATGCACAAGTTCCCACTACTGTCCTTGGCCGGCCCTAACCTCACCCTGGTCATTCTTTTATTTCTCACATAAGAGTAAAAAGCCTTTCCCTTTCCAAACACTGAAGGAGTTCTAATTACCGGTATTTTAAATGCAATGGAGATCTTCTAAAGTTGTGTTCAATATGTGTAATGCTTTTGAATAAATATGCAAGCAGTAATATTGACAAAGATTGGACTGGCAGTTTCAGGTATTCAATCTGCAGTTCTTTAATTTGGACTAATATTGAATTTCTGTGAATTACCTTGAATTAATTGACATTTTCATAGAGTTTTTGCAGCTATGTAATGATAGTTCTGAGACACTTTATCGATTTCTGTACATAATGAATGGTGAGCAAATGCTCCACAGCTCCCTCCAGGAACAGAAAATCAGATGCTTGCACACCATCTAGCAGATAACTCAGGAGTGATAATAGGGGAGACCAGTTTACCCTCTTAATTCAGATATGGTGCATTACACAAAGGGAAGAACATTTAAAGAATAGGAGGTAATTGATTTGTAAAGTTCAAATATACAAAATTCTCTAAAACTTTGCATGATTTCACCATTGGGTTCTCAACATTGAAATATCAATTAGATACTGGAAGGATGAGTGCTTGGGGCCTCAGCTATGACAATATTCATCAATGACTTGTATGAAGGACTGACTACTGTGTCCAAGATTGCTCTCTTCCTGTTGGGGAGCACTTCAGCGGTCACGGGCATTCGGCCTCTGATATTTGGGTAAGCGTTCTCCAAGGCGGCCTTCGCGACACACGACGGCGCAGAGTCGCTGAGCAGAAACTGATAACCAAGTTCCGCACACACGAGGACGGCCTCAACCGGGATATTGGGTTCATGTCACACTATTTGTAACCCCCACAGAGTTTCACTGGCTGTCTTGTCTGGAGACAATACACTTCTTTTTAGCCTGTCTTGATGCTCTCTCCACTCACGTTGTTTTGTTTCTTAAAGACTTGATTAGAACCATAACCATAGAAAATTACAGCTCAGAAACAGGCCTTTTGGCCCTTCTTGTCTGCGCCGAACCATTTTATGCCTAGTCCCACTGACCTGCACTTGGACCATATCCCTCCACATCCCTCTCATCCATGAATCCGTCCAAGTTTTTCTTAAATGTTAAAAGCATTTGCCACTTTATCTGGCAGCTCATTCCACACTCCCACCACTCTCTGCGTGAAGAAGCCCCCCCTAATATTCCCTTTAAACTTTTCTCCTTTCACCCTTAACCCATGCCCTCTGGTTTTTTTCTCCCCTAGCCTCAGCGGAAAAAGCCTGCTTGCATTCACTCTATCTATACCCATCAAAATCTTATACACCTCTATCAAATCTCCCCTCAATCTTCTACGCTCCAGGGAATAAAGTCCCAACCTATTCAATCTCTCTCTGTAACTCAGCTTCTCAAGTCCCGGCAACATCCTTGTGAACCTTCTCTGCACTCTTTCAATCTTATTTACATCCTCCCTGTAACTAGGTGACCAAAACTGTACACAATTAGTTGTAAGTATTCGCATTCCAACCATTATTCATGTAAATTGAGTTTGTGTCTTTATATGCTCTGTTTGTGAACAGAATTCCCACTCACCTGAAGAAGGGGCTTGCAGCTCCGAAAGCTTGTGTGGCTTTTGCTACCAAATAAACCTGTTGGACTTTAACCTGGTGTTGTTAAACTTCTTACTGTACTTTCCAAGATTGCTGACAGTACAAAGTTAGGTGGGAAAGTATGCTGTGCGAAGGATGCAGGGAGGTTGTGAAAGGATTTAAATTGGTTAGGTGATTGGACAAATAGGTGACAGATGAAATATAATGTGAAGTAAGGTGGAGTTATGCAGTTTGATAGGAAAATTAGAGAGAAACAGAGTCCAGTATGACACTCGGAACTCCATTTGTCTCTCCACAGATGCTGCCAGACCTGCTGAGATTTTCCAGCATTTTCTGTTTTTATTTCAGATCTCCATAATCCACTTCTATGTTAGATTAGGTCTGTATTCTCTGCTTTTTGGAAAAAGGAGAGGTAATCTCATTGAAACATGTAAAGTTCTTTTTGGAATGTTGGCAACATGCGGATCTTAGAACTGGGGATCACAGTCTCAGGATAAAGGGTTGGCCATTTAGGACTGAGATGAGAAGAAATTTCTGAATCTTCATGATTATTTACCCCAGAATACTGTGGATGCTTATAATTAAGCATATTCAAGACAGAAATTTATATATTTTTGAATATGAGGGGAATCAAGAGATATCGGGATAGTGCTCGAAGGCAGAGTTGAGATTGCAGACCAGCCGTGATCTTGTTTGGCAGTGGAAGCTTGCTGCCCCTATTACTTTCAGTTTTGTATCAGTTTTTTTCCTGTGTCTAAATATTTATATTTAAATGTTGGTTTTCTTTCTTTTCAGGGTTACTGCCAAGTGATTCTGAGCCATTTGTAAAGGATCTTTGCCACGATATGTTTTCACGGATTGCTCTCATTCACTGGGATCAAGGTATCTAAATGAAAAGGACAAGTCATCTATTAACAAAGTTTATCAGCAGAGGGCAGCAGTTTAACAGCTTGTATGGCATTATGAATGGTGGCAATTCAGTAAAACTGTGTTGGTTTATAATAGAGATATTTTAAAGGTTTGTTTTTAACCAAAGCTACAACTTTCTGTGATAGGTTTCACACAAAAGGGCATGAAGGCTAACATTTAGTTTCTTCTCAACACTAGGAATGATAATTAAGAGCACTGCTATTTAACTGGGCCTTAGTGTGTAAAGTAAGTCTTTTGAGAATACTCATTTCCTTTTCAGTATTTATTTTTTGTTTGTCTTTACACAATTAGTATTAACAGTGGGGACTGTTGTGGTGCACAGTTAGATTTTATTTCCCGGTTTTGTTCTCGCTTTCTGTCTCCTCCAAAGGTATGACTCAAGGGAATGGTTCTTTGGGTGTTGAAAGCCCTCTGTATCCCATTTAACTGGCCATTTTACATATGTGAGTGAGTTAACAAACATTGGATGTTGTTTTGGCTGTTGACTTTATCCTGTTGTCACTTGACACATGTAAGGTCCTGGGCAAAGATCAGAACAAGAACCCTGATTGATTTTCCTTTTCCTTATTTGGAGACACTGAGGTAAATGTAACATCTCCACTCTTATCAAAGCTAAGATTAGGTAATTTAACATGCATCAAAAGTCAAACATGGGCCTTACATGTATGACTTAATAGAATGCAACATGCTCACTCCCAAAGCATTAGGGAAGCAAGCTGAAGTAATAAAATAAAAAGCATTGGCTATCATAATGACAATGTGAGGATGTTTTGCCCATATTTTATGAATATATATATATTTCATTTTCTGGCAGGTTGCGCATGAAATGTAATAATTTGGGAAATTATATTTGTTATGGTCCATAGCTTCCAGGGGCTTGTATATCTTTCATTCTTCGGCAAAACACAATCACCATGAGAAGAAAGAAATGTGAACTGTGTGTGTTGTGGGTGGGGTGTAGGCAAGTGTATTTGGAGAAGAGCAACGAGCAGGTTGCTGACATGTCGTACCTGTAATTTGGACAAGAGAAAGAAATCAAAACCTACAACTCTAAATGGGAAATAAATGTACAAACTGAAGAAAGATATTTCATACTAAAGTAACTTGAATAGGTTTTAAGCCAATAAAACGTGAAAATAGTGACACATTTCTGTGATATTTGAATGATATCCACAATATTCTCCAATGACCTTCCTGTGGGGTGGTGATGATAGCAAAGCTTGTGAATGTCTTTAGTTTTTGTATTTATTAAGTTAACATTTATATTTTGACCCTCAAATTTCCTTGTGTTATTTGACAAAGTTATTTTTTAAACAAATTGTTTTGAAATCAAACAGTACTTTTTTAAAAAACCGTCCTCTCTGACCAAGTCTTTAGTCATCTCTTCTGGTTTATTTTTCTTTGACACTGCATTCAGCTTTGTCTGATTGTGGTTCCCTGGAGCAACTTTGGATATTTTTCAACATTGAAGACATTACATAAATGCCCAGTTATTATTGATTTTTTTTGCCCTTCTTCAGAAAGTATTTTCCCCACAAACTGACCCTAACACTATCTGAATAATAGAGCATGTTGCTTCAGTTCAGGTTATTTGTAAATATTTGAAATAATTCAAATTTGCAAATAAAACAAAAAAACTATGAGTTCATTAGTTGAAAATAAAGGAACCACAAAGTTGCCATTACATTTTTTTTATGTTTGCTTTAGTTTTCTGCAGTGCCTTGGGATCAACGTTGAAGGATAAATGTTTTCCTGATCCTGAGAGGAAGGGAGGTACAGTGAGAAGCAGGACAGCTGGGCTTTTCCTGGAACTCTTTCACCCACTCTGTGTGATGTTGACCTGGTTGAACATGGAGCAAGTTCAAAATAACGGTCAGCAAAAAAATTTTGAATTGATGAGTTGCTATTTCTTGCAGGACCTTGTTTCTGATTTATCTCTTCTAGCTTTAAATATATTTTCTGACATGTATGTGTTACAAAACTTTTGAGTATAGACCTTATCAGTCAGAAAATACTATATTACAATTGTATGGGGTAATTTTCTTTTGCCTGATCAGTGACTGAAATCATTCGAATGAAAGTCAGACTGAACCTGCTCCATCAGATTACTTTCCAGGTAGTGAAAATGAAAATGAAAATTTACCACACTGTCTGTCTAGCGGAATGTACATCAAAAAAGATGTTGCAAGTTAATACTGTTATATTTGATGCTTTTCCCTTGCAAGAAATTGCCAAGGCAAACCATGGGAGCAGCCTTAAGGATTTAAACTGAATATTGCTGAAAAGAGACATGTTGCTAAAGCTTTTCATCTGGCGCCCAGCAGGGCAAACACAAGAATGCCAAATTTCAGACGATCACAGTTTATACTACAGGAGAAGAGGGATGCTGATGGGTTGGCAAGTTGATTCTGATTGCCTGAGGCATTGCACTGGAGAAAGCAACAGGGAACTATATGTTCCCCATTTCAACTTATACTCCTTATACACCTATGAGGAAATAATAACAAATGGGATTACTATCTCAATGGAAACAAATTAAAACATGCTACCGTGCAAAGGGACCTGGGGGTCCTTGTGCATGAGACGCAAAAGCCCAGTCTGCAGGTACAACAGGTGATCAAGAAGGCAAATGGGATGTTGGCCTATATCGCGAGGGGGATAGAATATAAAAGCAGGGATGTCTTGATGCACCTGTACAGGGCATTGGTGAGGCCACAGCTGGAATACTGTGTGCAGTATTGGTTCCCTTATATGAGGAAGGATATATTGGCATTGGAGGGAGTGCAGAGAAGGTTCACCAGGTTGATACCGGAGATGAGGGGTTTGGATTATGAGGAGAGGCTGAGGAGATTGGGTTTGTACTCGTTGGAGTTTAGAAGGATGAGGGGGGATCTTATGGAGACTTATAAGATAATGCGGGGGCTGGATAGGGTGGAGGCGGAGAGATTCTTTCCACTTAGTAAGGAAGTTAAAACTAGAGGACACAGCCTCAAAATAAAGGGGGGTCGGTTTAAGACAGAGTTGAGGAGGAACTTCTTCTCCCAGAGGGTGGTGAATCTCTGGAATTCTCTGCCCACTGAGGTGGTGGAGGCTACCTCGCTGAATATGTTTAAAGCGCGGATGGATGGATTCCTGATCGGTAAGGGAATTAAGGGTTATGGGGATCAGGCGGGTAAGTGGAACTGATCCACGTCAGATCAGCCATGATCTTATTGAATGGCGGGGCAGGCTCGAGGGGCTAGATGGCCTACTCCTGCTCCTATTTCTTATGTTCTTATGACTCTGTGGCCAAATTCCCCTCCAATTCGATTTTCAAGTTTACTGACGACACCACCGTAGTGGGTCGGATATCAAACAATGACGAGACAGAGTACAGGAATGAGATAGAGAATCTGGTGAACTGGTGCGGCAACTATAATCTCTCACTCAATGTCAACAAAGCGAAGGAGATTGTTATCGACTTCAGGAAGCGTAAAGGAGAACATGCCCCTGTCTACATCAATGGGGACGTAGTAGAAAGGGTCGAGATCTTCAAGTTTTTAGATGTCCAGATCACCAACAACCTGTCCTGGTCCCACCATGCCGACACTATAGTTAAGAAAGCCCACCAAATGCCTCTAGAAGACTAAGGAAATTTGGCATGTCAGCTACGACTCTCACCAACTTTTAGAAATGCACCATAGAAAGCATCCTTTCTGGTAGAATCACAGCTTGGTATGGCTCCTGTTCTGCCCTAGAGCGCAAGGAACTACAAAAGGTCATGAATGTAGCCCAATCCATCATGCAAACCAGCCTCCCATCCATTGACTCTGTCTACACTTGCCGCTGCCTCGGCAAAGCAGCCAGCATAATTAAGGATGCCACGCACCCCAGGCATTCTCTCTTCCACCTTTTTCCTTCGGGAAAAAGATACAAAAGTCTGAGGTCACGTACCAACCGACTCAAGAACAGCTTCTTCCCTTCTGCCGTCAGACTTTTGAATGGACTTACCTTGCATTAAGTTGATCTTTCTCTACACCCTAGCTATGACTGTACCACTACATTCTGCACTCTCTTGTTTCCTTCTCTATGAACGGTATGCTTTGTCTTAGCGCGCAGGAAACAATACTTGTATGTTAATACATGTGACAATAATAAATCAAATCAGAGAAAGGTGCATCTGATTTGCGCACTAATATATGTCACTTATGTATTAATGTATGTAGGTTTCTGCACATTAATATATGTCACTTCCAACAAGCTTAAATGAGCCACATAATGAGCTTGACTGAAAATAAATGAACAACAGGTTTTTCAAGCAGTTTCATGCTGCTCTATACAGTGGCGATGTGAGTGGTATTTTTCACTAATAGGATCTATCAGCTAATGTCTCAGCCAATCAGAGTCAATTTGCCAACCAAATAGCATCCTTTTTCTCCTGAGGTATCTACTTAAATGGTGATTGATTGGGAAATGTTGATTTACAAAGGGACCTAGATGTCCTAGTACACCAGTCGCTGAGAACAAGAATGCAGGTACAGCAGGTTAGGAAGGCAAATTGTATGTTGGCCTTCATTGCAAGAGGACTTGAGTATAGGAGCAAGCCTTACAACAGCTCTACAGGGCCTTGGTGAGACCTCATCTGGAGTATTGTGTGCAATTTTGGCCTCCTTATCTAAGAAAGGATATACTCACCATAGAGGGAGTACAATGAATGTTCACCAGATTGATTCCTGGGATGGCAGTATTGTTGGATGAGGAGAGATTGGGCCGATATTCACTGGGATTTAGAATGAGAGGGGATCTGATTGAAACATATATAAATTCTGACAGAGCTGGACAGACTGGTTGCTGGGATGTTATTTCCTCTGGCTGGTGGGAGTAGATCAACGGGTCACAGTCTCAGGATGCAGATTAGATCATGAGGAGAAATTTCTTCACTTGGTAGTTTATTTAGTTTGTTTATTAGTGCCAAAGTAGGCTTGCATTAACATTACAATGAAGTTACTGTGAAAATCCCTTAGTTGCCACAGTCCAGCGCCTCTTCTGGTCCATTGAGGAAGAATTTTTAGCACGGTGAATGCACCTAACCAGCAACAGGAGGAACCCCACGCAGACACAGGGAGAACACAGCTAGAGAAACTAAAAGGTCTGAAAATTGATAAATCTCCGGGCCCAGATGGGCTACATCCTAGAGTTCTAAAGGAGATAGCTGAAGAAATAGTGGAGGCGTTAGTTATGATCTTTCAAAAGTCACTGGAGTCAGGGAAAGTCCCAGAGGATTGGAAAATCGCTGTTGTAACCCCACTGTTCAAGAAGGGAACAAGAAAAAAGATGGAAAATTATAGGCCAATTAGCCTAACCTCAGTTGTTGGCAAAATTCTAGAATCCATCGTTAAGGATGAGATTTCTAAATTCTTGGAAGTGCAGGGTCGGATTAGGACAAGTCAGCATGGATTTAGTAAGGGGAGGTCGTGCCTGACAAACCTGTTAGAGTTCTTTGAAGAGATAACAAATAGGTTAGACCAAGGAGAGCCAATGGATGTTATCTATCTTGACTTCCAAAAGGCCTTTGACAAGGTGCCTCACGGGAGACTGCTGAGTAAAATAAGGGCCCATGGTATTCGAGGCAAGGTACTAACATGGATTGACGATTGGCTGTCAGATAGAAGGCAGAGAGTTGGGATAAAAGGTTCTTTCTCAGAATGGCAACCGGTGACAAGTGGTGTCCCGCAGGGTTCAGTGTTGGGGCCACAGCTGTTCTCTTTATATATTAACGATCTAGATGACGGGACTGGGGGCATTCTGGCCAAGTTTGCCGATGATACAAAGATAGGTGGAGGGGCAGGTAGTATTGAGGAGGTGGGGAGGCTGCAGAAAGATTTAGACAGTTTAGGAGAGTGGTCCAAGAAGTGGCTGATGAAATTCAACGTGGGCAAGTGCGAGGTCTTGCACTTTGGAAAAAAGAATAGAGGCATGGACTATTTTCTAAACGGTGACAAAATTCATAATGCTAAAGTGCAAAGGGACTTGGGAGTCCTAGTCCAGGATTCTCTAAAGGTAAACTTGCAGGTTGAGTCCGTAATTAAGAAAGCAAATGTAATGTTGTCATTTATCTCAAGAGGCTTGGAATACAAAAGCAGGGATGTACTTCTGAGGCTTTATAAAGCACTGGTTAGGCCCCATTTGGAGTACTGTGAGCAATTTTGGGCCCCACACCTCAGGAAGGACATACTGGCACTGGAGAGGGTCCAGCGGAGATTCACACGGATGATCCCAGGAATGGTAGGCCTGACATACGATGAACGTCTGAGGATCGTGGGATTATATTCATTGGAGTTTAGGAGGTTGAGGGGAGATCTAATAGAAACTTACAAGATAATGAACGGCTTAGATAGGATGGACGTAGGGAAGTTGTTTCCATTAGCAGGGGAGACTAGGACGCGGGGGCACAGCCTTAGAATAAAAGGGAGTCACTTTAGAACAGAGATGAGGAGAAATTTCTTCAGCCAGAGAGTGGTAGGTCTGTGGAATTCATTGCCACAGAGGGCTGTGGAGGCCGAGACGTTGAGCGTCTTCAAGACAGAAATTGATAAATTCTTGATTTCTCGAGGAATTAAGGGCTATGGGGAGAGAGCGGGTAAATGGAGTTGAAATCAACCATGATTGAATGGTGGAGTGGACTCGATGGGCCGAATGGCCTTACTTCCGCTCCTATGTCTTGTGGTCTTATGGTCTTAACATGCAGACTCTATACTGACAGTGACTCAAACCGGGAATTGGACCCGGGTCTCTGGAGCTGTGAGGCGGCAGTGCTAATCACTGTGCCACCTTGCTGCCGGATGGTGGACCTATGGAATTTTCTACCACAGAAGGCTGCGGAGGCCAAATCACTAAATATATTTAAGAAGCAAATAGATAGATTTCTAGACTTATATGTCTCCAGTGATGTCGAAGGGTATGAGGAGATTGCTGGTGTTGAGATAACGGACTAGCCGTAATCATGTTGAATGGCGGAGCCAGTTTGAAGGGCTGAATGGCTTACTCCTGCTCCTATTTTCCATGTGATTGTTTGAAATTAAGCATGCTTATGTTTGTCCTGATGAGCGCAATAGTTAAGATCTGTAGTAGCAAGTGACAAAACAGAATTGTGACAGAGCAGCAAAGCAGAGACAAGAGAATGAGCAGAACCACAGGACCGATCCTGAGATTTATAACAGAGGCAAAGCAGTTGTAGAGAGTTGGGACTGCAAGGAGCACTGCCAGAGCAGCTCAAAGGATTTAAGCAGAAACACAACAAACCACCAGGAGAAAGAGATTAGCAACACAGCAGGAAAAGAATCACAAAGTGATATCAGACCTCAAGGAGGGATAGAGAAGTTAGGTTTAAAGTTAAACATTTAAGTTAAGTTCGATGGTCACATCACTCCGTGACATTATCAGGGTTTTCCCAGGTGGTTGGCAGTTGGAAAATTCAAGTCTGTACGATGCACCCCTAATAATAAAGCTGTCTGCTTTTTCGCTTAAAACTTTCATGGGCCTCCTAAATAGAACCGGTCTCTGCACCGTCCAGTCACGGATAATATAACAATTAAGTTGGCGACAATGCAGGATCAACAAATCACAAAGAAGAAGAAAAACAGAATTTATTTTCGTTTTAAAAAAAATGACAAGAATTCCAGAGGTTGGAGAGGATCCATGACAGGGACCAGCTCGACAGTGTCAAGGGTGCCAGTAAGCGATAAGGGTGAGTAAAAAAAAAATCTCCACTTCCTACCGGCAAACAAAGAGCCCAGTCAGCAGTGTCTCTGCATGTGGTGGGGGGGAGGGGGGCAGTGGGGTTGGCAGGAGTCTGTGCTATGACCACAACTGTTTACATTATATATTAATCATTTGGACGCAGGAACTAAATGTATTAGCTCCAGATTTGCAGATGATACAAAGTTGGGTGGGAGGGTGAGCTATGAGGAGGATACAGAGTTGCTTCAGCGTGATTTGGACAGGCTGAGTGAGTGGACATATGCAGATGCAGTATAATGTGGATAAATGTGAGGTTATCCACTTTGGTAGCAATAATAGGAAGGCAAATTATTATTTGAATGGGTGTAAATTGAGAGAGGTGGACACTCGGCGAAACTTGGTGTCCTTGTGCATCAGTCGCTGAAAGTAAGCGTGCAGATACAGCAGGCAGTAAAGAAGTTAAAAGTTTGTTTATTTATTAGTCACAAGTAAGGCTTACATTAACACTACAATGAAGTTACTGTGAAAATCCCATAGTTGCCATATTCCAGCGCCTATTCGGGTCAATGCACCAACCAGCACAT
Source organism: Mustelus asterias (assembly GCF_964213995.1). NCBI lineage: Eukaryota > Metazoa > Chordata > Chondrichthyes > Carcharhiniformes > Triakidae > Mustelus > Mustelus asterias. The sequence goes on from NC_135801.1 coordinate 171,256,788, forward strand.
CTTTCAGACTATGGGAGGAAACCAGAGCACCCAGAGGAAACCATACAGATACGGAGAGAACATGCAAACTCCACACAGACAGTGACCCAAGCTTCGGATCGAACCTGGGATCCTGGCGCTGTGAGGCAGCAGTAAAGGCAGATGGTATGTTGGCCTTCGTAACGAGAGGATTTGAGTATAGGAATAGGATGTTTTATTGCAATTGTATAGAGCATTAGTGACACCACACCTAGAGTATTATATGCAGTTTTGGTCTCCTTATCCTTACTATAGAGGTTGTGCAGTGTAGGTATACCAGGCTGATTCCTCGGGTGGCAAGACTGACATTTGAGGAGAGATTGGGTTCGGATTATATTCATTGGTATTTAGAAGAGTGAGAGGGGATCTCATCAGAAACTTATAAAATTCCAACAGGATTAGACAGGGTAGATTCAGAAAGAATGTTCCCAGTGGTGCGGGAGTCCAGAACTAGGGGTCATAGTTTGAGGATAAGAGGTAAACCATTTAGAACTGAGGTGAGGAGAAGTTTCTTCACCTAGAGAGTGGTGAATCTGTGGAATTCAGTACCACGAAAGGAGTGGTGAATCCAATGGGAGTCCTCAGCATTTGTGCTGTCGGGGGTTTCCCTGTCTTATTCTCTCTACCACCCACCAGTGACATAATGGGATTCCTGCCATGAAAGGTCGGAAATCTCATTACCATACATTTTAATATCACTAGGGAGCTTCCCTGTTCTTATTATGCCCCACGTTTAGATCCATTGGATTCACCACCCCCTCCAACATTCCTACCCAGCAATAACAGGACCAGACAATCCTAGCCATAGTCATTTCAAAGTATGGTATCGTAGCTATTACTGAAACATGGCTGGAATGGCAACTCAGCATTCCTGTTGGCATTGATTAAAGGATAAATATTGTCCAATTTAGTGCACCTAAAAGAGCAAATGGGGGTCTCGTTTTAATATATCAATTGAAAAACTCTTCCTTCAGTCCTACCTCAAGCGTCAGTCTAGAATGTGTGTGTAAATCTCTGTCAACACTGATGTGACATTACATGGGAACAAAAGCTTAGGTCCATATCCAACCGAGACCTGAAGACTTGCTGTCTTTTGCCATCATCATTCAGTCCTTACGTAAGATCATTGTTAAGGACACCATGTACCCAGAAACTATGGTGGTTCAAGGAAGAGGCCCACCCACCCTTTCTTGTCAATTGATATTGAGCAGTCCAGAGATCAGAAAATGTGTATGATAGATGTCAATACAAATCATTAACACATGGTCAATGCTTAAAGCTGGATAAGCACTAATGTGTGTATCTCTTCATAAAGGCTCATCCTGGACTTCTCTTCCTTGATAATCTGTAACATATTTGATTTATTATTGTCACATGTATTAGTATTCAGTGAAAAGTATTGTTTCTTGCATGCTATACAGACAAAGCATACCTTTCATAGAGAAGCAAAGGAGGGAGTGCAGAATGTAGTGTTACAGTCATAGCTAGGGTGTAAAGAAAGATCAACTTAATACGAGGTAAGTCTATTCAAAAGTTTGATGACAGCAGGGAAGAAGCTGTCTTTCGGTTGGTAGGTGATCTCAGACTTTTATATCTTTTTCCCGACGGAAGAAGGTGGAAGAGAGTATGTCCGGGGTGTGTGGGGTCCTTAATTATGCTGGCTGCTTTTCCAAGGCAGCGGGAAGTGTAGACAGTCAATGGATGGGAGGCTGGTTTGCATGATGGAGTGGGCTTCGTTCACAACTCTTTGTAGTTTCTTGCAGTCTTGGTCAGAGCAGGAGCCATACCAAAGAACAAAGAACAATACAGCACAGGAACAGGCCCTTCGGCCCTCCAAGCCAGCGCCGCTCCCCGGTCCAGGATTGAATCCTGAATCCAGGATCCCCGCCCAATTTTCCAGCCTATCTACATACCAATATCCTATCCACCGAGCTGTCCCTCACAGCTACGATGCTTTGTTCATTACAACCTATTAACTCACCCCCACCCCCCTATTCCAGACCATGTGATCCCCAGGGAGAGGCGAAAACCCAGAGTGAAAAACCCCAGGGCCAATATGGGGAGAAAAAAAAATCTGGGAAATTCCTCTCCGACCCCCTGAGGCGATCGAAACGAGTCCAGGAGATCACAATGGCCCTGATCGGAAAATGCTTCCCAACCCTAGTCATTTCCACTTCCATGAACACCATATGAATTCCCTGCCCCCGAGACAGGTTCCCAACTATCCGCAGTCTCGCTCTGTACTGGCACCAGCAAGATGATCATAGAATGAAGCCTTGAAACGAGAAACAAGGAACAATTAGCCCGCGCCGCTCCCTGGTCCAAACTAGACCACTCTTTTGTATCCCTCCATTCCCACTCTGTTCATATAGCTGTCTAGATAAGTCTTAAACGTTCCCAGTGTGTCCGCCTCCACCACCTTGCCCGGCAACACATTCCAGGCCCCCACGACCCTCTGTGTGAAATATGTCCTTCTGATATCTGTGTTAAACCTCCCCCCCTTCAAAGAACAAAGAACAAAGAACAGTACAGCACAGGAAACAGGCCTTCGGCCCTCCAAGCCTGTGCCGCTCCTTGGTCCAACTAGACCAATCGTTTGTATCCCTCCATTCCCAGGCTGCTCATGTGACTATCCAGGTAAGTCTTAAACGATGTCAGCGTGCCTGCCTCCACCACCCTACTTGGCAGCGCATTCCAGGCCCCCACCACCCTCTGTGTAAAAAACGTCCCTCTGATGTCTGAGTTATACTTCGCCCCTCTCAGTTTGAGCCCGTGACCCCTCGTGATCGTCACCTGTGATACATCCGGAAAGGATGCTTTCATTGGTGCATCTGTAAAAGTTGGTAAGAGGCATAGTGGACATGCCGAAATTAGAGGTGTTGGTGGGCTTTCTTAACTATAGCGTCAGCATGGAGGGATCAGGACAGAGGGCCGAAGGGCCTGTTCCTGTGCTGTAATTTTCTTTGTTCTTCAAACATTCAATTTTTTACACCGCTAGTAACTCTAGCCAGCAGCACCTATTACCTATTGTTGGTGATCTGGACACCTAGAAACTTGAAGCTCTCGACCATTTCCACTTCGTCCCCATTGATGTAGACAGGGGCATGTCCTCCATTACGCTTCCTGAAGTTGATGACTCTCTCTATTGTTGTCGCACCAGTTCACCAAATTCTCTATCTCTTTCCCTGTCTCATCATTGTTTGAGATCAGACCCACTATGGTGGTGTCATCAGCAAACTTGAAAATCGAAGTGGGAGGGGAATTTGGTCGCAGAGCCATAGGTGTATAAGGAATATAGTAAGGGGCTGAGGACACAGCCTTATGGGGTGCCGGTGTTGAGGTTCACACTTCTTTGTAGGTAACAGCTTTGATACTTCACATGTTTACATCAGTAAATAGAATATTTTGAAGCTGAAGCTATGTCATACAAAATTTACTCCCTTATCCCAAATCTGGTCAACCTATTTTCATATGAAGCAGACCCAATATGCTGTTTGCAACAAGATAAAATATATTTCCATATATTATTGTTCATTCATAAATTTGTTTTTTTTCTAAATCTAATTAATTTTGATAATCTGTAACACTTATTCACAGTAAAATTATTCTATTTTTGCAGACCATATCTGTTCTGTAAATATATTTTTATTATGATACTTATTTACCGCTAATAAAGACAAAGAATGCTGGCTGAACATCAAAATGTGCGGTTTCAAAAGTGAAATCTATGCCTGCACATCTTTGGACTGTTTAAGTATTTTAATTGGTAAAAGTTAAGCCAGTTCATTCGTTATAAAATAAAGTTTGTTTTGATAAAAGCTTCCTCGTGTGTCAGTAGAATCACACCTGGAGTGAAACACCTTATCCTCACAGTAATGCTAAAATCCAAAATATAGTTGGGGCCTAGTCTAACTTCACAATATACCTTGGGGTTTCTGATCTGGTCCTTAATACAATAATGCTTAGTCACTTTTGCACGCAATTTCAGTGTTACTTTTGTCAAAAAATCAGGAAAATCAAACAGAAAGGACCTATAAAATCCTGAGTTAATATAATAAAAATTATGTTAAAATAACCTTCTGCAGTCTGAAATATTAGCATAGTTTTTTTTCTCAGTTTTAAATTGCCGTCTCTATAGCTCATTAAATGAGATAATCTTTTCAAAAATACTTGATTAAACTGGACATTTGCTCGATGAACCATGAATAGCTAACATCATCCTGTAAATACTGATGCCCACAGAATGATTATTTAAATAATTAAATAGATAATAAACATCATACATATTGAAAAATTCATGAACATTTGGGAGATCAAGAATTATATTGCTTCAAATTAAGGTGCTAGAGATATGAAGTTTGAAGTGATCACTTATCTGGCGAAATGACAGTAGTTCATAGACATGTTTTATGATCAAAAATTGTAATTCATAGAATGATTGCAGCACAGAAGGCGGTCATTTAGACCATTGTGTCCATGCTGGCCCTCTAAAGTGTAATTCACCCAGTGCCATTCCCCTGCCCTTTTCTATAACCTTGCAAATGTTTCCTTTTCTGATAATTCCCTTTTAAAAGCCTCAGCTGAACCTGCCTCCACCATAATTTCAGGCAATGTATTCCAGATCCTAACCACTTGCCACATGAAAATGTTTTCCCTCATGTTGCCTTTGCTTCTTCTGCCAATTATCTTATAAAACCATAAGAAATAGGAGCAGGAGTAGGCCATTCGGCTCCTCGAGCCTGCTCCACCATTCAATAGGATCATAGCTGATCCATCATTCCTCATGTCCACTTTCTCTTCTTTCCCTGTAACCCTTGATTTCTTCAGTAAACAAAATTCTATCTCAGCCTTAAATGTACATATGGGCTGGTGGGTGAGACCCCATCACCCATGTTAAATCCCAACCATAATTTATTTTGGCTCTTGACAAATACATGAATAGGATGGGAATAGAGGGATATGGTTCCCAGAAAGGTAGGGGGTTTTAGTTAAGCCGGGCAGCATGGTCGGTGCAGGCTTGGAGGGCTGAAGGGCCTGTTCCTGTGCTGTAATTTTCTTTGTTCTTTGTTCTTCAAACATTCAATATTTTACACCGCTAGTAACTCTAGCCAGCAGCACCTATAACTTTTCAGCACTTCACCATTCATCTATTGACAATCTTTGCCTTGGTATTTCCTCTAATCTTAAACAAAAGTGCTAGAACTTCTTGTTTTTAAAGCTGCCTGCTAAATTCTGAGAGTTCTCTTTCTTGCTATGCATTTAGTTTCCTCTTAACAGTTTTTAACTGTTCAAGATTTCCATACTGACTGCTCCTAAACCTGTGGAGGCTTTTCTTGCATCTCTCTCAAAGAATGCAAGGATATCTTACTACATTGCAGGCCATCTGTCTCTTAAAGATTTATTTCAAGGTTAGGGATTGGAGCCTTATTATTTTACGAGTACTACTATAATCTGCGTTGCTCTGAACTTCAATGCTATTAACACCACCCTGGAACAAAGCTTTAGTCTTTAATACTATTATCACCACTCCTTTTGTCTTGTGTTCCATGTCATCTTTGTTGTTTACTGTCTCCTGCCTTCAAAACTACCCTGGATCTTCTATTTTGATCAACCAGTCCCTCCCCATTTCAACAACCAAAAAACCCATCACACTTCTATCTCTTTCTACTTCCAAAGAAGAGTCAAATTGGACCTTGTTTCTCTCTCCACAGATGCTGCCAGACCTGCTGGGTTTTTCCAGCATTTTCTGTTTTTGTTTGCTGTGAACGTGGTCCACCATTGTGCAAATATATATATAAATGGTAATAATGGTATTCATTCCCCTGCAAATCGATTTTCAAGTTTGCTGATGATACCACCATAGTGGGTCAGATCTCAAACAGTGATGGGACAGAGTACAGGAATGAGATAGAGAATCTGATGAACTGTTGCGGCAACAATAATCTCTCCCTCAATGTCAACAAAACGAAGCAGATTGTCATCAACTTCAGGAAACATAAAGGAAAACATGCCCTTGTCTACATCAATGAGGATGAATAGAAAGGGTCGAGAGCTTCTGGTTTTTAGGTGTCCAGATAACCAACAACCTGTCCTGGTCCCCCCCATGCAGACACTATAGTTAAGAAAGCCCACCAACGCCTCTACTTTCTCAGAAGACTAAGGAAATTTGGCATGTCAGCTACGACTTTCACCAACTTTTACAGATGCACCATAGAAAGTATTCTTTCTGGTTGTATCACAGCTTGGTATGGCTCCTGTTCTGCCCAAAACCATAAGGAACTACAAAAGGTCGTGAATGTAGTCCAATCCATCACACAAACCAGCCTCCCATCCATTGACTCTATCTACACTTCCCACTGCCTTGGCGAAGCAGCCAGAATAATTAAGGACCCCACGCACCCCGGACATTCTCTCTTCCACCACCTTCCTTTGGGAAAAAGATACAAAAGTCTGAGGTCACATACGAACCAACTGCAGCTATATAAGACCCTCGTCAGACCCCACTTGGAGTACTGTGCTCAGTTCTGGTCGCCTCACTATAGGAAGGATGTGGAAAAGATTGAAAGGGTGCAGAGGAGATTTACAAGGATGTTGCCTGGATTGAGTGGCATGCCTTATGAGGATAGGCTGAGGGAGCTCGGTCTTTTCTCCTTGGAGAGACGAAGGATGAGAGGAAACCTAATAGAGGTGTATAAGATGTTGAGAGGCATAGATCGGGTGGACTCTCAGAGGCTTTTTCCCAGGGTGGAAGTGTCTGCTACGAGAGGACACAGGTTTAGGGTGCTGGGGGGTAGGTACAGGGGAGATGTTAGGGGTAAGTTTTTCACACAGAGGGTGGTGGGCGAGTGGAATTGGCTGCCATCAGTGGTGGTGGAGGCGAACTCAATAGGGTCTTTTAAGAGACTCCTAGATGAGTACATGGAGCTTAATAGGATGGAGGGTTATAGGTAGGTCTAGAAGGTAGGGATGTGTTCGGCACAACTTTATGTAACTCAGTAATGTGGTATTTACTGAGGAAACGGACATGGAGTCTATGGAAATAGGGCAAACAGGTAGGGAGGTCATGGAACCTTTACAGATTAAAGGGGAGGAGGTGCTCGCTGTCTTGAGGCAAATCAGAGTGGATAAATCCCCAGCACCGGACAGGGTATTCCCACGGACCTTGAGGGAAGCTAGTGTTGAACTTGCAGGGGCCCTGGCAGACATATTTAAAATGTCAGTATTCACGGGGGAGGTGCCGGATGATTGGAGGGTGGCTCATGTTGCTCCGTTGTTTAAAAAAGGTTCCAAAAGAAATCCGGGAAATTATAGGCCAGTAAGTTTGACATCGGTGGTGGGCAAGTTATTGGAAGGTGTGATAAGGGATAGGATCTACAAATATTTGGATAGACAGGGACTTATTAGGGAGAGTCAACATGGCTTTGTGCGTGGTAGGTCATGTTTGACCAATCTATTAGAGTTTTTCGAGGAGGTTACCAGGAAAGTGGATGAAGGGAAGGCGGTGGATGTTGTCTACCTGGATTTCAGCAAGGCCTTTGACAAGGTCCCTCATGGGAGGTTAGTTAGGAAGGTTCAGTCGCTAGGTATACATGGGGAGGTAGTAAATTGGACTAGACACTGGCTCAATGGTAGAAGCCAGAGAGTGGTTGTGGAGGATTGCTTCTCTGAATGGAGGCCTGTGACTAGTGGTGTGCCGCAGGGATCGGTGTTGGGTCCATTGTTGTTTGTCATCTATATCAATGATCTGGATGATAATGTGGTCAATTGGATCAGCAAGTTTGCTGTTGATACAAAGATTGGAGGTGTAGTGGACAGTGAGGAAGGTTTTCAAAGCTTGCAGAGGGATTTGGACCAACTAGAAAAATGGGCTGAAAAATGGCAAATGCAATTTAATTTAGACAAGTGTGAGATATTGCACTTTGGAAGGACAAACCAAAGTAGAACGCACAGGGTAAATGGTAGGACTCTGAAGAGTGCAGTTGAACAGAGGGATTTGGGAATACAGGTACAGAATTCCCTAAAAGTGACGTCACAGGTGGATAGGGTCGTAAAGAGTGCCTTTGGTACATTGGCCTTTATAAATCGGAGTATCGAGTATAAAAATTGGAGTGTTATGGTAAGGTTATATAAGGTATTGGTGAGGCCAAATTTGGAGTATTGCGTACAGTTTTGGTCACCTAGTTACAGGAAGGATGTAAATAAGGTTGAAAGAGTGCAGAGAAGGTTCACAAGGATGTTGCCGGGACTTGAGAAGCTGAGTTACAGAGAGAGATTGAATAGGTTAGGACTTTATTCCCTGGAGCGTAGAAGATTGAGGGGAGATTTGATAGAGGTGTATAAGATTTTGATGGGTATAGATAGAGTGAATGCAAGCAGGCTTTTTCCGCTGAGGCTAGGGGAGAAAAAGACCAGAGGGCATGGGTTATGGATGAAAGGAGAAAAGTTTAAAGGGAATATTAGGGGGGGCTACTTCACGCAGAGAGTGGTGGGAGTGTGGAATGAGCTGCCAGATAAAGTGGTAAATGCGGGGTCACTTTTAACATTTAAGAAAAACTTGGACAGGTTCATGGATGAGAGGGGTGTGGAGGGATATGGTCCAAGTGCAGGTCAGTGGGACTAGGCAAAAAATGGTTCGGCACAGACAAGAAGGGCCAAAAGGCCTGTTTCTGAGCTGTAATTTTCTATGGTTCTAACTTGTGGGCCGAAGGGCCTGTTTGTGCTGTAGTTTTTCTATGTTCTATGTTCTAACTCAAGAACAGCTTCTTCCCTGCTGCTGTCAGACTTTTGAAGGGACTTACCTTGCATTAAGTTGATCTACACCCTAGGTCGTCGTTGGCCTCTGGTATAGTACCAGAAGATTGGAGGTTAGCGAATGTTGTCCCATTGTTTAAGAAGGGGAACAGAGACTTCCCCGGGAATTATAGACCGGTGAGTCTCACTTCTGTTGTCGGCAAGATGTTGGAAAAAATTATAAGGGATAGGATTTATAGTTATTTGGAGAGTAATGAATTGATAGGTGATAGTCAGCATGGTTTTGTGGCAGGTAGGTCGTGCCTTACTAACCTTATTGAGTTTTTTGAGAAAGTGACCAAGGAGGTGGATGGGGGCAAGGCAGTGGACGTGGTATATATGGATTTTAGTAAGGCGTTTGATAAGGTTCACCATGGTAGGCTTCTGCAGAAAATGCAGATGTATGGGATTGGGGGTGATCTAGGAAATTGGATCAGGAATTGGCTAGCGGATAGGAAACAGAGGGTGGTGGTTGATAGTAAATATTCATCATGGAGTGCGGTTACAAGTGGTGTACCTCAGGGATCTGTTTTGGGGCCACTGCTGTTTGTAATATTTATTAATGATCTGGATGAGGGTATAGTTGGGTGGATTAGCAAATTTGCTGATGACACCAAAGTCGGTGGTGTGGTAGACAGTGAGGAAGGGTGTCGTAGTTTGCAGGAAGACTTAGACAGGTTGCAAAGTTGGGCCGAGAGGTGGCGGATGGAGTTTAATGCGGAGAAGTGTGAGGTAATTCACTTTGGTAGGAATAACAGATGTGTTGAGTATAGGGCTAACGGGAGGACTTTGAATAGTGTGGAGGAGCAGAGGGATCTAGGTGTATGTGTGCATAGATCCCTGAAAGTTGGGAATCAAGTAGATAAGGTTGTTAAGAAGGCATATGGTGTCTTGGCGTTTATTGGTAGGGGGATTGAATTTAGGAGTCGTAGCGTTATGTTGCAACTGTACACAACTCTGGTGCGGCCGCACTTGGAGTACTGTGTGCAGTTCTGGTCCCCACATTACAGGAAGGATGTGGAGGCTTTGGAGAGGGTGCAGAGGAGGTTTACCAGGATGTTGCCTGGTATGGAGGGGAGATCCTATGAGGAGAGGCTGAGGGATTTGGGATTGTTTTCGCTGGAAAGGCGGCGGCTAAGAGGGGATCTTATTGAAGCATATAAGATGATTAGAGGTTTAGATAGGGTGGATAGTGATAGCCTTTTTCCTCTGATGGAGAAATCCAGCACGAGGGGGCATGGCTTTAAATTGAGGGGGGGTAGTTATAGAACCGATGTCAGGGGTAGGTTCTTTACCCAGAGGGTGGTGAGGGATTGGAATGCCCTGCCAGCATCAGTAGTAAATGCGCCTAGTTTGGGGGCGTTTAAGAGATCCGTAGATAGGTTCATGGACGAAAAGAAATTGGTTTAGGTTGGAGGGTCACAGTTTTTTTTTATCTGGTCGGTGCAACATCGTGGGCCGAAGGGCCTGTTCTGCGCTGTAATGTTCTATGTTCTATGTTCTATGTTCTATGACTGTAGCACTACATTCTGCACTCTCTTGTTTCCTTCTCTATGAGCAGTATGTTTTGTTTGTATAGCGCGCAAGAAACAATACTTTTCACTGTATGTTAATACATGTGACAATAATAAATCAAATCGAATATACCTTTCAGCATAATCATTTTATTTGCAAATCATCACAGTATCCTCTGCTTTTAATTAATTTCCAAGACCTTTAGAAGTGTAGAATGTTTTACTTTCCTGTCTTTTCTTCCCCTACAATAATTTGGCTTTTAGAACACTATCTCTAATCACACCTTGATGTAGCTTAACACCTTTGGGTTGACCATACAATGACCTTGGACTTTCACCTTGGATTCTGCATGAAGTTTACATAGTTTAAAATGAAATGTTATTATCCACACAGTAATTGGATTTTTATTGAATTAATTTGAACTGCTGAATAATTGTGATTTTAACATGATACATGGCAATGAAATCCCAGTGAACTACTATGCAGTAAAATTGTACTTCATGTCTATTTGCTATTGGAATGTAATAAGCTTTTGTAATCGTTCATTATGGACAGGCACAAAAAATGGTGCAACAAAGATACTAAAGCATGGATTGCATAAATATATTCTAACCTAGTAAAGGAGAATACGATTGTTTTGATAAAAATATCTTTTTCTCTTTACTGAATTTTTTTAACTTTGGGCTAACATTAGATTTAAAGCAAATCTAATGTTCTGCAATTTAAACTCTAATGGTAATGTTAAGGGAAAAGAAATCACACACCCAAGAGAAGAAGCAAATTCCAATATACCTGATTTATTTTTAAAGAGATTAAAGGACTGCTTCGACAGGTATGATTGCGTAGTGGTTATGTTACTGGACTAGTAATCCAGAGAAGTATTGTTTCTTGCACCCTATTCCGACAAAGCATACTGTTCATAGAGACGGAAACGAGAGAGTGCAGTATGTAGTGTTATAGTCATGGCTAGGGTGTAGAGAAAGATCAACTTAATGCAAGGTAGGCCCATTCAAAAGTCTGATGGCAGCAGGGAAGAAGCTGATGTTGAATTCAGTTTAAAAAATAAACCTAGAAGTAAAAACACAATAATTACAGTACAAGTGACCATGAAGCTATTAGATAGTCATAAAAACCACAAGTGGTTCATTATTGCACTTTGGGGAAGAGAGAGTATGCTGTCCTTTCGCCATCTGGCCTCTATGTGAAGAGAGTCTCACATCAATGTGGTTGATTCTTAACTGCCCTCTGAAGTAGCCTAGTAAGCCTCAGCTGATACTCAGCTGTATCAAACCACTACAAATAATTGCAATGGTTCAAAAAAAGCCACGCACCTTCTTCTCAGGGCAACTAAAGATGTCCAATAAATGCAGGGGTGGTTCATGACACTGACATCTTGTGAATTAATATAATTTTACGTAGTTATTCACAATCTCAGAAACCAAAGTCTTCACAATTATTGAAGTAATTTTCAAGGTATAGTTATTGTTGCAATTTAAGGAAAATTAGCAACCACATTGTACACAGCAAGGTCCCACAGATAGCTGAGATAGCTAAAAATGTGCTTTCATGTAGTTGATTAACATTGTCCATACTGGGAGAACTCCTCTGCCCATGGTTGAATACTGCAATGGGATCCTTTATGTGAACTGGTGCGACAACAATAATCACCCTCAATGTCAGCAAAACGGAAGAGATAGTCATCGACTTCATGAAGCGCAGTGGAGGGCATGCCCCTGTCTACATCAATGGGGACAAAGTGGAAATGGTCGAGGGCTTCAGGTTTCTGAGTATCTAGATCACCAACAATCTGTCCTGGTCCCTCCACGCTGACGCTATAGTTAAGCAAGCCCACCAACATCTCTACTTTCTCAGGAGGCTAAGGAAATTTGGCAAGTCCGCTACAACTCTCACTTTTACCATAGAAAGCATTCCTTCTGTTTGTATCACAGCTTGGTATGGCTCCTGCTCTGTCCAAGATCGTCAAGAAGCTTTAAAGGGTCGTGAACAAAGTCCAGTCCATCACGCAAACCAGCCTCCCATCCATTGACTCTATCTGCACTTCCCTGCTGCCTCGGAAAAGCAGCCAGCATAACCAAGGGCTCCAGGCACACCGGACATATTCTCTTCCACCTTCTTCCATTGGGAAAAAGATACAAAAGTCTGAGGTCACGTACCAACCGACTCAAGAATAGCTTCTTCCCTGCTACCATTAGACTTTTGAATTGAACTACCTCTTGTAGAGTTGATCTTTCTCTACACTGTAGCTATGACTGTAACACTACATTCTGCACCCTCTCCTCTACTTATGGTATGCTTTGTATAGCATGCGAGGAACAATACTTTTCATTGTATACTAATACATGTGACAATCAAATCTAATGTCACATGAGAGGGCAGAAGATACTTTGGTTTAATGCCTCATTTAAAAATACCACTTCCAACAGTGCAGCATTCCCTCAGTTTCACAATAAAATGTCAGCCTGAGTTCACGCCTTTGGAGGTTAGGTCTGAACGCAAGACCTTCCAGCACAGGACAAGAATGCTTTAATTGAGCCAAGATTCACTTACAAGAAGGCTGTATAGTGGTTTCTTCGGAGTTTTTCTGAGCTTGAATTCTGGGTCACGACTGTTTTGGAGAATACGTTACTCACACTCACTCCTACATTCACTGAAGAATGGCTACTTGAATGAGAATAGTTGTCTATGTTTCATTGCAAAGCTTTCTGCTTTTAAAAAATGAATGCTCATTAGCAAATAATCTGTAATCTAACATTAACAGGCTGTAGTGCACCTGATTCTAGCAACTAGATATCATCCCAAACTCTAAATGTGATTCATTATAACCCATTGCAAATCAGCTGGTATTTTTCACAATCTAATCAATGGAATGCAAATAGTTGTTATAAAATTGTACTATCATAATCTTTCAGTTTATTGCTGCCTTGTGTTTGGCGCTAAATATCCATGGCTGTCTGCCTACGCTGGTCTCAATACCGCAATAACTTTTGTTTCTATCTGCTATATAATTACTCTTACTATCATAGAATCATAGAAACCCTACAGTGCAGAAAGAGGCCATTGGGCCCATCGAGTCTGCACCGACTACAATCCCACCCAGGCCCTACCCCCACATACTTACCCGCTAATCCCTCTAACCTTCGCATCTCAGGACACTAAGAGGCAATTTTAGCATGGCCAATCGACCTAACCCGCACATCTTTGGACTGTGGGAGGAAACCGGAGCACCCGGAGGAAACCCACGCAGACACGAGGAGAATGTGCAAACTCCACACAGACAGTGACCCAAGCTGGGAATCGAACCCAGGTCCCTGGAGCTGTGAAGCAGCAGTGCTAACCACTGTGCTACCGTGCTAGCGTGAAGCAGGTCATCATGTTCTTTAATAATGACAGCGAATTGGCCTTCAAGCCTCTCTTGATATTGTTTTTGCAATACTTTTACTTATAGGTCTGTTTTTAGTTTTCTTTAGACCACAGTAAATTACAGAAGGGGAATTAGTACAGGAAATGTCTGAGCTTCTGTCGTATTTAGAAAACACAATTTTGGAAATCTCATTATTGCTGAGATGTAACACCAAAGGAATTAGCTACCATCCTATATTAATCATGGAATATTTTGCATAAAGATAATTTGCTACATCCACTTCATGTTCTGATGTTGCAAAGCTGTTGACAGAGTGGGAGGTGGTAATTCATGGCCCAATGAGTTAATAAAAAAGAGAGGTTTCATCACATTGTAATGTTGAATGTTTTACACAATTAATTATTTTGAAGTGTAGGATTTTATTTAATGCAGAAAAAATGCCTCTGCCATTGATATCCCATTGGTGCTTAAAGAAAAAAGGGTAAGGGAATCACTGTATTTACTTACTTTTTCGTGGGGTTTCTTTTTTCAGAGTGGAAGGGAAAAACGGAAGTAGGTCGGGCGTGGGGTGACCTGGGAAGGGATTGTGTAGTTTTTCTTTTTTAATAAGTGCGCGGGAGGTTTAAAAGCAGGCTGCACTATCCAGCGGGCAGCGTCGTTAGCGGGCTGCGGAGTGAGCAGGGAGCAGAGTGAGAGCTGAAGGGCTTCGGCGAAAACAGGCAGAGGCGAGAGTATGATTTTTTCTTTTTCCCCAGAAAGTTTATTCCTGTTTTTCCTCAGAGTTTAAAAAAAAATGCCAGGCAAGATGTTGGAATGCTCCTCTTGCAGGATGTGGGAGATCAGGGAGACCTCCGGTATCCCTGACAACAACACCTGCAAAAGATGCATCCAGCTGCAGTTGCTAGCAAAGCGTGTTAGGGAACTGGAGCAGGAGCTTGATGACCTCCATCTAATTCGGGAGAATGAGAAGTATGTAGACAGTAGCTTCAGGGAGGTAGTTACACCTAAGCAGCAGAGCACAGGAAATTGGGTTACTGTAAGGAGAGAAAATGGAAATGTGAAAGGACATGCAGAGCAGGGTTCCCCTGTGGCCATACCCCTCCACAACAGGTATACTGAATTGGATACTGTTGTGGGAGATGCTTTACCTGGGACAAGCTGCGACAGCCGGAACTCTGATACTGAGTCTGGTTCTACAGCGCAAAAGGGTGGGATGAAGAAGAGGAGAGCAGTAGCGATAGGGGACTCAATGGTCAGAGGTACGGACAGGAGGTTCTGTGGTCGGGACAGAGACTCGCGCATAGTTTGTTGCCTCCCGGGTGCCAATGTCAGGGATGTCTCTGATCGCGTGCGCAGCATTCTATGGTGGGAAGGTGATCAGTCAGATGTCGTGGTACACATCGGTACCAATGACATAGGTAGGAAAAGTGAGGAGGTCCTACAGAGTGAGTACAAAGAGCTTGGAAGCAAGTTAAAAAGGAGGACCTCGAGGGTAGTAATCTCAGGATTGCTACCTGTACCACGTGCCAGTGAGGGTAGGAGTAGGATGCTTGGGCAGATGAACACGTGGCTGAGGAACTGGTGTGAACACGTGTCTGAGGAACTGGTGTAGGGGGCAGGGTTTCCGATTCTTGGATCATTGGGACCTCTTCTGGGGCAGGTGGGACCAGTACAAGAGAGACGGGTTACACCTAAACTACAAGGGGACCAATATACTTGCAGGGAGGTTTGCTAGTGTTATTGGGGAGCGTTTAAACTAGATTTGCAGGGGGATGGGAACCAGAGTGCCAGAGCAGATAGTGGAGCAGGGATAAAAAGTCAGGTTAGTTCAAGCAAAATCACAAATGGAAGGGTTGAGTGTGGTGGAAATAACCTTTTGAGGTGTGTGTATTTCAATGCAAGGAGTATTGTGGGGAAGGCAGATGAGCTGAGGGCGTGGATAGACACATGGAAATATGACATTATAGCCATTAGTGAAACTTGACTACAGGAGGGGCAGGACTGGCAGCTCAATGTTCCAGGGTTCCAATGTTTCAGGCGGGATAGAGGCAGAGGGATAAAAGGTGGGGGGGTGGCATTGTTGGTCAGGGAAAATGTTACAGCGGTACTCAGGCAGGATAGATTAGGGAGCTTGTCTACAGAGGCCCTATGGGTGGAGCTGAGAAACAGGAAAGGTATGACCACATTTAAGGGGGTTGTATTATAGGCCACCCAATAGTCAGCGAGAATTGGAGGAGCAAATCAGTGGAGAGATAGCTGACAACTGCAAGAAACACAAAGTTGTGATAGTAGGGGATTTTAATTTTCCACATATAGATTGGGACTCGCATACTGTTAAAGGTTTAGACGGGGTAGAGTTTGTAAAATGTGTTCAGGAGAATTTTCTACATCAGTATATAGAGGTGCCAACTAGAGAGGATGCGATATTGGACCTCCTATTGGGAAATGAGTTGGGGCAGGTGATGGATGTGTGTGTGAGGGAACACTTTGGATCCAGTGATCATAATGCCATTACAAAGAACAAAGAACAATACAGCACAGGAACAGGCCCTTCGGCCCTCCAAGCCCGCGCCGCTCCCCGGTCCAGGATTGAATCCTGAATCCAGGATCCCCGCCCAATTTTCCAGCCTATCTACATCCTAATATCCTATCCACCGAGCTGTCCCTCACAGCTACGATGCTATGTTCATCACAACCTATTAACTCACCCCCACCCCCCCATTCCAGACCATGTGATCTCCAGGGAGAGGCGAAAACCCAGAGTGAAAACCCCAGGGCCAATATGGGGAAAAAAAAATCTGGGAAATTCCTCTCCGACCCCCTGTGGCGATCGAAACGAGTCCAGGAGATCACACTGGCCCTGATCAGAAAATGCTTCCCAACCCTATTCATTTCCACTTCTGCTTTACGAACACCATCTGAATTCCCTGCCCCCGAGACAGGTTCCCAACTATCCGCAGTCTCGCTCTGTACTGGCACCAGCAAGATGATCATAGAATGAAGCCTTGAAACGAGAAACAAAGAACAATTAGCCCGCGCCGCTCCCTGGTCCAAACTAGACCACTCTTTTGTATCCCTCCATTCCCACTCCGTTCATATAGCTGTCTAGATAAGTCTTAAACGTTCCCAGTGTGTCCGCCTCCACCACCTTGCCCGGCAACACATTCCAGGCCCTCACGACCCTCTGTGTAAAATATGTCCTTCTGATATCTGTGTTAAACCTCCCCCCCCTCACCTTGAACCTATGACCCCTCGTGAACGTCACCACCGACCCGGGGAAAAGCTTCCCACCGTTCACCCTATCTATGCCTTTCATAATTTTATACACCTCTATTAAGTCTCCCCTCATCCTCCGCCTTTCCAAGGAGAACAACCCCAGTTTCCCCAATCTCTCCTCATAACCAAGCCCCTCCATACCAGGCAACATCCTGGTAAACCTCCTCTGTACTCTCTCCAAAGCCTCCACGTCCTTCTGGTAGTGTGGCGACCAGAACTGGACGCAGTATTCCAAATGCGGCCGAACCAACGTTCTATACATCTGCAACATCAGACCCCAACTTTTATACTCTATGCCCCGTCCTATAAAGGCAAGCATGCCATATGCCTTCTTCACCACCACCTCCACCTGTGACGTCACCTTCAAAGATCTGTGGACTTGCACACCCAGGTCCCTCTGCGTCTCTACACCCTTTATGGTTCTTCCATTTATCGTGTAGCTCCTCCCTACATTATTCCCACCAAAATGCATCACTTCGCATTTATCAGGATTGAACTCCATCTGCCATTTCTTTGCCCAAATTTCCAGCCTATCTATATCCTTCTGTAGCCTCTGACAATGTTCCTCACTATCTGCAAGTCCTGGCAGTTTTGTGTCGTCCGCAAACTTACTGATCACCCCAGTTACTCCTTCTTCCAGATCATTTATATAAATCACTGTCTGGGGAATGAGCCCGGTCAGGTCTTCAAAGTTTTGGTAGGGGAACATGTGGCAAATAGTGACCACAATTCTGTTAGCTTTAGGATAGTGATGGAAAAGGATGAGTGGTGTCCCAAGGGTAAGGTGTTGGATTGGCGGAAGGCTAACTTTAGTGGGATCAGGCAGAAATTGGCAGCTCTTGATTGGGAGAGGCTGCTTGAGGGTAAATCCACATTAGTTTCAACCTGATCATGGATAAGGATAGATTTGGTCCTTGGGTTGAAGTTCTGAACTGGAAAAAGGCCAAATTTAATGAAATGAGAAGGGATCTGGGAAGTGTGGATTGGCACAGGCTGTTCTCTGGTAAGGATGTAAATGGAAAGTGGGAGGCCTTCAAAAGGAGAGATTTTGAGAGTGCAGAGTTTGTATGTTTCTGTCAGGATTAAAGGCAAAGTAAATAGGAATAAGGAACCTTGGTTCTCGAGGGATATTGTAACACTGATTAAGAGGAAGAGAGAGTTGTATGAAATGTACAGGCAGCAAGAAACAGATCAGATGCTCGAGGAGTATAAAAAGTGCAAGAAGCTACTTAAGAGGGAAATCAGGAGGGCTAAAAGAAGACATGAGGTTGCTTTGGCAGACAGAGTGAAGGAAAATCCAAAGAGCTTCTATAGGTATGTTAGGAGCAAAAGGATAGTGAGGGATAAAATTGGTCCTTTTGAAGACCAGAGTGGTAGACTGTGTATGGAACCAAAAGAGATGGGGGAGATACTAAATGGTTTTTTTGCATCCGTATTTACTGAGGAAACGGGCATGGAGTCTATGGAAATAGGGCAAACAGGTAGGGAGGTCATGGAACCTTTACAGATTAAAGGGGAGGAGGTGCTTGCTGTCTTGAGGCAAATCAGAGTGGATAAATCCCCAGGACCGGACAGGGTATTCCCACGGACCTTGAGGGAAGCTAGTGATGAACTTGCAGGGGCCCTGGCAGACATATTTAAAATGTCAGTATTCACGGGGGAGGTGCCGGATGACTGGAGGGTGGCTCATGTTGTTCCGTTGTTTAAAAAAGGTTCCAAAAGAAATCCGGGAAATTATAGGCCAGTAAGTTTGACGTCGGTGGTGGGCAAGTTATTGGAAGGTGGGATAGGATCTACAATTATTTGGATAGTCAGGGACTTATTAGGGAGAGTCAACATGGCTTTGTGCGTGGTAGGTCATGTTTGACCAATCTATTAGAGTTTTTCGAGGAGGTTACCAGGAAAGTGGATGAAGGGAAGGCGGTGGATGTTGTCTATCTGGATTTCAGCAAGGCCCTTGACAAGGTCCCTCATGGGAGGTTAGTTAGGAAGGTTCAGTCGCTAGGTATACATGGGGAGGTAGTAAATTGGATTAGACACTGGCCTCAATGGAAGAAGTCAGAGAGTGGTTGTGGAGGATTGCTTCTCTGAGTGGAGGCCTGTGACTAGTGGTGTGCCGCAGGGATCGGTGTTGGGTCCATTGTTGTTTGTCATCTATATCAATGATCTGGATGATAATGTGGTAAATTGGATCAGTAAATTTGCTGATGATACAAAGATTGGAGGTGTAGTGGACAGTGAGAAAGGTTTTCAAAGCTTGCAGAGGGATTTGGACCAACTAGAAAAATGGCAAATGGAATTTAACGCAGACAAGTGTGAGATATTGCACTTTGGAAGGGCAAACCAAAGTAGAACGTACAGGGTAAATGGTAGGACTCTGAAGAGTGCAGTTGAACAGAGGGATCTGGGAATACAGGTACAGAATTCCCTAAAAGTGACGTCACAGGTGGATAGGGTCGTAAAGAGTGCCTTTGGTACATTGGCCTTTATAAATCGGAGTATCGAGTATAAAAGTTGGAGTGTTATGGTAAAGTTATATAAGGCATTGGTGAGGCCGAATTTAGAGTATTGTGTACAGTTTTGGTCACCTAGTTACAGGAAGGATGTAAATAAGGTTGAAAGAGTGCAGAGAAGGTTCACAAGGATGTTGCCGGGACTTGAGAAGCTGAGTTACAGAGAGAGATTGAATAGGTTAGGACTTTATTCCCTGGAGCGTAGAAGAATGAGGGGAGATTTGATAGAGGTGTATAAGATTTTGATGGGTATAGATAGAATGAATGCAAGCAGGCTTTTTCCACTGAGGCTAGGGGAGAAAAAAACCAGAGGGCATGGGTTAAGGGTGAAAGGAGAAAAGTTTAAAGGGAATATTAGCGGGGGGGGGGGGGGGGGGGCGGGCGGTGGTTTCTTAATGCAGAGAGTGGTGGGAGTGTGGAATGAGCTGCCAGATAAAGTGGTAAATGCGGGGTCACTTTTAACATTTAAGAAAATCTTGGACGGGTTCATGGATGAGAGGGGTGTGGAGGGATATGGTCCAAGTGCAGGTCAGTGGGACTAGGCAAAAAATGGTTCGGCACAGACAAGAAGGGCCAAAAGGCCTGTTTCTGAGCTGTAATTTTCTATGGTTCTATGATTCTATAAGTAGCAAGAAGAATGATTGGTTTTTGATTGTATTGAAGAAAAATATATTGGTTACGATATGAGAGATCGGTGGTATTTTAACTGGAGATTAGTTTGTGGCAAGTGGTAGTGGGGCAAGCATTAGTACTGTTATGGTGAGAGATTGGGAATTGTTGATTTTTTTTCTGTGTCCGAGTCCCTGAAAGCTAGCATGTATGCACTGTAAGCAATTAGGAAGGCAAATAGAATGTTGGCCTTATTTTTCAGGAGATTTTTTTTATTATTCATTTACAGGATGAGAGTGTCACTGGCTGGGCCAGCATTTATTGCCCGTCCCTAACTGCCCTCTACTTCAGAGGGCATTGGAGAGTCAACCACATTGCTGTGGATCTGGAATCACATGTAAACCAGACCAAGTAAAGATGGCAGATTTTCTTCCCTGAAAGACATTCGTGAACCAGATGGGTTTTTACAACAAAGGTTTCATGGTCATCATTAGACTTTTAATTCCAGATTTTTTAATTGAATTCAAATATCATCATCTGCTGTGGTGGGATTTGAACCCAGGTTCCCAGATTGCTCAATTGCACAAACCCTTCCACCCCACCAGGGCCATCTGCCACATGCCTCAGGTTGTCCTTTGACACTCTGCACCTTTGTTCTGCCATTCACACATCCCAATCTCTTATTGGACGCTATTAGCACTATTCTCAGCCTTTATCACCATCTTGAACATTCTATTTGTCTTTTTGTGTCTGACAGCTTGGTCAATTACACAAACCCAACTCTCACCCTTATAGTATAAATCTCGTCCTATTTTCTTTGTCTTCAGCTCTGACGAAGGGTCATCCAGACTTGAAACGTCGGCTCTATTCTCTCTCCACAGATGCTGTCAGATCTGTTAAGACTTTCCAGCATTTTCTGTTCTTGTTTCAGATTCCAGCATCCACAGTAATTTGCTTTCATCTTAGCATTCACTGCCATTTCTCTTCCAGGAATGCCTACCTTGCAGAAGTACTGCTCTTCTCTCTGACGGAATTTCCGTTTGTCTCTTTTACTGTATCCATCTTCGTTGCTTTCCATTTCCCTCCTGGTGTTTGACAAGGTGTTTACTAAAACTTGCCTTCACAGCATATTTCCTCCTTCAGCGACTGTCTCTGTCTCTGACATGATTCCAACTGAAGTTCCACCCCTCATGTTTTGAATACACCTAGAATTATAGATATCTCCAGGACATCTGTAAAAGGCACGGGTAAGACCGCATCTGGAGTACTGTGCACAGTTTTAGTCCCCTTACTTGAGGAAGGATATAGTTGCATTGGAAGCAGTTCAGAGGAGGTTCACTAAATTGATTCCAGAGGTTGGTCTTATGAAGAGAGCTTGAGCAGTTTAGACCTGGACTCTAGAGTTTAGAAGAATGAGGGGAGATCTAATTGAGGTACGTAAGATGCTAAAGGGGATTGACAGGGTAGATGTAGACAGGATGAGCTGAATTCTCCGATCTTGCTTGCAGCCGGGATTCTCCTGTCCCACTACAGTGAACGGCGATTTGGCTGAGATTCTCTGTCCTCACTGGCGGAGCGGCAGCTGAATTCCAGCTCTCTCTCCCTCCACCCACCCCCTCCGACCAGTCAAGCAGGAAATGAATTAGAATGACTTATTAAAGCGGCTTGAATGGAAAACAAGAGAGTACTTGCCCAGACATGTTCCACCTTGTCCCAGAATGGGTAGATGATGTTTATAACTGTGTTTCTGTACCTTACTGAAAAAAAACATAATTTTACTGGCTGTAGATATTAGGGATTTTCTGGCATCTGAGGTAGCTTGCTATTGGCAGGATCTTCCAGTCCTGTAGAAGTCAATGGTCATTTGCATTGCTTGCTGGTTGCGCCACCAAGGAACCCACCGTGCGGGTTGACTTCGGCGGGACCAGAATATCCTGCTGGTGGGAAGGGATGGAAAATCTTCTGGAATTTCAAAAAATAGGAGAACCAATATGAGATTACATTCAATGCCAACAATGCTGTCATGTGTATTACCAACAAAAAGGAACCACCAACACAACTTTGATTTCTGTATTCAAATTCTCCTACAGATAGATACACAACCTGGGGGTTAATTTTAAAAACAATCTTTAATGAAGATTCCACATTTCAGTTGGTAACATCTAAAGCAAACAGGGCTTTTGGATTTCTGAGGAGGAATCTTTGGTATTGCAACAAAAATGTCAGAATTATAACTCACCAAACATTTGTCCAATCATGGGAATATGCAAGTTGTGTGTGGGATCATTACGTGGCATGAGATATAAATGAGGTTGAAGCAACCAAAGACATGATGCACAATTCTGCATGAATCGGCATGGGAAATAAAGAAGTGTCACATCCTTGATCAAAGATTTGTAATGAGAGTCACTACAGCAAAGGAGGGAAACTATAGACTGACCATGTTTTATAAAATATGGAATGAACTGGTGAGAATTAACAGAAACATGTACCTGGTGCTCTCTGGCAATGGCAAAACACAAGTTTTGTGATTTAATGCTCATGGGAAAGTATTTGCTCTGATTATTAGAAAGGTATATGGATTTCACAAGCTCTGTTGATAATTGATTGTACTGTCTTGTAATTCTTTCCGTTGCTCCCAGTGTAATGATGAAGCCCTTACCTATAATGGGCAGATATTTTAAAGATAGAAATTACTGCCATTAATGTTATTTTATGAACACTAAAGTGTTTGTGTCAAAGGTTTGTCTGCTGTTTTAGTGATGACATTCACCCTGAAATTTCTACTCAATAGATTAGGAAAGGCTCATAAGATAATTTGATGCTCTCTTGATTTTCTAAGATTTTCTGACTAATTTTAGTCAGTAGGATTGGTTTATTTGATTTGTTTATTAATTTCTGGGGCAGGAGTTCGGTGGCCAAACAGGAGCGGGAATTGAGGCATGCTGATGTGCCATATCCCAATGCCGTTCGGATGGATTTTTGTGACAAAGGAGGCAGATGTCTCCTGGCAGCCTGCCTGATTCTGACCAGTCAGACTTGGAACTGGTTAAGGACTAGTCTGTATTTTTGTGGAAGGCACTGGATCTGGAACACATCAAGTAGAAGATGGCCTTGACCATTTGAGCGGCAACCTACTTTCTGCAAGGATCTCGTGCAATGTAGCAAGGAACCAGTCATAGCCATGTCATTAGTAGAGATGGGGTTCATAAAAGAGTGCATGGTTGAGAGGGGTGTTCATCTAGAGGTGAGCTAGGGAAGCTTGTTAGACATGTCAGAGAATCAGTGCCACAGGAAACTGTCTTGTTATGCAAATAATATCTGAAATTTATGCCCTTATTGAGGAAAACCTCAGACTTTGCTAGACTGGTCATCGTGCTCTGCCAGTAGCTGTTAAAATCACTGTTGCCTTCAACTTGCTCACCTTTTGGCTTGTTCCAATGATCAGTAGTGGATCTTGGTGGTGTCTTTCATATGGCAGTACATTCAATTTCAAACCAATGGGTTCTTGTAGACACAAAGAGCAATGAGATTCACCTCCAAAATTAGATTCCCTCAGAGTATCGATTATACCTCTGTGGCCATCAAGGCATAGAGTGAGCAGCCAGTGTGATTCCTCAACAGGAAGAACACAAGAATTAGGAGCAGGAATAGGCCATAAGTCCCTCAAGTCCGCTCATAGCTCATTTGATTGTTGTCTCAACTCAACCTTCCTGTCTGCCCCACATAACCCTTGACTTCCTTGTCAGTCAGAAATCTATCTAACGCAACCTTGAATATATTTAATAACGCAGCCTCCATTGCTCTCTGGGAAAGAGAATTCCACAGACTACCAATTCTCTGAGAGAAAGAAAATGCTCCTTGGCTTTGTCTTAAATGAGAAATATCTCATTTTTAAACTGTCCCCTAGTTCTAGACTCCTCCACAAAGAGAAACATTCTCTCAGCATCCACCCTATCAAGTCACCTCAGGATCCTGTATGTTTCAATCAGTTCACTCAAGGCCCAACCTGCTCAACCTTTTCTCATATGCTAACTCCTTCATCCCAAGAATTAGTCAAGTGAATCTTCCCTAAATAGCTTTAAATGTAATTATACTACTAGTGCTGCTGTTCTTCATGTCACTATCAAAACTTAATAGATGGCTTCTAGGAGAGAAGGGATATTCCTTGAAGAGAGGGCTCCTCACAACTTTACATGATCTTGAAACTGAGGCATAGAGATACTATAACGAAAGTCCTTTGCTTAAAAAGATTGCTTTGACTAGTCCGTTGGATTTCTGAACATGTGGTTCTGGTGCCTAGACCATTCAGGTGGCACCCTACTGTACACTCCTGCAAGGATATCATGCATTGTGGTGATTTCTGCGCTCTTCATAACATGACTCTCCAGAGAGGTGTGAACCTTGAAGAGTCTGAAGTGCTAGATTAACAGAACTCATCGGAGGAGGAAGATGCAGAGCAGTGCCTATGTTGCATGGGGAGGTGACTGGAAATGTCTTTAGAGTCAACAAGGCAACATGAATGCTAGGGCACATCTGAACCAGGCACATTTCACCTGAGCACTACTCCAGCAGAACTGCATGCTCTGGCATGGCTTTGCTCTGATTGGTGACAACACATCCACTAAACACACAACTTTTAATACAGGGGATGTAGTGCCATTCTTACTGACAATGCATGGTACACATCTCTCAAGTGGCCTCAATATCCTCATTCTAAGTCTGTTGCTTTCGTTATGGGCCGCACGGTGGCACAGTGGTTAGCTCTGCTGCCTCACAGCACCAGGGCCTTCGAGTTCAATTCCGACCTTGGGTAGTTTGTGTGTGGAGTTTACAGATTCTCCTCATGTCTACATGGGTTTTCTTTGGGTGCTCCTGTTTCCCCTTTCACTCCAAAGATGTGGATTGGCCATGCTAAATTTACCCCTTAGTGTCCCAAGATATATAGGTTCGGGCGATTAGTGGGGTAAATATGGGGAGTTACAGGGATGGGGCCTGAGCAAGATGCTCTGTCAGAAAATTGGTGCAGACTCGATGGGCTGAATGGCCGCCTCCTGCACGATAGGGATTCTATGATTCAGCACATCTTCCGACTTTTGTAGTTTTGCCATCAGGGCACAATATCACCAGGTTAAAATCCAACAGATTTATTTGGTAGTACAAGCTTGCAGAGTGCTGATCCTTCATCAAGCTCGTGCTACCAAATAAACCTGTTGGACTTTAACCTGGTGTTGTGAGACTTCTTACAGTCAACACTAAGTGTAGTATGCATTTTATGCATATTAGTGCACTGTTTCTGCAACAGTCAGAGTGTTGCAGCATATGGCTTTCCATGAGGTGGCCTCCAAGGAGGCGACCATGTGTTTGAACCCCTGAGCCATGGCAATGCACTGAATGGACTCCTCCATTTTCAACCTCAGGGAAGTCCAACATACGGGTCAATGCTGGTCAAAATAGACCACCTTGCTTGTGACTCCTGTGGCTGTGCATTTATGCTCAGCTAAGGATGACTGTGTCTGGCCTTCATCCTCTGATGGAGGCCTCTGCTGTTTCTGCCACTCTCACCTCCTGCTCGCTCATGGCATACTTTTCAGCGCCACTCTTTTTAACCATGCTTGAGCATCACCATTATGAGTGCATTGGCGCTGATGAATGATGTGCTTGAATGATGTGGCACTGTTGGCCTGTAGCTTTCATCTCATTAGTGGACACCAGTGATGTTGCCATGGCACTGGCATGCTCCCCACTCCACAGCTGGCCCTGTGGGAGACGTAAGGAGATCATGATAACTCACCTCTGACAAAAGATATCTCTGCAAAACTGAAGCTTCCCAATGCAACTGAAGTTTTGGCACACAGTTGCACAGGGAGAAGTGCAGTTTATTTAAATGCGGTGCTGCATGTATCTCAGATGCTAGCTCCTCGGCAGCACTAAGGAATTGAGTCTTGCTCACAGGTCAGTAATTATCCTTCTCCCATGTCAGGAGCACCATCTGCCCACAAACTACTCAGCTGGTGCTTTTAGTCCTAGAGGCTTGTCATCTGGGCGTTGCACTTTACTCACCTTGCCTGCTGCTTTTAATTGGCTGCCAAACCCACTTTCCAGCCAATTGGGACCAACCTTTGGGAAAATTGCATCACGTGATTGCTTCACCCTTGGAACAGAGTTAGGTCCTGTAATTGGACAGACATCAGGATGCCAGCCATGAACTGAAAAGCTGTTCTTTGGTGTCAGAAGGTTCTTTTCTATTGTCTGATGCTTTAAGTCCAGAAGAATTTGCTTACAGTCTGTGCAGTCCAGAGCAATTAAATTAGTTGAGAAAAAAGGTTGTTAGGCAGAGGAAATACTTACGGAATGAACCTTTGACTCATTGATTAAAGTAAAATATTACTAATTAATTGGGACTCCTGGGATCTTCGTTAACTTGTGATCCAAGCCAATATTGCCAAATTTGATCTGTTCCTAACAGGAGAGTTAGTTTGGACCAAGGCTTTGAATTTTAATGAGAAGGTAATTTTATTGTTATGACTTTTCTTTAGCTTTTTTTTTACTTTAATTACTGGTAACATCCATCTGACTTCACCACACATCAACCCAGTCTTTATGGATTGGGAAATAGAGCAAATCAAAAGTCAAGTGAAAATAAACCAAATGCACAAACACTGAATATAACTGTAGATACCTCTGGACAGGTGTGCCTGGGCAAAACTCCCAATCTACTATACATGCAACTTCTATGAAAAATACCAGTTTACCCTGCGTTGATTTTTTTCTTTTGTTTCCACCCCTCCTTATTATGTGTCAATAAAATGCATTTGAAATAGTCATGCTGTGATAAATAATTCACTAGATAGAAGATTGTGAATGAAAACCTAATAGTTTGTTATTGTAATTTGCATTAAAACGATTTTGATCAGAGTTTTAGTGATAGACTGAGAGCATGTATGGAGTTAGGGCTACAATTGGTGCTTTTATATATCTAACTATTTGGGTATCTAATACCTATATATTTAATATCCTACATATCTAATATCCTACATATTTAATATCAAATGATCATTCGTTGGTTTGCTTTGTCTTGAGCTCTCCATTATTTACTGTCTAAGGACAACAGCTGAAGAATTTATAGCATTCATTTTTATTTGTTTAAGTTTATTTATTAGTGTCACAAGTAGGCTTACATTAATACTGCATTGCAGTTACTGTGAAAATCCCCTAGTCATCACAATCCAGCGCCTGTTCAGGTACACTGAGGGAGAATTTAGCATAGCTAGTGCACCTAACTAGCATGTCTTTCAGACTGGAGGAAACCAGAGCATCCGAAGGAAGCCCACGCAGACATGTGGAGAATATGCAGCCTCCACACAGATGCTGACCCAAGCCAGGAATCGAACTCCGGTCCCAGGCGCTGTGAGGCAGGACTGCTAACCACTATGCCGCCGTGCTGCCCATTTCTACTTGCAGCATAATCACCTTAGACATGCTTCAAACTGGCCATCCAAAGCAGTCCACATACTGAACTTCTGCTCTGTTCTGAGAGATCCATTCCTGGTGGCATCACAATCATTCACACTGAATCAAATGAATGGATTGTTAATCACCACATTGAATGGTAAATGCTTCCCCAGCCAAATGACTAAAGAATTTTTAAAGGAATGTCTCCACAATGAATAAGTCAACAACGTAAAGTTAATTACACAGAATGACATCACGAAGATTTCTGCTTTGACAACAGGGAATCTTGCATTTTTCTCTTTGTACTCACCTTTCTTGTATAGAAGAATTTGAAACACATCTAAAGTGGGTTATGCTGCAAGTAGAAATTTGGCAGATGGAAATTAACGTCATAACTTTTTCAAATAGTACCAGGAATTAAAATTGTATGTCCGTATGCATAAGATTGTTTAGTTATGAGTTATTTGGGGTGTGGTCCATTTATATTCTAAAACATTGTACAATTTTTCATTAGTGCTTGTTTAAATATAAATTGATTTGTTAGTTCATAATGGCAGAATTTCCCACATAAAGATCATAAAACGAAGGAGCAGAATTAGGCCACTCAGCCCATCAAGTCTGCTCCACCACTCAATCATGGCTGATATTTTCTCATCCCCATTCTCCTGCCTTTTCCCCATAATCCCTGATCCCCTATTAATCAAGAACCTATCTATCTCTGTCTTAAAGACACTCAATGACCCGCCCTCCACAGCCTTCTGCGGCAATGAGTTCCACAGATTCAGTACTCTCTGTTGAAGAAGTTCCTCCTCATCAAGATGGAATAAGATGGAGTATGGTTCTTTTAGCTTAGAACCGCCTTATCACTTTCTGATTGAGTTCATTTTTTTTTCTTCCCATATTCTCCAACCTTTGTGGTACTTACATTGTAGAACTTGGCCCTGCGTTTTGGCTTCTCAGTAAATAGAAAATGGAAATGTAAAAGTAATCCTAGTCACAGTTACCTGCAGCCTAGTATTATGTAGCAGAATGGTGTTAAGAGGTTTATAGGAGTGAGTTACCTGTAAGCTATGGAATTAGCATCATGCATTGAAATTGGTAGTTTTTTTTAGACATAGTATTTTATTTTGTGGATATCTGTTTTTGATCCTTAATGGCATTTCCCATTTTCAGATATACTTAAATGTTGCATTTGGAAGTTGGGGGGAGAAATGGGGGGTGGGGTACAATGCTCCACTGACAGAATTTGGAAGGAGGTGTGTAAAATAATTCCTTAGTTCTTCAAAAATATTTAGTTTTTCTTACCTACTGCAAATAAATAGTTAAACACTAATTACATTATGATAATTTTATTTCCAGTTACAATTCTTCGGCTTAGTCAAACGGCAGTTACTGATTTGAAAGGATTTTAATGTATATTTAGAGCTATTTCATTGGTTTTGCTTCTTCTTCACAGAATAACTAATTTTCACTGAATAATTATTAGAATCATCTTATTTGTATTATTGTGTAAAAAGGAATGAATTTTACTCGCTCCCCAGATTGTCAATTTGGCTTCCTGGCACAGTTTTACACCAAGGCGCAGGCAAATAATTTCCTGCAGGTGTTGTCTGCCTTCAATAGCAGCAGAACTATATTAACCATAATCTGGTTTATCACTCACCCTTCCATCGCCTATATACCCTACTATACTCCTTGTACATCTATGACTGTGTGGCCAAACTCCCCTCCAACTCGATTTTCAAGTTTGCTGATGACACCACTGTAGTGGGTCAGATCTCAAACAACGACGAGACAGAGTACAGGAATGAGATAGAATATCTGGTGGACTGGTTTGATGACAATCTCTCCCTCGTGGTGGAGAATATGCCCCTATCTACATCAATAGGGACGAAGTAGAAATGGTCGAAAGCTTCAAGTTTTTAGGTGTCCTGATCATCAACAACCTGTCCTGGTCCCCCCATGCCGACACTATAGTTAAGAAAGCCCACCAACGCTTCTACTTTCTCAGAAGACTAAAGAAATTTGGCATATCAGCTACGACTCTCACCAACTTTTTCAGATGCAGCACAGAAAGCATTCTTTCTGATTGTATCACAGCTTGGTATGGCTCCTGCTCTGTCCAAGACCGCAAGAAACCACAAAAGATCATGAATGTAGCCCAATCCATCATGCAAACCAGCCTCCCATCCATTGACTCTGCCTACACTTTCCGCTGCCTCGGCAAAGCAACCAGCTTAATTAAGGACCCCATGCACCCTGGACATTCTCTCTTCCACCTTCTTCCGTTGGGAAAAAGATACAAAAGTCTGAGGTCACGTACCAACCAACTCAAGAACAGCTTCTTCTCTGCTGCCATCATTTTTGAATACACCCTAGCTATGACTATAACACTACATTCTGCACTTTCTCGTTTCCTTCTCTAAACGGTATGCTTTGCCTGTATAGCACGCAAGAAACAATACTTTTTCACTGAATACTAATACATGTGACAATAATAAATCAAATCAAAACCATTAAGTTAAGGGACCAACTGACAATGTTAGAAAAGTAGGTCCCTTTGAGGGTGAACCTGTTCTTGCTTCAGACTGATGCTCAATGAAGCTTGTATTTAAGAGCTGAGTTTTTTCCCCAGTTGGGAGGTGCTTCTCAACAGGGAGAGGATCCAGAAGGGAAGAGTGGAAACCAATGTTTGTACTGAACTCTAATATCACAAAACACAAGGGAGACATGCGAGCATCTTTATGATGCATGTTTTTTTTGTGGGGGGCACTAGTGACATTGAAGAAAATGTTGCTAATCAAATTAGGAAGGAATTTAAAATTGGTATGCAAGCTTCCGGGGCCTTCAAATATGTGGGTTTGGAGATTAAGCAGGGTGAGTAAGATGTAAATTTACATCAACAGTCTTACTTCGATATTTAGCCCTGCCACCATTAGTCGTACCAGGTCCAGACATTAAGATGCAACTGCTACCAGGGTGAGCCAGAACAGCTGAGGAGTCTCATTGGACAGCTCAATTTGTTAGGCACACAAACAATACCAGTTGCAAGTTTTGATGTACTGGAACTTGGTCTTAATGTAAAAAAAATCTGAAGGTGGAGGACATCTTTAGAGTGAATACATTTAAATAAAATTAGAGAAGTGTGTGCTGAAGTTCCCAGCTTTGGGTGACCCCAATAACATGCAATTAATCATTTTTAGTGATGCCTCTTATGCAAACCTTGGCAAAGTGTTTTTCAATGCAGGAGGATTTATGATATTTCTTGTGAGAGAGAATGGGAAATGTTGTCCCCGGCATGAGAGGCAAAGAAAATAGGGGGAATTGTGAAGAGCACACTAGGCACTGAATCTCTTGTTCTTGTTGATACTGTTGATATGTCCAAGATCTTGGAGGAAAAGCTGTACAAAAAACGAACTGAAAGAACAATACCAATGTTACAGAGATAAATGACCTTTGTGGGATAACATACATTCTGCAACAAGTGAAAATGAATAAATACTTAGTATGGACATGAAAGTTAAAAGCAGATGTTGGAGAGAAAATAAATCTCTAAGCTAAGGTGGGTTGATATCAGTCATCAACTATTGGATTGCTCTAAAGGTTCGAGAAGTAGGATGTCTGACGATGTAACTGGAGGATCTGATTTTAGTTTTTTTTTCTGTATTTATGTCTGTGTGCTGTTATCTAAATATATTCTTTTCTTGGAAAGGGAATCTGACAATGTTAAAAATATAAGTCCCTTTAAGACTTGCTTCAGAATGAATGGAGAGCAGGTGATCTCATTGAAACTTGTACTTAAAAGCTGAGTTTCTCCTCGGGTGTAGGGTGCTTCTGAATAGGAAGAGGATCCAGACGGCAAGGGTGGAAACCTGTGTTTGTACTGAGCTGTCCATAAAGCAGTTGTGAATCATTAGAATGTTTCCTGCTACCTGATTCAGTAAACGGATATTCACTTGTCTAATATCTGTTTAATGAGGAGTGTATGAGAGCATGACAAAAGCAGAACCTAAAAATGAGGTACCAACCTGGTGAAGCTACAACACTGGAATACAAACATGCTAAACAGCAGAGGCATGTTATAGACTGAGCTAAGTGATTCCATAACCAAATCATCAGATCAAAGCCCTTCAATCCTGCCACAACCAGCTGTGAATGGTGGTGGACAATTAAGAGGAAGGAGGTTTTGTGAACATTCCCATCCTTAGTAATGGTGGAACTCAGCACATCAATGCAAAGAACAAGAAATAAATATTTGCAACCATCTTCTGCCTAAAGTGTCAAGTGGGTGATCCATCTTGGCCTTTCCTGAGGACCCTGTCACTAAAGCCAGTTTTCAGCCAACTCAATTCACATTGATATCAAGTAATTTCCGAAGACACTGGATTCAGCAAAAGCTATGGACTTCAATAATATCCCAACTATAGTCCAGAAAAGTTATGCTTCAGAGCTTGTCACACCTCTAGCCAAATCTCCAAATCTCTTTTAAAAACTCTAACTTCTGAACAAAATTGACATTGAAACTTATTTTTTAATCATACAAAATTTCCAAGATCACATGAAATAAATGACATGTCATGAGACTTTCTTATTAACAAGATTGTTTATACTGTAGATTATTTCCTGAACAAACAATGCTTTCTTAAGAATCTTAACTAGTTATACCACATGCTACAATATGATTATTATATAATAATATGCAGAGAGATACAATCCATGAAAATATAGATTGTGCAGAGGCTTGAAGGACTCGATTGGCTTTTTCTCATTAGGTGCTTATATTAAACATGGACTTTGTGTGTTCCTGGTTGCAGGTGCCAGAACTGGAGTAGTTCAAAAGCTGGTAGTGCCATCAATCTTGTTGCGGACAGTGAGTCATTGCATCACAACAGTGCAAACATCATCCCATTGGCTCGTGACAAAAGGTTTCCAATTTCTTTCTTCTTGGTCCATGAATCAGTTTCTGCTGGTACTTCAAGCGGATCTAAAAGTGAGTGCTGTTTTGATTCTAATTATAACCAGTTATTTCTAAGCAAGTGAGTCCTGTTGAAGCCATTTTGTCCAATCTTTGTTCTAGAGCATGAGACTATTTAGCCATATTTGCTATGCTGCCAACAAGAGAGGTAGTTCATCTACAATATTGTACTGAACCTTTTTTACTTGTGGCTGGTATTTTATTGAGTGGGCCACATTGATCATCTAAGGTAGCAATTGCATGCAACATTTTTAAACTTCTAACGGTATTAACTCTCTTTCTTTGTAAGTTTGTTACCTGCTGTGCATTTGAATTAAATTAATTTCATTTGATAATTAAACAACTCATTGCAGGAGGAGGCTCCACAAATATCCCCTTCCTCAATGATGGAGGAGCCCAGCACATCTGTACAAAATATAAGTTTAGTTGAAGCACTTGCAATAATCTTCAATCAGAAGTGCCAAGTGGATGATCTATCTTGGCCTCCTCCAGAGGTCCCTAGCATCACAGATGTCAGTCTTCAACCAATTTGATTCACTCCATATGATATCAAGAAACAGAAAAAGGCACTGGATACGGCAAAGTCTATGGGCCTTGACAATATTCCAGCAATAGTCCTGGAGACTTGTGCTACAGGACATGCCATGCCCCGAGCCAAGCTATTCCAGTACAGCTACATTTTCCTGGCAATGTGGAAAATTGCCCAGGTTTGTTCTGTCCATAAAAACAGGATAAATCCAACTCGACCAATTACCGCCCCTTCAGTCTACTCTCAATCGTCGACAAAGTGACGGAAGGAATTATCAATAGTTCTATCAAACAACATTTACTCAGCAATAACCTGCTCATGGATGCCTAGTTTTGGTTTGTCAATGTCACTAAGCTTCAGACCTCATTACAGCCTTGGTTCAAACATGGACAAAAGAGCTGAATGCCAGAGATGAGGTGAGAGTGACTGCCCTTGACATCAAGGTAGCATTTGGTCAAGTATGGCATCAAGGAGCCCTAGCAAAACTAGAGTCAATGGGAATTAGGGGAAAGCTGGTTGGAGTCATACTGGCGCAAAGGAAGATGGTTGTGGTGGTTGGACCATCTCAGATCCAGGACATTGCTGTAGGAGTTCCTCAGGGTACTGTCCTTAGGCCCATCTTCAGCTGCTTCATCAATGACCTTCCTTGAATCATAAAGTCCAAATTTGTTGAGCCAGAATGAGATGGAGCACACAAAAGTTTCCCCTTTGTAGAGCAGTATAGATCTGAAGAACCAAAGAGAATGCACACCGCATGTTTCTGAGTGTACTGAACAAGTTACCTCTTTTTATTCATTCACAGTTTGTGGATGTTACTGGCAAGGCCAATATTTATTATCAATCCCAAGTTGTCGAAGATATTCCCACAGTGATTATAGTTTCATAACTATTTGGTACAACTGAGTGGCTTGCTAGACTGTTTCGGAGGGCAATTAAGAGTCAGCCATATTGCAGTGGGTCTGAAGCCACATATAAACCAGATTGGATAAAGACAACAGCAAACCAGATGGATCCTTATGACAATCTGATAGTTACCTAGGCTGTCCTTGTATGTAGTTGGGATTTTCCGGTGCCGCTGACAGAGAATGGAGTTTTGGCTGGATTGCCAAATTTCCCATTCTCGCTCACGACAGGTCATGCCACGGGTGAGACTGGAGAACCCTGCCCCATAGAACCCTTGCTGATACTAATTTTGGTAAAAGTGCATTTAGTACATATTTGCAAGTCAGTGTGGATAAAGACTGAGAAAGTAAATAGAAAATTAGAGCTGCTATTTTAAAAATGTTGATTGAAATATACATTGTTTCACACTTACTAACAGAATATCTGTACATTTTAAACTCCAGCATAATCTTCAATATGTTACGTTTTTTCCTGATGTTGATTCTTGATGGGCAGTATTGGTTAGAGAATGAACAATTAACATATTAAGAATACTCAGAGCTGTAAAAAGCCATCAATTTTATACAGGAGCAAAAAAATAAGTATAAGGTAGTACAAAGCATTATGCTTTCTCTGTATAGTTTGGAATGTGCCTTTGTAGAAAAGATATTAAAGTTAGAGAATTCATTCAGTTTAGGTTCAACAAGATGATGCCAGGGATAGAAACATCCGACTAGATTTTTCCAGCCCTCTGGAGAAAGGCTGAGACGCAGGAGGGCTGGTAAAGTGGCAGCAGAAGTCATCGGGAGGGGAGCTTGATGCCTTTGCACTGCCATGGCAAATTACCAGTGGCTGGAACCTCAGCAATGTGGTTAATTGTGCCAATTAAATGGCAAATTAATGGCCAACTCCTGTCCCTACAAGCATTTTGTCAACTTTGGGGGGCCCTCTGCCACATGAGGAGTTCACCAAGTAAACCTGATAGCTTCCTAGTGGGTTCCTGGGGAAGGGTACTTCATAACCCCTGTGTGGTTATGGTACATCGGCTAGAAGGTGCACTCTCCCATAGCTGCTTGATCCCAGCAATAGAATGATTACAGCATAGAAGGAGGCTATTCTGCTCATCGGGCCTGTGCCTACTCTTTCCAAGCACAATTTAGCTTCTTCCGCACTTTGCCTGTAGCCCTGCAAATTTTCTCTCTTCAGGTGTTTGTCCAATCCTTTTTTTGAAAGTCACAATTGAATTTATCTCCACCACACTCTAGGCAGTGCATTTCAGATCCTAAATACTCCCCATGTAACCTTTGGTTCTTTTCTCAATCACCTTAAAATCGCTGTCCTCTGGTCTCAACCTTTGCACAAAAGGGAGCCATTTCTCTCTACATCCCTCGCGATTTTGAATACGTCTATCAAATTTCCTCTTGACTTTCTTTTCTCTAAGGAGAATAGCCCTAGCTTCTCCAATCTACCCATGCAACAGAAGTCTCTCATCCATGGAAGTGTTCTTGTCAATCTTTTCTGCATCCTCTCTAAAACCGTCACATTATTCCTACAGTGCAATACCAAAAATTGCATATAGTACTTCGGTTAAGGCGGAACCAGTGTTTTATAAAGATTTATCTTATTTCCCTTGCTTTTGTACTCGATGCCCCTATTTATAAAGCTCAGGATCCCATATACCTTTCTTAGCCTGAGTGGCCGTGTGAGAAAGGGAGAGTTATTTACATGGCCACCATCAAGTACTTGTGCACATATACCAAGGACTCTTGTTTCAGAACCCCTCTCCCCCATTAGAATTGTACCCTTGTGTTTTATTGCCTTTCCCCTTCTTCCTTTAAAGGTTATCACTAAACACTTCTCTGCATCAAATTTCATCTGCCACATGACCACACATTGCAACAGCCTTTCTATGTAAGGAAATAAATTTAGCTTGCATTCAACGGCGAGTTTGGCAAGGAGATGTCTGTATGTACATAATAAAATAATAGCTATGTTTCTCACAGTGAACGTGTAAGATCAGGTATTTCTCAGAGTATCTCTTCCTTGTTTTGAGGTTCATTTTACTTATAAACATAGAAACAGGAATTTGTGGGATCTTCTTTCAGTTAATACGTTTAGTTCCAGATCCTGTAGTCATGGGAATTTTGTAATGATGTGCTCTTTATCTAATCCATCCAAATATTCATTTAGTAGCTCACATAAATCAAGAGATTGTTAAATTGCTGAAGTAATCATCTTTCAGCTTGAAAGTAAGCATGGCAATTTAAGGAGTTTTGCATTTCACTATTGAAAGACATAGAACTATAGACTCTAGAATAGCCAGAAGGAGGCTATTTGTCCCATTGTGCCGATGCTGGCCCTTTAGTACAACTATCCAGTTAATCACACTGTTCTGCATTTTTCCTATAGCCATGCATATTTTAAGTGTTTATGCAATTTTCTTTGAAATGTTACTATTGAATCTGCTTCCACCATCCTTTCAGGCAGTGTGCAAAGTTACAGGGAAAAGACAGGGAATAGCACTAAACCATGATGCTCATTTGGAGAGCTGGAGTAGACACAATGGGCCAAATGGCTTCCTTCTGCACTGTAAAAAGAATCTGATTCAGTGCATTCAGGTCTCAACAGTTACTGTGTGAAAAAATGTTCTCTTGTTATCTCTGGTTCTTTAGCCATTCACCTAAGATACTTACTGACCCTCCTGCAACTATAAACAGTTTGTCTTTATTTGCTCTGTTAAAGTTATTCATGATTTTGCACATTTCTATCAAATCTTATCTTAATCATCTCTGCTGTAATGAGAATTGACCACTCCATGTAACTGAAGTCAGTCATCTCTGGTGCCATGCTAGTAAATCTCCATGCACCTTCTCCAAAGGCCCTGACATGCTTCTTAAATTGTGACATCCGGAGTCGGAATAAAATACTCCAGCAAGTGATTTACTTGCACTTCTTTCAATTAAGTATGCTATATTTGCTGGTCACAATGTGGTCTTCTATACACTGGGGAGGCCAAACGCAGAATGAGTAACTGTTTTGTGGAATACCTTTCAGTCTGCATGCATGACCTTGTGTTTCCAGTGGCCCTATTCCCGTAACCCCACATATTTACCCGGTTAATCTCCTGACACGAGGGTCAATTTAGGAAAGGATGTCCTGAGGCATGGTACATTGGGAAGAAGACCATGCAGACGCTACGACAACAGATGAACGAATACCACTCGACAATCACCAGGCAGGAGTGTTCTCTTCCTGTTGGGGAACACTTCAGCAGTCACGGGCATTCAGCCTCTGATCTTCGGGTTCTCCAAGGCAGCCTTCATGACACACGACAATGCAGAATCGCTGAGCAGAGACTGATAGCCAAGTTCCACACATATGAGGACGGCCCCAACCGGGATCTTGGGTTCATGTCACACTATCTGTAACTCCCACAACTTGCCTGGACTTGCAAAATCTCACTAACTGTCCTGGCTGGAGACAGTACACATCTCTTTAACCTGTGCTTAACCCTCTCTCCACTCACATTGTCTGTACCTTTAAGACTTGATTACCTGTAAAGACTCGCATTCCAACCATTATCTTGTAAATTGTGTTTGT
Organism: Mustelus asterias; assembly: GCF_964213995.1. Taxonomy (NCBI): domain Eukaryota; kingdom Metazoa; phylum Chordata; class Chondrichthyes; order Carcharhiniformes; family Triakidae; genus Mustelus; species Mustelus asterias. Next base: position 171,294,332 of record NC_135801.1, read on the forward strand.
GTCTTTATATGCCCTGTTTGTGAACTGAAATCCCACTCATCTGACGAAGGAGCAGCGCTTCGAAAGCTTAGTGGCTTGTGCTACCAAATAAACCTGTTGGACTTTAACCTGGTGTTGTGAGACTTCTTACTGTGCTTACCCCAATCCAATGCCGGCATCTCCACATCAATTTAGCGTGGCCAGGGATAAAGAAAGGAATAGGATGAAGACTAACAAAATGAAACAAATAAAGGAACACTGAACATGGCAATGTAATCCACAGAAACAAGGTGAGGGTCCATATTTAATTTGATGGCACCTACTTCTATTTCCCTCAATCGCAGATGACAAACAGCAATGTCAATAAATGCTCTCATACTTTTAACCAATATCACTAAAATACTCAAAAATATTTAAGCGTGGTAACATAATAAAATACATAAAAGTTATGATATTCCTCTGTATAATTCGGTATCGAATTATATAGTATAGTTTCATTCATTGTCTAATAAGTGAGTTAGTCATAGCTTATTGATAGACTGCATGATATTGTCCACCAGCAGTAGTCCAAAAAATAGATTTATCTATTGATTTTGCAGCAACATTCCTTGTCACAAGTCACCTAGTTTATTTCACTTAACGTTTGTTCCTGATACTCTTTAATATTCTTATTTTCAGGTAACTATCTAATTCTCTTCAGCAGAATTTATGAACTGTGCTTCAACATCTATCTGTAACATAGCATTCTATTTTCCTAACCTTCTGTTTAGTTCTTTGTGATTATCTTAAATTTGTACCTTTTTGTTGCTGCCCTACTCCCCAATGGATATCATTTGTCACTATTTACCTCATCCTATCTTGGGTGTTAGAGTAATGGCTGTATGTCACTTTCATTATTCACAATTTCACCTCAACTCCATGATTTGATTTGATTTGATTCATTATTGTCACACATATTAGCATCCAGTGAAAAGTATTGTTTCTTGCGCGCTATACAGACAAAGCATACCGTTCATTGAGAAGGAAATGAGAGAGTGCAGAATGTATTATTACAGTCACAGCTAGCATGTAGAGAAAGATCAACTTAATGCAAGGTAAGTCCATTCAAAAGTCTGACAGCAGCAGGGAAGAAGCTGTTCTTGAGTCGGTTGGTACGTGACCTCAGACTTTTGTATCTTTTTCCCGAAGGAAGAAGGTGGAAGAGAGAATGTCCGGGGTGTGTGGGGTCCTTAATTATGCTGGCTGCTTTGCGGGGGCAGTGGGAAATGTAGACAGAGTCAATGGATGGGAGGCTGGTTTGCGTGATGGATTGGGCTACATTCACGACCTATTGTAGTTCCTTGCGGTCTTGGGCAGAGCAGGAGTCATACCAAGCTGTGATACAACCAGAAAGAATGCTTTCTATGGTGCATCTGTAAAAGTTGGTGAAAGTCGTAGCTGACATGCCAAATTTCCTCAGTCTTCTAAGAAAGTAGAGGCGTTGGTGGCTTTCTTAATTATAGTGTTGGCTTGGGGGGATCAGGACAGGTTGTTGGTGATCTGGACACCTAAAAACTTGAAGTTCTCGACCATTTCTACTTCATCCCTATTGATGTAGACAGGGGCATGTTCTCCTTTACGCTTCCTGAAGTCGATGACAATCTCCTTCATTTTGTTGACATTGAGGGAAAGACTATTGTTGCCGCACCAGTTCACCAGATTCTCTATCTCATTCCTGTACTCTGTCTCGTCATTGTTTGAGTTCCGACCCACTATGGTGGTGTCATCAGCAAACTTGAAAATCGAATTGGAGGGGACTTTGGCCACACAGTCATAGGTGTATAAGGAGCATAGTCGGGGGCTGAGAACACAGCCTTGTGGGCCACTGGTGTTGAGGATGATCATGGAGGAGGTGTTGTTGTCTATCCTTACTGATTGTGGTCTGTGAGTTCGGAAGTTCAGGATCCAGTCACAGAAGGAGGTGCCGAGGCCCAGGCCACGGAGTTTGGAGATGAATTTCGTGGGAATAGTAGTGGTGAAGGCTGAGCTGTAGTCAATAGATAGGAGTCTGACATAGGTGTCCTTGTTATCTAGGTGTTCCAGGGTTGAGTGCAGGGCCAGGAAGATGCCATCTGCTGTGGACTTGTTGCGGTATATCAGATCACAACTGTTCTGATATGTTAACACATTGGTACAAACTCTAGTTTCGACATTATATTATATAAAAAGTCATCCAAAAATGCATGATGACTTCCCAGCTTTTAAAATGTAATAATTAAAAAGGGATTTTCGCATTTAATCTATTCCTGTTTTCCTGATTTACTTCTCTTTAGTTTAAAACAAACGAGAGTAGTCAGGCTATCCAGAAATTAGCCTGTGCCAGTGCTGCTTTGAAAAACACGAACACTCTTGTTGATGCGTCAGCTTTTCATTCTTTTTCCTTTTGGGGGAGCTGGCGCATCTTTACCATGTACATTGCTTCAAACAGCCCCACTCAAATAGTCACTAATAGGTGTTCAAGCATACTACCCTTTTATATACTTAAAATTATAAATTTTCTCAATTTATGGTATTTTAAAAATTGTATTTTTATATTTTTTGAATTTTGATATTATGCAATTCCATTATAACTGTCACAGTTTGAAAAAGAAACCCCATGAACTGTATGTTCTCTTTGAAGATTGCCCTGCTTGTGTTACTTCTTAGTAAGAAGTTTCACAACACCAGGTTAAAGTCCAACAGGTTTATTTGGTAGCAAAAGCCACTAGCTTTCAGAGCGCTGCTCCTTTGTCAGGTGAGTGGGATTTCAGTTCACAAACAGGGCATATAAAGACACAAACACAATTTACAAAATAATGGTTGGAATGCGAGTCTTTACAGGTAATCAAGTCTTAAAGGTACAATGTGAGTGGAGAGAGGGTTAAGCACAGGTTAAAGAGATGTGTATTGTCTCCAGACAGGACAGTTAGTGAGATTTTGCAAGCCGTGGGGGTTACAGATAGTGTGACATGAACCCAAGATCCCGATTGAGGCCATCCGCATGTGTGCAGAACTTGGCTATCAGTCTCTGCTCAGCGATTCTGTGCTGTCGTGTGTCGTGAAGGCCGCCTTGGCGAACGCTTACCCGAAGATCAGAGGTCGAATGCCCGTGACCACTGAAGTGTTCCCCAACAGGAAGAGAACACTTTGGCCCTGATTTTACCATTTGGAGTCTAAGGGCCGGATCTGGGCGTAATACAGATCCGAGCCCGGAACGATCGGAGCTCTGAACTGCGCATGCGCAGTTCAAAAAGAAATCTGAAGCAGCGCGCCTGGGCGGGAAAGAAAAAAAAGCAGAGAGAGCGGCTCTCTGACACATGGAAGAGTTGGCAATAATTATACCTGCTCTTGTTAGAGAAAATATTGTTCTAACAATCTGATAATGCTATTAAACTCAAAGCTTTTGTCGAAAGATTACACTTGCCTCTATTTCAACTGTCTACTTTTGTCTCAGTAATGAATGTGAGCTGCTTGGGTTATTTTGGGCTGATTGTGTCTACTTGCAGGGCTCAAGTGAAAAATAAAATGTGCATTTCTGAGAATCTTCGACCACACAGAACAAAGTACATCCATATCATTTTGAGTGTCTGTTCATTCCTGTTGTCACAGAGACGTCTCCCCATCAACATATTGTAAAATAAATATATGACAAACCCAGCACTTGTAGCATTTATCCTGAAGCAACAGTTCTTTAGAAGAAATTTCTAGTCCCAGGAACATCTAGGATATACTTAAACAGTGTCAGAAGTTTAATTTTAGATCAAATGAATGTAATGGTTGTTTATGCAGAAAAATTAGTTTATTAACTTTCTAAAGTGTAACAATATTTTGAAAAGAGATGCTTTTTACTGTCAAAGGACAGGAATTAATACATTCAAATGTTTCAATTCCTATCCTTTAACAGTAAAGATAATGAATGGTTTACGAGCCTGAAATGGTTTACGTCCTTCCCCCCGCCCCTCCCCCCACAACCAGAGATCCATCCTCCCCCCCCCTCCTCCCCCCCCCAACCAGAGATCCATCCTCTCCCCCTCCTCCCCCCAACCAGAGATCCATCCTCTCCCCCCCCCCCCCCCAACCAGAGATCCGTCCTCCCCCCCCTCCCCTCCCCCAACCAGAGATCCATCCTCCCCCCCTCCTCCCCCCAACCAGAGATCCATCCTCCCCCCCCCTCCTTCCCCCAACCAGAGATCCATCCTCCCCCGTCCTCCCCCCCCAACCAGAGATCCATCCTCCCCCCCCCCCACCAGAGATCCATCCTCCCCCCCTCCTCCCCCCAACCAGAGATCCATCCTCCCTCCCTCCTCCCCCCCCCCCCCAAACCAGAGATCCATCCTCCCCCCCCCACCAGAGATCCATCCTCCCATCCCCCCACACCCCTCTCCCCCCCACACACCCTCCTCCCCCCACCCCCTTCCCCCCCGACCCCCCCGTCCCCTCCCCACTCTCCCTCTGGCCCACCGACCCGGGACGGCAGAATGGCTGCGACTACAAGACACCCGTAAGTACCGGAGAGCTTTCGGACGCCATGCACCTACCTCACTGAGGAAGCACCGGCTTCCAACTTTTATTTAGCAGGTCGCTAAAAGCGCGGATCCGGTTTGGGCCGCGCGGTGGTAAAGTGGGATTTGGCAGTAGAGTTGGGCGGGCAGTTCATTAAATCAATTTAAATGCATGCTAATGCATTTAAATCGTCGGGCCGCCCAATTCGGGCGCGGACCGGATCCATGCCCGAATCGGGTGTGGGTAAAGCCGCGATCTGCTCTGATTCGGGTGCAGATAGCGTTAAAGGCCAAACCCCCGAATTTACCGTGATTTCGGGCACGGATCTTTGGTAAAATCGGGCCCTTCGTGTTACTTCTTGCCAGCAAGCTTGGCAGATACAGGGTGGGATTTTACCACTTTGCCACACCTGGAGCAAATACCCCCCACCAAGTGGAAATTGATTTTGAATTTGAGCCAGCGGGGTGTGGAGGGGATCAGGACGAGACAGACATTTACCCTTGGTGCCCGAACTAGGTCATTTATTTCCTTGCATCTTTCTTCTTTATTTACATATACAAAAACCTAAATTTATACATGAGTTTATCGTATATGATTTATATGATAGATAAATGAGAAATGTACTGATTCATTGAACTTCTAACTTACAATTCAAAAGGATCTGTGTGTAGACCGTGGTACTAGGTTAATAAAAGGCCCCCAGCATTAATCTCCATCCAGAATACTAAATGATTTTGCAGTTGTTTTCGAATGGTTGCGTGATGTTTAATTATGTCCTTATGCCTCTATTCAAAATCTCTTGGTAGAAGGCTGAATTGAATCCTATCAGGATTGATTTGCTGCCAAACTGATGCATTAATAAAGCCATCAGGGATAGTGGGACAATGAACAACCAGATTAAACTATCACTCAATTTACATTTATGAACTCAACTGGCACTCCCTGCTTAAAAATCAACTGTTATTGGCACGCATGGTGTAAATTCTAAAACCTACTTTGATCTACTTGTAACTGTGCTGTCCTTCCTACTATTAAAAGTAGTCAATAATAATTAAGAATTCAGTGACCTTTTCACCCTTACACTTCAGCTGTAATTATTAACTGTAGTTGCTGGAATGACCTTGAAACCAAGAGGAGAAAAGCCATTAATCAGATCAGAGGTTTCCAATGAGCTGCATAAAATGTTAATTTACAGAGGTTAAAAAATCAGAAGCCAATGATATTCTGCAATTAAAGCTTCAATATAGCCATCAACGGCAGTATTTATACTAAACATCATAATTAGCAGCAACGTTGTTAGCAGACATACTCTTATTACAAACTTGTTGCCTATATTTTTTGAGCCTAGCTACAATTCTTCATCCAATTCAAGGTTTCCCTTGCAATAAACTATTTTCAATAAAGTTTTCCGATGATTCGTTTTATAGTTCAGAAATTGGAAGGACTCAGAGGCAAATACAAATCTGTCTAGGTTAGGGTTGGAATGCATGGATGCAATGAATGGAGTGTGGTAAAGAAGATTGTAGGCGCAAGTTGTCATATGAATCTATGATCTACTAGCAAATAATAGACTGACTCAAAAAAACGTAAGATTGGAAATTTAATATTCCTGGCGAGAAGGCATTATGGAAGGAAAGGGAAGGGAAAATGTGGGAATTGGGGGGATTGCAGTATCGATCAAAGAACCATTAAAATACTAGAAAAATGTAGTTGAGGGGGTCAGCATTTGTTGCCCATCCCTAATTGCCCTTGAGAAGCTGATGGTGAGCAACCTTCTTGAACTGCTGCGGTCTATCTGCTGCAATTACACCCACAGTGCTGTTAGGAAGGGAGTTCCAGGGTTCTGACCCAGCAGTCAATGAAGGAACAGCAATATAGGGCAAGTCTGGTGGCAGGTGGAAATGTCAACGTGATTCCCACTGGGCAGCGGGACAGCTGAACACGTGCGATCCTCCGCTGTTCAATTTATTAATTACGCATCAGCAAGTCCAAAGATGTGCGGGTTAGGTTGATTGGTCATGCTAAAAAATTGCCCCGTAGAGTCCTGAGATGTGTAGGTTTGAGGGATTAGCGGGTAAAATATGTAGGGATATGGGGGTAGGGCCTGGGTGGGCTTGTGGTCGGTGCAGACTCGATGGGCCGAATGGCCTCCTTCTGCACTGTAGGGTTTCTATGATTTCTATGATTCTAAGGAGCACAGCCAATCTCGTGGAAAGTTGGGCAGGGAGTTGTCCACCACTCTATTACCTCATGGTCGAAAGTCTTGGCACCATAATTAAACAGCACCTGGACAGCTGTTCACTCTGTAGGCCAGGCATTACTCCTCCAGAGTCCTTGCAGTTGTAGCCCGTTCAAGAGAAGCTGGCAGATGTAAGCAACCACATCCTGGGTCACTGACATTGCCTTTTACTCATTTTTAGATCAGTATATTCCTTACAATGCAACAGTAGTCAGGTCAATATCTAGTTAGGGGGGATGAATTGAGGGCAAATGCATCATGTTTCAGTGGAAGAGCATGGTAGGTAGAATTTAATTATCGCCTCGAGGAGTGGAATGGGAGGTGCGGCTGAGGGGCGGCATATAATCAGATGGGAAGGCGCAGGGTGGAGAGCCCTATCACCTTCCAAACTCCCTTTGGGTCTAATTTCTTATGATGGGGTAAGAAGCTTATCCCATCACTGCTGCTATTCTACTGCAATGGTGGAAGGGGTGGGATCTCCTGTTCAAGCATCCTGTGCCTCGCAGAAGGCCCTGCTAGTTGCAAGAACCATCCCTGCTGAAAGAGAGTCAGATTGGCCTGGTGAGCCTGCCCCACTCAGCTTTTCCAGGGCCTCCTTAATGGCTGCTGATCCTGGCTTCCTGCAGTTCCAGTAGTGGCCACCATGCCCAGTGGCTTTGCTGGGGCTGAGAAGTTATCAGTCCTCTGGCTGGCAGTGCTTAGAGGCAGGATCTTTGCCTTTAAAAGCACAGGAGCCCCAACAGCAGGTCCCTAAATGACATTTAATCCAGTTGGGGCCCCCAGAAATAGTCATGGCGGAGTTGTCACTGGTTTTCTGGCCAGTAATGGGGCCACCACAGCAGGTAAATTCAACCCAGCCAGGGTCTGAGGCAGATCAGGTGTATGGAGGCAGCAACACAGTGCTACTTATGGTTGCCTCAATAAATCAAGTGGATCCCATGAAAGGAAGAACAGTGCAGAGGAGAACTTGTCTATTGGCAAACAGGGGTATCATTGAGTCAGCAAAAGGTTTGGGGAGAGTAGGCGTCTGGGCAGCACAGGGAGTCATCATTCTCCTGGCACTATGAAGACATATGAGGAGGGAGCAAGCCTTCCAGAGGTAATTGGGATTTAATGTGAACACAAAAAAAGCAGCAATTAGCAATGGGAACACAAATCTTCAGCTCTCAGAGTTTAGTTAGAATCATAGAATCCCTACAGTGCAGAAGGAGGCCATTCAGCCCATCAAATCTGCACCGACTCTCCGTCAGAGCATTTTACCCAGACCCACCCCCTGCCCCTTAACCCCACGCTTTTACCTCACTAATCTCTCTAACCTACACATCGTGGGACACTTGGGCAATTTAGCTTGGTCAATCCACCTAATTTGCACATCTTTGGACTGTGGGAGGAAACCAGAGCACCCGGAGGAGACCCACACAGGCAAGGGGAGAATGTGCAAACTCCACACAGGCAAGGGGAGAATGTGCAAACTCCACACAGGCAAGGGGAGAATGTGCAAACTCCACACAGACAATCACCTAAGGCTGGAATAGAACATGGGTCCCTGGCGCTGAGAGGCAGCAGTGCTAACCATTGTGCCACCATGCAGCCACACCAGGGGAACACTTAACCGCCAACCTTTTCAATTCAAACCAGGCAGGTTGAATCTGGTCAAGGATTTGCCATGGGGAGTGAACCAGAAAATGGCAGGCCCTCAAGCTTTTGTTTAATTGAAAAAGATGCAATGATTGGATGTGTTCCTCTGTCCACAAATGCACAGGGTGCTGTGTGTGAATATTTGTAGCTTCCAGCACGTATAAGTGAACTGCACAATGAGCCCAATTGATAATCCTAAATTGGTTGTCAATGCAATTCATAGCTGTTATATATTTAAAAGGGTTGCAAGTTGCTTTAAGAGCTGATAACATGATTTGATGGTGATGTCATTAGGGTCTTACAGTCTACTAGGGGAAGATGATGGGTGTGGTATTGAAAGGAACAATAGCTGGAATGCTTCTGTGGTCATTACAACAAATTACTATGACAATAAACATAGGATCAATAATACGTTGCCACAATACTATGCATCGTTAAACAGAGTCACTTAGAAAGTCAATCGGGAGGATGTCTATCCCTCTTTGACTGTATACAACGTTCTGGAATTCTGGACGAGACTGGATGGTAAAACACTAATTTCAACAAGGAGATCGAGTGTTAACATGTAATTGTGCCACAAGTGAAAAATGGGTATCAGCCATAGTTTTAGCGAGAACAGGTCCAATTTCTGACATGGTTCAAACTGAAGATGAACTAATTTGGCGTTGCCATGCTAACCAATTGTCATTTTAAAATTATTTCTCAGAATCCTCTCCAGAAGTACCAACTTCTTAAGTCCCTCATGTTGAGTACTACTACGGAAGACTCAGTTGAATCTGAGGTGCCTGTTTGTGTCTATGCTACTATACCTTGTGAGGATGACGCAGAATCAGTTCCAAGAGAAGAAGTATCTACTGAAGTTCCAAATCATACTTCGAGAGTCAAGGACAACCAAATTCCAGAACGTTGTATACAGTCAAAGAGGGATAGACATCCTCCCAATTGACTTTCTAAGTGACTCTGTTTAATGATGCATAGTATTGTGGCAACGTATTATTGCTCCTATGTTTATTGTCATAGTAATTTGTTGTAATGACCACAGAAGTAAAGGGGGAGGGATGTTATATATTTAAAAGGATTGCAGGTTGTTTTAAGAGCTGATCACGTGATTTGATGGTAATGTCATTAGGGTTTGCAGAGTCCGCTGTTTTACTTTGTACTCTGTGCAGTGCAGAGTACATAGTCAGGACATTACATTAGTACAATCAGGATTGCTTAACAATTGCTGTGCAATCACGGAATCTAATGTTGGACATTATAGTTTGAGTTTTGCAAGCATGGACTTGTTGGGTATGATCAGTATTCCATCTATTTTGGACAGCCAAAGCGACGTGCTGTTTGATATGACCCACCAGTCATTGGGACATACAGCCTTTATACCTGGCATCACACTGATGCTGAAATTCATATACCACATTACTACACGGAGATGGCATCATCTCGCCACCACTACCTGGGTCAGATATTCTGCGGTCATGTAGTTAGTTGCCAAAATTCAGTGGGTGGGTGAATGATGAACAGTGGCATGCTCATTATCCCATTCACTTGCCCTCTTGCCACTGATCTATCAGGATGCACCCACACAGTTGACCCTTGTCCTGGTCCCTCATAGCTACATACTGTCATGGAACAACAGTGTGACTATGAGGGAGTAAATCAGTAGGGGTTTACAGAGACCAGTGGTCACAGAGCACCGAATGCTAGCTTGGAGTGACAAACATAACACACATGGCATCAAGTATTTGTGCAGAGCCATTTTCTCCACCACACCATTTACAGTAATTATTGATGATATGAAAATGGTTAGTGCATGCAAGCATACAAACGTGAATGAGAGCATTATAATCTGAGTGACTCTTTTTGCCTTGCATTTTTTTCATAGAATGTCACACAGAGGAAATGTGGGAAACGGATGAGTCCAGTTGACCCACATTTCTCTCATTAGGACCTTCAGGTTTTGTTGAAAAGGTCCAGTAGAGGAGAGCAGAAATGTACCCTACTGGCTGGCCCAGTGCACCTGTGACAACCAAGAAGAACTGGATTCAGATTGCAGATGTGGTGAGCAAAGCAGGAGACCATGAGAGCTTATGGACTCAGTGCTGGAAAAGGTTCAATGATCTGCTACATTCCAGCAAGGCAGGGAGCTTGGCTTATCCACACAGAGGTCCAAGAGAAAGGTCACATCTGCATGCTGCAGCTAAGGTGCAAGACCTGGCATTTTCCTCTGCATTGAGGCTTGTATGTGTCAGCTGCTCATCTAGGAACATTTGTAAATGAGCACTGTGATGGACAGACACAGTGAAGAGAAGTGTTAATCAAACTGAACTCTTAGCATCATTTAAATAGCTAAAATAATTGTTTAGATTCAGTGGTATCAATCACAGCATAGTCCCAATTATCATTAATTTGGGTGTAAATTATTTGTTCAGCAAAGAATGCTGTAATTTAACAAGACCGGCTTGGTTTGACTAACCAAAATTGGCTCAGATTTGTATTCAGTTTATTCCTGGCACAAGTATATGTCTTTACCAGTTGTCCTTTGTATTTTTTAATATGCTGAATGCTTACATTTCACAGACATCATGGGGTCCTCAGCCTGGTTTATATATATGGTTTACTTTTTTCTGGAAAAGACCTAAAATGTTTTTAGGTTGCTAATAACTTTTTTCTTTCCTAACTTAGCTTCTCAGGGTTATGGCATCGAAGATGTTGCAGCTTGCAGAAACTTTATGCTTTGAAGAAAAGAGTAGCCAAGGAATCCAGGAGACTTTGCTGTTGGCTCAAGTAACTACACTGGTGAAAGAGCTCGGCTGTGTTGCAGCCATCTTCAATGTAAGGAATCACACTTTTAATTCTTAAAAATTTAACTTCAATTTTGCACTGGGTGAATTGATACAGCAAGATGCTTGTTTGACTGTCCAACCTACATGAATGAGAAAATTCATTTTAAATATTCTTACATAACAAACTTAAGATTAGAGTGACAAGATACCACAAGAAGACTTTGGGCTGGATTTTTAGCCTGAGGTGGGGTGGGAACGGGAACACTGGCAGCTATCCCAAAGGTCCTGTCGAATTTAACAGCAGGACCTGATTAACGTAAGACTGAGAGGCTGGTACTACCGGGGAGTGGTGGGGAAACTGAAGATTGGAAAACTGTGGGGTCATCATGAGGGAGATAGGTAGCCTGCAGGATTGGAGACCAGTGGGAGATTGGAGGCCTGGGGGATGAAATCGAAGGCCCTTTAAGGGAGTTTAAAGGCCTTATAGTAGAGATTGGAGGAGGAAGCAGTGGTGGTAGACTGGATTCAGGTTAATACTTACTGATGGATCCAGCGACCAGAGTTTGCAAAGCACAGGAAACTTGACTAACTAGAGTTAAATTTCAAATCCTTGGTCAATATGATATTCCCGGTCTTATTAGGCTGGATTAATACAGCCCAGCACTGAGAGAAAAATAGCTACTTAATCCCGGGAGAAGCTCCGCAGTAGACTCCCGGCAAAGTCTCCCCCTGATTAAGTCTGAGGGCAGGGTGGTTGACGCGAGATTCCAAGCCACCATCAACGGGATGTCAATTAGGCTCATTAATGAGCCGCTGGACACCCATTATCTCTTGAGGCCACTGCAATTTAGTGGTGGCTATGAGGCTGCACTGTTTTGCGCACCTTCTGAAGGCTACCAAGCAAACTGTTCGGTTTCCCTGCGGCTTAGAGTCATAGAGGTTTACAGCATGGAAACAGGCTCTTCGGCCCAACTTGTCCATGCCGCCCTTTTTTTTAAAAAACCCTAAACTAATCCCAGTTGCCTGCATTTGGCCCATATCCCCCTATACCCATCGTACACATGTAACTATCTAAATGCTTTTTAAAAGATAAAGTTGTACCCGCCTCTACTACTACCTCTGGCAGCTTGCTCCAGATACTCACCACCCTCTGTGTGAAACAATTGACCCTCTGGACACTTTTGTATCTCTCCCCTCACACCTTAACCTATGCCCTCTAGTTTTAGACTCCCTTACCTTTGGGAAAAGATATTGACTATCTACCTTGTCTATGCTCCTCATTATTTTATAGACCTCTATAAGGTCACCCCTCAGCCTCCTACGCTCCAGAGAAAAAAGTCCCAGTCTATTCAGCCTCTCCTTATAACTCAATCCATCAAGTCCCGGTAGCATCCTAGTAAATCTTTTCTGCACTCTTTCTAGTTTAATAATATCCTTTCTATAATAAGGTGACATGAATTGCACACAGTATTCCAAGTGTGGCCTTACCAATGTCTTGTACAACTTTAACAAGACGTCCCAACTCCTCTATTCAATGTTCTGACCGATGAAACCAAGCATGCCGAATGCCTTCTTCAGCACTCTGTCCACCTGTGACTCCACTTTCAAGGAGCTATGAACATGTACTCCTAGATCTCTTTGTTTTGTAACTCTCTCCAACGCCCTACCATTAACTGAGTAAGCCGTGCCCTGGTTCAATCTACCAAGATGCATCACCTCGCATCTGTCTAAATTAAACTCCATCTGCCATTCGTCAGCCCACTGGCCCAATTGATCAAGATCCTGTTGCAATTGGAGATAACCTTCTTCGCTGTCCACTATGCCACCAATCTTGGTGTCATCTGCAAACTTACTAACTATGCCCCCTATATTCTCATCCAAATCATTAATATAAATGACAAATAACAGTGGGCCCAGCACTGATCCCTGAGACACTCCGCTGGTCACAGGCCTCCAGTTTGAAAAACAACTCTCTACAACCACCCTCTGGCTTCTGTCAAGAAGCCAATTTTGTATCCATTTAGATACCTCACCCTGGATCCCGTGAGATTTAACTTTATGTAACAGCCTGCCATGCAGTACCTTGTCAAAGGCCTTGCTAAAGTCCATGTAGACAACATCAACTGCACTGCCCTCATCTACCTTCTTGGTTACACCTTCAAAAAACTTAATTAAATTTGTGAGACATGATTTTCCACTCACAAAGCCATGCTGACTGTCCCTAATCAGTCCTCGCATCTCTAAATGCCTGTAGATCCTGTCTCTCAAAATACCTTCCAACAACTTACCCACCACAGATGTGAGGCTCACTGGCCTGTAGTTCCCGGGCTTTTCCCTGCAGCCCTTTATAAATAAAGGCACAACAGTTGCCACTCTCCAATCTTCAGGCACCTCACCCGTGACTATCGATGATTCAAATATCTCGGCTAGGGGACCTGCAATTTCCTCCCTAGCCTCCCACAATGTCCTGGGATATACTTCATCAGGTCCCGGGGATTTATCGACCTGGTGGGGTGGGAGGTGTGGTGGAGCTGGGTGTAGGGGAGTGGAGGGGGGGGGCTTTCTCGTAGTCAGGCTCTCTGTGCCTGATCAAGGGACTCAGCATCAGGAAGGGGGATGTGGCTGAAAGCAACTCCCTGCCTCATCTTTCCTGTGATCTCCACCCCGTGATCCCATCTTGCCTTCATGCATCCTTGGTCTGGGGTCCTTCAGCAATCGTGGTAGTTGCATTGTCACCAGCTGCCATTGCTCTGCCTGGTGTTGGCAGCATGAAGAGCTGCCGACCTTAGATTGCCCAATCTGAGGCAGGACTTTCTGTCCCTGAAGGGCAAAGATCCCTTCTCCAGCCTATTAACGTCCTGTTGGCTGTGAAATGTCAGTGGGTAGCCATTCTTCCATTGGCAGACTCCCTACTGGCGTTTGAGCCTTGGGGTGTGAGGGGAGCCATGCAGCCAATAAAATCCAGCCTCTGATGTGAAATTGAGGCTCCATTGGAGCTGAAGTGGATGTAAAAAAATTCCATTGTAATTTTCCTGGCATGCTGGCCAGCATTTGGTCCTCAACCAATCTCACCAAAAAAAGTTGTTGGTGGAACCTTATGTAAAAAGTGATTGTCTTAATTGCCTTCATAGCAAATGTAACTAATTTGTTGTGAATTGCTTTGTTGTGTTTGGAGGATGTGAAAAAGTGCTCCTTTATAAAAGTAAACACAAACAATTCATTGCTTTGTAAAACAGAATACTGTTAAACTTACACATTAGCAGTTTACCAATCAACTGAACATGGAAGTTATGCCACAATTAATCCCTCCACCATCAACAAATAGTGGCAGCTGTGTGTACCATTTACAAGAACTCACCAAGATTCCTTAGGCAGCGCCTTCCAAACCCACAACCGCTATCATCTCGAAGGATAAGAACAGCAGATGCCTGGGAACACCATCACCTGGAGGTTCCCTTCCAAGTCACTCATCATCCTGACCTGCAAATATATCACCATTCCTTTAATGTGGCTGGGTCAAAATCTTGGAACTCACTCCCTAACAGCACAGTAGATGTACCTACACCATATGGACTGCATCAGTTCAAGAAGGCAGCTCACCACCACCTTCTGAAGGGTAACTAGGGATGGGTAATAAAACTGGTCTAGCCAGCTACGCCCATATTCCATAAATTAATTGTTTAAAATTAAGCAGTTTTTTGGCACAAATTTATAGAAAACTCCAGACCAATATGTTGCCACATATCGTGAACTGAGCAATTGTTTATCCCTAACCTGATACATGCCCTTTTAAACCTATTTTGCTGTAGGTATTTTTGAGTACTGTCATTCTAATACTGTTTTGTGTATTTTTTTGTACATTTACCCCCTGTATAATGGGCGGCACGGTAGCACAGTGGTTAGCACTGCTGCTTCACAGCTCCAGGGACCTGGGTTCGATTCCCGGCTTGGGTCACTGTCTGTGTGGAGTTTGCACATTCTCCTCGTATCTGCGTGGGTTTCATCCGGGTGCTCCGGTTTCCTCCCACAGTCCAAAGATGTGCGGGTTACGTTGATTGGCCATGCTAAAATTGCCCCTTAGTGTCCTGGGATGGGTAGGTTAGAGGGATTAGTGGGTAAAATATGTAGGGATATGGGGGTAGGGCCTGGGTGGGATTGTGGTCGGTGCAGACTCGATGGGCTGAATGGCCTCTTTCTGTACTGTAGGGTTTCTATGATTCTATGATAACATAGTTACTAATATGTGTGGGGTTTTCATTAGATGGGTCTAATCAATTGAAAAATATTTTGATAAGAGAACCAGCCATGTACAGAGGCTCATAATGGGTTTTCATATTAACATTCCTCTGTTTTAGACACAAGTGAACCAAAACGACCCTATTATACTTCCTCCAAACAGACATGTTTTTCCAACAAATGGAAGTAGTACTAATATTTGACCTTAACTCATTGACACATTACAAAACACTTATGTATACATTCTGTCCTAGACTGATAGGTTTGTGATCTAAATGATTCATGATTCTGCAGTTTACCTTTGCTCAATTACCAGGTGTGTTTTTACCCTGTTTTTAGAATTTACAGTTGATAAACAGGACAACTAGGATCTATTTAATAGATTCAGGGAAATTAGGTCTCGAGATTTTTAAAAATTATTTTTATGGGATGTGAGAATCATTGGCAAGGCCAGCATTTGTTACCCATTCCTAATTCCCTTGAAAAACTGATGGTTAGCTGCCTTCCTGAACTGCAAAGGGTGATGATCAGAAGAGGCTTAATAGGCTAAAAGCCTCTTCTGATCATCACCCTTTGCAGTTCGGGAAGGCAGCTAACCATCAGTTTTTCAAGGGCAATTAGGGATGGGTGACAAATGCTGGCCTTGCCAATGATTCTCACATCCCATAAAAATAATTATTTAAAATCTTAAGACCTAATTTCCCTGAATCTATTCAACCTCCAATGTTGAGACGACCCACCCTATCTCTCCTAGATCTCTGGAACCCTCTACTAATGATCCAATGTTCATGTTCCAGATTTCTTAGCACTTCCATCGCTAGTGTTCTTAGCACACACCCCACCCCTGCCCTCTGCTCACATGTGTTCCCAGATCCTGGGACCATGTCTAATAGCACTGGAACCTGAGACCCACCTCCAGTGTGTTCCAAACCCTGGAACATTCTCAAAGGTTGATAAACCTGTCTCTGGTAATGCTACATAGCATAGTAACCTGCCCTTACGAACCCTCAGGCTTACTGTGAGCAATCCTCAGGAGATGTACTTCTCCTTTTCTTCACACATTAACTGCCACGCTAGAGAGTGTGGGACAGTGGTTAGCACTGCTGCCTCGGGGCCAGGGACCCGGGTTCAATTTCAACCTTGGGCGACTGCACATTCTCCCCGTGTCTGCATGGATTTCCTCCAGGTGCTCTGGTGTTTTCCCCACAGTCCATAGATGTGCAGGGTAGGTTCATTGGCCAAACTAAATTGCCCTTTAGTGCCCCAAGATGTGTAGGTTAGGGGGATTATTGACGTAAATATTTGGGGTTACGGAGATAGGGTCTGGGTAAGATGCTCCATTGGACAGGGTCGGTGCAGATTCAATGGGCCAAATGGCCTACTTCTGCACTGTAGGGATTCTATGACAAATGCTAGAACGCATGTAACTTGAAAGTTAGTTCATACACCCAAAATAAAATAGAAGATCCATGGATATGAACTGTAGCCTGAAGCCCAATTAAAATGTAACCTCCTTTAACAGTAATTAAACTTTTGTCCTTAAGAGATCACTGATTTACCTTGGCAACAACGTGGTATTATATACTCCCTATAAAGCACTTACCATGCGCAACACTCGAGAAGATCCATTAGTCGTACAATAAAAACTATGCATGTGTGCATGCAGATGCCAAACTGAAAATATCACTTCAAATTATGTTCCTTTTACAGACATTCTCAGTAAAAGCACTAACAGTATTTTCAACTAGCTGTAAAAGGATGGCTATTGATATATTTGGGCAGACAATGCCTGTGGGAAGACAGTGGAGGGTAAATTATCGATCAGGTAATTAGATTCCTCATACTTACAAAAATGCCTTGTTGTGACATTGATTGTAATATTTGTTACTTAGCATTGTTAAAGTGATATATACCTTTTGTGCAGGCAAATCATAGAAGTATAGAACAATACAACAGAAAAGGAGTACCTTCAGCCCATCGAGCCTGTGCCTACTCTTTGGTAGGGCAATCCAATTAATCCCACTACTCTGCTCCTTCCCCATAGCCCTTTTTTCCCTCTTCAAGCATTTAACCAACCCTCTTTTGAAAGTTACTATTGAATCTACTACCATCACCCTTCCAGGCAGTATTTTACAAATCTCAACAACTTGCTGTGTAAAAAAAAAGTTTCCTTGTGTCCCCACTGGCTCTTTTGCCAATCACTTTAAATGTGTATCCTTTAGTTGGATCACAGCTGAGGTATTGTGAACAATTCTAAGCATCACACTTCAGGAGGGATATATTGGTTTTGGAGGAAGTGTTGCACAGATTTATCAGAATGAGCTCAAGGACCAGATTTTCACAGAGTTGGGAAGACTCCACTGAACTTCAAAAATTGCAGGCGGACCCAAATGCAGAAGTCCTGCCCCCATTTCTGACCGATCAAATTTTTGCCAGCATGGGGAACAGGGCAGGACGTGACTCACACAAGCAGGAAACCAACTACAGCAGGTACATATGAACTTAGTGCTGAGTTCAAATAGACACCATTTTGACTGATCCAAGAGCCTTAAACTGCAGTGCAGGAGTCACAAATTGATAGAGTACACATAAATACTCTTAAAGATGGAAAAGCTGAATTTTTAAAAATCCCCCGCTCTTTAAAACATGAAAAAGGAACAGGTTCAAGTTTTCAGTGCGAGTTAAGATAAATCATCTGCTGGACTGCTTTATTTGACAAGTCATCTGGTATAGATTAGAAAAAAAAATCTTTGTGTGTAGTTGAATAGAGATCTTTGTTAACATTTCCCAAGCACTATTAATATGGCTTTGAATGCTTGGCTGAGTTTCAAAAGCTACAATTATATCAGCAGGGCTTCTCAGTTCAGTTTGTTTAACAGTTTGAAGCATTAGCTCTCTTTAATGTAGGGTCTGAATAGAAGTTTTTGTTTTTATAAAGAAATAACCATTTGAAGAAATTTAAAAGCTTTAAATTAGATTTCATGAATGGGAGATTTTTCACTCTCAAGTATGTATGACTGATGCCTCTATTAGATTGTTAGAAGTTTATTTCTTTTTCATCTCTATATATATCTCCTGAGGTTTGTCCATGGCTGATCATGTGCGAGTGGCTCTGAAACTGGCATGGGGAGTATCCGGGGTCATGGGATGGGTGGGGCTATAAGTTGGCATGGAGGAACCATGGGGATGTGTTTAGAATTTGGAAAGGGGGGACTGGAAGGCTTAACAGTTTCCAAAACAACAGAGACTAAGTCCCAGAGAACCAAGGCAGGCCTTCTAACCAACCACCTTGGAATTCGCCCCGCCTCACAGGCCACATAGAATCTACCTTTGTCATTGCCAGGCCAAACTCTATCCTGTTCCCGCTTCCCCAGAGTGAAAACAGGGTCTAACAAGACCTGTTAAACTGAGGCAGGTCTGCCGAGGCCGGAAATTTCCTGACTCGACCCACCTGCAAAATTCTGGCCCCAAGGGTTAAATTAGGAGAGAGATAACACAAAGGTTTTTTTTATTCATTCACGGGATCTGGGCTTCACTGGCTTGGCCAATGTTTATTGCCCATCCTTAATTGCCCTTGAGAAGGTGGTGGGGAACTGGGTTGTATTCCCTGGAATTTAGACAACGGGTGATTTGATCAAAGTTTTCAAGATATTAAGGGGCACAGATAAGGTAGATAGAGGGAAACTATTTCCACTGATAATGGAGTCTAGGATTAGTGGACATAAAAATTATAGCCAGACATTTCAGGAGTGAAAATACAAAATTCTACACCCAAAGACTGGTGGGTGTTTGGAACTCTTTTTCTGTAAATGGCAATTGATACAGTATTCATTGTTAAATTTGAAACTGAAGTTGATTGTATTTTGTATCCAAAGCTATTAAGGGACATGGAGCAAAGGCAGGTGTACGGAGTTAGATTATAGATCAGTCATAATCTTACTGAATGGTGAAACAGGCCCAAGAGGCTAAATGGCCCACTCCTGTCCCCATCGCCTATCCCCATGATCCATTTGCTATGAGAACCAGTTTCTCCTTATTTACTCATGTTTCTGAACATCTCTGTCAGATCTCCTGAAAACCCTCTCTACTTAGGAGAACAACCCCCAGCTATCCAGCCTCAACAATACACAAGGCTCCCGTTTGATCTGCACCACCCCCACCATGTTAAGCATTCACGCCCTCTGCTGCAGATACATATTTGCAGCGGTGCATATCATATACAAGATGCATTGCAGCAACTCACCAAGTCTCTTTCAACAACATCTTTAAACCTGTGACCTTGTCACCTAGAAGGACATGGAAAGCAAATATGTAGGAACACCACCAATAGCATGTTCCCCTCCAAACTAAACACCATCCTGACTTGGAACTATATCACCATTCCTTCACTGTCGCTGGGTCAAAATCCACACTTTATGTAAGGAAGTGCTTCCTGTTTTCACTCCTAAAAAGCCCATGGCACTGTTTGCAGAAGAGCAGGGGAGTCATGTCCAGTGTCATAGCCAATTATTATTCCTCAAACAGAATTGATTGATTGATGTATTTCATTGCTGTTTCTAGGACCTTACTGAACACAAATTGGGAGCCATAGTTCACTACATCACAACAGTTAGTACACTTCCAAAAACAAAACACATCACTAACTGTAAACATTGTGGGATGCCCTGAAGTCATGAAAAAGACGCATGTCTTTAGTTTTGTTTTTATCATTTTCTGATATTTAGTTCTACCCATAAATTTTGATTTTGTTGAAGTCAATGGAAATAAAAATCAAGTGTGATTTAGAATGGGCTGCTGATTCACTATCACTCACTTTACAGTATAGCACAATTAAAAATCTACCCTATAATGTTTCCGACGTTTCAATCATTGTTTGGAAAACAAATGTCGTTTTAAGGGATTTATATTTGTATTGGTAAACATTAGAAATAAGATGTAGTTTTAAGTATGTTTAATTTGGAGTTTCTGTGCCTAAAAGGGTAAAACCTGTAGTTAGATTTATGCTAGGCAAAGGTGTTTGTATATGTGGAGATTGGTTTCAATTCCATCTACGATTCTGTTGTGCTTAGAGAGGGTTATGACATGAAGAATACATAGTGTTAGCAGTGGTTACTTAGCACCCTGGGGGCTCTTGTAAAGTAGGAAAGTTTTTAACAAAAACAGAAAATACTGTAAAATCTCAGCAGGTCTGACAGCATCAGTGGAAAGAGAACAGAACTAATGTTTCAAAGAGGGTGGCAGGTGGGGCGGCAATGGCGCAGTGGTATTATCGCTGCACTATTAATTCAGAAACTCAGTAATATTCTGGGGACCTGGGTTTGAATCCCGCCATGGCAGATGGTGAAATTTGAATTCAATTTAAAAAAATCTGGAATTAAGAATCTACTGATGACCATGCAACCATTGCTGATTGTCATAAAAACCCATCTGGTTCACTACTGTCCTTTAGGGAAGGAAATCTGTTGTCTTTACCTGGTCTGGCCTACATGTGACTCCAGAGCCACAGCAATGTGGTTGACTCTCAACTGCCCTCCAAGGGCAACTAGGGATGGCAATAAATGCTGGCCAGCCAGTGCTGCCCATGTCCACAAATGAATTTTTAAAAAGCAGTGGTTAGCACTGCTGCCTCACAGCGCCAGGAATCCGGGTTCAATTCTGGCCTTGGATGACTGTTTGCACGTTCTCCTCTCCATCAGAGCTGAAGTCAGTTGAAAATAGGTTGAGATTTATACTGTTGTGATGAGGGTGGGGGGAGCTGTATACAAGGCCAACATTAGGTGAACACAAGGGGAAGATTGACGAAGATGTCATGGACATAAAGACATGGGGAATGTAAATGATGGTGATCATGCCTAAGAAGGGTGCCACTAGTGGCATATTAAGAGATCAGAATGTGTTAATGGCAGAACAAAGGTAAGCAGTGTGTCAAAGGACAACCTGGGCCAGGTAACAGATGACCCTGTGGGATAGGGGGAGGGGCGATAGTAATAAGGGTAAAAGATAGAAAGCGGGATAAAAAAGAGGGGGATTGAAAAATGAATCAATGGAAGAAATGAAATAAATAAAGGGAAAGCTTTAAGTTTCAGTTTTAGCTAGATATGTTGAAGACATGACATCAGGCAGTGAACATTTCTCAACTCTGCCGGAAGAAACTCTGGACAGGATGAGAGCTGCAAAGAGGCAGGTGTCCTAAAGAACCAATTACTGTCTAGATAACCAGGGAATTGGGACAGAAAGAATGTTTTTAGATGACTGGAGTTAAGGGAACAGAGACCAAGGTACTATTCAGAATAAATCAAGGAAGAATAAACATAAGCTTCTGAGTTAAAGGAATAATTGCAGCAACCATACTTCAACTGGAATTGCAGATTTCAAAGCTATATCAAATGTTTGATGCCATTTTGCTAGAGTTTGGGATACGAGAGAAAGCAGTTTGTACAGCAGTCAAGACAAAGAAATCCTAAAAGGGGGTGGTGTAAATCTAGGACTGGATTTGCTGTTAAAAGTAGAATGGAAACTTTGTTTCAAAGTGTCATTTGGAAAACCTAGACTGGATTTTGGAATGCAAATCACTAAGGGAAGCAATATTTTGAGAGATTTTAAAACATGATTTTTGGGATTGGAGTTTGGAAGCTCTCATGTGACAATCACCTAGGGGAATTCTGAGGAGAAATCCACAGACACTAACTTGGGTTCAGAGCAAAGTGGGTATTTGACAACAGCCAATCTGTCTGCTTAAGGGGACTTTGTGTTCCTGAGACCATTGTAGTTTAAAATATACTCTGTAATAATAAAATCTGTACATATTTGTTAAACTAAGGCGGAGTGGGAAGGGTGGGGGGGTGCAATTGTGATGTCCTAACTATGTTAGGCATTGTAGTTTTTAAAGAAAAAGACCTGGTTTACACACACAGATTCAAACTAACAACAGATTCATTCTCGATGTTCTTGCCTGTACAGAGTAGAAAATCTAAGTAAAAGTAGGAACCTGTGAAACACCCAATGACATCACCATTAAGTCATGTGACTTGCTCTTAAAACAATGCAACACTTAAATATGTAACAGGATGAAATGAGTATTCTATCGTAACCCAATTTTTCATGTTTAATATTTTGTCTTATTCAACTTAATTAGCAGTCCTCTGTTCCTCCACAGTTTATAAACAAAAATAAAAGTTATAGTCTTTTGAGCCAGCACTCCATTCTGGAATCTTCCCTTCCGGTTATAACCTCAACTGGGATTGTAACAATCATCCTTACTGTGCAATTGCATCTTTTGCCAATAATTTCATTCCCTTTTCTTCACTCCCCTTTCTAAAGATCCTATAGCTTCCAGTCATGCTCAACTTATTGCTAAATCTATACAATAATCACTATATCATATCCTTTATGCTGACTTTATACTTCTAACTCATTAATTTTATTTCTTAAGCCATGTGCAGAACATACAGGGTATATGTTTCACCCTTTTTGTTTGCACGATTTTTATTGGTGTACAACCAGTTTAATATATTCCTATATATATTCTTATATATATATATATATAAAGGGTGGCACGGTAGCACTGCTGCTTCACAGTTCCAGGGACCTGGGTTCGATTCCCGGCTTGGGTCACTGTCTGTGTGGAGTTTGCACATTCCCCTCATGTCTGCATGGGTTTCCTCCGGGTGCTCCGGTTTCCTCCCACAGTCCAAAGATGTGCGGGTTAGGTTGATTGGCCATGCTAAAATTGCCCCTTAGTGTCCTGGGATGTGTAGATTAGAGGGATTAGCGGGTAAAATATGTAGGGATATGGGGGTAGGGCCCGGGTGGGATTGTGGTCGGTGCAGACTCAATGGGCCGAATGGCCTCTTTCTGTACTGTAGGGTTTCTATGTTTCTATATTCACATGTGCTTTACTATTAGTTCTCAACTGAACACCAAGATAAAAATATTCAGTCCCACTCTTAATACGAAGTAAGTTTTACAAGCAGAAAACACTGCACTCAAAATCCCAGTGGCAGATTCAATACTCGAAAAACAACTATTTGACAGCTGGAAAATAATTAATTCCAGCAAGAAACTAAAGCAGGAGTTCAGTTCCTACAAGGAGAACCACAGAGGCAAGGCAATAACTGTTTATACTTCTTCAAGCCAGGACATAATTGGAGCATCAACACTATAGATTTTAGCAGCAATTTTACACTTTCTCAGCAGCTCACCAAACATCACATATGGTTGATAAACTAAACTTAATTCACCATCTCTCCAACTTACGATATGCATCCTTTCCTATTCCAAAGACTCACCAAAACAATAATACAACATTATTTCCAGTATTAATAGTATTTTTTATCTCTAGAAATAAAGCTGACAACTCCTAGTGCAGTAGCCAACAGATAAGACAACCCTTAGGAAGGATAAATGTCCTCTAGTCTCGCACAACAAATCGCTGTTCCATTTGTCTAAAAATAAAATAAAGGAAGTTTAATTCACATAAGCCATATCAAACCATTATTGACTTTTCCTGTGATTTAATGACTCATGACGTCTCATCTCAATTAATAATTGTGCCAAAATTACTATTAATATTTGTATGAACTCATTCTGCACACTGATTTATTTGTGTGTATACAAGAGACAAATTTATTTGTGTGTGTGTGTGTACGAGACACGAGCTTCTGGCAAAACAATGGAAGACAGGAGAGTAAAGATTTGATGGTCAGTCTTTTATGAAGAATGCTGAGTTGAGTTACCTCAGATTTTTTAAATCATGCAAACAAAAAGGGTGAAACATATACCATGTATGGTACCTCACAAATGTGAGGTAATGCATTTTGGAAGGTCTAATACAGATAGGAAATATACAGTAAATGGCAGAACCCTTAAGAGTATTGATAGGCAAAGGGATCTGGGTGTACAGGTACACAGGTCACTGAAAGTGGCAATGCAGGTGGAGAAGGTAGTCAAGGCGGCATACGGCATGCTTGCCTTCATTGGCCGGGGTATTGAGTTTAAAAATTGGCAGGTCATGTTGCAGCTTTATAGAACCTTAGTTAGGCTGCACTTGGAATATAGTGTTCAATTCTGGTCGCCACACTACCAGAAGGATGTGGAGGCTTTGGAGAGGGTACAGAAAAAATTTACCAGGATGTTGCCTGGTATGGAGGGCATTAGCTATGAGGAGAGGTTGGAGAAAATTGGTTTGTTCTCACTGGAGCAACGGAGGTTGAGGGGAGACCTGATAGAAGTCTACAAGATTATGAGAGGCATGGACAGAATGGATAGTCAGAAGCTTTTTCCCAGGGTGGAAGAGTCAATTACTAGGGGGCATAGGTTTAAGGTGCGAGGTGCAAGGCTTAAAGGAGATGTACGAGGCAGATTTTTTACACAGAGAGTAGTGAGTGCCTTGAACTCATTGCCGGTGGAGGTAGCGGAAGTGGATACAGTAGTGACTTTTAAGGGGCGTCTTGACAAGTACATGAATAGGATGGGAATAGAGGATATGGTCCCTGGAAATATAGGGGGTTTTAGTTAAGTCGGGCAGCATGGTCGGAGTAGGCTTGGAGGGCTGAAGGGCCTTTTTCTGTGCTGTAATTTTCTTTGTTCTTTGAGTGGTGTATCTTCAAGAATTCAGGCTCAGTCATGTAATTTATGAATGAAACATAATCAATTAGAGCAATTGCTAAGCATATTTGTTTTTTTTTCCCCTTAAGCCCCCCCCCCCCCCCCCCCCAAGTCACCTGATTCGGACAAACTTAACATCATTAAGGCATCCTCCAAATCTCCTCCGTTAAATATTGGAGAAACACTAGATGTGCTTGAGTTCTGTTTTTCAGATAAAGTGTGAATATTATTTTTTCTCATTTCAGTTGAGCTCCCCAGTAAACCCAATGAATATGCAACTGTTGCTGCACAGACTGTGATTGGTCAGGTTCTGGAGGGAATTCAACCACTTCCAGAAGATGCTCAAACTATTCCATTAACAGAGGCCCTGACTGCTTTTATGGAGGCCTGGATGGATTACATACTGAGACAAAAGATAAAATTTAGGTAATCTTCCACATAATTTTATTACACGTTGTGTATCTCGTGGAAAAACTTCAAAGCCGGTCACTGCCACACTCAATTTTATCTGGCAAGGCTAAATCACATCTGGCAAAAAAAATATTTTTAATGATTTCTTACTAAAACTTTAAGCAATTAAACAAAATCTGTTGCGCTATTATACAGCAAAATAACAACTGATGTTACAAAAGAAATAAGCTTTGTGAGCACATGTTTAAAAGGTTGTAATAGACGGCACGGTGGCGGGGTGGCATGGTGACACAATGGTCAGCACTGCTGCCTCACAGCGCCAGGGACCTGGGTTCGATTCCCGGCTTGAGTCACTGTCTGTGTGGAGTTTGCACATTCTCCCCGTGTCTGCGTGAGTTTCCTCCGGGTGCTCCGGTTTCCTCCGACAGTCTGAAAGACATGCTGGTTAGGTGCATTGACCTGAACAGGCGCCGGAGTGTGGCGATTAGGGGAATTTCACAGTAACTTCATTGCAGTGTTAATGTAAGCCTTACTTGTGACTAATAAATAAACTGAGACAGGCAGTTTGAATATTTTTGTTTTCTGCGGTATTAAACTTTTCCATTCATACTTAGCCATTGGAAATCATGTCATCAGTGCCAATATTTTCTGACTGCTTCATTATAACTTAATTTTGATCTGTAACAAAGAGCAGGAAACTGTTGGTCACATCTGCCACCTTTAGCAGGAATTGGCACCATGGGGACTTGGAGGGCACCCACGGCCAGTGTCACTGAAAGGCACAGCGGTGCTCAAGTTTTACCCCAGTCGCTCCTTCCAGGGCTCCACAAATGACCTCTACAGGATTTTACAAGCCTCTGCACACAAGGGCATCCAGGAAGCGATGGACACAATTCGACCAGGACCAGGCAAGCCAGGATGCAAGAGCAATGGGCTTTGTGCAAATGTCTGGCTTTCCACAGATGTAGGGTGCCATCAACTGCACTCATGTCAAATTCAGATCTCCGGGGCATTAAGCAGTAAACTAACTATGTGAACCACATGGGGCTTCCACTCGCTGAATGTTCAGCTGGTCCATGACCGCACCAAACGTTGATATTGCACTCAATTCTCAGGGAGTGTGCATGACTCCAGGACTCCTATATTCTGAGCCACTCTTAGATCCCTGACATATTTCAGAGTCATGATGTGGAGATGCCGGCGTTAGACTGGGGTAAACACAGAAGTTTAACAACGCCAGGTTAAAGTCCAACAGGTTTATTTGGTAGCAAAATTTGGTAGCTTTTGCTACCAAATAAACCTGTTGGACTTTAACCTGGTGTTGTTAAACTTCTTACTATATTTCAGAGTCCACAGAGACTGCCAGTTTGGCTCCTCGGCGACAAGGGCTACTCACAGAGGATGTGGCTAATGATGCCTATGCAGCTGAGACAAAGGCTCATGCTGCAACTCTCACTTTGGAGCAGACCATAGTGATACTAAAGATGAGGATCCAGTGCCTGGACTCATCTGGTGGAGCCTTGCAATACAATCCGCAGAGGGTGTTGCACATCGTGGTCACTTGCTACACAACCTGGCGTTGCAACGGGGGGAGGAACTGCCTGAAGAGGAGATGGAGGAGTGGCACGTTTTCTTCGGTGAGGACATCGGAGGGGATGAGGCTGAGGAGGCCCTCGAGGGAGAGGGTGTCAACCATGAGGCAATGGCAATACACTGACAAGGCAGACAAGCTCGGGACATGCTCATCACTGCTAGATTTATGGAGGATGATGAGACCCAATGAGGACATCCTATTATCTTCAGATGCCTCCAGTGAGCATTGCTCTTCCACCTGGCTGACGGCAGCGCACAATCTCTGTGATAAGGCTCCTGTCATGAGGATGCAGCAGTTGCCCGTAGTCCCTACATTGCAGGAGGATGATGATGACTTGCAGTAGGGACATTGCATAGACACTCAAGAGTTTCTGTGAATGTCTGGCTAATGGCAGGTTTGTCAAATATGGTTTCGCTTTCATAAATCAGTGTTGACTCTGCTCAATCCCACCATTATTTCTACAGTGAACATTCTTTATAATAGATTCTAGCATTTTCCTTATTACTGATTTCAGGCTAAGAGGTCTGTAGTTCCTTGTTTTCTCTCACCCTTCTTTCTTAAATAATGGAGTTACACATGCTATCTTCCAATCTGCAGGAATGATCTCAGAATGTCTAGAATTTTGGAAGATGATCATGAATGCATCTTCTATCTCTATAGCCACCTCAGTTTCAATTCCTCATTCTAGCTAGTCCCTTGATTCTCTAATATTCCTGGAAGGTATTTTGCATCTTCTATGAAAACAGATGGGAATTATTTGTTTAGTTTCTCTGCTATTTCCTCGTTCCTCACTATAAATTCACCTGTCTCTGCATGTAATGGGTCCACATTTGTCTTTGCTAATCTTTGCCTTTTAACTTAGATGTAGAAGCTTTTACAGTCCATAAAACCATAAAATCCCTACAGTGCAGAAAGTGGCCATTCGGCCCATCGTGTCTACACCAACTCTCTGAAAGAGCATCCAACCCATGCCCTCCCCGCCACCGTATCTCCGTGACCCCGCACATTTGCCACGGCTAATCCGCCTGACCTACACATTTTTGTGTTTCTCACTTGTTTACATTCATATTCTATTTCCTCCCTGTTTATCAGTTTCTTGGGCCTCCTTGCTAAATCCTAAAATACTCTCAATCTGCAGGCTTACTACTTTTTTGCCAACTTGATCTTCCTTTAATGGAATCTGTTAACTATGGTTGGATCATCTTTCCCCTTCAGACATATATCAATTGTTTAAATGCTAGCCATTGCCTGTCTGCAATCATACCTTTTAATGTAGTTTCCAATTTGCCCTCATGCCTTAGTAATTTCCTTTTTTATAGCCTAGTTTCATATTGAACTGCATCACTCTTAAACTTGATGTAAAACTCTGGCATGTTATGATCACTCTTCCCTAGAGACTGTCTTACCAATTCTGTGATTCTGTGAGTTTGTTGATTGACCTTGAAGCTCCTGCTTTCATCATACAGGCTGTAAGAACATCAATCCTAAGGGGTGTGACTGCCTCCTAGAAAAAAGTGCCCAGGTATCTTTTCCCTCCTTGACATATTGCAGTGCATTGGTGAACTTGTTGGTTTCATGATGATGCATTCGCTGTCATGGCCACTTTTACTGACACCAACTTTTTATTTACAGATTTTCAAAAGTGAATTCAAGTTCTCAAACTGCTCTGCTGAAATTTGAACTCACTTTAAATTATGTAATTAGAACACCATTGTAGCTGTTAATTGTTGTCAAACCTGAGTGTTTAATGAAATACATAAAAATAGACACTGTGGGCGGTGATTAATGAAGGCTACTGGGATCTTGTCTACCAGCTACAGAGCCAGCAAAGCCCTGCATCATCTCTTTGAGGAAAGGCTGACTGAATCATGCACTCCAGTGCTTGCAAATGGCCACTTCAGGGTCTCAGTTGGCAGCGGGATGGGAAAGCCACCCATGGGCCTTCCCACCACAGACTTAATTGGGGTGAAAGCAGGAAGGCAGCGGGGACTCCACTGGTCACCCTCCAACCTGATTAAATGCCCCTTCCCCACCAAACACACAACGAGGGAGGGCATTAAATTCTACCCTGTGGATCTGTTCAGGTTATTTACTTCTATTGCCTTACTGTAAATTATTTAATTAAAGATTGCTAATCACTTTATTCCAGTAGAACATATATTGTCTATGTTATAGTATCACAACTATTCAATGTAACTTGTTCTATTAAATTGTGAATTTGTTATTTGTGTCCTTTAGCCTCCAGGGTGCCTTGCAGCTGAAGCAGGATTTTGACACAATAAGAGACTTGATCTGTTCTGATGAACAGCAGCTCTCATCAGAAATCAGACAGGCTGTTCTTTCTCTCCGGGTCTTCCATCAAGTGGACAATGCCATTATCTGCCTCCTTCAGCAACCTACTCGGAAGGTCTATTTTCCATCAAACACCTGGGAGCCATTCAGGAGCTGTTGTATGTGTCGAGTAATTTTCTGTTATTTGTAAATTCTGATTTAGTCTTGTACGTTGGTGAAATGGATTGTATGCATCAAATCTCAGTCAGCCAAGTGTTGAAGAGCAGAATGTTGGAGCTTAACCTTTATTAATTTAAAAACTGTTATTTGCAGAGCTGAGAACAGGTGAGTGTCCAATTAATACCCATTGCCTGAACATAATTAAGATCCAATTGATGTACAATTAACAATATGGCTTTCTACAAAACATGGGTAAGGATTTTTACTCTGGGGATAGGAAAAAGGGATTTTCGTCTGCTGAAAACACCCCTTAGGGTGGGATAATGGGCACTCATGGTGATTTTCATAGGGGCACCCCCTGAATTGGCCTGAACGTGCCATCCAAATAAGGATCTCAAAACTAGAGGGCCATTAGAGCGCATCAGGCTTGAAAAGAGCAGCAGACTGCAGTAGAGAATAAGTAAGGGAGAGGGTATCCTCTTCAACTTCTTAAAATTTTAAATAAAGGAAGGATCCAGCAGCTAGCCTTCGCTTCGTGTGGTGGGAGAAGGTGGGTGCCTGCCCCTCTCCTTTAGCTACTCTGCACCCAAGCAGGCAGGGAGAGCTTCGGTGCCTGTCTGGAGTACTGGGCCTCCAATGTGCTCAGTAAAAAGCCTCACAACACCAGGTTAAAGTCCAACAGGTTTATTTGGTAGCACCAATGTACTGTCAGGAGGATGCCTCCAGGCACCTAAACTGCTCACTAACACAGATAGGAACCTGAAGACCGAGTGGAAATCTCAGCTAGCCAACTTTAATTGACCTCAACAGGATCTTACTGAGCTGTGATGACCCTGCTGTGCCCCCAATCACACCTCTGTAAAAATGGCCCAGAAATGGGATGGAGCCAGCATACTGGCACACTGACCAGTTCGGCAATTTTAGCTCCCATCCATCTCCCACTCCAGCTGATACTCAAACTTTTGCCCATGATTTCTATATTTCAGTTGTTTTGGGGGCAATCAGAGAATCGGTCAATGTACAATGCTTAACAAGTTAGTGCTGATTCATGCAGCTTCACCTGAATGATCTTTCAGTTCTCTGATAAGTGTAATAGTACATCACTTCTTGATGTGAAATATTGAAGAAAAGGTGTAATCATCAACTGACAGCTTTCAGTTTTCCACTTGAGAAGCAATGTGATGGTAGTTGAAAATGGGTGACGATGGGGGGTGGTATTCGATTGATGCCACAATTTTGACAGAGTCCCGCAGGTCCTGACCTCATTTACAGCCTTGGTTCAAACATGGGCGAAAAAGCTGAACTTTCGAGGTGAGGTGAAAGTGACTGCCCTTGACATCAAGGCAGCATTTAACCCAGTGTGGTATCAAGGAGCCTTAGCAAAACTGTCAATGGGATTCAGGGGAAAATTCTCCATTGGTTGGAGTCATACCTGGCTCAAAGGAAGATGGTTGTGGTGGTTATAAGAACATAAGAACTAGGAGCAGGAGTAGGCCATCTGGCCCCTCGAGCCCGCTCACCATAACCCTTAATTCCTTTACTGTTCAAAAATTTATCTATCTATGGTTGGAGGTCAATATCTCAACTCCAGGACATCACTACAGGAGTTCCTCAAGGTGGTGTCCTAGGCCCAACCACCTTCAGCTGCTTTATCAGTGACCTTCCTTCCATCATAAGTTCAGAAGTGCGGATATTCACTGATGACTAGACAATGTTCAGCACCGTTTTGATCCTCAGATACCGAAGCAGTCCATGTCCAAATGCAGCAAGAACTGGACAATGTCTAAACTTGGGCTGACAAATGGCAAGTGCCATTCAGGCCACACAAGTGCCAGGTAATAAGCATCTCCAACAAGAGAGAATCTAACCATTGCCTTTTGACAATCAGCGATATTACCAAAGCAGAATCCTCCAGTATCAACATCCTGGGGGTTATCGTTGACCAGAAACTGAACTGGACTAACCATACAAATACCTGCAACAAGAGCAGGTCAGAGGCTCGGAATCCTGCAGCAAGTAACTCACTTCCAGACTCCCTAAAACCACCTACAAGGCATAAATCAGGAGTCTGATGGAATACTCTCCACTTGCCTGAGTGAGTGCAGCTCCAACAACACTCAAGGTGTTTGACACCATCCAGGACAAAGCAGCCTGCCTGATTGGCACCCCTTCCACAAATATTCACCCTCTCCACTAGTGACAAACAGTGACAGCCATGTATACCATCTACAGATGCGCTTCATGAACTCACCAAGGCTCCTTTGGCAGCACCTTCCACACACCACTGTTAACATCTAGAAGAACAAAGGTAATATATACATAGGAACACCACTTCATGGAAGTTTCCCTCCAAGTCACTGTCCATCCCAACTTGGAAATATAGCACTGTTCTTTCACTGTTGCTGGCTCAAAATCCAGGAACTCCCTCCGTACCAGCATTGTGGATGTACCTACACCACAAAGACTACAGTGGTTCAAGAAGGCATCACCACCATCTCAAGGGTAGTTAAGGATGGACAATAAATGCTGGCCAAGTCCTGTAAATGAATGAAAATAAATTTAAGGCAGGGTTGTAAATGGGCGACCAGCCCATTGAGATGCAATTAAATCAATGGTGCTGAAAATGCACATCGCTGTCCTCTGATGATCCAGACAAATGGACATAGCATGAATTTGTGTTGAGTGACCTAATCAGTCCTTAAAGGGACCTTTTGGATGCTGCTCACAAATGGCAAATTATTTTATTGTGTGGGAGCAAGAGAAGCAGACATATTCTTCTGAGGCTCGAAAGAAAAATATTAACTGTTACTGGCCAGTTTGATAACAGTCACTTCCACCTCACTTCTGGAATTTACTTATTGTATATATCTAAGGGGGTTCTAAGAAAGGCACTTCAACTATCATGGGTGATTTCAACATTCAACAAAGATGCATTCCAGTTAAAAAGGACACTAGAAATGCATGCACCATTGTGGCTAACTGAGGAAGTTCAAGATAGTATCAGATTGAGAGAAAAAGTGTGTAATTCTGCGAAGATTAGTGGTAGGTCAGAAGATTGAACTAAATTTTAAAATCAAAGATTGGAGGCTGGGGGAGCAGGCAGATCGAAGGTCAGGGGTTGGGGATCAGAGGTCAGGAGAGTGAGCGGGGTGGGGGGAATCAAGTGGGTAGGAGGTCGGTGAGGGGGTTTGGGTGATGTGGATGTGGAGGGGTTGGGGATGGGGGGGTTGCGTAGGGTGTCTCCAACTGGGTTTGGGGTGGGAGGGGTTCTTTTCGTGGTGGGGATGAGAGTCGGGTTGAGTGGGGGGAATCCCATATGGGTGTCAAGTGGTGAGAATACCATGGGTGGAGGTTCTAGTGCAAGAATCAGTCTGGCTATTTAAATAGTTAGCAGAAGTTTTTAAACTTTTCCTGAATAACTATTAGTGTTGCACTGGCAGCACCATCAGAGGTTAGTGATTTGAATCGCTTTGTAGCTGATTCCCAGTGCAGTATAATTGTCCATGGTAATTGCCACGTCAACCCTGACCTGGGAACTTCCAAGAGGGATTCCTCAACACATCTTTGGGGTACCCCTCAAATCCAGGGAACCAGGAAGTTACAGACCTAGATCTAGAGGACACAGTTTAAAAATAAGGGATCTCCCATTTAAGACAGAGATAGAATTTTGTTTTCTCTGAAGGTTGTTGGACTGTGAAATTCTTTTCCCCACAGAGCTGTGGAGGGTTAGGTCATTGATTATTTTTAAGGCTGTGTTAGATAGATTCTTGATTGACAAGGGGTAGTTAGGAAAGTTGCACTGAGGCCACAATCGGATTAACCATGATCTTATTAAATGGCGGAGCAGGCACATGGTGCCATGTGGCCGACTCCTGCTCCCAACTCATATGTTTGAGCTAAGTCTGAGCCATCAATGAACGGGTTATCAAAATATAAGAGCTACTTCATAGCACTGTTGAAGATTCTTACCATTACTTACTGTTATTAGCCCATTAATTTCTCTCTCTGGTAACTTCTACTTTGAGGACAAACACAAAATATTTGTTCATTGTCTCTGCCATAACCTCAATTCCCATGATATTTCTCCTGTTTCCATCTCTTAGGTGCTAATGTTTCCTTTAGCTACTCTCCTCCATTTCAACATTTTTGTTCTTTAATGAAACATATTTTTGTTGAACCCTTTGAATTGTTTCTTTAAATATTTCCCATTGCATATTCACGCAATCAACCTTGACCAGCTCTCCCTTATAGCTATTAGCTATGTTTAAAGTTTAAGGTTTTGGTTTGGACTTGTGTATGTTGCAGGATGGAAGTCAGTTGTATTGTGGCCAGTTTTACCCAGAGGATATTTGTACTATGTTTGAGATTACTAATTGACCCTGTCTCATTATATAATACTAGATCTAAAATAGCTTTGTTCCTATTTGGTTCGACAATGTATTGTTCTAGGAAGCTCTTACGAAAACATTTGCCTACGTTTTGCTACCTTTGCTAATATGATTTGCCCAGTCTATATGAAGATCAAAGTCCTCCACAATTATTGTATAGTCTATGTCACAAGCTCCAATTATTTCTTGCGTCATGCCCTGTCCAATAGTATAAAACTATTAGGGATCTAGAACTACTGCCATTTGTGTTTTCTGATACTTTTTCTTAATCTCCACTTATACTGATTCTACTTCTGGAGTTTCTAAGCCAAGGTCCCTTCTTACTACAGTCCTTATGTCATCCTTTATTGTCAGGGTACTCCTTCTCCCTTTCCATTACACCTGTCTTCCAAAATGTTGTCTACCCTTGAATATTTATTTCCAAACCTTGGGCACCTTGCAACCATATAAATGGTTATTATAGCTGTATTCTTTACATGGACTTTATCCACTGATGCACTATTAAAGTTAACTTCTCTGTCCTTTCCTGTCCCCCACTGCTTGTCTTTAACCAGATCATTACACTGTTCTATTGCCTTGATTTTTGTCTTTAGATTTCTAATTCTCCCTTCACCTTCCGCCTCCTCTTTTAGTCTAAAGCCTTATCCACAGCCCTAGTTACACGATTTGCAAGCATGTTGATTCCGGCTCAGTTTAAGCGAGGCCTATTCCCTCTTTGTCCAGTGCTGTTGCCAGTGCCCCCTCCATTGAAATCGCTTCTTGCTTCACCACTTCTTGAGCCTCGTATTTAATTCTCAATCTGCCTCATGCTGTTCCAATTGGCTTGTGGCTGCAGTGACAATCCACAGATTATTACCTTTAATTAGGACTCTTAACTCCTCAAACTCTCTCTCAACAGGGTATCTTTTCTAGTTCTACCTATATCGTCCATTCCTATGTGGACTATGATAGCTGGATTCTTTGCTGTCCCACTCCAAATTTGTCTCGAACCACAAGAAGGAGTGGAATTTTCTTTCCCCCCGCTCCCCCCATGGCATGTTTTGCGGAGGTGGCAGTGGAATCTTCTGGTCCTGCTACTGTTTATGGGTTTTCCTGTTGTTTGCACCCTTCGCCACTAGGGAACTCATAGCAATGGGTCACCGTCAACAGGACCTGAAGATTCCACCGACAGGAATGGCCAGAAAATTTTGGCCTTGATGTTTTAAACACCGACACTGCAGGCGACACAACTTTTAGAAATCCTGATCATGGCTACAGAGAATCTATTTCCCTGACTATACTGCCCACCATCACTGCCATTCTTTATTCTGACTCTTAGGCTTTGATTTTCCATTCCCCATTTCTAACAGATCCTATTTTCACCAATACGTGGTTCTTATGTGGGGGAAACCCAAACCCAGCAGCACCATTTGAACTCAATGCATTTCACTGTAGTGAGGGTCTTATCCTGTAATATGTGACTTTTGCTTTTTTACAGTAGATGTAAATTCTGGTAAAAGGACTGTGGAACCGTCAAGCTGTCAAGTTATTTAGATCCTCTGCCTTTTAATTTTTCTGGGGGAAAGCAGCCTGCCTGCTTCAATAGGGCCATGGGTGAAAGTGGAGAGTCAAGAGTTGGCGCTAAGTTGGTAAAAAGAGGCCATGGGAATGAATGGTGGGGCTTGGGTTGGCATGGAGGGTATAAGGGATCATTGGGGGATTGGGTGGGGGCATGAGTTGTCATAGGGCATGGATATTGGGTAGGGTGAAAGAGGGTACAGGGCCCAATATTGCACAACATAAGTTTTTTAATTCATTTACAGGATGTGGGCATTGCTGGCTAGGCCAGCATTTATTGTCCATCCCTAATTGCCCTTGAGAAGGTGAGACAAAGTCCCAGAGAACCGAGGCAAACGTTTTAACTAGACCACCTCCAAAATGTTTCTCCAGTACGCACCCCCAACACCACCTCCGCCAGATGGATTGAAGATCTCCCAATTCAAAGCACATTTTTCCAAGGAGGCTACTGCAAGCCAGAAAATTTCCCAACTTTAAGCACCCACCTCAAGAGTTAAAATCCAGGCCCCTGAGTTTTATCCTTTAACAATTCCTCTATTGTGCTAATATGTTACTCTAAATCCCATGAGACCTTGTACTTTTCAAGTGGCACTTTACTATATGTAAGGAGAGAAAGTTGAACAGGCAGAGAGGTTTAGTAGCGAATTCCAGCTAATGTCCAGGCAGCTGAAGATCCTGCTGTCACTGGTGGAGTAGTTAAAATTGAGGATATCCGAGATTCCAAGGAGCACGAAGAATTATGGGGATGAGACAGGAGGGATAAGGCCATGGAAGGATTTGAAAACAAGAATGTGAATATAGAAATTGAGACATTGCTGGCTGGAGAGCCAGTATAGGTCAGTGAGTGCAGGGGTAATGGGAGAACAGAACAAGGCGAGTTAGAATACAGAATGTTGAAATGAGTAATAAGGCTCGCAGCAACAGATTTGTGAATAAAATTTTCAGCAGCATACTCAGCCTAGCACAAAGTAGAAGTTTGTTGTAGGAATTTAGAATTTTAAAATATTATTGCGGGTAACTTTTTTGGCCTCAATCTGTTTCTAAAGACATGAAATGTTTCAGTCTCCACTCTAACAGCTTCTACCCCCACCACCAAAATATTATTGAAACTCTTCAGGTTACAGCATGAAGCAAAATCTCTGCCTCCTATCCTGTCAGCATAGTGTTGCTGTATAGTCTGCTTTCTTGATGAAGCTGTTTTTAGCTTGCTCTGTTTAACTTTGGGTTGGATTAGAAATCCACAAGAAGGCCATTGTTGCATCAGGCTGAAAAGGTTGACATGTTCTTTACCCACAGTCAACTCAGCAACTGGACCGCCGAATCGCCCCCGACCACCCTTCGCGGACCGCCCCCGCAAACCACCCCGGCAGCCCCCCACCCCCCCGATCGGACCACCCTGGGATGCAGGCCCCACCAGCAGCTTCCCCCCCCCCCGGGATCGGAACCCCTGGGCCCCCGACCTACCTTGATCGCTGGTGTCCGTCGAAAGCATCTTGCAATCCTGGATCCAGGCCTTGCTCCGGGGGTCCTGATGGGTAGGATGACGTCTCTTCACTTGGTGGGGCGGGGGGGGGGATGTGACATCTCTTCCCTGAGGGGGGGGGGGGGGTTGGGGGGGGATGTGACATCTCTTCCCTGAAGGGGGGGGGGGGGAAATGTGACGTCTCTTCCCTGAGGTGGGGGGTAGGGGGGGGGGATGTGACGTCTCTTCCCTGAGGTGGGGGGGGGATGTGACGTCTCTGCCCTGAGGTGGGGGGGGTAGGGGGGGGATGTGACGTCTCTGCCCTGAGGTGGGGGGGTAGGGGGGGGATGTGACGTCTCTGCCCCCTCCCCACCAGGGAAAGTCAAAGGCAGCGCAGACAGCAGTGCTGTCAGCGCTGCCTTTGACTTTCGCGCTCGGGCGCGCTGAGTGCTGTCGGTGCTCCGACAGATGCAAATGCGCTAGGCCCCGTCCACTGGACCCGCGCCGAAAAAAGGCGTATGGGGGCACCGGAGCGCGGCTGCCGGGCACGGGTCTGATTTATGACCGCACCCGACACTTAGAGCCGGTTTGGTAAAATCGGCCCCAGAGTGTGCTTACTCAGATATTGTTCTCTTTGAAGAAAATAGTCTTTTTAGAAGCCATCAAACCCTCAGCATCCCTTCTGCTGATGAGTATAAGGGAGGGGGGGTGGAAATTTCTCGGGTAGGGATTTCCCTATTACTACTTTTGTTTGATGCCACGTTTGGAAGACGGTTTACTTGATCTGAAGTAAAATAATTAGTGTTATCTTTAAATGAAGGGTGATGTTTAAATTCTGATTTTAAACTTTGGGATCCTTTATTATTAATATTAACTGTGTAATACAGTCTGTGGTTCAAGCATTTTAACCTCTTTTTGCTCCCTCATGGGTTTGCTAGAACAGGCTGTGCTTGGCCTTTGATTCTTTGACCTTAGAACTCTACTAATACGATTTTCTTTACTTTGCTGTAGGCTCCTCTTCCACCAGGACTGTCGACTTCAGTCACGGGAGCTTGAACAGTCTTGACAGCCTGGATTTGCGGACTGAAAGGAACAGAGCAAGCTTTCAGCCTGAAACCTCCACAGGCTCTGATCTACTGAGCAAGATTAGGGCAACTGGGCATCCTGAGTCCTATTTGGCAGTAAATCAGGAGGAGTGGCTTGCACTGCGAGTGGACAGCAATAGGCGCCGGATAGTTCTCCGCTTGCCCTGTATGAGTAAAACTGCAGAACAGTGAGCTGTCAGTGCCGTTTTGGTTTATGAGTTGGAATTGTTGATCCATAGGATTGCAGTTACAGCAAAGCACTTTAATGTATTTTTTTTCAGTTAAATATGTTACTCATTTGAAGGACTTGAGTAACTTGAACTTGAAGAAGGGTTGCAATTCATATATAATTGACCCAAATTCAGGGGATAGTCTCAAACTTTCTTGCAGCTCTGAAACATTAACACTATGAAAGCTGATGGCCAATCCTTAAAAAAAAACTCCTTTGGTGAATGGACTTGCATATCGTTTGCAAGGCAAAACTATACATATTCCATTTTTTACCGCTTATGTTACTGCTGATTTTATGTTAACTTGTATTTGAGAGAATTCGGTGTACTATTTTGAAAAACAGTATTTTTTGACTCATAATTTATCATATTTTTAAATACAAAGAACACTGAACTGTAATGGACCATCTTTACCAAAGCTCTAAACTTTGGGTGATTTATACAGTACTGCCTCCAAAAATTATTTATAATGTTGCAACTGGGAAGATGATTGATCTTTTTGGAGGGTCAGGCAAAAGAAACTGTAAACAAAACTTAAGAGTGCCTGTCTTTAATTATAGTTCCTACAGAAGATTTTGTATTCAGATCATATACATTAAAAAATGTAATACATTTCACTTTGCATTAAGTCCTAATTTATTTTGATGTTATCCAACCTTGCCCCTTCCAATTTTCTCTCCTTCCTGAAAGGCACTAACTGATGTAGGATACAGTTTCAGTAAAGGCAGTTGAGTTCCTGTAACCTTGTTCCAACAACCATTCTTCTTGCATTTCTAGCATATTTTGATTTGATTTATTGTCGCATGTGCCTGGATACAGTGAAAAGTATTGTTTTTTGCATGCTCTCCAGGCAAAACATACCGTTCATAGAGTACATAGGGGGAAAAGAAAACAATAGGTTGCAGAGTATAGTGCTGCAGCTACACGTAGGGTGAAGAGGAAGATGAGCGTAGTATATGATAGGACCATTCAAAAGTCTGACAGCAGGGGAGAAGTTGTTTGTGAGTCGGTTGGTTCGTGTTTTCAGAATTTTGTATCTGTTTCCTGATGGAAGTAGGTGGAAGAGGGTAAACATAGAAAATAGGTGGAAAAGGTGGTGGTGAAAGCATAGAGCCATAGAAAATTACAGCTCAGAAACAGGCCTTTTGGCCTTTCTTGTCTGTGCCGAACCATTTTTTGCCTAGTCCCACTGACCTGCACTTGGACCATATCCCTCCACACCCCTCTCATCCATGAACCCGTCCAAGTTTTTCTTAAATGTTAAAAGCATTTACCACTTTATCCGGCAGCTCATTCCACACTCCCACCACTCTGCGTGAAGAAGCCCCCCACTCCAATATTCCCTTTAAACTTTTCTCCTTTCACCCTTAACCCATGCCCTCTGGTTTTTTTCTCCCCTAGCCTCAGTGGAAAAAGCCTGCTTGCATTCACTCTATCTATACCCATCAAAATCTTATACACCTCTATTAAATCTCCCCTCATTCTTCTACGCTCCAGGGAATAAAGTCCCAACCTATTCAATCTCTCTCTCGGTAACTCAGCTTGTCAAGTCCCGGCAACATCCTTGTGAACCTTCTCTGCACTCTTTCAACCTTATTTACATCCTTCCTGTAACTAGGTGACCAAAACTGTACACAATACTCTAAATTCGGCCTCACCAATGCCTTATATAACCTTACCATAACACTCCAACTTTTATGCTCGATACTCCAATTTATAAAGGCCAATTTACCAAAGGCACTCTTTACGACCCTATCCACCTGTGACGTCACTTTTAAGGAATTCTGTACCTGTATTCCCAGATCCCTCTGTTCAACTGCACTCTTCAGAGTCCTACCATTTACCCTGTACGTTCTACTTTGGTTTGTCCTTCCAAAGTGCAATATCTCACACTTGTCTGCGTTAAATTCCATTTGCCATTTTTCAGCCCATTTTTCTAGTTGGTCCAAATCCCTCTGCAAGCTTTGAAAACCTTCCTCACTGTCCACTACACCTCCAATCTTTGTATCATCAGCAAATTTGCTGATCCAATTTACCACATTATCATCCAGATCATTGATATAGATGACAAACAACAATGGACCCAACACCGAATCCTGCAGCACACCACTAGTCACAGGCCTCCACTCAGAGAAGCAATCCTCCACAACCACTCTCTGGCTTCTTCCATTGATGTTGAATAAACCTGTTGGACTTTTACCTGGTGTTGTTAAACTTCTTACTGTGTTCTTCCATTGAGCCAGTGTCTAATCCAATTTACTACCTCCCCATGTATACCCAGCGACTGAACCTTCCTAACTAACCTCCCATGAGGGACCTTGTCAAAAGCATCTGGCATGCTTGCCTTCATCGGACAGGGCATAGAGAATAAAAGTTGGCAAATTATGTTGCAATTGTATAAAATGTTTGTTAGACCACATTTGGAATACTGTGTCCAATTCTGGTCACCACACTACCAGAAGGGCGTGGAGGCTTTGGAGAGAGTACAGAAAAGGTTTACCAGGATGTTGCCTGGTATGGAGGGTATTAGCTATGAAGAGAGATTGAATAAACTGGGATTGTTCTCCCTGGAAAGACGGAGGCTGAAGGGCGACCTGATAGAAGTTTATAAAATTATGAGAGGTATAGATAGGGTGAACAGTTGGAAGCTTTTTCCCAGGGCAGAAATGACAAATACAAGGGGGCACAAGTTCAAGGTAAGAAGTGAAAGGTTCAGTGGAGATGTGCGAGGGAAGTTTTTTTACACACGAGGTGGTGGGGGCCTAGAATGCACTGCCAAGTGAGGTGATTGAGGCAGTTACCTTAGCCACATTTAAGACTTATCTTGATCGACATGAAAAAATGGGGAATAGAGGGATATAAGCAGTTGGACAACGTGATCAGCGCAGGTTTGGAGGGCTGAAGGGCCTGTTCCTGTGCTGTACTGTTCTTTGTTCTTTGAAGTGGTGCAACCATTAAATTAAACCAGTTTTAGAACAGTCAACGGGTCACTAACGAGGTGGCATAATTTTAAGGTGGGGGGCAGGTGGTTTAGAGGGGATCTGAGGAAACATTTTTTACCCAGATGGTGGTGGGAGTCTGGAACGCACTGCCTGGGAGGGTAGTAGAGGCAGGAAACCTCACAACCTTTATAAAGTATATGGATGAGCACTTAAGATGTCTTAACATTCAAGGCTATGGGCCAAATGCTGTAAAGTGGGATTCGTGTAGAGTTAGTGTAGTTTTGTCAGTGCAAACTCAATGGGCTGAGGGGCTTATTCTGTATGACTTGATGTGTATTTTGTATTGTGATGTGCCTAACTTGGATATTTAAATAACCAAATGTATCCTTGTCACCTACTGTTCGATACTGCAGAGATTCCAGATATAATGTGATTGGAAATTATTAAGTAAAAAATTATTTCAGTGTAATTATAAATTGAAGTAATTACCTGAAAAGGTACAACTATTTTAACAGTCAGACCATCATGTGCTTTGCTGTTTGGAAAGCAGAGAGAGCTTAGTGGCAGCACTCTTTTTAAAAAAAGGGCTTGCATTTTAGTACCCGCTTGCGCAACCATAGGGCCTAAAGTCCCTTACACCCAACAGCATACTTCTGAAGTGTAGCCACTGTTATAATGTAGAAAACAGCAGTCAATTAATGCACAAGAATGTCCTACAAAGAGGAACGTGATCATATCAGATAATCTGTTTTTGTGGTATTGATTGAGAGATATATATTGGCCATGGTACTAGGAATAACCCACCTGCTCATCTTCAAAATAGTACCACAGGATCTTTTATATCTACCCTAGAAGACAGACAGGGCCTTGGTTAAAAGTCCGATTGGAAAGACAGCAACTCTGAGTGCAGCACTCTCCCGGTACTGCACTGCAATGTTAGTCTTTACTCATCATCTTCTGATTTGGATGCAAGAATGCTACCAATTGAGCCACAGCTGACATGGCTAATCCATTTCTGGGCAAGTTGTGGATTTGCCACCAGGAGACAATGAGAAGGTATCTGTGATCATGATCATTTTTACCAGGTAGGTTTCTGACAAATAATTCACACTCAAGATGCTGTCGAACCTGCAGATTATAGGTTGCAAGTTAAACAAAACACTTATATTGACCTTTGATAACTATACAGGGTTATGGATAGTGGGATCATGTTTGGGTTGTTCTATCAAAGAATTAGCATTTTAAAAAATTTGTTCATGGGATATGGGTGTCACTGATAGGACCAGCATTTAATGCCCTTGAGATGGTGGTGGTGAGCTACCTTCTTGAATGGTTGAATTGGACAAGTTGAGTGAGTGGGCAAATGCATGGCAGTATAATGTGGATAAATGTGAGGTAGCAAAAACAGGAAGGCAGATTATTAACTGAATAGCTATAGATTGAGAGAGGAGAATGTGCAACAAGACCTGGGCGTGTCCTCGTACATCAGTCGCTGAAGGTAAGCATGCAGGTGCAACAGGCAGTAAAGACAGATGGTATGTTGGCCTTCATATTGGAGAGGATTCAAGTACAGGAGCAGGGATGTCTTGCTGCAATTATACAGGGCCTTGGTGAGACTGCACCTGGGGTATTGTATTGCAGTTTTGGTCTCCTTATCTGAGGAAGGATGTTCTTGCTATAGAGCGAGTACAGCAAAGGTTTACCTGACTGATTTCTGGAATGGTGTGGCTGACAGTCAGACCATCATGTGCTTTGCTGTTTGGAAAGCAGAGAGAGCTTAGTGGCAGCACTCTTTTAAAAAAAAGGTTTGCATTTTAGTACCCGCTTGCGCGACCACAGGGCCTAAAGTCCCTTACATCCAACAGCATACTTCTGAAGTGTAGCCACTGTTGTAATGTAGGAATCTAGAATAGATTGAGTCAATTAGGATTATATTCACTGGAGTTCATGAGAATGGTGGCGGTCTCATAGAAACTTATAACATTGTAAAAGGATTACACAGGGTAGATGCAGGAATTATGTTCCCAATGGAATGGATGGGGGAGTCTAGAACCAAGGATCACAGTCTAAGGATATTTAAGGCTGAGATGGTAAACTTGTGGAATTCTCTCAAACAGAAAGCAGTTGAGGCCAAAACATTATGGGGGCGATTCTCCAAAAAAAATGCTAAGTGTCGAAT
The DNA here is from genome assembly GCF_964213995.1 of Mustelus asterias. Lineage (NCBI taxonomy): Eukaryota > Metazoa > Chordata > Chondrichthyes > Carcharhiniformes > Triakidae > Mustelus > Mustelus asterias. The sequence goes on from NC_135801.1 coordinate 171,337,633, forward strand.
TCGCATAAAAACTGGAGTAAATCCCGCTTGTTTTTCAGCGGGAGTTTAAAATGCATCTCTCACACTCTGTGCACTGCAGAGTGCCTCAGCGTGAATCACTCCAAAAATCAGGAGGCGGGCCTATTCCCACTGGAGAGACTGGCAGCATAGCACTGAGTGAGCCACTGCGCATGCACCGATCTGTCAGTGCTGAGATCGGCACATGCATAGTAGCCCCGCACTGTTGGCCTCATGATCACTGGCCAGCTGGATTGCTAGCGAGCCCCGCAACCCTCCATCACTGGCCTTGCGATTTCCCCACAGCCCAATCGCTGGCCTCTCGAACATGTCCGGGCCCCACCCTGATCGCTGGCCTCCCTCCCTCTGTCATTCAGCTTAGTTAGAGTGGCAGTGGGATGTGGGACCCCCTGCCCCCCCCCCCCCCCCGCCCAGCTCCCCACTGGTCTCTCTCCATTCCCACCCTCCACAGAGGGCCCATCCTTTTGGCACTGCCTGATGCCTGGTGGGCAGTGCCAAGGAGCCCGCTGGGCATGGCACTTTACTCCTTGGACAGTGTCAGGGCCAGGCTGGCACTGCCAAGATGGCATTGCCCAGGGGGCACCTCCCCTTACCGTCGGCCTTCTGGGGGGCCTCGATTGCCCCTCTTAACTCCACCGGGGTTCGGCCACTAGTTCCCCATTAGTGGGGAGTTACAGTAAACCCCGCCACAGTGAACCACTCCTGGCGGGGGGAGACGCTAGCGGGCCTGGAGACTTCAGTCCCGGGCCCACTAATTAAATGTAAATTGGATTTAAATAAGTATTTACATACATGACGCAATTATGCGCTAATTTCTGGGGTGGAGTTGATGACAACTGAAATCCGGCTGCCGGAGACTCGGGGAGGCCGTGGTGCCCAGCGGGGAGCCTGCAAAGTGGCCTCTGCTCGAGTCTCACGGTCTGCTGCTCTACAAAAGCAGCACAGCGGGATGGGAGAATCACCCCCTGTATGTTTTCAAGAAGGAGTTCAATATAGCTCTTGGGGCTAAAGGGATCAAAGTACATGGGGGGAATGTGGGATCAGCCTATTGAGTTGGATGATCAGCCATGATCATAATGAATGGTGGAGCAGGACAGAAGGGCCGAATGGCCTACTCTTGCTCCTATTTTTTACGTCTATGTTTCTGTGTGGTATAGGTATTTCCACGGGCTGTTATGGAAGCAGCTCCAGGAACAGAGACAGTGAAGGGATGGCAATATAGCTCCAAGTCAGTATAGTTTGTGTCTTGGAGGTGAACTTGCAGCTGGTGGTGATCCCATGCACCAGTTGCCCTTGTACTTCTAGGTCGTGGAGATTGCATGTTTGGAAGGTATAAACATGATGTGGAGATGCCGGCATTGGACTGGGGTAAACACAGTAAGAAGTTTAACAACACCAGGTTAAAGTCTAACAGGTTTATTTGGTAGCAAAAGCCACCTTTGCTTTTGCTACTAGGTATAAACATACCAGACGAATGGCTCCCTTTTGTGCTACAAATTGGTATGTTTGATCTGTAAGGAATCTAGGCAGCACTATGGGGAAAGAATATATAGAATTTCTGCTGGAATATCATTCTGATCAATCATAGAATCCACGGAATTCCTACAGTACAGGTGAAGGCCATTCAACATATCAAATCTGCACCGACTCTCCATAAGAGCATTCTACCCAGGCCCACCCATGCATTTACCCAGCTCAATCCCCTAACACATCTTGGGACACTAAGGGGCAATTAAGCATAGTCAATCCATCTAACGTGCACATCTTTAGACTGAGGGGGGGGAAACCGGAGCACCCAGAGGAAACCCACGCAGACATGGAAAGAACTTGCAGACTCAACACAGACAGTGACTGAAGACTGGAATCAAACCTGGGTCCCTGGTGCTGGGTGGCAGCAGTGCTAACCACTGTGCCACCATGCTGCCCACTGGCCTCAAAAACCCGCTTTCTTCACCAAGATCCCCATGCTTGTTCCCCATTAGACAATCGGGGCACATGACCCTCTTAATGTCAGTCCCTTAAAAGGGTCAGCTACTATATCCCTCCCCCTTTTAAGTCTCTTGTTGTACAATATATAAATAACCTATACAATTTCCAAAACAATAGCAATAATGAGCATTTTTTAACACAGTTTATCAAAAACTCAGCCTGTCAGGGGACTTTCTCTGGTTTACCTCAACTGGTTGAGGTTCGACTGTTGCGGTAATTTTGGTTGAACTTATTTCACTCGGACTCTCCTATGGAATTTGTGTCTCACTTTCCTCAGTGGGAGCAGTACTTTGGCCTGTCACTGGCTGATCAACCATTCATCCCTGGGACAAACAACAACACGACTCACTGGCACAATTGGACCAGAGGGTAACACTGGTTGTTGGGATGGCTCCCATCTCCTCAAATGATCTACGTGTTTCTTCATTAACTTGTCCTGCACTTTCACCTCATAAGACAGTGTCCTGGGCCACCATAACTCCTGAGACCCAATTGGTCCGCTTCCAAAATTCTTCACAAAAACAGGGCACACTATTTTAAATGTTCTTTCTACTTTTGATGAATCGGTGCTCATTCATCCTTTGTTCTGGCATCTGCATGGTTTCCCCAATGTACCATGCCTCGGGACATCCTTTCCTGCAGAACACCGCTCGACAATCACCAGGCAAGACTGTTCTCTTCCTGTTGGGGAGCACTTCAGCGGTCACGGGCATTCAGCCTCTGATCTCCGGGTAAGCGTTCTCCAAGGTGGCCTTCACGACACACGACAGCGCAGAGTCGCTGAGCAGAGACTGATAGTCAGGTTCCGCACATATGAGGACGGCCTCAACCGGGATATTGGGTTCATGTCACACTATCTGTAACCCCCACAACTTGCCTGGATGTGCAAAATCTCACTAGCTCTCCTGTCTGGAGACAATACACATCTCTTTAACCTGTGCTTAGTGCTCCCTCCACTCACATTGTCTGTACATTTAAGACTTGATTAGCTGTAAAGACTCACATTCCAATCATTATTCATGTAAATTGAGTTTGTGTCTTTGTGGCCTGTTTGTGATCAGAACTCCCACTCACCTGATGAAGGAACAGCCTGTTCCGAAAGCTAGTGGCTTTTGCTACCAAATAAACCTGTTGGGCTTTAACCTGGTGTTGTTAAACTTCTTACTGTGTTTACCTCAGTCCAACGCCAGCATCTCCACATCAAATTCAGAACTATCAGGCTCAACTTGGTTATTAAGCATCGACCCATTAGCAGCCCGGCTGGAGGTATTCCAGTCATAGCATGTGGGATGGTTCTATAAGCTAGAAGAAAACGTGGCACTTTAGTTTCAAAGGAAGCAGGTATTTCCTTCTTCATACCAGCCTTGAACATTTGCACTGCACGTTCAGATAGCCCTTTTTATGAAGGGTGATAAGGTGCTGTATGAATGTTTTTTATGCTATTGATGGCCATGAACTTCTGGAATCGTGAATGCTGTGGGATTGTCTGAGACAAGTACTTCTGGTAGGGCGCGGGTGGCAAAACAGTAGCATAGCTTCTCAAGTGTAGTGTGTGAAGTTGTGGACTTCATTTCAAATACCATCCATTTCGAATGAACTCTTACCCGTGACTGACCTGGCCATGGTGACTGACATGGGTGCAGGGGGCTGCTGAAATTTTATGCTGAAATTAGCACTGGTCACACTGTTTGACACCGCTTTCTATATCAGTACCAATGCGAGGCCACCGGATATAACTTCTCACCAGAATTTTCATCTTTGATGTACCCCGATGAGCACTATGCATTTCTTCAAGCAATAACCCTCTTCCTGGTTTGGGGGTGACCACTCTCGCTCCCCCAAAGGATGACACCATCCTCACAACCGAGCTCATGTTTCCTGAGTTGATATGGCTTCATTTCCTCTGAAACGCACTTATTCTGCCATTCATGCAGTATCATATGTTTAATCTTCAATAACAGAGTGGGTCTCTATGAGTCCAGTACTTAATTTGTTATGCTGTTACAGGTAAGGAACCCAGAAAGTGCAAAGCCATTACAATCCCTTACAGGATTAGAGGGGGTGGTGTTCTAAGAGAGATGACTTACAGTATCTGGATTGGCTATTTGAGCCCCTGGCTGCTGTTCAAAGGTATGTTCGTTATCCGACAAGAACAGTGCCCATCACTGTATTCTTATAGTGGCAATTGGTGGAATCACCTTGTCCCCCTTGAAAAGCCCTGGAAGCATCTTATGGACTTTTATGATGACTCCATATGGTGATGCAGTACTATCTTCTTAGAGGGGTCAAAATGCATTCATAAACTTGAAGATTGGAGCGATTGCTTAACTTGATTAAAAGCCTCTTTTTGTGGAATCTTCCATTATCAACTTTAACTCTCCTTTAATAACACATGTATCAGTGGGGTGGCACGGTGGCACAGTGGTTAGCACTGCTGCCTCACAACGCCAGGGACCTGGGTTCGATTCCCTGCTCGGGGGTCTGTCTGTGTGGAGTTTGCACATTCTCCCTGTGTCTGCGTGGGTTTCCTCCGGGTGCTCTGGTTTCCTCCCACAATCCAAAGATGTGCAGGTTAGGTGGATTGGCCATGCTAAATCCCCCCTTAGTGTCAGTTGGACGAGTTAGTGTAAATGTATGGGGATAGGGCTTGGGTTGGATTGTGGTTGGTGCAGACTCGATGGGCCAAATGGCCTCCTTCTGCACCTTAGGGATTCTATGATTCAATGTTGATAAATTTGGCAGGAACCACCCATAATAGTTGACCATCCCAAGGAAGGATCTGACCTCTGAGATGTTCCTAGGGGCAGGTGCCTCTTTAATCGCTTTCACTTTGTCCTCTATTGGGTGTGACCCCTGAACACTGTTAACCAAGATAAGTAAGAGTTTTAACAACACCAGGTTAAAGTCCAACAGGTTTATTTGGTAGCAAATACCATTAGCTTTCGGAGCGCTGCCCCTTCGTCAGATGGATATCTGCTCTCAAACAGGGCATACAGAGACACAAAATCAAGTTACAGAATACTGATTAGAATGCGAATCTCTGCAGCCAACCAGGTCTTAAAGGTACAGACAATGTGAGTGGAGGGAGCATTAAGCACAGGTTAAAGAGATGTGTATTGTCTCCAGATAGGACAGCCAGTGAAATTCTGCAAGTCCAGGAGGCAAGCTGTGGGGGTTACAGATAGTGTGACATAAACCCAAGATCCCGGTTTAGGCCGTCCTCACGTGTGCGGAACTTGACTATCAGTTTCTGCTCAGCGACTCTGCGCTGTCGTGTGTCGTGAAGGCCGCCTTGGAGAAAGCTTACCCGAAGATCAGAGGCTGAATGCCCGTGACCGCTGAAGTGCTCCCCCACAGGAAGAGAACAGTCTTGCCTGGTGATTGTTGAGCTGTGTTCATTCATCCGTTGTCGTAGCGTCTGCATGGTTTCCCCAATGTACCATGCCTCGGGACATCCTTTCCTGCAGCGTATCAGGTAGACAACGTTGGCCGAGTTGCAAGAGTAGGTACTGTGTACCTGGTAGATGGTGTTCTCACGTGAGATGATGGCATCCGTGCCATCTTAACCAAGATAAGCCACCTCATCTGCCTGGGAGGTGCACTTCTCTCATTTTAATTGTGCTCTAGCTTTCTGGAATTTGTTTTTACAACTTCATCCGAATTTGTCTAATGTTCCTCTTCGGTGGACCCTGTTATTATGACATCATCCAAATAAATGACAACTCTGGGCAAACCCTGCGGTAAACTCTTCATAGTCGCTGAAAGATGGCACAAGTCAATGAGACCCTAAACGGTAGATTGTATATTGATACAGCTCTTTATGTGTATTTAGAATGACATTAACTCTTGATGGTTCATCCAGTTCTAACTGTTGGTAAGTGTAGCTCATGTATAATTTGGTATATTTTCAGACCCACAGCCAACTTCGCATACAGATCTTCTCTTTTGGGGATGGGATACCTATCCAGTTTGTAGCCCCTGCAGATATGGATGGACTTGTCTGGATTAACTACTGGCACAATAGGTGCTGCCCACTCTGCAATTTGTACAAGCTTGATAATGCCCAAGTCTTCCAGTCATTTTAGCTCCATCTCTACTTTCTTACTAATGCATAATCTTGTTCTAAAAATCTTGCTGTAGCTCTCGGATCTACATATGTCCTAGCTTGCAATCCCTTGATCCTCCTCCCAAGTTGCACTTCAAATACTTTGTGGTGCTTCCTATTGACCTTATGCAGGCCACCTTCTTTCATCTTAAAGATCTCCAGACAATTCAGCTTAATCTGCTGGAGCCAATCACGCCTTATTAAACTCAGTCCTTGTCCAGACACCAGAGGTAGCTGTGCCAACTGCTGTCTGTAACTCACAGGGGTTGCAGCTGTTCCTACTATCTTCATGGCTTCTCTGGTATACATAGCGAGTCTTGCTGCAGTGTTCATCAACTTCAGGGGTTGAACTCTTTGTTTAAGATACCAGTTGGTCAGCTCATTCATAACAGTAGCTGATGCTCCTGTGACTACCTCCATCTTCAGATGTCGGCTGTTACAACACTACTGTGATAGAGACTGCCTTACTCGCTTCACCATTGCTTATTGTCATAACATTTCACTCCCCCACTGGACAATCGTCCATACTATGCACTGGAGCTGGATTATTTACTCTGCTTGTATTGGGCTGGCCCTCCTTGCTTCTACATTTGTGCCTCAAATGACCTTTTTATCCATAGTCAAAGCACTCTGCTCCTCTAAATCGACACACTTCTGGGGAGTCGAAGGCTTTGAGCTTTCCAATGAGAGGCATGACTGCTCCCTCTTTTTCAGGCTTTGATCAATCTGATTCATTCTGCAGTTTTGCAATGAGGTTCTCTTCCAATTCCTTGCTGCAAATCTCATTTACAGCATCGTTAATGTAGTAATTGAAAGGATTGGCGACCACCAGTTAGTTTGGGACAAACTATAATGGTTTATTTACAAGCAGATAAATACACAGAGTACTTTCACAATGTTAATACTTCCAGCTCTGGGATCAGTTGTGACTTCAAAAGCCCATGCTCTGCACCCAGATCCACACACTCGTTCTCCATTGGGTGATCGTGCCACATGACCCACCCAATGTCCACCCCTTTAAGAGGCCAGCAACTACAATAAGGGGCAGGTAGTATTGAGGAGGTGGGGAGGCTGCAGAAAGATTTAGACAGTTTAGGAGAGTGGTCCAAGAAGTGGCTGATGAAATTCAACATGGGAAAGTGCGAGGTCGTACACTTTGGAAAAAAGAATAGAGGCATGGACTATTTTCTAAACGGTGACAAAATTCATAATGCTAAAGTGCAAAGGGACTTGGGAGTCCTAGTCCAGGATTCTCTAAAGGTAAACTTGCAGGTTGAGTCCGTAATTAAGAAGGCAAATGTAATGTTGTCATTTATCTCAAGAGGCTTGGAATACAAAAGCAGGGATGTACTTCTGAGGCTTTATAAAGCACTGGTTAGGCCCCATTTGGAGTACTGTGAGCAATTTTGGGCCCCACACCTCAGGAAGGACATACTGGCACTGGAGCGGGTCCAGCGGAGATTCACACGGATGATCCCAGGAATGGTAGGCCTGACATACGATGAACGTCTGAGGATCGTGGGATTGTATTCGTTGGAGTTTAGGAGGTTGAGGGGAGATCTGATAGAAACTTACAAGATAATGAACGGCTTAGATAGGATGGACGTAGGGAAGTTGTTTCCATTAACAGGGGAGACTAGGACGCGGGGGCACAGCCTTAGAATAAAAGGGAGTCACTTTAGAACAGAGATGAGGAGAAATTTCTTCAGCCAGAGAGTGGTGGGTCTGTGGAATTCATTGCCACAGAGGGCTGTGGAGGCCGAGACGTTGAGCGTCTTCAAGACAGAAATTGATAAATTCTTGATTTCTCGAGGAATTAAGGGCTATGGGGAGAGAGCGGGTAAATGGAGTTGAAATCAACCATGATTGAATGGTGGAGTGGACTCGATGGGCCGAATGGCCTTACTTCCGCTCCTATGTCTTATGGTCTTATGGTCTTAATAAGGTTACCTGACTTTAAGATTTTTCTGTGTAATTGAAATATAGGTTAAATCTATATTTTAATACCTGTTAGTCTGAAAACATCGTCAGTTGATATTCTATTACAGAACTTGTCCCTTAAGAAGCCTTTTTGGTTTCTACTTATTTTATTTATTTGGTGTTCCCTGAATATGCACAACCATTAAAAATTACTTTAAAAAGTGAAGCAGATCTGCACCACAGATTTGTGCAAACATGCTTGTTTGAAAAATTATATAAGGCTTTCATCAAGAATGATTCTTGGCTTTATAACTAAGGGTAGACTTTAAATTGCTCTCCTTAACACGGTGACTAAGATGAGGAGAAATCTTTGTCTCAGAAAGAGAGTCTCTGGAACGCTCTTCTCCAAAAGGCAGTGGGAGCAGAATCTTTAAATATTTTTAAGGCAGAGCAGGACGCTGGATTTACAGTGGGGCTGAAAGGTTGTCTGGGGTACGCAGGAAATGGCGTTGAGGTTACAATCAGATCAGCTATGATGTTATTGAATGCCGGAGCAGGCTTGAGGGGCCAAGTGGCCTACTCCTGCTCCTGGTTCGTATGCTCGAATCAAGTTCAGAGATCAGCACTAATTCATGGTGCTGCCATTTTTATTCTAGTGGATGTGCATCTCATCACAGCCAGAATATTACTGGCCCAAGAAGTAGTTTCCATATTACCTGAAAAGTTATTTAGGAATGTTACACAGTATAATTCCCCATGGAGAGACACGGTCAGCTAATAGTAAAGAGGTTGTGAGCTTTAACTTGGTGTGTGCCTGATCCAGGAAAGCATTCCAATGTATCATTTCCATTTACTCATATTATACAGAAGCTCTTTTTGAGGCATAGGGCTGATCCAAGCATAACATTCCTCAGCAAATTAGTTATGTATTTACCAGGGTTTGACTGAGTCTGCAGTCTCTGAGCCTGGATATGTTACTTAGTAGCCGGAATCTATTGACTCAGAGCTTTTTTAAACCTGGAACTCGCTTATTTTTGCAGAATCTAGAGGATTTTTGTTTAATGGAACTCTATATGTATGGAAAGGCTCACTGGATTTGTTCCACTTCTTTTAGCCGCAAAAGTAAGATCCATCAGAACATAGAACGGGCTCAGAGAGACAAAAACATTTCTTCTTCTGTGAGTGTTGCTGAAAGAAGACATTTTGTCGAAGCTTTTTGTCTTGCACTCATCAGGACAATTGCAAGAATACCAATGTCAGGGGAAACAACAACTTTATAATGTATGAGAAGAGAGTGCTGATTGGTTGGCGAGTGGACTCTGATTAGAAGAGGCATTACCATTGGAAAATGCACCAGGTGACCGATGGTTAACTGCCAAGCATTGTTTGAAATTTAAACTAAGCAGCTTGACTTCTAGCAATGTTTTGACGAATGTATTTTAAAGGAAACATGAATAATTGTGGAAAGTGGAGGAAGTTGCAGAGATTGTGCAAAGGGTCAGGAAGTGGATTAGTTTTGGATTATGCTAGCAAAGAAGCCGGCACAAACATGATGAGGCAAATGGCTTCCTGTGCTGTGACATTCTATAATTCCAGGATAAACCCCAGTTACATCATGAAAAACAACAGTAGATTGTGGGCAGAATTTCCCAATAGCGATGCCAACTTCCTTGCGATCATTTGCCAAGTTACATTCTGGCATCTGAGAAACCGATTTTCTGCCAAACCATCTCAGGACACTGAGACCTCCTGATGATATACAATGGGGAAATTAACTCCATTTACTTCACACTAGCAGACGTTCCACATCTGGAACAAAATTTATTGCAGACCACAGGGTCTCACCTACTGGTTGGAAAGCTAGTGAGAGGTCCACATCACCCCCTTTGGGCAAGTCTCGCAGGTATTAAGTGCCTCCCAGCACTTAAGTGGTAGGCGGGCCTTTCCCAGGATGAAGGACCCCCACTCAGAGGCTGGCACCTGTTCACGACAGGCAGTGTTAGCGGGAGAGATGACAGCTGCTGGCAATGCACCCAGGGAAAGGATCGGAATTGCAACATCATCCCACCCTCTTCCGCCTGTCTGTGGGGAGGATTGAAGGTGAGCGGGGAACCTCCTTGAATCTGTTGCGTAAATTATTAAAGTAATGATAGATAATTAAGAAATGTTTTAGCTCTTATTTCTGGATTTCCCAGCTGGGGAACCTGTTTTCCAACCTGCCAATAACTATCTAGGGCAGTGGTGGGTAACCTGCAGCCCGGGGTTCTAAATGTGGCCCACAAGGTATTTTGTTGACCATTGTCCACACATAGAGTTGCCACATTCCAATGGCTTCCATCCGCAATATTTGATCCAACCGGTATGACTGAATTGATATGCACGTAAAGCAAGGGAAAATGAAGTGAAGTGCAGGCTGATTATGCACAACATTGACTGTGAGAACCATGCACTCCGTCTGCACCCACGGTTATACTTGGAAGTTGATAGTTCTAAGAATATGGATGAAAAGGCATTTTCTAAAGCGGGAAAATGTGTTATGAATTTTTTTATTCATTCATGGTGTGTGGGCATCACTGGCAAGGGCAGCATTTATTGCCCATCCGTAATTGCCCTTGAACTGATGATTTTAAAAAAAGCATATGAGTTGCTTTGGTTTACAAATAGTCATAAAGTTTTACAGCACAGAAAGAGGCCCTTTGGCCCATCTTGCCTGCGATAGCCATCAAGCACCTATCTATTCTAATCCCCTTTTCCAGCCCTTGGTCCATAGCCTTGTATGCTATGGCGTTTCAAGTGCTCATCTAAAATGCTTCCTAAATGTTATAAGGGTTCCCGCCCCTACCACCCCTTCAGGCAGTGAGATCCAGATTCCCACCACCCTCTGGATGAAAACATTTTTCCTCAAATCCCCTCGAAATATCCTGCCCTATATTTTAAATCCATGTCTCTCGTTATTGCCCCTTCGACTAATGGGAAAAGTTTCTATCTATCTATGTCCCTCATAATTTTGTACACCTCAATCAATTCCCCCCTTAGTCATGGCTGCTCTAAGGAGAACAACCTCAGCCGATCCAGCCTCTCTTCATAGCTGGAACACTTCAGTCCAGGCAACATCCTGGTGAATCTCCTCTGCACCCTTTCCCAATTTGAACTCGGTCTCCAGGGCATTACCCTGGCCCTCTGGATTACTAGTCCAGTGACAATACCACGATGCCATCGCCTCAGGCCAAAGAGTCAGGATAAATGGATCATTTTCAGTTTGACAAACTGTATCTAGTGGGGTGGCACAGGGACCAATGCTGAGGCTGAAATTATCAACAAATCTTTCACCACTTGAGGATCTGAAATGGAGAAGGGACAAGGATTGTGTTATGGTGAGGGGAAGGGAGTAAGTAAGAAGTACATTCTAACATCATCCAGTGCTTGAAAGTCAAAAGAGAGTTAAGTTAATGTGAAAACGACAATGAGGATATCCTTCACTGAATTCCACCTCTCCTGGTGGTCATCACCTCCCCAATGGCTCTTTCCAGAATTGGGTTAGAACATACAGATTGCCTCTCCCAACCCGGTTAGTTCCTGCTGCCTCCAGTTGTGAGCAAGAGAGAGGGAAATGTGTCCATGAATATTATACAATCTGTTTGAATGTTATGGCCACCCTGTGCGCACAAGTTGTGAGACATGAGTGTGAGGCTTGAACAATGCCGATAGTGAGGTGAAAGCACATTATGGAGGTTCCAGCCCTAACCAACATTCCCTTGAGGTTTTTTTACGTGGCCTTGCACACACAGCAACTTATTGGTGCTGACTTGTGTGCAATGATCCAGGAGCTCGGGGCTGCTGCATAGTTGCATAGCTTAGAGGAAACCTAATGTAAAAAAATTGGAGCGGGGGTAGACCATACAGCCCCTTGAGCCTTCACCATTCAATACGATCATGGCTAAACTTTGGCTTCAACTCACCTTTTCCACCCACTCCCCATATTCCTGATTCTTTGAGTAATCCAAAATCTGACTATCCTAGCCTAAAATGTATTCAACAATGGCGCATCCACATCCCTCGTGGGTGAAGAATTTCCAAAGATTCACAACCCTTTGAGTGAAGAGATTTCTCCCTACTCAGTGCTAAATAATCGGCTCCTTATCCTAAGACTGTGCTCCTTTGTTCTAGCTTCACCAGCCTGGGGAGCATTGATGCTGACTGATGATTGTTAGTAAGTCAGTAATGCGTGTGCTGTAACCTAGTGGTGCAGTTGGTAGAATACGGCATTTCTTGACCACTCATGTGAGGTCATTAAATTGGTTCTGGCATAGCATGGTGTTTCTTGGGGGTTACACTCTTGGAATTAACCGCCGCAGCTATCTGTACCCACTGGTTTCTCATCGTGTGACTGGAGGGCTTCCTTCCACCCTGATGAACAGGACATGTCCAAAAGATGTGCTGGTTAGGTGTATTGGTCATGCTAAATTCTCCCTCAGTGTACCCAAACAGACACCGGGGTGTGGTGACTAGGGGATTTTCACAGCAACTTAATTGTGGTGTTAATGTAAGCCGACTTGTGACACTAATAAATAAACTTTTTAAAAATGGTCTCCTTCTTTCCACCACCTTTACCGAGACTCCCATTGTGGTGTCAGAAAACCTAGTGCCTACTGTCTCTTATGGTTAGCCAGTCTTCTCTCTTTCACAGATCAGATTCAGTTGCAGAACAAAATCCTCTTGTCTGCTCCAACCACAATTCACTTCCCCTTTAAGAGATTCTGGCTAGCTCTTAAGTAGTGTCAGTGTGCTATAAATAGTGCATGATCCTGGCCTTATTGAGCCTTTTTTTTAGTCATTCATGAGACACGGGCATCACTGGTTGGACTAGCACTTATTACCCATCCCTAGTTGCCCTTGGAGGACAGTTGAGCGTCAACCGCATTGCTGTGGCTCTGGAGTCACTTGTAGGGCAGACCGGTTAAGGATGGCAGATTTCCTTCCCTAAAGGACATTTGTGAACCAGATGGGTATTTCCGACAATCGACAATGATTTCATGGTCATCAGTAGATTCTTAATTCCAGATATTTTTTATTGAATTCAAATTCCACCATCTGCCGTGGCGGGATTCGAACCCGAGTCCCCAGAACATTAGCTGAGTTTCTGGATTAATAGTCTAGTGATAGTATCACTAGGCCGTCGCCTGCTGCTGATGCATGTAGCTAATGAACTAGGAGCGCTGGCTCCATGCAGCAATCAATATCATTGGCAGGCGGCATGAAGTTGGCATGATGCTTGCAGTCCACTCAATGGGTCAATCACACATCCCAATCCTCGTGCCCATTTTCGGGGGCTAACCAATTCATAGCCAGAGACGGGCAGGTCAGTAGAAGGGTTTGAATACGAGAACGTCAACCTTAAATCTATGGTGTTGGGGGACCATAAACAGAAGATTGAAAAGGTGTACTCATCCCTCCTGGATATAGCACTTAGAATTTTGCAATAATTCAGCAGCTTGTCTTTTTTAAGTGTGTTCCTAATGGTTTCACATTTCTCAGGGGCAGAATTCATTACGGATGCTCCCATCCTACATGACAGTCACGTTATGAGTAAAAGTAACCTGAATTATTAATGCCAATCTCTTTTCCAAAAAATCACGGCCCTCCGCTGTGACTTTACTTCTTACCTTATTAAGCACCTCCCCACCCCCATCAAAGCTCTCAGGAATGCTAAAGCTTTAAGCTTTAGTTAGGTTGCCGTGGAACTCGTAAAAATGAAGAAATGCATAAAGGATTCATTTTTTGACTGTAAAAACACATCATTATTTATATTTTGCTGCTCAGAAGTTGCGTAAGATCAGAGATGAGTAAAATAAACCTTCGGTGTTATTTAGGAAAATTTAAAATCTCTAGGTTTGTGAATTAAAACATGATGAATGTCTCCTTTTATATTAAATATGTGTCAATCTGTTGGATTTGTAGTTTAAAAGAAGGAAGCTGTACTTGTTACAGAAATGTCTATATTTACTCCTTTTTAAAAAATATCTTATCAATCTCATTTGGATACATTTTTACCTAAAATTGAAATCTTGAAATTGCAGATATAAAATGTAACAAAGTTCTGCAAGCCCCTTAGGATGTGCTGGGAGAATAATGAAGATATCACTCCAGGTATAGTGTTTGATGATCATCCATTCTCTATATATTATGAACTCAACATGCTGTCTACCTCTGTCTCATCAATCTCCTGACTACACTTGCCTGTCACTTGCCTTAGTATTTGAGCATTATTGAGGATTATTGCCCATCAAACTTGCTTTGACATCTTTGATGTACCCGCGTGGCAAGCCCAGTACATTTATTCTCACAGCCTAAAGTGTCACAATGTCCAGTGCATCTGGTATCGCGTTTTGGTTCCCACACATCGGGTGGAATTCTCCCTTTAAAGTTTAAAGTTAGAGTTTATTTATTAGTTTCACAAGTAGGCTTCCATTAACACTGCAATGAAGTTACTGTGAAAATCCCCTAGTCGCCACACTCCAGTGCCTGTTCGGGGACACTGAGGGAGAATTCAGCATGGCCAATGTACCTAACCAGCGCGTCTTTTGGACAGTGAGAGGAAACTGGAACACCTGGAGGAAACCCACGCACACATGGGAAGAACAAACAAACTTCACACAGACAGTGACCCAAGCGTGAATTGAGCCCAGTCCCTGGCGCTGTGAGGCAGCAGTGCTAACCACTGTGCCACCCATTTTGAGGCTAATCATAGAATTCCTCCAGTGCAGAAGGAGGCCATTCGGCCCATCGAGTCTGCACCAACTCCAACAGAGCATCTTACCCAGGTCCTTCCTCATAACCCCTTGTATTTACCTCACTAATTCCCCTAACCTACACATCTTGGGACACTTAAGGACCAATTCAACATGGTCAAACCACCTAACCAGCATGCCTTTTGGACTGTGGGAGGAAACTGAAGCACCCGGAGGAAATTCACACAGACACGGGGAGAACATACAGACTCCACAGACAGTCACACTTGGCTGGAATGGCGGTACCTGCACCAGATACTGCACTTGGAGCCTCAGAATTCCTGATTTGTCAGCTGATTTGTCTGCCAACCCTCAGCTGGCGAGTTCGAAGGTTCTGGTGCCATGGCGGGGGTGCTGTGCGGGGTGAAGCTGGGGTGGGTGGTAGCCTCATGAAGGCTAGGGTGCAATGTAGAGGGGTTCTGTGCAAGAAGGGAGCTAGGGAAGGGCAAACTCTAGGGGGGCAATATAGATGATTGGCTGTGCAAAGCAGGAAGGGTGAGGGCTCACAATGGCGGGCAGAGGGACAAGGAGGTGGGTGAAGAAGACATACAATGGAAGGCAGAAGGAAGATGGAGGGGAGGGAATCTGGACCCGACACAGGCTGCATGAATAATTCACAAACAATGGGGTGTCAGGGCTAGAACGTGTATTACTGGAAGGCAATGCATGCAGACTGCAGATTATGGGGCGGGGGCCTGTTAGTATGGCACTTTAGGGGTTGTTCACACAAACACTAAACAGGTCAGGGCTGCAGTGCTTTGTGAAGGTTTGTGTAGTCCTCTTTGGAACTGGGAACAATGTCCGAGCTCCTGTTTAAGTTCAGGGGTTGGCAGACGGAAGTCAGAGAGTGCAGACATTCCTGCTGTAAAATGGAAAGGAGTCACAAATGACAGGCAGTCCAGGGGCCATGTGAACCTCACAATCTGAAGTCAGAGATAGGAGACAGTGCAGGAGAGCAGCGGACATACAGCAGGGGCAATCGTTGTGAGCATGGTGTACTCCAGAGTGGGACAGGGGCTCCAAAGTAAAAATACACAGCTTGGTGTGCAGGGCTGTCCAATACTTGATGTCCCTGGTTGTGGCGGGCTCTGTGCTGGGCAGCAGAGGGTGTGGTGATGGTCCAAGGGGCAAATGCAGCCTGTAGAGAGGAAACAGATAACACAGTGGGAGATACGTGAAGCTCTTAGGGTGGGGAAGGTAAGTGACAGTGCACGTAGCTTCCAGATGGGGTGGGTACTGGTCTGTGGGACGAATGGGCTTGTGGGGAAGAGTGTGTCAATGTCCATCACCACAATGACGGAGTCCAGTATGAGAGAGGGAGGCTGCAGAATAACGGATGACGTCTCTAATAATAAAAACACAAAATGCTGGGAAAGCTCAGCATGTCTGGCAGCATCTGTGAAGAGATAAACAGATTTGATGTTTCAAGTCCCATACGACTGTTCTTCGGAGCTGGAAATTCAGAGGCGGTATCTCTACCTGCACATCATGAGGTTCCAGATAAATCAGAGGCACACAGACAGTGAACGAGGGAGGGAGGGAGGGTTGAACTCTGTCCTGTAATAAAGGTGTAACACCACCACTCAGCTAAAATGGCATAGAACATAGAACATAGAACATAGAAAGCCACAGCACAAACAGGCCCTTCGGCCCACATGTTGCGCTGATCATATCCCTACCTCTAGGCCTATCTATAGCCCTCAATCCCATTAAATCCCATGTACTCATCCAGAAGTCTCTTAAAAGACCCCAACGAGTTTGCCTCCACCACCACCGACGTCAGCCGATTCCACTCACCCACCACCCTCTGAGTGAAAAACTTACCCCTGACATCTCCTCTGTACCTACCCCCCAGCACCTTAAACCTGTGTCCTCTCGTAGCAACCATTTCAGCCCTTGGAAATAGCCTCTGAGAGTCTACCCTATCCAGACCTCTCAACATCTTGTAAACCTCTATCAGGTCACCTCTCATCCTTCGTCTCTCCAGGGAGAAGAGACCAAGCTCCCTCAACCTATCCTCATAAGGCATGCCCCCCAATCCAGGCAACATCCTTGTAAATCTCCTCTGCACCCTTTCAATGGCTTCAACATCTTTCCTGTAATGAGGTGACCAGAACTGCGCGCAGTACTCCAAGTGGGGTCTAACCAGGGTCCTATAAAGCTGCAGCATTATCTCCCGACTCCTAAACTCAATCCCTCGATTAATGAAGGCTAGTACGCCATACGCCTTCTTGACCGCATCCTCCACCTGCGAGGCCGATTTAAGAGTCCTATGGACCCGGACCCCAAGGTCCTTCTGATCCTCTACACTGCTAAGAATGGTACCCTTCATATTATACTGCTGCTTCATCCCATTGGATCTGCCAAAATGGATCACTACACACTTATCCGGGTTGAAGTCCATCTGCCACTTCTCCGCCCAGTCTTGCATTCTATCTATGTCTCGCTGCAACTTCTGACATCCCTCCAAACTATCCACAGCACCACCTACCTTGGTGTCGTCAGCAAACTTACCAACCCATCCCTCCACTTCCTCATCCAGGTCATTTATGAAAATGACAAACAGCAAGGGTCCCAGAACAGATCCCTGGGGCACTCCACTGGTCACTGACCTCCATGCAGAGAAAGACCCCTCCACAGCCACTCTCTGCCTTCTGCATCTTCCAAAATCGGAAGTATGTGTGTTCTCCTTGGGAGGGTTATGATGAAGTATGAGAGGACTGCTAAACTGGACTCTGGGGTTGCATCTTGTGACGCATACTCACTTGTTGGTGCCACTACAGTGGACAGGGTCCAGGTCAATTCTGCGGGACTCAGAGCTTGTTGCCCAGGAAGGAAGAGCAAGCCAGATTTCTAATTTTGTGCTTTGCAACTCAATAGATTCATGCCAAATTGTGGAAGACAGGAATGCAGCCTCGGATAGTGAAGCTACAGTGAAGGGGGCACCAAGCTGCATCAATTGTGCCGTCCCATCAGTGAAGGGGAGTCACAGGTTAACAATTAATGCAATTCGTCAGTGGCCAAATGGGTTCCATTCATTCGCCAGGAGCAAATGAAAGCTCATAGTGAGGCTGACTCAATGAGTGGAGTTCAAAGCCACACTGGTTCAATGAAATAATTCACAAGTTCTCACCGCCCCCACTGCCCCTCGTTATCCCCCAATGGATTCCAGATGTTGTATCTGTGGAATGGACGATTGCTCACCCTAATGTGTGCTAGAGTCCCAGGTGGAAGGTAGCATGAGGAACAATGTGATCTAAGGTGTCCAACTTCTCCCATAGGTCTCTCATTCACACCCTTGGTTTTAGCACCTTTTAACCATTCTGCTCTTCAATATATCTTTTCAGACATGAAAATAGATTCAGTGATCCAGGAAGCTTTCATACGATTCCCCATTCGTGGCAGGAGGTGAAGGAGGGAAACAGTCTGTGCACACAGCTCCAGCAGGGGGCACTGCCTGGCAGACCAGGCCAGGGAGAGTGTGAGCATCAACAGGGCAGAGACCCAGACTGCGGAGATGACTGGCAACACCGTGGGTCTACTGTCCACGAATACCCTTTCTACAATGAGTGAGAGGCAGTTCAGAGCAAGGCTGCGATAGTCCAGCGATCTGGTCCACCACATACACCCCGTGCTCCGAGAAGACCTGACACCATGTGGGTTTGGAGGCTTCTCACTGCCAGTGACCCTGAAGTGACAGGAACACTCAATTTCTTTGCCTCTGGGTCTTTCTAAGGAGTGAGTGGGGACCTGTGCAGCATTTCATAGTCAGCAACACATCGGTGCACTCAGGAGGTAACCAATGTCCTTTATAGGAGGGCCCATCATTATGTGAACTTTGCTGTGGATGAGGATAACCAGGCACAGAGATTCACAGGCCTTTCAGCTATCTCTGGGTTCCCAGGGTGCAGGGAGCAATAGACTGCACCCATGCAGATACAGGCACCCTGGCAGCAATCCTTGATGTTCATTAATAGCAAAGGCTGCTGCCATTTCCGACAATATGCAATCGCTGTGTGACCATCAGAAGCACATCCTGCATGTGTGTGCACGGTTCCCTGGGAGTCACCATGACTCCGACATCCTCAATCACTCCCAGGTGCCTGGGATCTTTGAGGGGCCAGAAAGTCTGGGGGGTTGGTCGCTGGGGGATCAGGGCTACCCATTTAAACAGTGGCTATTGACTCTGGTACATCACCCTCAGACTCCAGCTGAGGAAGGTATAACGCTGCTCACATCACCACACATTCCCTCATAGAGCAGATCATTGGACTGCTGAAGATGCGATTCAGATGTCAGTACTGCTCAGGTGAAACATAGAAGATTCTTGGGGGGTTAGACAAGGTAAATGTTGGGAGGATGTTTCCACTTATGGGAGTGTGTAGGACCAGAGGGCAGAGTCGCAGAATAAGGAGAATGCTATTTACTGCAGATTTGAGGAAGAAATTCTTCTCTGAGTGGAGAATCTTTGGAATATTTTACTCCAGGAAGCTGTGGAGGCCGAATCCTTGAACATTTTCAAGGCTGAGATCGAAGGGTTTTTATTAACCAGTGGGGGAATTGAGGGTTATGGGGAGAAGGCAGGAAAGTGGACTTGGTGAGTGTTAGATCAGCCATGATCTTATTAAATGGTGGAGCAGGATCGAAGGGCTGAATGGCCTACTCCTGAGCTTATGGTCTTAGGTGGCTCTTTGCAATATGCACCGGAGAGGGTTGGCCGCATGGTCGCAGCTTGCTGTGCCTATCACAATCTGGCTATGTAGAGAGGTGAGTCCCTGCCAGAGGGTGAACTGGAGGAGGAAAAGCCCTCCTGGAAGATGAGGCAGGTGCAGGAATCCAGGGGGTTCCTGAGGGACAACATGATGTCATGGAGGAGGGGCAACGTGGCAGGCATGCCTGTGATACCCTCATAGCTGACAGGTTCCAGGGGGAGTAAAACCAAGTCCGATCATCAGGAGACATCTCCTCTGGCACTCCAAGCCGTTTCTTGACTTCTGAAGGAGTAGCCGAACCATAGCTGAGAGGACGGGTTCCACATTCACAATTGGGCTTTGAAAGTTAGTGAAATGCAAATTAATACAAATCAGTTTGGTCGCTTGGACTAGTTATAGTGGGATGAAGAGGACATTTCCATGTTTTTCATGGGATTGGGGATCAAACCTGTTCTAGGGTTGACCATCAGATCCCTGATGTGGGGTCATGAACTGGGCTCACTGCCTCTGATGTATTCTCCATTCTGACTGGAAGCAAAGACTGCCAATCAAACTGACTGGTTTGTAGAATTGTCAGTGACTAAAGAGGCACGCTGTGCATTTAAAATATATGTTTCAAACCCCACAGTATATGAAGAACTCCAGAATTCCACCTTTCCCTTCCATAATTGCACGCTTGTTAATATCCCAGATTTTGAAAATCAATAATGATTCATGCTGGGGATGGGGGGTGGGGGAGATGCATCGGAGGTAGACACTACAGTGTTAAGCCCTTTAATTATATTATGATTTATTTAAAAGTATGTATATCTGGGCGTGAACTTGATCACGTCACTGCCGGGGTTGGAGTGGGGGTGGGGGGGCAACTCGGAAACTCAAGGTTTGTACGCAATTTATCACAGGAATCTCCCACACAGCAAACACAGCCACTAAATTGCAACCCTTATGTACTCTTCGCAACTGATTTTCCTACCTATCTTAGTATCATCATCAAATTTATATATTCATTCAGTCCCTTCATCCAAGTCATTGATATAAATTGTAGAAAGTTGAGGCCCCAGCACCGCTCCCTGTGGCACTTCACTCATTTTTTTCATAACTGGAAAAGACCATTTTTCCCACTTTCTGCTCCCTGTTAGCTAACCAATCCTCTATCCTTAAGCTGAGATGTGCGCCCTTTGGGACTATGATGTGAACTATGGTAGCCAAGTTCCGCACGCATGAGGACGGCCTCAACCGGGATCTTGGGTTCATGTCACACTGCATGTAACCCTCACCATTTGGTCTGGGCTTGCAAAATCCTACTAACTGTCCTGGCTTGAGATAATTCACACCTCTTTAACCTGTGATTATCCCTCTCTCCACTCGCATTGTCTGTACCTGTAAAGACTTGATTACCTGAAAAGTAATCTGAAAAGATTACCTGAAAAGATATAATCATTATCTTGTAATTGAGTCTGAGTCTATTTATGCCCCGTTTGTGAAATCAGCTCTCCACTCGCCTGATGAAGGAGCAGCGCTCCAAAAGCTCCTGATACCAAATAAACCTGTTGGACTTTAACCTTCTTACTTTGGGATTATATTATGGAGCCTGTGCTGGGTTCCGCTTGTATCCAGAGCTGTTGATTTCTGGAATGTTCTGGCATGTAAATGACATTTATCTGCTTAGTTCCTTTGGAATAGAATTGGTTGGATCGAGTACAATTTCTGTATAACATTCAGTACAATTTCTTTAAGTACATCACAGAACATGATATATTGTAATTCCTGGAACCTGTTTGCAAATATAGATGACTTAGGAATTGTGACACTCCTGGAGGATTGCAGCAGTCACTGTTAATGAATGTAATTGTTTAATAATTCACCATCTCATTTGCTCTGAGGTAGAAAGTATAGACATTGATACATTAAAGAAGTGTACTCGATGATGAACCTATCATCTTTCATAGATTCCCAGAAAGGCTGTAGCCATTGAGGAGCCCATCAAGCCTGTATATATTTTCTGTAAGAGCACGTTATATTTTATTTTTAAATTCATTTATGGGATGTGGACATCGCTGGCTAGGCCAGCATTTATTGCCCATCCCTAGTTGCCCTTGAGAAAGTGGTGGTGAGCTGCCTTCTCGAACCACTGCAGACCATGCAGTATAGATACACCCAAAGTGCTGTTAGGGAGGGAGGTCCAGGATTTTGACCCAGCAACAGTGCAGGAACAGTGATATATTTCCAAGCCAGGATGGTGAATGGCTTGAGGGGGGGGACGGTGATTCTGCGTTGTTGTGTGTTGTGTGCCTTGTAGCTCAACCCCCACTATTCATACCTGTAAAGATTTGATTACCTGTAAAGATTCACATTTCAACCATTCTTCACATTCCAATCTGTAATTATCTCGCAATTGAGTCTTTGTCTCTATATGCCGTGTTTGTGAAACCTACCTCTCCACTCACCTGATGAAGGAACATGATTCTAAATAAACCTGTTGGACTTTAACCTGGCATTGTGAGACTTCTTACTATGCCCACCGTAGTCCAACGCCGGCATCTCCACCTCTTCTAGATGATAGCAGTGGTGTGTTTGGAAGGTGCTGTCTAAGGAGCCTTGCAGCGCATCTTGTAAATGGGGTGCCACTATGCATCGGTGATGGAGGGAGCAAATGTTTGTGGAATGGATGCCAATCAAGAGGGCTGCTTTGTACTGTATAATTTTTCTGAGGACCAATTCTGAGGAATTCTTTGTGCAGTAATTCCGAGGGCCAATTTTAATAGAAATCCAGGGAGATATTGGAGGTGGGGAAACAGTGCTGCTAATTAATAATTTTGCATCAAAATACTGATCAAGTCCTGCGATCTCCCACTCCCAACCATTCATATCTCCATTTGAACCCAGTACCCATGCAGAGACTGGCACACTATTTGGCGCATGGGGGGATCTCTCTCAGAAAGGTGGCAGATTTGTACCCCTTACGCAAGAGAGCGATTAAATAATCACACAAATGAGCCTCAGAAGCAAGTGTAATAGGTAAAAATAAAGTGACTGATTCTTTCGAAGCTGCCCCATCCGTTAATTATTGGCTTAAATGCTGGTTAATGTGTTTGAACTATTATGCTTAAACTCAGCAATTCATTTACTAGGTTGAATGCACATTAGGGTGAATAATTTCCAAAATCAGGTAGTTCACCCGAGCAGTTATTTTTCCCTCTGAGCAGTAATACAGTGCAAATCCCGACTGCTGGTAGCACAGCCCAACCCAGGGATTTTCTGGATTAAGGCGGCCACATTTCAGACTAGTCACGCTGCTTAAACGCGATCAATTTAAAGGTCCACACTGGCCCATTAACAATGTAAGTGACAGATTATTTGATCATGGGAAGTAAAGCATCTTGAATTGGAAGGCCTGTACACAGGGACTCAGATATATTTAAGCTGCAAATCTGGCACTTCAATTATTCCAAAATTATTATCATTACAAGCCACTGCAACTATTTGCTATTTATTGACCTTTACTAAACACCCGATGAGACAACTCCCATCCCTTTCCACAGGCGTTTGTTGAGCAGATTGCTGTTTGAACAGTGAATAAAGCTGAGGCAATGACAATGTTTGACGGCTATTTTGGTTAAGCAGTTATTTTGTCGGCAATGCTGCTGATGATGTCTGGACACTAGCGCCGGAATTCTACCGCCCCACTCCGCCACGGGAATCGGAGCAGGTGAGAGGTGGATAATGAGATGGCCCATTGACCTGGGGCGGGATTTTACGGTCCTGGGACAAGCGAGGCCATAAAATCCTGCCCCAGATCCTTTAAATGGCAGAGTGGCATCAACACCAGACTGATTCCTGAGACGGCGGGACTGATGAGGAGAGATTGAGTCGGTCAGGATTGTATTCACTGGAGTTCAGAAGGATGAGGTGGTGGTGTGGGGGGTGGGGTGGGTGGTTGTGGGGCAGCGGTGGGATCGCATAGGAACCTATAAAATTCTAACAGGACGAGACAGGTCGATGCGAGTGGTGATGATCTGGAATGCACAGCCTGAGAGTGTGACAGAGGCACAGTCGATCGTGGCTTTCAAAAATAACCATGTGAAGAGGGAAAGCTAGCAGAAGCACGGGTAAAGGGTAGGGGTGGGATGAACTGAGCTACTCTTGCAGAGAGCGAGCATGGACATGACAGACCAAATGACATCCTCTGTGCTGCGACCATTCCATAATTCTATGATTTGAGAAAGGCAGGGATTAATCAAGGACTGTCAACATTGATATGCTAAGAGAAGGTCGTATCTGACTGAACTGATAGAATTTGAGGGAGGTAACAAGGAAAGTTGATGAGGACAGTGTTGTTATTGTAGTCTACATGAACTTTATCAAGTCTTTTACCACAGGGCAGCTTGACCATAGAAACATAGAAACATGGAAACATAGAAGATAGGAGCAGGAGGAGGCCATTTGACCCTTCGAGCCTGTTCCGCCATTCATTACGATCATGGCTGATCATCCAACTCAATAGTCTAATCCTGCATTTTCCCCATAACCTTTGATCCCATTCACCCAAGTGCTATATCCAGCCGCCTTTTGAATGCATTAAATGTTTTGGCATCAACTACTTCCTGTGGTAATGAATTCCACAGGCTCACCACTTTTTGAGTGAAGAAATGTCTCCTCACCTCTGTCCTAAATGGTCTACCCTGAATCCTCTGACTGTGACCCCTGGTTCTGGACTCCCCCACCATCGGGAATATCCTCCCTGCATCTACCCTGTCTCGTCCTGTTAGAATTTTATAAATCTCAATGAGATCCCCCCTTATTCGTCTGAACTCCAGCGAAAACAATCCTAACCTAGTCAATCTCTCCTCATACATCAGTCCCGCCATCCCCGGAATCAGCCTGGTAAACCTTCGCTGCAATCTCGCGAAAGCAAGAACATCCTTCCTCAGAAAAGGAGACCAAAACTACACACAATACTCTAGGTGTGGCCTCACCAAGGCCCTGTATAATTGCAACAACACATCCCTCGCTCCGGTACTCGAAACCTCTCGCAATGAAGGCCAACATGCCATTTGCTTTCTTTATCGCCTGCTGCACCTGCATGCTTACCTTCAGCGACTGGTGCACAAGGACACCCAGGTCCCACTGCACACTCCCTTCTCCCAATTTACAGCCATTCAGGTAGTAATCTGCCTTCTTGTTTTTGCTTCCAAAGTGAATAACCTCACACTTATCCAAATTATACTGCATCTGCCATTGATTTGCCCACTCACCCAATCTGTCCAGATCATTCTGAAGAATCTCTGCATCCTCGTCACAGTTCACCCTCCCACCCAACTCGGTATCATCTGCAAACTTTGAGATGTTGCATTTTGTTCCTTCATCCAAATCCACCCCATTAGTTACTGCCTGCCAATTTGAAAAGCATCTATTCTCTGCCTACTCTCTGCCAACCAGTTTTCTATCCATCTCAGTACATTTCCTCTAATCTCATGCACTTTAATCTTGCACGATAATCTCTTGTGCGGGACTTTGTCAAACGCTTTCTGAAAGTCCAAATATACCACATCTACCTTGTCAACTCTACTAGTTACACATTCAAAGAATTCAAGCAGATTTGTCGAGCATGATTTCCCCTTCATAAACCATGCTGACTCTGTCTGATCCTGCCACTGCTTTCCAAATGCTCCGCTATAAAGTCCTTGATAATGGATTCGAGAATTTTCCCCACTACCGATGTTAAGCTTACTGGTCTATAGTTCCCTGTTTTCTCTCTACCTCCCTTTTTGAATATTGGAGTGACATTCGCTACCCTCCAATCTGCAGGGAATGTTCCAGAGTCTATAGAATCCTGGAAGATGACCACAAATGCATCCACTATTTCTAAAGCCACTTCCTTAAGTACTCTGGGATGTGGATTATCAGGCCCTGGGGATTTATCCGCCTTCAATCTCATTAATTTTCCCAGCACCATTTCTTTACTAATATTGATCTCCCTCAGTTCTTCCCTCTCACTAAACCTTGCATTCAGACCAGAAATGCAAAGGCCAGTGAGAGAAGATGGCTGAGAGGAGATTTGATGGAGGTGTTCAAAATCATGGGGGTCTGGACAGAGTGGATAGAGAGAAACTGGGGCAGGATTTTATGGCCTCGCTCATCCTGAAACCGTAAAATGCTGCCCGAAGTCAGTGGACCTTTCCATGGTCCGCCCCTCACCCGCCCCGAATCCCGTGGTGGGTGGGGCGGTAAAGTTCTGGCCACTGTTCCCACTCATGACAGAATCGAGAACGAGAGGCCACAGATTTAAAGTAATTTGTAAAAGAAGCAATGGTGATATGAACAGAAACTCTATTACACAGCAAGTGGTTAGGCTCTGGAATGCATTGCCTGAAGGTGTGGTGGAGGCAGGTTCAACTGAAGCATTCAGAAGGGAATTAAACTGTTATCTGAAGGGAAGAGTGTGCAGGGTTTTGAGGAGAAGGCGGGTGAATGGGACTAGGTGAGTTGCTCATTCACAGAGCCAGTGCACACACAGTGAGCCAGATAGCTTCCTTCTGCACTGGAACAATTCTGTGATTAAAAATCATGCTCATTTTAGGGATCCTGTGTAATTTCTTGGGGTTGATGATCAGACATGTTGGACGAGATTCTCCAGCCTTCCAGCCACGTGGTTCCCGCCGGCGGGAGGTGGCGTGATGTTTGTTAGCAGCGGGATTCTCTGCTCCCGCCACTGCCAATGAGAATTCCCATTGACATCACCCCACACTGCAGGAAACCCACAGGCGAGCGTGCGCTGCCGGCGGGACCGGAGAATCCCGCCGGCATGAACGGCTGGAGAATTCCGGTCTATCTTTTTACTTGGTTGTAAAGTTTGAGTCCAGTCTAAGAAGTGGTAATTACAATTCACTTACTCTGATGGGACTGGGTAGGACGTTGGGTTAGCGCACTTTGACCCTTCACCTTTTGGGACTTGAACTTCAATCAATCTCTGACAGAAAGAGCAAACTTAATTTCGCGGATAGGGACTAAGTAGCGCGATTTTTTTAAAAAGCCTGTTCTTCGTCTCTGGAAACTAGCAGCTGGGATTGAGGGGTCTCTGGTTGAATTGCAAACACTGCATTTGATATAACCCAGTCTGGGATCAGCACTTATCCTGTTTACATTGGACAAACCCCAGTTCCAGCTTCAAAATTGATTAATTTTGGTATTCAATGATGAAAGTACACTTTCTCAGTACTTGCAACACTATATTCTGCACCCTATCCTTTCCTTCTCCCCTATTTACACTATGAATGGTATGTTCTGTCTGTATAGCGTAAGAAACAATACTTTTTACTGTCTCCCAATACATGTGACAATAAATCAAATCAAACTTATAGGAAAAGAGCAAGAGAAACTGAGACGGTGGAGAAGAGAGCTCAAGTATAGTTTGGAGACAAAAGTCAAGTGATTAGGTCTCTGGTGTGCCAGCAATTTGTCAGTGGAGGTTGTGCCTGTATTTTGCTGTCAGCGGTAGGAGTGCAAAACAAAACAATGTGACTGAAGTAACCTCCGAGCCCCATTAAGAGTTTGGTAACTGTTGTCGGATATTGGATTGATGCGCATCAATTGGACACGAGGCACGAAGCTTCGGTAAAAGAAGGCTTTTATTAACTAACAATGGAACTAACAGAACTTTAACACACTATCCCAGACTGAAGAGGTCCCGCCCGAGCAGGGGGTCTTATACCTCTCCCAGGAGGCGGAGCCCGACTGGGATGTGCCACAACAGTAACAACCACAGGTGTATCAATCCCACCCTAGCCCAACAACAACATTAGAACAACCCAACAACAACATTAGAACAACCCAACAACAACATTAGAACAACCCAACAACAACATTAGAACAATCCCACAGTGGGAACCAACGATGGTTCACCACATGGATATAGTTCAGAAGGTCCAAAGAATGCTTTGTAGTCATACGTAGGCTGACTGTAAATCTTTACTGTCTCTTAGAACTATACAGTGAAGGGTACAAGCTAGGAGCTGTCTCTGTGCTTGCTGGTACACACAGCTCTGTCCAACACGAGACTGATCCTGGGCATGGGTCATGTGCTCCCTTCCATCGGTATGGGTGGTACTGAGCGCAGTCCCACATTAACCCGATATGTGCCAGATCGTTCTGCTACAGCGACCAACATTTAGCATCTGTGTGAGGGGAAGTTGAGGATCCAGAAAGACGTTTCTGTTGGCTCTCCAATGGAGGATTGGTGTCACATGGGAACAATAGGTGGGAGGGGGAAGCACAATGTCTCGAGCGCTGCTATCTCAGTGTAACAGCAACAAGGTGTTTTATAAACTACTCAGCACGATTTTAGGCAGTGTACCTAGCTGTTAAATTAATCATCATTTGTGAAGTCATTAAGCCTCAGGTTTTCCATTTTCATGAATATAGCAGATGGCAGGAAATTTGGAAACTAGTTGCTGGCAGAGGATTGCATCTCACTGAACTGTCAGAACTCACCATCTTTAAACACAATAGCCTTCACTCTATTTATTTCCACAGTAAGAGTAAAGGGCATGTTTTTCTGGGTTGGACTCTTGGTTGTTCAAAGGAATTATCCATTATTGAAAGAATGAAAGAATTTACCTTTAAATAGCAACATATCACAGCCTCAAAATCCCAATCAGCTTCACGCGGGTGACTGTGATAGCCAGATAGAACGTGCTGTAAATGAGGTGAATGGCCAGTTTGTGTTTTTATTTTTGTTGTCAAGGTGCAGGTGATGTTGACAAGACTCCATTTATTGTCTTTCTCCCCCCCCCCCCCCCCCCCCCCACTCCCATCCCCCAAGTCCCTCAACCATTGTCACCCTGCCAGGTAAGTGGTGGGTCTCACTGTAGTTCTTACATAAACATAGAAACTAGAAGCAGGAGTGGTGACTCTGTGGAACTCTTTGCCGCAGGAGGCTGTGGAGGCCAGGTCATTGAGTGTCTTTAAGACAAAGATAGATACGTTCCTAATTGATAAGGAGATTGGGGTAATGGGAAAAAGGCAGGAGAATGGGGATGAGAAAAATATCAGCCTTAATTGAATGGTGGAGCAGACTCAATGGGCCGAGTGGCCTAATTCGGCTCCTATGTCTTATGGTCTTATGGAATAGGCCATTCGGCTCTTTGAGCCTGCTCCGCCATTCATTTTGATCATGACTGATCATCAAATTCAATATCCTGATCCCTCCTTCCCCCCATATCCCTTGATCCCTTTGGCCCCAAGAGCTACATCTAATTTCTCCTTGGCCTCAACTACAATCTGTGATAATTTCTCCTCACCTCAGTTCTAAAAGGTTTACCCCTATCTTCAAACTATAACCCCTAGTTCTGGACTCCCCCCACCATTGGGAACATTCTTTCTGAATCTACCCTGTCTAACCCTGTTAGAATTTTATAAGTTTCTATGAGATCCCCTCTCACTCTTCTAAACTCCAGTGAATATAATCTTAACCGACTTAGTCGCTCCTCATATGACAGACCTGCCATCCCAGGAATCAGCCTGGTAAACCTTCGCTGCACTCCCTCTATAGCAAGGACATCCTTCCTCAGATAAGGACACCAAAACTGCACACAATACTCCAGGTGTGGCCTCACCAACACCCTATACAATTGCAATAAAACACCTCTATCCCTATTCTTAAATCCTCTCGCTATGAAGAAAACTTTCTTTTAATAATATAAATACTTAGATTAGCATTTAAAGGTGAAAGTTCAGGTGCATGTTTTTGTTTTCTGTCCTTCAGTATTGAACCTGCTGCCTATCTGTGTATTTTCTCTGTTTTACTGACAGAAAATGTTCTTGTTATTCACACACTGTAATCCACAGGCATGCTGGCAGCAGCCTGAGCTTGCAGGGCAGCAAGTTGCAATGGAAGCTGCAACATCAGCCATCAAAGTTGAAGAGACATTTGAAGTAAATCACAATGCAAGTTCCTCAAATTGGAGATTGGAAACCCTTTTGAGGAAGACTTTTTTTAGTGAGACTGGATGGTCTACAGGGTGACAAACATCAGGATGGGTTGTTCAAAAATCCATGGAACAGCTTTGGTAATATCTGCTGTTGGAAGGAATGAACAAACTGAGTATTCAGAGACCATGTAGAACTTCAACAAAAACGGCTTTATTCAACATGCATGTGGGAGAGCAGAACTCATTGCTGTAATTGCAGCTTTCTTCCGAGCTATTCTACTAATCATTGATTCTTACATATTCTTATACTTTTTTGCATTACAAAGTGCTACATTTACAATAGGTCATCATATTGTTACTTTGAATTGGTTACAGTTCTGTTTTTGATCACATTATACGGATCCATTGACCTGTGTGCTTCAGCTTTAATCATTTTCAACATCTCTGTTTACAATATCAAAGCGTTGTGTTTGTCAAACTGATATGTTAATTGTCCCATCTCGCTGATGATATTTAATTAGTTTTCCAGAGGCACAATGGTTCCTCTAGATATTGTGGAGCCTTGATAAGATATCAATCCTCTTATTGTTGCTGTAACTTTGGAAAGATCTCACCTCGGGGGTGACTGTGTTAGTGCTGTCTGGAATATGGTAATTTGTCGTGTCTGCCGACAGTGAGTGTGAATACTACAGTCAGGCTACCTGTTTAACCCTTTCCATTCATTCCTCTCCTGCTGCAGCCCACATTCCCTGAGGTTTCCCGACAACATCTGCCATTTACTTTGGAGTGTGGTGTAACAGTTTACCTGTTAATTTATATGTACCTCATATTAAGTATAAGATAGTTATTATACATTGTTTATCTATCTATATATATATAAAGATGTTGGTGGAGGAAATGAATAGTGTGATTTGAATCATTTTTTTCTGTTGACATTGTGATTTTTCCAACCTTTTTATCTGGTTAAGCTTTTTTGAGTGTTTCAAGTTTCTGTGAATCTGTTCAGTAACTTTACACAATTTCTAAAAAAAAATTAGAACCTATCAAGCAAGTTTCACTCTGAGATCTGACTTGTCCAATTTTAACATCAGCTGGGATTGTATCATTAGTAAGAAGTCTCTCAACACCAGGTTAAAAGTCCAACAGGTTTATTTGGTAGCAAAAGCCACTAGCTTTCGGAGCGCTGCCCCTTCGTCAGGTGAGTGGGAGTTCTGTTCACCAACAGGGCATATAAAGACACAATATTGTGAATAGAAGTCCCACTCACCTGAAGAAGGGGCAGCGCTCCGAAAGCTTTTGCTACCAAATAAACCTGTTGGACTTTAACCTGGTGTTGTGAGACTTCTTACTGTGTTGACCCCAGTCCAACGCCGGCATCTCCACATCATTGTATCATCAGAGCATTTAACTGGGCCATAACACATGGTATCAGCGATGCTTCACATGACTCCATAAATTGGGTAGGCCCAAGGGCATGAGACCCAAGCCCCGCCCCATATGAAATACCACCAAACAAACTGAAAGGGCTGAAAACACAAGGCAGGAGCAGCCATTTTGAGATGCTTGTGTGATGATGTGAAAATCCACCATATTCACCCCAGCAGGGTGTGGTTTCAGTGTGGCAAAGCTGGACATTTCCAGCATTTCTGCAAATCCAGCCATTTTAATCAAAATCGAAGACCAACAAGTATTTATAAACACATTCATTCCTTGGGCAGCACGGTGGCACAGTGGTTAGCACTGCTGCCTCACAGCGCCAGGGACCCGGGTTCAATTCCCAGCTTGGGTCACTGTCTGTTTGGAACAAAGAACAGTACAGCACAGGAACCAGCCCTCCAAGCCCGCGCCGCTCCCTGGTCCAAACTAGACCATTCTTTTGTATCCCTCCATTCCCACTCCGTTCATGTGGCTATCTAGATAAGTCTTAAACGTTCCCAGTGTGTCAGCCTCCACCACCTTGCCCGGCAGCGCATTCCAGGCCCCCACCACCCTCTGTGTAAAATACGTCCTTCTGATATCCGTGTTAAACCTCCCCCCCCTCACTTTGAACCTATGACCCCTCGTGAACGTCACCACCGACCTGGGAAAAAGCTTCCCACCGTTCACCCTATCTATGCCTTTCATAATTTTATACACCTCTATTAGGTCACCCCTCATCCTCCGTCTTTCCAGTGAGAACAACCCCAGTTTACCCAATCTCTCCTCATAACTAAGCCCTTCCATACCAGGCAACATCCTGGTAAACCTCCTCTGCACTCTCTCTAAAGCCTCCACGTCCTTCTGGTAGTGTGGCGACCAGAACTGGGCGCAGTATTCCAAATGCGGCCAAACCAACGTTCTATACAACCGCAACATCAGACCCCAACTTTTATACTCTATGCCCCATCCTATAAAGGCAAGCATGCCATATGCCTTCTTCACCTATGGAGTTTGCACGTTCTCCCGGGTTTGCGTGGGTTTCCTCCGGGTGCTCCGGTTTCCTCCCACAGTCCAAAGATGTGCTGGTTAGATGCATTGGCCATGCTAAATTCTCCGAACAGGTGCTGGAGTATGGCAATGACGGGATTTTCACAGTAAATTCATTGCAGTGTTAATTTAAACCTACTTGTGACACTAAGAAATAAACTAAACAAAGCCATGGAATAGAAAGTGCAGAAAACAACGGCCCTATAGAGTTATGAACGGAAGTTAATCCAGACTACTGGGCACCGCCAGAGAATCCCGCCACTGTGAATGGCTGGAGAATTTGGACCTGGTCAGTTACAGGTACAGGTTTGAGGCTTCAATACGTTTTTTATAATTGATACTGGAGCAGCTGTTAACATATTAGAAATTACCTAGACAGGCTTCAGTCAATGACCCTTTATCCATCAGACAACAAGTTAGAAGGTCCAGTTAGCACTCACCTTCCAAATAAAGGCAGAATTATTGCTCCTTTAACTACAAAGGGTGACAGGTCATTGATTCTCTCTATGTTCAATGTACAGCCTTTATTGAGTGGTGATGTTGGCATATTTCTAGAAATCCTAGATGAACCACACACTCCTGTTCATTTGAATGACTCACTGCGCTCTGTGTAACAGCCTTCCACCTTTTATTTAGAAGCAATGAAATCATAGAATCATAGAATCCCTACAGTGCAGAAGGAGGCAATTTGGTCCATCAAGCCTGCACCGACCACAATCCCACCTAGCCCCTATCCCTGTAACCCCATGTATTTACCCTGCTAATTCCTCTAAGGGGTAATTTAGCATGGCCAATCAACCTAACCTGCACATCTTTGGACTGTGGGAGGAAACCGGAGCACCCGGAGGAAACCACGCAGACATGGAGAGAATGTGCAGACTCGGCACAGACAGAGACCCAAGGCTGGAATTAAACCCAGGTCCCTATCGCTGTGATGCAGCAGTGCTAACCACTGTGCCTCCAGAAGCCGAGGAAGTTTATACAATCAACAGCAAGTTCCCTCTCTTTCACAGAGACACCGTCCACTAGACCCAGGGCAGATAAAGAATCCCTCAGTCCTTCATGAAGTAGGGCCAGAGCTAGAGGATACAGAAGGCACTGCAGCAGACAGTGACTATCTCGATGGTACATTCCTAGAGTGAATGTCAATTGCCACCCATACCTCAGTCCCAGCTCAATGGCTACCTTTGTTTCAGAATTGGAGGTCAACACAGAAGCTACGGCAGAATCTTTAGCACATCTGAAGCTGTCTCATCCCAAAGGTGATTGTCTACAAGAAGTTTTCCTCACTACAAAAGATGATGCTGTCCTGTCTCCATATTCTCAGCAGTTCTTCCCATTGCCCATAATGGAGCAACCTTATCCAGAGAGAATTGTGGCTGCCTTACCACTGCCTGCAGAAAGTAAAAGGTCCTCCCAGAAACTTATTGGGAAATCATCTCTCTTTTTTATCCTGATAATCTGACAGGAAGTTGATTGTTTTTTCCTCCATTGTCTAAGTTCATTGAAATCTCAGATCTTCAACATATTTTCAGTCTTTGTTACTGCAGTAGGTGATACAGCTGTGACAGTCATGGTGGCACAGTGGTTAGCACTGCTGTCTCACAGCGCCAGGGTCCCGGGTTCAATTCTGGCCTTGGGCGGTGGTGCGGAGTTTGCACGTTCTCCCCGTGTCTGTGTGAATTTCTTCCGGGTGCTCCTGTCTCCTCCCACAGTCCAAAGATGTGCAGGTTAGGTGGATTGGCCATGCTAAACTCCCCCTTAATGTCAGGGGGACTAGCAGGGTAAATATGTTGGGTTACGGGGATAAGACGTGGGTGGGATTGTTGTCAGTGTAGGCACGATGGGCCAAAAGGCCTCCTTCTGCATTGTAGGGATTCCATGATTATTCTATGAACTTTATCAGATATCAGCAAATTATGTTTTTGGGCCCTGCTGATGCATGTAGCATTCATTCAGATGAGCGAGCAACGTAAGACACATCTCATTTGTGCCTTGTAGATTGTGGAAGGAGTCAGGAAGTGAGTCGCTTACTGCTGATTTCACAGCCTCTGACCTGGTCTGATAGCTATCATATTTCTCTGTGTAGCCCAGTTCAGTTTCTGGTCGATGGTCACCTTCGGGATGTTGATGGTGAATGATTCAGCAATGGTAACGCTGTGAACTTCAGATGGAGATAGTGAGATTCTCTCTTGTTGAAAATGGTCATTGCCTGGAACTTGTGTGGCACGAATGTCACTGGAAACGCTTTTTAAAAATTACACACTACATGGATTTAAAACCTTACGTCATCTGGAGAAACCTCAACTTCCTCGTTTCCCTTCTCGCTGGGAAGTCCTGCTCCAGTAAATACCAGGGCCGTACGGTCTAATTGAAAGTTAGTCACTGTGGCGTGTTTTAAAAAGCTAAGTAAGTCTTCCTTTTTTTTCCAGACAAATGATTCTCTGCAGCTTTCTGGAAACAGCTGTCCATTGCTATTAAAGTTAATGGTGTCATCAGCAATGTGGGGGTCATGCACTTTGATCTGAGGACAAGAAATCTGAATACTTTCTGAATGGAGAGAGACAAGGAGCAAAAGGATTTAAATGCCATCACTATGAACTATTGCACAGGCTAATAGCTTCGTCATCTGTCATTATTTCTAATATTTAACAATACAAATGTAGATCAGCTGAAACTACCTCTGTTTTCCCCACATATAATTGAATAGTGGAACAAGATTCAACTGCTGGAGGCAATGCCCACCATCCAGGAATCTGACTGCAACATTCTCATGATAACTCCAGCCTTAGTTATTGCAACACCATTCACAGAATCTGCAGGTTCATCTTGTGTAACACCGTGAACATATCCACACACCACCACCCTATTGATTTGCTGTACATCTTTATCCCACTTATTTTCTGGATCCTTGCACGCCGATCACATCATCCCTTTGGCTGACAGGTTGAAGTGTGATTTGATTTGATTTATTATTGTCTCATGTATTAACATACAGTGAAAAGTATTGTTTCTTGCGCGCTATACAGACAAAACATACTGTTCGTAGAGAAGGAAACGAGAGAGTGCAGAATGTAGTGTTACAGTCATAGCTAGGGTGTAGAGAAAGATCAACTTAATGCAAGGTTGGTCCATTCAAGAGTCTGACAGCAGCAGGGAAGAAGCTGTTCTTGAGTCGGTTGGTACGTGACCTCAGGCTTTTGTATCTTTTTCCCAATGGAAGAAGGTGTAAGAGAGAATGTCCGGGGTGCATGGGATCCTTAATTATTCTGGCTGCTTTGCCAAGGCAGCGGGAAGTGTAGACAGAGTCAATAGATGGGAGGCTGGTTTGCGTGATGGATTGGGCTACATTCACGACCTTTTGTAGTTCCTTACAATCTTGGGCAGAGCAGGAGCCATACCAAGCTGTGATACAACCAGAAAGAATGCTTTCTATGCTGCATCTGTAAAAGTTGGTGAGAGTCGTAGCTGACATGCCAAAGTTCCTTTGTCTTCTGAGAAAGTAGAGGCCTTGGTGGGCCTTCTGAACTGTAGTGTCGGCATGGAGGGACCAGGACAGGTTGTTGGTGATCTGGACACCTAGAAACTTGAAGCTCTCGACCCTTTCTACTTTGTCCCCGTTGATGTAGACATGGGCATGTTCTCCTTTACGCTTCCTGAAATGAGGTGGGATGCCGGTGTTGGACTGGGGTGGACACAGTAAGAAGTCTCACAACACCAGGTTAAAGTCCAACAGGTTTATTTGGTAGCGCTGCTCCTTCATCACTCACCTGAGGAAGGAGAGAGGAATTCTCAGAGAGAACTGGTTAAATTTACTGCGCTATGTTCAGTGAGTGCAGTCAAACGTAAGAAGGCAAACAAGAATCCAGAAAATAAGTGGGATAAAGATGTACAGCAAATCAATAGGGTGGTGGTGTGTGGATATGTTCACGGTGTTACACAAGATGAACCTGCAGATTCTGTGAATGGTGTTGAAATAGCCAAGGCTGGAGTTATCATGAGAATGTTGCAGTCAGATCACTGGATGGTGGATAGTGATAGGGAGGAAAAAAACACACGCACATGCACACACTCACACATGCACACACTCACACATGCACACACTCACATGCACACACTCACATGCACACACTCACACATGCACACACTCACATGCACATGCACACACTCACATATGCACACACTCACATGCACATGCACACACTCACATGCACATGCACACACTCACACATGCACACACTCACATGCACATGCACACACTCACATGCACACACTCACATGCACATGCACACACTCACACATGCACACACTCACATGCACATGCACACACTCACATGCACACACTCACACATGCACACACTCACATGCACATGCACACACTCACACATGCACACACACACATGCACACCCTCACATTCACACACACATGCATACGCACACATGCACACACACACATGCACACACTCACACTCACACATGCACACACTCACACATGCACACACTCACATTCACACACACATGCATACGCACACATGCACACACACACATGCACACACTCACATATGCACACACTCACACATGCACACACTCACATTCACACACACATGCATATGCACACATGCACACAAACACATCCATGATCAGATCAATACGCACGCACGTAGAATTACATTTTGGGCTGCATCCGAGAAACACATATCAATCCAGAAAAAAACATCTCCATTAACATCACTGATGTGACTTTAAGTCATTTCTCATTGCACTTGTAATATTCATTAAAATGAATGAATTTTGTTTAATTTTTAAACTCCTGGGAGCCACAAAGCTGCTGTAATGCTCAACAACGGTAGCTCTCCGCCTGACCTGCCTCTTTGCAGGAACTCAGAGTTGGACGCCCCAGTGCTGAGCTGGTGAAAATCATGCCCCGCGCAAGGTCACGAACATCACCTCTGAAATTCAGTGTGAAGCTGCCTAGAGAGGGGAGATCAACATTCTCAATTCTTTAGCAATTTAACAACCTACTGCATATGAAAGATAATTTTGCTTCTTCTTCCCCAGTGGCACAGTGCTGGAGATAATGAGCCATAAAGCCTTGAAAGGTCCCAGGTTCGATTTGAGGTGTGCCGGAATGGTGAGGGAGGGGGTGGGGCAGACAGTGGGCTATCCCGAGGCTATCCCTGTTCCCTAGTATCCCGAGGCTAGGGAAGGGAACTGTCAGCCTTCTAATAAAACCTGCTAACCTCTGCTCGGGTACATGTGTGTGTGAGAATGGCGAGCCAGGTTAGAACGTGTTGGGTTGTGCTGTCTCCCCCTACCACCACCCCCCCACACTCAAAATCCTCTTAGCCTCAGGCTGGCACTCAGAACCTGGAATTCTGTGGTGGTTTACCAGTTTCCTGTCATTGGATGACTGGTGTAATTCCCAATAAAAGGTGCAGACCACCATAGCCCACCAGAAGGCTCGGAGATCAAATTTCAAATCTTCACTGGGTAGGATTGGAACATGATTAATAGAATAAATTAACGCTGAATCCCCTCCCTAAACATCATTGTGGGTCAACCCACAGCACATGGACTGCAGCGATTCAAGAAGGCAACTCACTACCACCTTCTTGAAGGCAACTAGGGATGGGCAATAAATGCTGGCCAGCCAGCGACGCCCATGTCCCATGATTGAATAAAAAAGAAAGACACATCTGTGTACGATACTGGATGATTACTGGTGCCTGCGAAATTGCATCCTGGGAAAGGACCTCAGCAAGGCACATATATGCCAGCAAGATCCATTGACCCCAACGAAGAGCATGTACTGTTGTGGGCAACAAATATCCCAGGCATCTACCCAAACAGAGGCAAGTTATAGAGTCCATAGAATCTCTACAGTGCAGAAGGAG
Organism: Mustelus asterias; assembly: GCF_964213995.1. Taxonomy (NCBI): domain Eukaryota; kingdom Metazoa; phylum Chordata; class Chondrichthyes; order Carcharhiniformes; family Triakidae; genus Mustelus; species Mustelus asterias. The sequence goes on from NC_135801.1 coordinate 171,375,454, forward strand.
ACCATTCGGCCCATCAAGTCTGCACCAACCACAATCCCATCCAGGCCCTTTTCCCGTAACCCTTCATACTTTCCCCGCTGAACCCCCTAACACCAGGGTTAATTTAACATGGCCAATCAACATAACCTAACAAGGAGCTGGCTTTTCCGGCCGCACTCGCCCCAGGACTGGAAAATCCTGCCTGAGGTCAACAGACCTTTGCATGATCCGTGTCCAGCCTGCTACAATTCCCGTGGTGGGCGGGACAGGAAAATGCCCCCCCAACCCCGCACCAGGAGTGCAAGGGGCAGGTACATTAGGAATAAGCAATCTTTACTCCGAGCATGTCTTTGGAAGGTAGACCGTTCAGGGTAGACCATTTAGGATGGAAGTGAGGAGACATTTCTTCACCCAGAGTGGTGAGTCTGTGGAATTCATTACTACAGGAAGTAGTCGATGCCAAAACATTGAATGTATTCAAGAGGTGGCTGGATATTGCACTTGGGGGTAATGGGATCAAAGGTTATGGGGGAAAAGCAGGATTAGGCTATTGAGTTGGATGATCAGCCATGATCGTAATGAATGGTGGAGCAGGCTCGATGGGCCAAATGGCCTCCTCCTGCTATCTTCTATGAAGACACAGAGCTAAACAGAGAGAAAGATAGCTGAAGAAAGTTCAGTTATAATCTAAGATGTTCTGAGAATGTGAAACAGTTCAGACATTTGCTATCAATAACATTATACACTAGCTACCAGTTTATAAATTATGGAAATTCCTTAATAATACAGCTTGTTTAAATGATTCATACTTTGCACTCACTGGGCTCATGGTTATGCTGTCGTCAAGTCAGATGGTCCAATATAGCAATGTAATAATTCATTGATAACACAACAGCAAGTTCCAAATATACTTGTGTTAGATACGTCAAAAGATAATTATGGATGAAGGGAGGCTTTGGTGCATCTTAGCTCATTCATCTTCGCTTCCGACGGTGTCCAACTGTCTTTTAAATTACAGGAAGTTTTGCTTCCACTGAATTACCCAGAAATGTGTTTCAAGTGTTGATTACTCTTTTCCTGAGGAACAACCTTCCAATTGAAGTTTGAAATTTTGCTTTTTACTGTGGCAGCACAGTGGTTAGCACTGCTGCCTCACAGCACCAGGGACCTGGGTTCAATTCCAGGCTTGGGTCACTGTCTGTGTGAAGCTTGCACGTTCTCCACATGTCTGTGTGGGTTTCCTCTGGGTGCTCCAGTTTTCCCCACAACCTTTGATCCCATTCACCTCCAGTTTGGAAGATATGCTGGTTAGATGCTTTGGCCATGCTAAATTCTCCCTCAGTGTACCCGAACAGGCACTGGGATGCCTAGGGGATTTTCACAGTAATTTCATTGCAGTGTTAATGTGACATTAAATAAATAAATAAACACTGGTTTGAACCTGTGTTCCTCATAACCCTGGATCTCTCAAACTTTAGCTGGTTGGACATCATTATTTCCCTTTATACTTAGCCGTGTTGAATTTAATCCACTATTGTTTCACCCACTTATACATTTCTTTCTTTTTAAAACCTTCATCAGACTATAGTGTTCCCTTCACTTAATATCATTGTGCCTCGAAGCAGTCACTAGTTTTGAGTTTCTGGATTCTTATAGAATCCCTACAATGCAGGAGGAGGTCATTCGGCCCATTGAGTCTGCACTGACCCTTTCTGACAGAGTGTCTTTCCAGGCTCTTTCCCCCACCCTATCCCTGTAACTACACACATTTACCTTGGCTTATCCTATACATCTTTGGACACCAGTGGCAATTTAGTATGGTCAATCCACCTAACCTAATTCAAATTGTTGATGCAGATTAGAGACAATGATGAACCAATACCAATCTCTGGAGCAATCCAATTATGGTTTTCCCCAAACTCAGCATCGCTGACCACTTGCTGCTATTTTCTTCTTCATGTACATTTCAAGCTGTTACCTTGAAACTCCACTGCCTTAATTTATGTAAAATACAAAACTTTGCCAAATGCTTTCTGGCTACATCACTAGGCCTAACACTTTCTGCAGTTCACCTATGTTTCTTTCACTTTCTGCAGTTCACTTCGTCAGAAAAAGTCAAGGGAAATTTGTTGACTGTTTTATTACCTTTTTAATTTAATATCCATTTTAACTGGGTTCTTTTGTTGTTTGCGTTTGATCAACGTGGGAAGGCGATGGTCTAGTGGTATTATCATTACCTATTAATCCAGAAACTCAGCTAATGTTCTGGGGACAAGAACAGAAAATGCTGGAAAATCTCAGCAGATCTGACAGCATCCGTGGAGCAAGAATAGAGCCAATATTTTGGGTCTGGATGACTCTTTGTCAGACGGTCCCCTAATGTTCTGAGGGCCCGGGTTTGAATCCCGCCATGGCAGATGGTGGAATCTGAATTCAATTTTTAAAAATCTGGAATTAAGAATCTACTGATGACCATGAAATCATTGTCGATTGTCAGAAAAACCCATCTGGTTCACTAATGTCCTTGAGGGAAGAAAATTTGCCATTCTTCCCTGGCCTATACATGACTCCAGAGCCACAGCAATGTGGTTAACTCTCAACTGCCTTCTGAAGTGGCCTAGCAAGTCACTCAGTTTCAAGGGCAGCCAGGGCAATAAATGCTGGCCAGCCAGCAATGCCTATGTCCCATGAATGAATTAAAAAAATGTGAGAGATATGACAATTGGAGAATGGATCACTTTCCACTTTGGAGATCTAATCAGGGAATAATACAAACAGATACTGAATAAAGCTTTGAAGAAGAGTCATATGGACTGGAAATGTTAACTTTGCTCCTCTCTCCACAGATGCTGCCAAATCTACTGAATTTTTCCAGCATTTTCTGTTTCATTTCAGATTTACAGCTTCCGCAGTATTTTTCATTTATTTATAATATAGCTACCATAGCGTCACAGTGCAAATTCTTACGGCCGTTCCCGCCAACGGGATTTTCTGGTCCCGCTGCAGTGAACGGAGATTTGCCTGGGCACCAAATTCCCCCTCCTCACTTGCAGTTGGGCGTGAACGGCCAATAAGATAGTGCCCATAGAGCTTTTCAGCACAGAAAGAGGCCCTTTGGCCCATTGTGTCTGCAATGGCCATCAAACACCTATCTATTCTCAACCCATTTTCCAGCAATGGGTTTGTAGCCTTGTGTGCTATGGGGGCAAATTTTCCCATTCTGCCCACCACGGGAATCGTAGCGGACAAGGGGCGGACTATGAGAAGGTCTGTTGACCTCGGGCAGGATTTTCCAGTTTCAGGGCAAGAGTTGTGGACAGTGCGGAAGGTTGTTGCAGGTTACAGAGGGACATAGATAGGCTGCAGTGCTGCAGTGCTGAGTGGTGGCAAATGGAGTTCAATGCGGAAAAGTGTGAGGCGATTCATTTTGGAAGGAGTAACAGGATTACAGAGTTTTGGGCTAATGGTAAGATACTTGGCCGTGTGGATGAACAGAGAGATCTCGGTGTCCATGTGCATAGATCCCTGAAAGTTGGCACCCAGGTTGATAGGGTTGTTAAGAAGGCGTACGGAGTGTTAGCTTTTATTGGTAGAGGGATTGAGTTTCGGAGCCAGGAGGTCATGTTGCAGCTGTACAAAACTCTGGTGCGGCCGCACTTGGAGTATTGTGTACAGTTCTGGTCACTGCATTATAGGAAGGATGTGGAAGCATTGGAAAGGGTGCAGAGGAGATTTACTAGGATGTTGCCTGGTATGGTGGGAAGGTCTTATGAGGAAAGGCTGAGGGACTTGAGGTTGTTTTCATTAGAGAGAAGAAGGTTAAGAGGTGACTTAATAGAGGCATACAAGATGATCAGAGGATTAGATAGGGTGGATAGTGAGAGCGTTTTTCCTCGGATGGTGATAGCTGGCATGAGGGGACATAGCTTTAAATTGAGGGGTGATAGATATAGGACAGATGTCAGAGGCAGGTTCTTCACTCAGAGAGTAGTAAGGGCGTGGAATGCCCTGCCTGCAGCAGTAGTGGACCCGTCAACATTAAGGGCATTTAAATGGTCATTGGATAAACATATGGATGATATTGGAATAGTGTAGGTTAGATGGACTTTAGATTTGTTTCACTGGTCGGCGCAACATCGAGGGCCGAAGGGCCTGTACTGCGCTGTATTGTTCTATGTTCTATGTTCTATGTTCTAAGTGCGGCTGTAAAATCCTACCCCATGGTCTTCCAATTGCTCACTAAATGCTTCTTAAAGATTATGAGGAATTGTTGTCTCTGCCCTGACACCATGCCTCCACCTGAATTACAATAAAGTAGTCCAACTCCGCCAGCTTGACATGTTTTCCATTTTCTATACCAGCTACACTCTACCTGCTCTGACTAAGATCACCAATTAGAGTTGGATTAAGGAATGCTCTTTGTTATAAGCCCATGAGTACCAAAAATGATACAAAAATGGGGCGGCACGGTGGCACAGTGGTTAGCACTGCTGCCTCACAGCGCCAGGGACCTGGGTTCATGTTCTCCCGTGTCTGCATAGGTTTCCTCCAGGGGCTCAGGTTCAAAGCTCAATGGGGCAGAATTTTACAGCCGCACTTGTCCAAGACCAGAAAATCCCTCCTGAGGTCAAGGACCTTTGAATGGTCCCCCCACCTCCCCTCCACCCGCTATAATTCCCATGGCGGGCGGGACGGGGAAGTTCCGCCCATAGTGTATATTAGGTGGAATTCTGAGATTGGACAGAACTTCTGTTTTGGGGGTTAGCTAGCTCACTTGGCTGGACAGCTGGTTAGTGATTGAGAGCAATGCCAACAGCGCGGGTTCAATTTCCGTACAGGCTGAAGGTTTTCATGAAGGCCCCAACTTTTCAACCTTGCCCTTTGCCTGAGGTGTGGTGTTCCCCAGGTTAAATCTCCACCAGTCAAAGGGGAGAGCAGCCAATGGTCAGCTGGGAGTATGGCAACTTTAGCTTTATCAAAAGCTAACCAATGCTATTTATGTATATATAGAATCATTACAGTGAAAAGAGAAGGCTTAATTGGAATTAAGAATTGATATGGAAACCATTTTCAATAGTTTTTTGTCTGTTATTATTGAAGAATCTTAGGTTTTTTTAGTCGAGATATTTTTCTCATGTTTAGCATCTCAGACCACTTTAGTCAGATACTATATGCTGGCACAGTGGTTAGCACTGCTGCCTCACAGCGCCAGGGACCCGGGTTCAATTCCTGGCTTGGGTCACTGTCTGTGTGGAGTTTGCACATTCTCCCCGTGTCAGCGTGGGTCTCCTCCGGGTGCTCCGGTTTCCTCCCACAGTCCGAAAGACGTGCTGGTTAGGTAGATTGGCCATGTTAATTGCCACTTAGTATCGGGGGGCTAGCAGGGTAAATACGTGGGGCTACGGGGATAGAGGCTGGGCAGGATTGTGGTCGGTGCAGACTCAATGGGCCGAATGCCCTCCTTCTGCACTGTAGGAATTCTAATGTCGCCTTCAACAGATCAACATCTAGGTAATTTATAATGTGTCCATGGATTGAACGCAAAGCCTGTGTCACTGTATTTCTGCTTATTGTGGCTTCACCTAATTATCTGTGAGTTCAGTAGACAATATGAAAATCTTTTCATTTGACCATGGTCTAAGCTAAAATTGCCAGACAGATCAGTTAAATACACTGTGCATTTACAATCATTACAATAAGGGTTTTGAAGATAACTTTTGTGTGGTCATTTCTGTCTGATCCTCTGTGGACTCTCCTTTTCTGAAGGTTTCAGACAGACTCCCAACAGACAGACTCAATTCAATGGGCCTAGAAATACAAATATATAACATGCAACCCGCGGACCAGATCTAAGTTTTGCAATCCTGCCACATCCAGTCGTGAATAGTGGTGGACAGTTAAACAACTCACTGGAGGAGGAGGCTCCACAAATATCCCCATCCTCAATGATGGAGGAGCCCAGCACATCAGTGCAAAGGATAAGGCTTGCATCTTCAGCCAGAAGTGCCAAGTGGATGATCCATCTCGGGCTCTGTCAGGAGTCCCCAGCATCACAGATGCCAGCCTTCAGTCAATTCAATCCACTCAATGTGATAGCAAGAAATGGCTGAAGGCACTGGATACTGCAAAAGCTATGGGTCCTGACAATATTCTGGCAATAGTACTGAAGATTTATGCTCCTGAACCTGCCATGCCCGAGCCAAGCTTTTCAAGTACAGCTACAATACTGACCTCTACCTGGCAATGTGGAAAATTGCCCAGGTGTGTCCTGTACACAAGAAACAGGACAAATCCAACCTGGCCAATTACCGCCCATCGGTCTACTCTCGATGATCAGTCCAATGATGGAAAGGACATCAACAGTGCTATCAACAATAACCTGTTCATTGACGCTCAGTTTGGGTTTAGCCAGGGTCACTCAGCTCCTGATCTCATTACAACCTTTGTTTGAATATGGGCAAAAGAGTTGAATGCCAGAGGTGAGGTGAGAGTGACAGCCCTTGACATCAAGGCAGCATTCGACCGAGTGCAGCATCAAGGAGCCCTAGCAAATTGGAGTCAATGGGAATCAGGGGAAATCTCTCTACCGGTTGGAGTCAAACCTGGTACAAAGCAAGTTGGTCTGGATACTGGAAATCAATCATCTCAGTTCCAGGACATCACTGCAGGAGTCCCTCAGGGTCGTGTCCTCGGCCCAACCATCTTCAGCTGCTTCATTAATGACCTTCCTTCCATCATAAGGTCAGAAAAGAGGATGTTGGCTGATGACTGCACAAGGTTCAGTATCATTTGCGACGACTCACATACTGAAGCAGTTCATGTTCAAATGCAGCAAGACTTGAGCTTTGTACTTGTATCTTGATGCGCTATCAATAAGGTGAAAGACTACCGATATGCCAATATAAGTGTAGGCTTTTATTCACAACAGAATCAGGAGCAGATCCCAACAAATAACCGACCTGGACTGAACAAGGGGGAGGAGACAGCCACCTTTATACTAGGTGCCATGGGGAGGAACCAAACTGGAAGGGGATGTGTCCAGGTATGACAAACACACACAACGGTGGTCCATATAGGACAAAGGCACAACAGAGGTCCACCACATATCTATTCCTATTGGCTCACCGGAGCTCGGCTGTATGCACTGGAAATGATGTAATAGACCTAGCATGGGAAACAGAGAGAGAAGAAGCAGCCATGGATGAGATCACATAAATTAATAAAGCTCCATTCATTTTTAACCAGAATCTGTCCTGCGTATCACATCTGCAATACACAACAACCTGGACAATATCCAGGCTTGGAATGACATGTGGCAAGTAACATTCACGCCATACAAGTGCCAGACAATGACCATCTTCAACAAGAGAGAATCTAACCATTGCCACTTGGCACTCAATAGCATTACCATGACTGAATCCCCTACTATCAACATCCTGGGGGTTACCATTGACCAGAGACTGAACTGGACTAGCCATACATATAGTGCAGCTACAAGATTAGGTCAGAGGTTAAGAATCCTGCGGCAAGTAACTCATTTCCTGACTCCCCAAAGCCTGTCCACCATCTACAAGGCACAAGTCAGGAGTGTGATGGAATACTTTACATTTGCCTGAATGAGAACAGCTCCAACAACACTCATGAAGTCGACACCATCCAGGACAAAGCACCTCGCTTGATTGGCACCACATCCACAAACATTCACTCCCTCCACCACTGATGCACACTCGCAGCAGTGTGTGCCATCTACAAGATGCATTGCAGAAACTTACCAAGGCTCCTTCAACAGCATTTTCCAAAACCACGGCCAAAACCATTTAGAAGGGCAAGGGTAGCAGATAAATGGGAACACCACCACCTGCAAGTTTTCCTCCAAGCCACTCACCATCCTGATTTGGAAATATATCAAGTTTAAAGTTTATTTATTAGTGTCACAAGTAGGCTTACATTAACGATGCAATGAAGTTACTCTGAAAATCCCCGAGTCGCCTGTTCAGGTACACTGAGGGAGAATTTTGCATGGCCAATGTTGTTTATCTCATTCTCTCTGCACCTTTGGATCCCCAGCTCTAACCAGAATGTCTTTGGGACTGTGGGAGAAAACCAGAGAAAACCCATGCAGACACAGGGAGAATATGCAGACCCCACGACAGACAGTGAATCGACAGTGAAGTCGGGAATCGAACCCGGGTCCCTGGCGCTGTGAGGCAGCAGTGCTAACCACTGTGCCACCGTGCAGCCGCACTGTGTCATTCCTTCACTGTCGTTGGGTCAAATTCTCTCCCTATCAGCACTGTGGGTGTGCCCACACCTCATGTACTGCAGCGGTTCAAGAAGACGGCTCACCAGCACCTTCATTTTACAGGGACCAATGAAAAACATCGTATGCAAGGAGATCTCTTAAAATGTTTGCCTTCTTTCGCAATATCTTATGCTTTCCAAATTATTTCACATGAAACCCTTGCTAAAGCATCAGCATTGACTTGCCAGGAGGTATACCACGGGAGATCTACTAATGCACCGTATCTGTTACTGCTTTCAAACCCAGCACATGATCTTGAAACAGGCACATAAGTGTGTCCACCTCATAGTCCCTCTAGCACAGCGGTAGAGTGAGAACCGCTAATGGGGTTTTTCATGTAATATTCATAATATATATGTTCAAATATATGAACAGCAACATAATAAAAGGCCCCACTGGGAGTAATTGTTCTCGGCTGGATCTTAGTGTCATCATCTAGAGTGCTGTCAGTATACACAATATGTTTTATTTATTAAGCTCAGCGGATCAATGGCTCAATCGAATGGGGCATTTTTCATGTCACAGCTATATCATCTCATCATTGTCGAGGGTAACGTGTTATTCTTGTTACTTGAGCCAGACTGAGGGGATGGACGCACAGGAGACACGTAGGTGCTAATTTTAACTATGGACGGACATCGTGTGGATGGTGGGAGGAGCAGTGGTTCTGCAAAAGACCCAGTGCCATTATAATGGTGGGCCCTCATTTTAACGTGGATGGCAAACCAGTATTGAGAGGCGGGAGATGCAACAGCTCAGGTGCAGAGGTGAGCCGTGAGTATTGACTTGGGGAAGGGGTGCTCATTGCGGGAGGCGGAGGAGCCCATCTTGGGTGGGATCAGTTTAATACGGCTGGGAGAATGAACATTCATGTTTAACGTGGGCCCAGAAAAATCATGTTTGGAGAAAACACACCTTCCAGTTTTTCAGGGCATTATGCAGCTGTCACGTCAAAGACCCCTGCTTTGACCTTTAACCAATGGTACCTCAAAAGCACTCCTCCAGGTGTTCCAGTTTCCTCCCAAAGATGTGCAGATTAGGTGGATTGACCGTGCTAAATTGCCCCTTAGTGTCCCAAGATGAGTAGGTTAGGGGAGTCTGGTGGGGTAAACACTTAGGGTTGCAGGGATGGGGGCGATGCACCTGGGAAAGATGCTCTGTTGGAGAGTTGGTGCAGAATCGATGGGCTGAATGGCCTCCTTCTGCTAGGTTTCTATGAAAATGAGATAGAATCGGTTACTTTCTTTCAGTTCCCCCTCCATTCCCACCCCCTCAGCTGCTAATTGACTGCCCAACCTGCCCTCCAGCCAATTAACAGTCTGTAGCCATGGAAATCAGGGCCTGTGATTCCTTCTGCCTGGGGGTAGGATCCGGATACAGAAGCCCGGCAGGAAAATCAGGCTCAGTGCCTTTGCATTAGGGATTGTATTTGCCCGTGCCAATCTTTTTTGTTCCATCTGCTTGTCTGTTGGCCAATACTATCTTTATTTTATCCTGTCTCTCTCTCTTTAATATCTATATCCCTGACCCTCATTGTAAATCTCTGTTGCCTTCTTTCATTCTTCTGCTGTTTAATGACACCTTTCACGCTATTTCCCATGTCTCCCAGTTTACGTCTGCCTTTGTCTATGCCTATCTCTGCCGAACTCACTTAGTAACTGTCTCTCCCTCCACCTGTTCATCTCATTCTCTCTGCACGTTTGGATCCCCCTACTCATTTCTTTCTCTTTCTCAGAGCTTGTATCTCTTCACTCGCTCTCTGTTTTTCTCGCATGTTCATTCTTTCTTCAATTTCTATCCCTCTGTAACAGGACAAGTTGCCAAGCCTGTAACCAAATAGCACAGCTTCGTGGGTCTGAGGGAAGGTGCTGAAACAACATATATTGGTAAAACCCCTCACATTAATGCACATATTCAAAAATCTATTGTGGGATTATGATTACAATGGCATCCCTGGTCTCTTCCCTGGTCATATTGCACAATACACATATCTGGTCCATAGCAGTGTTTGCTGGGACTGGCAGCTTGTCCAAACACTCTGCATGCCTGTACACTTTAGTCCTCAGGTGCTAATTTGGTTGTCAATCCATCCAAACCCTTTGAAGCCTAACTCATTGTCGAGCTGTGCGTAGACCAGAGCGATGATGGACACTTAATCCAACATCCCTTTCATCATTGTATCAGGTAACCAATACTTCATCTGACCTTGCTACAGTAACAGTTCGCTGTGATGAATGATAAGAGTGGTCGGATTGTTGGGCCTTGCCAGTAGCAGCGTGATGCAGCTCACAAAACAAAACGAAACCTGGGCCGGCACGCACACAAAATGGACTTTCGCTGCACACTTAACATCTCTGAACAGACAGCCTGCTGAATAAAAGGATTATCCAGCTGATATCTGAACAGTCTGTAGCCCCGAGATCTTCATTCCTACAGCAGCACCATCTGATACACAGGCTGGGGAAATTGCTGTTCCTGTTTAATCCTGTGGCATCTGAAAGATGTGCCTGGTCCAGCAAAGGTTTGTGTTAACCAAGTCTTATTGCTAAAAAAATGCAGCCTTTGAGTAATAGATCGAGGGCAACTCAATTCACATTTAACTATGAAGGTTTTATCTATGTATGTACATGTACAACAAGGTAAGACTAGACTACAAGTGTGACTGCTCCTCTGGACTCCTGGGTTCAGACTGTGTGGTGAACCATCGTTGGTTCCCACTAGATAGTACTGAGCCAGGGTCTGGCCAGTATTACAAGTATGTATATATGTTGCTGTTGGGGTTAGGGATGGGTTGTTCTACTTGTTGCTGTTGGGGTTAGGGTTGGGTTGTTACACCTTTGTATTGTAGTATTGTGGTACAGCCCAGTCGGGCTCCGCCTCCTGGGAGAGGTATAAAGGTCACTGCTCTGTCTGGGACCCCTCAGTCTGGGATCGTGTATATAATTAGTAGCTGCCTTGTTACAGCAAATAAAAGCCTTTATTTCCTGAGCATCAAGCCTCGTGTGTGATAACACGCATCAGACTGCCAGTCCCTCCTCGCCACGTGGTCCATGCCCTCCTGCCGGTTGGCTCAGCTTCCTGTTGGGGCAAGCCATAGAGTCCTTGCCGATCGCACGGCCCTCAGATTACGCCCACATCCATAGCCACGCTACTACACTCAGATTCTCCTTGATGATATAAAAAGGCTGAAAAGGAAACATCTCAAACTCACTGATTTTCAGCCTTTGCCTGTACCATTCGTTCCCTTCAAGTGTCTATATGAATCTCCCTAATTCTCTCCCTGCGTGTCTCCCTCTCTCTTTAGTTTATTTATTAGTGTCACAAGTAGGTTTACATTAACACTGCAATGAAGTTACTGTGAAAATCCCCTAAATGCCACACTCCAGCGCCTGTTCGGGTACACTGAGGGAGAATTTAACATGGCCGATGCATCTAATCAGCACATCTTTCGGATTGTGGGAGGAAACTGGAGCACTCGGAGGAAATCCACGCAGACACGGGGAGAACATGCAGACTCTGCACAGACAATGACCCAAATCGGGAATCGATCATGGGTCCCTGGCGCTGTGAGGCAAGAGTGACCACTGTGCCACCATACCACTTGACTCTCTCTTTAACTCTCTCGCCCCCATTTAGCTTCTATATGATTTGTAAATGACCTTTCTGTTGGAGAATGCATGAATGTAAACCATCAATCCCAACCAAGAAGGCAGACTATTTATGATGTGCCTATATTTAATTTTACAGCATAATGTTAGAAAACCAATTTTAAATGTTGTCTCAATATTAGAAGCCAAGGGGAGAGAACATATATTTAAATTTCAGTCGCAGGTCACCAATGTATGTGGTAACATCCAGATATTTTAATCTGGCCATGTGTGGTGCCACTGGATTGCGCAGGCCTCTGGTCTTGCAGTGTAAATGGTGCAGGCCTCCCCTCAGCTCTGTCATTGAAAGTTTCCAGGGTTTAATTGCTAGCATCATTTTTTAGCTCTGAACACTTTGTGAGCGGGATTTAATACTGACTGCTTCGCAGCCTTTGTGCTGATCTGCTGCTGTGCCAGCTGATGGTGCCATGGAATGAGGGCATCTAAAGGCGTCGCTGGCATGTCAGCTACGACTCCCACCAACTTTTACAGATGCACCATAGAAAGCATCCTTTCTGGTTGTATCACAGCTTGGTATGACTCCTGCTCTGTCCAAGACCACAAGAAACTACAAAAGGTCGTGAATGTAGCCCAATCCATCACGCAAACCAGCCTCCCATTCATTGACTCTGTCTACACTTCCCGCTGTCTCGGCAAAACAGCCAGCATAATTAAGGACCCCATGCACTTCGGACATTCTCTCTTCCACCTTCTTCCTTCGGGAACAAGATACAAAAGTCTGAGGTCACGTACCAACCGACTCAAGAACAGCTTCTTCCCTGCTGCTGTCAGACTTTTGAATGGACCTACCTTGCATTAAGTTGATCTTTCTCTACACCCTAGCTATGACGTAAGGTTACATTCTGCACTCTCTCGTTTCCTTCTCTATGAACGGTATGTTTTGTCTGTATAGCGTGCAAGAAACAATACTTTTCACTGTATGCTCATACATGTGACAATAATAAATCAAATCAAATCAATCAAAATCATGCAGCCACTGCATCGATCGAGCAACAATCAAACTGGATGCGGGTCTGCTCCGTTACTTGACGTCAGACTTATTCTTCCACAATGAGGTTCTTTACCCTTTAACATTAAACCTGTCAGTCCTTAATCCTCTTCTTACTCCAGCCCTGGCAAAGGTTGCCATCGGGTTAAGATACCTTTTTGGAGCCTTTGCAGGAACTTTCTTGCCTATTCTTCTCCCTTCAAGTTCTATCTGTGACAATGTACATTTATGTGGCACCTTTAAACAGGCATAGGTTTAAGGTGAGAGGGGAAAGATTTAAAAGGGACCTGAGGGGCAACATCTTCACGCAGACGGTGGTGTGTATATGGAATGAGCTGCCAGAGGAAGTGGTTGAGGCAGGTTCAATAGCAAGTTAAAAAGCATTTGGATAAGTACATGGATGGGAAAGGATTAGAGGGATGTGGGCCAAATGTGGGCAATTGGGACGAGCTGGGAGGGCACCATGGTCGGCATGGACCGGTTGGGCTGAAAGGCCTGTTTCCATGCTATATTACTCTATGACTGAATCCCAACGTGCTTCACAGAAGAATTACCAATCCGCTCTCATGCACATGGAGCCTGAGGACAGGTTGGAAAAAAGCTGGTCAAAGAGGTAGTTTGTAAGGGCCGTCTTAAAGGAGGACTGAGGGAGAGTTGGAAAGAGGAAAAGGTTTGGGAGTGAATACCAGCTTAGGGCAGCTGAAAACACGGCTACCAGGGATGCTTAATTATGCATTCCCAACAGAAGTATGATCCCTGCACCATAAACCCGCACCAGAGACTATACAAACTTACAAACAATGAGTTGATCCTGAATGATTGAATGCTATTAGCACATTATCGTTCTGCTCAGATTTTCAGCAGCCCTTATTATTTAGAACTGGATTATATCCTGACATGGAAACCAGGGCTATAATTATCTATCACTATGGGGACACAGGCTTTACAAGTACTGGAATTGTTCCTATTGACCAGTCATTAAGCCAGTCACTGCGTGCCTGTTTGGAATAGTGCTCGTTCAGTGCTCTTATTTTCTGATATACCTTCCACTTCCCATTTCCCTCTGTTTCATCCGGCCGTAACCCTTAAGCACAAACTCTTCATACTACCTCGCTCTGAGCTTCTTACTGTAGCCTGGAAACAGTAAAACTAATCAGGTGTGCTGTCAGAATGGATAAGAGCCATTAATCAGTGATGGAAATGAATAGGAGGAACATGCAGCACAGAAGGAGGAGGCCATTCAGCCCATTGTCCCTCTGCTTGACCTCAGAGAAAGCTAAAACCAAAACAGAAAACTCTGGAAAGTCTCAGGAGGTCTGGTAGCATCTGTAAGGAGAGAAAAGAGGTGACGTTTCGAGTCCAGGTGACCCTTTGTCAAAGCTAAAAGGCATAGAAAGTGGGAGAAAAAAGCGACCCCATTAATCCCACTCTCTTGCTCTCTCAGACACTCCTGCATTTTTATTTTTCCCTTCAAGTATTTATCCAAACCCAGAAATTGAAAGTAATATTACAACTGTTTGAGGTTTTGTGTAGATTTATGGTGGGTTGAACTGGGAATAGATTTCAGGGGTTGTCAGCTTCAAGACCATGTCACTCTACCTCCATCCTCCCAACATGACAACTCAGGTTAATTATGGTGTGGGGAAATGGATTGTTACATGGTTTCGATGAAAGAAAGTGAGGACTATTGACAAGCAGAGACCCACTTTCTTTGGGGGACCTGAAGGAGCACTCCTCCTCATCCAGATCCCAGAAAGGAAACTTCAATATTCGCCTTATAATGTATCTATTTCTTAGAGATTGTACAGGACCAGCAATCTCCATTTTCCATGAATTCATGTAAAAAAAAGACAATATTCTTGGTCTGTACGGTTAACATAGAAACCCTACAGTGCAGAAGGAGGCCATTCGGCCCATCGAGTCTGCACCGACCACAATCCCACCCAGGCCCTACCCCCACATATTTACCCGCTAATCCCTCTAACCTACACATCCCAGGACTCTAAGGGGCAATTTTTAACCTGGCCAATCAACCTAACCTGCACATCTTTGGACTGTGGGAGGAAACCGGAGCACCCGGAGGAAACCCACGCAGACACGAGGAGAATGTGCAAACTCCACACAGACAGTGACCCGAGCCGGGAATCGAACCCAGGACCCTGGAGCTGTGAAGCAGCAGTGCTAACCACTGTGCTACCGTGCCGCCCCTAATGTTAATCTGCATTTTTCTATTTTCCTTTAAAGCTTAGTTAACAATAGAAAATGTTGGAAACAAACAGATTATTCAGTGTAATGTTCAATTGTTTTGTGTTTGATTATGTGAGTCTGTTTGCTTCTGATGCTCATTGTGCTTGATTGGTTAAGCATGAGTGTGGATTCAGAGAAAAGTAAGGTAGAATGAGCTGGAAGTTGGAGCTTGAAGCATGGACTAAACATTTCTAAGTACATCATAAAAATATGATCCAGATATAGAAACTAGTGCCATCTCTTCATTAATCTGAAATATAGAATATACAACAGTCAGCACCTACGAACAGAAACTAGATTGTCCCTTTGCCATCAGCTAATGAGGGCTCCACTGGAAGATGTCATAACACGGGAAATGTTATTATGGTCCATTTTGGGGAGGAGATTGGTGATATATTCTATATGCTTATGAAAAGTTAGAGGCCTCAGGTTTAACTCACGTGAACCTCAGGCCATTATTTTGTCAAGGTGTAAAAGTTATTTGGGCATCCTGAGGCAGCTTGCCAGTCTGCTCAATGCCAACCTGTGCAAACTCTACCATGGCACTTGGGTAAGTTTCGGAGGGTGGTGGTAGGGGCAGGGTTGGTAAACAGAAGAGGTCTGCATGGGCTTACAGTAGCCTGCAGCAATGCTGTCGGATTACAATCCTACAGAAGTACTCATACTAGCTCTGTGTAAAACTACATTAAAAAAAAAACATTCTGTCAGCAATCTCTAACAGTTTCTTTATGGACTACTGGGTAGGCTGCAGAGAAACCCAAAAACTGGGCAAAGCAGTCCTCATTTTGGGAGAGCATGTAAGGGAGGTGATGGCCTACTGGTGTTATTGCTAGACTATAAATCCAGAAACTCAGCTAATATCTGGGGACCCGTGTTCGAATCCCGTCACAGCAGATGGGGGAATTTGAATTCAATAAAAAATATCTGTAACTAAGAATCTACCGATGACCATGAAACCATTGTTGATTGTTGTAAAAATCCATCTGGTTCACTAATGTCCTTTAGGGAAGGAAATCTACCATCCTTATCCGGTCTGGCCTACATGTGACTCCAGAGCCACAGCAATGTGGTTGACTCTCAACTGCCCTTGGACAACGAGGGATGGGCAATAAATGCTGGCCAGCCAGTGATGGCCATGTCCCAAAAATGAATAGAGAAAAGGTGTCAGGCCCTACATTAATGTATACAAGGGAGACAGCAACTGTTTCAGAGACACCACAAGGTCACCTTAAAATTAGACCAAACGACATAGCAGCAGTATTAGGCCATTTGGCCCATCGAGTCTGCTCCACCATTCAATCATATCTGATAAATTTCTTAATCCCATTCTCCCATTTTCCCCGTAACCCTTGATATTACTTAAACCACAATGGCATTGGTCATACTTCCAATGGAATTTGGGAGAGGATATTTGTACAGATTTTACAATCTTGTACTTGTCTCCTGAGCACCATGGGGGAAGATTTATGTTGGATTCTCATGGCTTCTCACCAGAACGTCTATCCTCTGTATCAGGGTTTTCCAAACTGGGTTCGGCAGAACCCTGGGGTTCAATTGGATACATCCAGGAGTTCCGCAGAAGGACAGGCTGATGTAGAAGATTTGAAAAAGGCTAAGGAGCTGCTTGTTCAATCTGAGGTCGGTTTCTCTATGCATTGGCTGCTGATTGGGTTCACTTATCTCTGGTGTTCTGCCCGATATTTATCCTTCAATCAACAAAAGGCAGATAAGCCAGTCATTATCACATTGTTGTCTTTGTGAAAGTTTACTGTGCTCACACTGGCTGCCACATTTCCCACATTACAACAGTGACTACTCTTCAAAAGTAAGTACCTCATTAACTGTAAAGTGTTTTTTAATACCTTTTGGTTTGTTTATTCCAACCAAAAAACCCAATTCAAATTGAATCCAATTCATGGTCCCATTATCCCCACCCCAGGGGCAGCATGGTGATGCAGTGGTTAGCGCTGCTGCCTCACAGCACCAGGGACCCGGGTTCAATTCTGGCCTCGGGTGACTGTCTACGTGGAGTTTGCACATTCTCCCCGTGTCTGCGTGGGTTTCCTCCGGGTGCTCCGGTTTCCTCCCACAGTCCAAAGATGTGCAGGTTAGGCTGATTGGCCATGCTTAATTGACCCTAGTCTCAGGGGATTAGTAGGATAAATTAGGGTTACAGGAATAGGGTCTGCGTGGGACTGTGGTTGATACAGACTCAATGGGCCGAATGACCTTCTGCACTGTAGGGATTCTATAATTCTACGAACAAGATCCAAACTGACAAGATGAAACATTGCACCCCTTTTGGGCTTGATCAAACAAGATGCAAGCTGACAGGAAGAGGCATGGCACCCCCTCCCAGGCTTGATCTAATGCTTAAGTTTAAGTTTATTTATTAATGTCACAAGTAGGCTTACATTAACACTGCAATGAAGTTACTGCGAAAATCCCCTTGTCGCCATACTCCAGCACCTGTTCGGGTACACTGAGGGAGAAGTTAGCATGGCCAATGCACCTAACCAGCACGTCTTTCAGGCTGTGGGAGGGAACCGGAGCACCTGGAGGAAACCCACGCAGACACAGGGAGAATGTGCAGACTCTGCACAGACAGCGACCCGAGCCGGGAATCCTAAAGGCCAAGATGACTTTGAAAATTTGTATCAAGTATAGCCCCAGTTTAACCTCATTGGCTATCCTGATCCTTTGCTCTACCCTAGCCTGGGTGAACCACGATCGCGGGTGTCAGCACAACCCAATAGGCTAGCCTTGACCTCTTTGACCATGGTTTCATCCCTGCCAAATACCTGTTTTGAGGTCATGAAAAATGCTAGATAAATGCAGGTCTTTTTCCATTTTTTGTTCTTTTTCTAACTTTTTCTACTTTTATCCCTTAAGAATCAGTGCCTCTCACAGGTCATTAATCTGCTCAAATACCAGGGCTGACAGGGACAGTTCAGCTTTAGGGTGAACCATGCTTCCTCTTCCCACATGACCCAAACGAGACTGGCAAACAAACAGTGCCAGATTTAGGCATAAGCTAAACAAGCTACAGCTTAGGGCCTCACAATCCACAGGGGCCTCACAAAATTTCAGAAGGTTTACAATGAAGAGAACATTTAAGAGCGGATACCAGAAAAAAAAAGAAAGCACCAGTTTGAAGAGCAACTCAAAAAATTACCAAAAGTTGACAGTTACTTTATCATAGAAATCATAGAAACCCTACAGTGCAGAAAGAGACCATTCGGCCCATCGAGTCTGCACCGACCACAATCCCATCCAGGCCCTATCCCCATATCCCTACATATTTTACCTGCTCACCCCTCTAACCTACGCATCTCAGGACACTAAGGGGCAATTTTAGCATGGCCAATCAACCTAACCCACACATCTTTGGACTGTGGGAGGAAACCAGAGCACTCGGAGGAAACCCACGCAGATACGAGGAGAATGTGCAAACTCCACACAGACAGTGGCCCGAGCCGGGAACTGAACTCAGGTCCCTGGTGCTGTGAAGCAGCAGTGCTAACCACTGTGCTACCGTGCCGCCCCTTTACTCCAGAAACAGATAAGGATCCACAAACCCAAGGTGATCAGCAAAGTCCAAAACAACCACAGCCTAGTGCCTCTGCTACTGAGACAACAGAGTCTGGAATCTCAGCTGAGGAAAACACTGGAAGTGATGCAAATGTGAGCGTTGCAGAGCCGTCATCCACAGTTGAAACAACAAATTGTGGCGACCCAAGGTCCTGTTTTGGTACGCACCTTTGTGAGACCTTTTGGTGTAACTTTTTAACAAGGGGCCTCCAAGCTTTATATAGCTCAGGGCCTCACCAAGTCTAAATCCGGCACTGCAAACAAAGCTCCCTGTGGAAAAGGGCGAGTGGAAATACCAGTTCAGTTGGCAGATCGAAACCAGTTCACCTGGTCGGGGCTGCAGTGCTTTGGTGCTGAGATACGAGTGGTGCCACCCTTGCCTGAGGCCTTTCCCATCTGCGATGTTAGCTAACACTTACAAATCCTTCTGTCATTCGAACTACTGCCATTATTAACAATGAATGGTTCTGTTCATAAAGCTATTGTAAACAACAGTATGATTTCCTGTCACTCGACAGTATTAATCGAAATAATTCCTTTTGGTAGGTGAAGTAGGATGAACCTTTTCAGATATTGCAGCCAAAGAAATACAAAGAATATTGATGTACCTCTACAAGATTCATATGTAAAACTACAAAAGCTTGATTAAAAAGCTGGATCAGGGCCAGATTCCTAGTTGAAACTAAAACCTGGTTCTCTGTATTTTTCTCTGTTGCTAATCTGTTGCTTTCCTCATCCTGGATTAACGCACAAGCTTTTCACACAGTCTCTTTAGATAGGTGTCTGTCCTCTTCCTCCCAACAGATTCCCACAGCCTCCCATCCATTGACTCTGTCTACACTTCCCGCTGCCTCGGCAAAGCAACCAGCATAATTAAGGACCCCACACACCCCGGACATTCTCTCTTCCACCTTCTTCCTTCGGGAAAAAGATACAAAAGTCTGAGGTCACGTACCAACCGATTCAAGAACAGTTTCTTCCCTGCTGCTGTCAGACTTTTGAATGGACTTACCCTGCATTAAGTTGATCTTTCTCTACACCCTAGCTCTGACTGTAACACTACATTCTGCACTCTCTAGTTTCCTTCCCTATGAACAGAATGTTTTATCTGTATAGCGCACAAGAAACAATACGTTTCACTATACGTTAATACATATGACAAGAATAAATCAAATCAAATCAAAAATTTTGTTCTTGTATTCTCTATTACACCCAAGATTATTCAATGTTCTCTCTCTCTCGCACTCTTACTGTTCTAAGAGCAGAAGTAGCGAGGTCTAAGAGAGACTGATGGCAATGTTTCATTGCAATGGCTGTAAAGCAACTTGACAGTGAGCAAAACCATGGAACTATACAGTGCAGAAGAAGGCCATTCAGCCCGTTGAGTCTGCACTGACTCTCCGACAGAGCATCTTATCCAAAACCACTCCACCCATACTATTCCTATAACCCCACGCATTTACCATGCCTAATCAACGTAACCTACATATCTTTGGAGTTTGGGAGGAAATCAGAGCACCTGGAGGAAGCACATGCAGACACGTGGAGAATGTGCAACTCCACACATGAGGTGGAGATGCTGGCATTGGACTGGGGTGGGCACAGTAAGAAGTCTCACAACAAACACCAGGTTAAAGTCCAATAGGTTTATTTGGAATCACGAGCTTTCAGAATGCTGCTCCTTCATCAGGTGAGACATCTTCATCCTTCATCACTGCCTGCAGCAGTAGTGGACTCGTCAACATTAAGAGCATTCAAATGGTTATTGGATAAACATATGGATGGTATTGGAATAGTGTAGATTAGAGGGGCTTTAGATTGGTACCACTGGTCGGCGCAACATCGAGGGCCGAAGGGCCTGTACTACGCAGTAATGTTCTATGTTCTATGTTCTACGTTGGAGAAGATTCTTAAAGATAGGATGTATGCGCATTTAGAAAGGAATAAATTCATTAACGATAGTCAACATGGTTTTGTGAGAGGGAGGTCATGCCTCACTAACCTGGTGGTGTTTTTTGAAGAAGTGACCAAAATGGTTGACGAAGGAAGGGCCGTGGATGTTGTCTATATGGACTTTAGTAAAGCGTTTGACAAAGTCCCTCATGGTAGGCTAGTGAAAAAGGTTGGATCCCATGGGATAAAGGGGGAGGTGGCTAGATGGGTGGAGAACTGGCTTGGTCATAGAAGACAGAGGGTGGTAGTGGAAGGGTCTTTTTCCGGCTGGAGGCCTGTGACTAGTGGTGTACCGCAGGGCTCTGTATTGGGACCTCTGCTGTTTGTGATTTATATAAATGATCTGGAAGAAGGAGTAACTGGGGTGATCAGTAAGTTTGCGGACGACACAAAACTGGCAGGACTTGCAGATAGTGAGGAACATTGTCAGAGGCTACAGAAGGATATAGATAGGCTGGAAATTTGGGCAAGGAAATGGCAGATGGAGTTCAATCCTGATAAATGCGAAGTGATGCATTTTGGTGGGAATAATGTAGGGAGGAGCTACACGATAAATGGCAGAACCATAAAGGGTGTAGAGACGCAGAGGGACCTGGGTGTGCAAGTCCACAGATCTTTGAAGGTGATGTCACAGGTGGAGAAGGTGGTGAAGAAGGCATATGGCATGCTTGCCTTTATAGGACGGGGCATAGAGTATAAAAGTTGGGGTCTGATGTTGCAGATGTATAGAACGTTGGTTCGGCCGCATTTGGAATACTGCGTCCAGTTCTGGTCGCCACACTACCAGAAGGACGTGGAGGCTTTGGAGAGAGTACAGAGGAGGTTTACCAGGATGTTGCCTGGTATGGAGGGGCTTGGTTATGAGGAGAGATTGGGTAAACTGGGGTTGTTCTCCTTGGAAAGACGGAGGATGAGGGGAGACTTAATAGAGGTGTATAAAATTATGAATGGCATAGATAGGGTGAACGGTGGGAAGCTTTTCCCCGGGTCGGTGGTGACGTTCACGAGGGGTCATAGATTCAAGGTGAAGGGGGGGAGGTTTAACACAGATATCAGAAGGACATATTTCACACAGAGGGTCGTGGGGGCCTGGAATGTGTTGCCGGGCAAGGTGGTGGAGGCGGACACACTGGGAACGTTTAAGACTTATCTAGACAGCTATATGAACAGAGTGGGAATGGAGGGATACAAAAGAGTGGTCTAGTTTGGACCAGGGAGCGGCGCGGGCTAATTGTTCCTGGTTTCTCGTTTCAAGGCTTCATTCTATGATCATCTTGCTGGTGCCAGTACAGAGCGAGACTGCGGATAGTTGGGAACCTGTCTCGGGGGCAGGGAATTCATATGGTGTTCGTGGAAGTGGAAATGACTAGGGTTGGGAAGCATTTTCCGATCAGGGCCATTGTGATCTCCTGGACTCGTTTCGATCGCCTCAGGGGGTCGGAGAGGAATTTCCCAGATTTTTTTTTCCCCATATTGGCCCTGGGGTTTTTCACTCTGGGTTTTCGCCTCTCCCTGGAGATCACATGGTCTGGAATGGGGGGGTGGGGGTGAGTTAATAGGTTGTAATGAACAAAGCATCGTAGCTGTGAGGGACAGCTCGGTGGATAGGATATTGGTATGTAGATAGGCTGGAAAATTGGGCGGGGATCCTGGATTCAGGATTCAATCCTGGACCGGGGAGCGGCGCGGGCTTGGAGGGCCGAAGGGCCTGTTCCTGTGCTGTATTGTTCTTTGTTCTTTGTTCTTTGTTCTACAAGTCAGTCCCCTAGGCCGGAATCGAACCTGGGTCCCTGGTGCTGTGAGGCAGCAGTGCTAACCACTGTGCCACCCAAACGGAACTGGGTGCTGAATTCAAGGTGCTGTTTAACTAGAGCAGTAACAGTCTCATCATTATGACTTTTAACCATTCTACTGTTCTGATGATACAGTTCAACACTCTCACTAGGGGAGATAGTGGCGCAGTGGACTAGTAATCCCGAGGCCCAAGTTACTGCTCTGGGGACATGTATTCAAATCCCACCATGGCAGCTGGTGGAATTTAACTTCAATTAATAATTCTGGAATCATAAGCTCATCTATAATGGTGACCAAATTGGGGTAAAATCCAATCTGCTTCAGTAATACCCTTCAGGGAAGGAAATCTGCTATCCTTACCTAGTCTGGTCAATGTTGTTGATTTTTAACTGTCCTCTGAAAAACAAGCCATCCTATTCAAGGGCAATTAGGGATCAGTAACAAATGTTGGCCTTTCCAGCGATGCCCAAGTTCCATGAAAGATAAAAACATTCTATTGTCTTTGTTGATTGCGGCCCTGCATTGACATCCATAAAGACTTCTAGGCCTATTTCTGTTATTTTGCATATTTCCGCACCATTTGTGTAAATATGTGTGATCTATTCTTCCATCCTCTGTCTAGTAATTCACATTCAACTGCATTACATTTGATCTGTCATGGTTCTGTTCACTTATATAGTTTGTTCTATTTGTGTAATTTCTGAACTGTGTCCTCTGACTTTACTTGGACTCCACTCACACAAGGCTGGGATGATGGTGACTCAGTTTTCCAAAGGAACACCTTAAAAAATATGGTGCAAGGTTCTCTACTCCTCAAAGAATGAATCAGTCTGTGTTCACATACACCAAATTGTGAACAACATTCAGGTTTGTGCTGATATGTGGCATTCACATTGCACAAGTGCCACGTAATGACCATCTCTAACAAGAGAGTGTCTATCCATCTCCCCTTGACATTCAATGGAATGATTAGTGCTGTTTCCCCACGATCAACATTCTGGAGAGTTACAACTGAGCAGGAACTCAACAGGATCAGCCTTATGAATACAGCGACTACAAGAGCAAGTCAGATGCTGGGACTTCTACAACGACTACCTCACCACCTGACTTCCCAAAGACTTTCCACGATTTATGAACTGAATAGAGTGTGATGGAATACTCTCAACTTGTCCGGATAGTGCATCTCCAAGAACAGCCAAGAATCCCAATACCACCTGGAACAAAGCACATCGTTTGATGGGCACCCCATTCACCATCTTCCATATTCACTTCCTTCATCCCCAAGCACAGAGGCAGCAATATCCACCATTTACAAGAGGCATTGTAGCAAATTCTTAGACAGCATCTTCCAAACCCACGGCCTCTTTCATCTAGAAGTGCAAATGTAGCTAATGATTGGGAAGCCTATCACCTGAAAGTTCCCCTTCAAGTCACACACAATCTCTCTTGGAACTATATCACCATTCCTCCTCTGCCACTGGGTCAAAATCCTGGAACTCCCTCCCTAACAGCACTGTGGGTGTACCTTCACCATACAGGCAGCAATAATTCAAGGGAGTGGTTCACCATAACTTTCTTAAGGGCAATTAGGTACAGGCAACATGTGCTGGCCTTGCCAGTAATGCCCACAGTCATGAATAAATAATAAAATGGGCTTGATCCAGTTCTGGTTGCAGCTAAACCTCGGGGTCAGCTAAAAAGTTGAAGATTATGCAAGTACTTTTAGTAGGGAGGCAGTGGTATTGTCATTGGATTAGTAATTCAGAGACCTAGGGTAAAACCTGGGGACCCGGGTTCAATCCCACCACAGCAAGTGGTGAAATTTGAATTCAATAAAAATCTAGAAGTAAAAGCCTTGGGATAATCTGAGGATGTGAAGGTGCCATATAAATGCAATTTATTTCCTTTTGACTGTAGACATTCTTCTAACTAGAGAAAGAGTGAAATGTCCCAATTTAGATGCTAAGGTTTCCAATTTTAAATGTCTTTTATATACACAGTGGCCTCAAAATTATTTGATTTGATTTGATTTATTATTGTCACATATATTGGGATACAGACAGAACACACCATTCATAGTGTACATAGGGGAGAAGAATATAGTGTTACATTCATAGTTAGGGTGCAGAGAAAGATCAACTTGGCTGAGAAGGTACAGGATCCTCTATCCTTAATATACAATTTAATATATCGTAGGATCATTCAAAAATCTGATGGCAGTAGGGAAGAATTTGTGTAGCGCCCATATTTGGAGGGCTATTCTAACTACTAAGGCCTCAATACAAAGGCTAGTAACCTTTACTCCCACTTAAGCAGGTGCTTAGACACTTTGCACATATCAGTTTTGTTTGTGGATTCTTTCTCTTTGCCATTCAGTTCACCGCCCCCCCCATCCCCTTCTCCACCGACTTTTCTCTCTCTTTTTTCCTTCTTACGAAAATGTCTGCTTTTCTTTCACTCTTCCATCTGATAATAGTAATAGATCTAAAATATGAACATGAATATTTTCCTGTTACAGTAGGTGATCGACCCATTCTGTATTCTGGGGGTTCTTTGTTTTCATTGTAGCATTACTTCAGTTAGGGTGTGTTTTGTAATTGATGTGGCCATCAGTCCACTTTGTCAGTCATGCCACTCCATCATCGCGCACAGCCTATTTCCTGCCTCCATGTTTGTTTTGTTATCATTAGTCATTGGAAGTCACTTTGCCTCACGCGGCTGTTGGAAAGGCAGACAGTTAAAGAATTAGAAACATAGAAACCCTACAGTGCAGAAGGAGGCCATTCGGCCCATCGAGTCTGCACCGACCACAATCCCACCCAGGCCCTATCCCCACATATTTTACCCGCTAATCCCTCTAACCTACGCATCCCAGGACTCTAAGGGACAATTTTTAACCTGGCCAATCAACCTAACCCGCACATCTTTGGACTGTGGGAGGAAACCGGAGCAAACCCACGCAGACACGAGGAGAATGTGCAAACTCCACACAGACAGTGACCCGAGCTGGGAATCGAACCCGGGACCCTGGAGCTGTGAAGCAGCAGTGCTAACCACTGTGCTACCGTGCCGCCGAATTAAAATAACTCTCGGGGTGTGAGCATCACTGACAAAGCTGGTATTTATTGCTCAGGTTTGTTGCCCCAGGAAGGTGAGTGCGAGCCTTCCTCTTGGATCTCATGGGATAAAGGGGGAGGTGATTAGATGGGTGGAGAACTGGCTTGGTCACAGAAGACAGAGGGTGATAGTGGGTCTTTTTCCAGCTGGAGGCCTGTGACTAGTGGTGTTCTGCAGGGCTCTGTATTGGGACCTCTGCAGTTTGTGATTTATATAAACGATCTGGAAGAAGGTGTAACTGGGGTGATCAGTAAGTTTGCGGACGACACAAAATTGGCAGGACTTGCAGATAGTGAGGAGCACTGTCAGAGACTACAGAAGGATATAGATAGGCTGGAAATTTGGGCAAAGAAATGGCAGATGGAGTTCAATCCTGATAAATGCGAAGTGATGCATTTTGGTAGAAATAATGTAGGGAGGAGCTATACGATAAATGGCAGAACCATAAAGGGTGTAGATACACAGAGGGACCTGGGTGTGCAAGTCCACAGATCTTTGAAGGTGACGTCACAGGTGGAGAAGGTGGTGAAGAAGGCATATGGCATGCTTGCCTTTATAGGACGGGGCATAGAGTATAAAAGTTGGGGTCTGATGTTGCAGATGTATAGAACGTTGGTTCGGCCGCATTTGGAATACTGCGTCCAGTTCTGGTCGCCACACTACCAGAAGGACGTGGAGGCTTTGGAGAGAGTACAGAGGTAGTTTACCAGGATGTTGCCTGGTTTGGAGGGGCTTAGTTATGAGGAGAGATTGGGTAAACTGGGGTTGTTCTCCCTGGAAAGACGGAGGAAGAGGGGTATAAAGGGGTATATAGAGGTGTATAAAATTATGAAAGGCATAGATAGGGTGAACGGTGGGAAGCTTTTCCCCAGGTCGGTGGTGACGTTCACGAGGGGTCATAGGTTCAAGGTGAAGGGGGGGAGGTTTAACACAGATATCAGAAGGACATATTTTACACAGAGGGTGGTGGAGGCCTGGAATGCGCTGCCAGGCAAGGTGGTGGAGGCGGACACACTGGGAACGTTTAAGACTTAGCTGGACAGCCATATGAACGGAGTGGGAATGGAGGGATACAAAAGAATGGTCTAGTTGGGACCAGTGAGCGGCACGGGCTTGGAGGGTCGAAGGGCCTGTTCCTGTGCTGTATTGTTCTTTGTTCTTGAACTGCTGTAATCTATGTGGTGAAAATGCTTTCAAACTGCTGTTAGGTTGGGAGTTCCAGACTTTTAACCCATTAATGAAATGTATACTTCAAGTTTTGTTTGATTGGAACATTTTAGATACATTTGTTAAGAGTTACACGTTATCGTGGTTGCTTTGCTTTTGTTTGTAATTGATAGAAGTTATTGCTGATTTTCTTACTATACATGTTAACTATATTCTTCAATAAACTTTGTTTGACAAAAGCACCCTGGTGGGTCATTTGAAGTGAAACATATCAGGCTTACCCTAGCCACATTCAAAGTGCAAAACTTATGATCCAGGCGGGCTTCATAAAACACTTGGAACGCTTTGACAAAGGATCATCTGGACTCGAAATGTCAGCTCTTTTCTCTCCTTACAGATGCTGCCAGACCTGCTGGGATTTTCCAAAATTTTCTCTTTTGGTTTCATAAAACACTTTGGAGTTTCTGACCTGAATTATAACATTAGCCTCCTGAGAAGGTAGAGGCAGTGGTGGGCTTTCTTAACTCCAGATTCGGCGTGGATGGACCAGGACAGATTGTGGGGGATCTGGACAGCTAGTCATCTATGTCTGCCTTTGTCAAGAGGACGCTCCCAAATGTGGAAAATTGTCCACGTTTTTCCCAGATCTCACCATTTATTTTAATCAAAGGCAGGAAATTGTTTTTGCAACTTTTTTTGTTTTCTGGGTGTTCTGAAAATGATCCGTTTTCTCATATGCTTCGGTGGAGGAGTCAACAATGACCTGGAGCTCGTTTCTGAGTTAGCGTACACACAATTGTCACCCTACAACCATTGGTGAAGTATCACCAGCAAGATCCTCCAAATCCAGTGGCAAGGAATGCAATGCAGCAGCAGCCTCCTCTCCCAAGCTAATATGCCCAGCAGTGGGCCAGCTCTGCTGGGCATGACATGTCATTTGTATGCCTGACACCAGACTCCTGAAGCAACTGTTTTATTTGGAACTCTGTTGGGGCAGAAGATTCCAAGAGGACAGCAGAAATGATTTAGGGATGCCCCCAAAGCAAACATCCTCGCAGACTCATGGGATTCCCGAACCTGTGACCAACCAAAATGGCGAATGTTCATAGACATAGAAAACTACAGCATAAAACAGGCCCTTCGGTCCCACAAGTTGTGCCGAACATATCCCTACCTATAACTCTCCATCCTATTAAGTCCCATGTACTCATCCAGGAGTCTCTTAAAAGACCCTATTGAGTTTGCCTCCACCACCACTGACGGCAGCCGATTCCACTCGCCCACCATCCTCTGTGTGAAAAACTTCCCCCTAACATCTCCCCTGTACCTACCCCCCAGCACCTTAAACCTGTGTCCTCTCGTAGCAGACATTTCCACCCTGGGAAAAAGCCTCTGAGAGTCCACCCTATCTATGCCTCTCAACATCTTATATACCTCTATTAGGTCTCCTCTCATCCTACGTCTCTCCAAGGAGAAAAGACCGAGCTCCCTCAGCCTATCCTCATAAGGCATGCCACTCGATACAGGCAACATCCTTGTAAATCGCCTCTGCACCCTTTCAATCTTTTCCACATCCTTCCTGTAATGAGGTGACCAGAACTGAGCACAGTACTCCAAGTGGGGTCTGACGAGAGTCTTATATAGCTGCATCATTATCCCCGGACTCCTAAACTCAATCCCTCGATTGATAAAGGCCAGCACACCATACGCCTTCATAACCACCTCCTCCACCTGCGGGGCTGATTTTAGAGTCCTATGGACCCGGACCCCAAGGTCCTTCTGATCCTCTACAGTACTAAGAGTTTTTCCCTTTATATTGTACTCCTTCATCCCATTTGACCTGCCAAAATGGACCACTACGCATTTATCTGGGTTGAAGTCCATCTGCCACTTCTCCGCCCAGTCTTGCATCCTATCTATGTCCCTCTGTAACTTCTGACATCCCTCCAGACTATCCACAACCCCACCAACCTTCATGTCATCGGCAAACTTACCAACCCATCCCTCCACTTCCTCATCCAGGTCATTTATGAAAATGACAAACAGCAAGGGTCCCAGAACAGATCCCTGGGAGATCCCTCGGTCATCACTGGTGACCGACCTCCATTTAGAAAAAGACCCATCTATACCCACTCTCTGCCTCCTTTGGGCAAGCCAGTTCTGGATCCACAGGGCAGCAGCCCCTTGGATCCCATGCCCTCTCACTTTTTCTAGAAGCCTTGCATGGGGGACCTTATCGAACGCCTTGCTAAAATCCATATAAACCACATCTACCGCTTTCCCTTCGTCAATGTGTTTAGTCACATTTTCGAAGAACTCCACCAGGCTCGTAAGGCATGATCTGCCTTTGACAAAGCCATGCTGAGTATTCTTGAGCATACTAAAACCTCTCTAAATGCTCATAAATCTTGTCCCTCAGGATCTTCTCCATCAGCTTACCAACCACTGAGGTTAGACTCACCGGTCGGTAATTTTCTGGGCTATCCCTATTCCCCTTCTTGAAAATAGGAACCACATCCGCAATCCTCCTATCCTCCGGCACCTCTCCCGTCTCCATCGACGACGCAAAGAGCATCGCCAGAGGCTCTGCAATCTCTTCCCTCGTCTCCCACAGTAACCTGGGGTACATCCCATCTGGACCCGGCGACTTATCTATCTTGATGCCATTCAAAGATTCCAGCACAACCTCTTTGTTAAAGTCCACATACTCAATTTTTTCAGTCCACCGCAAGCCCACAGTACATCCACCCAGGTCATTCTCCTCTGTGAAAACCGTGGCAAAATACTCATTAAGCACCTCATTCAGGAAAGAATTCACTTTCAATCGAGAGACTGTCGGAGGGAGCGCACAAACCTCTAAACAACTCATCTACCTGACCCTCCAAACACCACTTGTCCTGCATGTGGCAGAGTCTGCAGATTGCACATTGGACTTACCAACCAGCTCAGAACCCATCCAACCCAAGTGGTCATCCTCAATCTCGAGTGACTGTTTTAAGATTGAGAGAACATGATGATTAATGTTTAAAATGTACGGCTTAGGTCACTGTCTGTGCGGAATCTGCAAGTTCTCCCTGTGACTGTGTAGGTTTCCTCCAGGTGCTCCAGTTTCCTCCCACAATCTGAAAGACATACTGGTTAGGTGCATTGGCTATGCTAAATTCTCCCTCAGTGTACCGGAACAGGGGCCAGAGTGTGGCGACTCGGGGATTTTCACAGTAACTTTATTGCAGTGTTAATGTAAGCCTACTTGTGACACTAATATATAAACTTTAACTTTAAACTTCAAAAGTGGACTTTTATTTATCTGGCCTTTATGTTTCCAGGCGAATCTAATGGCCACAAAGAGACTGGCCAGAGGCACTTTCGAGTGGTTCCATTTAATGAATTGAAATCTAAGAGGGTTTTTTGGTAGCTCTTTGGCGACGGACGTTGATCTGTTCCCCAGCTCCAGCAGATGGCATCACTGACCTAGCCGACAATGTGTCAGAACTGTAGGCACTTAGCATAAATAGTAATTATACATTTAATACGGTGAACATGTTGTTCCACGCGTTTTGTGAATGAAAGAGGAACTTGGGTGAAGTCCTTTTTGCTATTTAAAACATTTTGTAACATAAGTAATAGAAAAAAAGGCATTATTTCCACATTATGAACCACAGCAATGAGTCTCAGTGAATGGGATGAAATCAATGAGTGGCATGCCTTACTTCCCTACTCGGCCTATGTTTTAAAGCATAAGCAATGCAACAGGCTTGTGGTGGGGTGGGGGCGGAGTCTCATTGAGTTTTGGATTGAATGAGACAACACAAGAATCTATTTAAAAATAACAAATTGACTTGTGCTACCTTTATTTCAGACACATATCTTAAACATATTGAGACTGAGAGTGGACTTTAATGCAGGTTGTTTCTGGGCAGACATGGTTTGCAGAGTGGAATGCAGAAAGCTGAATGGAATGAATGAGCTATATTGCAATGATTGCTGTGTGTGTGTGTGAATGCTCTTCTGTGATTTATTTTCCCAAAATATACTTTATTCATAAATCTGTGAAAACACTACACTCATTCCAAAATGAGCACACAGAAAAAGCAATAACATTCAGGTTCTTTACATACATCAAGTAACATTCTGAGAGTGTGTGTGTGTGTGAGTTACTGAGTGATTAACCTGCTGCCGGGCTCCCACGAGGTCCCATTGTTTATAATCTGGGACCCGGGCTGGGCCTGCTCCATCCCGGACGAGGGGGAGGGGGTGCAGATTCTGGAGGGCCGCGCGCTTTACTCAGGATGGGCGCCCTTCCCCCATCTAATTCCCCCCCCCCCCCCTGACGCTGCCTGAGTGGTGGATGCCGAGGTTATAAAAGCGGCTGCGCCGGGCCACCGGCTCAGTTCTCCTGGCGGTTGGGAGAAAGATGCAAAGGTGAATGAGACGCTGCGGGTTGATAGTCGTACGTTGCTCACCTTTCTCATAAACAAATGTGCCTTGTGTGAAGAGAAAGGGAGGAAAATAGTAAAAACTGGGGCAAGATTGTTATTTTAAAGAAGGCGAGCTTGATGTCCTGTAATTTTGTTGCAGAGATGTGTTAAGTGTCCAGGTATATATATATATCTATGAAAAGGGCCGGTACAGTAACATAGACATAAGTGGCTCAGAGAAAGGTTTTTTTTACGGACGAGTTTTTATTGTTGGGGGGGGGGGGGGGGTCGACCGTTGGGGCCTCTCCTGTCTGGGTTTCGCACGGCCTTGTGGGAGTTGTAGTTCGCCCACTCGCGATGCGATGCGGCGGGAAGGGGGGTGGAACTCCATCTCCCGGCATTCCGCGCGGGGCGTCGCCCCGGAGGCTGCGCACTGAGGTGGAGGGGAGGAGAGACGCTTGATTGACGGGCACGCTGGCCCAATCGGACGCGGCGAAGGCCGTGCAGGCTGTGGCGCGGAGCCACCAATCAGCAGGCGGCGGGTGGGCGGGTCTAAAGCGGTGGTGGGAGTCAGCTTGAGTTTGCTCCTGGGCTTGTGTTGCTCTTGCGGTTGTTGTTGTTGATGGAGGGGGGACTTGAAGCTCTCTGTCAGACAAAAAGAGGGGTGGGTAGCACCTTGTTGTTCAGCATCTCTCAGACGGAGGGAAGTTCAACTTTAATGGACACGGTAAGAAATAACGGTGAGTGATTTTCAAAGGAATGCATTAAAATAAACATTTTTTTCTCCTTTATGGATGAATTGGAAATGAATGCAACATGAATATAAATACAATCTTTGATTCGACTCCATTGATTTAAAGCCAACAATTATTTACCCTGGATGGTTTTCTTTGTTTAATAAAAACAAACTGAGCAGGATGTTTATTTTCCCAAATGATTTTTTTTGACCCTTTTATCTGTTGTGTGTTTCTGGTTTTAATTGGCAAATTTGTTTTGGTATCTATAAATGAAAATTTTGGTTGTAAAAATGTGTCCAGTCTGTGTGAACATCAAATGAATAATCAAATACATCTCGGATCACTATTCGTCTTTCTGTTCTTTCTCTCTGCGAAAGCCTTTAATGATGTCATTGTGATGTTGTCCTGAATCTTGTTTTTAACGCTATATGGCTGTTGCTGTTTTGCAACAAGAGCTGAATTGTTGCTAAAGCAATTTTGTAGCTTTAAAAAAATCGTCTTTTATACTTCCACAGTGTTGAAACATCAGACGTGTTTTGATTTTTTTTCATACGAGCTGCATTGAATGGTCAGGACTCTTTAGGATTCACGACATATACTGAGAATATGCACTGTGACGTACAGGCAGCAGACAGCATTTCACCAAGGTCTCGCTACTGAATGTTTTTGGATTGGGAATGTGAAGGGTTTTTCCAGTTTAACCATATTCATGTTCCCCTGTATGTAAATCATGAGCCGTCAATCCTAAAAGAGCTATTCAGTGATTTATGAACTTATTTGCATTCCGTGGTATATAATCTCGGTATTGAGAGGATTCAAAACTTGACATTTTTTTGAATTTGCCCACTGGGCAAGCCTTTTTAGTAAATTTTATCTTTCAGTACTGAGAAATTGAGGTGAGTTAGTCTGTTATTCACGTTCTCAGACGTAGTCATCTAATCTTTTGTGCTGATGTGGATTAGCTTTGCTAAACTGCAACCACAAGTCACTCCAGCTTGTTTAAAGAAATGCTTTAATTGTGGGCAGTAAAATTTCCTTCCAGGG
This sequence comes from Mustelus asterias, assembly GCF_964213995.1. Classification (NCBI taxonomy): domain Eukaryota; kingdom Metazoa; phylum Chordata; class Chondrichthyes; order Carcharhiniformes; family Triakidae; genus Mustelus; species Mustelus asterias. The sequence goes on from NC_135801.1 coordinate 171,408,459, forward strand.
AGATTCCATGAGCTGCATGCAGATTTGAGAAATCATGTTATAAGTAAATAGACTCTTAGTAAAGGTGAATTTAAGGGAAATAAACCGATTTTAATTCTGAAATGAATAAGCATGAGCAGTATGTCGTTTTAATTCACTTCAAGTATAATGAGGTGAGCTGTACATCTATTGGAAATCTGTTTTTAATGATGTTGGAATAGTCTGAGCAAATGGACTTCATGTCCTGTGGCTGTAGATCTGCAACAAGCTTTAACATAGGAATAGTGTCACAAGAAATAACATTGACGATCAGTCCCTTGACCTAGATGTGGTCATGAAAGCAGAAATGGGGACCTTACGAATGGTGGACGCTATCTGATGTGCACCAGAAAAGTATATGGAATTAACAATTTGATAAATTGTTTATTATAACTCAGCTATGCTTAGTCCCTTTAATTTTGGTTTCATCTCCCATTTTCCATCTGAAGTGTTTGCAAGGCCTTGATTTCCTCACAGGGGAAAAGGGCGAAAGAAAATTTCACAGGACCTGATTCTAAAATTAGCTAGTATATTTAGAAAGAAACTGATTCAGAGTTTATCAATTTTACCAGAAGTGATTTATTTTTCCTGTGTACAGAAGGAGATAGAAATGTATTTCGGAGGCCATAAATATGCCTATCTCAGTTTGAAGACTTATCTGTTAACCCTAAAGCTTCTAATTTTTTCCCCTCTTGCACCCCTATTTTTCATCTTGGTTGACTCCATTCAACATAAATCAAAAGATCACGGCTGCTCTGATGTCACATCAAGGCTCTACTTCCACTGAAGTTTGAGGAAACGACATACATAGACTTCAGATCAGCCATGATCTTGTTGAATGGCGGGGCAGGCTCGAAGGGCCAGATGGCCTACTCCTGCTCCTATTTCTTATGTTCTTATGACACGCTGAGAGAAAAAAATTCTCCTCCTCAGTCTTTAGAGGGCGATTGCTTGTTTTTAAACAGTGACCAGAAGAGGAAATGTCCTCTCCACACCCACCTTGTCAAGACCCCTCAGAACCTGTTTTGTTTCAATCAAGTCACCTCTTACTCTAAATTCCAGCAGATACGGGCCTAACCGTTCCAGCATTTCCTCAAAAGACAATCTGCCTATTTGATGTAAACCTTAGAACCTACAGTGCTGAGGGAGGCCATTTGGCCCATTGAGTCTGATTTTGATTTGATTTATTACTGTCACATGTATTAGCATAGGGAAAAGTATTGTTTCTTGCACGCTATACAGACAGAGCATAGCGTTCATAGAGAAGGAAAGGAGAGTGCGCAGAATGTAATGTTACAGTCATGGCTAGGGTGAAGAGAAAGAGCGACTGCACCGACCCACATTTTGTTTATTAATCCCCCTAAATTGGACATCTTTGGACACTAAGGGGCAATTTAGCATGGCCAAACCACGTAACCTGCACATATTTGGACTGTGGAGGAAAACATACCACCCAAAGGAAACCCATGCAGACATGGGCAGAATGTGCAAACTCCATAGAGTCACCCAAGGCTGCAATTGAACCCAGGTCCCTTCATTGAGGCAGCAGTGCTAACTACTGTGCCAACGTGCTGCCTTATCTGCACTGCTTCCACCCACATTTGTGACCTCCTTTATATAAGGAAACTAATACTGTACACTCTACTCTACGTGTGGTCTCATCAATAAGTGAAGCGTAACCTCTTACCTTTGGGTTCCCCTTGCAATAGAATATAATATTTTATCAGCTTTCCTAATTACTTGCTGTGCCTGCATACTAACCTTTGGTAATTCATGCATCAGGTCACTCATGTCTCTCTGCACCTCAGAGCTCTGCAATCTCTTGCCATTTAGATGATGATCTTTATCTATCCTTCCTGCCAAAATGGATAATTTAATGTTTTCCTACATTGTATGCCATTTGTCAGATCTTTGCCCATTCAACCTATCTTGCAGCCCCTTTATGACTTCACAACGTGATTTCCTATCCGTCTTTGTATTAACAACAAAGTTAGCAATCATACCTTTGGCCTTTTCATCCGTGTCATTTAAATTGTAAAGTTGAGGCTTGAGCCCTGATCCCTGTGGCAAACTGATTTATTATTGTCACAAGTATTAATGTACAGTGAAAAGTATTATTTCTTGCACGCTATACAGACAAAGCATACAGCTCATAGAGAAGGGAAGGAGAGAGAGTGCAGAATATAATGTTACAGTCATAGCTAAGGTGCAGAGGAAGATCAACTTAATGTGAGGTAGTCTGGCAGCAGGGAAGAAGCTGTTCTTGAGTTGGTTGGTACGTGACCTCAGACTTTTGTATCTTTTTCCTGACGGAAGAAGGTGGATGAGAGAATGTCCGGGGTGTGTGGGGTCCTTAATTATGCTGGCTGCTTTTCTGAGGCAGCGGGAAGTGTAAATAGTGTCAATGGATGGTAGGCTGGTTTGTGTGATGGACTGGGCTTTGTTCATGATCCTTTGTAGATTTTTGTAATCTTGGACAGAGCAGGAGCCATACCAAGCTGTGATACAGCCAGAAATAATGCTTTTTATGGTGCATCTGCAAAGGTTGGTGAGAGTCGTAGTGGACATGCCAAATTTCCTTAGCCTTCTGAGGAAGTAAAATTTATCTATTAGTCACAAATAAGGCTTACATTAACACCGCAATGAAGTTATTGCGAAATTCCCCTAGTTGCCACAGTCTGGCACCTGTTCGGGTCAATGCACCTAACCACGTCTTTCAGAATGTGGGAGGAAACCGGAGCACCTGGAGGAAACCCATGCAGACACGGGGAGAACGTGCAAACTCCACACACAGTGGCCCAAGCTGGGAATTGAACCCGAGTCCTTGACGCTGTGAAGCAGCAGTGCTAACCACTGTGCTACCATGCTGCACAGTAGAGGTGTTGGTGGGCTTTCTTAACTATCGTGTCAGCTTGGAGGGACCAGGGCAGGTGGTTGATGATCTGGACACCCAGAAACGTGAAGCTCTCGACCATTTCCACTTCGTACCTATTGATGTCCTCCATTATGCTTCGTGAAGTCTATGATTATCTCCTTCATTTTGTTGACACTGAGGAAGAGATTATTGTCATCTCGCCATTTCACCAGATTCTCTATCTCTTTCCTGGATGCAATCTTGTTGTTGTTTGAGATCTGAACCACTACGGTTGTGTCATCAGCAAACTTGAAAATTGAGAAAACCACTCATTATATCTTACGGATCAGAAAGTGGCTCACTGTTTTCTGTTAGCTAGTCAACCTTATCCATGCCACTATGCTATTCCCAGCACCATAAGCTTTTATTTTCTGCAATAACCTTTGATGTGGCACCTTATCGAATGCCTTCTGGAAATCCAAGTACAGTGCATCCACTGGTTCCCTTTTATCCAATGTTACTTTTCCAAAGAATGCCAATAAATTGGTGAAACATGACTTCCCCCTCTCAAAACTGTGTTGACTCTGCCTGCTTACCCTGAATTTATGCTGGAAAGTCTTTAATAATGGCTTCTTGGATTTTTTTGCATGACGTGATAAACTAACCGGATTTAAAGTTGCTATTCTCCAATCTGATAGAACTAACCATCTCACTAGCTACTTATTTTAAGATCCTACGGTGAAGTCCATTAGGATCCAGGAACTTGTCAGCCCACAGTTCCAACAATTTGCTCAGTGCCACTTCCCTGGTGATTGTAATTTTCTTGAGCCCCTCCCTCCATTCCATTTCCTGATTTACAGCTATTTCTGAGATGGTACTTGTGACCTCTGTTCAATTCATCTGCCATCTCCTTATTTTCCATTATTAATTCCTCAAACTGGCTTTCTTTGGGACCAAGGCTCACTTTAACGTGTTTCTTTTTAAAATATTTAAAGAAACTTTGATATCTCTTATTTCTAGCCAGCTTTCTCTCATACTCTTATTATTCTTTTAGTCACTCTTTGCTGTTTTTTATAATCTGTCCAATCTGACCTGCCACCCATCTTCGCACAATTATATGCTTTTTAAGTTTAGTGCTGACTTTAAACTTTTTATTAGTTAACCACAGATGGTGGGTCCTCCCCTTGCAGGAAATACTTTTGGGTTCCTTGAGCCTTCCATCATGAATTCTGTAATGAATGGCTATACAGTTTGTCATAACCTTTAAGTGAACCAGAAGTACGCAGTCTGTTATGAATAACCCATATTTGTTTAGGCTTTCCACAGGAACTGTACACTTTAGGCCAAAAAAATGAATTGTGGATTTTGTTTCCAGTAGCACCCGCCTATCATCTGAGTGTGTTAATTTATTCTGGCCTGGGAATGTCACATTTCTTTACCCATGGTTGGAAGCAAGTTCTAGCAGGATTGGCAATTCCCAATCGTATAAATTAAAAGTAAATGTTTGAGGGTGTATGTGTTGATCGCTTAGCAACTAAAGGAAATTGCGTTGCGTTCTGGTGGTTTGGGCCCTGGTCATAAAGAGCTGAATTATAAGCTTTAGTCATCCATTCACAAATGGAGTAATGACTATAATAACCTCTAGTACACAGTGTAAAGTTGTCCTGCTGGAATATTTCTACTGGACTGGTAGACTGGGTGATTAGCAACTCTATAAATTTAGAGCAGTGAGGTTGATTTTTAAAGGTAAAAATGCTATACAAATATTTGTGGTCAAATAATTCACATTTGGTCATGAGAACTGTTCTTAAAATGTTGCATTTTTGCTATTATGTCAATGCTAATTTTTGGAAGTTTTACAAAAAAAGTATTGAACTCCAGAAAATGTTTTATTTCAGAGCAAAAACAGCCTTGAATGTAAGCCTCTGCATAGCCAGTTATTACATTGGAGCAGGAGTAGGCGAATCAGCAAATTGAGCCTGCTCTACCATTTAATTAGATCATAGTAATCACAAGACATCTGATTAACTCTAGGAAAGCAGTAAGTGGTTTACATTGCTTTGGGACTGACATATCCAAGTTACAGGCTTTTGGGCTATTTCTCACCCGTGGAAGCGCTAGTTCTTATCTGCTTGTATTTTTATATTTTAGCCTCTCCAGTTTGATCTGGATGCTTGTAAAGTACTGCTTTCAGCAATGCTCTGGTTGCTGGTTGCATTTGACATTTATCCAAGTTCATTTGGCGTTAGCAGCTTGAGATGTTTATTAGCAAGTTCACTTAAAGTGAGTCTGTGGGCTTTTGTGGTAGCTATTTAAGCGACCCACAAAGTTAGGCTACTACTCGAGGTTTGCAGTGCTGGTACAAGTCGAATTTTTAATACAATTGTAAGGAATGTTTAACCCAATGTGATCTAGGTCAGTCAGTTTTGATGACTTTTCTTCAAACAGACTGAGGTGTAGCAGGAAGTACTTGGCTGTGTGGCGATGATCTTTAAAACTATAAACTAGCACTCCACTTTGGTTCTCCAGTGTATGTAATCAGGGTGTAGAACCTTGCTAATTGAACCTGTGAAAGGCTTTGTGATTTATCTTGTCCATCATTAAGTCAGTGGAAACCGTAGTGTCACAGTAACATCAGCTTCACCAGAAAGCAAGTGGTCCCCAAATGGTGTATCTTGTGATGTATTTATTCCTGTGTAGCCCTGCTTCCAAGCTGCTCCTTAAACACCTTCCCACTGTTAGCTCCTGCCATCACGCTCTCAAAGTAGTCGGCCACAAATCTCCAAAGCACAGCACTTTCTTTTTAAAAAAAAATCTAGCTAACTCTGATGCATTGCATGTTTTTATTTTTAAAACGTTTTTAAACTTGGTGTTGAAATTCATTTGCCATTCAAAGTGTAATCGAGAAGGGCATGAAGTGATTTGCAAAGAGGGAATAAAGGCAGCTGTTGAAGTATCAGCAATAATCTAAGATTTATTTTTTTCAGTTGTGCAGCTTTTAAGTGTTGGGACAAGTCACTGCACCCTTTTTTCAACATTCAATCGGTTGCTGTTGAGGCTGGAAGAAAAAGACATGAACATTCTGTTTGCTGCAGTTAACACACGTACCTTTGAGCTTTCCTATCCTCTCCCTCTTTTTCTAAAGTCATGAAAAACCAAAGCAGAACTGCAGATTCCTTTCAGATAATTTCAGATAACCTCACGTGGTTTGGAGTTGTCCCTCACCAATGAAAGGGTGAATCACTCGGGAAAGGTTAACACGTGCTGCGCTCACCATTCTTTTCACCTGTGTGGAATGATCCCTCAGCACGCTTGTGGCATGCCCAAAAATGGCTGAATTGGTGGTCAGAATGGCAATGACGCATGCTTCACTTTAGTGGACTAGAGACAGCCGTGGGCTGACAAAGCTATCTCAGTAAGCAGTAGTTTTGGACATGTGTAAAGAAATGAGCAGCTTTCTTTTCATTCGCTCCGGAATAGCTCCACAGGCATGGGCAATGAATTATGCTCTAGTTTTAACAGCTAATAATTTAAAACGACATGTAGCATTTTTCTCAGTCTCTAGAAAAATTATTTTCTCTCCTATTTGAGGTCACTCATTTCTCAGCCAAGGTGAGGTGGCAGGGGAGGACTGGGTAAGTAGTGGAGTGGATAATTTACTGAGTAGCGATTACTGCTCCTGATCCTGTTAGGTGACCAAAGTAATTATTTCTCCTTTCATTCAGGGCATTAAGTTGAGGTCTGTAAATCTGACTAGTGACTTGTTTGATAGCTATTGTAGTTCTATTGATGTTCTTCTATTGCTTTTTAAGAAGTAGCATTGACCAATGCTCCTACTGAGAGCCACATCAAGGGGAAATAGCCTGCAACTGTCCCCTCCCACTGCCAGTAGATAGTTCTGTGGTCTGACACTGGGAAAGGTAAAACATGCTTCAAAACTAGTTCACAAATCTCCTTCAGCTGGTGATTCAGCTGTATAGGATAAGGTTGACTTCACCCGCCTCCGCCAAGGCAACTAGGGAAGGGCCATTAATGTGGCCTTGCCTAGCCAAGAATAAGCTTTGCATGTTTTCACTTGCTGGTATAATTTTCTGATTAAGTTTCTCTGGACTGCAAGATAGATGTAATTAAATCAACAAGTGCTTGCTCATCAGTAGGTCTTCAGTAATAGTGCGATGTACCTTTGTGCTGGATTGGTGTGGAAATTATTTGTGCTGGAAGATAACCATTTTTGTAATGTTATCTTTGGTAAAATTGCAATATGTTTTTGTTGCTTTGGAGCTTTAATTTTTTTCACCAGTGCACTGCTTAAAGTTTGTGTCAGGCACAGCTATTTAAACTGAAATTGTATGAAATTCTTTTGTGCCAAATTCTGTGTTGCTGCAAAATATACAGCAACGGTAACTTAAGTAGAAAGTTATCTTGAAATCTGTGGTTAGTTGATTTTTGACTTTCAAAGCTAGTTATTGCAAGATTTTGTTTTGCATTAAAATTATACACACGGACCCAAATCTCTCTACTCTTCCACAGTTTCTGATCTCGCCATTTAGAAAATGTTCTGGTTTCTTTTTCAGAACCAAAGTATAATCTCATCTGCTCACGTTAGTCTCCATGTCTGTAGTTTTCCCCACTTGCTTAGCCTATGTCACCAAGCAGCTTTCCACTCTCATACTCAACCTACTGAGATTCCTGGCTTTGCCTCCAGTTTGTAAACTGAATTTGTGTGTCTGACTTGCTGGTCAATAATTTGGCAAGTGCAGTTCATCACTACTTGAATTAGTGGTGCTGCTGTTCTTCCCAGTTAGCCCAATGCTTTTGTTTTCACTTCTTGTCTGTCAAAAGCAGATTTGGATGTGGGGAAGGAGGAAAACTGTCCTGTGTTGGACAGACCTTTAGCCGATTGGGAAGCTAATCATACATTGTGTAGAAACCCTGTACAGATACTCATTAAAATTGTAAAATTGGTGTCTTGACAGTACTGGCAATTTTCCAGTAGCTTGGATAAAGACTGTTTTCTCTGTTAGCCTAGGTAGCCTGAGTTAGTATAACTATTTGACTGTGCGTGTGATCGCTGCCTGATCACTGGAAGTTGTTGGCTTTTGAGTAGCAGGCTTAGATATGGAGAAAGAACAGAGCCCTCCCAAACTTGACTTAACTCTGTAAAATTTATTGATTATCCCCAGCAGCACAGAAGAATTGGAGAACATTTGAGCCATGGGTTGGCTTTGACCAGAGGCCATGTGTAACTTGTGTGTACCAGATTCCATCCAAGGCTTTGTTCAATAATAGAGGATTAAGCAACAGTTTTATTAGCTTGGTGAATGTTGAGATGAACTCCTGATAGGACCACAAAGATTGCACCTGATGAGTTCATCCTGTGGTTTATTTCTCTCAAACGGCTGTTGCAAGTGAGACCTAGCTGTATGACAGTTCAGAAAAGCTCTTACCTGTTGAATGCTGAGTGAAATACTAAAGAACAAAGAACAGTACAGCACAGGAAACAGGCCCTTCGGCCCTCCAAGCCTGTGCCGCTCCTTGGTCCAACTAGACCAATCGTTTGTATCCCTCCATTCCCAGGCTGCTCATGTGACTATCCAGGTAAGTCTTAAACGATGTCAGCGTGCCTGCCTCCACCACCTTACTTGGCAGCGCATTCCAGGCCCCCACCACCCTCTGTGTAAAAAACGTCCCTACTTTGGCTTTATTTCTTGCTAGTACCAGCTTCACCGAAGGATCAATATTGAGTGTAACTGCAGGAAGGAAACCAGTTTTCTCTCTTTGATTCGGTTTAAAACCTGGTGCTGCTGATCAGAATTTAAACTTGGATTTGAAAGCTTTACCGTTGAGTTTAGCATTCATGTCCTTCAAAAAGATGTTAATGATGCAGTTATCTTTCATAACCTTGGACTGAAAAGTGCATTTGAGGTTTCCCTCAAGAGCGTGCAATAATTAATTGGATCTTAATTATTAAGGTAATGTTTCTGTTCCTGTTTTAGTCTGAGCAGTGTTTTCAGAGCAGGCTGTTGGATATGGATTGCTCTGAAGTCTTATTTTATTAGTGTCACAAGTAGGCTTACATTAACACTGTAATGAAGTTACTGTGAAAATATCCTAGTTGCCACGCTCCAGCGCCTGTCCGGGTACACACTGAGGGAGAATTTTAGCATGGCCAATATACCTAACCAGCATGTCTGTTTGGCCTGCTCTGAGATGGAAGCTTTTAATAAGATTTTTTTCCTCCAAGTTTGTTGTTATAGAGCATCAATTAGGCAGAAAAGAGGCTCGAGGACAAGCTGTTTAATTTTATTTAAGGATAGTTAAGACAACACGGTAGAGTGACAAGTCGACAGAGTACCCTCTTCACTTGTTCTGTGTATAATCCTACAGTTATAGTTTGCATTGAAATGGATAATTTGCCAGAGCTTAGTTTTTTTGGGTACGGTGATATTTTGCACTGGTCATTGATCAATGAGTTGCAAGCTTACTTTAAACATGCTGAATGTAGAACCAATTAGATTGGTGATTATATTGAATGATAAACATTTGCAATAGACAAGCTCAACCTTTCCTACTGGAAGTTTTACAGCCCTCAAGTTGTTTTTGAGCCTCTATCCTGTGTCGCAGTGTCAATATTATAGCTCTGGACAGTTTTCATTTGGTTGGGTGCTCATAATCATGTGCTACAAGGTGTAAGGGGATAATTTACATCATTCTGCTAGTCACTTCACTCTATTTCATAATTGGTTTCTTCTCATCTGGCACATTTTCTTCAACAAGAGATTTGGAAGTGGTAGTGTACAATGTTGCTTATAATTGCTTGCCCTAGAACAGGTATTTGTCAAAGGATTTGATCTTATCTGATAACCAAACCTCCTTTCATTTGACTTGGGTCTATTCAAATGTAAGTATTCTTTGTCCTTTTCTGTTTGCTCTTGGTGCGGCTGCCAAGCTGGTATTTATTGTTCGCTCTGTTGTTTTGGCAAGAGTGGCTTGCTTTGTCGCTTCAGAGGGTAGTTAAGAGGAGTCCATGTTGGTGTAAATCTGGAATTTCATATAGGCCATCCCAGCTTGGCAGGTTTTCTTTCCAAAAGGACACAAGTGAACCATTAAAATTGTCATGAAACTGCAACTGCTTCATAGTTTTAGTGATAGCAGCTTTTGTTAAAGTGCAAATTCTCAAAACAGCCATTGTGGAATTTGTATTCTGTGATTTATTAGTTCAGGCGTGTGGGTTATGAGTCTAGTAACATGACTACACTATTGTCTATGTGCATAATGCGTCACTTTAAAAGGTCACCTGTAATGTGCAACTGATGATTTTTGTGAAATTTATCATCTTTGGCTGTGTTTGTAGTCTTCCTGTGCAAAACATGGAGTGGTTAGGTGTTTTATGCCCCCATCAATATTGCCCTGGGAAATTGAGTCTTTCCTCTCTACAAAACTCTCTTCCAGGGACCTTTATATGGTTTGAGTTCCATTTTTATGTATTGAGACCTTACACTTGACAGCTGCTGCCTGGGAGTCTAATGTAGGAATGGTTGTGTTTTTGGCAGCATGGGCCATTTGGGTGCTTTGTATGAAGACTTGCTGGGAACAGTAAATTTAAGATAACGCTCTGTTTAATCTGCCTCTAATCTCAATCTGTTTGCACAACAGATGTAGGTGATTTGATTTGAGCTTTTGCATGTAAGGCAGCAAAGCCAGGAACAGACCTCTCCATATTTTCAGGCTCATAGCTAAATGAAAATCAAACGGAGCTGCCGGGGGTTTGTAGGCCAGAGTGGATCGTGGTTTTGGCACCCTCTTTTAATTCAAATTTCAAACAAATCTTGCAGGAGCAGACTGAATTTACAGCGGTGGCTGTATTTTTAATTGTTACATTTGCCCTAGCCACTCCCAGAGCATTTCCACCCAGTCCCTCCGTTTTCTTTCTTGCGAGTTTCATGGCTCGGTATATTCCTTGTATCTCTTTACACCTCCATAATGTCACCTGGCTATGCACCTGCCTTAACTTATCAGCTGCTGAAAACCTCACCCATGCATTTGCTATACCTAGACCTGACTCTTCTGACGCACTCCTGGTTGGCTACCCACTGTTTCGCCCTGCTCACCAGTGCTCCTGGTTAAGCTACACCTTGACTTTTAAAATTCTCATTCTTGTTTTCAAATCCCCCACCTCCCCATGGCCTCGCCCTCTTCCTCATCTCAACAATCTCTTCCAGCTCCACAAGCCTCTCAGATATCTGCACATCTCCAATTCTAGCCTCTTGAGCATCCCTGACAATGGTTCCACCATAGGCAGCTGCACCTGCAGAAATTCCTGACCTCCCACCGCCACACTTTTTAAAACTGAACTCTTTGACCAAACCTTTGGTCATCTGCCCCTTATGTGGTTCAGTGTCATATTTACTTCAGTGCACACCTTGTTACATTAATGGAGCTACATAAATAGAAGTTATTGCTTTGCCAAGAACCATAGAATCCCTACAGTGCAGGAAAAGACCATGGAGTTTACACTGACCCTCCAAAAATGCACCTTACCCAGGGCTACCCCCATGCTCTATCCCCGTAACCTCGTGTGTTGACCGTAGCTAATCAACCTAACCTACACATCTTTTGGACACCAAGGGGCAATTTAGTGTAGCCAATCCAACTAACCTGCACATCTTTAAAGAAAAATATTTTAAAAATATATAGAATATACTTGATCCATTTTGAAAACTTTTTGCATTACCAGATCTTATGGCTAATCTTCCTGTTTGGTTAATTTAGGCACTAATTTAGAACATATCAGATGGGATTGTGGTTTGTGGCTTGATGTTGCACATGTGTAAGAAATGAGGCCGCTTTAGCTTGTCAGATGGCATTGACTAAGTGATGCATTAGTGGGTCATTGTGCAGAGTCTGCATGTTTTCCTCATGTCTGCATGGGTTTCCACCCGATGCTCCGGTTCCCTCCCACAGTCCAAAAAATGCGCTGGTTAGGTGCATTAGCCATGCTAAATTCTCCCTCCGTATACCTCAACAGGTGCTGGAGTGTGGCGACTAGGGGATTTTCACAGTAACTGCATTGCAGTGTTAATGTAAGCCTACTTGTGACACTAAATAAACAAAGCATTAGTGCAGAACTTTAATGAGCTTAGGCCACACGATTCTGAAGTGCGTGGAATCAAAAGAATAATACAGAACAGAAGGGGTGATGAATTTTTGTTTTTACTATGCTTCTGTTTGTCATCCCTCTTTTTAATAATGAAAAATATAATAAACTCACCAGCTGCACTAAACCAATGGTCCTTCATTGAATCTGCATTGCTTTAGATTTTTATTCTTTTATGGGATGTGTGCGTCACTGACAAAGCTGGCATTTGTTACCCAATCCTTGTTGCCCTTGAGCAACTTGAGTGGCTTGCCACATCGTTTCAAGGAACAGTTAAAAGTCAACCACATTGCTGTGGGTTTAGAATCTCATGTTGGCCAGGCCAGACAAGGATGGCCAATTTCCTCCCCTAATAGGCATCAATGAACCAGATGCATTTTTACAACAATCGACAATGGTTTCATGCTCATTACTGAGACTAGCTTTTCAATTCCAGATTATCTCTTAAATTCAAATTCTGCCAGCTGCCGTGGTGGGATTTGGACCCTTGTCTCCAAAAACATTAGAGTCATTGAGGTTTACAGCATGAAAACAGGCCCTTTGGCACAACTTGTCCATGCTGCCCTTTTATAACCAGTAAGATAGTCCCAATTGCCTGTGTTTGGCGCAATAGAGTCAAAAAGGACAATTTAGTATGGCCAATCCACCAAACCTGCACATGTGTGGGACTGTAGGAGGAAACCAGAGCACCTGGAGGAATCCCATGCAGACACTGGGAGATTATGCAAACTCCACACAGATGGTCGCCCAATGCTGTAATTGAACCCAGGTCCCTGGCGCTGAGGCAGCAGTGCTAACCACTGTGCTACCATGTAGCTCATTAGTCTAGGCCTTTGAATTACTAGTAGTGACGTTACCACTATCCCATCGTCATGGAGATTCGGACTGTGGTGTACATTCTCACTTTTGCACTGAATGGCAAGATAGTTAATAGTCCAATTTTAACGGTGAAAGATATTTTCCTGTTTTGCGAAGGCCTTTGTTTCTCTGCAGGTTATCTGCTAAAGTTACACAAAATCGTGAACCAACGATTGATTCTTGTTCATAATTGATTGAATTGATGTATAATTCCACAAAATACTACAGGTGAACATTGATTTGAAGTCTCAAGTTAGCTAACCTTTCAGTTATTAACAAAATAGAAAATACTTACATGCAGATTGTTTTGTTAGACAGGCTTGGTAAGAGCTTTCATACTAAAATACTGGTTGAAATTGAACTTCTCTAAATGGCTATCCTTTTTAGGATCTTATTGACAATACAGAACCTTTAGAAGCTGTGTACTTTAATTATGCCCTCGCTTAAGCTTCCCAGAATTAAAAGGTATAATTAGGCTACTTTGATGCAGCTGCATTTAGTGTTCAGAATCCTGCCTTTTCTTTAAGGAAAAGACATATTATACTAAATATAGGGGGTAGCTTTAGTGTTGGAAGGACTTATTCCAAAATGGCAGCTTTGGAACATTCGGATTCTCAGGACAGGTAGAGGCTGAAGTCAAATTTAATTCTGTTTTGTTTGTGGAATTGTGCTTGTAACAATTACACTTTTTGTCCCAGATGTTGAATGCAAACTAATTTTTGAAAAAAAAAACACAAGGGAGCACAGTTCTTATGTAGATTATTTTTTTAAATTTGTGATGAAGCGGCTTAACACTGCAATGAAGTTACTGTGAAAACCCCCCAGTTGCCACACTCTGGCACCTGTTTGGGTACACTGAGAATTTAGCATGGCCCACCCATCTAACCAGCACGTCTTTCGGACTGTGGAAGGAGCAGCCAGAGGAAACCCACGCGTAAACGGGGAGAACGTGCAGACTCTGCACGGTCGCCCAAGCTGAGAATCGAACCCGGCTCCTGGCGCTGAGAGCAATGCTGACCATATCTCACCATGTAAAAATAAATAAAGCTTTGTAGCACCTTCCAAATGTCCTGTGAATGCTTAAAATGCGAGCATATTGTATGACACGCCTATGCAAGAGTCAGTGAGTTTAATCAAAATATCTTTAAAATGAATGGTTTTTAAACTGATATTGCTCCAGGGTGGAGGGGGTGTGGGGGAAAGAAAAGGGTGGACTCTGCAAGATTGCATTTGCTGCAGCTTAATTACAGCTTTTACTTGAATCTTTCATTTGGACTTCATTTGTGACCTTGGAGACTGTGTTGTTAAGTGAGTTGGCCTTTGCCACCTGTAGAAACCTATACCAAGAATGTTTTGGGAATTGTAGAAAATCTTGATGAAAGCAAAGCAGTGTGCCAGATGAGTTTCTTGCACCTAATTGAATAAAGGTGAATATACACGACCTGCAGTTTGTTTGAATTTGACATGATGGAAGGCTTTGAACATCTGGAGAAAGATGATTTACTGCTTTGGCAGTAGTGTTTGATTGCAAATTTCATGTTACAGCAAGGTGCCAAGTTAAAAGGTGCACAGTGTAGTCTTCAGGTACCATAACTGTGATGTGGATTGTATCAAGGTTTCAAGACTGCCATTTTGTGTAGTTATGATAAAGGTGTATGAAACTTTCCAATTTACTTGCGTACAAACATAGGAACAGGAGTAAGCTTTTGACCCCTCAAACTTGCTCCATCATTCAGATCACAGCTGACCTGAGTGCAGCCTCAACTTCACACTTCACTTTCTCCTGATAACATTATATTCCTGATTAACGAGGGAGTCCATCTTTTTTATTCATTTGTGGGGCATGGGCATCGCTGGTTGGCCATAATTAATGCCCATCCCTAGTTGTCCTTGAACTGAGTGGCTTGCTAGGTCATTTCAGAGGGCAGTTGAGAGTCAACCACATTGCTGTGGCTCTGGAATCACACGTAGGCCAGACCCAGTAAGGGCAGCAGATTTCCTTCCCTAAAGGACATTAGTGAACCAGATGGGTTTTTCCGACAATTGACAATGGTTTTGTAGTCATCGGTAGATTCTTAATTTTTTTGATTTGATTTATTATTGTCATGTATTACTATACAGTGAAATGTATTGTTTCTTGCGCGCTATACAGACAAAACATACCGTTCATAGAGAAGGAAACTAGAGAGTGCAGAATGTAGTGTTACAGTCATAGTTAGGGTGTAGAGTGAAAGATCAACTTAATGCAAGGTAAGTCCATTCAAAAGTCTGACAGCAGCAGGAAAGTTGTTCTTCAATCGGTTTTCCAGATTTTTTTATTAAATTCAAATTCCACCATCTGCTGTGGCAGGATTCAAATCTATATCTGCCTTAAAAATATTCATTGATCCTGCCTGCACTACTCTGGGGAAGAGTTCCAAAGATTCCCAACCTCAAAAAAAAAATTCTCCTCTATGGGAGACCCCTTATTTTTAAACTGTCCCCTAGTTTTAGTTTTTCTCACAGATGCTATCAACATCCACCCTGTGAACTCCCGTCAGAATCTTGTATGTTTCAATCAGATCATTTCAATTTTCTAAACTCCAATGGATGCAGGCCCTAGCCTGACCAATAAGATTAGGCCTCCATCCTAGGTATCAATCGAGTAAACCTTTTCTGAATTGCTAATGCAATTATATTCTTTCATAAATATGGAGACAGAACAATACGCAATCCTCTAGATGTGGTCCCTCCAACTATAGCAAAACATCTCTACTTTTATATTCCATTTGACTTTCAATAAATGACAACATTTCATTTGTCTTCCTAATCACTTGCTGTATCTGCAAACCACCTTTCCTGATTCATTTACCAGGAAACCCAAATCCCTCTGCAGAGTTCTGAAATCTCTATTTAAATAATTTCCTTTTTTTATTCTTCCAGCTTAAGTAGACAACTTCACATTTTCTGCATTATACTCCATTTGCCACTCTCTTAACCTGTCTGTGTTCCTTTGCAGATGACTTGTCCTCTTCACAATTTGCTTTCCTATCTTTGTGTCATAAGCATAATTAACAACATCCATTCAGTCCCTTCTGAATTTGCTTCATGATTGGGAATAAAACATTTATGAAATTCAGCACATGATTGGGAATAAAACCTCTAATGTAGTTGATATTTAATGAGGCGTAGGATTACGTAGCAACTGCATTTTAAAAACTTGTGCCCATTTTAGATCACTACCTATGCAAAAAATATTTGGGAATTGGTTGTAAAATAAATCCACGTAAGAAAACCCCAACAAAAGTGGGTGCGGTTGAATTTAATGTGTTCAGAATTGCAAGTGGTGGCAGATGCTTATTTGCCCTTTGTCTTCCCGGACATAATTTGACTAAAACTACTTTTACGGAGATCTTGCTTGCTTATCAGAATGGCTTTAAACTTGAGTAGTTCTCTCAGGAGATTTACTCAAGTAAATTCTTTTTGGGCAATGAATGTGACTGGTCAGAGGGTATCTGAGCTTGAATTGAGATACTTGGGTGACATTTGAAAAAAATCTTTTATTAAAGACATTTAGTAAGAAAGAATGCAAGCAGCATGATAGGAGAAAGGAGCTAGGGAGGTAAAAGTAGACTTCACTCACTCAACTGATGGTGTTAACCTGCTTTGCTATTCAAGGACCAGTTTTCATTAAGGTTTTGCAAGGGGATGGCATCACTGGATGAAGATATGGCAATCACATCTTCCCCTAATGTAGTTAGCGCTGCATGATGTCAAGAATTAAAATATGTTGGCTGTATGTACTTCATTGTTTGATGACCAAGTATCTGTCAGTGATGGGAGGTAACCATGCATGCTGCTTAGGCTAGAATGTACCTGGATCTTAATTTTTGAAGATGTTTTATCACCATTTGGGCACCATTGTTTTTGGATTGAGTTTCATAACTGGCGGAGCTTGGAGGTATGTTGCTTCCTGGTATGGGCTGGCATTCTAATCTGGATATAGCATTTTGGCAACAACCAGAGTTGTGGTGTGAGGAAGGATCTGCCTTGTGTGCTCAGCTGGTTTTAACTTTTTTCCATTTGAAAACTTTCATAGTGGGGCTTAAAGGATTTTTTTTGAATCTTGATTTGTTGTGTGAAGCCACTTGAGCAACCCTGTAGCAATAGAGCAGCTTGGTTGGCTTATTTGTTCAAAAGAAATCCTTAAAAGAACTGCTATGGGAGGAAAAATTAGTGACTACTTCAATATTTTTTTCAAAAAGGATGGTTAAAACTTTAGTGAAAGTACTCCTCCCCACATTTATTTCCCTTTCTGAAGACTCCAGTTCCTTGTCCATAAAAATGAAACTATATAGCTACCAAATTTTGAGTTTGTAGAGTACTTTTGTTTTTGCGACACTCCATTTTAGAACAACATCTAACATCTAGTGGTTAGTCCGAGGTAGGTTTTTTACTCAGAGTGGTTGGGGTGTGGAATGGACTGCCTGCAGGGATAGTGGAGTCAGAAACTTTAGGAACATTTTAGAAGGTATTGGATAGGCACATGAGTACTTCGGGATGATAGGGAGGAAATAGCTTGATCTGGGTTTCAGACAAAGCTCGGCACAGCATCATGGTCCGAAGGGCCTGTTCTGTGCTGTACTGTTCTATGTACTATCTCGTGCCTTTACCAGTGTCATTGGTGAATTTGGCTAGTTGTCAAGCGTCACTAGCTATTTGATTGAGACTTTGAACTCCAATCAGTAACCTTGTCAGTTTCAGCAGATTTTATTCTTTCACAGATGTGCCTGTCACTGCCCAGGCAAGCATTTTTATCGCCGATCCCTAATTGTTCTTGAGAAGGCAGTGATGAGTTGCCGCCTTGAACCACTGCAGTGAGTGTCCTGTAGGAATATCTACAGTGCAGTTTGGGAGGGCGTTCCAGGATTTTGATTCACCAACAGTGAGGGAACTGCAATATATTTCCAAGTCAGGATAGTGAGTGGCTTGGAGAGGAACTTGCAGGAGGTGATATCCCCATGTATCTGCTGCCCTTGTCTGTCTGGGTGGATTTGAAAGGTGCTGTTGAAGGAACTTTGATAAGTTCCTGCAGTGCATCTTGCAGATGGTACATACTGCTGCAACAGTGGTGGAGCATGTGACTTTGGAAGGGGTGCCAAATTGAGTGTTGGTGGAACTGCATTTACCCAGGCAAGTTGGGAGCATTTCATTGCACTGACTTGTGCCGTATAGTCAGGCTTTGGGGAGTCAGGAGGTGAGTTGCTCTCTACAGTTACATAAACTTTAGCAAGATTTTTGCACAAGACAATTATTTGAGGAAAAATAGAGCATATAAATAACTGGCTTTACTGGAAAATCTTATTGGTCTAAACTCCAATTGAGTTTTTACTTCAGACTTTGATGGGGCCACAATTAGTATTTAGAAATAGGTTGTATCTGAATTAACTTGGGCACGGGTTAACCTGACATTGTAGCAAAGTTCCAAGTTTTCCTTTTTCAGCTTATTTGTAAATTAATTTTGCAATAAAAGTTTTAATTAATTGTTGCATTTGCAATTTTGACAGATTGAATGTACCAAAGGAAATGTTGGCTTGTGAGCAAGTGCAGCTGTTGTGAAGGTCTATGAATAAGAACGGGGATGCAGCACGGCAACCAGGGAATGCATGGGGAATATTGAAACCCCGCATAAAGAACCTTCAATGCTTGTTAGTGTGAGCAGTGGAAAAGGGACAACTACCATGGTAACGCTAATCACAGAAAAATTGCAGAATCAGAGCCTGGAAGATATCACTTGCAAGGCCTACAGTATTAATCTGGTAAGAACTTCACAAACTCTTGGTAAAACTTGCACAATAGACTTGATTCTTATACCTTCTGTGCTAGTCCTAGTTACTGTTTATGTTGCATTTTAATATCTTCCTATTAATAATTTTAGGCATAATTATGATGAAAGCATATAGTGGAATTCCTTTAGTCTCAAATATTTATCAGAGCTTGAACTATATAACGACAAATCACCAACTGCAACATCACTGCTTCCATCACTTGAATTTAACACTTATGTCCACTGGGTGAGTATTTGTTGGCCAATCTTGCCAGTTTTATCATCTTTCCCCCCTCGGGGAATGCACTGCAGAGTGCTCTTTCTGAAGGTCAGATTAGAGGGGAGTGGGAGTTTTGTGTTGCTTGAGGTGCGGATTCTCCGCCTTTGAAACCATGGGAATTAATTTTTGTCTGGACTACTTTCCCAACCTTAAGAGACATCTGGATGGGTACGTGAATAGGGAGGGAATAGAGGGATACAGACCGAGTAAGGGCAGAAAGCTTTAGTTTAGTTAGAGGATCATGATCAACGCAGGCTTAGAGGACCAACGGGCCTGTTCCTGTGCTGCACTTCCATTTTTAAAAAAAACTTTACTTCCAAAGTTAGGCTGGCAAAAAAGCCACATGACCTTGTTGCGATACTTCTGTATGAGGTTATTCTTCTCCGTTTGAGCTTGCCTTACATATCTCAAGTCTGCCCTTCTGTGCACTATCCAATTGGGACTCATTTCATCACCTGAAGATGCTTATGATATCCTAAACAATATAAGCATTTTCTCTGTCTCAAAATGCTGCACATTATTCCATGCAAAGGCAGGTGGCCTGCTCCCTTTCTCTGCCAAGTGCCATCATTGAACAGGACTGTTGATTTACTTTATCCTATCTGAGCAGAAATGCATAACCTCCGGTCAAGCTGAGATAAGATTACAATCTGACAAATTGAGGGCAAGGCCCTTATCCTCTCGTCATGCGGCACCAGCTGACACTTGCGAATGCTAATCTGTTTTTGCATTTATGGGGCGTTATAACTTTTAATTACGTCAAATGTTTTATCGAGTCCAACATTGCAAATTGGGAGGGGTACATTAATAACATTTTCGTGTCTTTGGTTATATTAGTTTTTAATGGAAGATCACGCGTCTGAGATCACAAACTAATATCACGTTTTTAATATTGGTTTCATAATGGTGGCTAAGGTCTGTTCAGTGTTGAATAAACTTTTGTCCCCATAACAAATTACACCTGATTACCCATTGTATTTTTCGAAGTAAGATTATTTGGCCGAATTTTTCCGTTGATGGAAAATGAATGGTGCTTGCCGTTCAATACAAGTACAGCTGCCTGACGATTTTTCGTGAGCTTGTATGTGGCAACTTCTGATAATTCAATATGAATGTGTGGCATTTCTCCAGGGAATCTGGGACTGTATTAGGCAAGCAGAGTTTTCCTCAACCAATCCAATGGAGAACACACTCAGAGCCACGCAGAGTCTGAATCAGTAAGGTTTAATATTTAACTCATTTTAAAATTGCTTACAGAAAGTGAAATAAAGAAGAGAGAGAAAGATGGGATTGAGAGATGAGAAACAAAAAGTTTAAACAAAATTGTTCTTTTTAAATTGGACGATGATAGTTAAAATCTGAAGGAATGAAATCCCGTGTTTTTCAATGCCAGCGAGGTGGTTTGATAGTTAAGTCTTGTTACACCATGAAAAAAAAATCACCTGCGTTTGAATGGGCAATCTCTAACTTTTAGTAGGAAAGTACTGCAACTTCACACCCTTCGTGTGTTTTAATGCTAAATTTCTTTGGTACCGGTATAGCAAAGCTTGTGAAGGATCAACTTCTGGGTTTCTATGTTTAACTGTACATGTGTGGATACTGGAAATGGTTGTCCAGTTACTCAATAATTGTGAGCACAGATGGTGTTTCTTGAACAAATGACTTGAATCAAGGGGATCAGGTACCATTTTTCGAGGCCTAGATTGGTTTTCATTAAAACCCCACAAATTTTCAGCAAGTCTGCCCATTCTGTTCTAAAATGCACTGTTACACTGCACATTTAGGAAGCTGCTATTCTATTCAAAATGTTTTAGTTAATACTTAATCCTTCCTGTACAGTTTACTCCTGTCATATACACATCAGTGAATTACTTTTGAAATGTATTGATTTGTATGTAAACAGATGACACATTTGGCATACAACATTTGTCAATGATTTCATGGGCTAGTTTTGCTTATTTTAAAGGATCGGGGAGAACATTTCCTGTTGTTTTGTTCTGCCCTGTGGTTGTGACCCTGGGTGAGTAGGGAGTGTTTTCATTACATAACAAGGTATCATTCCATGGGGTGTGTTAGCTTTGTAATAGGCCTTTTCCTGTTACTTATTTTCATATGTTAGTATGCAGAGCTACCTTAGCAGCTCAGGAATATCTATGGTGGGGCTTGAACCCACAGCTGTCTGTCTTACTTTCACTGGAAGCAGGAACAGGCATAGGTCTGGTCTTGATTTCAGTTCTAATGGAAGATGAGTTGCAACTCTAATTGCCCAAAATAGTCAGCGCATGATATTTTTGGCACGAGATACCAAATTATCCGATGATTATGATGGAGGTGGGTAGCCTCAACATTTAAGTATTTTGATGAGCACATAAAACACCATGGCATACAAGGCTACGGACCAAGTGCTGGTAATTGGGATTAGAATAGATAGGTGCTTGATGGCCATTGTGACATGATGGGCCAAAGGGCTACTTACTGTGTTGTATAACTCTGACTACCAATTCTTATCTTATACCAATATTTAGCTATTTATGCTTAAGACAGCAAAGGTCAGAGTATCACCATTGTGACGATTTTCACTGCTTGCATTCTTTCATGGCGTTTGTTTTCAATTTCTTGGAAGTGGTGATATACATTATTACCTATGCCCCATCAACCTTTCACCCTCACCACCCCAAACAAACTAAAACTGTACCCATCTCTTCAGTCGGGTTTCTTCCCCATACCAAAATGGTCTTAATCAGAATGATGTACTATGACTGCCTCTACTATCTGTTTTGTCTGTTGCCTTTTGCATGAATTCAAAGGAACTGTGATTTTATAGTGCCTTTCATGATGTGCCAAAGTGTTTTACAGCTAATGAAGTACTTTTAACAGTGTAACTCACTATTGCAATGTGAATAACCTGGCCCAGTTTTGCGCACAACAAGGTCCCACAAAAAGCAGTTATTGTGATTAGATCCATTTGTGATGTTGGTTGATGGATCATTATTGGCCAGAACACTGGGGAGAATTCTGTCCTCAAAATAGTACATGAAATAGGGTGGCATAGTGGTTAGCACTGCTGCTCCACAGCGCCAGGGACCCGGGTTCAATTCCCAGCTTGGGGACTATCAGTGCAGAATCTGCACTTTTTCTCCCCGTGTCTGTGTGGGTTTCATCCGGGTGCTCCAGTTTCCTTCCACAGTCCAAAAGACGTGCTGGTTAGGTGTATTGGCCATACTAAATTCTCCCTTAGTGCACCTGAACAGGCACTGGAGTGTGGCAACTAGGGGATTTTCACAGTAACTTCATTGTAGTGTTAAAGGAAGCCTACTTGCAACTAATAAATAAACTTTAAACCTTATTGTCATGAGATCTTTTAAACTGATCTGAGAGCAGTGGGCCTCCATTTATCGTACCAACCAAAAGATGGCACCTCTGATAATGCAGCACTCCTTCAATATTGCACCTGAGCGCTAGCTTAGATTTTGTGCTTAAGTTTCTGATGTGGAACTGAACTGCATCTGACAATATCACCAACTTCCTTATGTAGCTCAGGGGAATTATCTTTAGTTTCCCTCATAATCCAGTCAAAGACAGATTGTCCCCAGCTGTGGCTTCTCTTCCTGCCCTGCCGCCTTGCCTCTGGAGCCCACAAAGATCCAAACGTGTGCCAGGCAATAGTTAATCTTTCTCATTTACTAATATTGTACTATGATATTCTCATTATATTATAGTGGGGACATGCGTCAAATTAAAGAACTGGTGGGCTATTGGATCAGGGTTAATGCTGCAACAATGGTCAGTTTCAGGGTGAAGTAATAATTAGACATGCCATTGCATTGTGAATCATTTGATAACTGTGTGGGGAAGCAGTTAGTTCTACAAAGGAAACATCTGAGCATACATCCTTTTTAATTGGTACGATTGATACAGAAAAAAAGACCAACTTCTAATTATAAGGTTTCACTTAAAAGAATAGCAATTGTATGGAACTAGAATGAAACCATCTAAGAATAAAGTAAGGGCGTTATACTTGTTAACAGAAAAAGAACTGCTTCAGTTAGGAAAGCCAAAGTTAGATATAGGCAATATGTCAATTAAGTTTTTCATATATGGTTTTGTATTTTTACTTCTATATATTGCATAATGCATAATAGTGTGGACGGTCATATGGAGTGAATAATTGAGAGGTATAAAACTGGCTGACTGCTCAGTATTTTGATTAGTGAAAGCTTAAAGTATCAAGCTTTGAATTGTAACTCAATGCCCAATCAACCATCACCATCATGCACCTTTAAGTGCATGTTTAAATACTTTACTGCACCTAATAAATCTGACATGATTTTCATGCTAAAGAAGCTTATTGATTTGAGGAGTAAATTACAAGCAAGACTTGCTGATATTTCTTCCTCATCTGCATGCCCTTTGGTGAAACAGCCCTCTAGTGAGTTCACCCTTCACATGTGGTGACAACATCCAGTTCTACTTCTCCACTATCTCACTTGATACAGGATGGCACGGAGGCACAATGGTTAGCACTGCTGCCTTACAGCGCAAAGGATCCGGGTTCAATTCTGGCCTCAATGACCTGATTTGCACATTCTCCCCGCATCTGCGTGGGTTTCCTCCGGGTGCTCCAGTTTCCTACCATGCTCCAAAGATGTGTGGGTTAGGTTGATTGATGTATTGGGTTACGGGAATAGGGCCTGGGTGGGATTATGGTCGGTGTTTGCTGTTAAAGGCACCATACAAATGCAAGTTATTGCCACAGTCAGTTCTGTAATAAGTGATTTATTACTGTTACGCAATCTTAATGCATTCTCTTAAATGAGCTTTATTCTGTATTCGAAGGGTTGAAGAACAGCCTTGTCATCATGTTTTAAGAACTTGTAGCTGTAATTGTAGCCTTTCCACCAAGCCTTAAAAAGGCAAATCTGAAAAATGATGCCTGCAATGCTAAAATTAATGAGGTGCAGTATGTGTAGGAGGTGCAACCGCAGTACGTTTTATGGGATTAAAGGAGAATAAATATCAGGTTTTTTTTTTGTTTGTGCATCATCATGCTCACTGATGAACTTCCACAGCTGAAAGATCCATAATGCGGAATTGGAAAAATGCTTGTTCAAATCTTAGATTTGGTTTTGGAAAGGGTTGCTGTATAATTATTTGCAAAAGATTAATGTATTGAGAGCCCTTTATAAATTTTTCAATTTGTTTGGATTATTCACTGCAGATATTTGACTGAAGTCAGCAAACATTTTCTAAAGACTCATTTGTTCTTTGTATATGGTGAGACTGGCAAGGGGGCATTTATTGTGCATCCTGTAGTGCTCTGGGAAGCAGGTGCTGAGCCTTCTCCTGCAATAGTGCTGTGACTTGGGGAAGGCTTTGGAGGGCATGATGTTATCAGAGCATTCCGACTATTCTTCTGCTGTGGAGAAAGGAGCTATAATTGAAGCAACCTTGGTGAGATCCTGTAGAGCTTGTCTTTTGTAGCTACAGTGCGAGGTGATTTGTAGAAGTTGATTGAGTCCAGTAGAATGGAGGGGGTCACCAAAGGGCATCTGCTCACCGATAGCCAGACCATTGTTGAGTTTGTTCCAGCAGCATCACTCTGTTCCAGACCTCATTTACAGCCTTAATCTAGACATGGAGCAGTTTAACTAGGCCTGCATCAGCTGGTCACAACGTTTGGTAATGTTGGAGAATTTGCATGTGTGTAGTTTCTCTCGGGAAATTGAAGGTTATTATGCTTGTTTAGTGAAGGCTGTATTTGGACAGCCAACTAATAAAAACTAGAAGCGGGAGTAGGCTATTTGGCCCTTCGAGTCTGTTCCTCCATTCATCTTGATCATGGCTGATCATCGAATTCAATATCCTGATTTCCCCTTCCCCATATATCCCTTGATCCCTTTAGCCCCAAGAGCTATACCTAATTTCATCTTGAAATCAGACAACATTTTGGCCTCCACTATATTCTGTGGTAGTGATTCCCACACATTCACCACCCTCTGGGTGAATAAATTTCTCCTTGGATTTATCCCCTATCCTCAGACTATGACCCCTAGTTTTGGAATCCCCCAACTCCGTTGTACCATGTGGCCTATCATGTTGCAATTTTTGTTACATTGCTGTTCTTGTGTTCACTTATGTTCAGCAATGTAACCATACGTGCCGTGCCCAGTGGAAGAAACCAAACCCCAGCAAAACAGTGTTACATTGCTGCTGGGTCTGAGGCAAATGCTATCCTCACCTTGAACACTGGTGACTGCACAAATCACAGAATCCCTATAGTACAGAAGGAGGCCATTCAGCCCATTGAGCTTGCACTGACGACAATCCCACCCAGGCTGTATTCCTGTAACCCCACATTACCCTGCTAATCCCCCTAACAGTTGGGGGGATTTACCATGGCCAGTTTTAAAGCTTTGCAACAAGATATATTCTCATAAATAAATTGCGCAGTTGGTAGCTCTGCAGGCTACATTGATTAATTTGTCCTTTATTTGAAAAGTGCTGTTTCAGTACGTCTGATTATTAATATTCTTTTATACATTCTATCTATTTTAGAATGTAAATGGAGTCTGGTGCATTTACACTGTTACACTGCCAGTGTAAGAAAACCGACATCCCAACAGCTTGGATATCTACAACATCAGCAACCTGTATTAAGATAGCACTTTTAATATAGAAAAATGTTCCAATGTAGAAACAGAGCCAGAGTTTTGAGAGGAGGGGGTGACCAAAACCTTCGCCAGAGTTGGGTTTTAAGGATGATCTGAGTGGAGCCTGATGTTGAATTCAACAATGTTGGACTTGGTATCCTTGAAGTCGCCCACGTGCTCTTCAGTAGAATAGCATTACATTGCATATATTATTATGCTTTTACCCTTTAAAAACACCATCTTCAGACTTCCCGTGAGCACAATGAGTAATTATTCGTAACCTTATAAAAGCAGTGAATGTGATACTTTCCATTTGTTTTCGTTTGTAATACCATATTACTCAGATTTCTGTACTAAGTTGCAAAAAAATGAAGCAGCTCTTGCTATAGGACCAGAGAAATGTCTTTTTTAGGTAGAATAAGTCCTCATTTAAAATTGTAGCTGTGTTCCTGAGAAGTACAGCCTGAGTGAAAGGACTTTCTGCAATGTAAAAGCTGTGGTTAGGTTTTGTTGGTCTCATCAGAAAAAACATTGCAATGTTATACTCTGTTGAAATACTCTATATTGCTAAATTTCTACAGTGAGTAAATTAACCAACATTTAAAATAAAACATTGAAATGTGGTAACTTTCTACTTCTCTCCAGTTCAGGACAAAGAAAAGTATAGCACAGGAACAGGCCCTTTGGCCCTCCAAGCCTGTTCTGATCATGATGCCCTAATTAAAAAGAACCTTCTGCCCGTGGTCCATATCCCCCTCTTTCCTCTCTATTCATGTACCCATCCAGATGCCTCTTAAATGTTGCTAATGTTCCTGCTTCCACCACCACCTCTGGCAGCGTGTTCCAGGCACTCGCCACTCTCTGCGTGAAAAACTTCCCCAGCACATCTCCCTTAAACTTTCCCCCTCTCACCTTGAACCTGTGCCCCCTTGCAGTTGACACTTCCATCCTTGGAAAAAACCTCTGACTATCCACCCTGTCTATGCCCCTCATAATTTTGTAGACCTCTATCATGTCTCCCCTTAGCCTCCATCTTTCCAGGAAGACAATCCTAGTTTATTCAATCTCTCCTTATAGCCAACGCCCACGAGGCCAGGCAACGTCCTGGTGAGCCGCCTTTGCTCTCTCTCCAAAGCTTTCACATCCCCTTCTGGTAATATGGTGACCAGAACTGCATGCAATACTCCAAATGTGGCCTAACCAAGGTTTTATATAGCTGCAACATGATTTCCCAACTCTTGTACTCAATGCCCTGGCTGATGAAGGCAAGCATGCCATATGCTGCCTTGGCTACCTGTGTTGCCACTTCTGGGGAACTATGGACTTGCACGCCCCGATCTCTGTTAATATTCCTAAGGATTCTGCCATTCACTGCCAGTACTACTTCCTGAACCTCCTGCGTGACACGCTCCACTCCCTAACCCACCCTGTCACTGCTGACCCTCTGGCTGTTCTTCTCCCAATCCCTCACTCAGTGAGGGTTCAGGAGAGGCAAGCTGTGAGCTGGAGAGTTGACATGAGGGAGGGTCAGGGAATGGCACACGCTGTTCCAAAATGACACCGATCAGGTCATGTGGCCCTCCATCAAAGCAGTGCAAAGTGACTTTAAATTGAAACTTTTGATGCTAAATAAGAATACAGATGCATTAAATGACCAATGTTAAAGCAAAATAAAATGGGGCAGTGTAAAACAGAAACTTGCTGTGTAAGATCCTCATGATTTACTGAGTAACAAGAGAACTGCTGTTTATTAGTCTTTGTCCATGATATCTGGCATAGAACATAGAACAGTACAGCACAGAACAGGCCCATCGGTCCACGATGTTGTGCCGAGCTTTATCTGAAACCAAGATCAAGCTATCCCACTCCCTATCATCCTGGTGTGCTCCATGTGCCTATCCAATAACCGCTTGAATGTTCCTAAAGTGTCTGACTCCACTATCACTGCAGGCAGTCCATTCCACACCCCAACCACTCTCTGCATAAAGAACCTACCTCTGATATCCTTCCTATATCTCCCACCATGAACCCTATAGTTATGCCCCCTTGAAATAGCTCCATCCACCTGAGGACAAGTCAAAAAAAGTATGATTTAAGATTCTGTTACTGAATAAATGCATAAATTCTAAGGGTCCAATGGAAGTTGTGCTTTTATTTTCATTTTAGTAAGAAAATATCCAAGCGGCAATTTAATTCACACATTGCTAAAATGGCCATCTCAAATGACAAAGGCTGGATACACAAAACCAGGGAACAGAAATTTTAAGTAATGCTCAGTGCCTCCTTGATAGAATTTATTCAAAAATTATTTAAACACATTGCACTTTCTTACCCTTCAATACAAATTCTCCAAATTTAATTCCTTAACTTTTCCACAACTGTATCTCCTCAGTAACCATCACAATCTGTTAGTGCTGTAGAATTTACCACCACTATCATATAGTTTTGGAGGGACCATTTCTTTAAAATCCTATCAGTGTAGGTAACCTGGCACAAAGGTCCTCACAGGAGTGGCATGGGGCTAAGGAGCATAACTGCAGCATGTATATGAAGATGTTTGCGCATAATTAAAGCATCCTTTAAGTATCAGATACATAATGATTAATCTAATCAATTCACACGTGTAACTTTGTCGTTATTGTTCATAGTATTCTGAGATCAGCTTCCTAAATTTAACTAGGAGGAGCCTTAAACCGCCATTTCTCTTTCTCAGAATCCTGTAAGCTTGTTGGTTTGCTAAAATGGGAAAAATTGACTAAGCTGAAAAGAACTCCATTTCAGCCATTTGCAAGCAAATGATCTGATTGGAATGAGAAGAGACAAGCCAAATATAAAAGGTTTTATTGCAGCCAGTCCATGGGAAGTTCATTTGTTCTGTTGGCAGCCACAGGGTATGATTTTTATTTTGTGTGGTGAGAAACTGGTCTGCAGAGTTCTTGCATGAAAATAGGTTGGTGACGAGCAGATTCTGCAGTGTTGATTTAAGCGACTGCATCATTTCTATGTGGTCGCTTGCTGTAGGTCGCAGAAGCAGCATTTCAAGTGTGAACTATGTGGAAGTTTAGAAGCTTGGTGTTGGGGTTTTGACAGCCGCACAGAGTTGCTGCCACACAAGACCCTCTTCACTAAAGTGGACAAATGATGTTTTGTTAGTCTGCGGAAATTAAAGGCAGGCAGTAAAGATGGAGGATTAATGAAATGTTTGCTTTCTTTTCATGAAAGTAACTGCAGTGCTCAACAGCAGATAGTTGTATTAATGCGGAGATAGAGGCAACTTCTGTTTACTTTTAAAATAGTTTCTTAACTTTGGAATTTGCCCAAAGTATTTTGGACAGGGGTTCATTGATTTGGTGGTGTGAAAGTGGACTTGGTCAAAGTCATTAAAATTCTAAGATGTTGAATTTGAGTGGAGGAATTACTCGCTCGCTTGTTCAATGGAATAAATGGTGGCTTCAAGAGTTTAATCTATCGAGTAACCTTTCACATGTCACTCTGGTGCCAAAAGAAAACTCTTGTTTATAATATTTAGGCAAAGTTTAGAAATTATAATGTAAAATAGTTTTATTGAGATTCTTTGGCCTACAATTTCATTTATAAGAACTTAGACTTTTCAGAATTTGTCATATTTCTATTCTCTGCAGTCTATTTCAGTCAAGGGCCAGAATATATAGCTTGCTGTTTCTTTCTCGAGTGAACAAAAGTTTTTTTGTAAATTTTCTTCCACATTACTCATCATCCAAGATTGACAACGTGCTTGGAAGCTAGCAGCTAGAAATTTTACATCATTGTGGTTACCTGTTAAATGTTATGGTGGCTGAGAGTCCGTTCCCGTGTTGGTGTGATTATTCTGCATTGCTTATTGTCCCGCTCACTTTTGCAGTTGCATTACAACTTGGTGCTTTTTATCTGAGCACTGTTAATGTTGTGATCCTGTTTTTATGCTAACCTGAAGATAAACACAGTCTACTGATGTGGCGGCAGCATTGGAACCCTTTCGCATCTCTTAGAGGAAATTGGTGGGTTTATGCAGCACAAGGATATTGACCTCTACCTAGTCCACAGCATTACGGTACAGTAACAACAGGCACTGAAGCAGTGATGTCAGGAAAGATTGAGGCAATCAATTCATTTAATCATTGGCATCAGAATCTAATCTGCACTTTGACAGTTGATCCTAACTTTTTCCCCTTTCTGATGGTTTCACCTGGGAGTAACCCTCTGTGGATGCAGAGACACAGCAGGTGATGGGATATCGCCCCGGCTCTCAGCTCAACAAAGTGAAGTTATTAGTCCTAATACTTGGGCCCGTTGTATCTTGCAACACGATATTAAGGTGTCAATGTCAGTTGAAGCTTCATCACTTGTCTTGATATGGCAGGCCATCCATCTGCACTGTGGTGATTACCACTTAGACTTGGCTCGCTTCAAAATGCAGTCAGATCAAGGGCATGAGGATCAACATCTGATGGCCTTTTAAATAACCTTTTGCTGAAAAATGGACCTAGTCATCGCAGTCTACCTCTTGACTAGGATGAAGAGTTGTCATCCTCACTGGAAAATGTATGGGTCTTACATTTGCTACAACCAATTTATCCTAGCCTATCACATCTAGTGAAGCGATGGTAACAGCACTCAGCTGAAGTTATGCACCCTGTCATCCATCAGGCCAGAGATCTCCATAGCCTTAGGTTCACTGTTAGTTGAGGTTATTGCATTTGCTGATGCCAAGACTCTTTGCACTGCGGCGACTTTCTTCCAAATGCATCAACCTTGACTTCTCCTGATAAGACGAGACCCTTTATTCGTACACATGACAGATCGTGCTTATTATGTAAGCAAGTGGGTCAATCAGATAAACATTTCCTCAGGAAGTGTATTTTCTGCCAGCATTGGGCTAAAGCTTGTAGGATAGCTTAGATGAAAGCATCTCAAATCCTTGTTTAGACATGGGATGAGGAACCTGCTGATGTTTTTTGGGAATTAACTGTACTTTGTGCAAATTTGCTACTCCCCCTACTGCTATTGAGTGGCCATTGAGTTTGTCACCTTGGTTGATGAAACGCACTCCTTTCTGGCCAGCGGCTATCACACCCTTGCATTCGAAAGATCCAGGTATTTAAAGAATGAACTGCAAGGTTAAGAAAGTAATTTTTAGTGCATAAAAATCAAAACATGAACACTAATAACTACACTTTACCTTGAATAGTCAGACTGGCCAAGCATCCAGTGCTAATTGGTAACTCCACCATCTATGCTTGCAGAATTCATGCTTCCTTTGGCCCATGTGGAGTTAGGTGAGCCAATTTGCCCAGGCATTTTATCAAAATGACTCTAATGGATAATCTTGCAGACGTTGGGACATTTGCAGTTGAACCATACCTCTCCCTTCTGGACCAAAATTTTATCAAGCCACTCAACACTTGGCTTCCACCACATTTATTGACGAGTGCTGCTGACAAGATTGCAAAACTTTCCCATGAACTACAAGCCCTAGCTTGCAATGAGCCTTGTGCTTAAATGTGATCTGTCTTCACCAGCAAACAAGATTCTTAATCTTTCCAGGGCAATAGACACAGCCGCTTACCAAGCAATGCACATGTTAAGTGCCATCAACTGTTTCTGGAGTCTGTTCTTGTGGATCTAGATCACACCCAGCCTCCGCACCCATGGTCAGTTCCACGCATACTTTCAGGATAATAATTGATGTCTTTGATCCAGCGTTCCCAGTTACAATGACAAAGCAAGACCCTTCAGGATTAATGTCAACGTGGGATCCAAATGACCCCCACAATGCAAGGGTTGCATTCCTAGGTATGCCGGAGATAAACTTGTTAAATTTTGATAACATTGAAGTGTTTACTCGACCTGAAGATGTGGGGGGGGCGGTCACTCTGGCATACCTTACTTAACCCATCATTTCTCATGTTGGGTGCTGCAATAAGCTGCAACTTTCACTCATGCCAGACTCAAGATTGCCCACTAGAAACACGTCACTGCAACAGATCAGACCTTTTACCAGATTCATTGGAGTGATCTGCCATGAACTATTGTGGAGTGGTCACACCTGACTGAGGTGCTTGTGTAAGCACTCTGCCATGGGCGTGCCTAGATCTGAAACTGCCCCCGATGAATTGACATGTCCATGTCCTGGGTGATCTTCTCAAAGGCATAATCACCAAGCGTGCAGACGACCTGACCTCTGATGGTGGTAATTGTTCGTAGCTGGCACCATGTACTACATGCTCTGTCACATGTGACCATAAAACTAAATTTATCACCAAGGATCCGCGATGATCTGTGATTGTGCCCATTTTACCTATTTCTATATTCATACATTGGGATGAGTGTTGCAAGGCCAGCAGTGATTGTGCATCCCTAATTGCCCTGGAGAAGGATTGGAGAGTTTGTCCTCTGCTTGCCAGTAATATGGCTGTAGGAGATCTGGGTGTTGAGGATTTTTAATGAAATTTTGTGTCAAAGTTTAAGCTTTCTTATTCCAATCTTATCACTTTTCTGTAGAGTTCAACATTGGCTAATTTGGGTAAAAGTCTTAATGTGGAGCATGTTCTTGCTCCAACTATGCTGTAGAGATAAGGTAAGTGTGTTTCTTCACCCAGCAGAGTAAAACACTAGAGTTAGATGGCACTTAACACTGTGACCTTCAAGCTGGCTGGTGTTTTTCTCAACATGAAGTTTACCAAACTTACTCAGCCCTGCATTCCTGAGCAGCAATGCGGAGACTTGGTTTTTACTTGTTTCTCATGTTTTCCTCCATTCTCATTAACTTTAATAGTCTAGCTCATTAGTTTAGAAGCAGCATAGAGTTCCTACTCTGCGTTGAAAAATTGTACCTCCTCCTAGTACACAGCAACCTGTGCTGGAAATTCCAAAATTAGGAAAAGATAAACAGGAGGTTTGTTGTGAGCTTTCAGTAAAATGTTAAAACTCTGAAATGAAATTTGTGGAAAGTTTGTGCTGAGACTTTTCATAGGCTGATGTTGAGCGTTAAACTTTCTACAAGTAAAATTGATTATGGAGCAAAATATATTTTTCACCCAGGAAATATTACAGCAAACTCATTTTTGCTTAACGAGCCAATCTTGAGGTCAGGGTGATTTGTACGGTTTTAATTGAAGAAAGTGGTAGAAAATCTGGCCCATCTAAGTTGATCTATGACTGTAACACTATATCCTGCACCTCTCCTTTCCTTCTCCCCTATAAGTTTATAAGTTGATTTATTTATTAGTCACAAGTAGGCTTGCATTCACACTGCAATGAAGTTACTGTGAAATTCCCCTAGTCGCCACACTCTGGCGCCTGTTTGGGTACACTGAGGGAGAATTTAGCATGGCCAGTTCACCGAACCTGTATGTCCTTCGGGCTGTGGGAGGAAACTGGTGCATCCGGAGGAAACCCTCGCAGACACGGGGAGAACGTGCAAACTCCATACACCAGAGGCTGGAATTGAGCCGGGTCCCTGGTGCGGTGAAGCAGCAGTGCTAACCACTCTACCGTCATGTCATTGTGTTCTAATGGTGACTGATGACCTTTTGGATCTTATTGTTCAAAGGATGGATTCTGGCTCACTGATTTCAACTGGAAACTGACACTCTCAAGCTCCCTGCACATGTCGGGCTCTGGAGGGCATGTTGGGAGTGTTATCAATTATGGAATTACTGCACATCTGTAGTCAAAAGCATGCTGCTAATTTTGTCGTCTATATGTAAGCTGGAATCTGTCTTGCTGTGTCCCTGTGCTGAAGGGCACGGACTGGTAATCTAACTGGTTGAGTTTAACTAAATTTTAACCAAATGTTTAGCATATACTCTGATATATGTATAGACTTGGATTTCCAAGTTGTGGGTGGGAGAGAGTTTGAGGCTCCCACCTTTCTAGTCTGGTACATGTGATCAGTAAGTTGCTTTAGGCTTTTCCCTGTAGTTCCGTCACCTGATGTGTACCATGTACTAAGTTTCTGTTCAGATGTTAATTTTCTTGAATTCCCATGTTCTATTGAAGTGGTGACTCCTAATCCCTCTTGAAATGAACTTCATTTTCCCCAAGGCTGATCAATTTGGTTTGAGACAGATTTCCAATTCTGCAGTCAGGCAACACAAAAACTGGCAGAATCCCAAGAGGTAAATGTCTTTTCTTGCAGGAGAAGGGTGTGGAGTGTGAAACTGAGGAACTTGAGAGGCTCAAAACATTGGCTCTTGCAACTTATATTCTGTCTTTTTTTTTAAAAACACCTCTTTCCTCGCACCCCCTCCCAAACCAGCAACCTGAAATAAAAACTCTATTGAAAAATGTAGAAACTAGAAGCAGGGGTAGGCTTTTGCATTGAGGCAGTCTTCTGCAGGTGGTTATACAGTGATGGACTTGAAATGTGAACATAAGTTAATAATTTAAATGCTGAATGTTGTTTGCTTTTTCACTATTAGCTGATTTGCTGGGCACTTATCTATCTTTGAACATCTTGTTGAGTCAAAAGCTCAGTGGCTCCTCCACCCATACATTCCACAGAATTTCTCATTCTGCGGATGGATTTTAATTTTATATATTGAAGTTTTTACTCAGGGCAGCATGCGTGCCGTAGTAATACTCCTATTACCCGTGTGCTTAACTTGCTGAACTTCACAAAAACCTGTTTTACCTATATCCCTAGAACTGCAGGGATCTATTGCGGTTGGCAACATTATGCATCTCGAACAGTATTGCTCAAGGATGTTTGTTTAATCCCTACACGAGTATCCGTGCAAGAGGAAATCACTAAACAATGCTTTGTGTTCTGCCAAGCTTCTCCCAAAAAAATAGAAAATGTACTCAAATATTGCAATAAACGGCCAGGTTTGCATCAATTAGATTCTACTCGTTCCAAATATAAACCAAGCGTTTCTACAAAATGGGTCAGAGGTCAATTTTATAAACACATTCATGTGTATATTTTGCACTAGGTAACGGTAAATTTATATACTGTTATCCATGGATAAGCAAGCCTATTGTATAAGCAATCTCAACTATCAAATCAGCAGGGTTGGTAACCTTCGATGAACATGGGAACAGCAATTTTTATCGTTAACTTCTGTTTTTTAAAATACTGGTTGCACTACTGCAGCCAGGAGGGATGAATCTTTGCAAGTTGATCCTTACTGAAGTGGCCACACCAATATCTTATTTCATCACCTCTGATAGAGCAACTGAACTCCTGACTGGGATTCATTTGAATATCGTACGCTATCCAACTGTACAAACCATAAGTCGGCCTTCAGAAGGTTACTGGAGTTTAGCCTTTTGACAAACCTGAAACTGTGCGGATAATCCCTGGTCCAGGCTTCCACTTTGTTGCAGTCTTTACCACCACTGACTTTTGCACCATTTTTGCTTCTATGGTGTTGAATTTTTTTCTCTTTTGGTTGATTTCAGCACTCAACTGAGAAACTGAATGAAAGTGGCAGCTTGTTTCCATACGAAATCGACGGTAAGTTTCTTTTGCTTTTTCTACCCCAGGTGACACCTCAGTAAAAATAATGACAGATTTCCGTCAAATATTTTAGAAGCTGGCAGTTCTTTGCAGTGGGAAGAACCAGAGCACAATAAACTTCCGTTGGAACAGGAGTAAGTCATTAAGCTGCTCAAGGGTTTTTCCACCATTCCGCTTGACCATGCTGTGTATAAAATTTTGCATGCCTCCCTCCCAAATCTCCTTAACATCAGTGAATATCTTGCTACTGAACAAAAATCTGTCAACAACCGCTTGCATTTTCTAAAGCAGTTTTAGCAGTGTCAAAGCCTTTCACAAGACTGTAATCAGACAATAGTTGACATCAAGCAAGGAACCTCTTCGACAGAGTTTTAAGAAATGTCTGAAGGAGAGCGAGGTGGAGAACCAAGGAGGTTTAAGAAGAGAATTCCATAGCTTGGGTCTGAGATGGCTGAAGTTGTGGCCGTCATTGGTGGTTTGAAATTACACAATTTGTCCTTTCAAATTAGTTCTTTAAGCATGGTGTTAATATGATTGTCTTAGACTCTAAAGACAGTGCATCCTTGCAGAAAGAACTCCAAGGTTTTGCACAATGTTGCTCAAGTTCACCTCCCCACTCTCTTGTATTCTAACAGTTTTGAGATGAAGGCCTATGTTTCATCAGCCTTTTTTGTTTATTCCATCTACTGGCTTTCCAAAAGTCAAGTACTTACATTAATTTAGCATCTTTGCATGACCTCAGGATGTCCCAAAGCACTTTACAACCAATGAAGTGTATTTACCGCCTTCCTGTGGCAGCCAATTTGCACTCAGCACATTCCCACAAACAGCAATGGAACAATGACCAGACTTTTTTGAGGTTATGGGGTAAATATTGATCGGGGCACAGGATAACTCCCATGCTGCTCTTCACCAAACCCATGGGACCTTGTATGGAGCAGATGGGGCCTTGTGTTGTCTTAGTGCACCCTCAGTTCTGTACTAGAGTGTCAGCCTGGACCTGTGTGCTAAAGTCTCTGAAGACTCACAGCTATTTGACTTTTGAGGTGCGATTGCCACTAACTGCACCCGGCTGACTAGCACAGTTGTGATTTTAGTAAACAGAACACCCAAATCCTTTTTTTTGCTTTGGTAGTAGCTAGCGTCTCAACTTTAAGAAAATATCCTGCTATGTCCTCCTCTAATATAAAGTGATTGACATTGAACTCTATATGCTAGTTATGCACGTTCATTTAGCCGTTGTCATTTTGTGATTTCCTTCTGC
The DNA here is from genome assembly GCF_964213995.1 of Mustelus asterias. Classification (NCBI taxonomy): domain Eukaryota; kingdom Metazoa; phylum Chordata; class Chondrichthyes; order Carcharhiniformes; family Triakidae; genus Mustelus; species Mustelus asterias. The sequence goes on from NC_135801.1 coordinate 171,444,827, forward strand.
CACCTCCACAACTTACTGTGCCTCCTAAATTGTAATTTGCAAACTTTGATATATAGCTCTCTTCCTTCATCCTGATCATTGATGCAAATTATGGAAAAGCTGAAGGCCCCCAGCTAAAAGATCCCTGGAGAACAAATATTGCCCTTCACATCCCACCAATCGGAGAACAAATCCTTTATTCCTATTTGTCTGTTATCTCCCAATGAATTACCTGCCCACGTCACATGGTTGCCTCCAGTTCTGTGTACTATCATTTTTTTCTTAGTAACCTTTCCTGCAGAACCTTATCAGATCCCTTCTGGAAATCCATATAGGTAGTCCACAGGCATTCCCCTACCAACTATGCTCTTCAAAAAGAATGTGTTTCTTTGCTAAGTTGATATTCAAGTATTCTGTCACTCTGCCCTGATAGTAGAACACTGAGCTCTCCTGTGGAAATCACGTTTGTTCATTTACTGTATTCTAGTTTGTAATTGAAAACCAGGATCTTTCAAAGAGCCATGATCCTGAGTCGATGCACATTTAGGGGCACAATTGTGACTCTACTTATTGAGAAGTGATTTTCAGAGAACACTCTTTTGCAATGCTAAGTATATGTCCTTAACTGAATTACAGGTTGTTAGCCATATTTAAATATGAATAATCATTAAATTTCCTGTTTAGTACTCACACCTGAATATTTACCCTTATTGGTTGACTTTTCCTTATGGGTGAATTTCATGTCTGAGATCAAAGGGTTGTGCATCTTTGGAATCAACTACTTCGAGAGCTGTGGTCGCTCAGTCATTGGGTAAATGCAAGGCAGAGTTTGATAGATGTTTGGAAATGGGATAGTGTGATAGGTGGAGTTGAGGTAGAAAATCAGCAATGATTTTATTGAATCCGGCGCAGGCTTGAAAGGCCAAATGATCCACACCCGCTCTTACATGTAATGTATAAAATAGGCTGAATAATACATGAAAAAAATAGTGCTAGAAGAATTCTGCCTTAAAATGGTGTAGTAGAAATGTTTTTCTAAAAACAACTTTTAATGCTTCTCAAATTGACCTGTAAAACTTCGGCCTCTTTAATGCTTGTTTTGAAAATTCTCCAGCACTAGCAAATGGATTTTGAAAGCATCATAGGAGAGTTAACCTCTTGCCCTCTTACTAAACAGTGCTGAAAATAAAAGTACTCGACTCGCTGAATGTGCAGTTTTAAAGTTCATATCGCTTTGTCTGTAAATGTGCAAGTAAATTTGTATACTGAATTTGCATGTGTATGGGGTATAACTGCATATTGGAGTGAGCGTTGAGGTAGTCATCAACTTCAGTTGTTTGAGTAATTTCAAATTTTCATCTGCAGGGTTAAATGCTGAGTCTTGCATTTCTTAAGCATTTTCCCACCTGTTTTAGTTTTGCATGTTCAGCTATATAAATGAAAATAATTTTGCAGCTTTAAAAAATATCTTGCTGTGCCTTCAATGTTGATTGCATTCTTCAATGTGCTGTGGCACAAATTGAGTTCCAGGAGTGAAAATATATCCTTGGAATGCTGACTCACTCCTGAGTTCAGTAAGTCAGGTACAAATTAGCACGGAGCCTTGCAATGTCCTTGACAGTGCTATTCCCACTTGTCCTGACTTGCTCCTGCTCACACAGCTTCATCTCCTAGCTGTGGAGAGGTCGGGGTTGTGTAACTAAAATTGCATTGTGGATTGGCTGTGCTGCGTTCAGTTTTGGGTACCATACTCAAGGATATATTGGCTTTGGAAGTGTGTAGCTCATTCATCAGCATGGTGTAGGGGTTTAATTCCTATGTAATGGAAGGCCGTGTCCTATTTAATTACTTTAGTGTACAATATGCCATTTGTTACAGTGGCTTTGGAGCAACCCATTGAAATTTAGAAAACTGAATTCAGTAAACCTGGTAATCTGAGCTGACACGAGGAAGCAAATAGTGACCATGCTCTGCAAAGTAGAGGGTCTGTTTTAATTGTCCTGGTCCGCACATGGTTCCAGTCGGTGTAATTAAGTCTTAATCTGCTGAAATTGCTGAACAGGCCATGCAACTGCAAAAAAATTCTTTCCCAGTAAATATGACCTTGCAAGCATTGCCCATGTCCCGAGGAAAGTTTTTTAAAAAAGTAATAATTTGGACAGTATTGTGTTGGAAGGGTCACAGAACCAAATCAGTGTATTGATCATTGAGCATAAAATGTTGAGAATCATTGGCTATTCTTCATAGCAGTGTTTGATACAATTCTGTTGAATCTAGCTTTTTATTGACCTGCTATTTAGGGTGTCAGTCAATTAAAAGCTTGCTTCTACCCTGTCAGTGAATTTGTGGGAGCAAGAAGACAGGGCAAGAGTTTTCAGATGAGGCTGAGGATCTAACGCGAAGTGTAATTGTAAAAACTGGAAGAGGCGAGTGAAGGGTGCCAGGCAAGCGGAAATTCTGCTTTCACTGGAAAAGTATTTGGGACTTCATGATTCGTTAGAGTAATTATATTTCTGATATTTAACATTGAGTAGGGAATCGAATCCAAGGAAATTCCCAACTGAGCCATCTAGTGTTTTATTATTCAAGGAATAGATGGTGATCTGCCATCTTGAACTGCTGCATTTGATGTATGTGTCTGCTTGTATGGTAGCATAGTAACGATGTTACTGGGTTAGTAATCCAGAGGCCTGAACTAAAGAGCCAGAGGTAAAAGTTCATATCCCATCTGAGTTTAAATTCAGTTAATTAAATAAATTCAATTAAAAAGCTAGTGCAGGTACAGTGTCAAAACTGGGAGCTCCCTGCCAGTTTTTGGTTTGGGACAGTCGGGTTGAGTGGGTCAGGTTAAGCGTTCCTCGAAGCACTCTTTGCATGAGAAAGATCCATGCACAAAGATGGTATGCCACTGCACCAATGCCCATCAGTCCAGTAGGTTTTACTTGTCCAATAATAAAAATTCATGCCGGGCAGCTTAAAACCAATTTGGTTTTCAGACATTGGAGGTTTTTGGGTAATTAGATTTTAGACACTGAACCTATTTTTTCTGTTATTAAAGCCCATCCGGTTCACTAATGTCCATTCTTGTTTTGGCTTATACGTGATACCTAACCCACAGTAATGTGATTGACTCTTAATGTGACTGCCATCTGAAATGATGTCCAAGCTACTTAATTATAAAGAAGTGTTATGAACTAGTAAATAGCTGCATACAGACTGCAGAAGTTTAAAAAGGTAGCTTGAGGACAGTTGGGGATGGGCTGTAAATGTAGGCCATGCCTTTGATGTCTGCATCCCCAGATGAATAATTAAAACAACAGGGAGTTGGGAATTTCCTTAGATCTGCTGATGGTTGAAATGTTAATTTCAAAAAGTGCTCCAAGGTTGTCTAAATGAAACATTAGGCCAGATTTGGCCTAACGTTGCAATTTGTGTAGCACTGCTTTGAAGAATATTCTATTGCCAATTTTATTTAATTTTTAAATCCTGATTCCATTATTCTGACTGCTGCTCCCTGATGCTCAGTTGGATTGCATCAGGGTCACCCAGCTCCTGACCTCTTAACAATCTTGGTTCTAACATGATCAAAAGAGGAGGTAGGAGTGACTGCCCTTGAAGTCACCTTTCAGTTGTGCGGCTTCAAGGAGCCCTAGCAAAACTGCAGTCAGTGGGGGATTTCTCTGCTGGTTGGAGACGTACCTAGCATAAAGGAAGATGGTTGTACAGATTAGTCTCTCTGTCCCAGGGTATCACTGCTGGAGTTCCTCAGGGCAGTGTCCTAGGCCCAACCATCTTCAGCTACTCCAATGATCACACCTCCATCATAAGCTCAGAAGTGGTGATATTTGCTGATGATTTGTTCAGCACAATTCATAATTTCTCATGCTGAAGCAGTCCCTGTCCAAGTGCAACATGACCTGGACAATATCCAGGCTTGGCTGACAGCAAGTAACACTTGTGCCAAACAAGTGCCAGGCAATGACCATCTCCAACAAGAGAGGATCGAACCATTGCCCCATGACATTTAATGGCATTATCATTGTTGAGTTCCCATCATCAACATCCTGGGAGTTACCATCAGCGCAAAACTGAACTAGACTAGCCATGTAAATCCTGCGGCAACAAGAACCGGTCAGAGGCTAGGAATTCTGCAGCAGGTAACTCAACACCTGACTCCCCAAAGCCAGTCTACCATCTACAAGGCACAAGTCAGGAGTGTGATGGAATACATTCCACTTGCCTGGATGAGTGCAGCTCCAACAGCACTCCAAGCTTGACGCCATCTAGGACAAAGTCTGCTTGATTCGCATCCCTTCCACAAACCTTCACTCCCTCCACGATCAATGTACAGTGGCAGCAGTATGTGCCATCTAGAAGTTGCACTACAGAAACTCGCCAAGGCTCTTTGTACGACACCTTCCAAATCCATGACCACTACCATCTAGAAGGACTAGGGCAGCAGACATCTGGGAACACCACATGGAAGTTCCCTCCAAATCACTCCCCATCCTGACTTGGAAATATATCGCTGTTCCTTCACTGTCGTGGGTCAAAATCTTGGAACTCCCTCTCTAGCAGCACTATGGCTGTACCTACACCACATGGACTGCAGTGGTTCAAGTACGCAGCTCACCACCATCTTCTCTAGGGCAATTAGGAACAGGGAATAAATGCTGGTCTAGCCAGTGATACTCGCGTCCCAGGAATTAATTTGAAAAATTCTCTAATGCAATCTACTTCAAGACATTTTATAAAATGTTCTCCAGTTGGATTCAATTTCTGTACTCTGTTCAAGATTTGAAGTTGCGTGCAGTGTTGATGTACATCAGGGAAAAATGTAAACTGCCAACATTTTTCTTATGCTAAATTAGGATACGATGCCTTGTCTGGCTGAATGAAATAAATGTTGCCTTGCTTGAATTGAAGTTCATTAAAGTTGCAATTTGCTGCTTATAATTCTAATTCATCAAATACCACGGGACCAGCTCCAAGCAGCCCAAAATCTTGGCAATTTCTTAAGCACTCTCTAAACCTTGTTTTTTTTTTCATCCTGAAGTCCTTGTAACTATATCCTTGATTCCAGCATTGTCTTTCCATCGTATAATTTGAATGCTGAATACTTTTGAGTACCTTGAAGTAAAAGTAGCTGATGTATTCCATCCCAAGGCCTAATGTATTACGTAACCAAGAGCTGGCCTTTATATGGGTGCATTTGAAAGTAGTAGGAAGTCTCACAACACCAGGTTAAAGTCCAACAGGTTTTTTGGAATCACGAGCTTTTGGAGTGCTGCTCCTTCCTTAGGTGAGTGGAGAGGTGGGTTCACAAACACAGCATATATAGACAGCCAATTGCAAGATAATTGTGCAACCTGGTGTTGAGACTACTTACTGTGCCCACTGCAGCCCAATGCCGGCATCTCCACATCGTATTTGAAAATAGGCTGCGAAGTATGCTATGACTAGCATAAAGAAAAATCCTTTAGCCCGAAAGCAATTTTCTGTCTTATCCCAATTTCTTTTAAGATGTAAAAACTGACTTGTATTCAAATAGCCTTGTTACCCTAGCGTTTCAGGGCTTTATTGTGTAATAGAATAGGGAGGCACAAGGCCACTTTTATTAGTGTTTTGTATGAATGATTTAAAATATTTTTATGGATGTTTCAATGATCTACTATGCTCATCTGTAAACTGGAGAAATTGTTGACTCTACTTTCACTTTTCTCAACAGAAGAAAGTCCATGGACACTTGTAAACAGGACTTGTCCAACTAAAGCTGAGACAAACCGCAATGTGGCTTTTCCTTTTTCAACATGTACGTTTAACCATGGCCTAGCTGACCACGTTGGGTTACAGTGGCAGATCAACACAAATGAAACCTCTGTCTCCGGCTGGATCAGTGAGTTGAATCTCAATGAGAACTCGGGGACTCCCTTGGCCCCCCCCACAAAACGACATTGCAGGTCTCTCTCGGAGCCTGATGAATTGTCCAGGTGCCGGTCTCCATGGAAACCCTGCAGTTCCAGGGTCTGGACTCCTGTGTCAAAGCGGCGGTGCAACAGTGGCGGCAGTGCAACCTTGCAGCGCTGCAACAGCCATGGAAGTGCCACACTGCAGAGAAGCACAAGCATCAATCTGCTCCAACATACCAGTAAACATACATTATCGCTCAACAACAGTATATTTAATATCACCAGCTTCAATACTTCACCAGTACCAAGGCCCTCATCTGCCAGCAGTGGATTTGTAGACAGTAGTGAGGGAAGCACATCAAGTGTCCGTTGGAACTCTGCTGGACAGTTTGATTTTAACCCAAGGCGGCGGCTGTCACTTTCACAGGAGCACATTACAGAGACGTCAAATCTCTTGCCTTCAGCAAACAGCACTCCCACCTCCACACCCGAGCTGAGCCGTCGACAGGGATTGCTGCGATGCCGCTCACAACCTTGTGTGCTGAACGAAAGGAAATGTGGGCTAAAGCGCAGGCGGGAGGAAGACGTCAGGTGGACACGACCCTCTTTGGACTTCCTAAAGATGACCAGGGTAAGTTGGAGGAAGTCTCGATATTTATGAAAAACGTAGTAAATTTTTAGTTTGGGATGATTAGGAGAAGGAATAATTCATATACAGGAGCTATGGAAGATAGACAAATTTTCATTTTCCCTGTCTTTTAAGAGTACAAATTTGGCCAAAGTATGTTTTGCTTTAGTACCTGAGGCCACTTATACATTTTTGAGAGAATTCTAGTCTCAAGTCTTTCCATCAGGACCTATTTTAACACCACTTTACAAAGATTCAAACTATTTCTTTCTTTGGGGGGGGGGGAAGCTCTGTGCCCTTCTGTTTTCTGCTTAAATATTTTCCAACTTGTACAAGCTTGTCCTTGAGAGATTAGTTTAATTTGTAGTGCTATTTATGAATTCCCAGGTGATAAAGATTGGCAAAGTGTAAAGTTTACAAGCAGGGAAATTAACTCGAGTATCATGGGTCTTGGGTAGACCTTAACCTTTCAGTCACTTGGGTCAGTGTTATAGGGAGGCAAAAGTGTAGTGGTATTGTGGCCAAACTACCAATCCAGTGACTCGGTAATGCTATGGGGACCTGGGTTCGAATCCCACCATGGTAGATGTTGAAATTTGAATTCAACAAAAATCTGGAATTAAAAGTCTAATGATACCATGAAACCATTGTCACAAAAACCCAACTGGTTCACTAATGTCCTTTTAGGGAAGGAAATCTGCCATCCTTACTTGGTCTGGGCTACATGTGACTCTCTGAAATGGCCTAGCAAGTCACTCACGAGGACGATTAGGAATGGGTAATGAATGCTGGCCTTGCGAGCAATGTCCACATCCCATGAATGTGTTTTAAAAAAAATGTCCAGAAAGTCCTTCTGGCAGACCAGCATGAAAATAAACAGCTGTTCAGCAGGAAATGCTACACGGGAGAGGATTACTTCTGGGGTTTTTGTTGTGGCCTTTCGCCCGATACCTTGCCATTCTTTCTTGGCCTGTGCCTGAGTGTCTTATTAGGCTAGGTGATGGGGAAGGAGTTTCTTGCAGATGAGAACAGTTCTTACCCATTCTATATATTGTAATGAGACCATGGAGGTGATTTGTAGCATCGCCCAGATTGGTCGTCTGCTGAGAAATTGAGGACCGGGCACAATCCCTTTCTTCTGTATATCTTTTGAAAGGTGGCAGTTTTGGCATATCCCATCTCCACGATTTTCTCCAGCAGGCCCTTTGCTGCAATATCCTGCCTGATGTGAGGAGACCGGGTATTTGAGAGGACTGGTAGACAATTAGAGTTTGTTAGTCTCTTGAACCCTGTTATTATTTGTATTGTTTAATTTAATTGCGTGTCAACTAGTTTTGCGTGGGACATATTTAACCACATAGGGGTGCATTATTTTCCAACTGAGTAGCAGAGAGCTAATGCTAAAATTGCTCAATATTTGCATGTTAGCTCCTCAAATTGAGCTTGCAAGCTTTTTGGGAGGGATTTCTGCTTTTAAACTCCTTACAAAAATTTACCAGCGGTGCACAGCTGGGATGATTTTCAGTTAGAGGAAGGGAGGAAACTATGGTTGGATCATTGAACCAACATGTTGAATGTCAAGTATGGAAAAATCTTTTGCCTATTTTGACATTCTTGAAGCAGCTGTATGTATAATTTTCAGGTGTCCTTGTTCTTCCCAAATTACCTCCGATTTGGCTCCCCTCATAGTTCGGGTAGCACGGATCAATTCAGCCCGGTCAGTTATCTGTTTGTCAAGATAGGCAAGTAAATGAGGGGGAAAGCATAGAGTTAGATGAACTAGTGAGAAAATACTCCTATGGAACATGGGCAATGACGAGTTGGCTATGTCATGTTAAGTAGTTAATCTATTGGATTAACCGCTGTGACCAGATTCCTATTTTAAATTGTGTTGGCTGTATCCATTAGTCAGCATTTCTAACTACGTACGTTTCAGTTGGTAGCTGCATTTCAGGAACACCTGAAAATCCCAAGCTCACTGATGCCTGCAGGTACTCTGAAACCTCTCCAGTCTGGAATGCTTGGGGGCAAGGCACTTCTGGATTATAGAATGACATTGGAATGCCTAACAGCAAGTTTGACAAAGGGTCATCTGGACTCGCAACGTCAGCTCTTTTCACTCCTTACAGATGCTGCCAGATCTTTCGATTTTCCAGCATTTTCACTTTTGCCTGCAGAACACCATCACTAGTTACAGACCTCCATTCAGAAAAACACCCATCACTACCCCCTGTTTTCTATGGCCAAGCCAGTTCTAAATCCATCTAGCTAGTTCACCCTTGATCCTGTGTGATTTAACCTTTTGCACCGACCTGTCATGAGACACCTTGTCAAATGCTTTACTAAAATCCACCTCAAAAAAAGCTCAATCAAATTAGTGAGATGTGACCTCCCTTATACAAAACCATGCTGTCTGTCACTAATAAGACCATTCAGTTCCAAATGTGTATCGATCCTATCTCTAACAATTTTGCTATCACTGACGTCAAGCTCTCTAGCCTATAATTACCTGGGTTATCTTTGCTGCCCTTAAATAATGGGACAACATTGGCTATCCTCCAATCCTGGTACTGTGAATGCTGGAGGTCTGAAAAAACAAAACACATAGACAGCATGGACAGGAATAGACAGCAGGCTAGTCTATCTGTGGAGAGAGTCATTTTGAGTTCATACCTTTTCATAAGAATGGAAAAAGTTAGAAATGTAGTGGATTTTAAGAAAATGAAAAGGATGGGGTTTAGAAAACAACAAGGATAGATTCAATGACCGAAGAGCCAATGGGACAAGTAAAGAAACAAAAAGTATATCTCGTGAGGTCCAAATGGCAGAATGATGAACCGCTGCCATCGGAAAGGGAACTGAAAACGGAAACAAATTGGATGGGAGATGGGGGTGGTCAGAGATTACAGCCAAGACTAAGTGCCGTTCATCGAAGCTGCATTGTCATTTAATTTTTCCCATCTTCCACCTTATCATGGACCTTTGTGTGGCACAATGGTTAGCACTGTTGCCTCATCACACCAGGGACCCGGGTTCGATTACAGCATTGGGTGACTATCTGCACACTCTCGTTCTCCCTCGTCTGCGTGGGCTTCCTCCCACAGTCCAAAGGTTTGCAGGTTAGGTGGATTGGCCATGCTAAATTGCCCCTTCGTGTCCCAAGATGTGTAGGTTCGGGCAATTAGCAGGGTAAATGTGTGGGGGTTACAAGGATAGGAAGGTAGGCCTGGGTAAGACGCTTTGTCGGAGAGTTGGTGCAGCTCAATGGGCCGAATGGTCTCTTCTGCACTATAGTGATTCTATGATTCTACTTTCCCTTTTCTTTTTCCACTCCCTATCACTTTCAGAAACATTTCCATTGCACAAACATTGCATTTCCATCTCCCAGTTCAGGTGAAAGGTTATCAACCTGAAACAATAACTGTTTTTCGCTCTTTCTCTGCAGATGCTGCCTGACCTGAATATTTTCAGCAGTTTCTGTATTTATTCCCAAAGACCAGGCATCTGATTTTTATTGCATTTGAGTAGAAATCATTTTGCTTTTGTGCTCAAATCTGCATTATAACCTTGGCTTCAGTTTATCAATTCTGGTTGACTCTGTGCCGATATTTAAGTGCACAGTGTTGATTCTGGGATTTTTTTCTAAATTGGATTCTGTTGCATTAGTTACTGAGCAGAAGCCTTGCTAGACTTTAAGAATTACTCTGGTACAGCTTAAACAGTAACTGCACAAATTACACTGTTAACCATTAAAATGTTAACTTGAGCCAGTTGCTCGAAGAGCAAGGTTAAACAGCAACAACAGTCGACTCACCCAACATCCAAGTATAATCAATGAAGTAATTGTTTCTATTTCTACCTGGTGATTGGAGCTTTAAAAATGTTAATTTTGAGGCTCCAGGGTTGAGGTAAGCAGAAAATCAATGCAGCATTAAGTTGAAATTTATTTATTAGTGTCACAAGTAGGTTTACATTAACACTGCAATAAAGCTACTGTGAAAATCCTCTAGTCGCCACGCTCCGGCGCCTGTTCGGGGACACTGAGGGAGAATTTAGCATGGCCAATGCACCTAACCAGCGTGTCTTTTGGACTGTGGGAGGAAACCAGAGCACCCGGAGGAAACCTGTGCAGACTCCGCACAGACAGTGACCCAAGGGAATCGAACCTGGGTCCCTGGCACTGAGGCAACAGTGCTAGCCACTGTGCCACCATGCTGCCCCTGGGATCACTCCATATCATTCAAGCTCCATAACAGAGCAAGATTTTGAGTTGGAGCTGTATACGTATGTTGTAAGAATATTAAAGCGGTGCTCCCAAGAAATTGGTTTTCCACTGACTGCCTGCCAGAGTATATCTTGGCTCAGTGCTGAACTAACAGGGCTTGCTGTTGGTGTTCAAAGAGCAGCTGCTTTGCAGTGTGTCTCCCTAATTTTACTTTGGAAAAAGGGATTTCAGTTTCCAGAAGTTACAGTTGAGCAGCTGCGCAGGATGGATATAAATGGGCAAATCATTGGTGTGAAAAGACGTGCTCGTCTGGAATCCATTGACTTGGGGGAGGGGGGTGGGGGGGGGGGTCTGGAATCCATTGACGGGGGGGGGGGGGGGGGGGGGGGCAGCCATACTCTGGTAAGGATTTATGTTCTTATCCTTACAAAGGTTTCTTTGGTTTTTATATCCTGTTTCTCCCCCTTCCTCCAAGCTGTACACAATTTCTTTAGTGAACAGTGAAATTGGATAATCTCCAGGCATCTCCTGGTGCTGCTTTTTGCACAGTAACTGGGAACTGTGCACAATATGACTTGACCTTGCTTTCACTCATCGCCCCCCCCATCCCCAACCAAAATCTGAATCTTCAATCACTTACAATTGTGAACCTAAAATTTCATTGAAATGCAGAGCATTGAAGTTGCAAAACACGGATATTTTTTCCTGATCTAAAAGGAGCTTGCTTTAGATGTTCAGCAGATTCAGGATGTCCAGTCTGCAGGAAGTTTTAAGGATGATATAGACTTCACTAATTTGAGATTGCAATTGAGAATGTGAAGAGAACAAGCTTGAATGGTATTGTTTAAATAGGACCTTTATTTAAAGAATGTATTCTGTGGATTTCAGTGATGATGGCAAGGCTGCATTGATTTCCTATTTCGAATTGCACTTGGAGGTGAAGGGCATTATTCTTGAACTACTGCAGTCCTTGTGATGGCCCTCCCAGAAAGGTGTTAGATATTGACCCAGTGAAAGGCAATATATATCCAGTTCAGTAATTTGTGCGACTTATCGGTGTTTCCACAACATTGCAATGCTCTGCCTTCCCATGGTAGAGGTTGCAGGGAAGGAAGAACTATTGAACTATTGATGAATTGCTGCAAACATCCTACCATTAACAGTATTAGTAGTCGTGATGGAGAAAGTGAATATCAAGCCCAGTGTCACAGATACTGCTTAGAGAGGTTACTCTGTCCTGCTTGTTGTTGGATCACTTGAATACAGCTTCTTCTGGACACATCTAAGTGAGGGGTTGAATATTCAATCACACTCCCAACCTTGTCGATGGAAGATTTAGGGGGCAAGAGGTTAACCGCTTATCCCAAAGTACCAAGCAACTGGCTGTTGTAGCTACATTGTTAATATTTTTGTTGTATTTAAGCTTCTGGTCAATGATGATGATTTCCAGCAGTATATACCTCAGTATAAAATCATAGAATTCCTACAGTGCAGAAGGAGGCCATTCGGTCCATCAAGTCTGCACCGATCGCAATCCCACCCAGGATCGGCCCATCCCCGCAACCCCACATATTTACCCTGCTAATCTCACTGACATTTAGTATGGCCAATCAACCTAACCCATCTTTGGACGTGAGAGGAAACCGGAGCACCCAGAGGAAAGCTACGCAGACACGGGGAGAACGTGCAAACTCCGCACAGACAGTGATCCAAGCCGGGAATGAAACCTGGGTCCCTGGCGCTGAGGCAGCAATGCTAACCACTGTGCCACCCCATATATTGGCGTGGCATGAGGATGTGTGGTTGGTGCTGTTGAACATTAGGGGGAGATGGCTGGTCCAAGATGATCATTGTCCAGCACTTATAATCTTTAGGACCTCGACTCTTGTGGTTGGCCACTGTTGCAAACACGTTAGCATTGTACATGTGTTCTCCGCTCCTCGATTGTTGAGGACGGGGATGTTCATGGATCCTTCTCATTTTGGTTGCCAGGTATCCCATCACCATTGCAGTAGGGCTGGGGAGCTATGCTGCTTTTTTGGTTGTGGAATTATTGTTGTCTGTTGCTTTTGTTGTTTGTTATACAGCTTGCCTTGTGTAATAACTCACCAAGTTGGCCCAGTTCCTTTTCTTCTAGCAGGTATGTACTGTTAATGCAAATTGTCTGCTAGCAGCGGACACAAACCATAAAGTGTCAGTAAGCAGTTTTAGCTTCAAGCCCTACCTTGCTGACGTGGGAGTCACCAACAACCAAAAGAGAGGAACACACTCCTTCCATCAGTTGTGAAAATAATGACATCTTGCAACCTGAGCGATGACTGGTAAATAGAAACAGCAGCATTGCAGGAGTTAGACACTCCTCTTCAGGTGGATTGTTCATGTACAAGCTGAAAGACCTTTAATAAACTCCTCAATTTGCCTGAAATAGAGTTTGTAAAATGGTAAGAATAAATAATTAAGGCAATCTAAAGTGTGGAAAACTTATTAAATTGCTCCAACAATAGGCAAACCTGGCACGTTAAAACACCCATGGATTGCAATGCAGGCAGCATGCTAACTTGGTGCTGTATGCTCATCTGTGATATCCGCATCCAATCAGTGCTGGTCATTGGCTGAATGTAACATTAGGATTCAATGGCTAACACTTATTAAAAAAATGCATTGTGCCTGTAGCACATCCATAAGAAGGTGGATCTGATCTGGGAAACATTGAAGAATGACACAACATGGAAGGGCATGGACTTCCAAGGTTTTCAGGCCCTGCACTGGGGACCTTGGTGAAAGCGAGGTGTCCTTAATCCTGTTGAGGCAGCATATAACCCCTCGAGATCAATGCTGAAGTCAAGTACCAAGGACCTGGAATGCAGGGCTGGAAGAAGTTCAGATATCTGACACACACACTGGTCATGGTCAATGAATGCATCTAAAGTGCCGCCATCCTACCAACTGCACCACTAGCTTCAGTCACTACTTAATTCACCGCAATCCATCACTCATGTCCATCAATCAGGACTAATATCTGACATTCAAATGCGCTGCTGCTTGTCTTGCCCACAATCAAATCTTGCACATACTTAAACCATAGCTCTATGTCGCAGACAAATTGCACGACACTCGTTGACACACCGCCCCCCTTTTTTCCCAGACAGGATAGCACACAACTAGAAAAATGATGGGGAACATTTGGGGAGAAAAAGTGATGCGGCTCATAGGTGTAAGTGGGAAGTGCAGAACCATTAGCAGCAACTGCTAACCAAATGAATTGCTGTTTCAATGAAGCTCAATGTTGGAGGCTGAGGACAGTGGGATTGAAGCAGATAAAGTGATTAGTGACTGGAAACTCTGAGTCACGCTTGCAAACTGAACAAATCCCTCGGCAGATATTGGGCTGAATTTTCCTGTCCCGCCCGCCACGGGAATCGTAGTGGGCGCGCCACGGACCATGCAAAGGTCCATTGACCTCGGGCGGGATTTTCTGGCTTTGGGGCACATGTGGCTGGAAAATCCAGTCCATTGACTCCAGATGAGACCACTTTCCCCCTTCCCACTTCAGCCTTTGTGCATTCTGCAAGGGGATTGCCTACTAGTGTAGCCCATGATGAGGAGCAACTGGCTTGATATTATAGAAATCTTAATATATGCAAAAAAAAACCTTGTCTTGCCACTCCACTTCCTGTGGACACTTGCAACTTGAAATATCTATACAAAGCACTTGTAGAATTGAAGCAGCAACCAGCAATTAACCTGAAAGTTAGTCTGTTTATATTGCACTGGTGCAATGGTTCCTGAATGTTACACCATTAACTGGAGTATTGAATTTTAAAATGACACCGCAGTTGATTAAAGTCATGATTTGCCTGCTGTGTGGTTATTTACTGTGCGCATAGTAACGTCTTGATGGTAAGGTGTCAAATGCAATTTATTCCAAAAGTGTGTACAGTACATAGGCTGTTTTGGCACTGAAGACATTGTAGAGCTCTAACAGGCACAATCAATCTCCTTTTCTCGCCTGTTGTCTTCAAGGACCATGCATTGGTCACTCACCTTTTGGAGCTATGATGTAGCAGACAGATGTATTAGAACCATAACCTACCTGGAGATGAGTCTAAACAGGTAGGTTGATCGTTTGTTTGTGATGCATGAGCATAAATTTTAAAGGATGCTGACTATAATATGCCACAAAGTACAGTATAGCAGTGATGCCAATATTTCAAACATCAATAAATTTGCTATAAAATCTTTACATAAACTTATAAAGGCAATACCTTTGCGCAATTTATATCAAAAGCTCAATTGTAGAAATGATTAAACTTGGGTTAACTGAAACATTTAATGTTTGGTGCATAAATGGGCTATAGATTGTTACTTAAATAAGGCAACGTTTTTGAATTGATTAGTCCAGTGGAAGCCTTTCTGGAATTTATAGAGGGCCCATGGGAGGACGATATTGCCATTGAATAACCATTTGAAGCAGTGATTTTCGTATTCCAGGAAGCTTGCCAATTTTGTTGGCCATTAATTCCAATGGCGTGACGGACACCTAATTTTAGGAAACCAAAGTAATATTTCAACCGACTTAATGCTGAAGTAAAGCATTCAAGTTTTCTTGGTCTAAGATAGTAAGAGTCTGCTTTAGATAATGCATCAATCTATCTGTATTTTAAAATACTTTGTAGTTCTGTACGATCTAAGCACTGACCAGGTAGAGTGTGAACATTTAATTTTAATTGTCTCCCCTTAAGGTAATGACACTCTTGTCCAATGTCTTAATCGTTAATGCCTCAAGGCAACACTCATTTGCTATGGTTCATTCTTTGGTCTTGTGTGATGTAAATTTATTGCCGTGCAGTTGACATTAGTCAGTGAGTGTGCCTAAAGCTGGCAAGGCTTTCCTGTCACTTCAGTGCCAGCTACTTTGTGTTACAGATGCCAGCCCAACTAGTTTTAGTTTGGATGCAGGGAGAAAGTAACTTTTTGTGCACTTATCTGTCCTTCCTTGATGTAGGAGGGTCTGTGGGGAACAGTGTTGCCTTTAAGCCTCCTGAATGTACAGCGACCCGAAGAGACCCTGGGCAGGCTGTGCATAAGTTGATCCCTTTAAGTTATCGTGTTTGCATGGATGTGCAGAAGACTTCAATCACCCATGCACTCATTCGAAATGAAATTAGAGGAAATGTTGCTTGGGGATGGGGAATGGTAACTCTGTTGTGAAGCACAGATTTATTGAAATCCTTATTCCTGTTGCATCTTTCTCATTATTCTCCACCTCTCTGCTATGCAGTTTCTGCTTGAGTGCTTTGTTCCAGACTAATGGTCTAATAAATTGTGATGCACAGAAATAACACACAACTGAGGGTCGTGAGTCAAAAATATTTCCATTGGGGGCAAATGCGAGCTCTGATGAAGGGTCATCCAGACTCAACATTGGCTCTATTCTCTTTCCATAGGTGCTGTCAGACATGCTGAGATTTTCCAGCATTTCTACAGTATTTTGCCTGTATCTTTGTTCTGAGACCTCTCACGCTTGGAAGTGGAGGCGGGCATTAGAAACATAGAAAATAGGAGCAGTGGGAGGCCATTTGGCCCTTTGAACCTGCTCTGCCATTCAAATGATCATGGCTGATCATCCAACTCAGTAGCCTGATCCTGTCTCCCCACCCCCACCATATCCTTTGACACCGCCCCCCCCGCCCACTTTGCCCCAAGTGCGATATCTAACTACATCTTTAAAACATACAATGTTTTGACCTCAACTACTTACTGTAGTAGTGATTTCCACAGGCTGAGTACTCGGTGAAGAAATTTCTCCATCTGTCTTAAACGGTCTACCCTGTATCTTCAGATTGTGACCTGTGGTTCTGGGCACCCCTACCATCGGGAACATCCTTCTTGCATTTGCCCCGTTTAGTCCTGTTAGAATTTTATAGCTTTGAGATTCCCCCCCCCATTCTTCTAAACTCCAGTGAATACAATCCTAACCTTGATGGGCTGAAGGACCTCCTTCTGTGCTGTATGATTCTAACCAACTCAATCTCTCCTTGTATGAGAGTCCTACCATCCCAGGGATTAGTCTGCTAATGCTCCTCTGTACTCCAGAGTAAGAACATCCTTCCTCCAGTAAGGAGATCAAAAATGTTTGCAATTCTTGCCTGCAATACCTGGAAGACAGATAATCGTGCTGAATTGGAAATCTCAAACCAAGCCTTTAGTCTCGGTGGGAAAGGGCTTTAATAGATTTAACCAGTATGGAATATATCGAAGACAGAATGCAAGTCATGATTTGGAGCAGATGTAAGATCTATTCCAAAAATACCCTTGGGAAATCTATACATTGAAGCCATCTAAATCTGTTACCTTTGGGATTTAACTCTTTGTTTAAGCAATAAATCAAATCAGAATGTAAAACATTTTAAAACACGAGTTGGGTTGTAATTTTACCACAAAAAAGTACGCTTAATCACACATCTAATGTTATTTCAATTTCTAATGCATAAAGTTCCTTGCCAACAGAAACGGTCTCTTATTTATACAACTATTTCTTGCTGCAGTGTGCATTTTTGCAAGTGACCAGATCTGGAGACAGTTGCGCTTGGTGCTTTTCTTCAAATATTTTGAGACATTTATGCTGTTGATTCTTTAATAATGTGCATAATTTTGAAGGAATTCCTTAAACATCATAAACATCTCTTGCCAAACTCTTGATTTATACTTTGAAGAGAATTGAGCTAAAATTATACAATTTTGGTTCATCCAGAATCCACGCAACTTTGGAGGAGATGAATGTAATTTTTGAAGTATCTACCACCCTTGGTTTTGATCTGGTAGCTGCAGTTTGCCTGTGTTGATTACTTTTTGTTCTGAGCCTTCTAACTTCCTGTGAAACTTGCAAAATTTTAAATTTATTTCCCTGTTCCCAAGTAGCCTAATTTCATCTAATATTGCACAGGATAGAGATTATTCCTGCAGTATATGAAATTTAATTTTCTTTCAGTTTTTGGCTTGGTTGTTATCATTAGCGTCACAAGTAGGCTTACATTAACACTGCAATGAAGTTACTGTGAAAATCCCCTAGTCACCACGCTCCGGTGCCTGTTTGGGTACATGGAGAATTTAGCATGGCCAATCCACCTAACCAGCACGTCTTTCAGACTGTGGGAGAAAACTGGAGTACCTGGAGGAAACCCACGCAGACACTGGGAGAACGTGTAGACTCTATACAGTGACCCAAGCCGGGAATCGAACCCGGGTCCCTGGTGCTGAGAGGCAGCAGGGCTAACCACTGTGCCACCCTGCCGCTCATTTGTTTGAGACAAATGACAATTTCCATGGGTTTGTTTTTGATCGGATAATCAAAATGGCAAAATCTGAACTGTGACTGAAGTTTGCCAAACAGAAAAGCGATCAGCTTAAGTTTTAGCTTTTATTGCAAACAAAAAATCTGCTTGCGGTACACACCGCTCTCGCCATGATGGTATAAATGTTTAACTTGCAACCAAACTCATTCTTAGTGAACAATTACAGGTCTTGTTTAATTAGTCAGCTGGCCTTTTCTAATTTTGATATCATTTTTATTATTAGTAAATTGACCACAATCATATTGCAAAACATGCCTTTCTCCCTGCTACCCAGTTAGTATAGTGCTGCTGTAATTTTCACTATTGCTACACTGACAAACTATCATCAAACAGTTGAATTTTACCACAAACTGGATTATACACCAAAGGAGGACAACCAGATCATACCATTTGTTTTAACATGCCTTAACTCTATACATGTGCAGAGTATAGATTTCAAAACCATCAGTGTTCCTCTTCGCCAGTACCTAAGTATGCACACAAGATGTGGTAAGTTTTGTGAAAAGCTTGCTGTATCTCTTGTAACTTCCTCCTGTTCATTTGCATGGTTGTGAAATATTGATATCTTGCGGTTTAGGCATCTAGACTGTGCATTTTCCCCTAACTTGGATGAACAGATTAAGGTTGTGTCTGGCTTGAAGCAAAACATGTAATTAGGCTGCTTCACTGAAGAATGTTTTGACCATCATGACAGAATTTCTGATTGCAGTTGCTTTAATATTCTGTGCAGTTGCAGCAGTCAATATAGCCACAAGTAACTCTTCTCCTGACTTTGCCAAAGTCATCCACAAGGCACAAGTCAGGGGTGTGATGGAGTATTCTAAACTTGCCTGGCTGAGTGTAACTCCAACAACACAAACTCAACGCCATCAGGACAAAAATGACTTCCCTAACATTTACTCCTTCCACCATGAATGTACAGTGGCAGTAGTGTACGATCTACAAGATGGGGGTAGCACAGTGGTTAGCGCCAGGGACCTGGGTTTAATTCCTGGCTTGGGTCACTGTCTGTCAGAGTCTGTATGTCCTCCCCATGTCTGCATGGGTTTCCTCCAGGTGCAGTTCCCTCCCACAGTCCAAAAGACATGCTGGTTAGGTGCATTGGCCATGTTAAATCCTCCCTCAGTGTACCCGAACAGGCGCCAGAGTGGTGACCAGGGGATTTTCACAGTAACTTCATTGCAGTGTTAATGTGTGCCTACTTGTGACACTAATAATAAATAAAAGATGCACTGCAGGAAATCACAAAGGCCCCTTAGCACCTTCCAAGCACACGACTACTGTCCAGAGGACAAGGGCAGCAGAAATGTGGGAACACTTCCACCTGGAAGTTCCCCTCCAAGCCACTTGAGGGGAGGCACTGGTGTCGTGGTATTGTCACTGGATTGGTGATTCAGAGACTGAGGGCAAGATCTGGGGACTTGGGTTCAAATCGCACCATGGCTGATAGTGAAATTTGAATTCAAGAAAAAAATCTGGAATTTAAGTCTTATGATGAAGAAACCATTGTCTATTTGTTGAAAACTCCCTCTGCTTCACTAATGTCCTTTATTGTTATGAAGTGCTATGTTGCCTTTGGAAACACAATACTTAAATTCCTCTGGGAGTCTGGAGCCTATCAGAGCTGGTTTTGAGTGATCAGTGCCTCGATGCTGGACAAGTTGACTTTGGAAAAAGATGCTGCTGTTGGATCACCTTCCTTGCTGCTTTATATGGAGGACTTTGTGAAGGCACCACTTACAGTACTACTTTACTTTGAGATGCCTGCTCAGTACTCAGGAACAGTAAGAAGTCTCAACACCAGGTTAAAGACCAACAGGTTTATTTGGCACTAGCTTCCGGAGTCTCAAGCTCCATCAGGTGAGTGAGGACATGTGTTCACAAACAGGTCATGTACAGACAAACTCAATTTAGGTTGTAGGGCAGCCATTCCATCGTCTAATGGGATAGACAGATTTTTGGTATCTCAGGGAATTAAGGGTTATGGGTAGCAAACGGGGAAAGTGGATTTGAATGATAGTAGTGAATGGATGGAGGAGGGTCGACAGCCCATATGGTCCACTCCTGCTATTTCAAGAAATACCACTACAATACCACTACACCACTGCCTCCCCTCAGCAACTTGGAGGGGAACTTCCAGGTGGTAGTGTTCCCACATTTCTGCTGCCCTATTTCAAGAAATAGCAGGAGTGGACCATATGGGCTGTCGACCCTCCTCCATCCATTCACTACTATCATTCAAATCCACTTTCCCATTTGCTACCCATAACCCTTAATTCCCTGAGATACCAAAAATCTGTCTATCCCAGCCTTCAATGTATTAGACGATGGAATGGCTGCCCTACAACCTAAATTGAGTTTCTGTGTATGACCTGTTTGTGAACACAAGTCCTCACTCACCTGATGAAGGAGCTTGAGACTCCGGAAGCTAGTGCCAAATAAACCTGTTGGTCTTTAACCTGGTGTTGAGACTTCTTGCTGTGCTTACCCCAGTCCAATGCTGGCATCTCCACACCATAGTACTCAGGAATGCAGGGATCTCAAGAAGGATAGTGGAAATGCTTTGGGGATGTCCTCAAAGAATCCATGAAGATACCAAATATCCCACTTGACTCGAGTCCCTGGCTTGTTACTGACCACAATGAAGAAACTTCATTCAGGAACTGATCCCAGTATTGATCACATCGAGACTGAATATGCAGAGGTGAAGTTGAAATGTCCAAAAGAGGATAAATACCTCTAAGCACACCTGCCCAATCCTTCAAGCAGCACCTGCATCTGGCATAGTTTTAGATCTTTCTTTGGATTTATCAACTAGATCCTTTGAACTGGAGTGGAAGCAAGTCTATCCCAAAGGACTGCCTAAGAAAGAGATTTAGATTTCAACTGCCCTAAATTGTGGTGTTATGTTCCAGTTTCATGATGGAGAATACATTTGAGCATTCATTTCTCAATCCTAATTGCTCTTGAGAATTTGAATAATAGATTTTTATGTATGCATAATGTTACCTTGATAGTTCCTGTAGGCTGCCAAGCATGGTTATCATTTTAAACTCTGGCTTGAAATTGAACTTGAACTTTTGCATGCCTTGGGTTATTTTTTAAAAAATTCATTCAAGGGATGTGGGCTTCACTGGCAAAGCCACCATTTATTGCCCTTGAGAAGGTGATGGTGAGTTTTATTCTTGACCCCACTGGAGCCCATCTGGTGCAAGTACACCCGCAGTGCTTTAGGAAGGAATTTCCAGATATTAGCCCACTGACTGAAGAATGATGTATTTCCAAGTCAATATAGTGAGTGGCTTGGAGGGAACCTCGCAGGTGGTGGAGCTCCCAGTTATCTGCTGCCCTTGTCTTTCTCTGTGTACTGGTTTGAATGGTAATGCTCAAGGATTGAGTTCCTGCAGTGCATCTTGTAGATGGCACACATTGCCACTGTGCTGGTGATGGAGGGAGTAAATGGAACCCATCCACAATCAACCAAATGGGCTGCTCTGATCTGGATGGAGTCGAGCTTCTTGAATGTTGTTGGGGCAGCACTGATCCACGCAAATGGAGAGTATTCCATCACACTCCTGACATGTGTCTTGTGGATGGTGGACAGGATTTGGGCAGTTGGGAGGTGAGTTACTTCAACCTTTCACGATCAAGTATGAGGAAAGAAAGACTGGTGAAACTTTACATTGTGTCCTACAAAAGACAGACTTGCATTTTAATAGCATCTTCCATGACTTCAGTAAACCCCAGCACTTCCACAGGTAATTAACTGCCTGGAGTATTCAGTGTAATGCAGGAAGTTCAGTAACCATTTGTACCTAGCAAGGTTCCACAAAGTGCATCATTGTTTTATTTTAGTTAGTGATGTTGATTGGGGAATAAATAATAGTGACATGGGATTTTTGTGACAACCTAAACGTATAGATGGCTTTTTTTTATTCATTGTCTCATGCAGGGGGGGAAATAAAGCACCTCTGACAGTGTAAACCTCTTTCAGCTTGCACTGGAATGTCAGCCTGGATTATATACTTTCTACTGTCTGGAGTGGGACCTGGACCCACAACCTTCTGACTTGGAAGTGAGTACTGCCAACTGAGCCATAGATGACATTAAGCATCCAAGAGTGATCTTTAGCAGCACATCAGGATTTTGGATTGAGGCGGCAGTTGCACTATTACAATCTAAAAAGAAATTGTCTTTGCACTATACCTGATATGTTCCTTTATCAGAATGGCATGAACTGGTATTACATGTTGAGAGGAGCTGAGCATATTAATCATAGAAGAAATCATAGAAACCCTACAGTGCAGAAGGAGGCCATTCGGCCCATCGAGTCTGCACTGACCACAATCCCACCCAAGTACTTCCCAAGAGAATAAAGCCACAAGACCCCATGTTTTTTAAACAAACAAACATTATTACACACAGTCAGGAGATTAAAACAATTTACAATATCTATGTAAAATTATAACAATCAGAATTAACATAGTGCTTGTGAATTAGCAGGCAAGCTATGGATGAACACTACATTGCATGATAAATGGCAGATGTGACCAAGGCCGATCTCCCCCCCCCCCCCCCCCCCCCCCCCCCCCACACACACACACACACACACACACACACACACACACACACACACACACGCACAGGAATTCAAGTCTTCACTTTCAGAGTTAGTTTCTGAATTTCTTTGAAGTTTTTCCGACTGGGACTGCCTCAATAATGGCTAAGGCCCCATTAGTTTAAACTGTTCTCCTGAGACTGCATTCCACTGGTTTCCCAAGGCTTCGCTCTGACACCGACCCATGAGCACAACTTCAGCTTTTCGTACCACAGAGCAGAATATTCCAAAGGGTCAACTTTGCTCAACAGCTCGCAACACAGAGTCACTGACCATCCACCAGCTTCTCCCGAGTCCTACCTGGAGCCTGCCGACAGCAGCACTTAGCTGCCTGGAGCCTCTTCGACCTCCCAACACTGACTTCTCTCCCTACCAGTTGCTACATGAGGTGGTCTCCTTCTGGTTCCTTCTCCAGTGCTCACTCTGGGTCCTTTTTCTTGGTTCCCTTCCCTATTTTAATTCCCTCAATCTGTCGCGGGGCTCCCTGAAGGTGCTGAACTGGTATCTGGTGGTTGTTCATGCAGGCACACTCTTGGTTTCCTATATGGTTGAACCATTTTTTAAAAGACCAGAACAGACCTGTCACTCTGCCATCCCCTTGGCAATGTCCGGAACTTTGGGCCTTTTGGAAAATTAAGCTCTCTCTCTGCCCAGAACTAGGTATGTTTCTATTTCTTAATCATGTGGTAGTATAATAACAGCATAGAATCAAACTATTTGGCCGATCTGGTCCAAGCAGATGTTTATACATCTCGTGGATCTTTTTTCACCCTTCACCTAAGCCCAGCAAGCTAATCCCTTTATTCCTTTCTCAGTCATGTTTAACAGGCTCTGCTCGTCATCTGTTATTTTCTGTAGTGGCAAGTTTCACATTTTGTGCGAGAGTTCTCCTGAATTTCCTATTGGATTTTGTAGTGACTATCTTGTATAAATGCATATGGTTGCCTCCCCTGTCCATAGAATCATCTCTCTGCTCCATCGCACCCATATTTATAAAGGCCTCTCAGGTCACCCCTCAATCACCTTTTCTGGATCCCCAACCAGTACAATCTTCCCTGGTAGGTTATAAGACATTATGGTATCTTCGAAATAAATCCCTTTTGTATCTTCTCCAGTGTTTCTATATTCTATCTGTAATACAGAGACTAGCACTGTTCACAGTATTGCAAATATGATCTAACCTAGTTTATCTATTTTCTTTGGCTGGGTTATTTTACAGGATATGGGTGTCACTGGCTAGACCAGCATTTGTTGCCCATTTCTAATTGCTTTTGAGAGGTGGTGGTGAACTGTTGTCTTAAAACCACTGCTGTTCCTGTTGTGTAAATATACCGTAAGAAGTCTAACAACACCAGGTTAAAATCCAGGTTGGACTTTAACCTGGTGGTGTTAAACTTCTTGCTGTGTTTACCCCAGTCCAACGCCGGCATCTCCACATCGTGTAAATATACCCACAGTGCTGTACGGGAGGAAGTTCTAGGATTTTGACGCAGCAACAGTGGAGGAACAACAATATAGTTCCAAGTCAGGATAGTCTGTGGCTTGGATGGGCATTTGCAGGTAATGTTCCCCTGCATCTGTTGTTCTTGTCCTCGGTGGTAGTGGTTTGGAAAGTGCTATCACAGGAGCCTTGAGTTGTTGAAGTGCATCTTGTAGATGGTACACAGCAGCCACTGTGTGACCGGGGTGGAGGGAGTGAATGTTGAAGGTGGTGGATGGGGTGCCAATGAAACAAACTGCTTTGTCCTGGATGGTGTTGAGTTTCTTGTGTTGTTGGAGTTGCATTCATCCAGCCATGTGGGAATATTCCATCACATTCCTGACTTGTGAAGGTGGACGTGCTTTGGGGAGTCAGTTACTATCTGCAGAATTCCTCGCCTCTGAACTACTCGTGTAGCCATTATTTATATGATTTGATTTATTATTGTCACATGTATTGGTATACAGTGAAAAGTATTGTTTCTTGCAAGCTATCCAGGCAAAGCACACTGTTCATAGAGAAGGAAACGAGACAGTGCAGAATGTAGTGTTACAGTCATAGCTAGGGCGTAGAGAAAGGTAAACTTGATGCAAGGTAAGTCCATTCAAAAGTCTGACAGCAGGGAAGAAGCTGTTCTTGAGTCGGTTGGTACGTGACCTCAGACTTTTGTATCTTTTTCCCAATGGAAGAAGGCGGAAGAGACAAAATCCGGGGTGCGTGGGGTCCTTAATTATGCTGGCTGCTTTGCCGAGGCAGCGGGAAGTGTGGACAGAGTCAGTGGATGGGAGGCTGGTTTGACCAATCCAGTTCAGTTTCTGGTCAATGATTCCCCCGGATATTAATCGCGGGGAATTCAGCGATGGTATGCCATTAAATGGCAAGGTGATGGTAGTTTCTCTCATTGGAAATGATTATTGCCTGGCACTTAATAGTGTGTTATGTCCCTCTTAAAAGCCAACCCTGATATTGTTGACATCTTGCTACAAATGGATATGGCTTGCCTTGGTATCTGAGGAATTGTGAATGGTGCTGAATATGTATAGTGAACATCCGTCCTTCTAACCGTTGGAAGGAAGGTCACTGATGAAGCAACTATAGGTGGTTGGGCCTAGGACACTCCCCTGAGGAACTCCTGCAGTGATGTTGGAGCTGAGATGATTGACCTCCAACCACCACAACCATCTTCCTTTGTGGCAGGTATAACTTGAACCTTTGGACGGTTTTCCTTGATTCCCATTTAACATTTCTCTGCTTTTCAGTTCTGCCCCAGAAATGAAACATCGTGCTTGGTTTGCTTTGTGTAATGACCTTTAACCTGTATTGCACATCTAATTGAGAGCTCGGTGTTAGATTATAGGACAAATTATTCTAAAAGTCTGTTCTCAAGGAGATATTTTTAACGTCAAGTCGTTAGATTGCTAGCCAACCTGCATATCTTGAGATTTTCTCTCAAATAATAAATGTTGCATTGTTTTGGAGCCTTGGATCATTTAAAATGCAACCATTGCTTTGCTTGTTTTAATTAAACATTTCAAAAACATTGATTTGCCTTGTGGTTGCTGAGCATTTTAAATGAGTACCATGTTGATTACAGCAATTTAGATGTATAGTGGCAGAATGCCAAGAACCCTATTGCTGTACTTGAATTTAGAACTTGCTCTTCAGAATATGAACCTCCTGAGTTGCAGGGCCCTTGAGCTGCACAAAGTCTAAACAATAGTATTCAAGTCAGCCTTGGAACCCATCTGCGATGTAATCCGAACGCCATGTACAGACTAGTATGTACTAGTAAACTTGCAGCATTGATATCAAGGAGTAGATGGATGCACGTAGTTGATTTGTGAAAGGTAAGTGAACTGGAGATGGGAAAACTGTGCAGCCCAAAGCTACAACCATTAATTGCAAGATCTTTTTGAAGGGCTTATTAGATATTGCTTTTAAAGGTTGACTCATGGAGTAGACTATTTTCTTCTCTCTTCTCTTTAGAAGGTGTGCTGGTGGATGATTGTACTAGTGCTAGTACCTAAGCCTTTTGGTAATCTCGTGTATTTTGAATGTAAATGGTGCTGCGGGGAGACATTTCGACTGTGGGCTATTAAGGCCTCATTTTCTGCAGGTGGAAATCTTGCAGCAGCAA
Organism: Mustelus asterias; assembly: GCF_964213995.1. NCBI lineage: Eukaryota > Metazoa > Chordata > Chondrichthyes > Carcharhiniformes > Triakidae > Mustelus > Mustelus asterias. The sequence goes on from NC_135801.1 coordinate 171,471,158, forward strand.
CACTATAGGATCAGGGGAAGATAAATCCTAGAATCCCTACGGTGCAGAAGGAGGCCATTCGGCCCATTGACTCTGCACCCACTCCAACAGAGCATCTTACCAAGGCCCACCCCTATAAATCCCCATAACCGCACGTAATCCTAACTTACACATCTTGGGGCACGAAAGGGCAATTTAGCATGGCCAATCCACTTAACCTGCACATCCTTTGGACTGGGAGGAAACTGGAGCACCCGGAAGAAGCCCACGCAGACACTAGGAGAATTCCACAATCTTGCCAGTGTTCCCTTTGTTGCGAGTGGCTGGCTTGTTGCGCTGTACGGTCACTTTCAGATTCTCTCACAGCTGTGAATGCATACACCCTAAAGGAATGTTGCTGGTGTGTTTGCAAGACTAGTTTGTTCCCTGACCATTGACCATGGTTGTACACGTCCACAACTTGATAGGAGCATTGAACCAGATCACAAAGCATACAGAAGCTACCTGGAATTATAGTACCCAGCACTCTGGCTGAGTTTGTGTAACTAACCCACACCACAAATCAAAATTGTTTATCATGCCTTGTGTGGCAAATTGATCTATTGAGTCAATAGGCTGCATCCTAATTAATTCTGTGATTTGTCTAATAGCTGATCAGGTGGATCACTTTTTCACACAACAGATATGTTAGGCTGAATGATATTTGGACAAAAGTAGAAGATCAAAACATTGATAAAAGTCACAAGCTGGTGTTTTATGATGCATTGAGCAGTAATTTGTGAGGAAAGGCTACGTTTATTTTTGGAGACCATTGGACTGATTAAGTCAGATAATATGTGCAGTGTGCAAAAAGTAAACCAGTGGCATGTCACATTCTGTTGGCTTTGATCAACCTCTTGAGCTATGCTGAAATTTCTTCCTTTGGTTTTTAGAGACTGAAACCCAATTATGATTTGTGGTCAGAAAGCAGTAAAATGGATGTTTTTGCCAAAACTGTTACCCTGCTCACAGAGCACCGCCAGGCTTTCCAGCTTGCTCGGTAAAGGATGTGGCTGAGGTTAAATACAGAAAATTAATGGCCTGTTTTAACTGGGAAAATGAGTCTCAGGCCCAGTTATTCAGATTGCATCCAACTGCAAATTATTTCCCTGCCGCGATGACAGAAAAGGAACAGAAAGAAGTTGCTTCATAAAAATCACACCTCCAGAAGTTTCTGATTGTAACTCAATTCGCTACTTTTATTTTCTCACTTAAGTTTTGGGTCCAAGTTTTACACAACAACAAATATTAATTTGTTATCTCTAGCACTGACTATTCCAATACTCTTGTTGGCTGGCCTGCCGTCTTCCATCATTTGACCCAAAGCTCTGCTGTGTCCTATCCTGTACCAAGTCTCATTCACCCTCTGTCTGCTAATCTATATTGTTGAACTTGCTACGGTTTGCATCTGGCATTAAAAGCAAGATCCAGAACTGGCTGTTTTAATCCTGGCAAGTTAATTATCACTTTCTGTTGACCATGCCTGGCCTTTAGTGCAAAACCATCTAGCTACATTTCGAAGAAGCTGGCTTGAAAAATAGTCGCCTTTTAGATCTTTGACTGTTTGGAACTCCATTGTGGAAATCATGTTGAATCATTTGCTTTCACCAAGAGATTGCACTGGAATGTCTTGTGGACTTGAAGCATATTTCTGAAAAAAGTCATTTTTCACTAATTGCAAGGAGCTGCCATGTTTATGACTTGGATGAAGGGATGGTTGCCAAATTTGATGTTGGAACAGATAGGTAGGAAAGTAAATTATGAAGAGGACATGAGCCTTCAAAAATATATAGATAGGCTAAGTCCGTGGGCAAAGATCTGGCAAATGGAATATAATGTAGGGAAAATATGAATTGTCCATTATATATGAAGAATTAAAGAGGCTCATTATCTAAATGTTGAGAGAATGCAGATTTCCAAGGTGCAGAAGGATCTGGGTATCCTAGTGCATAAATCACAAGGTTAGCATGCAGGTACAGCACATTAGGAAAGCTAATAGAATTTTATTTATTGTGAGGAATTTATGATTAAAGTAGGGTTATGTTTCAGTTGTACAAAGCACTAGTGAAACTACATTGGGGAACTGTGTGCAGTATTTATGGAAAGATGTAAATGCATTGGATTCAGTTTAGTGAAGGTTACTAGACTAAAGCCTGGAATGGGAAAGGTTAGCCAGGCTAGACTTGTGTCCAGCGGAGTTTAGAAGAGTAAGAGGTAATTTGATTGACATGTATAAGATCCAGAGTGGATGTGGAGAGAATGTTTCCTTTTGTGGGAGAATTTCAAACTAGGGTTCACTGTTTAAAAATAAGGGTCGCCCTTTTAAAAGGGAGGTAAGGTGCAAATCTTTTAATTGAGTCTTTGGAACAGTCTTCCTGAAAGGGTTATAGATGCTGTGTCCTTGAATATTTTAAAGCCAAAAATGGATAAATTCTTGGCAAGGGGGTTATAGGTTATTGGGAGAAGGTGGGATGCAGATTTGAGGCTACAATCAGATCAGCCATGAACTTATTAAAATGACAGAGCAAGTATGAGGGACTTGAATGGCCTACTGTTGTTACTTGTATGTTGGTATTAACCTTGTGTGCATTTTCCAGCAGATGCCTTGCATTGACCAGTGAGCATAACCTACAGTTTTTCTTGTACCATGAAGAATGATCATATTCTGCATTCACATTCCCTCCCAAGTGTATTCCTGTGTAGCAAAAACATTGAACAAAAAATTAAAGTCTAGAAATGTACACATTTTCCTGTTAATAGTTGTCCCATCAGTTGGAGAGAAGTTTGTTATTTTCTCCAAAAACAGTTTTCAAAAACAGTAAGAATAAAGGAATAATAGTATTTAGCCTAGATCCAAAAGAACATCGCTATGTTCTAATCGTATACCCATGATGCAATATTGTATCTTTCCACTTGTCCATCTAATACTTAAAATTAAATAGTTGAAGAAACTACAGATTTAAAAATTTAGTTATTTTTTGTTAAATATGTAACCATTTAACAGTGGCACTTCCAAAAGTAGCATGCTGATATGCTGAAGCTATCTTGCCATCTCCAAACATTATATTTGCAAGCGCCATGTCTAATTTGTGCGCTCTTTGAGGCCACTGCTGCCTCTAAATAGTAGCATTGGATCTTTAATATTCATTTAAATCATTAGAACAGCCAGTTGGAAACTTGGTTAATAACTCATCTGAAGACCAGCACTTTTTGCAGTACTCCGTGTCATCTTGAATTATATGCTTGAATCCTGCAATGAAGCTTGAAATCAGAACCTTCTGACTTAGTGGTGTGCCATCCAACATTTGTGACTTCCTGCGTTTGCTTCTTCACTGTCTACTAATTGTGCAGGCCTCTTATTTTTGAACCAAGATTTTTCATAGAAACCCTACACTGCAGGAAGAGGCCATTCGGCCATCAAACCTGCACCGACGACAATCCCACCCTGGTCCTATTCCTGAAACCCCTGCTGATCTCCCTGACACTAAGGGGCATTTTAGCATGGCCAAGCCCCTAACCTACACATGTTTGGACAGATGAAACCAGCACACTCGGAAGAAACCTATGCAGACACGAGGAGAACATGCAAGCTCCAAACAGGCAGTCGCCCAAGGCCAGAATTGAACCCGGATTCCTGGCGCTGAGACAGCTGTGCTTGCCACCGTGCCAGCTCCATTTTTCTTGCTATTTCAAATTGCTTTTGAGGTTGTTGCTGGCTATGTGAGGCTTAATAGCATCACCAGGAGCAATTTGCATTTATGAAGCTCTTTGAATGCAGGAAAATGTCCCTAAGTGTTTCACGAGAGTAATAACACATTACACTGAATCAAGAGGAAATATTGGGACTCCAATCTTAGTCAAAGGAGCAAGTTTTAATGAGGGCCTTCCAGATTTTGGGATGCAAGATGACTGAAAGCACAGCCAACAATGGTACTTGCACTCAATTATAGTACAAAGACTTCTGCAATTAATAGGGGAATGCAAGTGGATATTTACAACCCTGATTGGTTGGATTGAAATTATTTTGAAATTTCTAATCCCATTCCCATTAAAGGCAAAGTGCAGATACTCCCTCCTTTTACAGAGCCATCTGATTTTGTTTGTGGTGTTACAGTAACAGGAAATAGCACTTGTGACATTAATGCCTACGTTAAGACATTATATAAATAGTGACCACAATTCGGTGTCTTTTGTTATTGCAATGGAGAGGGATAGGGCTGTACGGCAGGGCAAGGTTTATAATTGGGGGAGAGGTAATTATGATGCGATTAGGCAAGAATTAGGGGGCATAAGCTGGGAACAGAAACTGTCAGGGAAAGGCACTAATGAAAAGTGGAACTTTTTCAAGGAACAAATACTGTGTCTCCTTGATAGGTATGTCCCTGTCAGGCAGGGAGGAAATGGCCAAGTGAGGGAACCATGGTTCACAAAAGAGGTGGTTTGTCTTGTAAAAAGGAAGAGGGAAGCTTATGTTGGGATGAGGAAACAAGGTTCAGATGGCTCGATTGAGGGTTACAAGTTAGCAAGGAATGAGCTGAAAAAGGGGCTTTGGAGAGCCAGGAGGGGGCATGAGAAGTCCTTGGCGGGTCGGATCAAGGAAAGCCCCAAGGCTTTTTACTCTTATGTGAGGAATAAAAGAATGACCAGGGTGAAGTTAGGGCCAGTCAAGGACAGTAGTGGGAACTTGTGTATGGAGTTAGTAGAGATAGGAGAGGTGATGAATGAATACTTTTCTTCAGTGTTCACCAAGGAGAGGGGCCATGTTTTTGAGGAAGAGTAGGTGTTACAGGCTAATAGGCTGGAGGAAGTAGATGTTCGGAGTTTTGAATAAACTGAAGGTCGATAAGCCCCCTGGGCCTGATGAAATATATCCTAGGATTCTTTGGGAAGCAAGGGATGAGATTGCAGAGCCTTTGGCTTTGATCTTTGGGTCCTCACTGTCCACGGGGATGGTGCCAGAGGACTGGAGAGTAGCGAATGTTGTTCCTCTGTTTAAGAAAGGGAATAGAAATGACCCTGGTAATTATAGACCGATTAGTCTTTCTTCGGTGGTTGGTAAATTGATGGAAAAGGTCCTTAGGGATGGGATTTACGACCATTTAGAAAGATGCGGATTAATCCGGGATAGTCAGCACGGATTCGTGAAGGGCAAGTCGTGCCTCACAAATTTGATTGAATTTTTTGAGGCGGTAACTAAGTGTGTTGATGAAGGTAGGGCAGTTGATGTCATATACATGGATTTTAGTAAGGTGTTTGATAAGGTCCCCCATGGTCGGCTTATGATGAAAGTAAGGCGGTGTGGGATAGAGGGAAAGTTGGCCGATTGGATAGGTAACTGGCTATCTGATCGAAGACACAGGGTAGTGGATGGAAAATTTTTGGACTGGAGACAGGTTGCTAGCGGAGTGCCACAGGGATCAGTGCTTGGTCCTCTGCTCTTTGTGATTTTTATTAATGACCTAGAGGAGGAGGCTGAAGGGTGGATCAGTAAATTTGCTGATGACACCAAGATTGGTGGAGGTGGAGGGCTGTTGTAGGCTGCAAAGAGACAGAGATAGGATGCAAAGCTGGGCTGAAAAATGGCAGATGGAGTTTAACCCTGATAAATGTGAGGTGATTCTTTTTGGTAGGACTAATTTAAATGTGGATTACAGGGTCAAAGGTAGGGTTCTGAAGACTGTGGAGGAACAGAGGTCTTGGGGTCCATATCCACAGATCTCTAAAGGTTGCCAGTCAAGTGGATAGAGCTGTGAAGAAGGCCTATAGTGTGTTAGCTTTTATTAACAGGGGGTTGGAGTTCAAGAGCCGTGGGGTTATGCTGCAACTGTACAGGACCTTGGTGAGACCACATTTGGAATATTGTGTGCAGTTCTGGTCACCTCACTATAAGAAGGATGTGGAAGCGCTGGAAAGAGTGCAGAGGAGATTTACCAGGATGCTGCCTGGTTTGGAGGGTAGGTCTTATGAGGAAAGGTTGAGGGAGCTAGGGCTGTTCTCTCTGGAGCGGAGGAGGCTGAGGGGAGACTCAGTAGAGGTTTCTAAAATGATGAAGGGGATAGATAGAGTGAACGTTCAAAGACTATTTCCACGGGTGGATGGAGCTATTATAAGGGGGCATAACTATAGGGTTCGTGGTGGGAGATATAGGAAGGATATCAGAGGTAGGTTCTTTACGCAGAGAGTGGTTGGGGTGTGGAATGGACTGCCTGCAGTGATAGTGGAGTCAGACACTTTAGGAACATTTAGCGGTTATTGGATAGGCACATGGAGCACACCAGGATGATAGGGAGTGGGATAGCTTGATCTTGGTTTCAGATAAAGCTCGGCACAACATCGTGGGCCGAAGGGCCTGTTCTGTGCTGTACTGTTCTATGTTCTAAATAGAAGTTGTTGTTGCCTACCAAATAGTCACTATTAAGGATAAACAGAACACCTGTGCATGAGATTGGAATACTATTCCGCAATCGTGGAGATCAAGTTTAAGATGCCAACCTTAAAATCAGGTGGCTGTTTATAGGGAATATCTAGGAACTTTTGTTTTTTGAAGTGTTTTGAAAAGATGAGAGAGTATATCCTTGGAAGCCTTTAGAAGTTTTTTTTAAAGTTTAATTTATTACTTAATGCCATTCCACAATTAATAGTGAATCCATTCCAAATTATCCCAGTTGTCCAGGTCAGATATTCACAGCTGTCTCCAAGGGATGTGTACTCCAGAGATTCAGACAATGTGTATAGAATTACTGGGTGAATCATAGCACAGCTGTAAATGTATTCGGACAAATGCTGTACCAGTTTTCACTTGGGCTTTTTTTGAAATGCCCACATCTTGCCTTGCGTTGTTTTTCTGATCCTCCAATTTCAATGGCCCACATTTATTTGAGTTAATTTTCCTGCCTTACTATGGTAAAATCCCAATTCCCACAATACCTGCCATTCTGTGTTTGAAACAAATTACCCATATGAAAGTTGGAGGAGTAAAATCTTGGCCTGTTGCATGGTGATATGTGTTGATGTTGGATTGGACCACTTTTCTGGCTTGCCTCTGCACCTTGATAAGGTGGCACAGTGAATTTGCTATTTGCAGACGAAGTTCCCAATGCCAGCTCAATTAATTGCCCTAATGTGAGTTTGCATTGCCAGATTTGGTACTCATAATGTGAAGCATTCTTTTTGATCTTGTGCAAGACGCTTGTCAGTGGGAGAGGATGGCGGAACTGTTAATCATATGCTTTTGTCCTCTTACAAATGGAGTTGACAATGCTACCTGTACTGGTTGTGTTCCTCCAGCCAAGAGGGTGGTCATGCAGCATATTTTGTGAACCTACTAAATTCCACTCAAGACCCTCCATGTGACATGTAAATTATTAACTCTATTTCACAACAAATCGCAATCTCATGCATCTGTAATTTTCAGTTAAATTTGGATTCCAAAATTTCATACTGTCCAATACCTCAAAACAAATAAATTGTGCTCAAAAGCATAGAGGAATGGAGCCTATCTAAACCTTTATGTTGAGTTAATCCAGGATAGATCGAGCAGTGCTGCTGCTGCATCAGTATTTCTCAGTCCAGACAAAATCATTGGATTCCTGGTATTTGTAGGAAATTGCACAGGTGTTAGAGGTAGGTGAGGGCATAATGCTTTCAATCTTCAATAGCCTGTCTAATAATACTACCCTAGCATTATTAGACTGGCGTCATTGAAGTCAAATCCCCAGTATGAAGGAGGTTGTCATCGACTTCAGGAAGCATAGTGGAGGACATGCCCATGTCTACATCGATGGGGATGAAGTAGAAATGGTCAAGAGCTTCACGTTTTAGGTGTCCAGATCACCAGCAACCTGTCCTGGTCCCTCCATGCCAATGCTATAGTTAAGAAAGCCCACCAATGCCTCTACTTTCTCAGAGGACTAAGGAAATTTGGCATGTCAGCTACGATTCTCTCCAACTTTTACAGATACACCATAGAAAGCATTCTTTCTGGTTGTATGACAGCTTGGTATGGCTCCTGCTCTGTCCAAGACTGCAAGAAGCTACAAAGGGTTGTGAACGAAACCCAGTCCGTCACTCAAACCAGTCTCCCACCCATTGACACCGTCTACACTTCCCACTGCCTTGGAAAAGCAGCCAGCATAATTAAGGATCCCATGCGCCCCGGGCATATTCTCTTCCACCACCTTCTGTCGGGATAAAGATACAAAAATCTGAGGATCCATACCAACTGACCCAAGAACAGCTTCTTCCCTGCTGCTATCAGACTTTTGAATGGACCTACCTCGCATTAAATTGATCTTTCTCTACACCCTACCTTAGATTAATTTGAATCAGGAGAAGCTACTTCAGCATTAAAGTTTTCAATTTTTGGACATGAATCAATAAATTCTGATCTCATTGTATTATTGATTTCCATCTTTGTGTGTTGTACTTGTTCTTGATATTTTTCAGGTTCTTCTGTGGCCCCTGGGATATTATTGCGCTCTCGTTTATGTATAGTGTGCAAGAAACAATACTTTACATTGTATACTAATACATGTGACAAATCAAATCATTTTCTACCTCCTGGCACGAATAGGAAAAATTGGGTTTCACACTATTTCAACTCGAGCTGTACAAATAAATGGACTATTTTAACAAAACGGTAATTAGAGAAATTACTTCAGTAAGTTGATTGTGTAGACTGACTTCTAAATTGCATGTCATGAGATGGTAGATGTTTAAAGCATTACTTTAAATTCAAAACAATGACTTTCAAACATGGAACCATTACTGCGGAGGGGAAGAATATACAAAAGATACCTTGAACAACTTCTCCATTCAAACCGTGATCAACTTTTATTTCATCTGGTTGCCCAAATGAAACAACAGCATATCTAATCTGCAGCAATACATTAAGTGTCTTGAGTTTGTGTATATCGTGTCACTTAAGTTATTCATTCCGGTGGCTGCACTTACAATGTAAGCTATTGGAAATTTGTCACCCTCCTGCCAGAGGTGGCGCTGCATTGTGCTTTAGTGGCTAGCTGCTCAGCCTGTACTGTAGGGAAAGACATTCACTAATCCACTTCTGTGCTTCCTAAATTGTTACCTGTTTTTCTTAATAATAGAAACTCTATTATAAAATGTAGGGACAAAGTATGACTTCAAAATGGGCATTGAATTACTCCTAACCCTGTCCTGTAGTCCCACCTCACCTAGAGACTGATGCACTGTGCATAGGTGATCCTAGTATTTTATAAACTGTCACATTACAAGCTGTCAAAATAAGAAAGACAAAGTATTTTTTTTTAAATGATCAAGAGCTGGCAAATCTACGAATGTCTGAACATTTGCAAACTTTTAACTCCTCGAAGCGAGTCAGTGACCACAACCTCTGGGCCATTGTGGGAATATCTTAACAATAGATTTCAAAGGACAGACAAGCTAGTAGCTAATTATCATAGTGGTGCTTCAGAGCCCCGAGGCTCCTGTGCCCATCAGTTTCAACACATTGAGATTTGGAATAGATGGCATGCAGAAGCTAATCTCCCAGTTATTTTAATCAACTGTCATAATTTACCATTATTACACAGATCAATCTTGCAGCTTTGTATAATATTTTTGCTTAAGGTGGGATTTCTTTTTGAAAGTACAGGAACTCCCCTCCTGGGTTTATATAGAATGAGAATTCACTCGCTAGTTCTGAGGAGATGGACTTAAAGTTCTCAAACATATTTTGGGGAGAAAGATGAAGATCTGGTGGATAACTAAACATTCAACACAGGTTAGGGAGTTGGCTGCAATTTCATAAACAGGATGCTGTTGTTGTTATGAGGTTTGGTTAAGGGAAGTTCCTATCAGTCCTCTGTTAGGTCTTCGCTCATGAATGATCTGGAGAATAGATAAATGATACCTTTCTCATGTTTGCTGATTCAAAGATATGCTGAGGATTTTTAGTGGAGAACAAATTGAAAGGATATAGGCTGATTTAAGTAAGTTGGGTAACTGGATCCAAGTGTGGTAAACAGTATTTGGTGTGGACAAGTATAGGGTCAAACCAATAGGGTTTGGAAACTCAGCATGTCACGAGATTGAGGATAATGGTTAATAAATTGTTAAAAATGCACTAGTGACATTGCTGTGGGTAAGGATTTGAGTTGCATTACTGTTACTACAGTTACCCGACACATACAACTTAGTTTTTGGGGTCTCTACATGAAGAATATTGAGGGTAACCTCGTTTATTTATTATGGTGAAGCACAGGTTTAGAAGATAGGTTCTCAACTAAGGCAAATAGGTATTTTAGCTGGAGAATCATTTTTGACATTGGCAAAGTTGAAGATGAGGCAAGTGAAATCTGTAAGCAAAGAATTGGATTAGATGGTAGGAAGCCCCTCCCCACATGTTCATACAACATTTGAATATGGAGGCTGCTACGGATTCGCTAGTTATGTTGTGAGCTAAGATTGTGGCAAGTGGCTTCGAAATCAATAGATTGTTACCTCTGTACTGATGGGTGAAGAGCCCAATCCTGGATGCACATATGCAGTTGCGTATATGGCATTGAAAGCCAGGCGAGGTGGATAGATGTGTATCTTGCATGCCATGCTCTTGGCAATGAGATCCCAATCTCACAGCCTCAGTTTTATTCAAACTGACCCAACAGACATTCTGCCATCACAGTCTGTTGATGCAAACTCAGAAAATGCTGGAAAATCTCAGCATGTCAGACAGCATCTCTGGAGAGAGATGTTTCCAATCTGGATGACTCTTCGTCAGAACTACAGACAAAACAGGACAAGATTTTCAGAAATAGTTAAACTACCCAGTGGAGATTCTCCTTCAAGTCTCTCACCACCCTGATTTAGAAATATATTGCTGTTCCTTCACTGTTACTGCATCAGAATACTGGAATTCTGTCCCTAAAATCACTCTGCATGTACCTGCACCCCGAGGACTGTAGCGGGTTCAAGAAGGTAGCTCACCACCACTTTCTAATGTGCAATAAATGCAGGCCTAACCAGTGATGCTCACATTAAAAAACAAAACCTTGGAACAACTGCCAATCATCTCAGCAAGGTCTCCAGCTACCTCCCTGAAGTGTCGGCTAACACTAGCATCATACCGTTTCTCACTCCATCTGCTGTGGCTGACAGAAATGTTTGGTGGAAAAGCAGCCTGTTTGGACAGTTCCATGTAGACATCCACAGTCTTGAGAAGCAACGTCTTGCCCTTCACACAACCTGTGAACACACATGTCCTGCGAGACTTTAATAAAACCAACATTGTGTACCACTGCAAGCACAAAGTTGATTGCTTAGTTTGCAGATGTTATTGTGGAGTTTCATTTTGCCAATTCTGAGTATGTATTTTTCTGTCCAATGTTAAGTAAATGAGAAATGGAAAATCCTGTCCCAGCATGTGGCTTTTGGGCTGGTTGTGGAATATGAGCCCTTCAAATCTGGGAAGAATGTAGAAAAGAGCATTGGACCTTCTGTGGCCATTAACTGGACAAAAGAATTCAATTCTATGAATTGTGATGTACTGTGGACGATCAAGTAATACATTTTTGAATGTAGCCCAGTAATTCAACAGTAGGCATTATGGCCCAAATAATAGATGAAGGTTATGAGTGTCATTGAAATCACTTTGATACTGCACCAATGCCAACATTTTTAAAACAATGGATTGCAGGAACCTGTTTGGCATGTTGTCATCCCAGCAGACAGTCAGCTACAATCAAACTACTTTGCCTTGGTTGGCAGTGTTTTGGTCTTAAAGTCAGCTTAAAGACTGATGACACGGTCCAACCATGGACATGGGTGGCATGGCGGCAGAATGGTTAGCCTCACAGCGCCAGGGATCCAGGTTCAATTCGAGCTTTGGGTCACTGTCTGTGTGGAGTCTGCACATTCTCCCCGTGTGGGTTTCCTCCAGATGCTCCGGTTTCCTTCCACAGTCCAAAAGACGTGTTGATTAGGTGCATTGGCCATGCTAAATTCTCCCTCTGTGTACCTGAACAGCGCTGGAGTGTGGCAACTAGGGGATTTTCACAGTAACTTCATTGCAGTGTTATTGTAAGCCTACTTGTGTGACTAATAAATAAACTTTAACTTTAAACTTAAAAACCCATTCCTTCACATCCTGTCAGTCCCCCTTATGTTTATGGTCAGTGGCAAAGCACTTGCAGCATACTGTAGCTAACTGTCAGTTCTTGGAACTAGCTCTGTTTGGATGAATTGAGGGTTTTCCCAAATTTATCACTATTTTCCACAGTTTTTCCTGTTGGGTTTTTTCTGTACAAGGGAACAACATTTCTGGGAGATGTTGAAGTGATGTTCAGAATTCTGCAGTTGAGTGAGGGCTGCTTGATGAGCCTCTGGTCTTTTCAAATTTAGGTTCCTTCTAAAATTGACCAATGCTATTAGGAACAAGATGAGGCCATTTGGCCCCTCGAGCATGCTCTGAAATTCTGTAAGATCATGACATCTGATTGTGGCCTCAGCTCCTGTTTCCTGCCTTTCTGCTTACAGGTCTAACTCAGCCTTGAATGCATCTAATGACTCAGCCTCCACTGCTATCTAGGGAAGAGAATTCCATAGATCAATATCCCTCTGAAAGAAGTTCCTCTTAATTTCCTCCTTTAATAGGTGACCCCTGATTATGGAACTTTGCCCTCTAGTTCTAGGTTTTGTAATGTATTGTCTATACCATTCACCAAAGACCTTTTCAGTGAAGAAAAGGAGGTTTCTGTATGTGTTTATGGGTGTATGCATATCTTCCAATCCTCCTCAGACACGTGATGCCAGAGGATTGTAGAGTTGGGGTATAAGCATTGCAATTCTAGGTCAGTCTCTTCAATGTCTGGCTGGGGGAGAAGCTTTTAGGAATGATATATTAGGTCAAAATTAATAGAAACTTGGATAAACATGGATCAATTAATGAAAGCCAGCACAGATTTATTAAAGGGCAAAATGAGTTAAACTTGTTTTTTTATGGGTAATGTGGTTGAGGTGGCATACATGTGCTTCCAAAAGGCATTTGATGATGTACCGCATATCCGAATTTTGAGCAATTAAGTCCATGGAATAAAAGGTACAGTGGCAGCATGGTTGTGATGGCTGAGTGACAGGCACCAATACTGGATAGCAAGCGTTTTTTGGACTGGAAGAAAGTAGACAGCAGGCCATTAATACAAATCGAGGAAATATCCTATAGAATTTCTAACCGGACTAGTCAGGGTAGATGCAGGAAGGATGTTCCCAGTGGTCGGCATGTCCAGAATCTGAGGTTACAGCCTGAGGATTTGGGGGAGACCGTTTAGGTCGGAGATGAGGAGAAATTTCTTCACTCGGAGATCACTTTTATGACTTTTTTCCATGGGACTTTTCTCTTTGAATAAATGGCCGACAATCAGGTGTCCGAGACACTTCAAAATTTGCACATGGCGCGAAACTTGAAAGTATTGTGAACTGAGAAGGCTGATAGATTTCAAGAGAATATAAACTGGTGAGTGATCAGGAGACCATGGCAAGTGAAATTTAAAGCAGATAAGTGTGAGGATATACATTTTTGTAGGAAGACTGAGGGAAGGCAGTATAAAATTAAGGGTACACTTCTGAAGGGGGTGCAGGAGTAGAGGGACCTGGAGGTATATGTGCACAAATTGTTGGAGGTGGCAGGGCAGGTTAAGACAGTAGTTAAGGCCATGGTGGGCAACCTGTGGCCCATCTGGGTTGAGTATGGTTACCCATCACTGAGTTAAGGCAAAGGGCTCCTAAATAGAGGCATGGAATGCAAAAGCAAGGAAAATATGATGAGCTTCTATTAAAAACACTATCAACCTCAACTGAAGTATTGTCCCACTCTGGGCACCATATGATACGAACGCATTGCCAAAGGGGACATAAAAGAATTATAATGGTTCTGGAGATGAGTGATATGGATAAATAGGCAAAACTGGAACTATTCTCCTTGGAGAAGGAAAGATTGAAAGGAGATTTGATAGGGTTCAAATCAAGAAAGGTCTGGACAGAGTAGATGGGAAGAAATTATTTCCACTAGGAGAAGAGTTTGCGGACAAATACTTCAAGTAATTGACAAAAGAACGACAGGTGACATGAGGTAAAAGTACTTTACACAGTCATTATGATCTGGAATAGACTGCCCGTGGTGGAGGCAAATTCAATTGTGGCTTTCAAAAATGAATTGGGCAAGTACCAAAACAAAAAAAAAGTTGTAGGGTATAGGAAAAAGGAAGGGGTGTAGGATTAACTGAGTAGCTCTTGGAGAGCCAGCATAACATGTGTCAAATAAGCCTCCTTTGCCAGTCTGCCAAAATAATTTGCGGTTCCATGATCGTACAGAATTGATGGTCTGAGAAAGACCAGATGGTCCATCAAGTCTGTCTGCAATCATGTTGGCTGGAACATAATGACGAGAGAGAGTTCCTAAATCTCCCCATACCCCTCAAACCACCAATCCTGTACTGGCCAACAGATTTGATTCATATTTGAACAGTGACTGGAAAGGGGTTCATTGAGCAAAATAAGATCTTTGTCCTTGCCACTTGGGCATATTTTCTGTTGGCTGTATGTCTAAATTTGACCTGAGTATGAGGTTTGAGAGGAAAATTAACTGGAATGTTTTGGAAAAATTCAAGCAAGGTCAATTTTGAGTTCAATTAAAGTAGAAAATGGACATGGTAATTGTGTTTGGGAATCTTAGATCGTTGTGGGTGAAAAGGGTTTTTTTCTCCTGTTTACTTGGCAAGCAGCACGGTTACTTCAATTACTTTATGGGGGGAAATGAATGGGTGTCTATTGAGCAGCTCTGAGGCAGACTGTTCACTCAAAGGCTTCTTGGTATAATGCCCTTTCAAGAAATGACTAACAGCTGGTTGAGCATATTATTAAACCAGCTTTCTTTGTGCCGACATTACTTTAGGGCTGTGCAGCTAAATGTACAATAAAAACCACATTATGCCAGTTTGCAAAGCAGTGTGCACTTTGTGCCAAGTTCGTTCAATTGCTTATTTATCTCCCTTACATACATACACCTGTTGACATAAACCCTTATTTCTGATAGGAGATCAGGTGTCCCAGGCTGAACGTTCAGTTGAATTGAACCATTGAGCGGGGGCACTTGGGGCACGTATCGATTAGAACAGCTGCCGAGCCATCTTTTGCTGCAGACATATAGATTAGCTCCCCAAAGACATTGTATACAATAGCTTCCTGTGAAGATGGGATATTTGCAGAAATGCCCATTTGTATAATATGATAGTCGCACCATTTGTTTCTGAATATTTATGCGCAGTATTGTGCCAACTTTGGATGTTTTAAATATCTTCTGCGTAGATTCTCTTATCTGTGCCCAGGCAACAATTTGAGTCAAAAGAAACCCAGTGAACTTCTCTAATCATTGTCTTCATGTCTGTTTGTCGCACTTGGTTAGTGTGGTGACTGTTAATGGTACTGGATTCTACCACCAAAGCAATGCTGTGATTACAAGGTGGGTGTTGATATGACCTCACCATTACCTTCCCAGAAATCATCCTTTTATTGGCTTAAAAAAAAAGCTGCCTTCACTTGGCTTTCCATGTATATCCTGAAGTCACTTCATAGATGGTACTTAAAGATGTGATGCAAAGAGGTGCAACTGAAGGGCATCTCCATAGAATCCCTACAGTGCAGGAGCAGGCCACTTGGCCCATCGAGCCTACACCAACAACAATCCCTCCCAAATTTGTCAGACATGACCTCCCCTTGACAAAGTCATGCTGACTCGATCCTACTTTATCATGCATTTCCAAGTACTCTGCGATCACATCTTTAATAATGGACTCTCAAATCTTGCCAATGACTGACGTCAGGCTAACCGGCCTATAATTTCCCGTCTGCTGCCTCCCTCCCTTAAACAGCGGTGTTACATTAGCTACTTTCCAGTCCTCTGGTACCCTCCCTGCCTCCAGTGATTGTTGAACGATCACCAGCAAAGCCTCCACAATTTCCTCAACTATCTCTTTTAGAACCCTGGGGTGTAGTCCATCCGGTCCAGGTGATTCATCCACCTTCAGATCTTTCCGTTTCCCCAGAACCTTCTCCTTAGTGATGACCACTACACTCACTTGTGCCCCCTGACTCTCCTGGAGCTCTGGCATCCCACTGGTGTCTTCCACTGTGAAGACTGACGTAAAGTAACTATTCAGTTCCTCTGATATTGCTTTGTTTCCTATTATTACTTCTCCAGCCTCATTTTCCAGTGGTCCAATGGCTATTTTTGCCTCTTACCTTTTATATATTGAAAAGAAAGTTCCTATTTCTTATATATTACTAGCTAGCTTACACTCTTATTTCATCATCGCCCCCCCCCCCCCCCCCCCCCCCCCCATTGCTTTTTTTTATTTGTCCTCTGCTCACTTTTAAAGGCTTCCCAATCCTCTGGCCTCCCACTATTCCTTGCCAGTTTGTATGCTTTTTCCTTTGCTTTTATGCTGTCTTTGACTTCCCTCGTCAGCCATGGTTGCCTCGTCCTCCCCTTAGCGTGTTTCCTCCTCGGGATGAATTTCTGTTGCGCTTCCCAAATAACTCTCAAACTCCTGCCATTGCTGTTCCACTGTCTTCCCTGTTCGGCTCCCTTTCCAATCAACTCTGGCCAGTTCTCCCCCTCATGTCTTTGTAGTTCCTTTATTTAATTGTAATACCGTTACATCTGATTCCAGCTTCTCCCCCTCAAACTGCAGGGTAAATTCTATCATATTGTGGTCACTGCTCCCTAAGGGTTCCTTCACCTTAAGTTCCCTAATCAAGTCTGCCTCATTACACATCACTAAATCCAGAATTGCCTATTCCCTAGTAGGCCCTGTCACAAGCTGCTTCAAAAAACCATCTCTTAAACATTCCACAAATTCCTTTTCTTGGGATCAACTACTACCTGATTTTCCCAGTCCACCTGCATATTGAAGTCCCTATGATTATTGTAATATTGCCTTTTTTATATGCCTTTTCTATCTCCCCGATTTATTTTCTACCCCACATCCTGACTACTGCTAGGGGGCCTGTACATAACTCCCTTCAGGATCTTTTTACTTTTGCGATTCCTCAACTCTACCCACAGAGATTCTATGCCTTCTGATCCTATATCATTTCTTGCTATTGATTTAACTTCATTCCTTACTAACAATGCAACCCTGCCCCCTTTGCCCATCTGCCTGTCCTTCTGATAGGACACACATCCTTGGATATTTAGATCCCAGCCCTGATCCCCCTTGCAGCCTTGAATGGCAGAGCAAGCTCGAGGAGCCAAATGGCCTACTCCTGCTCCTAGTTATTAAAATCATAATTAGGCACCAAGCCACATGAGGTGTTAGGACAAAAGATTGGCTGAGATTATCAGATTTTGTTTTGGGACTGTAAGGTAAAATAAAGAGGTTCAAGTGACCTGATAGTAAGCCTGGTTGGTTTCATTTTTGGAGGTTAAAGGGGCCCAGCTTGTTTTACTGGGAAGAATGCTTATGCTTGGAGTCAATGACAGTAGCCAGTGTGCTAACAGTGGATAGACTGAGAGTCTCCAATGTAGTATTGAGAATGTTGGGTGGTAAACAGTTGTGCCTTAAACTACCCATTTAGTTCCAAGATGAAAGTTAGGTCCTTGAGGATAGCTGATCAACATCTCTACCTTGATCCAAGGCCTGTGTTGCCATAGGAATGGGCCTTGAGGAGGGAAGGATTTCTAAAAGGAGGAGATTAGAGATGGGACGAGGGGAGCCAGTGTAGGTCAGCAAACACAGATGGTGTTGGTTGACAGGACTACTTGGGAAAGAAGCAAGAGAGGTTTGGATGATATCAAGTTTATCCAGACTAGAAAATGTGAAGCCAAATAGGAGTATGTTGGGATATTAAGCTAAGAAGTATTTATTATTTGAGTGGATTGATTTTGAAGTTTGTCTAGCTTTGTCCTTTGCACCCAATTGTATTGTTAAAAGTGAATGAAGGAAACTTGAAGTTCTGTGTGGAAGATGACCATTATTTGTGCAACAATGCACAAGTCTGTTAGGATTACTAACGTCAACATTGCCAGTTTAATTTTAGCAGAAAACCACCTCTGTATTTGATTTGAAGTCATTATAGATGGCTTCATACTTAGTACCAGTTTGCTGCACTGTCGGAAGTAAACTGTGCTGATGACATTTTTCCCTGCCATTGCATCAATTGGTTGCTTTGTGGGACTGTAACTAATAGAGAATTCAGGAATTTTTCTGTGATAGCTCTCTGTTCATCATGGAGAGTTCTAGGTAGAAATGAATTTGTTTTCATTTTGAGTTGGTTGTCATTTCCTTTAATGTGTTTTTCCAGGAGGGTTTGAATCTTTGTGTGCATATACATGCTCAGAATTGTAATTTCACAGAATCGCAACTGTTATGGTGCAGAAGACGGTTATTTGGCCCATCACATCTGGACTAGCTCTCCAAATGAGCATTATAATGAACGGCTTAGATAGGATGGACGTAGGGAAGTTGTTTCCATTAGCAGGGGAGACTAGGACGCGGGGGCACAGCCTTAGAATAAAAGGGAGTCACTTTAGAACAGAGATGAGGAGAAATTTCTTCAGCCAGAGAGTGGTAGGTCTGTGGAACTCATTGCCACAGAGGGCTGTGGAGGCCGAGACGTTGAGCGTCTTCAAGACAGAAATTGATAAATTCTTGATTTCTCGAGGAATTAAGGGCTATGGGGAGAGAGCGGGTAAATGGAGTTGAAATCAACCATGATTGAATGGTGGAGTGGACTCGATGGGCCGAATGGCCTTACTTCTGCTCCTAAGTCTTATGGTCTTATAACTTTGTACCATTCCCCTGCCTTTTCCTCCAATGTGCTATTGGGATTCCATTTTTCTGTCTGTAGTATGTCCGTAATGGTTTATCTTCATCATCTAATCCTCCAATTTAGACTTCAATAAGATTTCAAAAAAATTAAAACTTGTACATTTTGCAATCTGCTGCAGCACATGTTCCTGAGATGGCGACTAGTGAACAGGTCTGACAAGTAGCTAAGGCAAATGACATTTTGGCCTTTATTGCAAAGGGATTGGAGTTTAAAAATAGGGAAGTTTTGTTGCAGTTGCACAGGGTTTTGGTGAGGTCGCACCTGGATTACTGCATACAGTTTTGATCCCCTTCCCTTAAAAAGGGAGGGAGGTCATGCCTAACAAATTTGATTGAATTTTTTGAGCATGTAACCAAGTGTGTGGATGAGGGTAGTGCAGTTGAGGTAGTTTACATAGATTTCCACAAAGTCCCACATGGGAGACTTATTAAGATGGCAAATGCACATGGGGTACAGGGTGATCTGATAATTGGATTCATAATTGGCTTAGCGGTGGGAGACAGAGGGTGGTGACAGATGGCTGCTTTAGTGCCTGGTGACCAGTAGCGTACTATAGAGATCTGTGCTGGGCCCCCCCCTATTGTTCATCATTTATATAAATGACATAGATGACTATGTGGGGGTTAGAATCAGTAAGTTTGATGACACAAAGATTGGCTGGGTGGTTAACAGTGAGGTTGTGTGTTTTGCGTTACAGAAAGATATGGATGAGATGGTCAAATGGGCAGATAAGTGACAAATGGAATTTAACTTTGAAAAGTGTGAAGTGATGCGCTTTGAGAAGTAATTTGACAAGGAAGTATACTAGGAAAGATCTGACACTGGGAAGCTCCAAAGAACAAAGGGACCTTGGCGTGTTTGTCCACAGGTCTCTGAAGGTGGAAAGGCAGGTTAATAGGGTGGTGAAAAAGGCATATGGCGCACACGCCTTTATTAATCGGGGTATAGATTACAAAAGCAGAAAGGTCATGATGGAGTTGTATAGAACTTTAGTGGGGCAACAGCTGGAGTACTCTGTGCAGTTCTGATTGCCATATTATAGGAAGGACATGAACACACTAGAAGGGGTGCAGAGGAAATTCACCAGGATGCTGCCTGGCATGGAACATTTAAGTTATAAAGAGAGGTTGGATAGGCTTGGGTTGTTTTCTCTGGAGCAGAGAAGATTGAGGGGCAACCTGATTGAGGGGCATGAACAGGGTAGATGGGGAGCAGCTATTCCCCTTAGCTGAAGAGTCAGTTATAAGGGGATACAAGTTAAAAGTGAGGGGTGGGAGGTTTAGGAAAGATTTGAGGAAAAACATTTTTACCCAGACAGTGGTGATGGTTTGGAATGCATGGCCTGGGAGGGTGGTGGAGGCGGGATGCGCCTCATCCTTTAAGATGAGTACTTGGCCCGCCATAACATTCAAGGCTATGGGCCAAGTGCTGGCAATTGGGATTGGGTGGGCAGGTCAGAGCCTTTAATGCATTGGTGCAGACTCGATGGGCTGAAGGGCCTCTTTTGCACTGTCGTATTCTGTGATTGTGATACAGTAACATTGGAGGTAGTCCAAAGGAGATTCACCAGGCTAATCCCTGGGATGAGAGGTTGCCCTATCAAGGGAGACTAAATAGTCTGGGTCTGTATTCATTGGAATTTAGAAGAGTGAGGGGTGACCTTATTCAGACATACAAGATCCTGAGGGGGCTTGACACGGTAGATGGTTTTCACTAGTGGGAGAGTCTTGAACAAGGGGACGTAGCTACAAGATTTTTTACTCTGAGGGTGGTGGGTGCGTGGAATGGGCTGCCAGCAGCGGTGGTGGAGGCGGATTCGATAGGGTCTTTTAAGAGACTTTTAGATAAGTACATGGAACTTAGTAAGATAGAGGGTTTTGGGTAAGCCTAGTAATCGCTAAGGTAGGGACATGTTCGGCACAACTTTGTGGGCTGAAGGGCCTGTATTGTGCTGTAGTTTTTCTATGTTTCTATAAAGGGCTGGTCGTTTAAAACCGAGGTGCGTAGAAATTTCTTCTCGCAGAGGGTGTTGAATCTCTGGAACGCTTTGCCCCAAAAAGTAGCGGAGGCTGGATCATTAAGAAGTATTTAATGCAGCGGTGGATCAATATTTGATAGATCGAAGAATAGAGGGAAAATGAGACAGAAAAAGGAGTTGAGGCCGGCATAGATGTTCTTGTGTACTGTGGTGGGGGTGAGAGAGAGATTATTACAGGCTATTCAAGGGCTATTCCTGTTCAAAGCCTCTGTCTCTATCCGTTATTTTTAATGAAGTTCCATTGTCAGTCATTTGAGTGCCATAGTGTCGGAAACCTTAATCCTACAGATTTTGTTTGGTTGGAGCAATGGGCTTGTTTCTGCAATTGGCTGTCGTGACCAGCTTCAAAGTCACCTGTCTGGTCCAAAGAGGCAGACCAGTAGATCTTACATTGGCACTGCATAAAGTAACGTTTTGCATTTTACCCTTGTCTTCCAAGGCTGTCCATTAATTACATGGGTTGCATACAGAATGGTGGGACAGAAGAGTGAACGCTTACCAGAGGTAACTGAGAGATGAATTGTTTATTGAACAACAGTTCTTGCTCTTGCCTTTCAGAGTTAAGTTTACTCTGTACCAAGGCAAACTTTCACATAACGTGGGCTGCCTCCTCCAGAATCATTCCAGCTACTGGTACACGATCGATGGTGTTTGATAGACAGCATACCATAAGCTAGAATTAGAAGCTTGGCACCTGAAGATATCCGGTGGTTGGAAGCGTTTTTCTTTTTCAAAAAAAACTTCACAGGATCCTAAGTGCTCATGAATCACGGTTGTGAGAAATGCTTGTTAAAAGCTAAAATTATAACGGGCATTTACATAGTGTCACATTGACGTTTTATTTAAGGCACCGCTCAGTCGTTTGACTAAGACTTGGCTGTTGGAAAGATTGGCTTGGTGAAACATAAGTGTGCAGGTAGCAAAGCAACGGGTTGAAGTAGGTCACTAGATACTGAGCTACTTGATTGACCGTTGGTGTGGTTACAGTTAGCTAAAACTACATGCGAGTCGAGGCAAAGGCTGCACTTGAGTGTAATGCTGTACTTGACGCTATAAATTCAGCTTTTTTTACAAAGCTGGTATCACTGCAGACTGTGTAGTGTGGCCTGACTTGCTTGGACATAGTAAGAGTTTTAACAACACCAGGTTAAAGTCCAACAGGTTTATTTGGTAGCAAATGCCATTGCTACTAAATAAACCTGTTGGACTTTAACCTGGTGTTGTTAAAACTCTTACTGTGTTTACCCCAGTCCAACGCCGGCATCTCCACATCATTGCTTGGCCATTGGCATGGTCTTCCTTCTTCTCACAGCAGGTTATTCCAGAAGCTGACTCTGCTCGATAATGTTTCTTTATTAGCAATTACCTGACTATACCAAAGCTTGCATTATAAATACAGTAAACTGTGAAGGTTTATAACTTTGCGTTGGTGATTATTACACCAGAGGCAAAGAAGAAAATTTTCATTTTCTGTTTCCACTCTGCACCAATCCTGGCAACATGGGTGAAATGTAATCCATTTTTAATGTGTATTTCTAAATTGTTAATGTTCAGTTGTAATGTACAGCTTAATAAATGGTGTCCTTGCAAGTTTCTGACTCATTGTGAGCTGTTTTCCCTAGTGGTCTAGCTTGCATTCACTGGAATGTATCCTTTTCAACAGTTTTTTTCCTATAATTCCTGATTTTTAAAATTCATTTGTGGGACATGGGCATCACTGGCTGGGCCAGCATTTATTGCCCATCCCTACTTGCCCTTGAATTGGGTGGCTTGATCAGCCATTTCGGAGAGCAGTTGAGAGTCAACCACATTGTTGTGGCTCGAGTTACATGTAGGCCTGACCGGATAAGGACAGCAGATTTCCTTTCCAAAGGACATTTGTGAACCAGATGTGTTTTTCTGATAAACGACAACGGTTTCATGGTTATCCAACATAGTTTTTTAATTCCAGATGTTTTTTATTGAATTCAAATTCCACCATCCACTGCGGTGGGATTTGAACCCAACTCCCCAGAACATTAGTTGAGTTTCTGGATTAATAGTCTGGCGATAATACCACTAGGCCATCACCTCCCTGAATTGTCGACATTTCATCCAGTGAACAGTTATCATGCTCCATAAAATGTTGCTAAGCTATCTGTGAAAAAGGGGGACAGAGCTGTTGTGAACATTTTTGTCCTATCAGCGTAAACAGCACATTTATTTAAACAAGCTTTTTATCCCCCTTTGCTTCAAGTTGCAATGTACAGGGCAACATTAGTTATGTTTTTTGGAAATGAGATTTTGCTGATAGGCTTGCAGCTTATGTGCAAAGCAAATGGTTCATTTTTTACAGAACAGAAAAGGCAATCCTTATTTGGGTGGAAGTATAATAGTTAAAAGCAGTACCTTTATCTCTCTTGGTTTATTCTCATATTTGCTTTGTACTTGAACTGTGGAGAATAATAGGCCCCACGAAACACTGCGTTTTAGGGAATTATCATCATAGAATCATAGAAACCCTACAGTGCAGAAAGAGGCCATTCGGCCCATCGAGTCTGCACCGACCACAATCCCACCCAGGCCCTACCCCATATCCCTACATATTTACCCGCTAATCCCTCTAACCTACGCATCTCAGGACACTAGGGGGCAATTTTAGCATGGCCAATCAACCTAACCCGCACATCTTTGGACTGTGGGAGGAAACCGGAGCACCTGGAGGAAACCCACGCAGACACGAGAAGAATGTGCAAACTCCACACAGACAGTGACCCAAGCCGGGAATCGAACCCAGGTCCCTGGAGCTGTGAAGCAGCAGTGCTAACCACTGTGCTACCGTGCCGCCCTATTACAGTATTTAAAATAAATTCAGTGTAAGGGGAAATTATGCCACTCTAGGGAGTTTCTAAAATTAATGTAAGCAAAGTTTCTGAAAGATTACAAGCCTCTAATGGATTCAGAAATAAGAAGCTAGCTTTGATGCCTGATTGCCTTCATAAACAGAAGTAACTGCAGCTAACCTGCCATCGCTGTTCTGATTAAAATTCCAGATCTTATTTCCCCCCCCCCCCCCCAATACTAGGTGTTGGAGATTTTCTGCTATTGTATACATCACATCGTCTTGCCTAGAATCTCTAGGATGCAGGATGTTTACTGTAGGAGTTAAGACAAGGTCAAAACTTGTTGAGAATGTATCTTTTTGAATTCTAATGTTTACTTTAAAAGACTTCCTTCGAGCTTGTAGCTCAGTTTTAACTCCTCAGTCCAGTATGCAAATACATTATGGGACTCAAAATCATAGAATAGACGGCGGCCATTTGGCCCATTGAGTTTGCACCGACTGACAGAGCATCATTCCCAAGCCAGCCCTATCCTTGTAACCCCATGTATTTACCCTGCTAATCCCCCTAACCTAAACATTTTTGAACACTTAAAGGGCAATTTAACATAGCCAATCCACCTAACCCGCACATCTTTGGACAGGGAGGAAACTGGAGCACCCGGAGGAAACCCACGCAGACACGGGGAGAACGTGCAAACTCCACACAGTCACCCAAGGCTGGGATTGAGCCCAGGTCCCTGCTGCTGAGAGTTAGCAGTGCTAACCAATGTGCCACCGTGCTGCAAGATGGACTATAAAAGTTTCAGCTTTCGAATCGTGTCATTTTGTCACCTGAGAACGTAGTGGGGTTGCCAGTTCGCTTGCTATTCTGCTCGGGGAGGGATGGGGATATGAAAATTGGCCATTTCTTTTTTGACAAGTAAAGTTCATTTTTCTGATGTGGGAATTGAGTGTTTGAATTCACCTGCTGGTGATGTGTGCTGTGCTCCCCACAGCATGTTGAGAATTGTTCTCCAGGCTGACTCATCACTTAAGTTAAGACCTGCCTGGGAGCTTGACCACAATTATTACACGGTAATGACCTATTTCAATAGAGGGTAAAGGAAGGAGGTGTAGTCACCTTGCATTGGAGATGTTTCACTGCAGTAATCCAGAATAGGTAGAAATGTGCTGGTTGCTAAATTGTTCTTTGTAGATGTTCTATGTACTGAATGTATGATTAGAAGGTCCAGAAAAAATACTGAACTGGTAGGCCAGGAATTCCACGTGTTGGAGTATCTGTATTGGGAATCAGCAGTACTTCCTAATTGAATCCATTCTTGTATAGCAAAACCAGCTGTAATGAAATGTAATCATGCATGAAGAAAAAACACTGCCCAACTCCGCTCTCCAAACTCATCTGCTTGCAGCACGCAGTACATTTGTCCCCAATCAATTTGGGTGCATTTTACTTTACTACTACTACTTTCAATTCTTAGTTTGTTTCTTAGTGTCACAAGTAGGCTTACATTAACACTGCAATGAAGTTACTGTGAAAATCCCCTAGTCGCCACACTCCGGCACCTGTTCAGGTACACCGAGGGAGAATTTAGCACGGCCAGTGCACCTAACGAGCACGTCTTTCAGACTGAGGGGAAACCGGAGCACCCGGAGGAAACCCACGCAGGCACGGAGAGAAAATGCACCCTGCACAGACAGTGACCCAAACCAGGTCCCTGGCACTGAGGCAGCAATGCTAGCCACTGTGTCGTCCTCAATTGTTATGGCTTTTCAGGCACTCAATCGCAAAAGTGTTGTCAGTGCTGCCATTCAGTGTGGTGTTGAAGTTTATCCATAAAAGCTATCTGGGTGTCTTTTTTTTTTCTGGATTTCAGCAGGTGACGGAGGAGGGCTGTGATAATCAACACTGTCAGCCATCTTAATCTCTCCAATTTCAGAATATGAGCACAGCACAATTTAACTGACCCCTGACGTGATGGCATGGGGCCAGAGGAATGGGTTGCAATATTGTGCTACTTGGCTAGAGTGGAAAGTTTTACTATTTGTACCTCTTGGTTTGGATTCAAATTGTACAGCTGTCCTCTTTACCCTAAGCTTCCTTTTTGCAGTCCTGCAGCTTGTGTTTCAGGATCTTGCATTTCACAGCATTGTGGTTTCAAAGAGCAGCTCAACATTTGCTCAGCAAAACCCTTGCTAAGCAAAACTAAAGGTCTTTATTGCAATTGAGGAAACTGGGTTCTTTGACAGCCTTTCACAATTTGAAGCTTTGTATGGGGTGAGGGTATTAATGTGCCTGTCTCTTTATCAGCCTGGCTGTGCTTGCTCAGGCCAAATTAACAGCGAACCACTTGGAGGTTGCAGGGTAGAGTTTCAAAGCCTAATAAAGGGGAATTGATACAACTCTAATGCTAACCATGGAATTCTAATGTTTTAGTTTTTTCAAAATCAATAAATACCAGTGCATCTTCAAGTCGCATTTCGAGTGGATTTGCATGGCCGCGGTTAATCGTTCTCGTCAGCGGAGCTCTGAAGTTGAAACCCAGCTACCCTAATGGAGTGGGAGACCAGGCATTGGATTGGTTCCTGACAGTGGTGGGTGAAGAGGGATGGACTGCCAATGGAATGGAGAAGCATATCCAAGTCTCGCCTTTTTTTTTTTGGTTTCTGGCAACGAGCGGCTAAAACTCTGGGAGGCCAGGAAGGATGATGCAGGTGGCCTGAGGACACTGAAGGGATGCAATCAATAGGCCATTTAGTGGACTTAATCAGCTCAGCAGAATATTGTGAATATTATCAATAGGTAGCTGTTTTATTTTTTTAAATGAGAGCCAGTAGCTTAAAATTGTTTTCCAAAAAATTGGAAGCTTAAAATGCTTGCTTTGAACAAAGAACAGTACAGCGCAGGAACAGAGCCTTTGGCTCTCCAAGCCTGTGCTGACACAAGGTGCCTTTCTAAACTAAAGACATTGTGTCCCTACATGGCCCGTATCCCTCTATTCCCTGCCTATTCACGTATCTGATGCATGTGATATCCAGAGGAGAAAAGGTGAACATCACTTGATTTCCTGTGGCATTTTGCAGGTCATTTGTAACTTGAATGCTGCAGTTCAGCAGCTGCCCTTTTGCTCCAAGTTTGCATGCCCTAAAATCAAATGAAGGGTTTTAATCTGCCAGCAACGCTTGTGTGGGCAGGATACTGAATGGATTGAGAAGGGCAGGAAGAAGGGATGGTCATTCTGAAAGTGCTGAAAACAAAATAGTTTATGTAATAACTTCAGCTGTTAATGGACTGCTTTTTGAAATACTATGGAGGCGCTCTTAGAAGTCTGTGCAGAATCCAGACACAGTGATTTATGAAGTACACTGAATAGAACCGTGTTCTAGTGTTGCAGTATAAAAAGACTCGGCAGCCCGAGATGCATTCAGGAACTGGGAAGGAGAAAATATTATCCAACAGTCAGTCGTCTCAGCTAAACTATCAGCTTGCTCCCTTTTGGCCCTTGTAGATAAAACCAGCTTTACATCTGTTTAACATCTGAAAGTATTTATGAATAGCCAATAGTTGACATCTTTTTATATAGTTTTGAAATGCAGGCGCTTTTGAATCCTATCTGTTTAATACATCTTCAGAAGTATTAACTTCCACATGTCCATAAAGTGAATTTTTTGAAATCTTTGTTTTTTTTTTCACCTTGTCCTTCATCTTTGTGAATTTGCTGAATCCTTCATGTGGATTTTGCAAGGTGGTTTCGGTTTCTGTCTCTCTCTCTCTCTCTCCCTTTCGCTCGACACTTGATTCTTCCAGCATAGAATATCATGTGTCAAAATATGGTGGCGTGATCATGCTTGCGTGACAGATCATATCTGGAGGGACTGAGGTGTAGTAAACCTGACCTTGTGGCTTGATTTTTGAAGCTGGATTTTAATAAGCATTGACACCATATAGCGTAACCTATCTTGACCGCTGTAGTTTATTCTGTTGGTACTAGTTTGATATGAGTAATGCAAGCCTGCAGCAGAATAATCTGGCACTATACTCTGCTTCAGAGTAGGAAAACCAGCATTGAAATTATGTCCCTGAATATTTTTGCAATTCTGTACTACCCAACATTTAAATGTTGGGGACTTAAAGAACTAACAGAACAACCTTGACAGCAGACTGACTTGGATTTTTGAAATTGCTAAGTTTTAAATGTCCTATTCACTGAAATCCAGACTCGTCTCACTGTCTTTAATCATAATTCATTCATTCTTAAGGTGCTACAATTATCTTCAGTACCCTCATCTTTTCTTCCTCCTACAGTCCACAGATTTTTAAACTTAAGTCTTATATCTTCTAATCACTACTACTTGTTTTCTTCTCATGCTTTCTACCTACTGGTGTCCTCTGCTGTGTCTTTGGCAATGTGGTTTGATTTCTCCAGTTTGGTCATCAAAAGGTATACCTGTGGGAATCCTTCTCGAGATGGTCTTGAGCTAAACCAGATGCAATTGGGTTTAGTCCAAAAGTTAGAATGCTTTATGTATCAGTACAAAGCGATAACCATTTTACACTGCCACTGAATCAGTGCAATTAGAATCATAGAATCCCCACAGCGTAGAAGGAGGCCATTCGGCCCATTGAGTCTGCACCGATCACAATCCCACCCAGGCCTTATCCCCATCACCCCTTGCATTTATCCTAGCTAGTTCCCCTGACACTAAGGGGCTATTTAGCATGGCCAATCCACCTAACCCGCGCATCTTTGGACTGAGAGGGGAAACTGGAGCACCCGGAGGAAACCCATGCAGACACTGGAAGAATGTGCAAACTCCACACAGTGACCCAAGCCGGGAATCGAACCCGGGTCCTGGTGTGATGAGGCAGCAATACTTGCCACTGTGCTGCCCCTGTATGAATTGCTGCTGGCCCGCCCCACACCTTAACTATTTGGGTGGTTTTCCAGTCCGAGAATGCAATAGTTGGTATGTTGCAGGTCTGGAAGAATGAAATCCGCATTGAAGAATATGTCTTTTCACTTCGGCTATGCCAAGTAAAGCCATTTTCTGGATGGATGTGATAAATAGTTTGCCATTTTCAATGATTGCTAACGTGCAGCTATCAGTAACTATTAAGTAGACAAATACAGATGCAATCAAAATAGCTGACCACAGAACCCTAGTGTGGCACAGATCCAGTGGTCATTTTAATACTTTACTATTTTTAACAACAGTTACAAGTAAAAGTGCTTGCTTGAACAGTTGCCATGTTGTGTGGAATGAAGCTGATTAGAGTTGAATACCACAACTAGATTTATTCTGGGGTGTGGCAAGATCACCTTGGATTGAAGAGAAATTTCACAGAACAGAAAATTTTATCTTTTTATTCTTTCCTGGAATGAGCGCTTTCTGGCAAGGCCAGCCTTTTGTTGCCCTCAAAGGTGGTGGTGAGCCACTGCCTTGAATTGCTGTAACCACGTGGTGTAGGTACACCCAGCATGCTGTTCGGGAGGCAGTCCCCGGACTTTGACCCAGTGGCAGTGAAGGAACGGCGATATATTTCCAATTCTGAATGGTGAGTGGCTTTGGAGGGGAATTTGCAGATGGTAGTGTTCCCATGAATCTGCTGTCTTCGTCAGTCGAGGTAGTGGAGGTGGTGGGATTGTAAGGTGCACTCAAAACAGCCTTGGTGAATTGGTGTAGTGCATCTTTTATATGGTGTACACTGCTGCCTTGGTACATTAGTGGTGGAGGGAGTGAATGTTGGAAGCTGGTGGATTAGTTGATTTTAAAACCCAGAAGAGAGAAAATTATACATGGACTGCAGATGGGAAGCTTTGGCACTTGCTGCTGTTTGATCTTGTGCATGGCCAGCTGTTGATGTGATGGCATTCTCTCTTTAGTACACTCTCAGACCAGAGGCAGAGACCACAAACTCCAGTATTTCTCCTCTTTGCACTCCGCACCTCCTCCACCATCACCATCCAATAGCCATGGCAAAACACAGCATCTGCTCCCCAACTCTGTAGCTTAGCTCTTCTCAGATCTGGTTGTTCCCTGCACACTCCATATTCTGCAGTAACCTCATTCTGCTAATTCAGTCCACCACCAAGGAACACTGGTTTTCCCAGTTGGTAATCATCTCTGTCACCACTGTACAACTTTTCCAGAGCTCAATACTGCTTTCCATCTGTGCCCGGATTCGATCCCAGCCTTGGGTGACTGTGTGGAGTTTGCACATTTTCTCTGTCTGCATGGGTTTCCTCTGGGTGCTCCAGTTTCCTCCCTCACACCAAAGGGGCTAAATTTCCCCTTATTGTCAGGCGGATCAGCAGGATAAATATGTGGAGTTATGGGATTAGTGCCTGGGTGGAATTGTAGCCAGTGCAGGCTCGATGGACTGTAGGGATTCTATGATTCTACCATGGAACAACGTACACTCAATTCCACTATGAACAAGTGAGACACACTCTTCTCCAAACTCTTGAATACTAATTTGACCCAATTATTAATTACCTTCTCTCTCATCCTGTTCACAGTTTACCCAGAGAAGGGGAAGGGGGTAGAAAGGATGTGAGGATGAGGTGAGGGAAGAGCATCCCCATTTACTTACCCCTCTTGCAGCCCATGGAGATGTAGAGGGGACATTAAGAAGAACTTTAGGCATAGAATTTGCTGCCTGGTAGAGGAAGAGACCATAAACTCTTTTTTAAAAATACCTCAATCTGCAGGTAAGCTACAAGGCTATGGGCCAGGTGCGGAAAGGTGGGATTAGAAAGGGCACCTGGGTGTCCTCAAGTTGGCATGGGCAAGATGGGCTGAATGCCTTTGTTCTGTGCTGTAACTTTTGATCTATGTGCCCCCTTTCCCCATCAGTGATTCTAACTGTTGAGTTGCTGTTGCCAGGCAAAGTAATGTTGCATTAGTAATAACACATTGGGTTTATTCCCAGTCTCTAAATAATATTGCTCTGTGAAATATATTTAGCAACATGAGGCTGTGTAATTTCCATCTGTCCATAATTTCCATTCAACCATGAACAATTTTGCTGAAAACCCCACTCTCCTGCCTGATTTTTAACAATGTCAGGAGAGTTTATTTGGTTTGGGGATACCTAAAGGTTTGCCTTTAAGAATATGCTATTTAGATTTTTAGTTGGCTTGAATCAAACTAGCTGTTGCTTCTATGTCAAATTCACAATTTAATGACAACATGAGCAAAATACTGCAGCTGCTGGAAATCTGATATAAAAGCAGAAAATGTTGGAAATATCCAGCGGGTTAGGCAACATCTGTAGATACAATACTTTTCACTGTATACTAATACATGTGACAAATAAAATCAAAGTAGAGAGAAGTGGAGTTAATGGGCAGAATTTAATAGTCATACTGGCTGGAAATCTAGTGGCAACTCCATCATGGCCGTTTTTGGGAGACCCGAAGGGACTTGATCCCTACTGGGCGCTTGCATGTTAGGCTTCCTGGCTGCCATGAGGGGAATTTCCCTGGAAATCCTGATACAGGATGGATAACCTGTCCCTTAGAGCTAATGGCTAATCAAAGTCCAGTAGCTTGGGGAGATGTTGGGAGCAGGTACGATTGCGGCATTTAAGGGGCAAGCAGACGACTACGTGAATAGGGTAGGAATGGAAGGATACGGACTCCGTAAGTGCATACGGTTTTAGTTTAGGCAGGCATCATGATCGGCGCAGGATTGGAGGGGCAAAGGGCTTGTTCCTATACTGTACTGTCCTTTGTTCTAATACTGACAATGCCACCAGGTGTGGGCTCTACCGGCACTCCAGTGGCAGCCAAGACCAGCGATGGCACATCAGGAAAAAGTTCAGTGGGAGGGTTTGCTGGGACTAAACAAGGAGGCCTCTGGAATGGGAGTTGCTTTAAAGGGCATAGGGGTGGGTTTTACTTTGTTGTCCAATGTCTGACAAAAAGGACCCTCCCCCCAGGCTGACTACAGGTTCTCTGGTTTTCCTGGCGGTATGCCTCCATGGTGTTACCCTAGCCCGGAGGTTCAATACCTGCAGCAGCAGGCCCTTCCCACTCAATCACATGGCTCTGCCACCCACCCCCTGCCTCCATAGGGAGCATGAAATTCAACCCCACATTTTGGGTTCATGATCCTTTGCAGAAATTAGGAAATAGAGCAATCTTCTGATGAAGGATCATCATGGACCCAAAACATTTAACTCTATTTATCTCCACAGATGCTGTTTGACCTGCTGAGTATTTGCAGCATCTTGTTTCTATATCGTTATCTGTGTGATGGGAATAAATGCATCAAAATGATTTGAAAACTCTTCTGCTCTAAGGCGTCTCTGGGGATATTGTATGCTAACTTTCTGATTTGTATAATTATCCTGTGAAGCTAATGATGAAATTTATTCTTGCAAAAAGTTGATTTGCTGTTTCTAATGTGTGAGCCCCCCCGTGTTACTGTAAACTGGCATTGCTGACACTGATGTTGGACCTGAGTTGGCTGCCGTGCAGGCTTTTGATTTTTGGTGCTTTCTGTTCAGTCCTTTTATAGAGGCTTTTACAAGGTCAGAATCCAGATTGTTGGGCAGAATGGTAATACAGATTGAAAGAACATGTCTATTGTTTAACCCAGCTTAATTCAGTCACAATTTTCAATTACAGCGGAGAAGCTGGATTGGTTTAACCTTTCCTAATTTGGTATAATCCATTGTAAGACAGACACGCAATGATTCTGGCAAAAACCTGTTGGATCAAAAAACCCGTTCCTTTGCTGAAAATCCTTTGATTTTTAGCCCACAAAATTGTCCACCTTTTTGAAAATCTGCCCGCTTTTGGGTGTTGCTAATTTTGGGGTTGGGCGGTTCGGGTCAGGTTAAAGGTCGCTCTGAGCGCACAGAAGCATGGGAAAAGGTAGACAAAAGGGCGGCATGGTGGCACAGTGGTTATCACTTCGTCTCACAACACCAGGGACCCGGATTCGATTCCTGGCTTGGGTCAATGTCTCTGCGGAGTCTGTACTTTTTCCGTCAGCGTGGGTTTCCTCCGGGTGCTCTGGTTTCTTCCCACGGTCCAACAGATGTGCAGGTTAGGTGCATTGGCCATGCTAAATTCTCCCTCAGTGTACCCGAACAGGTGCCGGAGTGTGGCGACTAGGGGATTTTCACAGCAATTTCATTGCCTACTTGTGACAAATTTTAAACAAAGCTAGTGTTAATGCAACACCTAGCCCACAATAAGTTAGTTTACTAAAACAATATTGG
Organism: Mustelus asterias; assembly: GCF_964213995.1. Lineage (NCBI taxonomy): Eukaryota > Metazoa > Chordata > Chondrichthyes > Carcharhiniformes > Triakidae > Mustelus > Mustelus asterias. Next base: position 171,504,131 of record NC_135801.1, read on the forward strand.
ACATCACTGGTTTTCAGATAGCCAGATTTGAGACCATACCTGTAGAACCTAGCTGGGTCCAATTCAGCATAGAAACATAGAAACCCTACAGTGCAGAAGGAGGCCATTCGGCCCATCGAGTCTGCACCGACCACAATCCCACCCAGGCCCTACCCCCACATATTTTACCCGCTAATCCCTCTAACCTACGCATCCCAGGACTCTAAGGGACAATTTTTAACCTGGCCATTCAACCTAACCCGCACATCTTTGGACTGTGGGAGGAAACCGGAGCACCCGGAGGAAACCCACGCAGACACGAGGAGAATGTGCAAACTCCACACAGTGACCCGAGCCGGGAATCGAACCCGGGATCCTGGAGCTGTGAAGCAGCAGTGCTAACCACTGTGCTACTGTGCCGCCCATTGCCGCCCACTGTGCTACCGTGCCGCCCATTGTTTCAGTTACTGTTCATGACACTTAGGCTGGCAATAGATGATTGAGCTTCAGGGTGGTAAAACTTGTGGTCAAAATGTAGAGAGAATTGTGTTGCATTTTTAGAGATCAACTGTACATGTTTTATTAAATGTCCCACATTGACTCACAGAAAGGAATTACTGGGACAATAATTATGCATCTTTGTTAATGAATGACAAGTAGAAGTAAATATATTAGGAAATGGGAGTCACCATTTGTTGTCTTGCCTGCACTGCAGGTTTGATGTATTGAAGTTATTCATGTTTGCAACTGTGGCATTTTTGTTGAAATAATATACTGTGTTAATTCGCATACAAGCCATACTCTTAGCTTTTAAATGAGTGAGGCTTGTCTATGAATTGATATGGTTAAACTGCCTCTTTACAACCAGCACCCTACTGAAACGATGACTACTTTGACAATCGGGTGCAGTGAACTTCTGATTTTTGAGTCCTGAAGTTCCAAGGTCATTTCCACTTCTGAGCATTACAAGTTTGGTTTTTTTTGCCCCACTATCCATTAAGATGTGAAATCTATCACTACGTTACCCCAAACCTCTGGAATTTTTGCCGAGTGTCTTGCTGCATGCAGAGGCCTCCTGGGTGTCGAGTGTTTCACACTGATGAATGGAAGTTGAGTTGACGCAAGAGTTAATTTGAAGGCTCTTGTGTCCTCCCCCGGGGCAGCCGCAGCTCCAGTCGTCAAGTTGTGGTGGTGGGCGGGGGGGGGGGGAAGAGAGTTACGACGGGGGTGGAGGGAGAGTTACGGGGGGAGGTGGAGGGAGAGTTACGGGGGGAGGGGTGGAGAGAGAGTTATGGGGGGGGGGGGTGTTGGTGGTGGCTGGCAGCAGCTGCTTCCACTTTTCATTTCCCTCTCTGTAATTTAGTTTGGTCTAACAGAGTGAACTTGTTACAAAATATCATTAGGTTTAATGAGCTTGAAACTTGGCAAGCAGCTCCTGGATGAAACTGCCAGGAATGATTGTTTTCAGCTGGCTTATTGCAGATAATGACCATTTCTGCATCAGTGTTACCTTCCTGCAGATCTCCGATCTTTCTTTGTCCACCTTTCTGAAAATGTAGTCGGTTGATTTGGGTAGCGATAGATCTAATTTTCACTGGCTGAAATAATTTGAGAAGAATAAAAAGGTCGATGCGTGCTGATTCAGTTGGATTGAATTGTTGCCGGGAACGGTCTGGCAGTTGAGGTTCCCCCAGGACTAGCCGAGTGAAGCTGTTGAGGGCACGCATGTACTGAAGTAATGTAACGTCCACCCAGGGAATCAACTTGACTGCAAAAACAAGAATCCCAGCTTTAATCAACAAGCTTCTGGGGATAGGCTGGTTTATGCCAAACCCTATTGACTTGTACAAACCCAAGGCGATTGTACCAAAGAGTTGGCATTGAATATTCGAATGTGGGTAGTTTGGCAGTAAACTGGTGTCTTCAGCCAGAAAATATATATAACCTTACATCTCAACAGTGCTCAGTTGGGATCACTCTCCACTCTTAGTCAGTGAGATTGCTTGAACACATCATTCAAGCTAACCGTGTGGTACTGAGGGAACGTAGTATTGTCTTTGACTTGAGGCATTAAAATGGAGACCCTGCTGACTATTTAAGTGCCTGTTAAGATGACATCAGTTTGAGAAGCAGAGAATTTCCCTGATGTCCCAGCTTACAGCACCAAAAGCCAGGTTCAATTCCGGCCTCTGATCACTGTCTGTGGAATTTGCACTTTCTCACCCTTTCTGCGTGGGTTTCCTTTGGGTACTCCAGTTTCCTCCCACAGTCCAAAGATGTGCAGGTTATGTTGATTGGCCATGCTAAATTAACCCTAGTGTCAGGGATTGGCAGGGTAGATGTGTGGGGTCATGGGAATAGAGCCTGGTGGGATTGTGGTTGGTACAGACTTGCTGGGCCGAATGGCCTCCTCCTGTACTGTAGGGATTCTATGAAAAGCAGAATTTCCAGTGATTCAACACAGTAATTTTGCATACAGATACAAATTTGCTTGCATGAATCGCTGCAATCTTGAAGCAGTGCATCCTGTGATAGTTTTGGGATGTTCCCAAGAGGCAAAGTGTAAACAAAAGTTTTTTTCAGCGCATTTCCCAAGTCTAATATTGAGAGAAATTCTGTGCAATGTTTAATCCTACCATTTTCTCCATGCTTTGTAAGCCTGACAATTCAGTTAGTACCTGGTTGAAAACGTTTTTGCTATATGATCTCCTGTAAACTGATGCCCAAAGCCTATATCTATTTTTGTTGCCTTGTGGAGACTGTTTTAGTAATAATGGCATTCATATAGTGTGTGCAGCTTAAACTACAGTCTGAACTCGGCTACACATTTTGCATTTAGTGAATTTGCAACTAAATGGTAAATGCGGCCAAGGTTAGAATAATCTTGATTGAGGATCAAGAACCTCTAAGCTGCTCGTATTCTATAATCAGGCAAATAACACATGCTTGGTTGCTGTTAGTGTATATGGTGGCTAAATCTGGGCAAGTCCGATTTATGGATGTTGGAGTCAAAACTGAATGTAGTCATTGTGAGGATGACAGGATTAAAATGTTATCTGTTTAAATGAAACCATAGAACATAGAACATAGAACAGTACAGCACAGAACAGGCCCTTCGGCCCACGATGTTGTGCCGAGCTTTATCTGAAACCAAGATCAAGCTATCCCACTCCCTATCATCCTGGTGTGCTCCATGTGCCTATCCAATAACCGCTTAAATGTTCCTAAAGTGTCTAACTCCACTATCACTGCAGGCAGTCCATTCCACACCCCAACCACTCTCTGCGTAAAGAACCTACCTCTGATATCCGTCCTGTATCTCCCACCACGAACCCTATAGTTATGCCCCCTTGTAATAGCTCCATCCACCCGAGGAAATAGTCTTTGAACGTTCACTCTATCTATCCCCTTCATCATTTTATACACCTCTATTAAGTCTCCCCTCAGCCTCCTCCGCTCCAGAGAGAACAGCCCTAGCTCCCTCAACCTTTCCTCATATGACCTACCCTCCAAACCAGGCAGCATCCTGGTAAATCTCCTCTGCACTCTTTCCAGCGCTTCCACATCCTTCTTATAGTGAGGTGACCAGAACTGCACACAATATTCCAAATGTGGTCTCACCAAGGTCCTGTACAGTTGCAGCATAACCCCACGGCTCTTAAACTCCAACCCCCTGTTAATAAAAGCTAACACACTATAGGCCTTCTTCACAGCTCTATCCACTTGACTGGCAACCTTTAGAGATCTGTGGATATGGACCCCAAGATCTCTCTGTTCGTCCACAGTCTTCAGAACCCTACCTTTGACCCTGTAATCCACATTTAAATTTGTCCTACCAAAATGAATCACCTCACATTTATCAGGGTTAAACTCCATTTGCCATTTTTCAGCCCAGCTTTGCATCCTATCTATGTCTCTTTGCAGCCTACAACAGCCCTCCACCTCATCCACTACTCCACCAATCTTGGTGTCATCAGCAAATTTACTGATCCACCCTTCAGCCCCCTCCTCTAAGTCATTAATAAAAATCACAAAGAGCAGAGGACCAAGCACTGATCCCTGCAGCACACCGCTAGCAACCTGCCTCCAATCCGAAAATTTTCCATCGACCACCACCCTCTGTCTTCGGTCAGACAGCCAGTTACCTATCCAATCGGCCAACTTTCCCTCTATCCCACACCTCCTCACTTTCATCATAAGCCGACCATGGGGGACCTTATCAAACGCCTTACTAAAATCCATGTATATGACATCAACTGCCCTACCTTCATCAACACACTTAGTTACCTCCTCAAAAAATTCTATCAAATTTGTGAGGCACGACTTGCCCTTCACGAATCCGTGCTGACTATCTCGGATTAATCCGCATCTTTCTAAATGGTCGTAAATCCCATCCCTAAGGACCCTTTCCATCAATTTACCAACCACCGAAGTAAGACTAATCGGTCTATAATTACCAGGGTCATTTCTATTCCCTTTCTTAAACAGAGGAACAACATTCGCCATTCTCCAGTCCTCTGGCACCATCCCCGTGGACAGCGAGGACCCAAAGATCAAAGCCAAAGGCTCTGCAATCTCATCCCTTGCCTCCCACAGAATCCTAGGATACATTTCATCAGGCCCAGGGGACTTATCGACCTTCAGTTTATTCAAAACTGCCAAGACATCCTCCCTCCGAACATCTATTTCCTCCAGCCTATTAGCCTGTAACACCTTCTCTTCCTCAAAAACATGGCCCCTCTCCTTGGTGAACACTGAAGAAAAGTATTCATTCATCACCTCACCTATCTCTACTGACTCCATACACAAGTTCCCACTAATGTCCACTATAAAACTGTTAGTATAACTTGCAGTATTCTATGCGGCACTTTTTTTAGCTGGCTAAGATATCTCTAGATTTAGCTCAATAAATTTATTTTCCAGCGATTCCTGTTATATGGTAACAAAATGAACATCTAACCTTTTTTGGTATTCACTGGGGGAGTGGAATTTTAATCCTGTCATTCTCACAGGATATCAGGAGAATTCCTATATCCTTTAAATGCAACCATCCAGCTGGACATGCAGAAGATACCTCGGTGCACCATCAAGTATTGAACTGCTGAGGAGTTGGTTTAGCTCAGTTGGCTGGATGATACTAACAGCGTGGGTTTAATTCCCATACCAGCCGAGGTTATTAATGTAGGCCCGCCTTCTCAACCTTGTCCCTCGCCTGAGTTGTGGTGACCCTCTGTTAAATCCCCACAGCTCAGCTCTTCCAGTCATAGTCCCAGGTGCTGCTCTCCCCTATGACGACTTACTTTACTTTTTATTGAATTGCTGCATTGCACTGAGAACCTAGTTAATGTACTTTGAATCTACTGTCCAACTTGAACACTGCCAGTTCTGACCAAGGATTGAGAGCCAACAAAGCTGCTGGAATTGCATTTTTTAGGATATGAGCACATCATCCCAAGGGTCACAAGTTTGCTGGCCAGTTCTTGGAAAAGGTCTAGCACCGACCTATGTTGTCGATGCTTTCATTTGTACAAATCACAGCAGGACAAGAGTTTTGGTTCATTCCCTGATGCAATATTACTGACACTGGAAGCTTACTTGATTTATAAACAGTGAAATAATAGGAAAAATCAATTGTTTACCTATGTAGAATTTGAGGCATAGCCAAATGAGAATTTTGTTACCAAATTATTTTCAACCGACAAACTAAAAATGGATGATTTTTGCTGAAGGCATCCTACTATATTTTTAATGGTAAAAGTCTTGACTTTTTTTTGGAGGCAGGACTTGGTAGAAGATGAGATGGGCAAACAAATGATCAAATTTAGTGCCTTTCACATGTATATAAATTTGTGACCATAATATGTTCATTATCTGAAGGAAACAACATTTTTTTAGAACTTGAAACTGACATTTTTTTGGTAAGTTACGAATGCAGTTGCAGTAAATTATAACACCAAAAACTGCCGACAGTTTGTGTTGACTCGGGTAAATTCACGTGGCTTCTAGTAATTTTCACCATATAAATATCAACTCAAAGTCCAGAGGTGCTCAGCTCATTTGTGGAAATTACTGTCATCTGTTACTGAGTGAACTGCAATTTATGCACTCAAGTTTTAATCAGTTAAGGGTTACATTGTTGAATACTGAAGGCAACGGCATTAGAATGTTCAAACTCACGTCTTGAAATCCTACTTGTGACCTTGGGCCAAATGAAGTGATCGACTTGGCAAAATAAAATCTTCCATTCCGGTTAAAAGTACACTAAGAATTGTGAAGGAAAGCAAATATACTAATATTTACTGAGTTCCAAATGAATGCATGAGAGGACAGGACTGGAGTGTCCCTCAGCATACGTGTGTGTATGTGCATGGTTAGGTTTGAAAGTTGGCTGTCAACCAAAATAAAGCCTCTTCATTCAGAAGAAACCTAGTTAAACCTGAGGATTCTTTTTCTGAATGGAAGTGAATACTGTAGCTACAGGCGAAAAGCCTTCCTTCAGAATGGGAGCTACTGGATAGGCTATAGCCAGGCTAAGCCGAAGATAGATCTTAGCCCTTTCTTTTTGAGCAATGCATGAACAATCAAAGAGTCTTTTTATCTATCGTTTCTGAGGAGCATCCATTTAAAGTTCAAATTCCAACAGGCTTGGGAAGAAGGAAAACCGATAGCAGTAGGCTGGACTCTAGAGATGATAATCAACCGTCAAGGCTGAGCTGCAAACAAACCAGTGCTTTGTGCTGTGACAGCAGATAACAGGCTAACAGGCTGGGGTACTTGGTTCTGAATAGAGACCAGAGGCTTTTGGTGCAATGAAAGAGCACTACTAAGGTGGCAAGCACTGAGTGCATCTGGCATCTTGCTGCTTTCAGATCACCGTGGGGATCGCAGCGTGAAATTAACTCTGGAGAGGGCTTTAATGAAGTAACCTCTGCATTCACAGTTTCTTCTTGGTCTTTGGCTCTAACTTGTCTAAAGAATGACCAAATCAAGGCCTCTGGGAAAGAAAATGATGTCAAACAAATTTCATTATTACTAATGTTACCCTGCAACAAATGTTTTACCCGCCGGTTCAGTGTATTCTGATTTCTTGCTATCCTGGTGGGTCTGTTTTCCCTCTGCCACACCACTACCTTACACCTTTCTCACACCATCACCCCACCCCCACCCCCAAAAACAAAAACCCAATCTAACCAGTTATATTTCCAATCTGAATAAGCATTGCACATGGAGTTTTGTATCTTTTACTCTGCTTTCTTTCATTCAAATATGAATGCATGCAAATACAATGTCACTTTATCTTTAGTGCTGCTGTCCATTGTTTACATAGATACAATACTTCCAGATTTTGGTACAGCTCAAGGCTCTTAAGGGATTGCTGCACTTATGAGCACAATTCATAAGCCTTAATTTTATTGGTTGCTCCAGACACTGCACAAGGAGTGGTGTTAATAACATTTGATCGACCTTTGTCTTATTCCTGGAACCCCACATTTTGGTTTGATGCAAAAAATAAATGATTTTGGATTGAAGAAGCTACCATCCCAAAAGGATGAGCTTCCCAGTGATTATCAACACAAGTATTAGGTGGGCAGGAGGAAGGCAGGCAGAAACTTAATTCGCATCTTTAAATGTCCCTTGTGCAAAGGCAAAAAAATACATTTTCGCACATCAATTGCATTGTATATGTATTTGAGTGCAGTTGTTTATCTGCAGTGTGTTGAGGTTCCTGAGGCTAGCATTTTATAAGCACAGCTATTTCTTTTATACAAAAGACACGTGTAAGTCCATGAGCAAAAAAGAATCAGTCTTGAGTGCATAAATCAGTGAAACAGTAAGTGATAAATCATCCTCATACGGTTTAGGCAACTTAACATGGCTGACCACTTGGATTTGTTACCTGCTTGTGTACAGGGTGGGGACTCCAGAACCATTAGCTGACAAGAGAGGGAGCAAGTTCAACTCTGGGTCATATAGGAGAAGGGTCTCATTATTGGATTGGGCAACCAAGCCTAAGAAAGAGAAGTTCTATCATAAACAAATAACTTGACTGAATATTGCACCTGCAGGTACATCAAATATACTTTGGTTAGAAAACACGTTTTGGGACAATGATAGGCTACCAGCGTTACTTAACAGATGATTATTCGTAATCGCAGAATTGTTGCAGCGTAGGTAGAGGCCATTACTGTTTGCTCTGGCTTTTCCAAATGAGCAATTCAGCTAGTGCCATTTCCCCACCTTCTCCCTGTAACTCTGCCCATTCTTCCTTTCCAGATAACCATCTAATTCCCCTTGGAACGCTTCGATTGAACCTACCTCCTCCATACTCCCTGGCAGTGCATTCCGGACCCCAACCATTCACTGTAAAGCTTTTCCTCGTCGCCTTTGCTTCTTTTGCCAGTCACTCCAAATCTGTGCCCCCTCATTCAGTCCCCTCATTCTTGGTCCTTCCACCAAAGTGAATAATTTCTCCCCATCTACTCTGTCATAACTCCCTTATAATTTTGAACACCTCTATCAAATCTCTCGTCGATCTACTCCAAGGGAAACAGTTCCAACATCTCCAGTCTATCTTCACATCTGAAGTTCCGCATCCCAGGAAACATTTCTGGGATTCTGATGAAAAGTCAAAAGACTCAAGACGTTGACTCTGTTTCTCTCCTAGTGGATGCTGGCGGACCTGCTGAGTTTTTCTGGTGTCCTCTGTTCTTGTTAAGCATTCCTGGGAATTGTTTCTTCATTCTCTCCAATGCCTTCACATCCTTACTGATTTGTGGCGTCCAGAACTGGACGTGACACTGCAGCCGAGGCTGAACGTGTCCTATACAAGTTCAACACAACCATTCTGCTCCTGTACAAAATGCCCCCGCCTATAATAGAATGCTGTAAACTGCTTCCTCGCCCTGTCCAGCCACCCTCCATTACCTATGCGTGTGCGCACACACCCAGGCCTTTCTCTGCCCCACCCCACTCTAGAGTTGCACTCTTTCTTTGTATATCGTCTCATGTTCCTCCTCCCAAACTGAATCTGCCAATTTTTTTATTTTTACGTTTTCTATTTGTCTGCAAAAGTAAAGAAAATGTCTCGCCGACATGTGCTAATTTACAACCTGCAATTTCAATTTGTTCTTGTGCTACTTCACGTATGGAATATCATTAGAAATTTGACCTTATTTTAAGATATTTTAAATTTGTGTAGGGTGACTTGTTTATGTAGTCTACATAAAGACAGATCTTAGTTGACAGTACAATGCAATGAACTTTCTAATTCTTCTCTGACAGTTCAGATTTCTGATCAAGCTCACTTGTGGTGGGACGTTCTTCACATTTCACTGCTTGTGCAATTTTACAGCTGCTGTTAAAGTGATGGTGAATTATAAAGTAATCCTCCAACTGATACAGTTTAGGAGGAGTTCGGTTTAACCACACTAAAGTCTAGCAATGTTGACTCCAGTAACCGCCACCTTACCAAAAGGTGTTACAAGTTGACATTTGTATGACAAGAAATTTAAGGGCCTTCAATTTCCTATATTACCTTAATTAATGTATTTTTTTTTAGCAATTGTTTACCAAATGGGAATAAAACACAGTAAATAGGAGCTAGGGTAGACCATTTAGCCTGCTCCGCCATTCAGCCTGATCATAGCTGATCATCTATCTCTGCCATTTTCCTGCATGATCCATAAATCTTTCGATACCTTTAATATCTAGAAATCTATTGCCCTTGTGTCTCGAGTATACTCGACGACAACCTCCATAGAACTCTGGGGTAGAGAATTCCAAAGATTCACCATCCTCAAGTGAAGAAATTCCTCCTCCTCTCAGTCCTAAATGGACTGGCCTCCTATTGAGACTGTGTCCCTTCGTTCTAGAGCCCCAATCAAGGAAAACACCCTTCTTCAATCACCTTGCCTTTAAGAATTTAGTGTGCTTCAATGCTATATTCCAGTGAATATAGGCCTCCAAATGGAGGACTGTTAGGGACGGGCAATAAATGCTGGTCCAACCAGCAACGCCCACATCCCGTGAATGAAAATTAAGAGTCTCAATCTTTCCCCTTACAGCAATGCCACCATCTCGGGGTGAACCTTCATTGCATTCCCTCCATGGCAAATATCTCCTTCCATTGGTCAGGAGACCAATACTCAGTGTGCTCTCACCAAGACTCTCCACAATTGCAGCAAGGTTTCTTCACTCCTGTACTCTAATCCTTTTGCAGTAAAGGTCAACATACTATTTGCTTTCCTAGTTGCTTGCTGCATCCCTTCAGTGACTTATAAACAAAAACGTGCAGATCCCTTTGGGTATCAACACTTCCCAATCTCTCGCCATTTAAGAAATACTCAGCATTTTTGTTTTTCCTACTAAAGTAAGATAGTTTCCACTTTATAGAACCCTACAGCGCAGAAGGAGGCCATTTGGCCCATCAAGACTGCTAGTCCCTGACACTAAGGGACAATTTATCATGATCAATCAACCTAACCCGCACATATTTGGATTGTGGGAGGAAGCCAGAGCACCTGGAACAACATATTCCATCTGTTTTTTTTGCATGATCATTTGGTCTGTTTAAATCCCCTTAAGCCCTCCTTGCATCCTCCTCATAACTAACATTTCCACCTAATTTTGTCATTAGCAAATTTGGAAATATTATATTTGATACCCAAGTTCAAATCGTACATATTGTGAATAGCTGGAGCCCAAGCACTGATCTTTGTGGTGCCCCAATAGCCTGCCAACCAGAGAATCACCCGTTCATTCCTATTTTGCTTTCTGCTTGTTAACCAATTCTCAATCCATACCACTATATTACTCCAATCCCCTGTTCTCTAATTTTGCTTACTGACCCTGTGTGGACCCAGCCTTCTGAAAATCCAAATATATTGTATATATTGGTTTCCCCCTTACCTATACTACTAGTAACATCCTTAAAAACAAATAAATACATGATTTCCCTTTCATAAATCCATGTTGACTCTGCCGAACCCTACTTTATTTCCAAAGTGTCCATCTTTTATAATAGATTCTTGCATTTTCCCTACTACTGATGGGCTAAGAGGTCTATAGTTCCCAGTTTTCTCTCCCTCCTTTCTTAAATATTGTGATTACATTTGCTACCTTCCAATCTGCAGGAGCTGTTCCAGAATCTATAGGATTTTGGTAGATGACCACCAATGAATGTATCCACCATCTCTTTCAAAATTGATGATTATTATGTCCAGAGGATTTATCAACTTTCAGTCCCAGCTGTGACCTGTTTTTCTCTCCCTCTCTCTCCCTGCTCTAGATTGTTTTTTAAGCTAGTGGGCAACAGTTTATTGATTGGCCAGGTTCACCTTCTGCTAGGGAATGTTGGATGTTTTAAATGCTATTGCTTAGCTATGGATTCCCAGGGTGCACTATACCTGTATGAGATGCCTTGGAAATTTTACCTCTTCCAATGGAGTTCGAATGTCAAAACATTACAAGGACAGAAGATTATTTAGCCATTGTATCTGTGCCAACTCTTGCTAGAAAAGTCTTGAACTAATTAATTTCCCTGCACTACTCTCTCCTCATTCCTTCTTCCCCACCACCACTCATCCCTGCCTAAGCTTCTAAACTTGCTCTGCTTCAAGAGTTCCTCTTCCCTTGAGTTGCAGTGGTCTTTGCTTGTTTCCTGTGGCAAAGAATTTCTATGCTTTGAAATTTTAGTTCCATGTTTTTTAAAAAAAAATCTCTGACCTCCTGTTGCTGACTCCCAACCAGAGGAAGATAGAAACATAGAAAGAAACATAGAAAAACTACAACACAAAACAGGCCCTTCGGCCCCACAAGTTGTGCCGAACATATCCCTACCTTTTTAGGCCTACCTATAACCCTCCATCCTATTAAGTCCCATGTACTCAGCCAGGAGTCTCTTAAAAGACCCTATTGAGTTTGCCTCCTCCACCACTGACGGCAGCCGATTCCACTCGCCCACCACCCTCTGTGTGAAAAACTTCCCCCTAACATTTCCCCTGTACCTACCCCCCAGCACCTTAAACCTGTGTCCTCTCGTAGCAGCCGTTTCCACCCTGGGAAAAAGCCTCTGAGAGTCTACCCGCTCTATGCCTCTCAACATCTTATATACCTCTATTAGGTCTAGAAGATGCTTCTGTTCAGCCGATTAAAGGTCATAATTTTAAAAACTTCAATTAAATCTCCCTGGTCCCTTTTTGTCAGTGGAGGAAATAAATCACAGTATCCCAAGTTTCTCATGCCAGGTATCACCCCCGTGAATCTTCATTCGTTTTAATGCCCTTTCTGGAAAGGCTGCTTTTGCCCCATCTTTTGTCTCATCTAAATTTATCAGCACTCCCTTTGATAAGGAAGTGAGCTGCTTTATGTATCCCGTTGTTGTGGATTCTATTTTAACCACATGTGCTCAGCAGTAAGTGCGATGGGGAAATTCGCAACTGAAATGTATTTTTAAAGTGCAGAGGCGTCTGTTTTAAAAATCCTGTAATGGTGGCACTATTGTCATTAAGAGCCAACTTTTTTTAAAAATGGGCCTCTTGTGTATTTTACTCGTGTTCTCATTGATTTGCAGATGCAGATCAGGGTGCTTGAGGTAATGCCCCATTGGAATGTAAATAAATGAAGCAGGAATCTCTTTGCAATTTACTGCTTTAATATTGCAGGACTATTTGCATTAATGGCAGCAGTGTTGATTGGAGATAAGAAATAGCTCCAACTTGTTTTTCAATAGTGTGAAAAGCATTGGGGATCTTAAAATATGATTTGAGTCATTTAATCTTCCGTATCTCTACATTTGATCAGTTCCAAGCTTGCTGTCGGAGATAATCCAAAAAGGGCAGTTAAAAATATTTGTAACTGCAATACTTGTGGAAAAACCTGAAAAACTCCAGTCTATGCCAAGCTTGTGTGTCTTGAAACTGAGAACACAAGGTTTTATGTTAATGAGCATGAGTTCCATCAATCTACTGCGAAAGTCTTATCTCCAGGATTTTTGTGTGAAATTGTGTGGTCCTTCTGAGTTTCCAAAGGAACATTGATTATTTTTCTTTACATGCCTTTAGAATGAAGATGTAGAAAATATATAGTATGAAAAAGATTGTTGCATCCCTGTTAACCAAACATCCTTTAATATTGTCGACTAAATTGTTTTCTTGAAACATTGTTTTGCGAGATGGAGGCCTGGTAAATTTTATAATGAGCAGAGAACTCATTAAGTCTGCAATCTGCTTTATAAATTGTATGTGCGGAGGAGCTGAAGCATTATTAAGAGGTTTAGCACCATTCTGATTCTCCTGAAGCCTTTTCCTTTTCACACAGACTCCTTTAAGCATGTGGCCAGGGCATTTGCTGCCTTCGTTTCAACAGACAGTACCTTGCATTTATATAAAATGCTATTATTACAGTAAAATAGTCCAAGGTCCTTCACAGAAATGTTAGCAGACAACATTTGACACTGAGCTATGAGAGCTATCAGAACAGGAAAGAGGTAGGTTACAAAGTGCCACTTAGAGGTAGAGAGGTGAAGGTTGAGGGAAATTCCAGAGCTTGCAGTCTGGACAGTTGGGAGATATAGCTGCCAATGAAGGGGTGATGCAAATGGGAGATGTGCATGAGGCCTGAAATTAGAAGAGTACAGAGTGCACAGTGGTTAGTATTGCTTCCTCACAGTGCCACACACCCGGGTTCGATTCCCGGCTTGGGTCATTGTGTGGAGTCTGCACGTTTTCCGTGTCTGCGTGGGTTTCCTCCGGGTGCTCTGGTTTCCTCCCACAGTCTGAAAGTGTTAGGTGCACTGGCCATGCTAAATTCTCCCTCAGTGTACACGAACAGGTGCCAGAGTGTGGCGACTAGTGGATTTTCACAGTAACTTCACTGCAGTATTAATGTAAGCCTACTTGTGACACGAATAAAATAAACTTTAAATAAACTAACTTTAATCTTTTTGGAGTGGGTTCCAGTGATGGAGAAGGTTGGAAATGAGGATGGGCAAAGTCATAAAGGGATTTGAATATACGGATGAGGATTGTAAATTTGAGGCTTTTCACAGTGAAATTACATGCAAGTGTTGTTGATCTGTGTTGATGAGGTATTAATGGTGCCTCTGCAAATAGGGAGCCAAGATTGAGGGGGAGTCCTCAGCAATTTCAACTTTCTACTTGATCTTTCAGATGGGAAGCCATAATTTCATTAGTAATTAGCAGCTCAATTTTAATATAGGTGCATTGTAGTAAATATTTGAATTGTAATGTACGTCATTTTTATACACCATTCACGCTCCCTATGCAAGTAGCTTTTCGTTGCTGTCTTTGACTATGTTCTTCTATTTACAACTAAATAGGGAATTCAAGAGCTTGGGTATGTCATTTGTGGGAGGTGGGGGGAGGAGTAGGATGGGATGATTCTGGAGGTCAATGTCTTGAGGAATGGAAAGTTTGGAGGAGTTCTGTTGTGGGGGAGGTTGGAGATGCCTTGGGTGAGAGAGTTTAAAACCAGTTAAACATCGAAAAGAGCAAAGCCACTACCTGAGGGCCCAGCACCAACTCCACTCTCTTGCCTCTTCCTTCAGCCTGTTTCAGGCAGAATCAATTGTTTCCAATCTTAGCACCAAATTGAACTTCCAACCCCATATTACAAAAGCCTTCTCCCTCTGGTACGACTGTTGTTGAGCCCCTTATCCACCATGCTTTTGTGTCACCGCCAGACTCGGCTATTGCAGTGATACCCTGGCTGGCCTTGAGCTCATCCCAAACTCGGCTCAAATCTTACACCACACCAAGTCCCACTCACTCTGTATTCACCATCTGCAATGACTTGTGGTTCCCTCGTGCTCTGAATGCAAAATGCTCATCCTTGTGTTCAAATCCCTCCAATAAATCTGAAATAAAGGCAGGGGATGAGTTGCAATACGCAGTAAGTAAGGCGGCATCTTTGGAGAGAGAAACATAGATTTATCTCTCTCATTTTCAACCTGAAAAGTGAACCCGGTTTCTCTCTGCAGTGTATTCTCTTCATTTTCAGTGTGTGCAAGTTCTGTTTTTGCATTCCAGTGAATTCTAGTTGCCCTTCTCTTGTCACACAATTGGCAGTTTTGAGTGCAGCCTGTTAGACCCCATGCTCTGGAATTTCCTCCTTGCTCCTCCCTTTTGGATACCCCTCCTTATTTGATTCTTTGGTTCAGTATGCAATTTTTCTTTGCAACAGTGGGCTGTTTTCCTGTGTTAGATGATAGCATCTAGAATAGATTATTCTAAGGGCGGCACGGTAGCACTGCTGCTTCACAGCTCCGGGGACCTGGGTTCAATTCCCGGCTTGGGTCACTGTCTGTGTGGAGTTTGCACATTCACCTCGTGTCTGCGTGGGCTTCCTCTGGGTCCTCCGGTTTCCTCCCACAGTCCAAAGATGTGCAGGTTAGGTTGGTTGGCCATGCTAAAACTGCCCCTTAGTGTCCTGAGATGCGTAGGTTAGAGGGATTAGTGGGTAAAATATGTAAGGATGTGGGGATAGGGCCTGGGTGGGATTATGGTCGGTGCAGACTCGATGGGCCGAATGGCCTCTTTCTGTACTGTAGGGTTTCTATGATTTCTACGATTCTATTCTGGAGTGAGTCAGCTGTAAAGGTTCTGCCTCCTTTTTGGTGGTGGGGTGGAATAGTTCAATAATTTTGATATACTCCATACTTTTAAGTAGTTTGCACCAGTTTAGGAATGAACTCCAGGAAATATCATAGAATCATAGAAACCCTACAGTGCAGAAAGAGGCCATCTGGCCCATCGAGTCTGCACCGACCACAATCCCACCCAGGCCCTACCCCATATCCCTGCACATTTACCCGCTAACCCCTCGAACCTACAAATCTCAGGACACTAAGGGGCAATTTTAGCATGGCCAATCGACCTAACCCGCACATCTTTGGACTGTGGGAGGAAACCGGAGCACCCGGAGGAAACCCATGCAGACACGAGGAGAGTGTGCAAACTCCACACAGACAGTGACCCAAGCCGGGAATCGAACCCAGGTCCCTGGAGCTGTGAAACAGCAGTGCTAACCACTGTGCTACTGTGCCACAGAAATAAGCTCAATACGATTGCTTTACTTGGGTTATACATGGAAGCAAAAGGCAACTAACATGTATCAGTAATTAATTCTGACTCGGGCTCCATACCAGCAATTAGGTGTGGAGAAATGATGCTCTGGGCAAATGTTTCTTTTTACGTAGAATATTACCCCACCAAGATGAACCATTTGACCAATGAGGCCTGGTGTTTGCTCGACAGGATTCCTCTTCCATCCTATCAGTGTATTCTTTTCCTTTCACCATCATGTATTTGTCTAACTCCCCTTCAATGCTTCATTATTTTATTTTTCTCTTTCCTCTTTTCTCTCCTCTTTCTTTCTCATAACGATTGTAGAAGAGCTGTTGGATGAAACTTTGTAATCATTACCGACCAAAAGAATTTAATGCGAGAAATGTATAGTTGCAAGTGGAATGATTCTGAGAACTTTAGATTAATCAAGATGTCGTCTTTTTCCAGGCATTAAAGAACTCAAAAAGCCTTTGCTCTCTCGACTATGAAGAAGATGACGAAGATGAAGATGATCACCATATGAAGACTATTGTGTCCTCACCTTGTGACTCAAATGACCTGTTAATGAACATCATCACTCCAGGCTCCAGTCCAGTCAAAGAGCACGATTCTGCAAGATATCATGGTCCTGGGAGCAGAGATGGCTGCCATCCAAGGAATTATGGGAAAGAAGTCACTGTGAGCGAAAGTGAAGAAGATACAAGTGATTGTGAAAGCACTGAAGAAGGAATATTTCGGCTGGACTGTGGTGATCTGGATCTAGAACAGATAGAAAACAACTAAATGCTGCAACAATGTTCTAGATAAGACTGGTTGTTTTTATACTTTTTGTTGTGGTAGAGGATTACCTTTGCATAACTCATGTCCATTAAAAGAAAATTCTATTGGTTATTTTGGGCTGCTTGAAGATTTTTTGTGCAAAGCATCAGTAGTCCATGTCATGTGTGCGCAGAAGAAGGTAGAGGGTTCAGCAAATTTTATCTTGGATACACAAGGTTGCCAATGTTTCGGGTTTGAGAAACGTTTTGGACGAAGAGATTTTTCTATAAATCCATCTCTGTTGAGGATATTTTGCAACCTATTGCTTTTGACATGGTGGGAAAAGCTGACCTCTGCAAGGATGTGGATTTTTTTCTTTAAAAAAGGGCATTCTACATTAAACTAAACTATACAGGTTTAACTACAGTGGTGTCGGTGCGGGTATAGTGCTGCTTTTTGTGGGGGGGGGAAAAGTCAGTGTTTCAACAAAAAAAAATTGACGTTTTACTTTTTAAAAAAAAAAGAAAAAACTTAATGGCTTTGATAAACCCAAAATGGCCAAATGGACACAATGGACATCTCGTACTCCGGTCACAAGAATGTAATAAGCACTTGAGCTTTGGAAAGAGACTGTGATTGCTTGTTGTGATCGATTTTCCCAGGAGTCAAACCCCTCAGCAATATTAGAAGGAAGACTTATATAGTCTTTAAATCAAATAAAATGGACTTTTGCTTTGCATTTCCTTTTGTGGTGTGCCTCCTTTATTTGCTGGATTTTTCCGTATTGCTCTTTTGCTGTCTACATTCTACAGTTAAAGGAGGAACTCCACCTTGTGCAAGAAGTCTTTTTTTCCATTTTTATATACCAATGTTTTATGATGGTTCTAAAATAATGTCGGTTTGCAAACTATTTATTTTGAACCAAGTGTCTAGACTCTTAGTTCCTGAAGATATGAAAGTGAGACAAACTAAGGATGAACAATTGCCTTTAATCTTGAGTAACTCAGACATGGAGTATTGCCTTTGGGAGTACTTATTTAAATTGGGTCAAATCAATAATTGACATTTTTGATTTGGTGGAGGGAAGGATTTAAAAAGAAAATTGAATTCATTTTCCAGCATTTAGTGTTTTTTGATTCTGATTTTAACCCAAGCAGCTGGGGTCCAAGATTGCTGATGTATGTGTTAACACTCTTGCCTCTGAATTGCGAGATTGTTGATTTAAGTTTCACGACAGAGACTTGGGTGGATAATCTCGATTGGCACTTCAGTGCAGTACTGAGGAAGTGTTGTGCTGCTGCGGCCATGTCTGCTCTGTCAGACTGACTTTAAAGATTCATTCCACTTAATGCCCATTTGTTCTCCAAATTCACCTTACCTCAAATTGGGTGCCTGGCCCTTTAAATAACTAGTGCTGGGTCCCATTTGTGGTGGTACCCTTGATCTTTGAGTGATGTACAAACTCATCCCAATGCACCTGTGGGCTCCAAATTTGGGCAGGGGTCATCACAACAGCCAGTTGGACTGTGTAAAGTCAAGATATCACTAGTTCAGTTGCCTTTGTAGCGCACTGCCTGCATGGGTGCCCTCCATGAAAGAGCATGACTTGCTGTGCTGGAAGCAGCTGATGGAACAGTGCACAACCCTAGAGTGTGATGTCCTACAGGTATGAATGTTGCATCTGTGATCTCGTCCACTAGGCTTAAAACCAAGGGACAAGGTGATCCACGGCTAGTTTACTGTTTGCGGACGCTGAAACCAACTTATCTTGGTGACCATGCACATAAGTACCTTAAATTAGCCTGCAGTTGAAATTGGTCAGCTGGAGCAATTCTAAGCAAACGGTGGACTATATATAAATATGAGGAATGGAAAATAGATATCAGTACACACCCAGTTTAGAATAGCATTTCTGTGCTATTGGAGGAACAGTCTGAAATATGCTGGGCTGACCGATTATCGGGAGCAGCAGAAGATTCAAGTGTGCTCTGTTTCCTTAACACTCCAGTTAATGCACAAACATAGACCTGCGGGTGAAGAAGCATAAACTATATCCTAAACTGATCCGTAAAATCTAGATCACGTTTAACTTGAGCACAATGGCTTCAGCTGGCGATAGAGGTGTCAATGTTTGGACAGTATTACTTTACAATATCGGTCATACAGACATTAAATATTTAATCTGTGTAGTTCTTTCCCAGATCTGTGTGAATGTCAGCCGTAATTGCTTGGAGCCACTTGTTTGAGGTCACTGCATGTAACACGAGTGGATGATGAAGCCATATGTCTATTTTATCAGAAAAGGATTTGCATAAAGCAAAGCTTTGAGGTAATAGTTCCCCTTCTCTTTGTGAGGCTTTTGTGGAATATGAGCTAGGTTACTCACAACTAATCATTCCATGTGAAAGGTGTATTGAGAGAAATGTCAGTTTGACATGGTTTATCCAATAACACGAGGACAAATTGCAAAGAGAAGTAGAGATATGGGAGGAAGATTGGCCTTTCATTAACAATTTTGCTCTCTCACAGCATTTGTCTCTGAAAAGAATCTCGATTGGAAGTTAGCAAGTGTGATACTACTATTCAAGGAAGGAGAGCGAAACAGGCCAGTTGGCCTGACCTCAGTCCTATTAAGCAAGTCCTAATGCACTTAGCCTTTTATTATGAGAGAAATTGAACATGACAGGGTAGATGTGGAAAGGATGTTTCCACTTGGAGTAATAGAGCAATATTGCACGGAAATAGGTCCTTCGGCACAACTGGTCCATGCTGGCCATGGTGCCCTCCCAGCTAGTCTCAATTGCCTACATTTGGACCATATCCTTCTAATCCTTTCCCATTCATGTACTTATCCAAATGCTTTTTAAATGTTGATATTGAACCTGCCTCAACCACTTTCTCTGGCAGCTCATTCCATATACTCACCACCCTCTGTGAAGAAATTGCTCCTCGGGTCCCTTTTAAATCTTTCCCCTCTCACCTTAAGCCTCTACCCTCTGGTTTTCAATTTCCCCTTCCCTGGGGAAAAGACTGTGCATTCATCCTCTCTATGCCCCTCATGATTTTATACACCTCATTTTCCTATGTTCCAAGGAATGAAGTCCCAGCCTGGCCAACCTCTCCCTATAACTCAGGCCCACTGGTCCTGGCAACATCCAACAACAGGTGGATGAGTCCAGGACCAGAAGACACCCTTGTAGGACAGATGAGGAGAATTTGTTTGAAGAATTTGGAACACTGCCTCAGGCAGTGGAAAGAGCGTCACTGAAAATATTTAAGGCAGAATTTATAAATTCTTAGGCCAAGGAATCAAAGCTTATTGGGAGTAGATGGGAAAGTAGAACTCAAAGCAAATAGACCAGTCATGATCGTGTTGAGCATGGAATAGACTCGAAGGGCCAAATGGCCTACTTCTCCTATTTCATACATTGGTATGTTTGTAAAGTCATAGTATAATCAGTTAGTGGTTTTAAAAGGGGAATATTGTTCCACAACTATTAGGATTTTTTGAGGGTGTAATTAATATGGTAGATAAAGGTGAACCAGTAAATATAGTATGAATTTCCGAAAGGCATTTGAAAAGATGCTGCACAAGGTTAATATGCAAGATAAGGAGTTGACTGTTTGGAATTCTTTACCCTGGAGCTTTGAATGCCCTATTTGATGGAGTTAAGGTTGAGATGGACAGACTTTGATCTCAGGAAATTGAGATATGGCCAGTGGACATGATAGTGGTGATGAGGAAACCATGATTGTATAAGACATAGGAGCAGAATTAGACCACTTGACCCATTGAGTTGCTCTGCCATTCAATCATGGCTGATATTTGCGGCATGGTGGCACAGCGGTTAGCACTGCTGCCTCAGCGCCAGGGACCCGGGTTCAATTCTGGCCTCAGGTCATTGTCTGTGTGGTGTTTGAATTTCTCCCCGTACCTGCGGGTGCTCCGGTTTCCTCCCACAGTCCGAAAGACGTACTGGTTAGGTGCATTGACAATGCTAAATTCTCCCTCAGTGTACCCAAACTATCGCCAGAGTGTGGCGACTAGGGGATTTTCACAGTAACTTCATTGCTGTGTTAATGCAAGTCTACTTGTGACACTAATAAATAAAATAAAAATATTTTTCTCATCCCCATTCTCCTGTCTTTTTCTAAATAACTCCTAATCCCCTTATTAATCAAGAACCTATCTGTGTCTTAAAGACACTCAATGACCTGGCCTCCCCACAGCCTTCTGCAGCAACGAGTTCCACAGATTCACCACTCTGGCTGAAGAAATTCCTCCTTATCTCTGTTTTAAAGGATCGTCCCTTTAACTTGAGGTTATGCCCTCTGGTTCTAGTTTTTCCTACTAGTGGAAACATGCTCTCCACGTCCACTCTATCCAAGCCTGAAAGTATCCTGTAAGTTTCAATAAGATCCCCCCCCCTCATACTTCTAAACTCCGAGTACTGACCCAGAGTCCTCAACCGTTCTTCATACAACAAGCTCTTCATTCCAGGGATCATTCTTGTGAACCTCCTCTGGACTGTTTCCAAGGCCAGCACATCCTTAGATATGGGGCCCAGAACTGCTCTCGGTACTCCAAATGCGGTCTGAAAAGAGCCTTATACAGCCTCAGAAGTACATCACTGCTCTTGTATTCTAGCCCTCTCTGCAAGAATGCTAACATTGCATTTGCCTTCCTAACTGCTGACTGAACCTGCACGTTAACCTTAAGATAATCTTGAACAATGACTCCCAAGTCCCTTTGTTTCTGATTTCCTAAGCATTTCCCCATTTAGAAAATAGTCTATGCCTCCATTCCTCCTTCCAAAGTGCATAACCCCACTTTTCCACATTGTACTCCATCTGCCACTTTGCCCACTCTCTTAACCTGTTCAAGTCCTTCTGCCCCTGCTTCCTCAATACTACCTGTCCCTCTAACTGCCCAGAATAGTGAAGTAGACATGAGGGACTGGATGGTCTACTGCACCTATTCCTTGTAATCTTTTGCTTCCACTTTCCTGAAAGACCATTCCAGCTATTGATCTCTGTGAACAGTTATTTCCTGGCATCTGGCCTCTGGCTATCTTGGACTGGTTTTTTTTTACCTCTCCTGTCCAACAGTCATCTGTCAACTGTGGCTCAGAGGATACGGTTCTTACCTCTGGATGAGAAAGTTATGGGAACAAAGCATCCTCCATAGATATGAGCATAAAATCGAGGCTTGATACTTCAGTACAGTGCAGAGGAAGTTCTTCACTGCTGGAGGAGCTGCTGTCTTTTAGGTGAGGTGTTAAAACAAGGCCCTGTTTGGCTAATGTGAACGATCCAACGGTGCTATTAAAAGAAAAGCGTAGGCGTTTCCTTCCATGTTCTGGCTAAAGTTTATCCCTCGTTAAAACAGATTAAGCTGGTCGCCATCTCTTGCTGTTTGTGGTACTTTGTGCACAAATTGGCTGCCATTTTTGCGATGGTGACTACACTTTATGTTGCAAAACACTTTCCAACTACCTGTGGCCCCGAAAGATGTTTCTGAAAAGCAATTGCTTATGGTTTAACTTAATAGCGCTGAAGATTAATCTTTCCTATTCTACCTACCACCTTAGATACTGTAACAGGAGTGTTCATCAAGTGAGAGTGTGTGCATGTGTGTGTACTCCATGGGAGTACGGAGGAGCACGTGTGAAATACTTGATCACAATAGTTACAGTGCAGGGAGGAGGCTTGGCTTTCTTCGTTTATTTGGCTGACAGCTGGATTTAAAATGTCTCTCTCGGCTCCAGAATGATGCAGGTAAAAAATATTTTGTGCAAATACAATTAAATCTCCCCATTAAGTTTTGTATATCCAAAGGTTCTGACACTAATACAACTTGTTGAAACATTTCTAAATCGCAACAATAAGACATTAAAAATTGCACTGCGGATAACAGACCAACAAATGTAACATAGGGCAGACCAGCCGAGTAAGGAATGACTCACCTGGAACTGAATCGCTTGGGCTTCATAGACTACGAGGCCAAAGTTCACAGGACAGCTGTGACCTTAACAGCTTGGACACCATGTTCAGAAGTCTTACATTTGTTTCCTTTTGAGTGTCCAAAATTTTGTCACTTTCCCTCATAACTCAATCCCCTTACATGTGGGGTCAGCCTTCTGTTCTGTCTCTGCACTGATTCCAGGGCTTGGATATTTCTTTTGTAATTATGTTGCATGCTCCCTGATCGTCTGGACAACTAGCTTTCTCTTTGGCTGATGATAATTGGATTTAAGATGCATATCTCAGCTCCAGAATGTTTTTTTCTGCAAATCCCTTTCCCTTGGTCTTTTCTATATCTTGCACCCTCTTGGCCTCCCACACAGTTTCTTCTTTATGTTTGTAATATGTGTTTGTATACCTGGTTCTTTTCCCCTTGATTTCTGCTGGAGAACCGGAATGCAGTTGAGAGCTCTAACCCTCTGGTCGCAAAAATAATCTCGTATTTTCTGGTGTGAAGGAGGAAGGGAAATTGGGATGAATGCCCAAGGTGGGAGTGGTTACACAAATGCTTTGAGATCACTCCAGTAACAGGTTCTTTTTTTACTGTACAGGAATATTGGATCTTTAGTAATTTGCTGGTCAAAATTCTGGAAATCCCTTCCTAACAGCATTCTGGATGTTCCCACGAGGACTGCAACAATTCAACAAGAAGGCACCTCTCCACCATCTTCTTGAGGGCAATTGAGGATGAGCAGTAAATGCTGGTCTAGCCAGTGACCCCCACATCCCATGAATGAAAAAAAGTCAGAGATCAACTCTCTCCTGTTATGCTGTCTTTGGGCAGCATAGGGTGGCACAGTAGTTAGCACTGCTGTCTCACAGTGCCAGGGACCCGGGTTCAGTTCCCAGCTTAGGTCATTATCTGGGCAGAGTCTGCAGGTTCTCCCTGTGTCAAAGAACAATACAGCACAGGAACAGGCCCTTCGGCCCTCCAAGCCCGCGCCGCTCCCTGGTCCAAACTAGACCATTCTTTTGTATCCCTCCATTCCCACTCCGTTCATATGGCTGTCTAGATAAGTCTTAAATGTTCCCAGTGTGTCCGCCTCCACCACCTTGCCTGGCAGCGCATTCCAGGCCCCCACCACCCTCTGTGTAAAATATGTCCTTCTGATATCTGTGTTAAACCTCCCCCCCCTTCACCTTGAACCTATGACCCCTCGTGAACGTCACCACCGACCTGGGGAAAAGCTTCCCACCGTTCACCCTATCTATGCCTTTCATAATTTTATACACCTCTATTAAGTCTCCCCTCATCCTCCTTCTTTCCAGGGAGAACAACCCCAGTTTACCCAATCTCTCCTCATAACTAAGCCCCTCCATACCAGGTAACATCCTGGTAAACCTCCTCTGTACTCTCTCCAAAGCCTCCATGTCCTTCTGGTAGTGTGGCGACCAGAACTGGACGCAGTATTCCAGATGCGGCCGAACCAACGTTCTATACATCTGCAACATCAGACCCCAACTTTTATACTCTATGCCCCGTCCTATAAAGGCAAGCATGCCATATGCCTTCTTCACCACCTTCTCCACCTGTGACGTCACCTTCAAGGATCTGTGGACTTGCACACCCAGGTCCCTCTGTGTATCTACACCCTTTATGGTTCTGCCATTTATCATATAGCTCCTCCCTACATTATTTCTACCAAAATGTATCACTTCGCATTTATCAGGATTGAACTCCATCTGCTATTTCTTTGCCCAAATTTCCAGCCTATCTACATCCTTCTGTAGCTTCTGACAATGCTCCTCACTATCTGCAAGTCCTGCCAATTTTGTGTCGTCCGCAAACTTACTGATCACCTCAGTCACACCTTCTTCCAGATCATTTATATAAATCACAAACAGCAGAGGTCCCAATACAGAGCCCTGCGGAACACCACTAGTCACAGGCCTCCAGCCGGAAAAAGACCCTTCCACTACCACCCTCTGTCTTCTGTGACCAAGCCAGTTCTCCACCCATCTAGCCACCTCCCCCTTTATCCCATAAGATCCAACCTTTTTCATCAGCCTACCATGAGGGACTTTGTCAAACGCTTTACTAAAGTCCATATAGGCGACATCCACGGCCCTTCCCTCGTCAACCATTTTGGTCACTTCTTCAAAAAACTCCACCAGGTTAGTGAGGCATGACCTCCATCTCACAAAA
Organism: Mustelus asterias; assembly: GCF_964213995.1. Classification (NCBI taxonomy): domain Eukaryota; kingdom Metazoa; phylum Chordata; class Chondrichthyes; order Carcharhiniformes; family Triakidae; genus Mustelus; species Mustelus asterias. Next base: position 171,529,124 of record NC_135801.1, read on the forward strand.
CCATGCTGACTATCGTTAATGAGTTTATTCCTTTCTAAATGCGCATACGTCCTATCTCTAAGAATCTTCTCCAACAACTTCCCCACCACGGACGTCAAGCTCACCGGCCTATAATTACCCGGGTTATCCTTCCTACCCTTCTTAAATAATGGGACCACATTAGCTATCCTCCAATCCTCTGGGACCTCACCTGCGTCCAGTGACGAGACAAAGATTTGCGTCAGAGGCGTGGGTTTCCTCCGGGTGCTCCGGTTTCCTCCCACAGCCCAATAGACGTGCTGGCTAGGTGTATTGGCCATGCTAAATTCTCCCTCCGTGTACCCAAACAGGCACCAGAGTGTGGCGACTAGGGGATTTTCACAATAACTTCATTGCAGTATTAATGTAAGCCTACTTGTCACAGTAATAAATAAACTTAAAACTTAAAAAGATTAGTGAACTAGATAGGCTTTTAACAATCATTGGCAATGGTTTCATGGTCATTTTTGGATTTTTTTAATTCCAGATTTTTATTTAATTTATATTTCACCACCTGCCTTGAGGGGATTCGAACCCATGTCACAGAGCATTACCCTCGGTCTCTGGATTATTAGTCCAGCTATCAAACATCAAGGACCTCAAATGTACCACAACTTAGCACATGAAGTACCACACTCTGAAATGTCTCAAAATCCAGAAGAAAATAGCTAAGCTCAACCAATAATTCACAGATCTACACAATTAGGATGATTCCAGATTCGGTTGCTGATCTGTGGCAGTGGAGCCCAGTTGGTCCACCAATGCAGCCATTATATTTGACATCAACATCTTCAGGGCCCGGGAATGACACATTTATAAAAGCCTGTTGTATGGTGGGCGTGGATTAAGTGAGAACAGGATGAGGCTAGCTGTGAATCTCTTCACTCAAATAGCCCAACACTTACTGCTGTGGCGCAAGTAGCTTTTTGACAATGTACAGGAACAAATAACATTCAGAACTGCATTTCTGGGTGGCAACACGCTTGGGTGCAAATGGCATTGCAAAAACCACAAGCTTTGTCTTTATTGCAATGAACATGACAGTTCCCTTGCAGAATGCTGATGGCATGTACATTAATAAGGAGAAATATATTTGTTCTCTAAATTAATATTTTTAAATATTTTACATATTTAGCTTTCCAAAAAGATAAGAAATTTCAGTAGCTCACATACACCATAAATCAAGACTTAGAAGGTCCTTGGAAATTTCATAATTTATTAAACCTACATTGAATAATAGGGCGTTAGTGGTTAGCACTGCTGCCTCACCGCGCCAGGGACCTGGGTTTGATTCCCGACTTGGGTTACTGTCTGTGTGGAGTTTGCACATTCTACCCGTGTCTGCGTGGGTTTCCTCTGCATGCTCTGCTTTCCCCCCACAGTCTGCAAGACATGCTGATTCGGTGCATTGACACGAACAGGCGCTGGAGTGTGGCGACTAGGAGAATTTCACTTCATTGCAGTTTAATGTAAGCCTTACTTGTGACTAATAAATAAACTTAAAATATTAAGATCAAATCTCCTTCAAAATCACTGCATTGTTCTACCCACCAGGCATACAAACAACATACAGAATTTTTCATGGCCAATGCACCTAACGTGCACATCTTTGGAGTGTGGGAGGAAACCTGAGCACTCAGAAGAAACCCAGGCAGACATGGGGAGAACGTGCAGACTCCGCACAGATAGTGACCCAAGCCGGGAATCGAACCCGGGTCTCTGCGGCTGTGAGGCTGCAGTGCTAACCACTGTGGCACCCCAGTTTGTCATTCTTGCCTGTTCTAGCCAACATGTGACTCCAGATCCACAACAACATGGTTGACTTTTGGAACGGTCTAACGAGACACTCAGTTCAAGGATAATTAGAGATGGACAATAAATGCTGACTCATGTCCCATGGATAAGTAAAGAAAAGTTAGCATCCTGTGTATAATTAGCACACGAGATCAGAATCTGTTAGACATTTTCTTACTCCTGTCTTGTGCTGCATTGCACGGGGTGTAAAATACTTTGAAATTAAATGCCAAGAAGCTTTGTTACCAAATTTCTTAGTAATGCGACAGTCATGTATTTGAAGATTTAAGCCAGTATATTTTCCAATAAGCCATCCATTAAAAATAAAGGTTGATTAGGAAGTATTTGAAACGTATGAAGAACCCTTGTTCCTTTCAGAGTTGCTTACAGTGCTAAAATATCAGCTCTTGACTAAGTATCCATTTCTAATTCATGGAATCCCTACAATGCAGAAGGAGGCCAATCAGCCCATCGAGTCTGCACCCACTCTCTGACAGGGTGTGTTACTCAGGCCGTGTTACCCCACACATTTACCATGGCTAATCCATGTAACCTACACATCTAGGGACACTGAGGGGCAATTTAGCATGGCCAAGACATCTAACCTCCACATCTTTGGCGTGTGGGAGGAAACCGGAGCACCCAGAGGAAGCCCACGCAGACACGGGGAGAACATGCAGACTCTGCACAGACAGTCACCCGAGGCCAGAATTGAAACCGGGTCCCTGGTGCAGTGAGGCTGCAGTGCTAACCACTGTGCCACAGTGCGTCCATCAATCATTTCATTATATTATATTATATCTTCCTATTGTGCTGTTTAATGAATAGAAGGTTTTGATTTAGAAGAGGATATTTGCTTTTCTTGGCTCAGAATAAAATATTTCCCTGCGTATTATTTACTTTGTGGTTTATCTGGAAGCCGGTGTGGCAGTGCATATCTGTAAACTGAATTGCACACCCACATTGAAATAGCAATAATATTTTGTATGTTTGTATGTAACCAGTATGTGGGCGCTTTTGTTTCTTCCCACAGTCTAAAGATGTGCGGGTTAGATAGATCGGCCATGCTAAATTCCCCCTTAGTGTCAGGGAGAGTAGCAGGCTAAATATGGAAGGTTAGAGGGATAGGGCCTGGGTGGGATTGTTGTCAGTGCAGGCTCAATGGGCCGAATGGCTTCTCTCTGCACTGTAGGCATTCTATGATTCTACAACCCTGCATGGAACTGTAACAGAAGCAGCCCTCAGTTTTAAATAAACTAGACTATTCAAATAGAAATTTTATTTATTCATTCAAGGGATGCAGGCATCATCAGCTTTTATTGCCCATTCCTATTTGCTCTGGCTTGCTAGGCAATTTAAGAGTCAACCACATTGCAATGGGTCGGTCTTGAGTCACATGTCAGCCAGACAATGGTAAGGATGGCAGATTTCCTTCCCGAAAGGATATTAGTGAACCAATTGTTGAAGTAAGGATTTAATTTGGTTACCAAATATTGACAAATCTACTGTGAGCAACAGTAGAGGTCGCTGGGAGGGAAATTCAACTCATGACCACTGGTTTAGCATGTGAATGACTGGTGGTTGACAGGTGCTAGGCGGGGGAGGGGTTGAGGGACAAGACCTCAATAGCCTCTTTGATGCCCAAGGCTGGCCTAATGCAAATTTTCAGACAGGCAAATAGCAGGCGCCCAAAACAGGAATATGTCTGCTTAAGTATGCAAATTGGTGTCCGATGCCATTTTTAGGATCCTAATGACAAACCTCAGGTACAAATATGTTGAGTTTGCCTCTGGTTGAACCAGTTGATTTGATTGATTATTGTCACATGTATTGGTATGCAGTGAAATGTATTGTTTCTTGTGCACTATACAGGCAAAAGCATACCGTTCATAGAGTACATAGGGGAGAAGGAAAGCAAAGGGTGCAGAATATAGTGTTGCAGTTACAGATAGGGTGAAGAGAACGGTCAGCTTAATATATGATTGGACCATTCAAAAGTCTGATGACAGCAGGGAAGACGCTGTTCTTTAGTTGGTTGGTATGTGTTCTCAGACTTTTCTTTCATTTTCCCGTTGGAAGAAAGTGGAAGAGAGTATGTCCGGAATGCATGGAGTCCTTGATTATGCTGGCTTCCAAAGCAGCGGGAAGTGTAGACAGAGTCAATGGATGGGAGGCTGGTTTGAGTGATGGACTGGGCTTCGTTCACGACCCTTTGTAGTTTCTTGTGGTCTTGGTCAGAGCAGCAGGCATACCAAGCTGTGATACATCCAGAAAGGATACTTTTATTGATGCATCTGTAAAAACTGGTGAGAGTTGTAGCAGACATGCCAAATTTCCTTAGTCTCCTGAGAAAGTAGAGGCGTTGGTCGTCAGTGGCCCTCAACTAGAGATCCTTAGAAGAATATCTTGAGTCTGCTCAAAATATAGGCAAAAATTTCAATGCAGTGAAATGTGAGGTAATGCATTTTGGCAGAAGAAGCATGGAGAGACAATACGGGCTCAATGGTACAACTTTGAGGGGAGTACAGGAGCAGAGGGACCTCAGGATTCAAGTTCATAATTCTCTGAAGATGGCCAGGCAAGTTAAAACAGTTGTTAAGAAGGCTTATAGGATTGCTGAGTTTATAAAAAGAGGCATTGAGTATAAAAGTAAGGACATAAGAACATAAGAAATAGGAGCAGGAGTAGGCCATCTAGCCCCTCGAGCCTGCCCCGCCATTCAATAAGATCATGGCTGATCTGACGTGGATCAGTACCACTTACCCGCCTGATCCCCATAACCCTTAATTCCCTTACCGATCAGGAATCCATCCATCCGCGCTTTAAACATATTCAGCGAGGTAGCCTCCACCACCTCAGTGGGCAGAGAATTCCAGAGATTCACCACCCTCTGGGAGAAGAAGTTCCTCCTCAACTCTGTCTTAAACCGACCCCCCTTTATTTTGAGGCTGTGTCCTCTAGTTTTAACTTCCTTACTAAGTGGAAAGAATCTCTCCGCCTCCACCCTATCCAGCCCCCGCATTATCTTATAAGTCTCCATAAGATCCCCCCTCATCCTTCTAAACTCCAACGAGTACAAACCCAATCTCCTCAGCCTCTCCTCATAATCCAAACCCCTCATCTCCGGTATCAACCTGGTGAACCTTCTCTGCACTCCCTCCAATGCCAATACATCCTTCCTCATATAAGGGGACCAATACTGCACACAGTATTCCAGCTGCGGCCTCACCAATGCCCTGTACAGGTGCATCAAGACATCCCTGCTTTTATATTCTATCCCCCTCGCAATATAGGCCAACATCCCATTTGCCTTCTTGATCACCTGTTGTACCTGCAGACTGGGCTTTTGCGTCTCATGCACAAGGACCCCCAGGTCCCTTTGCACGGTAGCATGTTTTAATTTGTTTCCATTGAGATAATAATCCCATTTGTTATTATTTCCTCCAAAGTGTATAACCTCGCATTTCTCAACGTTATACTCCATTTGCCATATCCTCGCCCACTCACTCAGCCTGTCCAAATCTCTCTGCAGATCTTCTCCGTCCTCCACACGATTCACTTTTCCACTTATCTTTGTGTCGTCTGCAAACTTCGTTACCCTACACTCCGTCCCCTCCTCCAGATCATCTATATAAATGGTAAACAGTTGCGGCCCGAGTACCGATCCCTGCGGCACGCCACTAGTTACCATCCTCCAACCGGAAAAACACCCATTTATTCCGACTCTTTGCTTCCTGTCAGATAGCCAGTCCCCAATCCACTTTAACACACTACCCCCAACTCCGTGTGCCCTAATCTTCTTCAGCAGCCTTTTATGGGGCACCTTATCAAACGCCTTTTGGAAATCCAAAAACACCGCATCCACCGGTTCTCCTCCATCAACCGCCCTAGTCACATCTTCATAAAAATCCAACATGTTCGTCAAGCACGACTTTCCCCTCATGAATCCATGCTGCGTCTGATTGATCGAACCATTTCTATCCAGATGCCCTGCTATCTCCTCTTTAATAATGGATTCCAGCATTTTCCCTACTACAGACGTTAAGCTGACCGGCCTATAGTTACCCGCCTTTTGTCTCCTTCCTTTTTTAAACAGCGGCGTAACATTAGCCGTTTTCCAATCAACCGGCACTACCCCAGAATGCAACGAGTTTTGATAAATAATCACTAACGCATCCACTATTACCTCTGACATTTCTTTCAATACCCTGGGATGCATTCCATCCGGACCCGGGGACTTGTCCACCTTCAGTCCCATTAGTCTACCCAGCACTGCCTCTCTGGTAACATTAATTGTATTAAGTATTTCTCCTGCTGCCAACCCTCTATCGTTAATATTTGGCAAACTATTTGTGTCCTCCACCGTGAAGACCGACACAAAAAACTTATTTAAAGACTCAGCCATATCCTCATTTCCCACTATTAACTCCCCCCTCTCGTCCTCTACCTCTACAAATCATTGGTCAGACCATATTTGGAGTATTGTGTTCAGTTCTGAGCACATTATTTAAGGGAGGATGTTAAAGACCTAGAGAGATTGCAAAGGAGATTTACTAGATTGATACCAGGAATGAGGAATTTTAGACACAAGGGAAGGTTAGAGAAATTGGGCTTATTCTCATTGGAGCAGGGAAAATTAAATGGTGACCCTATTGTGGTGGTCAAAATTGCGAACAATTTTGACAGGGTAAAGAAGGATATTCTGTTTCCACCAGTTTGTATGTCAGTTAGTATTGTCACAATTTTAAGATGGTCAGCAAGAGAGCTAGGAGTGAGATGAAGAGAAACTTCTTTACTCAGCGAGTTGTTGGGATTTAGAACACGCTGCCATAGGGGGTTTTAAAATAGAGCTGGATACATATTTGAAAGTGATGAATGTAGAAAGCTATGGAGATAGAGCTGGAGAATGGGACTAGCTGGGCAGCTCTTTCGGGAGCTGGTGCATAAATGACGGGCCGAATGGTCTCCTTCTGTGCTGTAAAATTGTATGATTCTATGAAAAGATTATTACTAGTTATTTTTCCGGACCTGGGAACAGCAGAAATGCTCCTGCTCAGCCCCATAAAGGGAAACTTTGTCTACAGGGCCCCTATGCTGTGTCCTCAGGCCTAACCTGTTAGCCAGCTCCACAAGAGAGCTCCACGTGAGAGGTAAGTTTACGTTTAAAAGTTTATTTATTAGTGTCACAAGTCGGCTTACATTAACACTGCAATGAAGTTACTGTGAAAATCTCCTAGTCGCCACACCCCGGCGCCTGTTTGGGTACACTGAGTGAGAATTTAGCACAGCCAATGCTTCTAACCAGCACGCCTTTCAGACTGTGGGAGGAAACCGGAGGAAACCCAGGAAACTCACCAATAACATTTAATTGAGGCCCTAGATTCCGGCCTGTCTCAGGCCTCAGGATGGCACAGTCTGACATGCGGAGCCAAAGCTCTACCGGACTTGCAGCCGGTTTGACCACAAGTTGAATTCCTTGGACACTGTCTCTTTTCACCTAAACTGACAGGAGTGCTTCGCACTATCCACTGCTCAATTTAACTGTGAAACTGAACTTAACATACAAAAAGGTGAAGAAAAACCAGACCACACCAACAGTGGTTAAAATCTAAAACGATGGGCAGTGTGGTGGGTTCTTACAGATTCTCAATTAAATGTCTCTCAACCTCAACTGAAAAGTCTGGTAATCATTTTTTAAGATGTTTTTGATCAGGACTTTTTTCAAGAATTAAATAGGTAAATAAACAGTGCTGATTAACATCTCTTGTTTGTTTATATGGGGCTTTTTTTGTGTGTAGAATGTGTCTTTTCAAACCATGGTGGTGACATTACCAGAGGGGATGTGGCTCTGAGGATATCTTCAGCACTCAGAGTTTGAGGGAATTGAACCATCAACAACAGACAGACACTTAGCAGCCCAAGCCTGCTTCAAGAGTCTGATCATTTCAATCTGTGTGTGCGCCCATGTGAGGGGGTGAGGGAGGCTGAGTGAGGATGAGGGCGTGTGTGTTAGGACGGTTTGCATATTTGGGTGCGTTTGCATGCGGAGTGGCTGCAGATGGTAGCAGGGTGCGTGTGTGCAGTGTTTGGGGACGGGTAGACAATGCATTGGGCTGGCGGGTTCATGGTGGGTGACGATAGAGAGGGGGTGTGTGGCAGGGTACTCAGCGGGGGGGATGTAGGGGTGCGGTCAGAGGGCGAGGGTGCACAATGTGCACTGTGTGGGTAGTGGGATATGTGTGAAGGTCTGTGTGAAGTTTGCACCTTGTCCCCTTGTCTGAATGAGTTTCCTCCGGGTGCACCAGTTTCCTCCTACACTCCAAAGGGTTAGGTTAATTGGCCGTGCTAAATTGCCCCTTAGTGTCTTGAGATGTGTAGGTTAGGGGGATTAGTGGGGTAAATATGTGGGGTTACAGGGATAAGGCCTGGGTAAAATGCTCTGTCGAAGAGTCGGTGTAGACTTGATGGGCTGAATGGCGTCCTTCTGTATTCTAGGGATTCTATTCTAGGGTGGTGGGTGCCTGGAACTCGTTGCTGGGGGAGGTAGTGGAAGCAGATGCAATAGTGGCTTATAAGGGGTGTCTGGACAAATACATGAATAGGATGGGAATAGAGGAATATGGTCCCCGGAAGGGTAGGGGGTTTTAGTTCAGATGGGCAACATGGTCAGTGCAGGCTTGGAGAGCCCAAGGGCCTGTTCCTGTGCTGTAATTTTCTTTGTTCTCTTTGTTCTATGATTCTATGAGTGGTAGGGGTGTGTTAGGGAGGGTATGTGTTTGTAAAGGTGGGATATGTGTTTGGGGAGTTTGAGTTTGTGTGTGTATGTATACGGATGGGAGGTACACTCTGAGGGGTGAAGATGTGTGTGAGATGGGGGAGGAGGAGGTTGAGTGTTGTTTTGAACTCAATGAGATTTTAAAAAAAGACTTTGAAGAGTCAGCGGAAAGAGAGAAGTCTCCACGTGGTATTAAAGTTGACCGTAATTCTTTCTCTCCTTTTTTATGTGAGTGTGAAAGGCTTTGGGAGTTAAAGACCTCTTTCAGATCTGTTGAGTTATTAGCATTGACTGAAAATTGCAAAAATAACCTAGCAATCCAAAACTCATTAATTTTCATTACTGAGCGTGGTTTCTCCCACAAGTATTTCATAGAGTGTTGTAAAATAAAGGTTGGTGATCCAGGGCAGAGTGATATGTTTTTGGAAACAGGGATGTGACATTTAATAGCTGTTGGATGGGCAATGCTTTAATCTCCAGATGAAACACATGCATTCTAGAGCTATGTGGTCTTTTTCAACAAAAAAGGTTTTATTTACCTCAGGTCTGCATGCAAAATATGCATTAAAACTCTTAGAAACTGTTACCTATTGTGGGATAGCAGTTGTTCTCAGTGAACCATAATTCACAGTTCTGCAATAAATAAGTAAGATCAACATTGAAGTTAAATTCAGTGCTATATTACCGCCAGTCATTTGTGGTTTGCTCTCCTGATGTGTCATTTCTCACAATATTAAATATTCCGTTAAACCTGGTTATGGTTTGTGTAATGACTTCAATATTTCAGTTTGCTCAGAGTTTCATCTTACACAAGGTAACAAACAGGATATAATTATTTCCTAATTTAGAAAGTGTGAACAGCAATATTTTGCATTTAAAAAATCACCCTTAATGTATTAAATGGTTCCAAGTTATAATCAAATAAAGATTGATCCTAAGTCACAAAGGACAAGACATTAGGGTGATTGAAACCTTCTAGAATCATCTAATCCCTACAGTGCAAAGAACAAAGACAATTACAGCACAGGAACAGGCTCTTCGGCCCTCCAGGTCTGCACTGTCTGAACTAAAACCCCCGACCCTTCCAGGGACCATATCCCTCTATTCTCGTCCTATTCATGTATTTGTCCAGACACCCCTTAAAAGTCACTGTGGTGCAGAAGAGACTATTCGGCCCAAGAAGGCTGCACTGACTCTCTAACAGAATACCTTACCCAGGCCCTCTCCCCCGCCCTATCCCTGTAACCCCACACAAATTTATTATGGCTAATCCATCCAACCTACACATCTTTGGACACAAAGGGGCAATTTACCCTGGTCAATCCACCTAACCTGCATATTTTTCTGCTGTGGGAGGAAACCGGAGCACCCGGAGGGAACCCACGCGGACATGAGGAGAACGTGCAAACTCCACACAGACAGTGACCCGAGGCCAGATTCGAACCGAGTCCCTGGAGCTGTGAGGCAGCAGGGAGGAGATGCAATTACGAGCGAAGAAACAGGTCCTGTGGGGGTTCCAAAGATGATGGTTTTGATCTTTGCCAAGTTTATTTGAAGTGAAGGAGGTGTGGGCTAGGTTCTTTTTTTCCAGGCACACATCTCTTTCTTCGAGGTTGCAGCATGATAACAACCAACTATAAGTTTCAGCCAATATAATGAAGTGACACCTACATAGGAACAGGCTAATTCCTGATGTCCACATGGAGGGAGCCGTGAATTAAGCTTTGACTTTAGTGAACTGGTTTCAGTGATTCAGTCTGCAGGCAAACCCACTAAAATTGGTAGCACCTCTCTCTTCTCTGATAGATGTGTCAAAGAATAGAAACATAGGCCGCGATTCTCCCAAAAGTGCTGAATTGGTGGGAGAACTGTTCTTAATCCCGACTGTTCTATCAGTTCAGCTTCTCACCTGAATCTCCGCACTCTGTGCACCGCAGAGGTCGCAGTTGTGAATCTCATTAAAAACCCAGGGGAGTGGCCCCAAACTGTCAACGTCCTGTTTGCTGGCCAGCCCCGCGACCCCCACAGTGCTGCCCCTCCAGCCCCCCTCCTCACGGCCCAATTGCGGCCCCCACAGCCATTCCCAGGCCAGCCCTGACCCTCCCCACCGTCCCGGAGCACCCCAATGTCCAGGCCCCGCCCCCCCAGCAGTAGCGATCCCCCACCCCCTCTCACCCCGGCAGCCCGCCCCAATCGCTGCCCTCCCTCCATCCCAGACCGATCCTGTCCGCAGAGTGGCAGCAGAACCCCCCACCCCCACCGATCGCCCCTAGGCCTCACCCACAATGGGCCCTGCCCCCTTGGCACTGCCCAATGCCCGGTGGGCAGTGCCAGAGTGCCCCCTAGGCATGGGCATTTTCCCCTTGGGCACAGTCTGGCACTGCAAGGGCCCCCATGCCCAGGGGGCACCACCTCCCCCGCCGCCTGACTCCCTGGGGGGCCCTGATTGCCCCCCCCTTCATTCCAGCGGGGTCTCCCGCTAGTTCCCCAAATGTGGGGAGCTAGTCTGAACACTGCCAGAATGAAGTACTCCTGGCGGGATGGGAGATTCAATCAGGAATGTCCTGATAATTAACAAATATACATATTTAAAATACATGCAGAAAAGATTCAAATGACGTACCTGCCTTCCCGCCAGTTTCCAGCGTGGTCTGGTCTCCGACTGTTCGCCGGCTCTGGGAGATGCGCATGCGTTCCCGGCGCATGCACAAATCCCTGTTCAAGGCTGCAGACGCGCGTCTCACACCGCAACCTGACAGAAAAGTTGCGGGTCGCAATGGGACAATCGCGGCCATAGAAACTAGAAACTGGAGTAGGCCATTCGGCCCTTCGGCCTGCTCCGCCATTCATTTTGACCATGGCTGACCATCGAATTCCATATTCCCCCCTTCCCTCCATATCCCTTGATCCCTTGAGCCCCAAGAGCTATATCTAATTTCTTCTTGAAATCACACAAGGTTTTGGCCTCAACTATTTTCTGTGGTAGTGAATTCGCCCTCACCTTAGTTCTAAAAGATTTACCCCTTATCCTCAAACTATGACCCCTAGTTCTGCAAGCGCCCACCATTGACGGCACAGTGGCACAGTGGTTAGCACTGCTGCCTCACAGCGCCAGGGACCTGGTTTCAATTCTGGCCTCGGGTCACTGCCTATGTGGAGTTTGCACTTTCTCCCCGAGTCTGCATAGGTTTCCTCCGGGTGCTCCGGTTTCCTCCCACAGTCCAAAGGTTTGTGGGTTAGGTTGATTGGCCATGCTAAATTAACTCTAGTGTCCGGAGGATTAGCGGGGTAAATGTGTGAGGTTAAGGGCATAGATCCTGGGTGGGATTGTGGTCGGTGCAGACTTGATGGGCCAAATGGCCTCCTTCTGCACCGCAGGGATTCTATGAACATTCTTTCTGTATCTACCCTGTCTAACCCTATTAGAATTTTATAAGTTTCTACGAGATCTCCTCTCACTCTTCTAAACTCCAGTGAATATAATCCTAATTTACTTAGTCTCTCCTCATATGACAGACCTGCCACCCCAGGAATCAGCCTGGTAAACCTTCGCTGTACACCCTCTAAAGCAAGAACATAACAATATAAGAACTAGGAGTAGGCCATCTGGTCCCTCGAGCCTGCTCTGCCATTTGACAAGATCATGGCTGACCTTTACGTGGACTCAGCTCCACTTACCCGCCTGCTCACCCTTAATTTCTTTACTGTTCAAAACTTTATCTATCCTTGCCTTAAAAACATTCAATGAGGTAGCCTCAACTGCTTCACTGGGCAGGAAATTCCACAGATTCACAACCCTTTGTGTGAAGAAGTTCCTCCTCAACTCAGTCCTAAATCTGCTTCCCCTTATTTTGAGGCTATGACACCTAGTTCTAGTTTCACCCACCAGAGGAAACAACTTCCTTGCTTCTATCTTATCTTTTGTCTTCATAATCTTATATGTTTCTATAAGATCTCCTCTCATTCTTCTGAATTCCAATGAGTATAGCCCCAGTCTACTCAGTCTCTCCTCATAAGCCAACCCTCTCAACTCTGGAATCAACCTAGTGAATCTACTCTGCACCCCCTCCAGTGCCAGTATATCCTTTCTCAAGTAAGGAAACCAAAACTGTACACAGTACTCCAGGTGTGGCCTCACCATCTCCTTATACAGCTGCAACATAACCTCGCTGTTTTTAAACTCCATCCCTCTAGCAATGAAGGAAAAATTCCATTTGCCGCCTTAATTACCTGCTGCACCTGCAAATCAGCTTCTTGAGATTCCTGCACAAGGACTCCCAGGTCCCTCTGCACAGCAGCATGCTGCAATTTTTAACCATTTAAATAATAGTCTATTTTGCTGTTATTCCTACCAAAATGGATGACCTCACATTTACCAACATTGTACTCCATCTGCCAGACCCTAGCCCACTCACTTAGCCTATCTATATCCCTTTGCAGACTTTCAGCATCCTCTGCACTCTTTGCTCTGCCACCCATCTTAGTGTCATCTGTGAATTTTGACACACTACACTTGGTCCCCAACTCCAAATCATCTATGTAAATCGTAAATGATTGGGGTCCAATACTGATCCCTGAGGCACACCACTAGCCACTGATCATCAACCAGAAAAACACCCATTTACCCCCACTCTTTGCTTTCTGGTAGTTAACCAATCCTCTATCCATGCTAGTACATTACCCGTAACACCGTGCATCTTTATCTTATGTGGCAGTCTTTGGTGCGGCACCTTGTCAAATGCCTTCTGGAAATCCAGATACACCACATCCACAGGTTCCCCATTGTCCACTGCACATGTAATGTTCTCAAAGAATTCCACCAAATTAGTCAAACATGACCTTCCCTTCATGAACCCATGCTGCGTCTTACCAGTGGGACAATTTATATCCAGATGTCTCACTATTTCTTCCTTGATGATAGATTCAAGCATTTTCCCTACTACAGAAGTTAAGCTAACCAGCCTATAGTTACCTGCTTTTTGTCTACCTCCTTGCTGTTTTCCAATCTGCGGGAACCACTCCAGAGTCCAGCGAACTTTGGTAAATTACCACTAGTGCATTTGCTATTTCTCCCGCCATCTCTTTTAGTACCCTGGGATGCATTCCATCAGGACCAGGAGACTTGTCTACCTTTAGCCCCATTAACTTGCCCAACACTACCTCTTTCGTAATAATGATAGTTTCTGATTCTCACCTGCCATAGCCTTCCTGTCATCAATTTTTGGCATGTTATTTGTGTCTTCCACTGTGAAGACCGACACAAAATACCTGTTCAATGCCTCAGCCATTTTCTCGTTTCCAGTTATTACATCCCCCTTCTCATCCTTTAAAGGACCAATGTTTATTTTAGCCACTCTTTTTCATTTTATATATTTGTAGAAACTTTTGTATCTGTTTTTATATTCTGAGCTAGTTGACTCTCATAATCTACATTACTTTTCCTTATAGCTTTTTTCGTGGCTTTCTGCTGATCTTTAAAGATTTCCCAATCCTCTAGGTTCCCACTAATCTTTGCCACTTTGTATGCATTTTCTTTCAATTTGATACCCTCCTTTATTTCCTTAGATATCCATGGCTGATTATCTATTTTTCTACAGTCCTTCCTTATCACTGGTATATGCTTTTGCTGAGCACTGTGAAAAATCGCTTTGAAAGTCCTCCACTGTTCTTCAATTGTCCCACTATAAAGCTTTTGCTCCCAGTCTACCTTAGCCAACTCCTCCCTCATCCCTTTGTAGTCTCCTTTGTTTAAGCACAAGACACTGGTATTGGATTTTATCTTCTCACGCTCCATCTGTATTTTAAATTCAACCATACTGTGATCGCTTCTTCCGAGAGGATCCCTAACTGTAAGATCATTAATTATTCCTGTCTCATTACACAGGACCAGATCTAGGATAGCTTGCTCCCTTGTCGGTTCCATTACATACTGTTCAAGGAAACTATCGCGGATACATTCTATAAACTTCTCTTCAAGGCTGCTGACTGACCTGGTTTGACCAATTGATGTGTAGATTAAAATCCCCCATGATAATTGTTGTACCATTTTTACATGCATCAGTTATTTCTTTGTTTGTTTCTCAAGGACATCCTTCCTCAGATAAGAACACCAAAACTGCATATAATAGTGCAGATGTGGCCTCACCAACACCCTATACAATTGCAGCAAAACATCCCTATCCCTGTACTCAAATCCTCTCGCTAGGAAGGCCAACATACCATTTGCCTTCTTTACTGCCTGCTGTACCTGCAGTGACTGAGGCGCGATGCTGTTTTTGTGATCGTAGACTAGCTGGCCAGGAATGGAGTGGTGGCCCTTTCTATTCACAAAGGCTGCTTGCTGTTAATATGATAAAGTGTATAGTCAAGGATGTGCTGGACACAAGAGAAGCCAGCCACTGCTGTAAATTCCCAATGCACTGCTCCTCAGATGGCTCCAAGGGAAAGTTACTCTTGGCATGTACAATCTGTAGGTTGGGGTATTGACTCAGATGAGAGGCACTCCACATCCTTCAGCTGCTCTAACACACCCAGCTCACGCTGTTTGCCCAGACTGCTGCTGCTACAGTCAGAAGAAGGAAATGTGCATCATATCGCAGATACTAATCATTTCATAACAGACTGCACAGAGCTATCATCTTCAGCTTCAACTTGAATACAACAATTTATAGATGTAGAACAGAAGAGATATTTAGTTTCTTCACCGCAGCTGCCTCAGGCTGCACACTGTTATTCCTATCTTTATAAAAACATTTGAATAGATGCCGGGGACACTAGAAACGTTGAATATATTAACAAGGATAAGGATAGTCCTTACATTTCACCATTAAACAAATCCATCCTATTATATCGACAGATAAAAGTAACCTACTCTCATTCAGTCTTGTCAGTCCAAAGATGTGCAGATTAGGTTGATTGGCCATGCTAAATTGACCCTAGTGTCAGGGGGACTAGCAGGGTAAATGCGTGGGGTTGTGGGGGTAGGGCCTGGGTGGGATTGTGGTTGGTACAGACTTGATGGGCCGAATGACCTCTTTCTGGACTGTACGAATTCTATGATTGTTAACATATCAGATAATATGCATACCAGGTAATCATACTTTCCCTATTGTTTTGGTTATGTAGTTCAAAATCTTATTGGCTTTGTTGATTGATGGTTTACATTCGTTGGACATGTTTGGGTCTAGTCCATTAGTACATGTCTCTTTCAGCATCACCCGTCGCTATTACAATGCCATTCATGGACCAAAAAGGGTCACTTGCTTATTCTGTACTGGAAAATACAATTGTAAGCACCTCACTAAATGCCTTCTAGAAAATTGAAAGACCTGGATAAAGTGGACGTGAGGAAGATGTTTCGATTAGTAGGAGAGGCTAGGATCCGAGGGCAAAGCTTCAGAGTAAAGGGAGCAACTTAGAACCGACATGAGGAGGGATTTCTTCAGCCAGAGGGTGGTGAATCTATGGAATTCATTGCCACACAAAGCTGTGGAGGCCAGGTCATTGAGTATATTTAAAGAATAAAGAACAGTACAGCAAAGGAATAAGCTCTTCGGCCCACCAAGCCTGCACCGATCACATTGTCCTACCTCGACCAACCACCTGTATCCCTCTATTCCCCGCCTGTTCATGTGCCTAGCCAGATAAGTCTCCGGCCTCGGGTCACTGTGCGGAGTCTGCACGTTCTCCCCGTGCCTGCGTGGGTTTCCTCCCATTGAAGAACAAAGAACAAAGAACAGCTCCAGTTTCCTCCCACAGTCCGAAAAACGTGCTGGTTGTTGGATTGGCCATGTTAAATTCTCCCTCAGTGTACCCGAACAGGCCCCGGTGTGTGGCGACAAGGGGAGTTTCACAGTAACTTCATTGCAGTGTTAATGTAAGCCTACTTGTGACTAATTAATTAACTTTAAACTTTAGTTTTCACCAAGTTAACAGTGGAACAGCTTAACCAGTGCACTAACTTTAGAATAATCACATTTAATGGTGGAACTGTCTTTGCCTGAAGTTGCTGTGCTATTTATGCTTCAGTAACGGCGTGCGCCTTTAGCCTCACTATTATTCTGACTTTAACCTAATGTTGCATTTTGCCACCAGTGATGAGACAGTGACTGAGGTTTGTCCATCCTGCAAATCCATTTGCCTGCTTTATAAACTAGTGGAAAGGTTTCTGAATGGCTCTATAAAAATGGTGATGCCCATTAAATGCTCATAGATTGTGCGGTAGATCATTACTAGGTTCTGTGAGTTAATAACCAAGCTTCAATTGCTGGCTTTTAGTGTTTCTTCATTTCTTATTGACAGAAGTGCACTTAAAAAGCTAAATCCTTAAAGAGTGAAGGCATGTGCAAAGTACAACTTAAAGTGCCGTTGGTACCTCACTGGTATGAGTCATTCACCAATCTGTAATTTTAGATTGCACCTACACAGATAACATCAATGATATTTTCACAATGTCTTTAGCTTGTTGTAAGTACTGGCAAGGTGATTGCCTGGTGTTGGTTTCAACATTATTACAAAGGCTCCGTGTATCTTACAGATGGTGTTGCTGTGGTTTATTTTGCAAGTGGTTTCTCAAAAAGCAGTAGAGGGACTGGAAACTGGTAGGATTGTTCAGGAACCATTGATGAGGCCTGATTCTAATACCCGTGACACATCTGTGGAAACAAGATGCAATTTTATCCTTTCTTATTCACGGTGAGAATTCACAGCCACTCCCTCACATAAGCTGTCAACATGGCATCTTCCTGTTCAACCTGGAACCGGGAGCATTCGGCAAGATCGCACGTCATACTTTTTGCTGTGTTTCTCCTTGTGTAGTCCTCGGAGGTAGCACAGATCTCAATGAGATAAGTTGGCATAAAGGAGCGCTACCTTAGATCTCATTCAATTTGTTCCATTAAACCAATCCGAAAAATACTTTGGTTTGGATCTGTGGGCACAGCCTCAGAATAATGGGACAACCATTTCGAACTGAGATGAGGAGGAATTTCTTCAGCTAGGGGGTGGTGAATCTGTGGAATTCATTGCCACAGAAGGCTGTGGAGGCCAGGTCATTGAGTATATTTGAGACAGAGATAGATAGATTCTTGATTGGTAAGGGGATCAAAGGTTACGGGGAAAAGGCAGGAGAATGGGGCCGAGAAACATATCAGCCACGATTGAATGGCGGAGCAGACTCGATGGGCCGAATGGCCTAATTCTGCTCCTATAACTTATGGTCTTACGGTAGTCACTATGCTTGAGAATATGTTAGGTTAATTGGCTGGTGGCTCTGTGAATACATGCACCGTCTGTCACTGTGCCATTGTGGACTGTGAGGATTTCATTTTAGATCCCTGTGTTGGCGTGATGCATTAACTCAGCTGAGGCAAAATCAGGATGGCACCAGATTTAGCTTCAGTGCTCTTGAGCTAGAACAAGGGCCAAAGGTCAGTTACCTTAGGATTTTTTAATTCTTTCATGGGATCTAGGTGTTGATGGATAGGCCAGCATTTGTTGCGCATCCCTAATTTCCCTTGAGAAGGTGGTGGTGAGCCACTCTCTGAAACTGCTGCAGTCCATGTGGTATAGATATAGCCACAGTGCCCTTAGGGAGGGAGTTCCAGCAGTTTGACCCAGTGACAGGGAAGGAACAGCGATATATTTCCAAGTCAGGATGGTGTGTGACTTGGTGGGGAACGTACAGGTGGTGGTGTTCCATGTGTCTGCTGTCTTTGCCCCTCTAGGTGTTAGAGGTTGCGGGTTTGGAAGGTGCTGTCTAAGGAGCCTTGGTAAGTTGTTACAGTGTACCTTGTAGACAACACAACTGCTCCCATTGTGCATTGTTGGGAGATGGGGCTTTGTCTTGGATGGTGTCATGCTTCTTGAGTGGTATTGAAGCTGCACTCATCCAGGCAAGTGGGGAGTATTCCATCACACTCCTGACTTCTGCCTTGTAGATGGTGGAGTGTCAGGAGGTGACTTACTTGCCACAGAATTCCCAGCTTCTGACCTTCTCTTGTAGCCACAGTATTTATATGGCTAATCCAGTTAAGTTTCCAGTCAATGGTAATCTCCAGGATGTTGCTGGTTGAGGATTCAGTGATGGTAATGCCATTGAATGTCAAAGAGCTGTATACCAGGGGCAAATAGAATTAGGTTCAACTACCATGTCACTATGGCCAGATACCCTATCAGCACTGACTATCCAGCACAAAGAATGGCCAACTAGCTCTGGAACTGAGGGACAACCAGTGACCTTTGAACTGAGCTTCAACACGTTGCTGCTAAGGATGTTTCCTGTTTACCACAGGAGCATAACAACTGTGTTGAGAGTTGTCACTTATAGAAACGGCCAGTGTTCCTCACTATCACATCTACAGAAAATACATTTCAGCAGTTCCTATAGTGGGTGGTCTCACTACATTAGTATTAGAATCCAGCCATGAGCTAGAAGTTGCCCCACAGTGTTCAGTGAAAGTGCAGACAGGGAGTTAGATACGTTATGTGAATGGCTCCTTATTACCCAGTAAATGTTGCTGGCATATGCTTGCTGTTCTTAGCAGCAATAGCTCCTTAGGTTTCATTTTGTCATTTGGAGGTCACCTAGCAATGACATAAAGGGCCCATCTGTTTAATAATGTGCTTATTTCATGCCTTATGTTACAATTTGCTTCAGTCATTTCTAATAAAAATGACATTCATCCCAGGGAGTTGTGTGGGGTGCACCTTGTGAGCCGTTAGCTTTCTGTCTCCCCAAGCAATCTGGCAAAGAGCTGGCCACAAGGGAGCAAGTGCAAATGTCAGTGGGAGACAGCGTTCCGGCATGGGATTGCGTGGTTGTCATTCGAGTGGTGTAGCACCGTAGCTCCCAGGCTGCCATCAATACAGTTTTATTGAGGTGAGATTCGCAGCTCTATCTCAGTCTGTGAAATTGGCAACCGCACATTGAAAGCTAATGGCAGTGAATGCCAAGTGATGGAATAATAGTTACACAAGAACAGAAGATGATGCCCCCGTCTGTCTCCTTATACTCTTATTGTGGAAGATTATAGTCACAAACCTGTACTTTTGTGCAAGTGCTTAATGACGAGACTGTTTTTAATTTAAGTTTATTTATTAGTGTCACAAGTAGGCTTACATTAACACTGCAATGAAGTTACTGTGAAAATCCCCTCGTCGCCACACTCCGGCGCCTGTTCGGGTACACTGAGGGAGAATTGAGCATGGCCAGTACATCTGACCAGCACGTGTTTCAGACTGTGGGAGGAAACTGGAGCACCCGGAGGAAACCCACGCAGACATGGGGAGAACATGCAGACAGACAGTGACCCAAGCCGGGAGTCGGAACCAGGTCCCTAGCACTGTGAGGCAGCAGTGCTAACCATTGTGCCACCGTGCCGCCGCATCTGCCACCGTACCAACTGAACATTGAATAGAAAGCTAAGCTTGTGCTGCCAGCCACCAAGTTAAGGAAATGATTTTGAGGAACATCTTAAGGTGGATATGTGGCCAATGTACGTGTTCGGCAACCATAAGTTATTGGTTGGAAAGGGTTAAATCTTCTGTTATATCAATATATTGAAGTATTGCGTAAGAGCTTGTCACTAATATCATCGTGTGATTACAAACCTCCGATTTCTACCCTTCCCCCGCAAGATTTCTTTTAGAACTGATACTTAGCTGTAGTGTTTAGCTTGGCAAGCAACCAGAAAAAAATGATAATGTGACTCATTTATGGCAGAGAGGAGACAGCCATTGTTCTGTGCTTTTGTTTGATTTGAACGTGACACTTGGGTTCACAAATTTTGTTTTGACGTTGGAGCTTTGAACCCTAAAAGTTGGAATGAGTTCTTATCAGTGAAAGGGTTGTTTGCCCAAGTCAATAATCAGCTGTATATACACAAAGAACAAAGAACAAAGAACAGTACAGCACAGGAAACAGGCCCTTCGGCCCTCCAAGCCTGTGCCGCTCCTTGGTCCAACTAGACCAATCGTTTGTATCCCTCCATTCCCAGGCTGCTCATGTGACTATCCAGGTAAGTCTTAAACGATGTCAGCGTGCCTGCCTCCACCACCCTACTTGGCAGCGCATTCCAGGCCCCCACCACCCTCTGTGTAAAAAACGTCCCTCTGATGTCTGAGTTATACTTCGCCCCTCTCAGCTTGAGCCCGTGACCCCTCGTGATCGTCACCTCCGACCTGGGAAAAAGCTTCCCACTGTTCACCCTATCTATACCCTTCATAATCTTGTATACCTCTATCAGATCTCCCCTCATTCTCCGTCTTTCCAAGGAGAACAACCCCAGTCTACCCAATCTCTCCTCATAGCTAAGACCCTCCATACCAGGCAACATCCTGGTAAACCTTCTCTGCACTCTCTCTAACGCCTCCACGTCCTTCTGGTAGTGCGGCGACCAGAACTGGACGCAGTACTCCAAATGCGGCCTAACCAGCGTTCTATACAGCTGCATCATCAGACTCCAGCTTTTATACTCTATACCCCGTCCTATAAAGGCAAGCATACCATATGCCTTCTTCACCACCTTCTCCACCTGTGTTGCCACCTTCAAGGATTTGTGGACTTGCACACCTAGGTCCCTCTGTGTTTCTATACTCCTGATGACTCTGCCATTTATTGCATAACTCCTCCCTACATTATTTCTTCCAAAATGCATCACTTCGCATTTATCCGGATTAAATTACACATCGCACCATCGCATCAGATAGTAACTCCGTGAATCAGATAGTAACCCAGTGCACACCATCCATAAACTAAGGAAACCAGCTCTAGTTACATCCAAACACATTTTCCTCAAGTGCTCGGAGATGGCCAGAAGTTATGAAAGGTGCTATAAAAATGCAAGTCTTTCTTTTTTAAGCAAATGTTCCAATTGCACTCTGAAGACTATTGAAAGAAGGGAAGGCCTATATTTATATAATGCCTTTCAGATTCAAAGCATTTTCCAAAGCGCTTTACAGCCAATTAAGTAATTTTTTAATTGTAATCTTTGCTAGGAGATAGGAAATTGACACATGTCAGAGACCAGGACCAGAACCCCAAATTACATTAGGAAGCCAGACTAGACCCCAGCAATTTTTCTATTTTGGCTTTAATGTGAGGTTAGGTTGTTTCACTCCAGGACTAATTCCACTGACAAGTTAGGGATGTTTTATGGTAAAACAAACTTTATTTAATAACACAGTTTAAGTAATTCTGACAAATGAAGCAGCTTAACTATTACCCATTGAACACTATTTAAATATGTAAAGAAACAACTCTAATTTCTAATTTATCACTGTTTCAGTTCCAAATAAGCACCATTCTTCTTACAGATCCAAAAACACACTTTGAATACAGTTAGCAACCATAAATATACCTGCTATAATCAGTGTAAACAGCCTTGAAGCTTTCGGAGAGGTTTCGTGGAGAGACCAGCTTATGTGGCACCTTATCAAATGCTTTCTGAGGTCCAGATATACTACATCCACAGGATCCCCATTATCCACTTTGCTTGTTACATCTTCGAAGAACTCCAGTAAATTAGTCAAACATGATTTACTCTTGATAAAATGATGCTGACTGATGGATTTAATTTTGACTTTTCTAATGTCCCTTTACTATTCCCTTAATAATGGATTTCCATAATTTCCCAACAACAGACGTTAAACTTACTGGTCTATTAACCGGTCTATCAGGCACTCCCCTGTTGAAGGGGCAGCGCTCTGAAAGCTCGTGCTACCAAATAAACCTGTTGGACTTTAACCTGGTGCTGTGAGACTACTTACTGTGCCCACCCCAGTCTAATGCCAGCATCTCCACATCATTACTGGTCTATAGTTTCTTACTTTCTGTTTTTCTCTCTTTTTGAACAAGGGTGTTACATTAGCCTTTTCCAATCCATTGGGAGATTTCCAAAATCCAGGGAATTTGGGCATATTATAACCAATGCCTCCATTATCTCTGTTGCCACTTCCTTCAAGACCCTAGGATGTAGGCCACCAGGCCCTGGGGACTTGTCTGCCTTTAATTACAATAGTCTGCTCAGTACTTCTTCCCTAGTGATGTCGATGGTTTTTAGTTCCTCCTTTTCAACAAGCTCTGCATTACCTGTTACTATTGGGATGGTCCTTCATCAGGTGAGTGAGACTCCGAAAGCTCGTGATTCCAAATAAACCTGTTGGACTTTAACCTGGTGTTGTGAGACTTCTTACTATTCTCAAGAGCAATTAGGAATGGGCAATAAATGATGGCTTGGCCAGTGAGGTCCACAATCCATAAATGAATGAAAAAAATGAAAAAGATTGAGCCCCAGAAAAGCAATTCTTGTTAAAAGCAAACCAAGACTTGCATTCATATAGCACCAGTCACAACCTTAGGATGTCCTAAAGTGCTTGATAGTGAGTGAACTTCTGAAATGTAGTCAATGTTATCACTTGTGTACAGCCAGGTCCTACATACAGCAATGTGATAATGACTAGATAATCTGTTTGTGATGCAGATTGAGGTATAAATGTTGACCAGGACTCCAGGGAGAAGTACTGCACTGCTCTGAAATAGTGCCATGGGATCTTTTATCTACATCTGTAAGGCCTCACTTAATATCTCATCAGACGTTGTACATCTGATAGTGCAGCACACCCTCAATACTGCACTGGGACATCACCCTTTTATTTTGTGCTCATGTCTTGCAGCGGGAGTAGAACTCACACCTTCTGACTCAGAGAAGAAAGCGCTAGCAACTGAGACACCCTCAGAGTGGAAACAGCTTACAAAAAAACCCCGTTCTGTCTCCATAAAGCATAAAATAATTTTCTTAAGAGTGGGACGTAATTGAATTCAATCTAAATAACAGGCTGCCCATTAACTCAGTTGAAAGTGAAAAAATTGTAATCATGTGGTATTTTTAGAAGGTGCTGTGTTAGTGGAACCATCAGGGGTTATCAGAGAATGCATTAACCACATGGCCTGAAGTCTGACTAATGAAGGTGTCACTTTGCTTTGTGCAATAGAAAAACACTTGTAAATCCACAGTCGGAGTAGAAATTAGTGAGACACCTCGCTGATGGGAACAATTTTGGACTCGGTTCTTAATGTGAAGCACAGAAACTGATTGCAGATAAGTGAGATCGGCTTCCTAAACTTGTGGGCTACTGTTTCCAAAAATCTTTTCAATCGAGAATCATTCTGACTGCAGAGTGATGGATGATTCAGTAAGCAAACACTGTGATCCCAAACGAACACACGGAGCGGGAGTTTCTGGCTGCACTCGCCCCCAAAACTGGAAAATCCCGCCCGCGGTCAACGGTCCTTTGCATGGTCCCCCCCCCCACCCCCACACCCCCCACCGTCCGCTATGATTCTTGTTGTGGGCGGAACGGGAAAACCTCCCCCATAAACATAGCTGTCATTATGAAATTTCCATTTCAAATCCTTTGTTTGTTCTTGTTAAACTTAATTACCTAATCATCCCTAATGTATTAAAAAAAATTTATTCATGGAATGTGGGCATCGCTGGCTAGGCTTTTATTTATTGCCCATCCCTAATTGTCCTTGAGAAGGTGGCATTAGACAACCTTCCTGAGCCTCTGGGGCGGCACGGTGACACAGTGGTTAGCACTGCTGCCTCACAGCGTCAGGGACCCGGGTTCCATTCCCGGCTTGGGTCACTGTCTGTGCAGAGTCTACACATTCTCCTCGTGTCTGCGTGGGATTCCTCCGGGTTAACCGGTTTCCTCCCACAGTCCAAAGATTTGCGGGTTAGGTTGATTGGCCATGCTAAACTGACTCTAGTTTCGGGAGAGTTAGCAGGGTAAATACGTGGGGTTACGGGGATAGGGTGGGATTGTTGTCAGTGCAGGCTCGATGGGCCGAATAGCCTCCTTCTGTACTGTAAAGATTCTATGATTCTCTGTAGTCTATGTGGTGTGAGTATTTCCACAGTATTATGCTGCAGAGTCATTCCACTGTTAGGAGAAACATAAAAAATAGGAGCAGGAGTAGGCTATTCGGCCCTTCGAGCCTGCAGCACCAGTCAATATGATCATGGCTGATCATGCACTTTCAGTATCCCACTCACGCTTTCTCTCCATATCCCTTGATCCCTTTAGCTGCAAGGGTCATATCCAGCTTAAATGGTATTTGGGGAGGAGCTTGCTGGTGGTGGTGTTCCCATGTGTCTGCTGCCCTTGTTCTTCTTGGTGTTAGAGAGCATGAGTTCCCAAGGTGTTATTGAAAAAGCCCTGGCAAGTTGCTGCATTGAATCTTGTAGATAGTACACACTATATATGATGCATTTTGGTGGGAATAATGTAGGGAGGAGCTACACGATAAATGGAAGAACCATAAAGGGTGTAGAGACGCAGAGGGACCTGGGTGTGCAAGTCCACAGATCTTTGAAGGTGACGTCACAGGTGGAGAAGGTGGTGAAGAAGGCATATGGCATGCTTGCCTT
The DNA here is from genome assembly GCF_964213995.1 of Mustelus asterias. Taxonomy (NCBI): domain Eukaryota; kingdom Metazoa; phylum Chordata; class Chondrichthyes; order Carcharhiniformes; family Triakidae; genus Mustelus; species Mustelus asterias. The sequence goes on from NC_135801.1 coordinate 171,554,144, forward strand.
TATAGGACGGGGCATAGAGTATAAAAGTTGGGGTCTGATGTTGCAGATGTATAGAACGTTGGTTCGGCCGCATTTGGAATACTGCGTCCAGTTCTGGTCGCCACACTACCAGAAGGACGTGGAGGCTTTGGAGAGTGTACAGAGGAGGTTTACCAGGATGTTGCCTGGTATGGAGGGGCTTGGTTATGAGGAGAGATTGGGGAAATTGGGGTTGTTCTCCTTGGAAAGACGGAGGTTGAGGGGAGACTTAATAGAGGTGTATAAAATTATGAAAGGCATAGATAGGGTGAACGGTGGGAAGCTTTTCCCCGGGTCGGTGGTGACGTTCACGAGGGGTCATAGGTTCAAGGTGAAGGGGGGGGAGGTTTAATACAGATATCAGAAGGACATATTTTACACAGAGGGTCGTGAGGGCCTGGAATGTGTTGCCGGGCAAGGTGGTGGAGGCGGACACACTGGGAACGTTTAAGACTTATCTAGACAGCTATATGAACGGAGTGGGAATGGAGGGATACAAAAGAGTGGTCTAGTTTGGACTAGGGAGCGGCCCGGGCTAATTGTTCTTTGTTTCTCGTTTCAAGGCTTCATTCTATGATCATCTTGCTGGTGCCAGTACAAAGCGAGACTGCGGATAGTTGGGAACCTGTCTCGGGGGCAGGGAATTCAGATGGTGTTCGTAAAGCAGAAGTGGAAATGAATAGGGTTGGGAAGCATTTTCTGATCAGGGCCAGTGTGATCTCCTGGACTCGTTTCGATCGCCTCAGGGGGTCGGAGAGGAATTTCCCAGATTTTCTTTTCCCCATATTGGCCCTGGGGTTTTCACTCTGGGTTTTCGCCTCTCCCTGGAGATCACATGGTCTGGAATGGGGGTGAGTTAATAGGTTGTGATGAACAAAGCATCGTAGCTGTGAGGGACAGCTCGGTGGATAGGATATTAGGATGTAGATAGGCTGGAAAATTGGGCGGGGATCCTGGATTCAGGATTCAATCCTGGACCGGGGAGCGGCGCGGGCTTGGAGGGCCGAAGGGCCTGTTCCTGTGCTGTATTGTTCTTTGTTCTTTGTTCTTTGTTCTTTGTATTCCAGTGATGGCGGACGTGGATGTTAGAGGTGGTGAATGGGATGCCAATCAAGCAGGCAACATCATCCTGGATGGTATCGAGCTTCTTGAGTGTTGTTGGAGCTGCACTCATCCAGCCAAGTGGAGAGCATTCCATCACACTCCTGACCTGTGCCTTGTAAATATGGAGATTGGTAAATATGTAAATTGGGGTGTCAGGAGGTGAGTTACTCACCCCGGAATACCCAGCCTCTGACCTATTCTTGTAGCTGCATGTTTCTGTTGCTGATCCAGTTAAATCTTTGATCAATGGTGACTCCCTCTCCATTGATGCTGAGGGTGGGAGATTTGCCAATGGCAATGCCATTGAATGTCAAGGGGAGGTTATTGAAGAGGTGCATTTATGTGGTGCCTCTTATCACTCATCAACCAAATCCTGCATGTTCTCCAGATCTTGCTGCATCTTGGCATGGACCGTTTCAGTATCTGAGCAGTTGAGAAAGGACTGAAGACATCATGAACAAACATTCCTACTTCTCACCTTATGGCGGAGGGAAGTGCAGCTGAAGATAATTAGACCTTGAACACTAGCCTGAGGAACACCTATAGCGATGTCCTGGGACTGAGGTCATTGACATTAATGACTACACATAACGTCCATTCGGCTAGGTATGACTCCAGCCAGTGGTGAATTCTCCCTCTGATCCCCATTGACTCCAGTTTTGCTTGGGTTCCTTGATGCCACGCTAAGTCAAATACTGCTGTGATTTCAGGGGCAGTCACTCTCATCTTGCTTCAAGAATTTAATTCTTTTAACCATGTTAGGATGAGATGCAGTCTGGAGCAATGCTTCGATCGGAATCAAAACTGGGCATCCGGTGATTCTTAAAATACAGTGAAAATGCTCACTGGCTTTTTCCAGTAATATGCTGTCTCTAGTCAAGAATGCAGAATGGACAGAATGGAACAAGTGTTCATTGAAGCATCTTATTTTGAGAAATTTCTTGTTCACAAGAATACATGGAGTGACTCAGATTCTTCTCCCATGCAACAGATAAAGCAAAGAAAGAAAGCATTTAGTTGATACCTTTTATAATTGTAGGATGTCGCAAAGCGCTATATTGTCAATGAAGTACTTTTGGCAGGCAAACTCCTGGTAAATCTTTTCTGTACCCTCTCAAAGCCTCCACATCCTTCTGGTAGTGTGGCGACCAGAATTGAACAGTATATTCCAAGTGCGGCCTAACTAAGGTTCTATAAAGCTGCAACAATACTTGCCAATTTTTAAACTCAATGCCCCGGCCGATGAAGGCAAGCATGCCGTATGCCTTCTTGACTACCTTCTCCACCTGCATTGCCACTTTCAGTGACCTGTGTACCTGTACACCCAGATCCCTCTGCCTGTCAATACTCTGAAGGGTTCTGCCATTTACTGTATATTTCCTATTTGTATTAGACTTTCCAAAATACATTATCTCACAGATTAAACTCCATCTGCCATCTCTCCGCCCAAGCCTCCAACTGATCTATATCCTGCTGTATCCTCTGATGATCCTCATCACTGTCAGCAATTCCACCAACCTTTGTGTCGTCCGCAAACTTACTAATCAATCCAGTTACATTTTCCTCCAAATAATTTATATATATTACAAATAGCAAAGGTCCCAGCACTGATCCCTGAGGAACGCCACTAGTCACAGCCCTCCATTCAGAAATGCACCTTTTCACTGCTACCCTCTGTCTTCAATGACCGACGGTAGTCATGATGTGGAGATGCCGGCGTTGGACTACCCTCTTTCTATTTATATATGCATAAAAAGCCTTGAGATTTTCCTTAATCCTGCTGGCCAATGACTTTTCATGACCCCTTTTAGCCCTCCTTACTTTGGAGAGATTGTAAAGAAGGTTCACCAGGACGTTGCCTGGTCTCGAGGGTGTTGGCTTTGAGGAGAGGATGAATAAACTAGGATTGTTTTCACTGGAAAGACAGAGGCTGAGGGGAAACCTGATAGAGGCCTACAAAATTGAGAGACATAGACAGGGTGGATAGTCAGAGGCTTTGTCCCAGGGTGGGAGTGTCAATTGCAAGAGGTCACAGGTTCAAGGTGAAAGGGGGAAAGTTTAAGGGAATTGTGCGGGGGAAGTTTTTCACTCAGAGAATGGTGGGTGCCTGGAACACACTGCCAGAGGAGGTGGTGGAAGCAAACACATTAGCAACATTTAAGAGGCATCTGGATGGGTACATGAATAGGGAGGGGATAGAGGGATACGGACCGAGTAAGAGCAGAAGATATTTTAGTTTAGTTAGGGCATCATGATTGACACGGGCTTGGAGGGCCCGAGGGCCTCTTCCTGCGCTGTACTTTTCTTTATTCTTTGTTATCTCATCTGATGCACTCTCTCATAACTGCAGAGGGTTATTTTCTCAAGTTTCTGTCGTGGGATTTAAACCCACAACCTCCTGCTACAGAGGGAAGAGCATTAAAAAAGTTCATTTATTAGTCACAAGTAAGGCTTACATTAACACGCAATGAAGTAACTGCGAAATTCCCCTAGTCGCCACACTCCGGCATTTGTTTGGGTCCATGCATCTAACCTGCACACCTTTCAGACTCTGGGAGGAAACCAGAGCACCCGGAAGAAACCCACCCAGACGCGGGGAGAACGTGCAAACTCCACACAGACAGTGACCCAAGCCAGGAATCGAACCCAGGTCCCTGCCGCTGTGAGGCAGCATTGCTAACCACTGTGCCACCGTGTCACCTATTACTTCTGAGCTATGGTTAATCCAATGTACAGTTGTACAATGTACAGCCCATATCCACCTCTTCATTTAAAACATTGTACATGTACACATCGTCTTGCAAGGAGGTCATGTGGTACAGTGGAGAATACCACTGCTGCTAGTCGGAATGCTGAGTTATTTTTTATTTATTCTTTCATGGGATGTGTGCCTTGTTGGCTAGGCCAGCATTTGGTGTTTATCTCTAATTGCACATGAGAGGGTGGTGGTGAGCTGCCTTCTTGAACCGCTGCAGTCCATATGGTGTAGGAACACCCATAGTGCTGTTGGGGAGTTAGTTGCAAGAATTTGACCCAGCAACAATGAAGGAACAGTAATATAATTCCAAGCCAGGATCGTGAGTGGTTTGAGGAGAACTTGGAGGTCATAGTGTTCCTATGTATCTGCTGCTTTTGCCCTACAGGGTGGGAGAGGTCATGGATTTGGAAGGTGCTGTCAAGAGAGTTTTGGTGAGTTCCTACAGCATATCTGTAAATGGTACATACTGCTGCTACTGTGGTGTCAGTGATGGAGAGAATGAATGTTTCAAATGGTGGATGGGGTGCCAATCAAGTGACTTACTTTGTCCTGGACGGTGTCGACTTCTTGAGTATTGTTGGAGCTGCACTCAAAGTTTATTTATTATTAGTCACAAGTAAGGCTGACATTAACATTGCAATGAAGTTACTGTGAAATTCCCCTAGTCGCCACAGTCCAGCGCCTGTTTAGGTCAATGCATCTAACCAGCATGTCTTTCTGAATGTGGGAGGAAACCGGAGCACCCGGAGGAAACCCACGCAGACAGTGACCCAATCCGGGATTCGTACCCGGCTCCCTGGTGCTGTGAAGCAGCAGTGCTAACCACTGTGCTACCGTGCCATCCCTCATCCAGGCAAGTGGAGAGTATTCCATCACACTCCTGACTTGTGCCTTGTAGATGGTGGACAGGCTTTGGGGAGTCAGGAGGTGAGTTACACTGTGAAGAATTCCCAGCCTCTGACCTGCCCTTGTAGTCACAGAACTTATATGGCTAGCCCACTTCAGTTTCTCGTCAATGGCAACCCCGAGGATATTGATAGTGGGGGATTCAGCAATGGTAATGCCATTGAATGTCAAGGGGCGGTGGTTAGATTCTGTCTTGTTGGAGATGGTCATTGCCTGACACTTGTGTGGTGCGAATGTTACTTGCCACTTATCAGCCCAAGCCTGGACATTGTCCGTGTCTTGCTGCATTTGGACATGTGTCAGTATCTGAGGAATCGTGAGTGGTTGTGAATATAGTAATATTAAATGGTAGTATATGGGAGTATTCCTGCATTGCAACTTCACCAGGTTTGACACCTCATTTTTAGGTACGCCGGGCGCTGCTCATGGTATGCCCTCCTGATTTTCTTATTGAACAATAGTTGATCCCTGGCTTTATAGTAATGCTAGAGTGGGGGATTATGCCAGGCCATGAGGTTACAGATTGTGGTTGAGTACAATTCTGGTGCTGGTGAGGGCCCACAGCGTCTCGTGGATGCCCAGTTTAGGGTTGTTAAATCTGTTCATTTAGCACTGTGGTAGTTCCACAAAACTCAATGTTAGTGTTCTCAATGTGGAGATGGGACTTTGTCTCTGCAAGGACTGTGCAGCTGTCGCCCCTACCAATACTGTCATGAACCGATGCACCTGTGACAGATAGATTGGTGAGGACAAAGTCAAGTGGCTTTGCTGGTGCAGACATGAAGGGTCAAATGGTCTCATTCTGCGCCACAACAATTCTGAGACTGTTGGTTTCCTCACCATCAGCTGCAGACCCAATCTAGCAGCTTTGTCCTTCAGGAGTTGGCCAGCTCAGTCCGGAGTAGCACTGAGCCACCATTGAGTGTCAATCTGCAAATCCGTCCAACATACATTAATGGCAGGAGGTATGAATGGGAGAGATTCCTGGTGGGCCATGCATTGGAAAGAAGTTGGAGCCTCAACCATCACTGTCCATAGCTACACACACATACACACACACTCACATACACACACACACACTCACACACATACACACTCACGCATACACACTCACACACATACACACTCACGAATACACACTCACACACACGCACTCACACACACGCACTCACACACACACACACACACACACACTCACGCATACACACTCACACACACACACACACTCACACACACGCACTCACACACACACACACTCACACACTCACGCATACACACTCACACACACACACTCACACACACACACACGCACACGCAGTCACACACACACACACACACTCACGCATACACACTCACACACACTCACACACAGTCACACACACACTCACACACTCTCACGCACACTCTCAAGCACACTCTCAAACACACTCACACACACACACTCACACATACAGACTCACTCACACACACACTCACACGCACACTCTCACACACATACACACTCACACACACACACACACACACACACACACACACATACAGACTCACTCACACACACACAAACACTCACAGACACACAGACCACACATGCACACACTCTCACACACACTCTCTCACACACACACACACACTCACACACACACTCACACACACACACACAGACCACACATGCACACACTCTCACACACACTCTTACTCTCACACACACTCACTCACACGCACACTCACACACACACACATTCACACACACGCTCACACATACACACACACTCACTCTCACACACACACACACTCTCACACATTCACACACAGACGCACACACATACACGTACACATACACACACACATATAAAAACATAATAACTAGGAGCAGGAGTAGGCCATCTGGCCCCTTGAGCCTGCTCTGCCATTCAATAAGATCATAGAATCCTACATTGCAGAAGGAGGCCATTCAGCCCATCGAGCCTGCACCGACCACAATCCCACACAGGCCCTATTCCTGTAACCCCTCATATTTACCATGCTAATCCCCCTGACACTAAGGAGCAAGTTAGCATGGCCAATCCACCTAACCTGCACATCTTTGGACTGTGGGAGGAAACTGGCGCACCCGGAGGAAACCCAAGCAGACACGGGAAGAATGTGCAAACTCCACAGCGTGACCCAAGCCGGGAATTGAATTCGGGATCCTGGTGCTGTGAGGCAGCAGTGCTAACCACTGTGCCACCGTGCCGCCCCAAAGATCATGGCTGATCTTTTCGTGGACTCAGCTCCACTTACCCACCCGCTCACCATAACCCTTAATTTCTTTACTGTTCAAAAATTTATCTATTCTTGCCTTAAAAACATTCAATGAGGTAGCCTCAACTGCTTCACTGGGCAGGGAATTCCACAGATTCACAACCCTTTGTGTGAAGAAGTTCCTCCTCAATTCAGTCCTAAATCTGCTTCCCCTTATTTTGAGGCCATGCCCCCCCTAGTTCTAGTTTCACCCGCCAGTGGAAACAACTTCCCTGCTTCTATCTTATCTATTCCCTTCATAATCTTATATATTTCTATATGTTCTCCACCCATTCTTCTGAATTCCAATGAGTATAGCCCCAGTCCACTCAGTCTCTCCTCATAAGCCAACCCTCTAAACTCCAGAATAAACCTAGTGAATCTCCTCTGAACCCCCTCCAGTGCCAGTATATCCTTTCTCAAGTAAGGAGACCAAAACTGTACACAGTACTCCAGGTGTGACCTCACCAGCACCTTATACAGCTGCAACGTAACCTCACTGTTTTTAAACTTCATCCCTTTAGCAATGAAGGACAAAATTCCATTTGCCATCTTAATTACCTGCTGCACCTGCAAACCAACTCCTTGAGATTCCTGCACAAGGACACCCAGGTCCCTCTGCACAGCAGCATGCTGCAATTTTTTACCATTTAAATAATAGTCTATTTTGCTGTTATTCCTACCAAAATGGATGACCTCACATTTACCAACATTGTACTTCATCTGCCAGACCCTTACCCACTCAGACTATCTATATCCCTTTGCAGAGTTTCAGTGTCCTCAGCACACTTTGCTCTGCCACTCATCTTCATGTCATCTGCGAATTTTGACACACTACACTTGGTCCCCAACTCCAAATCGTCTATGTAAATTGTAAACAATTGCGGTCCCAACTCTGATCCCTGAGGCACACCACGAGTCGCTGATCGCCAACCAGGAAAACACCCATTTACCCCCACTCTTTGCTTTCTGTTAGTTAATCAATCCTCTATCCATGCTAATACATTACTCATAACACCGTGCACCTTTATCTTATGTAGCAGTCTTTGGTGTGGCACCTTGTCAAATGCCTTCTGGAAATCCAGATGCACCACATCCACAGGTTCCCCATTGTCCACTCCACATGTAATGTTCTCAAAGAATTCCACCAAATTAGTCAAACATGACCTTCCGTTCATGAACCCATGCTGCATCTTACCAATGGGACAATTTATATCCAGATGTCTCACTATTTCTTCCTTGAGAGAAGCTTTAGATTGGCTAAGAGGGAGTTGAAGAGCGAGCTTAGAAGGGCTAAAAGGGGACATGAGAAGACTTTGGCGGATAGGGTTAAAGAGAATCCTAAGGCGTTCTATAGGTATGTCAAGAACAGAAGGTTGGTTAGGGCAAGTTTAGGGCCAGTTATAGATGGCAGAGGGAAGTTATGTGTGGAACCGGAGGAGATTGGTGAAGCATTGAACCAATATTTCTCTTCGGTGTTCACGCAAGGGGACATGAATATAGCTGAGGAGGACACTGGGTTGCAAGGGAGTAGAATAGACAGTATTACAGTTGATAGGGAGGATGTGCAGGATATTCTGGAGGGTCTGAAAATAGATAAATCCCCTGGTCCGGATGGGATTTATCCAAGGATTCTCTGGGAGGCAAGAGAAGTGATTGCAGAGCCTCTGGCTCTGATCTTCAGGTCGTCGTTGGCCTCTGGTATAGTACCAGAAGATTGGAGGTTAGCGAATGTTGTCCCATTGTTTAAGAAGGGGAACAGAGACTTCCCCGGGAATTATAGACCGGTGAGTCTCACTTCTGTTGTCGGCAAGATGTTGGAAAAAATTATAAGGGATAGGATTTATAGTTATTTGGAGAGTAATGAATTGATAGGTGATAGTCAGCATGGTTTTGTGGCAGGTAGGTCGTGCCTTACTAACCTTATTGAGTTTTTTGAGAAAGTGACCAAGGAGGTGGATGGGGGCAAGGCAGTGGACGTGGCATATATGGATTTTAGTAAGGCGTTTGATAAGGTTCACCATGGTAGGCTTCTGCAGAAAATGCAGATGTATGGGATTGGGGGTGATCTAGGAAATTGGATCAGGAATTGGCTAGCGGATAGGAAACAGAGGGTGGTGGTTGATAGTAAATATTCATCATGGAGTGCGGTTACAAGTGGTGTACCTCAGGGATCTGTTTTGGGGCCACTGCTGTTTGTAATATTTATTAATGATCTGGATGAGGGTATAGTTGGGTGGATTAGCAAATTTGCTGATGACACCAAAGTCGGTGGTGTGGTAGACAGTGAGGAAGGGTGTCGTAGTTTGCAGGAAGACTTAGACAGGTTGCAAAGTTGGGCCGAGAGGTGGCGGATGGAGTTTAATGCGGAGAAGTGTGAGGTAATTCACTTTGGTAGGAATAACAGATGTGTTGAGTATAGGGCTAACGGGAGGACTTTGAATAGTGTGGAGGAGCAGAGGGATCTAGGTGTATGTGTGCATAGATCCCTGAAAGTTGGGAATCAAGTAGATAAGGTTGTTAAGAAGGCATATGGTGTCTTGGCGTTTATTGGTAGGGGGATTGAATTTAGGAGTCGTAGCGTTATGTTGCAACTGTACACAACTCTGGTGCGGCCGCACTTGGAGTACTGTGTGCAGTTCTGGTCCCCACATTACAGGAAGGATGTGGAGGCTTTGGAGAGGGTGCAGAGGAGGTTTACCAGGATGTTGCCTGGTATGGAGGGGAGATCCTATGAGGAGAGGCTGAGGGATTTGGGATTGTTTTCGCTGGAAAGGCGGCGGCTAAGAGGGGATCTTATTGAAACATATAAGATGATTAGAGGTTTAGATAGGGTGGATAGTGATAGCCTTTTTCCTCTGATGGAGAAATCCAGCACGAGGGGGCATGGCTTTAAATTGAGGGGGGGTAGTTATAGAACCGATGTCAGGGGTAGGTTCTTTACCCAGAGGGTGGTGAGGGATTGGAATGCCCTGCCAGCATCAGTAGTAAATGCGCCTAGTTTGGGGGCGTTTAAGAGATCCGTAGATAGGTTCATGGACGAAAAGAAATTGGTTTAGGTTGGAGGGTCACAGTTTTCTTTTTTTTTAACTGGTCGGTGCAACATCGTGGGCCGAAGGGCCTGTTCTGCGCTGTAATGTTCTATGTGCATAGATCCCTGAAAGTTGGGAATCAAGTAGATAAGGTTGTTAAGAAGGCATATGGTGTCTTGGCGTTTATTGGTAGGGGGATTGAATTTAGGAGTCGTAGCGTTATGTTGCAACTGTACACAACTCTGGTGCGGCCGCACCTGGAGTACTGTGTGCAGTTCTGGTCCCCACATTACAGGAAGGATGTGGAGGCTTTGGAGAGGGTGCAGAGGAGGTTTACCAGGATGTTGCCTGGTATGGAGGGGAGATCCTATGAGGAGAGGCTGAGGGATTTGGGATTGTTTTCGCTGGAAAGGCGGCGGCTAAGAGGGGATCTTATTGAAACATATAAGATGATTAGAGGTTTAGATAGGGTGGATAGTGATAGCCTTTTTCCTCTGATGGAGAAATCCAGCACGAGGGGGCATGGCTTTAAATTGAGGGGGGGTAGTTATAGAACCGATGTCAGGGGTAGGTTCTTTACCCAGAGGGTGGTGAGGGATTGGAATGCCCTGCCAGCATCAGTAGTAAATGCGCCTAGTTTGGGGGCGTTTAAGAGATCCGTAGATAGGTTCATGGACGAAAAGAAATTGGTTTAGGTTGGAGGGTCACAGTTTTTTTTTTTAACTGGTCGGTGCAACATCGTGGGCCGAAGGGCCTGTTCTGCGCTGTAATGTTCTATGTTCTATGTTCTATGTTCTATGTTCTTGATGATAGATTCAAGTATTTTCCCTACTACAGAAGTTAAGCTAACCGGCCTATAGTTACCTGCCTTTTGTCTACCTCCTTTCTTAAACAGTGGCATCACATTTGCTGTTTTCAAGTCTGCGGGAACCACCCCAGAGTCCAACAAATTTTGGTAAATTACCACTAGTGCATTTGCTATTTCTCCCGCCATCTCTTTTAGTACCCTGGGATGCATTCCATCAGGACCAGGAGACTTGTCTACCTTTAGCCCCATTAACTTGCCCAACACTACCTCTTTCGTGATAATGATAGTTTCTGGTTCTCACCTGCCATAGCCTTCCTGTCATCAATTTTTGGCATGTTATTTGTGTCTTCCACTGTGAAGACCGACACAAAATACCTGTTCAATGCCTCAGCCATTTTCTCATTTCCAGTTATTACATCCCCCTTCCCATCCTCTAAAGGACCAATGTTTACTTTAGCCACTCTTTTTCGTTTTCTATATTTGTAGAAACTTTTGCTATCTGTGCTATCACACTCACGCACGCACACACATTCACGCACGCACACATGCATACACGCGCACACACACGCACGCACGCACACACTCACTCACACGTGCACACAGACACACACACACACATGCATGCACACACACACACACATGCATGCACACAGACACGCACACACACATGCATGCACACACACACACACACTCACGTGAGAAAAGGGCTAGCTGAGAGCTTAATGAAGGAGAAAGGAATTGAAGGATATATAGATAAGATTGGATGAAATCGAACGGGAGAGATGGGTGGAGCATGAACACTTGCATTGGCCAGTTGGGCCGAACAGCTTGTTTCCGTGCTGTAAATTCGATATAAATGTCAAGTTGCCACAGACAGATAAACTTTGCAGACTCATTGATAATGTGGCCAACTCAAATTTCTAATACTCATATCTCACCAAAGCATCACAGACTGAAAGTACGATGCCGAGTTTAGCAAGTTATAGAATTGCACAATTTCAACCACATGAATATTTCAAAAAGCCCAGTGAACATCCCTCTTTAAAGCCATTTTAAAACTGGTAAATGTGTTCTACTTTCCTTTTATGGCAGTCGGTTTAGCTCAGTCAGCTGGACAGCTGGTTAACAATGTCAACAGCGTGGGTTCAATTCCCATACTGGTTGAGGTTATTCATGAAGGCTCCGCCTTCTCAACCTTGGCCTTCGTCTGAGTGTTTAATGTTTATTTATTAATGTCACAAGTAGGCTTACATTAACTGTGAAAATCCCTGAGTCGCCACACTCCAGAGCCTATTTGGGTACACTGAGGGAGAATTTAGCACGGCCAATGCGCCTAACCAGCATGCTTACACACACACACACACTTTCAGACTGTGGGAGGAAACTGGAGCACCCGGAGGGAACACACGCAGACATGGGAGAATGTGCAGACTCTTAAAACACCACCTGTCACGGTCTATGGTCAGCTGGGACTATGGTAACTTTGCTCCTATATGGTGGCAAGAGTGAATAATTATTTGATTGAACTCGACAGTTGCTGTGTAGTGGCGGATTCGATGGTACCGTGGGTTCAGCAGAGTCTCCATTCACTGGGACCTGGTTTTCAATCTAATCCAGACAGGCAGAAAGGATGTTCCTTCAATCTACTACTCGAAAGAGTTCTCCAAGCCGTTTTGCCTTTTAACTGGATCATGCTTGATCTGCATCTCAGGCCCATTTAATGGTCTTTGCTTAATATTTCTGGAAACTCTTCCCTTGAAAAAATTATGATGTGGAGATGCCGGCGTTGGACTGGGGTGGGCACAGTAAGAAGTCACACAACACCAGGTTAAAGTCCTGTCCTTAAACCTGTTGGACTTTAACTTGCAAAAATCAGTCTCAATCTTGGAAAATGTCAATTGCCCCATATTGACTGTTTTTTGAGGGAGTGGGTTTGGGCAGTGCCGGATTTAGGCATAAGCTAAACAAGCTACAGCTTAGGGCCTCACAATCCGCAGGGGCCTCACAAAATTTCAGAAGGTTTGCAATGAAGAGAACATTTAAGAGCGGATACCAGAAAAGAAAAAGAAAGCACCAGTTTGAAGAGCAACTCAAAAAATTACCAAAATTACCAAAATCTATGAGAGATCAAGCCAGCCAAATGATAAATATGTAATCAGTAAATGTATTCATTTGAGAATAATTTGTATTTTTCACTTTAAATACCATGCTATTAAATAATTAAAAGGCATAATTATGTTTTCAATTTTTTTGTGGCGACCCAAGGTCCTGTTTTGGTACGCACCTTTGTGAGACCTTTTGGTGTAACTTTTTAACAAGGGGCCTCCAAGCTTTATATAGTTTAGGGCCTCACCAAGTCTAAATCCGGCACTGGGTTTAAGATTTATATTATCATTTGTGTGGAAAATTACTTCCTAATTTTGTCCTAAATGACTTCGCTCTAATTTCAAGATTTTGGCCCTTGTTAGGGATTTCCCCTATAGCTGAGATAGTTTCTCAGTATCTACTCTCTCAAATCATTTTAAAGTCCTTGATTAGGCCACGTCTTAACCTTCTAAGCTCAAGGAAAAGATATCAATTTAATGCAAATTGACGACAAATCTTTAAGTCATGGTATCTACCTCATGATTTTTTAAAAATTCATTTGTGGGACATGGGCGTTGCTGACTGGCCAGCATTTATTCCCCATCCCTAGTTGCCCTTGAGAAGGTGGTGGTGAGCCGCCTTCTTGAATCGCTGCAGTCCACGTGCTGTGGGTTGACCCACAATGCCGTTAGGGAGGGAATTCTAGGATTTGGACCCAGCGACTACGAAGCAACGGCGATATATTTCCAAGTCAGGATGGTGAGTGGCTGAGGGAAGATCTTGCAGGAGGTAGTGTCCCCATGTATCTGCTACACATGTCCTGGAGGCCGTGCTTCCATTGAGAGCAATTTTCTGAGGGTTAGTGCCCAACACCAAATGCTTTTTTTTACCAAATGCTATTCTCCAGATAGGATTTGACCAAGACCAAGGGAAATCTCCCAATTCACTTTGATAAAATCCCTTAATTTTGAATACCCTTTATGAATCTTCCTCCTAAACTTCTCTGTTCCAGCAAAGAGGAAAGCAGTTACTCTTCATCTCACAACTAATGCCGCTTATCCCTGGTATTATCCTAGTAAATCTTTCATGCACCTTCTCCTTTGCTTTGATAATCACAACTTGTATTCATTTCATGTTTTCGATGCAGTTAAATGTCCCATGGTGAACCACATGACTACAAGTTTGGTCAAAGAGGTTGGTTTTAAGGATGACAGAGAGGTAGAATGTGGAGAAATTTAGGGAGGGAATTCCAGAGAATATAAGATATTATATAAGAATATACTTAATATAAGAATATACTTCAGCAGTCACGAGCATTCAGCCTCCGTTCTTCGGGTAAACATTCTCCAAGGCGGCCTTCAAGACACACGACAACGCAAAATCGCCAAGCAGAAACTGATAGCCAAGTTCCGCACATATGAGGACGGCCTCAACCGGGATTTTGGGTTCATGTCACACTACCTGTAACTCCCATGACTTGCCTGGACTTGCAAAATCTCACTTACTGTCCTGGCTGGAGACAATTCACACCTCTTTAACTTCTGTGCTTAACCCTCTCTCCACTCGCATTGTCTGCACCTGTAAAGACTTGATTACCTGTTGAGACTCGCATTCCAACCATTATCTTGCAGTTGAGTCTGTGTCTCTATATGCCCTTTTTGCGAACCCAACTCTCCACTCACCTGATGAAGGGGCAGCACTCCGAAAGCTCGTGCTACCAAATAAACCTGTTAGACTTTAACCTGGTGTTGTGAGACTTCTGTGAGAATATATTCAGTGACCCAGCCTCCACTACTCTCTGGGGGAGAGAATTTCAAAGATTAATGATCCTCTGAGAGAAGAAATTGCTCGATCTTAAGAACAAGAACAACAAAGAACAAAGAACAATACAGCACAGGAACAGGCCCTTCGGCCCTCCAAGCTCGCGCCGCTCCCCGATCCAGGATTGAATCCTGAATCCAGGATCCCCGCCCAATTTTCCAGCCTATCTACATCCTAATATCCTATCCACCGAGCTGTCCCTCACAGCTACGATGCTTTGTTCATCACAACCTATTAACTCACCCCCACCCCCCCATTCCAGACCATGTGATCTCCAGGGAGAGGCGAAAACCCAGAGTGAAAACCCCAGGGCCAATATGGGGAAAAGAAAATCTGGGAAATTCCTCTCCGACCCCCTGAGGCGATCGAAACGAGTCCAGGAGATCACACTGGCCCTGATCGGAAAATGCTTCCCAACCCTATTCATTTCCACTTCTGCTTTACGAACACCATCTGAATTCCCTGCCCCCGAGACAGGTTCCCAACTATCCGCAGTCTCGCTCTGTACTGGCACCAGCAAGATGATCATAGAATGAAGCCTTGAAACGAGAAACAAAGAACAATTAGCCCGCGCCGCTCCCTGGTCCAAACTAGACCACTCTTTTGTATCCCTCCATTCCCACTCCGTTCATATAGCTGTCTAGATAAGTCTTAAACGTTCCCAGTGTGTCCGCCTCCACCACCTTGCCTGGCAACACATTCCAGGCCCCCACGACCCTCTGTGTAAAATATGTCCTTCTGATATCTGTGTTAAACCTCCCCCCTTCACCTTGAACCTATGACCCCTCGTGAACGTCACCACCGACCCGGGGAAAAGCTTCCCACCGTTCACCCTATCTATGCCTTTCATAATTTTATACACCTCTATTAAGTCTTCCCTCATCCTCCGTCTTTCCAAGGAGAACAACCCCAGTTTCCCCAATCTCTCCTCATAACCAAGCCCCTCCATACCAGGCAACATCCTGGTAAACCTCCTCTGTACTCTCTCCAAAGCCTCCACGTCCTTCTGGTAGTGTGGCGACCAGAACTGGATGCAGTATTCCAAATGCGGCCGAACCAACGTTCTATACATCTGCAACATCAGACCCCAACTTTTATACTCTATGCCCCGTCCTATAAAGGCAAGCATGCCATATGCCTTCTTCACCACCTTCTCCACCTGTGACGTCACCTTCAAAGATCTGTGGACTTGCACACCCAGGTCCCTCTGCGTCTCTACACCCTTTATGGTTCTTCCATTTATCGTGTAGCTCCTCCCTACATTATTCCCACCAAAATGCATCACTTCGCATTTATCAGGATTGAACTCCATCTGCCATTTCCTTGCCCAAATTTCCAGCCTATCTATATCCTTCTGTAGCCTCTGACAATGTTCCTCACTATCTGCAAGTCCTGCCAGTTTTGTGTCGTCCGCAAACTTACTGATCACCCCAGTTACTCCTTCTTCCAGATCATTTATATAAATCACAAACAGCAGAGGTCCCAATACAGAGCCCTGCGGTACACCACTAGTCACAGGCCTCCAGCCGGAAAAAGACCCTTCCACTACCACCCTCTGTCTTCTATGACCAAGCCAGTTCTCCACCCATCTAGCCACCTCCCCCTTTATCCCATGAGATCCAACCTTTTTCACTAGCCTACCATGAGGGACGTTGTCAAACGCTTTAAGTGGGAGATTCCTTATTTTGAAACAGTTTCTCCTAGATCCAGACTCCTCCAATGAGGGGAAACATTCGCTCAGTATCCACCCTGTCAAGCCCTCTCAGAATCTTATATGTTTCAAAAATATCACATCTCATTCTCATAAACTCCAACAAGTATAGACCCAACCTGTTCAACCTTTCTCAATAAGACAACCCCTTCAGCCCAGGAATCAGCCCAATTGAACCTTCTCTGAGCCAGTTCCACTGCAAGTCAGTGAGAGCACTCTCTCCAGCCTGGAAGCCTCGGATGAGGTGTCTGAGGTCACCATTGCAGTTGTCAGAGCAGCTTTCTCGAAGGTCAACCCACGGAAAGCAACTGGCCCGATGGGGTACCTGGACGAGCACTCAGATCCTGCGTGGATCAGCTGGCGGGGGTATTCACAGACATCTTCAACCTCTCTTTACAACAATCTGAGATCCCTATCTGCTTCAGGAAGATGACCATCATCCCGGTACTTGAGAAAAACCAAGCAGCGTGCCTTAATGACTATCGGCTGGTGGCTCTGACATCCATCATTATGAAGTGCTTCGAAAGGTTAGTCATGGCACAAATCAATTCCTGCCTCCCAGACTGCCTGGATCCACTACAGTTTGCCTACTGCCGCAACAGGTCCACAGCAGATGCCATATCCCTGGCCTTGCACTCAACCCTGGAACACCTAGATAACAAGGACACCTAAGTCAGACTTCTATTTATTGACTACATCTCAGCCTTAAACACCAACATTGCTACGAAACTCATCTTCAAACTCCATGCCCTGGGCCTCGGCTCCTCCCTCTGTGACTGGATCCTGAACTTCCTAACTCACAGACCACGATCATTAAGGAAAGGCAGCAACACCTCCACGATCATCCTCAACACCGGTGCCCCACAAGGCTGTGTTCTCAGCCCCTTACTATACTCCTTATACACCTATGACTGTGTGGCCAAATTCCCCTCCAACTCAATTTTCAAGTTTGCTGACGATACCACCATAGTGGGTCGGATCTCAAACAATGGCGAGACAGAGTACAGGAATGAGATAGAGAATCTGGTGAATTGGTGCGGCAATAATAATCTCTCCCTCAATGTCAACAAAATGAAGGAGATAGTCATCGACTTCAGGAAGCGTAAAGGAGAACATGCCCCTGTCTACATCAATGGGGGCGAAGTAGAAATGGTTCAGAGCTTCAAGTTTTTAGGTATTCAGATCACCAACAACCTGTCCTGGTCCCCCCATGCTGACACTATAGTTAAGAAAGCCCACCAACGCCTCTACTTTCTCAGAAGACAAAGGGAATTTGGCATGTCAGCTATGACTCTCATCAACTTTTACAGATGTGCCATAGAAAGCATTCTTTCTGGTTGTATCACAGCTTGGTATGGCTCCTGCTCTGCCCAAGACCGCAAGAAGCTACAAAAGGTTGTGAATGTAGCCCAATCCATCATGCAAAATGACTTCCAAACATTGACACTATCTATACTCCCGCTGCCTCGGAAAAGCAGCCAGCATAATTAAGGACCCCACACATCCCGGACATTCTCTCTTCCACCTTCTTCCATCGGGAAAAAGATACAAAAGTCTGAGGTCACGGACCAACCGACTCAAGAACAGCTTCTTCCCTGCTGCTGTCAGACATTTGAATGGACCTGACTTGCACTAAGTTGATCTTTCTCTACACCCTAGCTATGACTGTAACACTACATTCTGCACCCTCTCCTTTCCTTCTCTATGTACGGTATGCTTTGTCTGCATAGCGCTCAAGAACTTTTCACCGTATCCCAATACGTGACAGTAAAAAATCAAATCAAATCATAGTATGTCCCTTCTTAAGTAAGGAGACCAAAACTACGCACAGTTGTACAGTTGTGGCAGGACCTTCCTACTTGTATATTCTATCCCCCTTGCAGTTAAGGCCAGCATTTTTGCCTTCCCAATTTTCGCTGTATCTGCATGCTAACTTTCTGTGATGCGTGTTTCCCCTGTGAATATTTTGCTTACGGTAGTCACAGACTAGCATTTGAACCAATAGCTAATGCAAAGATCGAGCCAGACCACTCAGGTTGCACAAACAACATTCATAGCAAGAATGAGGTAATTGTTGTTTCTGATGTACTTGATAGCTCTGAAACTGATGCTGTGGGTAGCAAAGCTGTGGATGCAGCACTTCTGTGAGCACCTAAAGTCAGAGAGGCGTTGAAGTTTGCTGAGGTTCAGTGTCTGGTACATTTTTAAGATTCCGACTGTAAATGTCAGAATTTCCACTGCCTGAATTGAGCCTAGCTTTGTGGCTCCTGGTTACTCAGTGAGTCACCCTGTTTGTGGTGGTGGATAACTCCGCCACTGCTTCATATTCTGGCCAAGAATCCGCTATTCGCTTCCCAATGCGAATCAGCAATTCTGCAAATGAATGAGCACAGTCCCCAGAACGTAGCACTATAAAATCTCTTCACAAGTACCGCGGAGCTTCCAAGTTTATAGCATCTGCCATTTGTACCTCTTTGCACCACCACCCACGAATGGGGAGAGTTAATAAAGTTTATTTATTAATCACAAGTAGGCTTACATTAACACTGCAATAAAGTTACTGTGAAAATCGCCACACTCCGGCGCCTGTTCGGGTACACTGAGGGAGAATTTAGCATGGCCAATGCACCGAACCAACACGTCTTTCGGACTGTGGGAGGAAACTGGAGCACCCAGAGGGAACACACGCAGATACAGGGGGAATGTGCAGACTCCGCACAGACAGTGACCCGAGCTGGGAATCGATCCCGGGTCCCTGGCACTGTGAGGCTTTTTCCGCTGAGGCTAGGGGAGAAAAAAACCAGAGGGCATGGGTTAAGGGTGAAAGGAGAAAAGTTTAAAGGGAATATTAGGGGGGGCTTCTTCACGCAGAGAGTGGTGGGAGTGTGGAATGAGCTGCCGGATAAAGTGGTAAATGCGGGGTCACTTTTAACATTTAAGAAAAACTTGGACGGGTTCATGGATGAGAGGGGTGTGGAAGGATATGGTCCAAGTGCAGGTCAGTGGGACTAGACAAGAAGGGCCAAAAGGCCTGTTTCAGAGCTGTAATTTTCTATGGTTCTATGTTAACCACTGTGCCACCGTGCCGCCCTGGTTGGATCAATTTTGTCCACTCCCTTCAGTAACGTCAAAGCTACACTAGTTCAGTCAGCGAACTGCCTCTTAATTATGCAGAGTGAGTTGGAGGCCGGAGGGAATTAGGTAATTATTAGAAGAGATAAACAAAATTCAGGGCTATAGTGAAAGGACAGGGAGTGGGATTAGCAGAGCTGGCAATGATATGATGGGCTGAATGGCCTCCTTATGTGCTGTAACCATTCCATGTTTCTGTGATTTAAAAACCTTTTACCTATACCCCCATCATGGTTAACATGGTAAAAGTAAATATTACAATAGCTGCCACGCCTGACTGCAAGCATTAGTTCTGTAGTCCTTTATTGTGTATATTTTAAACATGTTGAGAGATACAAGGCCAAAGGCTGCATCCAACTGGTTTTGGATTGTGGCACCACTGATCTTTATTGCTAAAATCACTGGAATTAAATTGTTTTCTAAAGTTATGGTTGAAACAGTGCCTTCAGGGACCATGTGGCTAAACAGCGCCCGTCAGTTAAAATACGTGGTTTGGATAGAGAGATGTGCATTTTGTTCTGCTGACACATGATTGTCCCGCCTAGGCTGGGACATATGTTCTTTGGGGCTTATTGTAACCAGACTGCCAAAATGAAAAAAAAAGATTTGTTGCCCCCAAGATGAAATGAAAGGAAAATCTAATGAGTTGCATTATAGAAATAGTCGCTGTTTAGTGTGGTACATAATGTGTTGGAAACACTTCACTAGTCAGAGCTGATGTCAGTCACAGATGAATCTGTACATTGACATTTTCAAAATACATTGTGGGGCAGATGGCCTTTCCTGTACTATTGGCAGCCGTTATAGGGTATGAAATCTCTGCTGTCTGAAGACATGGTTCAGTTGCTGCAGTGATTTCATCACTTTGTTACCCAGCATTTTGACATGTTTCATTGCCACAGAAATGACCCGAGTTTGTTAATAGCTTTAACAACCTACGTTTGTATGGCAAGATTTTGTTGTAACCTATTCTAATGTGCAAAATAAAAAGCCTATTTTAAACCAGCGTTGACTTCCTGTAGCCCTGGGACGGCACAGTGTCACAGTGGTTAGCACTGCTACCTCACAGCGCCAGGGCCCCGGGTTCAATTCCCGACTTGGGTCACTATCTGCGTGGAGTTTGCACGTCGTCTTGGTGTCTGCGTGCGTTTCCTCCGGGTACTCAGGTTTCCTCCCACAGTCTAAAAATATGCAGGTTAGGTGGATTGGCTGTGCTAAATTGCCCCTTAGTGTCAGGGGGACTAGCAGGTTAAATGCATGGGATTATAGGGATAGAGTGTGGGTGGGACTGTGGTTGGTGCAGACTCGATGGGCCAAATGGCCTCCCTCTTCACCGTAGGATTCTATGATTGTACTGCCACAGTCTCCATTTTTAACTGTTGCTGCCAATCTTGGTAGCTCAGTGAACATTGAGGGGTGACAATGCTGATGTCCAAACCAGATGATATTAAAAATTAATTTGTGGGACAAGGGCGTCGCTGGCTGGCCAGCATTTACTACCCATCCCTAGTCACCCTTGAACTGAATGACTTGCAAGGCCATTTCAGAGGGCAGTCGAGAGTCAGCCACATTGCTATGGTTCTGGAGTCAAGTCGCATGTAGACCAGACCAGGTAAGGACGGCAGATTTCCTTCCCTAAAGGACATTAGTGAACCAGATGAGTTTTTCCAACAATTGACAATGGTTTCATGGTCATCAGTAGAATCTTAATTCCAGATATATTTTCTTATTGAATTCAAATTCCACCATCTGCTGTGGCGGGATTCGAACCCGGGTCTCCAGATCATTTGTTGAGTTTCTGGATTCATAGTCT
This sequence comes from Mustelus asterias, assembly GCF_964213995.1. Classification (NCBI taxonomy): domain Eukaryota; kingdom Metazoa; phylum Chordata; class Chondrichthyes; order Carcharhiniformes; family Triakidae; genus Mustelus; species Mustelus asterias. The sequence goes on from NC_135801.1 coordinate 171,575,612, forward strand.
AGTGATAATACCACTAGGCCATTGCTGACCCGAGCTTTGAGGCCCTTGGCTTGTCTGTCCTTCAATCCAAACTGCCTGACTCATGATGATGTTTTTCAGCCCTTTGGGAGGTTGGCGAAGAGCATTTCTTTTACAAAGAGTATGTTTTCGGGTATGATGTGGCTGGAGAAGAAATTTATGGAGTTGTGCATGATTCAAATTGGGATAAAAAGGATAAGTCTGCAGCATTATTTCAAGATAGTTTATGACCATAACACAAGGGAATATAGGTACAAAGTAGGAAAAGGCAAGTTCAAGACAGGTATTGGGAGGTATATTGTTTTGCATGGTGATAAATAGCCTTAAAGGAGGTTTTTGGTAGGTACTGGAGGCAAAAGTCCCTGGGGCCATTACAAGGCAGTCAGATGTTCTGATGGTGGGAGAGTACAGTCTGGAATTTCCATGTCATCATTCTGATTTTCAGCCAGGGAGAATGAGAAAAAGGCTTAAAATTTTTCATAGAATCCCTACAGTGCAGGAGGAGGTCATTCAGCCCATTGAGTCTGCACCGGCCACAATCCCACCAAGGCCCTATTCCCTGTAACTCCACATATTTACTCACTAATCCCTCTGACCTACACATCCCAGGACACTAAGGGGCAATTTAGCATGACCAATCAACCTAACCCACACATCTTTGGACTGTGGGAGGAAACCGGAGCACCCGGAGGAAACCCATGCAGACACGGGGAGAACTCCACACAGACAGTGACCCAAGCCAGGAATCAAACCCAGATCCCAGGAGCTGTAAAGCAGCAGTGCTAACCACTGTGCCACCGTGTCGCCCTGTGCCAGATCTTGTCCACTTCTGTAACTCTACTGTCATATCTGCTGTAGTGCCTGTTTATTTTCTGGGTGAGCGTGTGTGTAAATGGGACGATATTAATGCAATGACTGTATATGCCCCATTTCCCATTGCTGTGGCCTCAAACATCCTCAGCCTTAATCATGTCCATGCAAAATGCAGTGGAAGGGAGTGCAGTTTGCAGTGAGGTCAAAACGATGGCTGGAATCTTATGGCCATTCCCGCCAGTGGGATGTTCCCATCCCGCTGCAGTGAGCAGAGATTTGGCTGGACGCCAAATTCTCCAACCTCGCGGGAGCGTGGCGTGAACGCCCGGTAAGATCACGCCCGATAGCTTCAGCCTTCTGAATTCAACTGGAGGAAATTGGGTCTCATCCACATATGGGTGCTGGGCAGGCAGTCGGGAGGCAGATTTTGGATTTCTGCGCGATGGTGGTGAGGTGGCTTACACGTGAATGCTGACCCCGTGTTCACAGGCGATGTTGTCAAGGGACAGCTTGTAGATTAGCAAGAGGAGAGGGCATGGGTGTCATCTCGAAGTGACAACGTAACAGGGCTGGATAATTCTGAGGAAGCCTAGAGTGTAACCAAGAGATGGAAGACCCACTTAGTTGAACAATGAGAGAAAGGGATTAGAGAAGGGTGGTGGGGTCGACTGCAGAGCAATTGACAAAAATCCTTTTTTTAATTTTTAAAAATTTGATTTATTATTATTGTCACATGTATTCTGCTGCTTCGGTGAAGCAGCCAGCATAATTAAGGACCCCATGCACCCCGGACATTCCCTCTTCCACCTTCTACTGTCAGGAAAAACATACAAAAGTCTGAGGTCATGTACCAAGCGACTCAAGAACAGCTTCTTCCCTGCTGCTGTCAGATCTTTGAATGGACCTACCTTGCATTAAGTTGATCTTTCTCTACACCCTAGCTATGACTGTAACACTACATTCTGCACTCTCTCCTTTCCTTCTCTATGAACGATATGCTTTGTCTGTATGACATGAAAGAAACAATACTTTTCACTGTATACTAATACATGTGACAATAATAAATGAAATCAAATCAAATATTAGTATACAGTGAAAACTATTGTTTCTTGAGCACTATACAGACAAAGCATACCGTACATAGAGAAGGAAAGGAGAGGGTGCAGAATGTAGTGTTACAGTCATAGCTAGGGTGTAGAGAAAGATCAACTTAGTGTGAGGTAGGTCCATTCAAACGTCTGATGGCAGTTGTTTGAGTGCTGCGGGAGGTGTTTCCAAAGGATTCCAAAGGATTCAGACAGGGAGATGGTGGAGAGATGGGCTTGGATTTTCATGGTAACAGTGTGTTTGAGCGGTACTCATGTGAATTAGGGGCAGTTGCCTTTCAGGATCGGGGAGGGAAACTGAAGGGAAAAATTGAGAAAAAGCCCAATGAACACATCCAGCTGTGCCCCACAGAAAACAATGAGGACAAAAAGGCAGCAGAAAAATGGCATCGGACCTCGTGTTAATTATTCACTCACGCTCCAGTTCTCTTCTGTGGGACTAGCAAGCTGCCAGCATTGAGTCTGAGTAGCCAGCTCCCATTACAGAGAAAATAGGTCACAGCTAAAGTGGTTTCGAAAGAATCTTCAAAACTGTATGAAAGAGAGAAACATCCTGTTGTACTGAAAATAGCAGGATGTTTAACATTTTCTGCACTTTCATGATAAACGGGGGATGTGATCACAGACGGACCCGACCGCGTGTGATGTTAAAGTGGTGATCGGTTTCTGGTGGCGAATTACCATAAGAAGGCAGTAATCTATTATATACCAGCACAGTGTTAGACAGAGGTCGCCTCTGATCCAAGGCTGCCTTAAATCTGACCTTTCCTTGCTAATCCAACATGCAATGATGAGGTTGTCACCTCTCTGCCCAGGTTACCAAAGTGCTTATAGCCAGCCAAAGCAGAGGCTTCCCATGGGCTGAGCAGCTGAAATGTGGGCAGACACACCCTGGAAGGTTGGATTGGCATTTATTATTGTGCTTCCTGACTCTCCCATGCAGTACTGAAGAAGTGCTGCCCTGTCAGCACTGTTGTTTCTCTGATAGAATTTCAAACCGGAGCCTGATCTACCCTCTCGGGTGGAGGTAAAAGAAAGCTCAGGACATAATTTCGAAGCTGGTGCGTCCTCTCTGGTGTCCTGGTCAATATGTATCCCTCAATCAACATCACTGAAAGAGACTACCTGGTCCTTATCATGTTGCTGTGTGTGGGAGCTTGCTGTGCACAATTTGACTACTTCTGTACATTGTAATAGTCAGCACTTCATTGGCTGTACCTGCATTTGGATGGCCTGACATCATGGTAGGTGCTTTATAAGTGCAAGGCATTCTTTAATCATCTTTCTAAGGGCTTCACTTAAATTGATTTTTTGTAGAGCAGCTACCTTCGTTAAATAGAAAATGGCAAATGGCAATTCACAGAATGGGCAGTTAGTCAGCTTTTGATGGTGTTGGAGAAATGTGGGCCAGGACACCCCAGGGTTAAAGCATGAATTTGTGAGATAGGCTAAAAAACAGTTAAAGCGATTCATAGGAACTGGACTAAGCCATTAAGCTTGTCAAGCCTGCTCCGCCATTTAACACCATCATGGCTGATCGGACACTTCATTGTGGCACAGTGGTTAGCACTGCTGCCTCACACTGCCAGAGACTTGGGTTCAATTCTGGCCTTGGGTGACTGTCTCTGTAGAGTTTGCATGTTCTCCCCATGTCTACATGGGTTTCCTCCAGGTGCCCCGGTTTCCTCCCACAGTCCAAAAATGTGCGGATTCGATGGATTGGACATGCTAAATTGTCCCCAAGAGTCATAGAGTCATAGAGGTTTTCAGCATGGAAACAGGCCCTTTGGCCCAACTTGTCCATGCCACCCTTATTTTTCTTTTGAAACCCCTAAGAACATAAGAACATAAGAAATAGGAGCAGGAGTAGGCCATCTAGCCCCTCGAGCCTGCCCCACCATTCAATAAGATCATGGCTGATCTGAAGTGGATCAGTTCCACTTACCCGCCTGATCCCTATAACCCCTAATTCCCTTACCGATCAGGAATCCATCTATCCGTGATTTAAACATATTCAACGAGGTAGCCTCCACCACTTCAGTGGGCAGAGAATTCCAGAGATTCACCACCCTCTGAGAGAAGAAGTTCCTCCTCAACTCTGTCCTAAACTGACCCCCCTTTATTTTGAGGCTGTGCCCTCTAGTTCGAGCTTCCTTTCTAAGTGGAAAGAATCTCTCCACCTCTATCCTATCCAGCCCCTTCATTATCTTATAGATCTCTATAAGATCCCCCCTCAGCCTTCTAAATTCCAACGAGTACAAACCCAATCTGCTCAGTCTCTCCTCATAATCAACACCCCTCATCTCTGGTATCCCAATTGCCCGCATTTGGCCCATATCCCTCTATACCCATCGTACCCATGTAACTATCTAAATGCTTTTTAAGAGATAAAATTGTACCCGCCTCTACTACTACCTTGGCAGCTTGTTCTCGACACTCATCACCCTCTGTGTGAAAAAATTGCCCCTCTGGACACTTTTGTATCTCTCCCCTCTCACCTTAAACCTATGCCCTCTAGTTTTAGACTCCCCTACCTTTAGGAAAAGATATTGACTATCTACCTTGTCTATGCCCCTCATTATTTTATAGACCTCTATAAGATCACCCCTCAGCCTCCTATGCTCCAGAGAAAAAAGTCCCAGTCTATTCTGCTTCTCTTTATAACTCAATCCATCAAGCCCCGGTAGCATCCTAGTAAATCTTTTCTGCACTCTTTTTAGTTTAATAATATCCTTTCTATAATAGGGTGACCAGAATTGCACACAGTATTCCAAGTGTGGCCTTACCAATGTCTACTTACCCTAGTGTCCCTAATGTCCCTAGTGTAATTACCCTAGTGTCAGGGGGATTAGCAGCGTAAATACGTGGGGTTACGGGGATGGGGATTGAGGTCGGTGCAGGCTCGATGGGCTGAATGGCCCCTTTCTGCACTGTAGGATTCTATGATTCTATGATTTAACACATGCTATCCCTATAACCCTTCCCGTTATTGTTAATCAGAAAGCTGTAACTCACTAACTGAGACGCACTCAATGACTGAGCTTCCACTCTGGAGTAGAGATTCACCAGCTCCTTTCACATCTTCTGCTTCTTTTTATTCCTATGGGCCTCACTGGAGATAAAAATCCAGAGAGCTGCAAAGTGCGGGGCCGCCAATTCACTATCACCCATTCTATACCGCTGCATAGAGTCAATATCACCTTCCTTATCCAAGATACCTAAGCTGCCAGGCACATCTTCAGATTATCTTAGAGTACTGAAGCTGCGCCTGTCTCTGTTTCACTGGTGGGCGTTCGAGTGTTAGTGTCTGACTGGACATGGACAACCACAAATGGTGAAGTTCCTATATGTATGTACATGGGTTTATGTGTCTATTCATCTGAAAGGAACTCCTCTCCCAGTTGTATAATAGCCAACTCTACTTAATCTATTTGGCCTTCAAGCCCATGTGATGACTACCTACCTCCGATGACAAAGTTGTTCCCAGTAAAGATAGGATAAGGCAGTGTCGTCGTTGGGTATTGAGCTGGCAAACATAGATCGTGAGTGCAATTTGTCAAATTAAATGGAATCAAATCAATAAATACGGCAATTTCCAGGCTATGGAAATTTCTTGACTGTTGTCTGAACTCCACCACCTTGGAGAGTTCCCCTACAAGCCACTCACCATCCTGACTTGGAAAAATATCGCCGTTCCTTCACTGTCGTTGGATCAAAATCCTGGAGCTGCCTCCCTAACAGCACGGTGGAGTACCTACACCACATGGACTTCAGCGGTTCCAAGACAGTTATGAAAGGCCAATAAATACCAGTGATTCTCACATCCCATGAATAATTTAGTAAAAATTGAGAACCTGCTATCCAACCCAGTCAGGATCAGTTGTGAATCTGGGTCCAGACTATGCGGCTGACTCTTTATAGTAGCAAAAATAATGGGAACATCACAACACCAGGGATGGACAACAACATTAGAGTCATAGAGTCATAGAGGTTTACAGCATGGAAACAGGCCCTTCGGCCCAACATGTCCATGCCACCCAGTTTTTACCACTAAGCTAGTCCCAATTGCCCGCATTTGGCCCATATCCCTCTATACCCATCGTACCCATGTAACTGTCTAAATAGTTTTTTAAAACGCAAAATTGTACCCGCCTCTACAACTACCTCTGGCAGCTTGTTCCAGACACTCACCACCTTCTGTGTGAAAAAATTGCCCATCTGGACACTTTTGTATCTCTCCCCTCTCACCTTAAACCTATGCCCTCTAGTTTTAGACTCCCCAACCTTTGGGAAAAGATGTTGCCTATCTACCTTATCTGTGCCCCTCATTATTTTATAGACTTCTATAAGATCACCCCTCAGCCTCCTACGCTCCAGGAAATAAAGTCCCAGTCTATCCAGCCTCTCCTTATAACTCAAACCATCAAGTCCCGGTAGCGTCCTAGTAACAACCCTGTTGGCATGGCGCACATCCCGAGAACAAATAAAAAGAGTTGCATTATTTGATAGAACGGTAAAAGAATGTCTGAGGGAAGTGAGAGGACAAGGCACCAGTTTATCTGGGTAAAATTATGATATGGGTGCTGAGAGGGGACAATATTTTCCTTCTCAAAATGGGAAGGGTTTGGGAAAGCTTAGCCTGACCAAGCCTGACCCTGCTTGTACCAGCGTTCTTAAAACAACAGCTTTTGAAGATATCTTGCAGCCACATTTTTCAGTTCCCCTGGAGTCTCCCTGACCCCATAGAAATTCCTGTGCCTGCATTTAAATAAGAATTTCAGCAAGCAGTGGTCGCCCCCATTCAGCTGGAAAGCAATGTGGAATAAATCACTCACACCAGGAACATCTCTTAAACACGCGAACTCTGACCTTTAAATAGCACCCATCAATATGAGTGCCACAGGAAACAATGTGCTCCGCTGTGGGCCGAGGGTGGTGCTGCAGTCCCCCGTGCTCTTGGTCGGGTCAAATGCAACAATAATGTTTTCACAAACTGATCCTATCTGAGTGGAGAAATGTGGACCCCTTGAAGGGCAACTCGACGGCCGAAATTTCTCACTGGTCAGATAGATTAGAAAGAATAATGTCAGGCATTGCTGGCCAACAGTGGTAGCTACATGTCGAGAGAAAGCAGGCAGATTCGAATGCAATTAGCTGTCCCGTCTCAGGGGGAAAAATAATATTCATTTTTATCAGAGGTGCCTAGTATATAGAGTCATAGAGTCATTGAGGTTTACAGCATGGAAACAGGCCCTTCAGCCCAACTTGTCCATGCCGCCCCTTTTTTTAACCCCTAAGCTTGTCCCAGTTGCCCGCATTTGGCCCATATCCCTCTATACCCATCTTCCCCATGTAACTGTTTAAACGCTTTTTAAAAGACGAAGTTGTACCCGCCTCTACTACTACCTCTGGCAGCTCGTTCCACTCTCTGTGTGAAAAAAACTGCTCCTCTGGAACCTTTTGTATCTCTCCCCTCACCTTAACCCTATGCCCTCTAGTTTTAGACTCCCCTACCTTTGGGAAAAGATATTGACTATCGAGCTGATCTATGCCCCTCATTATTTTATAGACCTCTATAAGATCACCCCTCAGCCTCCTACGCTCCAGAGAAAAAAGTCCCAGTCTATCCAGCCTCTCCTTATAACTCAAACCATCAAGTCCCGGTAGCATCCTAGTAAATCTTTCTGCACTCTTTCTAGTTTAATAATATCCTTTCTATAATAGGGTGACTAGAACAGATATAAATAAATAGAAATAAACCAAATAGCTTATTTTAATGAAACTGAACGGTATAATGCTAATTCGTTGGGCTCACAATTTTTAAAGTTTTATTTACTGTGCATGGTCAGATTCTTCAAGATGCACTATTTAATACGGAATGTTCCAGGCCGCAGCACAAGGACACGACTTGGCCACAACACTGCTGTCAATGAAATATTTGACGCCCACCATTTTCAGATAATTATTGTTGGTTATTTTTTAATAGAAGACTCGTTAAACAAACAAAATGGACTACTGCTTTTGTGATGACCGAGGCTGAAACAGGGTGAGGAGGAGGTGAAGAAATGGGGACGAGGTGACGCAAGCCTTGTTTTCACAAGGTTATAGGAAATAAAAAGATGACATAGTAAGGGGGGTGGGGGGTGGGGGGGGGGGGTGGGGGGAGGGGATGGCGGTGGTGGTGGTGAGGGATTGGCACAAATTTGAGGCCCTGATGTGGAGAAAGAACAAAACAGGGGAGGAAACAAGATACTGGGGAGATTCTGATCCAAATTGGGTGAGGGGGTGGTGAGTGTGAATTTCACGGGGGGTGCCAAACAGGCCAAGGAGTTGAAAATCAGGTGGTATAGAGTGACCATCCTTAAAATTATACCCGTGGAATTGTAGGAGTAGCCTGAAGAAATCAACCAGACGAATCCTTTAAGTAGCACTGGTGAAGTCTCCTTTCTGTGGCTTTCGTGTCAGTTATGAGTTTAAGAGGTGATGGCCTAGTGGTATTATCCAGACTATTAATCCAGAAACTCAGCTAATGTTCTGGGGACCCGGGATCAAATCCAGCCACGGCAGATGGTGGAATTTGAATTTAATATTAAAAAAATCTGGAATTAAGAATCTAATGATGACCATGAAACCATTGTCAATTGTCGGAAAAACCCCTCTGGTTCACTAATGCCCTTCAGGGAAGGAAATCTGCCGGCTTACCTGGTCGGGCCCACATGTGACTCCAGAGCCACAGCAATGTGGTTGACTCTCAAACTGCCCTCCAAGGGCAACTAGGGATGGGCAATAAATACTGGCCAGCCAGCGATGCCCATGTCCCACAAATGAATTTAAAAAAGAGAGGGGTTTAACCTAAGTGTTGAATCAATGATGCACACAGATTGACATCTTGATCACTCTGCATTTTTCAGAGGGTCTCTCTCTATTGCCCATGGTAATGCCCTCACTGATGTGGCTTCCTGCACAACTCGACCCAGCAGTGGGCGCACACGTGGCAAATCCCATTCTGGATGCCATATGGTACCGAGAGCACTCAAAACAACAAGCTCAACCTGATTTGGTTTTTGCAGTGTCTAAACCTTGGCTCTGCACAGAGCAGATTTAGAGGCTAAAACAGCTATACCACCTGACTTTCAGTTCCCTGGCCTGCTTTCATCCCAGCTCTATTTGCAACTTCTCGCAACTCACTCTCCACTGTTGTGAAAGGAAAGTCTCCCAGGCTCTCTCTCTTTTTTTTCAAGTTTATTTATTAGTCACAAGTAAGGCTTACATTAACACTGCAATGAAGTTACTGTGAAATTCCCCTAGTCGCCACATTCCGGTGCCTGTTCGGGTCAATGCACCCTAACCAGCATGTCTTTCAGACTGTGGGAGGAAACCGGAGCACCCGGAGGAAACCCACACAGGCATGGGGAGAACGTGCAAACTCCACACAGACAGTGACCCAAGTCGGGAATTGAACCCAGGTCCCTGGTGCTGTGAGGCAGCAGTGTTAACCACTGTGCCACCATGCCACCCCACGGCATTCATATTTATTCGTTCATGGAATGTGGTCATTGTTGGCCAGGCCAGCATTTATTGTCCATCCCACATTGCTCTTGAGAAGGTGGTGGTGAGCTGCCTTCTTGAACCACTACAGTCCATGTTGTGTAGGTACATCCACAGTGCTGTTAGAGAGAGTTCCAGGATTTTGACCCAATGACAGTGAAGGAATGCCGATAGATTTCCAAATCAGGATGGTACGTGACTTGGAGGGGAACATGAAGGTGGTGGTGTTCCCATGTATCTGCTTCTAGGTGGTAGAGATCCAGTTTTTGAAAGTGCTGTGTAAGGAGTTACTACAGTGCCTCTTGTAGATGGTACATACTGCTGCCACTCTCCATCAGTGAATGAGGTGAATGTTTAAGGTGTTGAATCATAAATCATAGAATCCCTACAGTGCAGAAGGAGGCCATGCGGCCCATCGAGCCTGCACTGACAACAATTCCACCCAAGCCCTATCCTCGTAACCCCACGTATTTACTCTGCTAGATCCCCTGATACTAAGGGATAATTTGGCATGGCCAATCAACCTAACCCACACATCTTAGGACTGTGGGAGGAAACCGGAGCACCCGGAGGAAACCCACGCAGACACGGGGAGAGTGTGCAAACTCCGCACAGTGAGTGCCCGAGTCCGGAGTTGAACCTGGGTCCCTGGTGCTGTGAGGCAGCAGTGCTAACCACTGTGCCACTGTGCCGCCAATCAGTGGGGTGCCAATCAGGCAGATTGCATTGTCCTGGATGGCATACAGCTTCTTGAGTATTATTGGAGCTGCATTCATCCAGTCAAGTAGAGGGTATTCCATCATACTCCTGACTTGTGCTCTCTGGATGGTGACAGCTTTGGGGAGTCAGGAGGTGAGATATTCTCCACAGGATTCCGAGCCTCTGACCTGCTCTTGTAGCCATTGTGTTTATTTAGCTAGTCCAGTTCAGTTTCTGGTCAATGGTAACCCTCCTCCCCAGGGTGTTAATAGTGGGGGATTCAATGATGGTATTGCCATTGAATATCAAGGGGAGATGGCTAGATTCTCTCTTGTTGGAACAAAGAACAAAAGAACAAAGAACAATACAGCACAGGAACAGGCCCTTCGGCCCTCCAAGCCCGCGCCGCTCCCTGGTCCAAACTAGATTATTATTTTGTATCCCTCCATTCCCACTCCGTTCATATGGCTGTCTAGATTAGTCTTAAACGTTCCCAGTGTGTCCGCCTCCACCACCTTGCCTGGCAGCGCATTCCAGGCCCCCACCACCCTCTGTGTAAAATATGTCCGTCTGATATCTGTGTTAAACCTCCCCCCCCTCACCTTGAACCTATGACCCCTCGTGAACGTCACCACCGATCTGGGAAAAAGCTTCCCACCGTTTACCCTATCTATGCCTTTCATAATTTTACACACCTCTATTAGGTCACCCCTCATCCTCCATCTTTCCAGTGAGAACAACCCCAGTTTACCCAATCTCTCCTGTTGGAGAATATCTGGCATTCACATTCCCTGTCACATATCAGCCCCAGCCTGGATACATAGAACATAGAACATTACAGCGCAGAACAGGCCCTTCGGCCCACGATGTTGCACCGACCAGTTAAAAAAAAAAAAAACTGTGACCCTCCAACCTAAACCAATTTCTTTTCGTCCATGAACCTATCTACGGATCTCTTAAACGCCCCCAAACTAGGCGCATTTACTACTGATGCTGGCAGGGCATTCCAATCCCTCACCACCCTCTGGGTAAAGAACCTACCCCTGACATCGGTTCTATAACTACCCCCCCTCAATTTAAAGCCATGCCCCCTCGTGCTGGATTTCTCCATCAGAGGAAAAAGGCTATCACTATCCACCCTATCTAAACCTCTAATCATCTTATATGTTTCAATAAGATCCCCTCTTAGCCGCCGCCTTTCCAGCGAAAACAATCCCAAATCCCTCAGCCTCTCCTCATAGGATCTCCCCTCCATACCAGGCAACATCCTGGTAAACCTCCTCTGCACCCTCTCCAAAGCCTCCACATCCTTCCTGTAATGTGGGGACCAGAACTGCACACAGTACTCCAAGTGCGGCCGCACCAGAGTTGTGTACAGTTGCAACATAACGCTACGACTCCTAAATTCAATCCCCCTACCAATAAACGCCAAGACACCATATGCCTTCTTAACAACCTTATCTACTTGATTCCCAACTTTCAGGGATCTATGCACACATACACCTAGATCCCTCTGCTCCTCCACACTATTCAAAGTCCTCCCGTTAGCCCTATACTCAACACATCTGTTATTCCTACCAAAGTGAATTACCTCACACTTCTCCGCATTAAACTCCATCCGCCACCTCTCGGCCCAACTTTGCAACCTGTCTAAGTCTTCCTGCAAACTACGACACCCTTCCTCACTGTCTACCACACCACCGACTTTGGTGTCATCAGCAAATTTGCTAATCCACCCAACTATACCCTCATCCAGATCATTAATAAATATTACAAACAGCAGTGGCCCCAAAACAGATCCCTGAGGTACACCACTTGTAACCGCACTCCATGATGAATATTTACTATCAACCACCACCCTCTGTTTCCTATCCGCTAGCCAATTCCTGATCCAATTTCCTAGATCACCCCCAATCCCATACATCTGCATTTTCTGCAGAAGCCTACCATGGTGAACCTTATCAAACGCCTTACTAAAATCCATATATACCACGTCCACTGCCTTGCCCCCATCCACCTCCTTGGTCACTTTCTCAAAAAACTCAATAAGGTTAGTAAGGCACGACCTACCTGCCACAAAACCATGCTGACTATCACCTATCAATTCATTACTCTCCAAATAACTATAAATCCTATCCCTTATAATTTTTTCCAACATCTTGCCGACAACAGAAGTGAGACTCACCGGTCTATAATTCCCGGGGAAGTCTCTGTTCCCCTTCTTAAACAATGGGACAACATTCGCTAACCTCCAATCTTCTGGTACTATACCAGAGGCCAACGACGACCTGAAGATCAGAGCCAGAGGCTCTGCAATCACTTCTCTTGCCTCCCAGAGAATCCTTGGATAAATCCCATCCGGACCAGGGGATTTATCTATTTTCAGACCCTCCAGAATATCCTGCACATCCTCCTTATCAACTGTAATACTGTCTATTCTACTCCCTTGCAACCCAGTGTCCTCCTCAGCTATATTCATGTCCCCTTGCGTGAACACCGAAGAGAAATATTGGTTCAATGCTTCACCAATCTCCTCCGGTTCCACACATAACTTCCCTCTGCCATCTATAACTGGCCCTAAACTTGCCCTAACCAACCTTCTGTTCTTGACATACCTATAGAACGCCTTAGGATTCTCTTTAACCCTATCCGCCAAAGTCTTCTCATGTCCCCTTTTAGCCCTTCTAAGCTCGCTCTTCAACTCCCTCTTAGCCAATCTAAAGCTTTCTAGATACTGTCCGTGTCTTGCTGCATATCCAAAGAGAGCAAACACTTCATTCTGTCTTGTCCAACAGCTGCATGTGGAGGGAGTGCACACTTTGCTTAGATTGCAGGCCTATCCATTGTGCAAGAGGCCACTGACTGCACGCACATCACTTTCTGAGTGTTGCCTGATTACTTGGCCCCATACTGAAACCAAATGCACCACTACTCCCTCAGCATCTGGCTAATGTGTGGAGAGAAGTATCTCGGTCAGTGCTGAGTACCCTGGCAGCAGGCACGATCATGTTACACCAAGCGGTGACTACTGCACGATAAGGCCTACTGGTGACCACCGAACTGATGACTCTGTTTCACAAACCAGGCACAGTGTGTGGGCAAACGTCATGATGCCAGACGAAGTATGAAAGGGAAGGCCATTGACATGCTCTCTGTGCAACAGCACCGCAGTGTGGGGCCAGTCTCTGCTGATCAGTGTGTACTGCACAACTGGGCAGGGGGCACAGTGGTTAGCACTGCTGCCTCACAGTGCCAGGGACCCGGGTTCAATTCCAGCCTCGGGTCACTGTCTGTGTGGAGTTTGCACATTCTCCCCGTGTCTGCGTGGGTTTCCTCCAGCTGCTCAGGTTTCCTCCCATTGTCTGAAAGATGTGCTGGTTAGATGCATTGGCCATGCTAAATTGCCCCTTAGTGTCTCGGGATGTGTAGGTTAGAGGGATTAGCGGGGTAACTGTGTGGGGTTGTGGGGATAGGACCTGGGGGGTTGGATTGTGGTCGGTGCAGACTCGATAGGCTGAATGGCTTCTTTCTGCACTGGAGGGATTCCATGATTGTTTCTATGAACCATCACCAGGGTCAGCCCTTGTTGCCATCAGTATAGTGAGCAGCTAATTAACCAGAACAGGAGGAGGAGGAGGAAGGGGGTGACCTAGACTACTTCTTTCTGGCCAGGCTGTCCATGGAGAATTCATAAGGGGGTTATTCCAGTAATACCGACTTCCCATTCATCAACAGTCCCATGCCTGCCCTCCGTCACTAAGTATCACAACATCCTTTTTGCACTCTGTAATTCGCAACCACCATAGCAGCAGTGTGAGCCTGCACAAGCTTCCATTTTGGTGGGAATTTCTTGAACTTCAATGGAAACTGAGACATCAGCTACTAGATGTTGCTTCATGTTTGGGTCCCCATGTGTGTCAGCGGAGGTGGCCACCATTTCCATGCTGAAAGAATGGGCTCCAAGCTCTGCACTGCATCGTGTGCCAGATTGGTGTTGGATTCTTCTATGCTCCTTGACATTGACCAGTGGCTTCCCAATGTATCAAACATTCATTGGACATGCCCATCAGGCTTCTTCTGTGGGTTGCCATCTAAGTCTTCATCTGAGTGCTCCTTGGGTGCAGCAACACACTCCAGTGAGCGGCCAGCTGAGCGATCCTTTCCTCTACCTTGGCGACAGGTCGCTTGTGCCCGGTGTCCCAGCACATACAGATCCTGCCTCAAAATTGCACTGTGAGTATGAAATCAAGTGATGCCATTGTGTGTTGATCACACTGAGAATGGGGCCAAGTATCGGGGGTAGATGCCACCAGTTAAATGCCTAAAAGTTAGAGGGGGTGGTTTGCGGGGGGGGGGAATTGTGTGCAGCGGGGTGGGGGAGGGTGGGGCGGGGTTGCATTGTTAATTGGAGCGGTGAAGGAGCTATGTTGAGGAGATAGGCTTGCCTGGATTGCCTAATCACATTGGAAGAGCTGTGCTGGCCTTTACTGGGGCCCATAACTCAGCTAGAGGGCTATGGATGGGTGGAACCCACCCCTCTCACATTCCACTACCCCCTCATCGCACCCTCCCTTCTAATTTACAAGCTGCAGTTGGCATGCACACACACACACCTCTTACTCCTTACCGTTCCTCCACTGCCTGGTTTGGTTGCGCTTATTGGATCTTTGAAATGCAAAAGGCATGGGGATGGGGTTTTGTTGGCAGGTGCAGGAGAAATAAGAGGTGCACATAAAGTTAAAGTTTATTTATTAGTCACAATAGGCTTACATTAACACTGCAATGAAGTTACTGTGAAAATCCCCTATTCGCCACACTCCGGCACCTGTTTGGGTACACTGAGGGGGAATTTGGCATGGCCAATGCACCTAACCAGCACGTCTTTTGGATTGTGGAAGGAAACCGGAGCACCCGGAGGAATCCCACGCAAACACAGGGAGAACGTGCAGACTCCGCACAGACTGTGACCCAAGCCGGGATTTGAACCCAGGTCCCTGGCACTGTGAGCAGCAGTGCTAACCACTGTGCCACCGTGCCGCCCTTCAGTTGCCATGCACCTCTTACTCCCAGTAAAGGACGGCACCAGCTCCTCCAACGTGATGAGGCAATGCAGGCAAGTCTATCACCCCAGCTTAGCTCCTGTAGCTGCTCCAGTAACAATGCACCCCCTGCCGTGTTGCACGCCCCCCCACCCCCACCCCACAATGGCCCCTCCCCAAACTTTTAAGCATTTAACTGGTGGCATGTACCCATGACATTGGGCCCCCTACTCAGTTTCAGATTAAGGGCCCCCTGCCCCATTTCAGATAGAGTCAAGTAGGAATTTCTTCTCTGAGGGGGTGATTAATTTTCAGAATTCTCTACCTCAGTGAGGGGTTGGGTCAATGACTGTATTCAAGGCCGCGTTGGAACGATTTCTTTGGAACTACCAGGGCGTCAAGGGTTATTGGCACAAACTTGGACTGAAGGCCACCATCAGATCAACCGTGATCTTATTAAATGGTGGAAGCAGTTTTGATGGACTGAATGCACAGGTTGGAGTCTGAACTAACTTAAAATATTGGGTTATGTGATGTCAACAGATAGGGGTTTAAAAATCCCTTGCATCGTTTCAGACTCATTGGGTGGGATTTTATGGCCTTGCTTGACCCAAGACTGGAATATCTCGCCCAAGGTCAATGGACATTTCCATTGTCTGCCCCTCGTCCATGGCGAGCAGGGCAGTAGACGTCCGGTCACTGAGTTTACGGGGTCCATTTAAATGCCCCCCCCCCCCTCAGTTATGGAGCTGCAGGAGCTGCCCTGTATTACCATGGGCCTGTACTTGCAGATTCCCTTGTAGCAATGGATTTCCCGTGTGTGGCCAATGACCACACTCCTCAGGCTAGGGTCAGGATCTGGTCGAAGGGACGTGGGAAACCTTGATCCATTGCTACTCTGCTCCAATGGAGAGAGCCCAGCCCATGACACCCACTTCTATCTGGAAACATTTTGTCTGAGGGGAGACAGATTAATTTTTAGACCTCCTGAATCATGGTTTTTTTGAATTGTTGACGCCCGTTCTTGAATGGATGACAGCAGGCAGGGGAATTCCGAGCTGGGTCCTGAGAAGTAGCTGCTTTGATATGCAGACAGTTTACATGTCTACTGAATATGAAATGACCCTGAGCTCTGTCCCCCCAGCCTCACAGCTGACATTAATAAAGTCGACTTTATTAGAAGGGCGTGGGCGGCACGGTGGCACAGTGGTTAGCACTGCTGCCTCACAGCGCCAGGAACCTGGGTTCGATTCCCGGCTTGGGTCACTATCTGTGCAGAGTCTGCATGTTCTCTCCGTGTCTGCATAGGTTCCCTCCCACAGTCCAAAGATTTGCAGGTTAGGTTGATTGGCTATGATGAATTGACCCTTAGTGTCAGGGAGATTAGCAGGGTAAATGTGTGGGGTTATGGGAATAGGGCCTGGGTGGGATTGTGGTTGGTCCAGACACGATGGGCCGAATGGCCTCCTTCTGTACTCTAGGGATTCTACGATTCTATGACTGCTGCCCTGCCCTCGAGAATGGCAAGCTCCTGAGGTCACTGGGCTTTTTAAAAAAGAAACGGCACTGAGAGGCATCAGGATCTGCTGGATCCTGGGGTTTTTTTTGCCTGTCTGGTTTGATTCAGCTCACGGCCGTGCTTCGGGTTTTGTTCATTCTGAGCGTGGAGGGTTGGCTGAGTCTGGAATGTACCTTTTGGAAGCGGGAATTAAGAAGATGCTGTTACAGCAGCAGGCAAGAGGTTCCAATGTTCGGGAATCAAGAAGCCACGATAGGTAAAAGTCAATTATCCAGCTTTTCATTGCAAGTTTTATACGTCTGGAGCAGAACAATCTTGGACCAGGTTGCCTTAGAAACATCACTAAACAAATGCCACCTGCTGGTTAAATGGTATCATTACACCACAAAATGGTTCCCTGAGGCACCCTTTATATTAATGGCCCTTAGACTAAAAGAATATTAACAGCAATAAACTTCAGTCTCAGATCTTCCAACCCCCATTTTCAAACAAGCAGCCACACTACCAGACGGACGTGAATACTTTAAAGAGGGTGCAAAGAAGGTTTAAAGAGCAAAGAACAAAGAAAACTACAGCACACGAACAGGCCCTTCGGCCCTCCAAGCCTGCACCAACCATGCTGCCCGACTGAACTAGAACCCCTTACCCTTCGGGAACCGTATCTCACTATTCCCACCTATTCATGTATATATCCAGGCGGCCCTTAAAACTCATATCTGCTTCCACTACCTTCCCCGGCAGTGAGTTCCAGGCACCTGCCACCCTCTGGGTAAAAACTTGCCTATACATTTCCTTTAAACGTTGCCCCTCGCACCTTAAACCTATACCCCCTAGTAATTGACTCTTCCACCCTGGGAAAAAGCTTTTGACTATCCACTCTGTCCATGCCCCTCATAACCTTGTAAACTTCTATCAGGTCACCCCTTAACCTCCGTCATTCCAGTGAGAACAAATCATGTTTCTCCAACCTCTTCCCATAGCTAATGCCCTCCATACCAGGCAACATCCTGGTAAATCTTTTCTGTACCCTCTCCAAAGCCTCCACATCCTTCTGGCAGTGTGGCGACCAAAATTGAACACTATATTCCAAGAGCGGCCTAACTAAAGTTCTATAAAACTGCAATATGACTTGCTAATTTTTAAACTCAATGCCCTGGCCGATGAAGGCAAGCATGCCGTATGCCTTCTTGACTACCTTCTCCACCTGTGTTGCCATTTTCAGTGACTTGTGTACCTGTACACCCAGATCCCTTTGCCTATCAATACTCTTAAGGGTTCTGCCATTTACTGTATATTTCCTATCTGTATTAGACCTTCCAAAATGCATTACCTCACATTTGTCTGCATTAAACTCCATCTGCCATCGCTCTGCCCAAGCCTCCAACTGATCTATATCCTGCTATGTTCTCTGATGGTCCTCATCGCTATCCGCAAATCCACCAACCTTTGTGTCGTCCGCAAACTTACTAATCAAACCAGTTACATTTTCCTCCAAATCATTTATAGATATTACAGCACTGATCCCTGAGGAATGCCGCTTGTCACAGCCCTCCATTCAGAAACACACTCTTCCACTGCTACCCTCTGTCTTCTATGACCTAGTAAGAGGTTTAACAACACCAGGTTAAAGTCCAACAGGTTTATTTGGTAGCAAATACCATAAGCTTTCGGAGCGCTGCTCCTTCGTCAGATGGAGTGGAAATAAATTAAACCTCTTACTGTGTTCACCTCAGTCCAACGCCGGCATCTCCACATCATGACTTCTATGATCTAGCCAGTTCTGTATCCACCTTGCCAGCTCACCTCTGATCCCATGCGACTTCACCTTCTGCACCAGTCTGCCATGAGGGACCTTGTCAAAGGCCTTACTGAAGTCCATGTAGACAACATCCACTGCCTCTACCCTCATCAATCATCTTCGTCACTTCCTCGAAAAACCCTATCAAGTTAATGAGATGTGACCTCCCCTTCACAAAACCATGTTGTCTTTCGCTAATGCATCCACTTATTTCCAAGTGGATACGTCTACTTATTTCTAAGTTTACCAGGGTGCTGCCTGGTCTGGAGGGTATTAGGTATGAGGAGAGGTTGGATAAACTCGGGTTGTTTTCACTGGAAAGACAGAGGCTGAGGTGAGACCTGATAGAGGTCTACAAAATTATGAGAGGCATGGATGGATAGGGTGGAAGTGTTGACTACAAGAGAGCACAGGTTTAAGGTGAGAGGGGGTAAGTTTAGGGGAGATGCGTGGGGAAAGTTTTTCACGCAGAGAGTGGTGGGTGCCTAGAACACGCTGCCAGTGGAGGTGGTGGAAGCAGGAACATTAGCAACGTTCAAGGCATATCTTGATAGACACAAGAGTGGGAGACGAACAGAGGGATAGAAACTACGTTTCAGTGCAGGTTTGGTGGGCCAAAGGGCCTGTTCCTGTGCTGTATTGTTCTTTGTTCATTTCTAAAACCATATTATTTGGCTTGCCGAAGTTTGTCGAAGCCATGAGAATAATTTTGTAACAGTCCTTGGATCCCCTTAGACTTTCCGGCAATTGTCTGCAATTTCAGTTTGTTGGGGCTGGGGAGCACTCTGACTCTGTCTCGAGAAATCCCACAGACCAGGACTTGAGCGCATGGCAGGAGTTTGGGCTAGTCTTCAGATGAAACTTGAAACTGTCGCCCTGACCAACTGTTGCTGTGGTTCAGCTGGAGGAAGAGAAGAAAAATTCCCCCTCCAGCCACAAACAGGTCAACTGCCCACTCGCCTCACTGCGGTCTGTATTTCTATCATAAATATAGCTGCTACCTTTGCCCAGCAATTAACAGCTCAAACTGTGGGCAAAGTACTTTGGGCTGTTTCTGAGAGATTACACAGAGAGGCACTGCCTGGGGGGAGGCCATTTGACCAGCACATTCTTTCACAGAAACCCATGATTGCCCATCAAACATTTGGCCATCCAATTGCTTCTTGAGTGACTCCAGAGTTTTAACCTGCACCACTTTACCCTGACAACCATTCTAAGAGTAGGACTAATAACTTTTGTGAAGACATGCCTCGTTACATTAATCCTGCCTTTTACAAGTCGGTACCTGTACCCACTTTTCCTGCAGGTATGGTTTACCTGGAACTTAGCGCTAAGGGTCAATCTTTCTGTCCCATTTGGCACCATAGTCTCCCAACGTTTCCCATTCTCATACCTTCGTTCACCTGACGCAGTGACTTACTTGCGCTTCTTTCAGTTTAGTCTATTGTATTCGCTGATCACAATGCAGTCTCCTCTACACTAAATGCAGAACGGATGACCACTTTGCAGAAAAACCTTCGCTCAGTCCGCAAGCATGATCCTGACCTAACTGTTGCCGCCACTTCAGTTCACCATCTTGCTCAGATGCTCACACTTCTGTCTTCAGGTTGCTGTGAAGACTGAAGCTCAATGCAAATTGGACTTACAGCATCTCATCTTCCGATGAGGGTACTTTACAGCCGTGAGGACTTAATCTTGAGTTTACCAACTTCAGACCATGAACTCTATCTTCCATTTGAATATTTTCCCCATTACCCCTTCTTCCCAAGTTCCAGTCTGTATCTTGTTCTCATGTTTTGCTTTCAGAAAACACTGACCCCTGTTCTGCTATTAACACATTCTGCTATTTGACCTCTATGCCACGATTAACACCTGCTTTAGTCTTTAACACTATCATTACCACTCCCTTTATCTTGTGTCCAAGGCACCTTTTGTCATTTTACCTCTCCTGACCTCTGACCTATCCCTGACCTCTTTTGCCCCACCTGACTCTTGTCAACCGATAAAACATTTCCATCGCTCTTCAGTTCTGAAGAAGAGACATAAGGTCTCGAAACGTTAACTCTTTCTCTCGTCACAGATGCTTCCGGGATTGATGAATTTTTGCAGCTTCCTCTGTTTTTATTGCAGTTTTCCAGCATCTACACTGTTTTGCATTTGTTAAAGGGTTGAAACTGAATTGTAGAAACCCTACACTGCAGAAGGAGGCCATTTGGCCCATTGAGTCTGCACCAACAACAATCCCACCCAGGCCCTATCCCGGCAACCTCACATATTTACTTTGCTAATCCCTCTAGCATACACATCCGGGACACCAAGGGGCAATTTATCATGGCCAATCAACCTAACTTGCACATCTTTGGACTGTGGGAGGAAACCGGAGCACCCGGAGGAAACCCATGCAGACACGGGGAGAATGTGAAAACTCCACACAGACAGTGACCCAAGCCGGGAATCGAACCCGGGTCCCTGGCGCTGTGAGGCAGCAGTGCTAACCACTGTGCCACCGTGCCGCCCCACTGTGGATTTTCCGGTCACGCTCACCCCAAGGCCGGAGATTTCCGCCCGAGGTCAATGGACCTTTACATGGTCCGTATACCATCTGCTACGATTCCCGTGGCGGGCAGGATGGGAAAATTCTGGCCTATATGTTTCATCCAACACATTTCTCCTGACTGAAATTCAGTTTGCCTCATATCTAGAACGTACGGGGTGACGTATGTCTCTCTCTCGATAGCAGGAATAAAAACTTTCCCCTGTCTCTTGAACTGATGACAAAAGCTGTACGTGAATAACTTCTACCAGCTGATATCAATTCCTCCTGCTGGATATAAAAAATAAGCTGCAGAAAATAAAGATATTGAGTTACATTTCAGCTGGTCTACACAACACTGCAGCTGATTCCTATGGAAGTTATTTCCAACAAGACTTCCTGTGTAAATATGTGTTGCAAATAGAAGAAGTTTGGTTAGCCAGTACATTAGAGAGCCGGACCAAAACTGAAAGGCTGAGGTAAAGTGCTGGTTGTAGCTGGTTCACAGTCGCAATGTTGGAAGACCTACTAATATACAGGGTTAAAGGTGACCAAAGCGAGGACAGGCCTGGGATAAAACACCAGGCTCGGAATTTGGTTGCACTGGGAAATGGGCACGTAGTGGGTGGAAGGGGGGGGGGTGCAAGCAGGGGGTGGCATACAGGCAGGGAGGCATGGGGAGTGAGCCATGCAAAGCTGGTCTGTGGAGATGGGTGAGTCACGCATTCGGGTGCGTAATGCAGAAGGTGGGGTTCAAGAACAAAGAACAAAGAAAATTACTGCACAGGAACAGGCCCTTCGGCCCTCCAAGCCTGCACCAACCGTGCTGCCCGACTGAACTAAAACCCCCTACCCTTCCGGGGACCATATCCCTCTATTCCCATCCTATTCATGTACTTGTCAAGACGTCCCTTAAAAGCCACTATCGTATCTGCTTCCACTACCTCCCCCGGCAGCGAGTTCCAGGCACCCACCACCCCCTGTGTAAAAAACTTGCCTCGTGCATCTCCTTTAAACCTTGCCCCTCGCGCCTTAAACCTGTGCCCCCTAGTAATCGACTCTTCCACCTTGGGAAAAAGCTTCTGACTATCCACTCTGTCCATGTCCCTCATAATCTTGTAGACTTCTATCAGGTCGCCCCTTAACCTCTACCGTTCCAGTTCGCACTGCGTGCTCCTGTTCCTGTGAAAATGGACCCCACTATGAACAAATGAGCATTTAGCCAGCACTATTTGGCCTGATGTACCAGCTGTTTGGTGGTGGTGTGGGGGAGGGAGGGGGTGGTGGTGGGGGTTGGGGAGAGGTGGGTGGGTGGGGGGGGGGGGGTGCAAATTTGAACAGCTCAGAATCCACATTAAGACTGACAGCGGATCTTGAAGAGAGGGGGTGGAGGGTGTTTTGACTCTGGCTGCACGGAAAGAACTACAGTACCAGTATAAACAGGTTTCGAGCTTCAAAGATGCTGCTTTGAAGCCTCTCTTTCACAGGAAGGAGGGAGCTACATTCCTCCTCCAGGCTGGAAAGCGCTCCAGGCAATGAGTGCCACCAGTGAGGGGAGATTTGCTGAAATTAACACCAGGTTCATAGCTTCAAAGACACGGCTGCAATGCTGCAAATGCTGAATGGAAGCTCAGATGGCTGCTATCTTGGCTTGTTGACAGAGCGCCACATATCTCCTGTTGGTGTGTGGAGCTTCAGGGAGCTTCAGCTCCCTCTGAGGAAAGACCAGTGTGTATCCACCTCCCCCTCTGTCACAAAAAGCCAGGCTGCCCTGCTCATGCTGAGATGTTACAGCCAGTGGCCAAACCCTAAAGACCCAGAACTCTTCCACAACCTTTCCTTTCCAAAAATACATTGTTTCCAGAAAATTTATCCAAATACATTGCAAAACATTTCGGATTGAATATTGCAGGAAGTGCAACAGAATACATTTTTTCTCCATGCAGCATGTTCCACTCCAAGGTGCCTCAGTATAAGTGCGACACTCTTGATATTTACAATGTTTATTCGATGTCAGGGAATGACTGAGGATAAATCATTTCAGACTGAATATTTCAGAAAGTGCCAGAGAATTCAACTTTTCTCCATTTACCATGTGACCCTCATCTAGACTCGAGACGTTGGTTCTATTCCCTCTCCACAGATTCCCATCTGTTCCCTCTCCACAGATGCTGTCAGACCTGCTGAGACTTTCCAGCATTTTCAGTTTTTGTTTTGGTCGTTTAATGTCTCTTGCCTTCCATCTTATCAGAGTAGGAGGACTCACAGCACCAGGTTAAAAGACTTCTCACTGTGCCCACCTCAGTCTTACACCGGCATCTCCACATCATCCGCTCACAGGCCTTCCCTTTTGTTCTGTTCCTCCCTTGCCGAGTTGAACTTGCTGCAAACCTGACCTTTCCCAGTTCTGATGAAAGGCCAGCGACTCGAGATGTCTACTGGAATTTTACCGCCTCGGCCGCCCGAGGCTCGTAAGATTCCTCCCGAGGCCAATGGAGAATGCCGCTCTGTGAGCCTCACCCGCCCCGATTCTGGGGCCGGCGTGCCGGTAAAATTCCGACCATTAACTCTGTCTTCCTCTCCACGGATGCTCCCCGACAGACGGAGTATTTTCAGCGTTTTCTGTTTTTAAATTTCAATAGCAGTGTTGCATGTTCCTTGTTTTCTGTTCTCACTATGACTTGTATCATGAACGTATCATGTGACAGCCCAATTTCTCAGTCGCTCAGTGGGATCCTCGTTTAAATATTATAACAAATATTTTAAACACTTTCAGTGGAGCGCTGGATACCTGTGGAGTAGAACAATCCAATATTGCTGGAGTAGATTTCTGGTGTGGAATGGGTTTGATCGCTATTCACCATGTTAGATCCTTAGGTGCTTCTTTTATGCTTGTGTTGGCATGGATACTGTCCATTGGTATGAAGAATTTGCTCCCTTCACCACCAACGCAAAGTGGCAGCCATGTGTACCATCTAAAAGGTGCACTGCAGGAACTCACCAAGGTTCCTTTGACAGCCCCTTCCAAATCCACAATCTCTACCATTGTGAAGGACAAGGATATGTGAACACCACCATCTGGAAGTCCCCCTCCAAGCTCCACATCATCCTGACTTGGAACTCTATCACCGTTCCTTCACTGTTGCTGGATCAAAATCCCGGAATTCCCTCCTTAACAGGACTGTGGGTGTATCTACACACCAATAGACTGCATTGGTTCAAGGATGCAGCTCTTCAGCACCTACTGAAGGGCAACTAGGGATGGGCACTAAATGCTGGCCCAGCCAGCGACATGTACATATCATAAAATAATAAGAAAAGGTATTGCTGAAGTGAATCTGGGATATTTAGAAACTTTGCATCTGCCCCTCATGACTAACATGTCCCCTAATTAACATCTGAGATACTCGGGTGACGATTTGTGTCGGGTCTTTCTGCCCCTTGTGGATGCCCCCTCCCGTATGGGAATCATAGAAGAAGACAAACCTCTCATAGATCATAGAATAGATCACAGAGTCCCTACAGTCATTCGGCCCATCGAGCCTGCACCAACAACAATCCCACCCTATCCCCATAACCCCACATATTTACCCTGTTAATCCCCCTGAACACAGTAATCCCCCTGAATACCCCTGAAACCAGGATCAATGGCCAATCAACCTAACCTGCACATCTTTGGACTGTGGGAAGAAACTGGAGCACCCGGAGGAAACCCACGCAGACACGGGGAGAATGTGCAAACTCCACACAGACAGTGACTCAAGCTGGGAATCGAATCTGGGTCCCTGGCGCTGTGAGGCAGCAGTGCTAACCACTGTGCCACCGTGCTGCCCATTCAGTGGGTGCAGTAGTCACACCACCAATAGTTTTCATGTCATTGCCCTCCACCGCGATAATCTCCAGTGTGGATGAAGTGGTGTAACATGAAATCAACTCATCTACGACAATGAAAACAGTGCTGTTTTAAAACAAAATCATTCTCAGGATGTGGGTGGTGATGGCGAGTGCGTGTTATGGTGTTGTACAAATACAAGTCTTATATTTTTTGCACCCTTGTAACCATTTCCTTCAGTTGAAAAGCCTGAAATACGTATTTCTGTACACCAGCAATGGACTGAGTGCTGTGTTTCTGTACACCAGCAATGGACTGAGTGCTGTGTTTCTGTACACCAGCACTGGACTGAGTGCTGTATATCTGTACACCAGCAATGGACAGAGTGCTGTATATCTGTACACCAGCACTAGACTGAGTGCTGTATATCTGTACACCAGCAATGGACTGAGTGCTGTATATCTGTACACCAGCACTAGACTGAGTGCTGTATATCTGTACACCAGCAATGGGCTGAGTGCTGTATATCTGTACACCAGCACTAGACTGAGTGCTGTATATCTGTACACCAGCAATGGGCTGAGTGCTGTATATCTGTACACCAGCAATGGACTGAGTGCTGTATATCTGTACACCAGCACTAGACTGAGTGCTGTATATCTGTACACCAGCACTAGACTGAGTGCTGTATATCTGTACACCAGCAATGGGCTGAGTGCTGTATATCTGTACACCAGCACTAGACTGAGTGCTGTATATCTCTCCACCAGCAATGGGCTGAGTGCTGTATATCTCTCCATCAGCACTAGACTGAGTGCTGTATATCTGTACACCAGCACTAGACTGAGTGCTGTATATCTCTCCACCAGCAATGGGCTGAGTGCTGTATATCTCTCCATCAGCACTAGACTGAGTGCTGTATATCTCTCCACCAGCACTAGACTGAGTGCTGTATATCTTTCCACCAGCAATGGACTGAGTGCTGTGTTTAATGTACACTCACCAAACACACCCTGCGATCTATGCTCTGAAAAGCTGCCCTCTGACAGATTGCTGACATTGAAAGAAGGAAAGCGCGCTATTCAGCCAAGAAGTGGCAAACCTTTGCTCCTCGGCTGTTGATTGAGTTGCCTCATTGTTTTGCAGAGGTTGGTTGAGGCCTTTTGTTAAAAATAAGTTTTAATCAAGACAACTTGCCCTTTGGTATAGAGTGAGTGAGCAAGGTCAGCCGGGGCCCTCGTGCTTTCAAAAACGTGGCCACATTCAGAGACAAAATATTGTCTGGGAACAGATTTGAGACAGGTTGGTACATAGGAAAGAATTTGCATTCCTAACTCAGATCACACCTCTGTTTACAGGGTTAGTTTTGATGCACACGGTACTGCTTTGCAAAGTAAATCATTTTAATGAAGTGTCCTGGACCAAAGGGTTATGGCAAAGGTATTTCCTTCAATACAAATGCTACCCAGGTGTTACAGGGTGGTGTGGAGGTCTTGTGGCGCAGTGAATAGCATCCCTGCCTCTGAGCCAGAAACTCCAGGTTTGAATCCCACCCCAGGACTTGATGGTCAAGTGAGTGTCAACCTGCAAATCCTTCCAACCCACCAGTGCCTGGTGGTAAAAGCAGGAGTGACCCCTGGTCAGCCCCGCTTGATGTGGAGTGGCGCCCCTCTAGCTATAAACCTCTGGTGACAGACTAAATAACCTGTTCCAGGAATTATTAGCTAATACTAGCACAGTGGTTGACCCTGCTGCCTCATAGTGTCAGGGACCTGGGTTCATTTTCATTTCTTGGGTCATTGTCTGTGTGGAGGTTGCACATTCTCCCCGTGTCTGTGTGGATTTCTTCCCACAGTCCAAAGATGCGTGCGTTAGGTTGATTGGCCATACTAAATTTCATCATTTGTAGAGCAGCACAGTCAGTCAACCAGTGGAACAACAGAGGTTGAGGGGCGACCTGATAGAAGTCTACAAGATTATGAGGGGCATGGACAGAGTGGATAGTCAGAAGCTTTTTCCCAGGGTGGAAGAGTCAATTACTAGGGGGCGCAGGTTTAAGGTGCGAGGGGCAAGGTTTAAAGGAGATGTTTTTTACACAGAGGGTGGTGGGTGCCTGGAACTTGTTGCCTGGGGAGGTAGTGGAAGTGGATACGGTAGTGACTTTTAAGGGGCGTCTTGACAAATACATGAATAGGATGGGAATGGAGGGATATGGTCCCCGGAAAGGGAGGGGGTTTATGTTAAGTCAGTGCAGACTTGGAGGGCCGAAGGGCCTGTTCCTGTGCTGTAATTTTCTTTGTTCTTTGACTACCTGGAGGAGTGTAAAGAGTTAAGAAAAGTGAAAATGAATGAATTCAAATTCATTGTTAGTTAGGTGTTAGGAGTTAGAAGGCTATGGGTTCAAGTCAGACCAGAGACTTTATAAAGACCATATGCAGCACCTTTTGTGTCCTTGGACATATGATACTGTGCCTTTAACACCTGTATTTTTTTTATCATGCTTATACCTTTGTTTCTTGGAAGGGGCATGTTTAAAATTCAGCTCTGCTTTACACGGTACCGATTTGTCTACATCAGCAGCTCACATGCTGAGAATGCAGGCTAATGATTGATTTTAGCTTGGTCTCACACCAGAGACTTGAACATATAATGGAGGCTGGCACTTTGGCGCAGGACTGAGGGAGTGCGTCACTGTCTAACAGAATGGGAAGAGACGTCAAAGCAAGACCTGAACTTTTTAATAAATATTTATTTATTAGTCACAAATAAGGCTTACATTAACACTGCAATGAAGTTACCGTGAAATTCCCCTAGTTGCCACACTCAGGCGCCTGCTCGGGTCAATGCACCCTAACCAGCACGTCTTTCAGACTGTGGGAGGAAACTGGAACATCCGAAGGAAACCCACGCAGACACGGGGAGAACGTGCAGACTCCGCGC
The DNA here is from genome assembly GCF_964213995.1 of Mustelus asterias. NCBI lineage: Eukaryota > Metazoa > Chordata > Chondrichthyes > Carcharhiniformes > Triakidae > Mustelus > Mustelus asterias. The sequence goes on from NC_135801.1 coordinate 171,603,457, forward strand.
AGACAGTGACCCAAGCCGGGATTCGAACCCAGGTCCCTGGCGCGGTGAGGCAGCAGTGCTAACCACTGTGCCACCCTCTCAGGTGGTTTAGCAAAAGATAGGGCAATATTTTGAATAAGAGCAGAGTCTAATACTAGCACCAGTAACATCACGGGAAGAGGGGTGAGGGGAGGAGTGAAATTGTGGGGTTGCAGTAATGGAGAATTGTGAATACTTGACTGTTTTGTTTCTGACATTACAACAGTTGGTTGTAAAGTGTTTTGAGACAAGCTGAGGTTGTGAAGAGTACTGTACAAATGAATATGTTTCTTATATAAGGGAAGTGTGCAGTGGGACCTGGATGTCCTTGTGCACCAGTCCCTGAAGGTAAGCATGCAGGTGCAGTAGGCAGTAAAGAAGGCAAATGGTATGCTGGCCTTTATTGGTTTCGAGTACAGGAGCAGGGATGTGTTGTTGCAATGATACAGGGCCTTGGTGAGGCCACATCTAGAGTATTGTGTGCAGTTTTGGCCTCCTTTTCTGAGGAAGGATGTTCTTGCTCGTGAGAGAGTGCAGCGAAGGTTTACCAGGCTGATTCCGGGGATGGTGGGACTGATGTATGAGGAGAGATTGACTAGGTTAGGATTGTTTTTGCTGGAGTTCAGACGAATGAGGGGGGATCTCATAGCGACTTATAAAATTCTAACAGCATTAGACATGGAAGATGGAGGGAGGATGTTCCCGATTGTGGGGGAGTCCAGAACCAGGGGTCACAGCCTGAGGATTCAGGGTAGACCATTTAGGACGGAGATGAGGAGACATTTCTTCACCCAAAGAGTGGTGAGTCTGTGGAATTCATTACCACAGGAAGTAGTTGATGCCAAAACCTTGAATGTATTCAAGAGGCGGCTGGATATAGCACTTGGGGCGAATGGGATCAAAGGTTATGGGGAGAAAGTAGGATGAGGCTATTGAGTTGGATGATCAGCCATGATCGTGATGAACGGCAGAGCAGGCTCGAAGGGCTGAATGGCCTCCTCCTGCTCCTATCTTCTATGTTGTCATGTTGTAAATAACATTGCAACAACACATCCCTGCTCCTGTACTCGAAACCAATAAAGGCCAGCATACCATTTGCCTTCTTTACTGCCTACTGCACCTGCATGCTTACCTTCAGAGACTGGTGCACAAGGACATCCAGGTCCTGCCTCGCTTGCCACGATTTGGAGATGCCGGTGTTGGACTGGGGTAAACACAGTAAGAAGTTTAACAACACCAGGTTAAAGTCCAACAGGTTTATTTGGTAGCAAAAGCCACACAAGCTTTCGGAGCTCCAAGCCCCTTCTTCACCTGAAGAAGGGGCTTGGAGCTCCGAAAGCTTGTGTCGCTTGCCACAGCCAGATGAATATTTCTGCGATGTTTTTACTGACAGGAATTTGTTCTTATTTCAGATCCTGCGCGTGCTGAGCAAGCTCTGGTTCACAGCCTGCTATCCTGTGTGGGTCAAATGTTAAAGAAGAAATAGCAGAACTGCTTCAGCATGTGAATCTTTCTCAGTTCCGAGCCAGTGATCATGTTCAATAAACTCAAGTGTCACAGAAAGGGAAAAGCATTTGTTTATTTTGTTGCATTCCTCAGAGAAGCCAAATCCACTTTTTAGTCACCAGATCTGCAGGGGCCAATTCTCAATTAACGATGGCGCGAGATTCATCGCCAGCCATCACCAATAGCATTGAATAACATTTAATTATATCATGTCCTTGTTGCATAGGAGCAGACTGGCTGATTAGACGGCACCTATTCATCAATACTCCAGATCATTAACTGCAAGGATTCCGGTTAAGAACTGAATCCTTTCCAATCTGACATCATTTAAGCAAACTTAACTCAGAAAGCTCCATGAAGCCCCCATTATATTTTAACAGAAGCTTGCCTTTGCATTGTTCATTGTCACCTTTTGCCGTGTGCAGAGCCACAATATCAGCAACTAGGGGATGGATTTTACAGTGGGGGGTGAGGGGGGGGGAGGGGGTGAAGGATTACCTGATTCCACCCTGGCACCTCACCGATTGCCCCACAGTGATGATACTACACTGGGGTGTGGACCAATTGAGAGTGGGACCTTCGTCCCTGAGGGACAGGAATTCCCGCTCTTCGAGTGTAGGTGTAGTCTCAGCAGTTGTGGCTACTATGGGCGGCACGATGGCACAGTGGTTAGCACTGCTGCCTCACAGTGCCAAGGACTCGGGCTTGATTCCCAGCTTGGGTCACTGTCTTTGTGGAGTCTGCACGTTCTCCCCGTGTCTGCGTGGGTTTCCTCCGGGTGCTCCGGTTTCCTCCCACAGTCTAAAAGACGTGCTGGTTAGGTGCATTGGGTGTGCTAAATTCTCCCTCAGTGTACCCGCACCAGGCGCCGAGTGTGGCGACAAGGGGATTTTCACAGTAACTTCATTGCAGTGTTAATGTAAGCCTACTTGTGACACTAATAAAAAAACTTAAACTTACTGCTGTGACTACAAGTAGTCCCCAGGAGGAAGAAGATGTTTCCCAGACGTGAAGATAAGTCTGGACATTTTGATCAGACAGAGATTGGAGACCCCAGTGAGGGAGAGGAGGGGTATGTGGATGGGGAGGGGGTTGAGAGGTCAGGGAGGGGAATAATATCATTTTGGAGAGATGCCCCTGATGGGCACGGGGTGGGGGGGGGGGGGGGGGCCTAAAGGCATTAAACTCCCACGCCCCCCTCGAAAATCGGAGCAGTCAAACAGCACATATAGCATGACTTACAATGTAGATGAGGGCTTACTTTGCAGGCTGCCCCTAGCAGACAGACCTGCAGAGTTGAGCTGATTCCCATGTGGCCCATGAGACCAGAGTCACACACATGTGCACAGCCGAGGAAGTTGAAACACCAAGGCCGTGCTGCAAGAGACATCAATGGGCTTTTGCAAGATACACAAACTCAAACTGGTTAATGAATGTGCAGGGAATATCCCTCCTAATTCACTCCTGCATCACCAAGTGTGAGGGTGGGCCCTGTTTTAGGGAGCTATTTAAAAGGTTACTCAAAAAGTTGCAGTGGAGGTGCTTCTGACTTACTTTTGCTCAGGCAGCATTGGTGGAAGCACTGTGGTAAGTTGCTGGAGGTGTTTCAAGGTTTCTGTTGACCACAGAAAGGCTGACTCTATTGTCTTGCATAAATATGGGGACAGTGGTTGCAGCACCATTTCCTCAGCAGCACAGACAGAGGAGAGTGAGAACCTCTGCACAGAGGGAAGTGAAGAAGGGCTCTGCTTAAAGGCCCTGCCATTTTGGCAGCAAAAATAGAAAGGCAAATTATTATCTAAATGGAAAGCAGATTCAAAAGGCATCCGGGCAGAGGGATCTGGGTGTCTGTGTTCATGAATTGCAGAATGCTGGTACGCTGGTGCAGCACGTAATAAAAAAGGCAAATGGGAAGTTGTCATTTATTGCAAAGGGACCGGAGTATAGAAGTAGAGAAGTGTTGTCGCAATTGTACAGGGTGTTGGTGAGACCACATCTGAGGTATTGTATCCAGTTTTGGTCTCCTTATTTGAGGAAGGATGTGGTGGCTTTGGAGGCAGTTCAGAGGAGGTTCTCCAGATTGATTCCAGGGATGAAAGTGTTGACGGATGAGGAGAGAGTCAACAGTTTGGGCTTGTACTCGCTGGAGCTTAGAAGGAAAGGAGGGGATCTGATCGAAGTATATAAAATTCTAAAAGGGATTGATAAAGTAAATATAGACCAAATGTTTCCCCTTGTGGGGCAATCTGGAACAAGATCTCACAGGGTATAGGTTGAGAGGCGGTAGATTTAAAACTGAGATGAGAAGGAAGTACATCTCACAGAGGGTGGTGAGTTTGTGGAATTCGCTGCCCCAGAGCGCAGTGGAGTCTGAATCGTTGAATGGTTTCAAGAAGGTGATAGATATATTTCTAATTAAAAAAGGGATAAGTGGATATGGGGAATAGGTGGGGAGGTGGATTTGAGACCAGGGAGAGATCAGCCCTGATCTGATTGAATGGTGGAGCAGGCTCGAAGGGCTGAATTTACTTATTTCTACTCTTAATTCCTATGTTCCTATGGCCTGGGAGGTTCTCCTGGAAGCACCAGGCGGGAAGATGGGGATTGGAGAGCATGTGGATTTGCCAGGACAGGAGGCTCTCTGATTTGGCAGAGCATCATTGACTGTAACCCCATGGTTCCGTGCAGCCCCTCACACCAACTGCAACTGCAAGAGTTATCACTCTGTCAACGTGCAGGCCGAGAAGAAGTTCACCTCAGTGTTGGGCGGCCCGGTGGCACAGTGGTTAGCATTGCTGCCTCACAGCTCCAAGGACTGGGTTCGATTCCCGGCTTGGATCACTGTCTGTGTGGAGTCTGCATGTCCTCTCCGTGTCTACGAGGGTTTACTCCGGGTGCTCCGGTTTCCTCCCACAGGCCAAATCTTTGCGGGGTAGGTGGATTGGCCATGCTAAATTGCCCCTTCGTGTCAGAGGATTAGCAGTGTAAATGAGGATTATGCGAATTGTGGTGGGTACAGACTCGATGGGCCAAATGGCCTCCTTCTGCACTGTAGGGATTCTATGAATGTCCACCATCCTGGCAGCACCCATGATGCTTCCATCTTGTGTCAGTCATCAATTCACACTGTCTTCGGACGTCCAACAGCGAACTGCTCGGCACCTAGACATTCCTTGTCCACACATGGCTCATGACTTCCTTTGGCCATCCTATCCCACAAGTCAGAGGTCTTTACATGAAAACCATGGAGGCACACTAAGCACCATGGAGCAAGTCACTGATGTGCTAAAGCAGAAATCTTACTGCTTAGATTGCTCAGTGAGATCTCTGCAATGCACTCAAGAGGGTCTCCATGTTTGTGGTTGTGTGCTGTATCCCCCACAACCTCACAAGTATGAGGGCCCAATCCTTACTTTCTGGAGTTTAGAGGTCACCTGACAAGGAAAAGAAGGAAGAGGAGGAGGAGAAGAACATGCATCACATGCAGCTGAATATAAGAACAATATGAGTGGCATTGTGAGGCTTCGCTTTAGCTAAAAGACATTAACCCAGTATGGACCCATCATTCCTTTACAGTACAGTGTTAATTCATACACCCCAGCACAAGGTATCCTTGGCCAACATCGTTCATTAAACGTCTAACAATGCTAATCATTCCAGGCCATTGTCTGGCCTACAACAATAATACAATGCTACTTCAGAGATCTGGAGGCCTTGTGGTGCAGTGGTAGCACCCCTACACTAGGCCGGAAGCCTCAGGTTCAAGTCCAAAGCCAGGACTTGTTGGCCACAGAAGGAGCAGTTCAAAGTTCAATGGCCTGAGTACCAGCTCAGAAATCCTAAAACCACAGAAATCCTACAGTGCAGAAAGGGGCCACTCAGCCCATTGAGTCTGCACCGACAGCAATCCCACCCAGGTCCTATCCCCATTACCCTATATATTTACCCAGCTAATCCCTGTAACCTGTTGTTCTGACATTCCTGCCTTTGGCAACAGTCTCTTACCGTCCAAAAGACGTGCTGGTTAGGTGCATCCCGGGACACCAAGGGGCAATTTAGCATGGCCAATGCACCTAACCCGCACATCTTTGGACTGTGGGAGGAAACCGGAGCACCCGGAGGAAACCCACACAGACACGGGGAGAATGTGCAAACTCCACACAGACAGTCACTCAAGCCGGGAATTGAACCGTGTCCCTGGCGCTGTGAAGCAGCGATGCTAACCACTGTGCCACCACTATTCCCCAGAGGGTAAAAAACAGTATACGGGTGTGAAGATACGCTAACAGCCATATTTCAGAGGTTGCAGCATAACCGGTGGGAGGCTGTTGACTCTCACTTGGAGATAATGCAGATGCCAGTCCTGAAGACCACCCTTGAGCAGCTCAGGCAGCACACAAGAAGGCCATTCAACTCCTTAGAAGAGGTCCAATTTGTCTCACTCCCCAGCTCATTTTCCATAGCCCAGCAATTCTTTTCTTTTCAGGAATATATCCAGCTCTCTTTTGAACGATATTATTAAATCTGATTCTGCTACTTTTCAGGCAGTGCCTTCATAGCAACCGGCTGAGTGAGGAAAACATATCAGCCTGGCATTAAGGAATTTCCCTTCACTTCCCACTGGACTTTTGACTAATTATCTTAAATCTGTTCTGACATTCCTGCCATTGGCAACAGCCTCTTACCATCCGAAAGCCGTGCTGGTTAGATGCATTGGCCATGCTAAATTCTCCCTCAGTGTACCTGAACAGGCGCTGGAGTATGGCGACTAGGGAATTTTCACAGTAACTTCATTGCGGTGTTAATGTAAGCCTACTTGTGATTAATAAATAAACTTTAAAACTTTACCATCTACTGCATCAAAGCCGCTTATAGATTTGAAAACATATCACCATTAAATTAAGCAGTCAGTATTTTCCAATCAATAACTATCATCTTTTCTAAGAAAAATAACCATAACTGGTTCACCTAATCTGACGCTGAGCCAGACAGGAGAATATAGAGCAATGGGGAGACAACAGGAGATTAGGATTAGTTTTAATTTGCTCGAACAAAGAGCTGGAGACACAATGGGGCAGATGATGTCCTTCTGTGGTGTCAACATTTGATTTGATTTGATTTATTATTGTCACATGTATTGGGATACAGCCAAAAGTATTGTTTCTTGCGTGCTGTACAGACAAAACATACCGTTCATAAAGTATATAGGGGAGAAGGAATGGAGAGGGTGCAGGATATAGTGTTGCAGTTACATAGAAACACAGAAACTCTACAGTGCAGAAGGAGACCATAGGGAAGAAGGAAAGGGAACAATGCAGAATGTAATGTTGCAGTCATTGCTCGGGTGTAGAGAAAGATCAGCTTAATATATGGTAGGTCTTTTCAAAAGTCTGATGACAGCAGTGAAGAAGCTGTTCTTGACTCGTGATCTCAGGCTTTTGTATCTTTTTCCCGATGGGAGAAGGTGGAAGAGAGTTTGGGCGGGATTTTACAGCGTCGCTATGATTCTATGGATTCTATTCTATGAGACTGGAAATTCCCACCTGAGGTCAACAGAGATTTCCGTTGTCAGATCCTCGCCCGCGTCGATTCCTTGGCGGGCGAGGTGGTAGAGTTCTGGCCTATATCTGGATGTAGACATCTTTGGTTCTGTAGGGAAGGCCCCAAGGTCATTCCAGTTGTAAAATAATTGTAATTGTGAATGAGAATGGCTTTGGGCTTGGTTGTGATGCCAACCAATGAAGGGCCAATAGGCCGAGACAATGAAGGTTTGTGGGTCAGCAATTCAGGTCAGCCTGGAGTGCAGCAATTAAGGAGTGTAAAATAATGAAGAGATTCAATAGAGTGGATAAAGCTCTTTCCTCAGGTGGGAGAACCCAGAACAAGGTGGCACCATCTTAAAAGCAGAGCTAGCCCATTCCAGAGTGGAATCTGGAAGTACTTCTCCAGAAAAATGGATAGCACAAACCTGGAACTCTCTCTCTGACTAAGGCTGTGGATGTTGATTCGATTTGATTTATTATTGTCACATGTATTGGGAAAAGCATTGTTTCTTGTGCACTGCACAGACAAAATATACCATTCATAGAGTACATAGAGGAGAAGGAAAGGAGAGGGTGCAGAGTATAGTGTCACAGTCCTAGTTAGGGTGTAGAGAAAGATTAGCTTAATATAAGGTAGATCCATTCAAAAGTCTGACGGCAGCAGGGAAGAAGCTGTTCTTGAGTCGGTTGGTACGTGATCTCAGACTTCTGTATCTTTTTTCTGATGGAAGAAGGTGGAAGAGAGAATGTCCGGGGTGTGCTGGGTCCTTGATTATGCCGGCTGCTTTTCCGAGGCAGCGGGAAGTGTAGACGGAGTCAATGGGGATGGGAGGCTGGTTTGCGTGATGGACTGGGCTTCGTTCACAACCCTTTGTCATATTAAGCTGTGATACATCCAGAAAGGATGCTTTCTATGGCGCATCTGTAAAAGTTGGTGAGGGTCGTAACGGACATGCCGAATTTCCTTAGCCTCTTGAGAAAGTAGAAGGGTTGGTGGGCTTTCTTAACTATAGCGTCGGTATGGAGGGACCAGGACAGATTGTTGGTGATCTGGACACCAAGGAGCTTGAAGCTCTCGACCCTTTCCACTTTGTTCACGTTGATGTAGACAGGGACATGTTCTCCAGTGCGCTTCCTGAAGTCGATGACAATCTCCTTCATTAAGGGAGAGATCGTTGTTGTCGTACCATATTTCTTCGGTCAATTGAAAGTTCCTAGATAAACTTTTGTTACACAGGTGTATCCAGGGGAATAGATTCAGAGTGGCTAAAGGAATTAGAAGTACAGATCAGCCCTGATCTGACTGAATGGGGGAACAGATATAAGGTGCAGAATGGCATCCTCCTTTTCATAATCAACAGGAACTACAGAACTGAGGAATGTGAAGCAATCTGTTTAGTGTGTGTGCCATTCATAGCTAAATTATTGAAATATTTGAACCAAACAAGGTACAAATTTAACAACAGAGTTTGGAAAAACAATCCACCATAAAATAGGTCATGTTTTTAACGTCCATATGTTGTCACGTACTTACCCGTATCTCTGTCGCTTAGGTGAGAGGAAAAAACTACACCAGAACCAATTTCTGTTATTCATTCTGAAATCTTAATAGCTGCTGCTATTTATGGCTCCACTCTCATTGTTTCAGATTATTTCCATCTCCGTGAGCAGATAAATATTCATCTTGACTTTTAAAGTTTTAAAAAGGCGTCTGTTTACTGCACATTCAGGAAACTGTTTGAACACCCTGCTCCGTCTGGAAAGTGACAACAGTGAGGACTTTATTTGGTCACATGCAGTCATGGTGAATAAATGAATAAAAAAATAATTACACGAACACATTTTCAGAGGCCCGTGAAGAGATTGGTGGGGGAGGGGGGGATTGGTGGGGGAGGGAGACATTGGTGGGGGAGGGGGCGATTGGTGGGGGAGAGGGAGAATTGGTGAGCAAGGGGAGATTAGTCGGGAAGGGGGAGATTGGTGTGGGGAGAGGGAGATTGGTGGGGGAGAGGGAGAATTAGTGAGCGAGGGGGGATTGGTGAGCGAGGGGGGATTGGTGGGGGAGGGGGAGATTGGTGGGGAAGGGGGAGATTGGTGCGGGGAGAGGGAGAATTGGGTGGGGGGGTTGGTGGGAGAGGGGGGATTGGTGGGGGAGAGGGGGAATTGATAGGGGCGGATAACTGGGGGGGATTGGTGGGGGAGGGGGGATTGGTGGGAGGAGAAGGGGAATTGGTGGGGGAGGGGGGATTGATGTAGGAGGGGGGATAAGTGGGAGAGGGAGGATTGATGGGGGAGGGGGAATTGGTGGGGGAGGGGGGATTGGTGGGGGAGTGGGAGGTGGGGGAGGGTGGATTGGTGGGGGGAATTGGTAGGGGGGATTGGTGGGGGAGCGAGGGATTGGTGGGGGAGGGGGGATTAGTGGAGGAGGGGGATTGTTGGAGAAGGGGGGATTGGTGGGGGAGGGGGAATTGGTAGGGGAGGAAGGTAGGTGGGGGAAGGGGGATTGTTGGGGAATGGGGGATTGGTTGGAGGGGGGATTACATAGAACATAGAACATAGAAAGCCACAGCACAAACAGGCCCTTCGGCCCACAAGTTGCGCTGATCATATCCCTACCTCGAGGCCTATCTATAGCCCTCAATCCCATTAAATCCCATGTACTCATCCAGAAGTCTCTTAAAAGACCCCAACGAGTTTGCCTCCACCACCACCGACGTCAGCCGATTCCACTCACCCACCACCCTCTGAGTGAAAAACTTACCCCTGACATCTCCTCTGTACCTACCCCCCAGCACCTTAAACCTGTGTCCTCTCGTAGCAACCATTTCAGCCCTTGGAAATAGCCTCTGAGAGTCTACCCTATCCAGACCTCTCAACATCTTGTAAACCTCTATCAGGTCACCTCTCATCCTTCGTCTCTCCAGGGAGAAGAGACCAAGCTCCCTCAACCTATCCTCATAAGGCATGTCCCCCAATCCAGGCAACATCCTTGTAAATCTCCTCTACACCCTTTCAATGGCTTCAACATCTTTCCTGTAATGAGGTGACCAGAACTGCGCGCAGTACTCCAAGTGGGGTCTAACCAGGGTCCTATAAAGCTGCAGCATTATCTCCCGACTCCTAAACTCAATCCCTCGATTAATGAAGGCTAGTACGCCGTACGCCTTCTTGACCGCATCCTCCACCTGCGAGGCCGATTTAAGAGTCCTATGGACCCGGACCCCAAGGTCCTTCTGATCCTCTACACTGCTAAGAATGGTACCCTTCATATTATACTGCTGCTTCATCCCATTGGATCTGCCAAAATGGATCACTACACACTTATCCGGGTTGAAGTCCATCTGCCACTTCTCCGCCCACTCTTGCATTCTATCTATGTCTCGCTGCAACTTCTGACATCCCTCCAAACTATCCACAACACCACCTACCTTGGTGTCGTCAGCAAACTTACCAACCCATCCCTCCACTTCCTCATCCAGGTCATTTATGAAAATGACAAACAGCAAGGGTCCCAGAACAGATTCCTGGGGCACTCCACTGGTCACTGACCTCCATGCAGAGAAAGACCCCTCCACAGCCACTCTCTGCCTTCTGCAGGCAAGCCAGTTCTGGATCCACAAGGCAACAGCCCCTTGGATCCCATGCCCTCTCACTTTCTCAAGAAGTCTTGCATGGGGGACCTTATCGAACGCCTTGCTGAAGTCCATATAGACCACATCCACCGCTCTTCCTTCGTCAATGTGTTTGGTCACATTTTCAAAGAACTCAACCAGGCTCGTAAGGCACGACCTGCCCTTGACAAAGCCGTGCTGACTACTTTTGATCATACTAAACTTCTCTAGATGATCATAAATCCTGTCTCTCAGGATCCTCTCCATCAACTTACCAACCACTGAGGTTAGACTCACCGGTCGGTAATTTCCCGGGCTGTCCCTGTTCCCTTTCTTGAATATAGGGACCACATCTGCAATCCTCCAATCCTCCAGAACCTCTCCCATCTCCATCAACGATGCAAAGATCATCGCCAAAGGCTCCGCAATCTCCTCCCTCGCCTCCCACAGTAACCTGGGGTACATCCCATCCGGTCCCGGCGACTTACCAACCTTGATGCCATTCAATAGTTCCAACACATCCTCTTTCTTTATGTCCACATGCTCGATCCTTTCTGTCCACCGCAAACCAGCAGTACAACCACCCAGATCCCTTTCCACCGTGGATACCGAGGAAAAGTATTCATTAAGCACCTCCGCCATTTCTAACGGTTCCGCACAAACTTTTCCCCCTTCACCTTTTAAGGGTCCTATGCCTTCACATCTCATCCTTTTACTCTTGACATATTTGTAGAAAGCCTTGGGATTCTCCTTAATCTTACCCGCCAAGGTCTTCTCATGACCCCTTCTCGCTCTCCTAATTTCCTTCTTAAGCTCCTTCCTACATCCTCTAAATCCTTAACACCTCCTAGCTCTCTGAACCTTCTGTACGTCTCTCTTTTCTTATTCACCAGGTTCATCACAACCTTCGTGCACCACGGTTCCCGTACCCTACCAACACCCCCCTGTCTCATCGGAACGTTGTCATGCAGAGCTCCAGACAAACATTCCTTGAAAATCCTCCACTTTCCTTCGGTACTTTTCCCCAAGAATGCCTCCTTCCAATTTACCCGTCTAATTTCCTCCCTGATGACACTGTATTTCCCTTTACTCCAGAGAAACACTTTCCTAGCCTGCCTGATCCTATCTCTTTCCAATGCTATCGTGAAGGAGATAGAATTATGATCGCTATCGCCAAGATGCTCACCCACCGAGAGATCCTCCACCTGTCCAGGTTCATTAGCCAGCACCAGATCAAGTACAGCCTCTCCTCTAGTAGGCTTATCCACATACTGTGTCAGGAAACTCTCCTGGACACACCTAACAAACTCCTCTCCATCCAAACCGCTAGCCCTAGGGATATTCCAATCTATGTTTGGGAAATTAAAATCTCCCATCACGACAACTCTGTTATTCCTACATCTCTCCAGGATCTGTTTCCCCATCTGCTCCTCAACATCTCTGTTACTATTGGGCGGCCTATAGAAAACACCCAGCAAAGTTACCGACCCCTTCCTGTTCCTAACCTCCACCCACAGAGACTCCGTAGTCAATCCCTCCACGGCGTCCACCTTCTCTACAGCCGTGACACTATCCCTGATCAACAGTGCCACTCCCCCCCCTCTCTTGCCTCCCTCCCTGTCCTTCCTGGAACATCTAAAACCCGGCACCTGAAGCACCCAGTCCTGTCCCTGAGACATCCAAGTCTCCGTAATGGCCACCACATCACAATTCGAAGCAGCAATCCACGCTCTAAGCTCATCCACTTTATTCACTACACTCCTGGCATTAAAATAGACACATCTCAGACCTTCAGCCTGAGCACTTCCCTTCTCCATCACTCGTCTAACCTCCCTCTTACCCTGTTTACATTCCTTATCTATTTGCGAGCTAACCTCCTCGCTCTCAGTCCCCTCATTTCGATTCCCTCCCCCCAACCTTTCTAGTTTAAAGTCTCTCCAGTAGCCTTAGCCAACCTTCCCGCCAGGATATTGGTCCCCCTGGGATTCAAGTGCCACCCGTCTTTTTTAAACAGGTCACACCTGCCCCTAAAGAGGTCCCAATGATCCAAGTACCCAAATCCTTGTCCCTTGCTCCAGTCCCTCAGCCACGCATTCATTCTCCACCGATTCCTGTTCTCACTCTCCCGCGGCACAGGCAGCAATCCTGCCTGTGCCGCCGGAGTGTGGCGACTAGGGGATTTTCACAGTAACTTCATTGCAGTGTTAATGTAAGCCTACTTGTGACACTAATAACTTTGGTGGGGAGGGGGGGATTGGCAGGGAATGGGGGATTGGTAGGGGAGGGGAGATTGGTGGGGGTGGGGGGATTGGTGAGGGAGGGGGAATGGTGGGCGAGGGGAAATTGGTGGAGGAGGGCGGATTGGTGGGGTTGGGGGGATTAGTGAGGGAGGGGAAATTGGTAGGGGTGGGGGGGATTGGTGGGGGAGGGGGGTATTGGTGGGGAGGGGGGGATTGTGGGGAAGGGAGGATTGGTGGGGGAGGGGGGATTGGTGGGGAGGGGGGATTGGTGGGGGAGGGGGGGATTGTGGGGCGGGGTGATTAGTGGGGGGAGAGGGTATTTGAGGGGGAGAGGAGGTGGGTGGAGGGGATTGGTGGGGAAGAGGGATTAGTGGGGGGAGAGGGGGAATTGGTGGGGACAGGGGACGGTTTGGGTGCTGGATTGCTTTGAAAATGGCACTCCTGGCTGGCGTTTCAGTTTGCGACTCTTCCGGAAAGTGCTGCCATTTTGAAATGGGGTTTGGTGATGGGGGGGTCGGGGGTCACGGTGGGGGTCGGAGATTGTGGGGAGCCAGCAACCCACTTACCTCTAATTAATTGGCTCTTAAAGTTGTTCAATCCAAGAGGTGAGGTGAGAGTGACTGCCCTTGACATCAAGGCAGCATTTGGCCAAATGTAGCATCCAGGAACCCTCGCAAAACTGGAGTCAGTGGGAATTAGGGGAAAACTCTCCGTTGGTTGGAGTCATACCCAGCACAAAGGAAGATGGTTGTGGTGGTTGGTGGTCAATCATCTCAGTTTCAGGACTGCACTGCCGGAGTTCTTCACGGTATTATTGTCCTAGGCCCAACCATCTTCAGCTGCTTCATCAATGACCTTCCTTCCATCGTAACGCCAGAAGTGGGGATGTTCACTGATGATTACATAATGTTCAATACTTCTCGCAAATCCTCGGATACTGAAGCAATCCACGTCCAAATGTAGCAAGGTCCACACAATAACCAGGCTTGGCTGACAAGTGGCAAGTAACATTCGTGCCACACAAGTGAAAAGCAATGACCATCTCCGGCAAGAGATAATCCAACCATCACCCTTTAACATTCAATGGCATTACCATCGCTGAATCCCCCATTATCAACATACTGGGGGTTACCATTGACCAGAAACTGAACTGGACTCGCCATATAAATACTGTGCTAACAAGAACAGGTCAGAGGCTAGGAATCCTGCGGCGAATAACTCACCTCCTGATTCCCCAAAAGCAATCCACATTTTGACCAAGTTTTCAGCCACCACTTGTGAACAGTGGTGGCACGCTAGCACAGTGGTTAGCACTGCTGCCTCACAGCACCAGGGATCCGGGTTCAAGTCCTGGCTGTCTGTGCGGAGTTTGCACATTCTCCCCGTTTCTGCGTGGGTTTCCTCCGGGTGCTCCGGTTTCCTCCCACAGTCCAATGATGTGCGGGGTTAGGTGTGTTGGCCGTGATAAATTCTCCCTCAGTGTACCCGAACAGGCGCCGGAGTGTGGCGACTAGGGGATTTTCACAGTAACTTCATTGCAGTGTTAATGTAAGCCTACTTGTGACACTAATAACTTTTTGTTCAATGTAACTAAATGTATTGTATGATTTGCAGCGTAGAAACACATCGGGGAAGAACATACGCCTCGGACAAACAGTGAGATGTTGCAATCAACTTTTGTTAATGAAACGATGATGCAGTCACTACACCAATGGATCTTACACTTTCACCACTTCAAAGAAAGAAAGCCAAGGACAAATTCTTAACTGCATATTCAATGTCCAGATAAACCATTCAAATGTTATTACTTAAATATGTATGGGGGAGTCGATGGCCGAGTGGTATTATCGCTAGACTATTAATCCAGAAACTCAGCTAATGTTTTAGGACCTGGGTTCGAATCCCGCCACGGCAGATGGTGGCATTTGAATTCAATAAAACAAAATTTGTAATTAAGAATCCTCTGATGACCATGAAACCATTGTCGATTGTCGGGAAAACCCATCTGGTTCACTGATGTCCTTTAGGGAAGGAAATCTGCCGTCCTTACCTGGTCTGGCCTACAAGTGACTCCAGAGCCACAGTAATGTGGTTGATTCTCAACTGCCCTCAGGCAACTAGGGATGGGCAATAAATGCTGGCCCAGCCCATGTCCCACGAATGAATAAAAAAAAAGATAAATGTAGCCTGAATTTAAGCTTCATTTACAAGCTGGAGGTCAGCATCTGGAGTCTAATCACATTCTCACCAGTAGGATTTAAGTTGCTGCAGGTATAAATGATATTCTAACACCAGTCTGAGGGCCTAATTTTTCCCCCTATTGTCATTCTGCAACCTTTTTTTTATAATTAAGAAGCTACAAATTAATGCATTTTCTATTTTTCTGAAGCACTGCTATCTGGGGGTAACTATTATCTGGCCTTTTTTATTTCCTCAGTGGATTGCTCTCGGACTGGTGGACTGCAGGCTGACATCTCAGTCAAAAAATTGAATGCAAACTCTCCGGAAGCACCAGAGAAACTTTACCTGGGGATTTTGGTTCATAGTGTGGAGCCAGTGGTGTAGTGATATTGCCACTCGACTAGTAATTCAGAGACCCAGGATAATGCTCTGGGGACCCAGGTTCAAATCCCACCATGGCAGATGGTGAAATTTGAATTCAATAAAAATCTGTAATTAAACGTCTAATGATGACCATGAAACCATTGTCGATTATCATAAAAAACCCATCTGGTTCACTAATGGTTAAGAAGCCATATGGTATACTTGCCTTTATTAGCCAAGGCATTGAGTTTAAGAGCAGTGAGGTTATGCTGGAACTGTATAAAAGATTGGTTTGGCCACAGCTACACGATTGTGTGCAGTTCTATAATCCACATTATAGGAGGGATGTGATAGCACTGGAAAAGATGCAGAGGAGGTTTACTGGGATGTTGCCTGGCTGGAGAGCTTTAGTTATGAAGAGAGATTGGATAGACTGGGGTTGTTTTCCTTGGAGCAGAGGAGATTGAGGGGGAATATGATTATTGGGAAATATGATAAAATTATGAGGGGCATAGATAGAGTAGACAGGAAGAAACCTTTCCCCTTCGTGGAGGGATCAATGACCAGGGGCATAGGTTTAACAGTTAAAGTTTATTTATTAGTCACAAGTAGACTTACATTAACACCGCAATGAGGTTACTGTGAAAATCCCCTAGTCGCCACACTCCGGCGCCTGTTCGGGTACACTGAGGGAGAATTTAGCACGGCCAACGCACCTCACCTGCACACCTTTGGACTATGGGAGGAAACTAGAGCACCCGGAGGAAACCCATGCAGACACGGGGAGAATGTGCAAACTCCCACACAGACAGTGACCCAATCTGGGAATCGAACCTGGGTCCCTGCTGCTATGAGGTACCTTATTTAAGGTAAGGGGAAGGAGATTTAGAGGGGATGTGAGGAAAAGGTTTTTGCCCAGTGGGTGGTGGGAGTCTGGAACTCGCTGCTTGAAAGGGTGGTGGAGGCAGAGATCCTCATAACATTTAAGAAGTATTTAGATGCGCACTTGTGATGCCAAGGCATAGAAGGCTATGAGCCAAGCGCTGGAAAATGGGGTTAGAATAGTAAGGTGGTTGTTTTTGACTGGCACAGACATGACGGGCCGAAGGGCCTTTTCTGTGCCGTAGACCTCTATGGGTCTAACAAGCAAAGTCATATGTCAGGAATGCTGGAGAAGGAAAGTTTATCCCTGTCTTTCTCCGGCAACCGGCACGATTCATTAATATAAGAAGAAAACAGCAACAGATGGATTTCAGAATCTAGGTAGAGTCCAATATCCTTCACTCTGCCACCACTGGAATAGAATCATGTTTTAACCAGGGTACTAATGAAATTACAGGGGCACGTGACTTGCAAAGATGTGACTTCTGAACCGGCGATTATATTAGCGTCAGTGAAAAATGAGTTTCTTATCGTGTCACACCTGGAATAGTCATCCTTTCATTGCACTTAAATAGCTACTAACACGCTACTTAATCATGGAGAGTGTCAAAGGCTTGAGTAATCCGGCTGTGCAGAAAAAAAATCAGAAGGAAGCAGAGAAAAATCATTCTATTGACAGGCTCCTTTTGCTTCTTTTTATAAATCATTTACAGGAGGTGGCCATCGCTGGCTAGAACAGCATTTGTTGCCCATCCCTAGTTGCCCTTGAGAATCATAGATTCCTACAGTGCAGAAAGAGGCCATTCGGCCCATCAAGCCTGCACCAACAACGATCCCACCCAGGCCTTATCCCAGTCATTCCATACTAGTCCCCCCGATACTAAGGGAGAATTTATCATGGCCGGTGCATCTAACCTGCATGTCTTTGGAATGTGGGAGGAAACCGGAGCACCCGGAGGAAACCTACACAGACACGGGGAGAAGGTGCAAACTCCATACAGTGTCCCAAGCCGGGAATCGAACCCAAGGCCGGAATTGAACCAGGTCCCTGGTGCTGTGAGGCAACAGTGCTAACCACTGTAGCACTATGCTACCCACAGAGAAGGTGGTGGTGAGGCGTGTTCTTGAACCACTGCAGTCCCTGAGGTGTAGGTACACCCACAGTGCTGTTAGGAAGGGAGTTCCAGGATTTTAACCCAGCGACAGTGAAGGAATGGCTGATATATTTCCAAGTCAGGAGAACCTCCAGGTTGTAGTGTTCCCAAGAATAGAGTTGGATCTTCCCTCTGGGGGGGAGGGGGAAGGGCAGGACTGTTCCAAGTTCTGAACCCGCCCTTGGAGGGGGAAACAGTGACTCCTCTTGGATTTTCATGAGGCCAGCTCATTAATGGCCTGGAGACAGGTTTTCCAGCCAATGAAGAGTGGTAGGTGAGCTCTTGGGAGTTGGAGGGCCAATCAGAGGCCTTCCAGCTTGAAGGCTCAATAAGAAGTCTCACAACACCAGGTTAAAGTACAACAGTTTATCTGGTAGCACGAGCTTTCAGAGCACTGCTCCTTCATCCTTCCAACTTGAAGGGAACAGCAGCCATTAAGAGAGAGTAGAAAAAGATCATAGAAATCATAGAAACCCTACAGTGCAGAAGGACGCCATTCGGCCCATCGAGTCTGCACCGACCACAATCCCACCCAGGCCCTACCCCCACATATTTTACCCACTAATCCCTCTAACCTACACATCCCAGGACTCTAAGGGGCAATTTTTTAACCTGGCCAATCAACCTAACCCGCACATCTTTGGACTGTGGGAGGAAACCGGAGCACCCGGAGGAAACCCACGCAGACACGAGGAGAATGTGCAAACTCCACACAGACAGTGACCCGAGCCGGGAATCAAACCCAGGACCCTGGAGCTGTGAAGCAGCAGTGCTAACCACTGTGCTACCGTGCCGCCCGTTTGAGAGGTAGGAACAGGACGATTGGCCCATGGAGCTCGCTCCATCACTTAATATGATCTTGGATTCAACTCCACTTTCTTGCCCACTCCCCGTATCCCTTAATTCCCTTGGAGCCTGAAAATCTGCCTATCACAGCCTCACATGTTTTCAACTGTGGAGCTTCCACAATCCTCTGTGGTAGAGAATTCCTAAGATTCACAACTCTTTGAATGAAATAATTCTCCTCATCTCAGTCACAAATGATCATTCCCTTATCCTCAGACTTTGCCCCTATGTCCCAGATGCCCCAGCTAGCAGAAACAGTCTCACAGTGTCCACCCTATGAAGCCTCTTCAGAATCTTCAATGTTTTAATGAGATCCCCTCTCATTCTTCTAAACTCCAGAGAATATAGGCCCAACTGAATCAACCTCTCACCCAAGGACATGCCCCTCATCCCAGGGACCAATCTGGTGAACCTTTGGTGTACCACCTCCAATGCAAGCACATCCTTTCTTTAAATATGGAGACCAGAACTGCACACACTGAGCTGGGCTTTGTGGGGCTGACAAGGGTCGCATCCACCGGTTGAAGAACCAGAGGGGAACCGCCATCAGTTCCATGGAGGAGATGGAATCAATTCATCTTCAGGCACTTAAGTGGGCACCATTGGGCATCTCACATGATTGAGGTCCCCCATGGTGGAGGTCCTGCATGCTGGCCAATCAGATGCTTGCAGCAAATCGTCACTGCCTGCACCGATGGGGGTGGCGGCTGTGCTGCATTCATCAGAGGCCCAGGAATGTTCTGGAATCCACACCAAAGCTGAGAGAGGGTGGGTTGGGAGTCATGATGGGCGTGGGTATGGGGGATGGGGGAGGTGTGGGTGTAGAGTGGTCAGAGGCAAGGGCAGTGGATTGACTTTCAGTGAACCACCTTCTTGAATCATGGTCCTTTGATCCCCCAGAATGATAATGATAATATCACCTGGCTGAGTGCAGCTCCAACAACACTCCAGAAGCTTGACACAGTCTACGACAAAACACTCTGTTTCATCGGCACCCTATCCATCACTCCCTCATTTATTCACTCCCTCCACCACTAATGCACCATGGCAGCCGTGTGTACCATCTACAAGAAACACTGCAGTGACAGCGCCTTTTAAAAAATTTGATCATGGGATGTGGGTGTTGCTGGCTGGCCAGCATTTATTGCCCATCCCTAGTTGCCCTTGAAGGGCAGTTGAGAGTGAACCACTTTGCTGTGGCTCTGGAGTCACATGTAGGCCAGACCAGGTAAGAGTGGCAGATTTCCACCCCTAAAGGTCATTAGTGAACCAGATGGGTTTTTCCAACAATCGACAATGGTTTCATGGTCATCAGTAGATTCTTAATTCCAGATACTTTTATTGAATTCAAATTCCACCATCTGCCGTGGTGGGATTCAAACCAGGGTCCCCAGAACATTAGCTGAGTTTCTGGATTAATAGTCTAGCGATAATAGCGAGAAATGGCAGATGGAGTTTAATCCGGACAAATGTGAGGTAATGCATTTTGGAAGGTCTAATACAGATAGGAAATATACAGTAAATGGCAGAACCATTTAGAGTATTGATAGGCAGAGGGATCTGGGTGTACAGGTACACAGGTCACTGAAAGTGGCATTGCAGGTGGAGAAGGTAGTCAAGAAGGCATACGGCAAGCTTGACTTCATCGGCCAGGGCATTGAGTTTAAAAATTGGCAAGTCATGTTGCAGCTTTATAGAACCTTAGTTAGGCCGCACTACCAGAAGGATGTGGAGGCTTTGGAGAGGGTACAGAAAAGATTTACCAGGATGTTGTCTGGTATGGAGGGCATTAACTATGAGGAGAAGTTGGAGAAACATGGTTTGTTCTCACTGGAACGACGGAGGTTGGGGGGCGACCTGATAGAAGTCTATAAGATTATGAGCAGCATGGACAGAGCGGATAGTCAGAAGCTTTTTCCCAGGGTGGAAGGGTCGATTACTCTGGGGGCCTAGGTTTAATGTGCGAGGGGCAAGATTTAAAGGAGACGTATGAGGCAAGTTTTTTACAGTAAGAGTTTTAACAACACCAGGTTAAAGTCCAACAGGTTTATTTGGTAGCAAATGCCATTAGCTTTCGGAGCGCTGCTCCTTCGTCAGATGGAATGGATATCCCTGTCTGTGTGGAGTTTGCACATTCTCAATGCCCCGGTTTCCTCCCACAGTCCAAAGATGTGCGGATTATGTTGATTAGACATGCTAAATTAACCCTTAGTGTCCCAGGGCAATTTAGTATGGCCAATCCACCTATTGCAAACTCCACACTGACGATGACCCAAGCCAGGGATTGAACCCAGGTTCATGGCGCTGTGAGGCAGCAGTGCTAACCACTGTGCTGCCTCAATGGCATTACCATTGCTGAAACCACTATTACCATTCTGGGGGTCACCATTGACTAAATACTGAATTGAACCAGCTACCAGATCAGAGGATGGAAATTCTGCAGTAAGGAACTCACCTCCAGGACAAAGTAGCCCACTAGTTTGGCACCCCATCCACCACCTTAAACATTCACTCCCTTCGTCACTGGCGTATCATGGCAGCAGTGTGTACCATCTGCAAGATGCGCGATCGCAAATCACCACGGCTCCTTTGACAGCACTTTCCAAACCAGATGTTCTACCTGAAAGGACAGACGGCAGATACCTGGGAACACCACCAGCTGCAAGATCCCCTCCAAGTCACTCACCACCCTGACTTGGAAATGTACCACCGTTCGCTCACTGTCGGTGGGTCAAAATCCTGGAACTCCCTCCCTAACAGCACTGTGGGTGCACCTACACCACATGGACTGCAGCGGTTCAAGAAGGCAGCTCACCACCACCTTCTCAAGGGCAATAAACGCTGGTGTATCCAGCAACACCCACATTCCAGGAATGGATAAGACATGTGTAAATACCTATAAATAACCTGAAAAGCTTTTGAATTGAAATTTTTGAATTTATTTATTAGTGTCACAAATAGACTTACATTAATATTGCAATGAAGTTACTGTGAAAATCCCTTAGTCGCCAGTCACCGGCTCCTGTTTGGTTACACTGAGGAAGAATTTAGCATGGCCAATGCACCTAACCAGCACGTCTTTCGGACTGTGGGAGGAAACCCACGCAGACACGGGGAGAATGTGCAGATTCCCCACAGACAGTGACCCAAGCCGGTGAATCAAACCCAGGTCCCTGGCGCTGTGAGGCAGCAGTGCTAACCCACTGTGCCACCGTGCCGCCCACTAGCTGGTAAGAACCTGCAACTAAAATGTTAACTTGTCGTTTCTCTCTTTTTTTCATTTGCTCATTAACCTGCTTTTAGGCAGATCACTGCTTTTATATTTGACTGGATAATTTCGCTCTCCCCGGCCTCTAATGAATCTCTCCTGTTAAGACCGTGATTTTATCCTCACAGATGTACGACAATGACCGACCTATTCCATGAGGCAAGTGGAGAGGTATTTTTTCAGCTGCTCGCTAGCCATATGGAAAAGGAGATGCTGGAGTCCCTTCCATCAGTAATAACTCCACTACGGTACTAGAGACAGCAGAGGCTGGAAGAATGGTTGCCATTAGGAGCATTCGTTAATGCAAACCCTGTTCCTAAACTTATTACCTGAGCCAAAGTTCACAATTGGCAGCTGAACAAGTGGCTTCAACCGTGCCTTTTGCAGCTGGGTTATAATTGCAGCAATCCCACCTCCCTATGAAGTTGCACGGACCTGCCAGTGATCTGAACTATGGAGTAGAAGTTAATCCCCATTTGATGTGCTCTCAATGCACCGCAGTGTTATTTTCACCTCCCCAAGCGTACAGCAGCTTGTCTGCCTGCTAGCTGGCAGGTTTGAGGCCTAAAGTTGATGGGCCAAGGGGTGGATTTTTTTCCCTAATCCCTTTCTCTCTCCCTGCTATTGCTAGTGTAACTAATTTCAGATTACTGTTTGCAGTCTTCCGTGAGGACACTCTTTGGAGCAGAGCAGGTCAACTCTTTCCCAGGGTAATCAGCTGTGGCGAATTCAAGACCCCCCACCACTCCCTGCCCCTCCCCCATCGCCCCTTGGAAAATAAGGCCCCGGTGCACTCAGCACACAACGGATTCTCCCTCTGCTGGTCAGCAAGTGTTACTCAGAGGCCGTGACCCTGGGAATTGTTCATGAGGAGGGCCTCTAGTCCTGAGACTATTAACCCAGCCCACCGCACAGATAATTACATTGTGGGGACATACATCACCACACATAATGCTTAAGTGACTTTTAATGTTGCTAGTCATGTCCAAAGCATCTCTTTCGGGTCTTTGTGAGCACAACAAAAGAGTGATTATCATATCGGCACTTGTCAGCACAACAATCAATTCGGGAAATGAAACATTGAGAATGTTCATCTTGGTAATGTAGCCGGGAAAGTGCTGGAGTACTGTGTACAGTTTTGGTCTCCTTACTTGAGAAAGGATATGCTGGCACTGGAGGGGGTGCAGAGAAGATTCGCTAGGTTGATTCCGGAGTTGAGAGGGTTGGCTTATGAGGAGAGACTGAGTAGACTGAGGTTATACTCATTGGAATTTAGAAGAATGAGGGGGGAACTTATAGAAACATAAGATTATGAAGGGAATAGACAAGATAGAAGCAGGGAGGTTGTTTCCTCTGGTGAAATCAGAACTAGGTGCTATAGCCTCAAAACAAGGGAGAGCAGATTTAGGACTGGGTTGAGGAGGAACTTCTTCACCCAAAGGGTTGTGAATCTGTGGAATTCCTTGCCCAGTGAAGCAGTTGAGGCTACCTCATTGAATGTTTTTAAGGCAAGGATAGATACATTTTTGAACAGTAAAGGAATTAAGGGTTATGGTGAGCGGGCGGGTAAGTGGAGCTGAGTCCACGAACAGGTCAACCATGAGCTTATTGAATGGCGGAGCTGTCTCGAGGAGCCAAATGGCCTACTCCTGCTCCTAGTTGTTATGCTCTGATGAAAGAAAATGTATACTGAGAAACATGGGCGGTATTGAGCATTCAATACACAATTTCACTAGTTTAAGGTTTCTGAGACATTAAATTCCCTGCTTAACAATTGTGGGGATCTGAAGTATTTTCAATGTTATTCCTCTCGACACCCCTGAAAAGCATTTTGTATTTTTTTTGGCCTTTTTAAAAATTTGATTATTTTTTCCACCTCTGAGCTGTTCTTTCCTTTTTGACCTTATCTCCCTCTTGTTACCTTTCCTTCTTTCCATTCAGCCCATCATCATCCTCACACCAGCATCCGTCACGGTCGCTTCATCTCTCTACACCCTAGCTATGACTGTAACACTACATTCTGCACTCTCTCCTTTCCTTCTCTATGAACGGTGTGCCTTGTCTGTGTAGCGCACACGAAATAATACTTTTCACTGTATGTTAATACATGTGACAATAATAAATCAAATCAAATCAAATCAAACCACATGCAACCTTTCCCCAGCCTGCTCGGAGATGAAATAGGCCACCCACAGTTGCAGTGCCCAATGCTGCTCCAGAGGCTGGCTGACCAGAGCTATGCTACCAAAACAGGGCCACACAATCGAGTGCTTGCTTTCTCCAAGGTAACAGCGTCAGTCCGTGCAGCTGACAATACACAATGCAGAGCGACTGGTGGCTTCAAGCGGCAACACAGCTCTGGGATCTGAGCCCATTATACCATATGGACGGCAAGCAACCCAACTGCCACACCACTGGGTCAATGCTGTTTTCATTATCTTCTTACTAGGTGCCATCCTCTGTTAATGAGCCAGCAGTTCTGCTGCTGCATTGGTGAGAGATGAAGATTTGGCAAATATGAATTTGTCTGCAAATCCTTGAGTGTCTCTCCATAATATTTATTCCGGAATATTTTCACTGGCCCCTCTCTGTAATGCCCGATGATGGCTGGTATAATATTCGCTCCAAAGGCATGAGATAAAAACTCTCCCCCATTGGCTGTACGGTGGCACAGTGGTTGGCACTGCTGCCTCACAGCACCAGGGACCCGGCTTCGATTCCAGCCTTGGGTCACCGTCTGTGCAGAGTCTGCACATTCTCCCTGTGTCTGCGTGGGTTTCCTCCGGGTGCTCCGGTTTCCTTCCACAGTCTGAAAGAAGTGCTAGTTATGTTGATTGGCCATGCTAAATTGAACTTAGGACGGAAGTTTACCGTCATGTTTGCCTGAGGTTCGTACGACTCCGCCCGAGGCTCCCCGAGACTCGCTCGCCCCCGGAATCAGGGCAGGCGTGCCAGTAAAATTCCGGTCTTACCATCAGGGAGATAAGCAGGATAAATACGTGGGGTTATGGGTATAGGGCTTGGGTGAGATTGTTGTCGGTGCAGGCTCGATGGGCCGAAATGTCTCCTTCTTCACAGCAGGGATTCTATGATTCTATAATCTTAAGCACTTCATGTTGAAAGTTTAGGTTCACTAGAAAGAGAACTGACTCCAGTTTTAAAAATGTATATTTACCTGTTCTTTTCTTTTCTCCTTCCCTTCTCATTTACTTCCCCCCTTACACAAGGCCGGCAATTTGTACCGGAATGCCATTCTCCAGGTTCTAGCAGCCTTCTGGCACCTCAGTGCAAAGACCACTGTAAGAGCCTGGGCTTTGGATGTCAACAGACTATTACCTGTACGGAGGTGGGCGGTGACTTCACTGCTGTACACCTGGTTCTACCCCCACCCACCGAGTTCCTGTGCTATCGGGATGGAAAGATAGAAAATGTTGTTGACAGGTCAGGGTCCAATAATAAAGATTTTAGAGTCCATGGTTCTGGGAGTAGTGTATTGGCATGGATAGAGAATTAGATACTGGGCAGGAAACAGCGAGTGGGGAGAAGGTGTTCTTTTTCAGGTTGGCGACCTGTAACCAGTGGAGTTCCACAGGAATCAATGCTCGGACCGCAGCTGTTTATATATTAATGACTTGGAGGAAGGAAGCGAATGTACTGTAGCCAAATTTGCAGACGACACAAAAATAGGTATAAAGGGAAGTTGTGAGAGGAATACAAACAGTTTACAAAGAGATATTGAGAGGGTAAGCAAGTGGGCAAAAAGTTGGCAATTGGAGTATAATGTGGGAAAATGTGAAGTTATTTATTTTGGAAGGGAGAACAAAATAACAGAGTATTAGTTAAATAGAGAAAAACTGCAGAAAGCTGCAACACAAAAGGACTTGGGAGTACTTGTGCATGCTGACCTTCCCAGGAAGTAATGGAGAAAGCCGAGACATATTGCATGGCAATTTGAAGCTACTTTCTGTCAGCAAGCCAACAAGTAAAAAGGTGCAGGCTAGATGCTCAGCACACATCATTGATTACAGCAACAAGCCCTCCTTTAGTTGTCATCCCCAAATTCAAGCAAGTATAACAGGGATATCCTGACTGATTTTGTCAGAAAAGGCTGCAGACTTTTACTTGTGTACAGGCCTTTAAGAGCTACGATAGGAGTTGGACAGGAAGCATTTGGAGCTCGGTCCTCTTGAAGGAGTATTGCACAATTGTCTTCACATTTCCCATTAAGCGTCACACTTCCCTGTTTTCTTCAAAACTACAAGAAATGCACGATTTCTCACTATCACTTCAAGCATCCTGACAAGATCACAGAAACACGAGGATTTCATTCATCAGAGTGCGATTTGCTTAATGGTCATGCAAAACCGATTGCTAATTATAAGAAGAAGCTACAATAATTATTTAATGCGGCTCTGGAACAGCTCACAAGCTAGGCGGCTGTATAAATGTCATGATGTGGAGATGCCGGCGTTGGACTGGGGTGGGCACAGTAAGAAGCCTCTCAACACCAGGTTAAAGTCCAACAGGTTTATTTGGAATCGCTTCTTCATCAGGTGAGTGAATCATACCACTCACCTGATGAAGGGTCAGCGCTCCAAAAGCTCGTGATTCCAAATAAATCCACTGGACTTTAACCTGGTGTTGTGAGGCTTCTTACTGTGCATGGATGTCAACATTTTCATTAATCCAACTTTGGAAGACCTATTATAAAGATGAGAAATCCCTGATTTACTGACCATTTCCTGATAGAATATTGGCAGGAAGAGGGGTAAGCCGCTTGGTCTGTGGCAAGAAGGTAACAGCAGTAGACCATAGGGCTCCTCAAACCTGCTCTGCCACCTGACTTACCGCCATTCCCCTTGTTCCCCGCACTGCTGGAAAATCTATTACTTTCACTCTTGACTGAGCATCCATAGTCTCTGCGGAAGTGAATACAAAAGATCTGCAGCCCTCAGAATGAAGAAATTTCTCATCTCAGTCCTGAATGGCCAATCTCTTAAACGGCGGCATGGTGGCATAATGGTTAGCACTGCTGCCTCACAGCACCAGGGACCCAGGTTCAATTCTGGCCTCGGGTCACTGTCTGTGTGGAGTTTGCACGTTCTGCATGGGTTTCCTCCGGGTGCTCCGGTTTCCTCCCACAGTCCAAAGATGTGCAGGTTAGGTTGATTGACCATGCTAAATTGACCCTAGTATCAGGGGGATTAGCAGGGTAAATGAGGATTACGGGAATATGGCCTGGGTGGGATTGTGGTCGGTACAGACTTGATGGGCCGAATGGCCTCCTTTTGTACTGTAGGATTCTATGAGACCACTAGATCGAGACTCTCCAGCCAAGGGAAACAGGCAATCAGCATCTATCCTGTCAAGCTCTCAAGGATTTTGTCCATCTCAATGAGATCACCTCTCATTCCCCTGAACGCAATTTCTCCTACTATCTCAGGAATCAATCCAGTTATGTCCCTTCTAAAGCAAGTATATTCTTCCTTAAATACAGAGACCAAAACTGCACACAGTACTTCAGATGCAATCCTTTTTCAAAAGGTAAAGTTTATTTATTAGTGTCACAAATAGGCTTACATTAACACTGCATTGAAGTTACTGTGAAAATCCCCTAGTCACCACGCTCCGGCCCCTGTTCGGGTACACTGAGGGTTAATTTAGCATGACCAATGCACCTAACCGGCGCGCCTTTCGCACTGTGGGAGGAAACAGGAGCACCCGGAGGAAACCCATGCAGATACGGGGGGAACTGCAGATTCCACACAGACAGTGACCCAAGTGGGAATCGTACACAGGGCCCTGGTGCTGTGAGGCAGCGGTGTCTCTCTGCCTCACTTTGCTCCTTAAACCTACCTCTCAAGCTGCACTTTTGAGCATCTGATGTACAATCTCCTCTTGTGGCTTGGTGGCATACTCTGTTTCATAAAGGTAAAGTCGCCATAGACCCAGATAACTATCGGCTGCTCTCCCATTTGAGGGGGAGAGCTGACTGGCGATGACTTAACTTGAGGATCACCACACCCCAGACGAGAGACAAGGTTGAAAAGGTGGGGCTTTCAGCCAAGACAGGAATTGAACCCGCGCTGTTGGCGTCGCTTTGCATCACAAACCAGCCATCCAGCCCACTAAGATAAACTGACCCCACTCTTTTTCATAATGCTCCAATGAATTACCTTGGGAGGTTTCATTACATTTAAATACAACCAAAAGAGAGAATGCTGGAAAATCATAGCAGATTTGGCAGCATCTGTAAGGAGAGAAAAGAGCTGGCGTTTCGCGTCCTGATCAAATATGTATGTCACTATATAAATACAAGTTGTTGTTGATTGAATTTAAAGTTACCCAGCACATTGCATATATCTAGAACATGTTAATACTTTTTTTATTCATTCATGGGACATGGGTGCCATTGGCTGGCCAGCATTCATTGCCCATCCCTAGTTGCCCCTTGAGAAGGTGGCGGTGAGCTGCCTTCTTGAATCGCTGCAGTCCATGTTCTGTGGGTTGACCCATAATGCCGTTGGGGAGGGAATTCCAGGATTTGACCCAGCGACTGCGAAGGAACGGTGATATATTTCCAAGTCAGGATGATGAGTGGCTTGGAGAGCATTCCATAACATTGGCCCCTGTGGTACAAGATGCAAGAAAGATGGATAAAGAGAGACAAAAGAGAGAAAAAAAGAGATGGAAAGGTACAACAGAGGTGTTTATAGGGGTTTAAAATTCTGCAGATTGTAAACCCATGAGACATTTTTAATTCATTTGTGGCACATGGGTGTCGCTGGCTGGCCAGCATTTATTGCCCATCCATAGAACCATAGAACCATAGAAAATTACAGCTCAGAAACAGGCCTTTTGGCCCTTCTTGTCTGTGCCAAACTATTTTTTGCCTAGTCCCACTGACCTGCACTTGGACCATATCCCTCCACACCCCTCTCATCCATGAACCCGTCCAAGTTTTTCTTAAATGTTAAAAGTTTACCACTTTATCCGGCAGCTCATTCCACACTCCCACCACTCTCTGCGTGAAGAAGCCCCCCCTAATATTCCCTTTAAACGTTTCTCCTTTCACCCTTAACCCATGCCCTCTGGTTTTTTTCTCCCCTAGCCTCAGCGGAAAAAGCCTGCTTGCATTCACTCTATCTATACCCATCAAAATCTTATACACCTCTATCAAATCTCCCCTCAATCTTCTACGCTCCAGGGAATAAAGTCCCAACCTATTCAATCTCTCTCTGTAACTCAGCTTCTCAAGTCCCGGCAACATCCTTGTGAACCTTCTCTGCACTCTTTCAATCTTATTTACGTCCTTCCTGTAACTAGGTGACCAAAACTGTACACAATACTCCAAATTCGGCCTCACCAATGCCTTATATAACCTTACCATAACACTCCAACTTTTATACTCGATACTCCGATTTATAAAGGCCAATGTACCAAAGGCACTCTTTACGACCCTATCCACCTGTGACGTCACTTTTAGGGAATTCTGTACCTGTATTCCCAGATCCCTCTGTTCAACTGCACTCTTCAAAGTCCTACCATTTACCCTGTACGTTCTACTTTGGTTTGTCCTTCCAAAGTGCAATATCTCACACTTGTCTGTGCTAAATTCCATTTGCCATTTTTCAGCCCATTTTTCTAGTTGGTCCAAATCCCTCTGCAAGCTTTGAAAACCTTCCTCACTGTCCACTACACCTCCAATCTTTGTATCATCAGCAAACTTGCTGATCCAATTTACCACATTATCATCCAGATCATTGATATAGATGACAAACAACAATGGACCCAACACCGATCCCTGCGGCACACCACTAGTCACAGGCCTCCACTCAGAGAAGCAATCCTCCACAACCACTCTCTGGCTTCTTCCATTGAGCCAGTGTCTAATCCAATTTACTACTTCCCATGTATACGTAGCGACTGAACCTTCCTAACTAACCTCCCATGAGGGACCTTGTCAAAGGCCTTGCTGAAATCCAGGTAGACAACATCCACCGCCTTCCCTTCATCCACTTTCCTGGTAACCTCCTCAAAAAACTCTAATAGATTGGTCAAACATGACCTACCACACACAAAGCCATGTTGACTCTCCCTAATAAGTCCCTGTCTATCCAAATATTTGTAGATCCTATCCCTTATCACACCTTCCAATAACTTGCCCACCACCGACGTCAAACTTACTGGCCTATAATTTCCCGGATTGCTTTTGGAACCTTTTTTAAACAACGCAACAACATGAGCCACCCTCCAATCATCCGGCACCTCCCCCGTGAATACTGACATTTTAAATATGTCTGCCAGGGCCCCTGCAAGTTCATCACTAGCTTCCCTCAAGGTCCGTGGGAATACCCTGTCTGGTCCTGGGGATTTATCCACTCTGATTTGCCTCAAGACAGCGAGCACCTCCTCCCCTTTAATCTGTAAAGGTTCCATGACCTCCCTACCAGTTTGCCCTATTTCCGTAGACTCCATGCCCGTTTCCTCAGTAAATACGGATGCAAAAAAACCATTTAGTATCTCCCCCATCTCTTTTGGTTCCATACACAGTCTACCACTCTGGTCTTCAAGAGGACCAATTTTATCCCTCACTATCCTTTTGCTCCTAACATACCTATAGAAGCTCTTTGGATTTTCCTTCACTCTGTCTGCCAAAGCAACCTCATGTCTTCCCTAGTTGCCCTTGAGACTTTGTAGTGATTGATACAACTGAGTAGCTTGCTAGGTCATTTTGGAGAACAGTTGAGAGTCAACCACATTGCTGTGGCTCTGGAATCACATGTAAGTCAGACCAGGTAAGGGCGGCAGATTTCCTTCCCTAAAGGACATTAGTGAATCAGATGGGTTTTTCCGACAATGGTTTCATGGCCATCGGTAGAATCTTAATTCCAGATATTTTTTATTGAATTCAAATTTCACCATCTGCTGTGGTGGAATTTGAACCCAGCTCCCCAGAACATACTGGATTAACAGTATAGCGATAATACCACTATCACCTCCTCCGAGAAAACTGAATGTGACAAAAAATTGTTCCAGTGTTTTGAGTGAGAATAAGTTTTTAAAAATAAACTGACAATGGTAAAGATATGCAACCAAGTCAATACAGTGGGTGCAGGGCTTTGAGCTCTTGGGGCTTTAAAGAGAGAGGAAATTTGATCAAATCTGTGCAAATGTAGGTCACTATTTTTTATAAATTGAAAGGAAACTTTAATTGGCTACCGTCCCCTGAACAATACAGCGTGCAGATATCTGCTGAAAGGAAGAACCCTCTGGGTCTCTGAAGGGATTCTGCAGTCAAATCCAATGGCTTTGGAAATCTATATTTTTTTCATTGTCTTTTATGGATTATTTATTAATTTTCTATTTTTAAATTGATGTGCTTTTTCTTAAAGCCACTTGGTTGCTTATTTTCTGGTTTCCTTTATGTGGGTTATATTTTTAGATGAAGTATAATCCCTGAGTCAATAGGCACAGTTGCTCTGGTTTTCAGGTCTTTGATTCTGATAAAAGAGGGCATAATTTTGAAATGAAACACTGAGAAAAACTGCAGCTGGTGTCTTTATCTAAGTTGTATTGTTACTGTGTAAATATGTTGCTCTGTACAGTCTGAAGGTGCAGGAAGTTTGATTAGTGATAATGGAGGACTTTTAATACCCAAATATAGCCTGGGAATAGTAATAGTTTAAATGGCAGAAAGAGACAAGAGTTTCTAGAGTGTGTTTAGGAGAATTTTCAACATCAAAATGCTTCCAATCCAATGAGGAAAGAGAGAGCGTCTGATCTAGTTCTCTCAAATGAGGTGGGCTGGGTGAATTAAGTATCAGTCGGAGAACACTTAAGGGGCAGGGACCATAGCACCACATATAAGGTTTAGCAATGAAACAAGGTCAAGGAGCAATCCAGAGTAAGAATGAATCATTTTGGGGAGGGCCACTTTGATGAAATGAGAAAAGATCTGGCCTGGGTAAACAGTCAAAATTGAAACTGAACCAAGGGTTACCATCACTGATGAAAATGCGACCAAGGGAATCCACATGAGAGCGAAAGGTAGGAGCCTGAGCTCGCCGGGGAAGCCGGCTGCTGCAGCTCTTGGGTGCAACGAGGTTGTAAGATCGTTCCCTCTGTCTCCATTTCTGGTGATAGACTGACCACCAATATTCATACAAGCCCACCGACTCCCACAGCTACCTTGTCTACAGCTGCTCGCACCCTGGTTCCTGCAAGGACTCCATTCCATTCTCCCAGTTGCTCTGCCTCCATCGCATCAGTTTTGATGATGCCATTTTCAAAAATGGTGCTTCTGACATGTCCACCATTTTTCTGAACTGAGGGTTCCCCGCCCCTGTGGTTAACAGGGCACTTAACCAGGTTTGAGCCATTTTCCACACCTCTTCCCTCACCCCCTCCTCTCCCTCCCAGAACCAAGATAGGGTGACCCTTGTCCGCACTTTTCACCCCACCAGCCTCCACATTCAAAGGATCATCCTCCGCCATTTCCGTCAACTCCAGCGTGATGCCACCACCAAACATATCTTCCCCTCACTCCCCCTGGCAGCATTACACTGGGATCACTCCTTCCATGACACCCTGGTTCGCTCCTTCTTTACCTGCAACTCCCCATCCCCCACCCACGGCACCTTCCCATGCAATCACAGAAGGTACAACACCTGCCCCTTTGCCTCCTCACCGTTCATATCCCCAAACATTCCTTTCATGAAGAAACATTTATTTGCAGCTCCTTCAGTTTGGTCCAACGTATTCACTGATCACAAAATGGCCTCCTCGATACTGGGGAGACTAAACACAGACTGAGTGACTGTTTTGAAGAACACCTTTGCTCAACACACTTAAAACCACTTGGTTGCACGACCCCAACCTTCTTGTCACATACCATTTCAAATGAGAATCTTGCTCTCATGCCCACATGCCTGTCCTTGGCCTGCTGCCATGCTTCAGTGAAGCCCAATGCCAACTGGAGGTGTGTGTGTGTGTGTGTCTCTGTGTGTATATGTGTGTGTGTGTGCCTCTGTGTGTGTGTGTACGTGTGTGTGTGTCTCTCTGTGTGTATATGTGTGTGTGTGTGTGACTTGAAGTGCAGGGGAGGAAGATGAGCAATCCTGGTCTTTTACACTCAAGGAGTGGTCCAAGAGTAGGAGCAGGAAACCAGAGTACATAAATCCTGAGGTATTAATTAAGTAAGCAAGTAGGAACATTGTTGGTGAGTTTTAAGGTTTCTTTTTTTCTCTCTAAACTCAGGCAGTAGTTTAAACTAGGACTAGGAAAGTCTAAATATTGGGTTAAATTAAGAGCTTAGCTCGTTACACTACTTGCTATAACCACAATTAATTGCTGAATAAAGACCCACCCTAACAGCACTGTGGGTGTACCTACACCACATGGACTGCAGTGGTTCAAGAAGGCAGTTCACCCTTACCTTCTCAAGGGCAAATTGGGGTGGGCAATAAATGCTTTCCTTGTTATTGACGCTTATATCCTTGATGCGCGTTATCACACACGAGGCTTGAGATGCTCAAGGAAATAAAGGCTTTTATTTACTGTTACAACGAAGCTACCATGTATAGTACACGATCCCAGACTGAGGGGTCCCAGACAGAGCAGTGATCTTTATACCTATCCCAGGAGGCGGAGCCCGACTGGGATGTACCATAATAACTATAATACAAGGTGTAACAGCCCAACCCTAACCCCAACAGCAACAAGTAGAACAACCCATCCCTAACCCCAACAGCAACATATATACATACTCGTAGTACTGGCCAGACCCTGGCTCAGTACTATCTAGTGGGAACCAACGATGGTTCACCACAATCCTATGAATGAATTAAAAAGGAATTCATCGGTTGCCAATTATATTGCGGCATTCTGGGAGGGTAGATTCCCATTCGAATTTGCATCTGAATTATTCTATCTGCATCTGACCTTTACCCTCATGACGCTTCTTAGCGAGTGTTTCTTTCATTCTCCTCCCAAGAAACTGATGTTATCCCAGATCAACCCTTGACAGGCAGAGCTAAGGCTAACCTTGGTGAATTTCTCAGAGAGGTAAAGGCCAGAATTCTCCAGTCTCGCACACTCGTCCACTGCTGTCAGTGAGAATGGAGAATTTGGAGCTCAGCCAAAACACTGCAGCGGGACTGGAGAACCCCAGCTGCGGGCGAGGTCGGAGAATTCTGGCCAACGTTTTTCACCCTCTGACTGGGAAATTTGATCTGGGTGCAGGGATTAACTCAAACGGGAGAGAAACTGGGAATCAGACATAAAAAGTGTTACAGGTATAACAGATGGAACTCGCTTCATATGAGTGGGTGGATGGGGGCCAAGAGTCAAGGAATATCCTTGATGACAGGAATACCTTCAGCAACAGTGCAGTTGTAAAGTGACCCTAAAGGGTTTCGAAACATAGCAAATCATTTTGGTCCCATTGCCTGTGCCAATATATGTTGTTGACATTTTGTTTGTGTAAGCCTGTCCAGGATTTCAATCATTTATCTCTTTAATGTCACCCTACCATGTCTGAAAATAAAACTGCTCTCGTACACAGACCGTATCTACTGTTTATTGTGGTTTTACTGCATACTTTTCAGGAAGAGCCCCGTAGATTCTTGATTAACAAGGGGGTGAAAGGGTGTAGGCAAGAATGTGAAGTTGAGGTTACAGTCAGGTCAACCTCACAGTGCCAGGGATCCGGGTTCGATTCTGACCTTGGGTCACTGTCTGTGTGGAGTTTGCACGTTCTCCTCGTGCCTCTGGTTGCTCCGGTTTCCTCCCACAGTCCCAACATGTGCAGGTTAGATGGATTGGCCGTGGTAAATTGCCCCTTCAATGTCCATAGATGTGTAAGGTAGGTGGATTAGCCATGGTAAATGTGTGGGGTTACAGGGATAGGGTGGAGGGGAGGGCCTGGGTGAGACGCTCTTTTGGGGAGTCGGTGCTGACCCGATGGGCCAGATGGATTCATTCTGCACTTATCAAATGGTGGAGTAGTCTCACCGGGGTTGAGTGGGCTACCCCTCATCCTCGTTTGCATGCTAGTTTGTAAGTTCAGTTATACCAGATTGGCTCGAATATAGTAATAGGCCCTCAGTTATGGTAAAGCAGGCTAAGAATGCAGTGTCCACTGGCAAATGTTACAGCTTTATGTTTTGTAGAAAGTACTGCAGTGGAATTAAAGCACATTTAGATGAGATTGTTTGAAGTAAAAAATGCGTGATCCCTTTCCTGTTTGCTGCAACCATAACCTTGCTGGAACTCTCTCTCTCCAACCCGTAGCAGTAAATACCATTTACATACGTAAATGATCTGGGAACTGCAGCAATAACTTTCACACTCCTGCTGCTCTTGACATCAAGAGCAATATGGCCACATCAGGCCCAAAGTGTTAACCCTTCGCATGCCATTCCGAGTTTGTTCCTCCAGGCCTGGCTTTCCTCTTTGGATTTGCCACATGTGAGAATATGTTTTAAGATTTGTTTAGATTTGCTGTGAAAATGAGCTGACAGTTCTCGGAACATGTCGCCACACACTCCAGTAACCAATCGGGAACTGCCAATTAAGCGGCTCAGATGGCTTTGAGTAAGAGAGCAGTTCATAGAATCATAGAATCATAGAAACCCTACAGTGCAGAAGGAGGGCATTTGGCCCATTGAGTCTGCAATGACAACAATTTCACCCGGGCCCTATCCCTGCAACTCTGCATTTACCCCACTAATCCCACTAACCCATGCATCTCGGGACAATAAGGGGCAATTTAGCATGGCCAATACACCTAACCCGCACAGCTTTGGACCAGTTGCCAGGCAGCCAAAGTCTAAAATCAGGCCTAGAAGATCATCGGGATCATCGAGCCCAGTCAGACCGGATCCAATCGCTCAGCAATCAAACTCGCCTGACTAACTGGGGAGACAGAGGAAGCTGTAATGTTTCAAATCATTCTTTGTGTAAGGTTTTGGCAATAAAGCTGTTGGCACGGTAGCACAGTGGTTAGCACTGCTGCTTCACAGCTCCAGGGTCCCGAGTTCGATTCCCGGCTTGGGTCACTGTCTGTGTGGAGTTTGCACATTCTCCTCGTGTTTGCGTGGGTTTCCTCCGGGTGCTCCGGTTTCCTCCCACAGTCCAAAGATGAGTGGGTTAGGTTGATTGGCCAGGTTAAAATTGCCCCTGAGATGCGTAGGTTAGAGGGATCAGCGGGTATATATGTGGGGGTAGGGCCTGGGTGGGATTGTGGTCGGTGCAGACTCGATGGGCCGAATGGCCTCCTTCTGCACTGTAGGGTTTCTATGATTTCTATGATTTGAAGTAAAAGTGTGTCAGTTGTGAATCTCAATCTCTCGGTCGTTACACAAATAAAGAATGACATGTTCAGGGTTGGTTGAGTCGTTCCGCTCAGGCCTCTTTCAATCTTCATTCAGGAGACTCAATGGGCCAAATGGCCTATTTCTGTCCCGACGTCTTAGCTGTCAGAGCCAGTTTTCATATTAAGGGGAAAAAAACACAATCACCAGATTGAATTCTCAGCTCTCAGGTGCAAAGCTTCGCACATGGGAAGCACAGATCAGAAATCTGACACAGCAGATCACAGAATTGTCACTATATCAGGAAAAGCAAGGATCCCAACACTGGTTCCTGGAGAGTTCCACTACAAACATTCCTCCAGCCCAAAAAATGTCCATTAACCACCATCCTTTGTTTCCTGTCATTCTGCCAATTCCGTATCCATGTTGCGACTGTCCCTTCTATTCCATGAGTTGTAACTTTGGTCACAAGCTCATTGTGCAGCACTGTATCAACTGCCTTTTGAAAGTCCATGTACAACACATCAACAGCATTGCCCTCGAAAGACATGCTGGTTAGGTGCATTGGCCGTGCTAAATTCCCCCTCAGTGCACCCGAATAGGCGTCAGAGTGTGGCGACTAAGAGATTTTTGATTTGATTTGATCTATTATTATCACATGTATCAGTATACAGTGAAAAGTATAGTTTCTTGCGCGCGATACAGATAGAGCATACTGTTCATAGAGAAGGAAAGGAGAGGGTGCAGAATGTAGTGTTACAGTCACAGCTAGGGTGTAGAGAAAGATCAGCTTAATACGAGGTAGGTCCTTTCAAAAGTCTGACGGCAGCAGGGAAGAAACTGTTCTTGAGTTGGTTGGTATGTGTCCTCAGACTTTTGTATTTTTTTCCCCGATGAAAGAAGGTGGAAGAGAGAATGTCCAGGGTGCATGGAATCCTTGATTATGCTGCCTGCTTTTCCGAGGCAGCGGGAAGTGTAGACAACTTCAATGAATGGATGGGAGGCTGGTTTGTGTGTTGGACTGGGCTTCGTTCACAATCCTTTGTAGGTTTTGTGATCTTGGACAGAGCAGGAGCCATTCCAAGCTGTGATGCAACCAGAAACAATGCTTTCTATGGTGCATCTATAAAAGTTGCTGAGAGTCGTAGCTGACATGCCAAATTTCCTTAGCCTCCTGAGAAAGTAGAGGCGTTGGTGGGTTTTATTAACAATAGCGTTGGCATGGAGGGACTGGGACAGGTTGTTGGTGATCTGAACACCTAGAAACCTGAAGCTCTCGACCATTTTCACCTCATCATCATTGATGTAGACAGTCCACTATGCTTCCTGAAGTCAATGACTATCTCCTTCGTTTTGTTGACATTGAGGGAGAGATTATTGTTGCCGCACCAGTTCACCAGATTCTCTATCTCATTCCTGTACTCTGTCTCGTCATTGTTTGAGATCCGACCCACTACGGTGGTGTCGTCAGTAAACTTGTAAATTGAGTTAGTGGGGAATTTGGCCGCACAGTCATAGGTGTATAAGGAGTATAGTAAGGGGCAGAGGATAAAGCCTAACTTAATTGCAGTGTTAATGTAAGCATATTTGTGACTAATAAATAAACTTTAACTTTATCATTAACCCTCCCTGACACCTCTTCAAAAACCTCCAGTAAGTTAGGTAAACACGATCTTCTGTTAAGAAATCCATGCTGGCTTTCCTTAATTAACTAGAATTTGTCCATGTGACTTAATTTTGTCCTGTGTTATTATTTCTGGAGGTTTCCCTACCACTGAAGTTAAACTGACTGGCCTGTAATTACTGGCTTATCTTTACACCTTTGCTTTGAACGAATGTGGAACAATTGCAGTTCTCCAGCCCTCTGCAACTACCCCCGAGTCTAAGGATGACAGAAAGATTATGGCCAGTGCTTCCACAATTTTCATTCTCGCTTCCCTCAGTAGCCTTGGATGCATCTCATCCAGTCCTCGTACCTTATTAACTTCTAAGCATTGACACTGTTGTATCTGTCCAATTCGGATACTTCAATCAGCTTCTTAATCAAAGTTTTACCCAGGTGCCTTTATTTATGAGGATAACAAAGTACAGACACAGATATTTAATGCAACAAACTTTATTAAATATAGTTAACCAGTAAATTACCCACTATGTATACAAGAAACACCCAGGATTCGACTATACTACCCGTAACGATAGCTTGGTAGGTTGTAGATCTGGCCCGTGAGTCCCTCTAGTTCATCTTTGCGAAGGTGATTCTCGCTGACCGTTTCTTCCTTGCTTCCTTCCTTCTCTGTCTGGTCCAGTCTCTGTCGTCTTCCTTCTCTGTCTGGTCCAGTCTTGAGCGGCACGGTAGCACAGTGGTTAACACTGCTGCCTCACAGTGCCAGGGACCCAGGTTCAATTCCCGGCTTGGGTCACTGTCTGTGCGGAGTCTGCACGTTCTCCCCGTGTCTGTGTGGGTTTCCTCCGGGTGCTCCGGTTTCCTCTCACAGTCCAAAGATGTGCAAGTTAGGGTGCATTGGCCATGCTAAATTGACCCTTAGTATCAGGGAGATTAGCTAAGGTAAATACGTGGGGATGGGGCCTGGGTGGGATTGTGGTTGGTGCAGACTCAATGGGCCGAATGGTCTCCTTCTGCACTGTAGGATTCTATGTCTATGTCTCCTGTCTCAAGTCTTTGCTCCCAAATTGCCTATTTTATCCCCCTGTGGTCTTACGCTGTTTCCAGCTGCCTTTGGCCTTCTGCCAATAGGGTCTTGGAAGGGGGGGGGGGGGCGGGGGGTCTCAGCACCCAGTGGTCTAGTTGATGACCTGTTGACAGGATACCTGAGCCTGCCCCAGGAACCTGGAGTCTGGCCCCATCAAGGCTGCGGACAATAGGCCGGTGCCTATCAAATGGGAGCGATGATCGCTTGATGGGTTATTGATAGGGCGGATCCAGACATGCCCTGACAGCCTGTCTGAGTTCTGTTTATTCGAACTTTGGCCAATGCGGGCTAATTGCTGAAGCTGCCTGTAGTTTAATTTAGAGTGCCCAATTCTTTAATTTCAAATGTCCAATTTTATTTTGGACTCAGCATCACAACAGCCTATTCAATATCGTCACCTGATCAATTTAAAATCTTCAAGTGTCTGCATTACCTCCTCGCTCACCACAACCTATGCAACATCTGCTTCCTTGGTAAAAACAGATGCAAAGTATTAATTTGCTATCTCAGGCTCCATGTGTATACCCACGTTTTGATCCTAAATCGGCCCTACTCCTCTTTTATCACCCTTTTATTATTCAAATCCTTTTGGAAAGCGTTGGGATTCCTTTTATACAAGCTGTCAAGTTCTTTGCTTCTCTCAATGACTTTTCACCTCCCCTCTGAACCTCCTATATGTTACCCGCCTGTATTTTTTACCTGTGATCTTTCATGAGCAAACTTTTTCTTCTTTATCTTGAGTTCTATCTCTTTTGTCATCCAGGGAGCTCTGGCTACCTGTTCCTTTTGAGGGAACATGCCTCAATTGTGCCTGAAACGACTCTTCTTTGGAGGGAGTCCATTTCTCAGCTATTATTTTGCCTGTCTCATACGGAGAGACTAAGTCGGTTAGGATTACATTCACTGGAGTTTAGAAGAGTGAGAGGGGATCTCTTAGAAACGTATAAAATTTGAACAGGGTTAGACAGGGTACAAAGAACAAAGAACAAAGAACAATACAGCACAGGAACAGGCCCTTTGGCCCTCCAAGCCCGCGCCGCTCCCCGGTCCAGGATTGAATCCTGAATCCAGGATCCCCGCCCAATTTTCCAGCCTATCTACATCCTAATATCCTATCCACCGAGCTGTCCCTCACAGCTACGATGCTTTGTTCATCACAATCTATTAACTCACCCCCACCCCCCCATTCCAGACCATGTGATCTCCAGGGAGAGGCGAAAACCCAGAGTGAAAACCCCAGGGCCAATATGAGGAAAAAGAAATCTGGGAAATTCCTCTCCGACTCCCTGTGGCGATCGAAACGAGTCCAGGAGATCACTCTGACCCTGATCAGAAAATGCTTCCCAACCCTATTCATTTCCACTTCTGCTTTACGAACACCATCTGAATTCCCTGCCCCCGAGACAGGTTCCCAACTATCCGCAGTCTCGCTCTGTACTGGCACCAGCAAGATGATCATAGAATGAAGCCTTGAAACGAGAAACAAAGAACAATTAGCCCGCGCCGCTCCCTGGTCCAAACTAGACCACTCTTTTGTATCCCTCCATT
Organism: Mustelus asterias; assembly: GCF_964213995.1. Classification (NCBI taxonomy): domain Eukaryota; kingdom Metazoa; phylum Chordata; class Chondrichthyes; order Carcharhiniformes; family Triakidae; genus Mustelus; species Mustelus asterias. The sequence continues at coordinate 171,643,643 of NC_135801.1, forward strand.
CCCACTCCGTTCATATAGCTGTCTAGATAAGTCTTAAACGTTCCCAGTGTGTCCGCCTCCACCACCTTGCCCGGCAACACATTCCAGGCCCCCACGACCCTCTGTGTAAAATATGTCCTTCTGATATCTGTGTTAAACCTCCCCCCCTTCACCTTGAACCTATGACCCCTCGTGAACGTCACCACCGACCCGGGGAAAAGCTTCCCACCGTTCACCCTTCACGCCTTTCACCCGTTCACGCCTTTCATAATTTTATACACCTCTATTAAGTCTCCCCTCATCCTCCGTCTTTCCAAGGAGAACAACCCCAGTTTCCCCAATCTCTCCTCATAACCAAGCCCCTCCATACCAGGCAACATCCTGGTAAACCTCCCCTGTACTCTCTCCAAAGCCTCCACGTCCTTCTGGTAGTGTGGCGACCAGAACTGGACGCAGTATTCCAAATGATTCAGAAAGAATGTTCCCAATGGTGGGGGAGTCCAGAACTAAGGGTCATAGTTTGAGAATAAGGGGTAAACCTTTTAGAACTGAGGTGAGGAGAAATTTCTTCACCCAGAGTGTGGTGAACCTGTGAAATTCACTACCACAGAATGCAGAATGTAGATGAGGCCAAAACATTGTCTGATTTCAAGAAGAAATTAGATAAAGCTCTGCTATATAGATATATAGATATAACTACTGTGTGCAGTTCTAGTCACCACATTATAAAAAGGATGTGATTGTACTGGAGGGAGTGCAGAGGAGATTCACCGGGATGCTGCCTGGGATGGAGCATTTAAGTTATAATGAGAGGCTGGACAGGCTTGGGTTGTTTTCATTGGAGCAGAGAAGACTGAGGGGCGACCTGATTGAGGTGTACAAAATTATGAGAGGCACGGACAGAGTGGATAAGGAGCAGCTGTTCCCCTCAGTTGAAGGCTCAGTCACGAGGGGACATAGGTTCAAGGTGAGGGGCAGGATGTTTAGGAGGGATGTGAGGAAAAGCTTTTTTATCCAGAGGGTGGTGACAGTCTGGAATGTGCTGCCTGGAAGGGTGATAGAGACGGGTTGCCTCACATTCTTTAAAACAAATCTGGATGAGTACTTGGCACATCATAACATTCAGGGCTATGGGCCAAGTGCTGCAGATGGGATTAGGTGGGAGGTCAGGGTTTCTAATGTGTCGGTGCAGACTCGATTGGCCAGAGGGCCTCTTCTACACTGTATGATTCTATGATTCTAATGATCACTCTCCCCTAAATGACCTCCTCCTGACTCTTGATCCTTTAGCCCACCTCATTCCCAGGAATCAGATCTGGCAATGTCTACATCCTTATTGGACTGGATATAAACTCAATACTCTTCACTAAATTAATCTTCCTTCTGCTTACATTTTAAATAAAGGTTTGAGGTTTGTTAGGGACCAGATCAGGAACTCCAAGGTATGTTATGAAGTTAGCCTAGACCCCAACTATTTTTGATTTTGGTATTACGGTGAGCATACAATGTTTTGCTCCAGGTATGATTCTATTGACCCAATAAATTGATCCAAAATTATAAAACAAACTTTATTTAACAACATAGTTTAACTATAACCAAAAGGATTTTGCATAACTTTTACCAGTTGAAATACTTAAACATGACAAGGTAGCTAACTATCTCTATTAGTTCCAATCTAAGCAATATTCTTCATGGATGTAAGCTCCTCTTCAGAATGAGTTAGCAAAAGCACAGATTTACGTGGGTTACTGGTCCTCAAACCTTTTAACACCACTGGGCAGAGATACAGAGAGGCACCTGTCTTCGGACTCTCAGAAGCAGCCTCCAGAGAGAGCCTTGTCTTCACACAATAGTACTCCAGAGAGAGACATGTCTTCACTCAGCAGTGAGAGAAAGAGAGAGGGAGAGAGAAGGAGAAAACACCTCTTGCCTTTTGCAGGCCTCTGGAGAGAGATACCTATTTTCTGACAGCTGCCAGACTTCAATTTCCAAAGAGAGAAGGAGAGAAAGAGCTACTGCTCTATACAAATTCAAAACAGCAACTGCCTGCTTGTCTGTATGTAAGCCTAGCTCCACCCATTCACATGATGTTTTTCTTGTCAATCAATCTAATTAAACCCTACTTTGAAACCCCAGGAGACAATCCAACAAAAACAAAACTGTATTAACTCAGATTAAAACAAACACAGCAATAACTAGGAGCAATTATGCTTCTGCAGGCTCAGCATGTGGGCTGCCGGTTATAGACAAATCGGCTCCATTTAAACAGAGTTGAATCTTAACATCTCCTTCACAAGAAACATGACTCAAGTCACAAGTTGTTCCCATTTTCCAAAATGAAGAACAGAAGCCAAGCATAAGAGGTAAGAGTGAGTGAAGGTTTAATGATAGCTTTTCAAGAAAAATATGGTATGTAGAAATAAAGATTAGTACCCTTAAGGTAAAAAAGTACCATCAGTGTGCTTAAATTGTATGTAGATGAATGTTCTTGTAGCTTAGCTTTTATATGACTGTAAGTTTTAAAGTTTATTTATTAGTGTCACCAGTAGGCTTACATTAACACCGCAATGAAGTTACTGTGAAAATCCCCTCATTGCCACACTCCGGCGCTTGTTCAGGTACACTGAGGGAGAATTTAGCCAATGCACATAACCAGCACGTCTTTTGGACTGAAGGAGGAAACCGGAGCACCCGGAGGAAACCCACGCAGACACGGGGAGAACGTACAAACTCCGCACAGACAGTGACCCAACCCAAGAATCAAACCTGGGTCCCTGACGCTGTGAAGCAGCAATGCTAATTACTGTGCCACCTTGCCGCCCCAAGTAACACAATGAGGGTGATCTGACTGGGGTGTTTAAAATGTTGAAAAGATTTGATAAAGATGCAGGGAAACTATTTTCTCTGGTGAGGAATTAAGAACATGATGACATTGAACACATGGAGTATGAATTAAGAACAGGAGCAGATCAGTGGGTTCCTCGAATCTGTTCTGCCATGCAATAAGATCCTAAAATTAGTACTACAGGTCATTCTGGAGAGAAATGAGGAGAGGCTGAGGAGATTGGGTTTGTACTCGTTGGAGTTTAGAAGGATGAGGGGGGATCTTATGGAGACTTATAAGATAATGCGGGGGCTGGATAGGGTGGAGGCGGAGAGATTCTTTCCACTTAGTAAGGAAGTTAAAACTAGTGGACACAGCCTCAAAATAAAGGGGGGTCGGTTTAAGACAGAGTTGAGGAGGAACTTCTTCTCCCAGAGGGTGGTGAATCTCTGGAATTCTCTGCCCACTGAGGTGGTGGAGGCTACCTCGCTGAATATGTTTAAAGCGCGGATGGATGGATTCCTGATCGGTAAGGGAATTAAGGGTTATGGGGATCAGGCGGGTAAGTGGTACTGATCCACGTCAGATCAGCCATGATCTTATTGAATGGCGGGGCAGGCTCGAGGGGCTAGATGGCCTACTCCTGCTCCTATTTCTTATGTTCTTATGTTCTTATGAAATCAGAAAATATTTCTTGACCAGAAATCTGGATTTCTTTTCCTGAAAAGGCTCAAACAATTGGAGCATTCAAGACTGGTAGACTTTGTTAGCTAAGGCTAACAAAGGGTATAGAACTAAGTGTTAGGTAGGGTTAACAGTTACCTTCCACTTAAGTCCTAAATTGGATGGTAATCCTTGAATAGAAGTCACTGGGTGATATAAAGCGGTTACAGGTGGCACAGGGTGTTGGGTGTGTATGTAGGGTTGAATCAGAGAATAAAGTTAGTTTATGAAGAAGCAGAACCTGCGTTTCCTTTACATACAGTTGCTGCAACTGAGAGGCTCAAATACTAAGGCAGTCAGGTATTGTTGAGGTACATACCAGGTCATCAAATTGCCAAGTAGGCTCAAGGGGCTAAATGTCCTCATGGCGGGATTGTCTTATGAAGGGAGAATGGGGAAAACTGAACCTCAATCATGCCTTTCTTATCTTTTAACTTGAACAATGCTCTCCTGGCTGACCTCACACCTTGCACCCTCAATGTACTTGTCTCGTAGAATTATAGATTAGAATCATAGAGTTCCTACAGTGCAGAAAGAGGTCAGTTGGCCCACCGAATCTGCACTGACAACAATCCCACCCAGGCCCTACCCCTGTAACCCCACCTATTTATCCCTCTAGTCCCCCCTGACACTAAGAGGCAATTTAACATGGCCATTTCACCTAACCTGCACATCTTGGGAGGAAACCGGAGCATCCGGAGGAAACCCCTGCAGGCGCAGAGAGAATGTGCAAACTCCACACAGACAGTGACCCAAGGCTGGAATAGAGCCTGGGTCCCTGGAGCTGTGAGGCAGCAGCGCTAATCACTGTGCTACCCCATTCCCCTCCATGGTTGCATATGCTAGAAGTGCAAGAAGAATGGGTGTTGGACAAGGTTACAGGGACTCATCCAAAACTCCACTGCCAATATCTTGACTCACATCAGGTCCGTCCATTACTCTGTGCTCACTGACCTGCATTGGTTCCAGGTCAGGCCTCAGTCAGTTCTCCTTATCTTGCAACCTTCTCCCAGTCATAGAATTGTCCAAAATCTCTGCGTTCCTCCAGTTTTGGCATCTTGGTCTTCCCTGATTTGAGTGGCACTGCCGCGGGTTGCCATCGCTTCAGCGGCCTAGGCCCCAAGCTCTGGACCAGCCTCTATTTACTGAGCTATCGATCACCTGACCATCATTGGCAGTTACCCACGAATTCATCCAGTAACCTGCGGTAGAGACAGATTCCTGAAAAGGGGAGCAAAGGTAAACGCGAACAAGAATACAGGGAAACAAGGAGAAGCAGGAAAATTGACTCCAGATTTGTTTTATCATCACTCCATTTGTGCTGAGACAGAAACCCATGAAAGAAAGTAACAGAAGAACATTTGAGTTGGAACATGCTTTCTTAATTTGAGGAGCATTGGCAATTATGCCAACAGTAAATTTAGTAACCATGGTGGGTGTTGACATCAAAACAATCCTAGCCAAAGGTTTACATACTTCAAATATTTCAGCTCGATTCGTTTAATGTAGACGTGCCTTGAAGTTATACTTTAATAAGACTATTATTGTAATAAAAATGATAGCCTTCTACTCAGTGGGTATGTTGTAACAGAGCAAAAAGAACAACTCTTTCAGTCAGAGACTAGTTAGTCTTATGTACAGAAGCTGTTTCCATCTGTCAGAAAGAGTTTCAATTTACACAAAATTTAAAATATACCAGATTTAAAACAGAAATGAGGAGGAATTACTTCACTCAAAGGGTCATGAATCTGTGGAATTCTCTACCCCAGAGTGCAGTGGACAACGGAACACTAAACAAATTTAAGGAGGAGGTAGATTGGTTTTTAATTAGTAATGGGATGAAGGGTTATGGGGAGTGGGCAGGAAGGTGGATTTTGATTTGATTTGATTTGATTTATTATTGTCTCATGTATTAGCATACAGTGTTGTTTCTTGCGCGCTATACAGATGAAGCATACCCTTCATAGAGAAGGAAACGAGAGAGTGCAGAATGTAGTCATGGCCAGGGTGTAGAGAAAGATTAACTTAATGCGAGGTAGGTCCATTCAAAAGCCTGACAGCAACAGGGAACAAGCTGTACTTGAGTTGGTTGGTAAGTGACCTCAGACTTTTGTATCTTTTTCCCGACGGAAGAAGGTAGAAGAGAGAATGTCCAGGTTGTGTGTGGCCCTTGATTATGCTGGCTGCCTTCCCGAGGGTGAGGAAAGTGTAGACAGAGTCAATGGATGGGAGGCTGGTTTGCGTGATGAGGCCAAGACAAGATCAACCATGATCAAAGAACAAAGAACAAAGACAATTACAGCACAGGAACAGGCCCTTCGGCCCTCCAAGCCTGCACCGACCATGCTGCCCGACTGAACTAAAACTCCCTACCCTTCCGGGGACCGTATCCCTCTATTCCCATCCTATTCATGTATTTGTCCAGATGCCCCTTAAAAGTCACTATCGTATCCGCTTCTACTACCTCCCCCGGCAACGAGTTCCAGGCACCCACTACTCTCTGTGTAAAAAATCTGCCTTGTACATCTCCTTTAAACGTTGCCTCTCGCACCTTAAACCTATGCCCCTGAGTAATTGACTCTTCCACCCTGGGAAAAAGCTTCTGACTATCCACTCTGTCCATGCCTCTCATAATCTTGTAGACTTCTATCAGGTCGCCCCTCAACCTCCGTCGTTCCAGTGAGATCAAACCAAGTTTCTCCAACCTCTCCTCATAGCTAATGCCCTCCATACTAGGCAACATCCTGGTAAATCTTTTCTGTACCCTCTCCAAAGCCTCCACATCCTTCTGGTAGTGTGGCGACCAGTTGAACACTATATTCCAAGTGCGGTCTAACTAAGGTTCTATAAAGCTGCAACATGACTTGCCAATTTTTAAACTCAATGCCCCGGCCGATGAAGGCAAGCATGCCGTGTGCCTTCTTGACTACCTTCTCGTATTGAATGGCGGAGTAGGTTCGAGGGGCTGAATGGCCTACTCTTGCTCCTAGTTCTTGTGGTCTTATGAAGCATGATGCGACACAAACACGCCACTGATTTAATCCCAGCATTTCAATTCGCCATCAGGAAATCAGAATTTCAGTTCCCCACCCAACTCAGCCACCCTGCAGTTTCCTGAATTGTAGGTTCCATGAAATCCTCTCCAATCCCTCAGAGGAATGTTTTTCTCTCTCCACAACTGCTGCCACACCTGCTGAGCATTTCCAGCGTTCTCTGGTTTTCCAGACGGTATATTATGTACATTTCCTCGGTTTCTCCCTTCAGTACATGCGCGCGCCTGGAATCGGCTTGTGGGGAAGCCACATAAATGTATGAGGCACTTTGAGTGTTCCATAATTTAGGATTGTTCCTTCTTCCCCACTGCAGTGTTCATTGATCTCCGGAGCTGTGTATAATTTGGAGCCACAGGCATTGGCTGCTCTCCAGAACCCTGCTCAGACTATTCATTCCTCATGTGTGAACTGTTATCAAGTTATTTTCCGGTAAAGGTGAGAACGACAGCCGAGTCCTTGCTAGCTTTCTACACGCGCACCTTTGGGCAAAGGTTGAGGCTTTTGGTGGTCTGCGAACAGGAGGAGGAATCCTTTCCCCGACCCTTACGGGCCCAGTCCATTTGTGCCGTTATTAACCATTACAATGGAGCAAATGGTTTGAAGTATTGAAAAAAAAAAGTTGCCTCAAAATTGTTGCAGATCTGAAGCTGGAGCAGAATAATTAAGGCATGTTATTAAGGCATAACTGAGGCATGTGAAAGCTGTGTGTGTGTGTGGTTTTGGGCCAGGGTGAAGCACAGACACATCTGTTTTGCTCATGCAGAGAAGAAAAGAGGTATTACTGGTTTTAAATTGAGCAAGCAATGAATTGGTCTTTAAGTCCAAATTGCTCAACCCTTCAACTTTCAAAGCAATGTGGTTAGATTGTCTACTTAGGATAGTGCTGTCAGAGGCTGGGTATCCATGTGCTGTTGATGTATTTTAATCATCATATAATGGCTTTTCATTTGCGGTCTTTGATATTGTTGACTTACAATTAATGTTTAAATTAAACCATCTGATGTTGCGTTAGGTAGAATCAGGCAAGTGGGATGCGTCTGAAAATCAAACTTGGTGAAATGAAAGGTAAATGGAACAAGGGGGCTTGTTCGACGCTAATAAGGGAACAGAATGAATCAAGGGGTTTGTTCTTTGACAATATCTCAATCTTAAAACCCCTATCCCTCCATGATCTTGGCCATTCCCGGGAAGTGGGAGGGAGTTTGTGCCCATGTTCACTGCGGGTGCCAGTGGTGAAGCAAGCACAGAACCCCGCGAGAGTTGGAAAACAGGAATGTCGCCGGTGAGATCCCAGTTTCTGATTTTACAAAAGGTTTTCAAAAATGGGAATCAGGCGAAGGGAACCCGCCAGGGGCGTAATGGTAAGTATAGCTCCCGGGGGCTGGGGGGGTGGGGCAGAGGGACATTGCCCCCTGACGCTGCTCATGGAACCCAGGCACCATCTGTGGCACCCTGACACTGCCCATGGAACCTTGGCAGCATCCCTGGCACCCTGAAAGAGTAATTTGACAAGGAAGTATACTCTGAAAGGTCTGACACTGGGAAGTTCCGAAGAACAAAGGGACCTTGGCGTGTTTGTCCATAGATCTCTGAAGACGGAAAGGCAGGTTAATAGGGTGGTGAAAAAAGTATATGGCACACTCGCCTTTATCAATCGGGGTATAGATTACAAAAGCAGAGAGGTCATGATGGAGTTGTATAGAACTTTGGTGAGGCCACAGCTGCAGTACTGTTTGTGGTGACCACATTATAGGAAGAACGTGAACGCACTGGAAGGGGCGCGGAGAAGATTCACCAGGATGCTGCCTGGGATGGAACATTTAGGTTATGAAGAGAGGTTGGATAGGCTTGGGTTGTTTTCGTTGGAGCAGAGAAGACTGAGGGGCGACCTGATTGAGGTGTTCAAGATTATGAGCAGCATGGACAGAATGGATAGGGAGCAGCTGTTCCCCTTAGTTGAAGGATCAGTTACGAGGGGACACAAGTTAAAAGTGAGGGGTGGGAAGTTTGGGGGGAATTTGAGGAAAAACCTTTTTAGTCAGAGGGTGGTGATGGTCTGGAATGCCTGGGAGGGAGGTGGAGGTGGGACGCCTCACATCCTTTAAAAAGTACCTGGATGAGTACTTGGCACGCCATAACATTCAAGGCTATGGGCCAAGTGCTGGCAAGTGGGATTAGTTGGGTAGGTCAGGGCATTTCATGCGTCGGTGCAGACTTGATGGGCCGAAGGGCCACTTCGGCACTGTAGTATTCTGTGATTCTAACACTGCCCGTGGAGCCTTGGCACTGTCCCCGGCACTCTAGCATTGCCTCTGGCATTGTCCCCTGGCACTGCCCATGCAACTGTGGCACTGTTCTTGACACCCTCTTACTGCCCACTGGCACTGCCCATAGAGCCCTGGCACTGTCCCTGGCATCCTAGCATTGCCCTGGCTGCTAATGGGTTGGGATCGTTGGAAATAATTGGATGCTTTCCGGATTGGCAAGCTATAAGATGGCTACACATGGCTCTCCTCACCGGGCCCTGCCTCGCGAATCACAAAAGCCGAACCAACAGTTTGGAGAGAGTGCAAAGAAGGTTCACCAGGATGCTACCTGGTCTCGAGGGTGTTGGCTATGAGGAGAGGAATAAACTAGGATTGTTTTCACTGGAAAGATGGAGGCTGAGGGGAGACCTGATAAAGGTCTACAAAATTATGAGAGGCATAGACAGGGTGGATAGTCAGAGGCTTTTTCCCAAGGTGGAAGTGTCAATTACAAGGGGGCACAGGTTCAAGATGAGAGGGGGAAAGTTTAAGGGAGAGGTGCATGGGGGAAGTTTTTCATGCAGAGAGTGGTGGGTGCCTGGAATGCACTGCCAGAGGAGGTGGTGGAAGCAGGCACATTGGCAACATTTAAGAGTTATCTGGATGGATACATGAATAGGGGGAGAATAGAGGGATATGGACCGAGTAAGGGCAGAAGGTTTTTTTAGTTTAGTTAGGACATCATGATCGACATGGGCTTGGAGGGCCGAAGGGCCTGTTCCTCTGCTGTACTTTCTGGCATCCTTCCTGGTTGTATCACAGCTTGGTATGGCCTCCTGCTCTGCCCAAGACCGCAAGAAACTACAAAAGGTCATGAATGTAGCCCAATCCATCACGCAAACCAGCCTCCCATCCATTGACTCTGTCTACACTTCCCGTTGCCTCGGCAAAGCAGTCAACATAGTTAAGGACCCCACACACCCCGGACATTCTCTCTTCCACCTTCTTCCGTCAGGAAAAAGATACAAAAGTCTGAGGTAACAACCAACTCAAGAACAGGTTCTTCCCTGCTGCCATCAGACTTTTGAATGGACCTACCTCTCGTTAAGTTGATCTTTCTCTACACCCTAGTTATGACTGTAACACTACATTCTGCACTCTCTCCTTTCCTTCTCTATGAACGGCATGTTTTGTCTGTATAGCGCGCAAGAAACAATACTATTCACTATATACTAATACATGTGACAATAATACATCAAATCAAATCAAATACTTCTCTTTGTTCTCTTTGTTCTTTGTTTAGTGCATTGTGAAGTCACTATTGCATTGCTTGTATATGGCATCGAGTAGCATGGACTCTTCATTGCAGTACGTCCTTTAATTCTCCTCAGCATAGCAACCTTTGGAAGACACAAGCTCTGTACTGTTGTTATGTTGGTGCAATAGCTTTAATGTGCCCAATAAAACATTATTACCGTCCATGTAGGGGAAACCATTGTTTTGTTAGCTCCATCTTTGCAACCATTTGCCTATAAATAATGAAATGACAAGCAAGTCCTGAAATTTACGTGGCATCTGACATTTGACAGGAATCCAGGAAACCTACTAACTGTCACGCCAGGGACCTGCTCAGGAACTGCCTGCTAAAGCTCAGAGGCATTGGGAACACAGAGTGCCATGTTCCACCATGGAAGGAGTGTCCATTGAGTCAATTTTATGAACCTGTGGGTGATTAACCCTTCCCCCACCGGCAGGTCCTGCAGAGTTACGTGTGACGGCTGCTGTTTTGTGAATGCCCATCAAATACATTTCTAAATATAAAGGACATTTTGCGAAACCTGTGCATGCCGTCATGAGAGGCAGCAAACACGAGGGATGGGGGTGGGTTGGGGGGGGGGGGGGGGGCGGGGGAGGGGGTGTGGGTGGGTGGCGAGGGGTCTTTTAGCGGGGATGGGGGAGGGTGTGGGCGGGTGGGTGGTGAGTGGAGGTCAGTCTATTCTTTTGAGCTTTGATGGCCATTGAAAGGGAAAGGCGTCAGCTTTGTCCCCCATGTCAGGGTGCTTGGTTATGAAATAGCGGTAGCATTTTGGTGAGAAAAACTCACATGGAGGTATCAAGGCTGTCGCTGCGCCGCGGTTCCGTAATTATCCTCTGAACTACAACACAATTTGTAAAACATGTTGCCGGCCTACAATACCTGGACGCTGCTAACAGCGCGGAATCGTTACGTGCTTTGCGCACTCGAGATCTCTTTCTTTATTTCAAACAGGCGAGTATTGAGATGCGACACTTTCTTACAAACACTGGATCTGCGTTTCTGTCACTACCTTTGATTCTATTGAACCAATAACTGTCGTTATGGCAACAGATTAGACTGCTGCCCACCATCCCGTCGAGAAGGCCAGCCAGAATATCCGGGCAGGGCCAAGGAAGAATGGATATAATGGAAGCCCTCCCAAGCTAAATATCCTGGGGGAAGGGAAAGGGCGAGAAAGCAAGTACAATGAGGGCCCCCCCAGAACATTAGTGGGATGAGATGTGGCTGAGCGTTGTGGCAGCTGGGTCAGTGTTATTCTAAAGCACACTAACCAGAGACCATCTTTCTCTCTCATCTGCTTTAATGAGGAAAGAACTAATGTCATCATCGCTGATGGGTTTGACACGAAACAATAAATTATATCATTTATTTACAACAATCGGGAGAGTTAACTCAGAGTTGGAAAGAGGCACATGATGCTGCAGAGCTGCTTTGTACAATTCCACAATTCTTTCCTGAACAATTGCGCCACAGCATGTGTTCAGTCTGTGTCTTCTGCATCTGGTACAAACAATCAGACATTATTAAAGAGTTCAGTCTTTTGGAAGAGAATTCTAATCATGTTCTCATTACTGAACATGCTGAAGTCCCACCATGTGTGAGGTCCCTTAGTCTCTGACAGGATGTTTACAATATAGCCATTTGGAAAAAAAAATTATTGGCTTCGTGTTTATCATCCTGTGTCATTTTTTTTTTGGTCTGCTGTATTTTTTTCATCTTCACTGAGCAGATATGCCTAATCTGATACTGCAAACGAGAATTGTTCCCGACCTTTGGGAAACACCTTTAATGAAGGAAGCATACTGCTAGATTTACAACCGAGATTATCTCTATTTTTCCCTATGAGGAAGGTGATTGCTGAGAACTCGAAATCAATCATTTAATCCCAGTGTGTATCATTTACAGAATATGGGACAATCTCTCAAACTGTTCTGCTTCCTTTCAAGTGATATGTTTTTCTGATGAGTGATTCACTGGCTTGTGAAAATCTCAATTGTGTTTAAAGGCACATCCTTTCTTTCTTTTGTGCGATGCCTTCTCACAGCTCACACAAACATCTTCAAATGGTTCACAAGAAATTAATCACCTCGAAACGCAGCCATGGCGCCAGGGTGGCACAGTGGTTAGCACTGCTGCCTCACAGCGCCAGGGACCCGGGCTCGATTCCCGGATCGGGTCACTGTCTGTGCGGAGTCTACACCTTCTTCCCGTAACTGTGTGGGTTTCCTCCAGATGCTCCGGTTTCCTCCCACAACCCGAAAGACGTGCTGGTTAGGTGCACTGGCCACGCTAAATTGACCCTCGTGTCAGGGGGACTAGCTTGGGTAAATATGTGGGTTACGGGAGTGGGGCCTGGGTGGGATTGTGGCCGATGCAGACTCGATGGGCCGAATGGCCTCCTCTGCCCTGTAAGGATTCTATGATTGCAGTGTTAATGTCAACCTACTTATGACACTAATAAATAAGCTCTATTGTTGTTCAGCCAGGCATTACTCTGTTTAAAATGAAGGGGAAAGATGGAAGGGAACCCCACACGTGTAAAATTTGTCACTGTGAATACCCTGGACGTAAGCAAATATTGACAGGTTGGAGACAATAATAAATAAACTTAAACTGGAAGCCATTTTGTGCACAGTGGAAGCCACACATACTGCAAACAACTGTTTTTGCCAGCTGTGATTGAGGGAACAATGTTGGCCTGGGAGAGTTCCCTGTTCCTCTCCTGCTTGGGGCTCTTCAATGTCAACCTGCACAGACAGGCACCGGTTAGTGTTCACCTGAAGAGGCAGAGTAAAATAATTGACACGACATTCTCAGTTTGTTGATACACAGCGAAGACAACGTAACGCACACTAGAAAACCTCATTGCATAATGAAAACCTCCTTGTATTCTGAAAAAACATTGCATTGCTTGTACGCGATACCGTGGAGTGACACACTCGGCTGCCTCTCTGCCTGGGATAATGACACTTCATTTTCAAAGCCATTATCCCTTTCAAGGACGGTCACGCATTTTTCTGGAAAAATGCACCTGGTCTTTTCAATGAGGAGCGGGAATTGGTGATAAAATCCCAATCAACAATGATGAATGCAAAATGTTGTTGTAATAAGTCTTCGGAAGCAGAAGTCCCTTCACCAAAATCCCTTTATTTACAATTCTAACAGCAGTACAGAGTGCTATCAGTCAGCAGCCTACCTTCGGGAGTGCCAGAGGAACTGACACTCCCAGTTAAATACAAGGAAAAGACTCCCTGAAACCAAAAGAGAAATTGCTGGAAAATCTCAGCAGGTCTGGCAGCATCTGTAAGGAAAGAAAAGAGCTGATATTTTGCGTCCAGATCACCCTTTGCCAATGCTTTGACAAAGGGTCATCTGGACTCAAAACGTCAGCTCTTTTCTCCCCTTACAGATGCTGCCAGACCTGCTGAGATTTTCCAGCATTTTCTCTTTTGGTTTCAGATTCCAGCATCTGCAGTAATTTGCTTTTATTGAAGACTTCCTGATTGGCCGATTGACTCCTTAATCAGGGAGTTCCTATTCCAATAGGCCAATCTCGATGGCCTGATTGAAGTCATTACAGTTGTTTGAGCTCTGATAGAAAGACTAATAAAAGACAATGAGATCAGTGGTATTAAACTTTATTAACACATCCGATTCCTAGCACAGTCAGCACAAAACTGGCTAGGCAAGCTCCACCCAGGTTGGAGTTTGAGTGCTGGGTCGCTTGATGCATTCTCTTAAAAGGGTATGCCACAACAGATGGATGTCATCGAATAGCTCCAGGTATTTACACACCCTGTTATACTTTCTCCAATGTGCCCTTTCCCGCTCCGAATGGTGCGGAATTACTCCAGGACTTGGTTCTACATCATCTGTCACTCTCCAGTATTTTGCTCAAGCACCAGTTCCTCATTATGTGAGTCTAGTCAGTGAGTGGGTGGCACGGAGGCACACTGGTTAACACTGCTGCCTCACAGTGCCAGCAATCTGGGTTCAATTCCAGCCTTGGGTGAGTGTGTGGAGTTATCACTGTGTCTGCGTGGGTTTCCTCCCACAGTCTAAAGATCATAGAATCCCTACACTGCAGAAGGAGGCCATTTGGCCCATCGAACCTGCACCGACCACAATCCCACCCAGGCCCTTTTCCCATAACCCCACATATTTACCCTGCTAATCCCCCCAACACTAGGGTCAATTTAGCATGGCCAATCAACCTAACCCGCATATCTTTGGACTGTGGGAGGAAACCGGAGCACCCGGAGAAAACCCACGCAGACACAGTGAGAACGTGCAAACCCCAGACAGACAGTGACCCGAGGCTGGAATTGAACCCAGGTCCCTGGCGATGTGAGGCAGCAGTGCTAACCACTGTGCCACCGTGCTGCCCAAAATGTGTAGGTTAGATTGATTGGCCATGCTAAATTGCCCCAAGATGGTTAGGGGAATTTGTGGGGCAAATATGTGGGGATATACAAGGATAGGGCCTGGGTAAGATGCTCTGTCTGATAGTCAGTGCAGATTTGATGGACCGAATGGCCTCCTTCTGCACTGTAGGGATTCTATGAGTATAGTTGGCTATTTGGCTGATCTCAGTCCTGTCTCTTGGCCAATTTCCAAATAGATAGTGATCCAAAGTAGGAACATAACCAGAGGGCAGTTGTAGAAGCCGCTACTACTGCGCTGCCCAACTCAGCTGAAACCTGACACTGAACGAATATTTCTCAAGGGGCCCATGTGATTCAGTTCCATAATGCCTTTACCAATAACCCAGCACAACGACCTGTTTTTCAAGCTAAATAACCCACTGTATTGATGGTTACACACATTTTTATGGACACCAATCATGCCTTTATGTCTCTCAGGACTCTTGTGAATCAATTTGTTGTTGGACGAAGCAACATCAGGTCAAAACTTTACAGCTATCTAATCACAGAACCAAGATTCAACTGTGAAATACTGATCGCTTAAAATTTATTTATTAGTGTCACAAGTAGGCTTACATTAACACAGCAAAGAAGTTACTGTGAAAAATCCCCTGTTGCCACACTCCGGCGCCTGTTCGGGTACACTGAGGGAGAATTTACCTTGGCCAATGCACCTAACCAGCACATCTTTCGGACTATGGAGAGCACCCGGAGGAAACCCATGCAGAGAACATGCAGACCCTGTACAGACATGATCCAAGCGGGAATCAAACCCAGGTCCCTGGCGCTGCGAGGCAGCAGTGCTAACCACCGTGCCACCGTGTCGCCCCAGATTGTGTACAATGACAAGTCTGATTCAATCCTCCATTAAAGGGCCACCTTGATGTCAGACCCCAAGGGACAGACTTCAGTCCAGATCGGTTCACAGCAATTAATTGGCATTGTTCTCTGTCCGCAGTTTTTTTTTGTTCTGTGTTTTTTACAGCAGCAGTTGATAATGACTGTGCATTTTCATTGACATCCGCTCTTCCAGCCACCATTCCACCCAAAGTCTTCCGCTTTCCATCGGGAAAAAGATTCAAAAGTCTGAGATCACGTACCAACTGACTCAAGAACAGTTTCTTCCCTGCTGCTATCAGACTTTTGAATGGACCTACCTCGCATTAAATTGATCCTTCCCTACACCCTAGCTATGACTGTAACACTACATTCTGCACCCTTTCCTTTCCTTCTCTATGTATTGTATGTTTTGTCTGTATGGTGCGCAAGAAACAATATTTTTCACTGTATGCCAATACATGTGACAATAATAAATCAAATCTAAATCAAATCATTTGTTTCTTCATTTGTCTTATTGCCGCCCACTTTTGACTTGCACCATCATCTTTTTCAGTCATTCAGTTTCTTCTGTCGGTCACCCTGTTCTTCCCCATCCAATGCCCCCTTCCCCCATCCCCCTTCCCCATTTCCCCTTCCTCTGTACTTTCTCAACAACTACCACAATTCTAACTTGTCCCACTTCTGTTGGAAGGTCCCGAAACAGAATCTTTCTGATGGCAGAGTTTCCATCCCTGCTGATCAGGGATGCTCCTCGCCCATTTGATGGGACGCTCCGAGGAGCATTTATTGGCTGGAGCCAGGTCATCTTGCCCCTCACTCAGGTGGAGTTCTCCCCTCAGAGTGCTGCTGGCCAACCTGATTGTCTGAGAGTATTGGCCTTCGCTGGGCCTGCAAACAGTCCCCTGGAGTCGAAGCGCCAGAATCCTAGGAGACAGGAAATGAAATGGGCCATGGGGGTGAGGATCATGATTTGAGGGAGCACCAGGGCGTTCAGATCGAGGGGGCTGGGTGGTGGGTTGCCAATCTTGAAAGGAAACTGGTAATGGAGGCACCTCTTCCCTCCACCCTGGTCAAGGCCTGAGCAGGGCGGAGGGAATTTTATCCCGATTTTCTCCCATCTTCGCTGAACCAGCGTCAAAACTGAGCATGGCATGTGAAATGGCCCTTAAGTGACCATTAGTTGACCACGTAAGGGTCTCAGTTGGAGTGAGGCCAGGCGAGCCACCTTGACCATCCCCTATAAAATTGTCGGCAGGTCAGTGGTGGTCAGGAGGTTGGCGGGAAGGTCATCCAGGAAATTATATTGGCCATTCCTCCCATCTCCTGCAGGGACCCATAATATCTGCCCAGTATGGGCTAGAGTTTACACTGAGGGCAGGTTCCCCAGTTTAGCCGACTCGCCCCACTTTAATATTTTCGGCGATGGTATTTTAATGAGTTTGAGGCTGGAATTCTGTCCACTGGGAGGAGGCCAGCCTACTCCATAAAGTCCAATCAGAGGCTGCCAGCTCTGCTCACAACAGCACCGAGCTGGGGTGGTGGTCACTGCCGGTACTACAGGTAGGCCAAGGAGATGACATTCAGTAATGGATCAGGGCATTCAGGTAAGTCCAAGGTCCCACAGGGATCAGGCTGACAAGCCCCACCAAGCTGGCTTGGGGGTGGGGGTGGACATGATGGACAGGGAAGCGGAGGTAGTTGGGTGTGGGGCAGCAAAATTGTGGGAGAGGGGGCCCGAGTAGCACCCTGCATGGTTAAACCAACTGGCTACACATTTGGCGCAGACCTCTCATGTCACCCATTATATTGGAATGGCTGCAGGATGAAGCTCTTAGTCAAACATTAATTACCCACTTAAGGGCTTCAATTGGGCCACGGGTGGGCGATCTGTCGACACCTTCTTGACTACCTAGAAAATCGCGGAGGGGCCGGCGGGGCGGGGGGGGGGGGGGCGGTGGATATGTTGCAGCTGGCACAATGCCCTAATTTATGTGTTCACCTGCCCGTTTTCCCCCCACCCACAGGTGGCCTGTAAAACTCCACCTTATTTCTCTGTCTGCAGATGCTGCCAGACCTACTGAGCATTCCTAATGTTTCCTGATTCTATTGCCAATTAAATGATGTTATTTTTCAAGCAAAGTATAGTATATTGAAGAACTCCTATTGTTAATTGTGCTTTAGTGATGTCTCAGAGAATGAAAAAAAGTACTGGCCATCTAGACATTCCTGTGCCACCGTGGGCGATTAGCATTGCTACCTCACAGCTCCAGGGACCTGGGTTCGATTCCTGGCTTGTGTCACTGTCTGTGTGGAGTTTGTACATTCTCCCCGTGTCTCTGTGGGTTTCCTCCCACAGCCGAAAGATGTGCGGGTTATTGGCCATGCTAAATTAACCCTTAGTGTTGCGGGATGTGTAGGTTAGAGAGATTAGCAGGGTAAATATGTTGCATAACGGGGTTAGGGTTGGGGTTGTTATTGGTGCAGACTCAATGGGCTGAATGGCCTCCTTCTGCACTGTAGGGACTCTATGGTGATCACTGCAGTCCCGATAATTAAGTATGTATTTGTCAGTGTCTCTTTAACTTCCTCTTTTTTGCGCTAAAAACATGGCAACCTCATGGTCTTTTTCACTCATTGACAAATTCTTCCTTTTTCCTTGTTAATCCTCCCATCTTCCCTTTGCTTCATTGCCCAGATGGAAGACTTTCACTGCCAGAAAGAAACAACTTGAGAATATCTTGCTGTCAACTTATTCTTTCCTAACCTACATACCTTTGGACAAAGGGACAATTTAGCACGGCCAACCCAACTAACCCGCACATCTTTCGGACTGTGGGAGGAAACCGGAGCACCCGGAGGAAACCCACGCAGACACAGGGAGAGTGTGCAAACTCCACACAGACAGTGACCCAAGCCAGGAATTGAACCCAGGTCCCTGGCGCTGTGAGAACCACTGTGCCACCATGCCGCTCTATTTGTCCAGTTCATGCAAGTTACTATTTGGGGTGTCAGTTGTGGTTCAGTTAGCATTCTCACTCTTCTGAGTCACAAGATTGTAGCTTTTGCTTCAGAGACTTGAAGATAAAATCCGGTAAAATGACGTCAATCCAGTAGAGCAATGAGGTAGTGCTGCTCTGTCAGAGGTGCCGTCCTTTAGATGAGATTTTGGACAGTCGATTCTGCCAGGTGGACATAAAAGGGGGCACAGTAGCACAGTGGTTAGCACTGCTGCCTCACAGCACCAGGGACCTGGGTTCGATTCCCAGCTTGGGTCACTGTCTGTGTGGAGTCTGCACGTTCTCCCTGTGTCTGTGTGGGTTTCCTCCGGGTGCTCCGGTTTCCTCACACATTCTGAAAGACGTGCTGGTTAGTTGCATTGACCTGAACAGGCACCGGAGTGTGGCGACTAGGGGAATTTCACAGTAACTTCATTGCAGTTTTAATATAAGACTAATAAGTAAACTTTAAACTTTTAAAAAGACCCCATGGCATGATTTGAATGAAAAGGGGGAGGGGGGGGGGGGAATATCCCAAATGTTCTGGTCAACGTTTACCCCCCAACCAACACCAAGAAACAGAATATCTGGTCATTTCTCGGTGCTATTTGTGGGAACCTGCTGTGTACATATATATATCTGCTGCAGTTTTTCCATTACAACAGTGATCATGCTTTAAAAAGTGCTTTATTGGGCGGAATTGGGACGTCCTAACGCAGGGAAAGGCACTTCACAAGTGCAAATCTTTCATTCTTTATTGAGTATGCTTCCTTTCAGGTCATGACAGTTCGGTGCGTTTAAAAAATAATCCTCTTTGGTGGAGGCAGTGACCTTCGCTCTGAGCAGGAGTACAGCAGTCAATCTGTTCACAGACTCATTGGCAACAGCTACATTTCTGCGGGGACGTTCAGCCCTTTGGAATTTAACAAAGGAAGTGGAAGTTGCTGCGAACTTAGCTTTTCACAGCAGACTGGATTCAAACAGGAGGGAACTTGGAAATAACTCAAACCTCCCTGAATCAAACCTGCCCGGATAGCAGGGATTACAAAACAAAGAAAAAAACATGCCACTCAGCTTGATGCCTCTTGCTAATAATAACATATTGAACTGATCCAATAGGTGCAAGAATTGAAGTGTTGAACCAGAGCTACAGTAATAACCCTGATCTGAGATTAAGCACCAAGCCAATTGCCGACCTTAGCCAACTTCAGCCAACATGGGTTTACTCATTATCCAACCCTCATTAGAAACAGTCTAAAGCCTCACCCCCCAGACATCTGGCCAATTACCTAGAAGTTGGAGCCAAACTCTTACCGAAGAGTTTAATGTTGTTGCTCAGGATGCTTCAAAAGGCCAAGTAGAATTGCCGCCTCTGTGAATATCCAAAGCCGAATTGAAACGATTGCTTATTGATCCTTGACCCTTTGAGGCATGACTTAGTTCAGAGGGCTCTGACAGTGTTGGAGTTGAGCAGTAATGAGAGTGATTGAGTGGATCTATGGATAACCAACCACTGCCAGTAAATCAATCAACCCGCCTTGGCCAGTACAGGAAGCAGGCAAACTGCATTGTCTGGCTCAACTGACCACAGCATGAGGTCTATTGTGAAGCGTCACTGTGGCCAGTTGACAAGGTTTTAAAGTTTATTTATTAGTGTCACAAGTAGGCTTACTGTAGGGACTGAGGGCTAACACATGCCTACAACAAGTAGGAACTGAGGGCTTACAGATTTCCTGTCGACTTTAGCAACAGGAGAAGAAGAGGGAATGTGAGAGAGAGGGAGAACACACTAAGGCAGGGAGCAAGGCAAGAGAACTTTTGTTTTAAAGTTTATTTATTAGTGTCACAAGTTGGCTTACATTAACACGGCAATGAAGTTACTGTGAAAATCCCCTAGTCACCACACTCCAGCACCTGTTTGGGTACACTGAGGGAGAATTTAGCACGGCCAATGCACCTAACCAGCACGTCTTTCAGACTGTGGGAGGAAACCGGAGCACCCGGAGGGAAACCCACACGGACACGGGGAGAACGTGCAAACTCTGCACAGACAGTGACCCAAGCCGGGAATCGAACCTGGGTTGCTGGCGCTGAGAGGCATCAGTGCTAACCACTGTGCCACCGTGCCACTCAGTTCCAGTTTCCAAGATCATTTTCTATCAGATATTATTTGTGAAAGAGTAGATGTGAAAAATATATACTTTTTTTCTCTGTGTTCCCTGAGTCACTGTGTTCTGGAACACAATGGGGAATAGGTTTGGCTGCAGAGCATTTCATGAGCTGGGTGTAACACTGCTTATTGCGCAGTATGCATTGGATAGGCCAAAACGCAACAGGCTGTGTCTGTTTTACTGGTTTTTCAGCCAGATGTTTTCACCTCCCAATTCTGATGGATATCAGTCACCCTTCCGCAGGTGGCCACTCTTTGTGTGTGTGAACCTAGGCGGCGTGAGCTGTATAAGACTTTGGTTAGGCCACATTTGGAGTATTGTGTACAATTCTGGTCACCACACTACTGGAAGGACGTTGATGCATTGGAAAGGGTGCAGAAGAGATTTACCAGGATGTTGCCTGGTTTGGAGGATATGGACCATGACGAAAGGTTGAACAAACTTGGATTGTTTTCATTGGAGCGTCGGAGGATGAGGGGGGGACCTGATAGAGGTTTACAAGATTATGACAGGCTTGGATAGAGTGGATAGTCAGTCTTTTTCCTAAGGTCGAAGGGTCAATTATTCGGGGGTATAGGTTGAGAGTGAGAGGGGGAAAGTTTAAAAGAGATGTGTGGGGCAAGTTTTTCACACAGAGGGTGGTGAATGCCTGGAACGTGCTGCCGGAGGAGGTGGTGGAAGCAGATTCTATAACAGCGTTCAAGAGGCATCTGGAGATACATGAATATTCAGGGAATAGAGGGCTATGGACCATGTAGAAGCAAGAAAATACTAGAGAGGCATCTGTATCGGCACAGACTTGGTGGGCCGAAGGGCCTGTTCCTGTGCTGTACTGTTTTTTGTTGTTTGAGCAAGCTATTTAGCTGCAGGAACCGTCACAGCACAGAGAGAACATATCCTCACCCAGCACTCGCACCCATGTACTTCTAAGAAGGAAGTAAAATGACAAAACACCAAAGGGATCAAAGGGATATGGGGGAAAGGGGGGATCAGGATATTGAATTTGATCATTATCCTTGATCATAATGAATAGCAGAGCAGGCTCAAAGGGCCGAATGGTCTACTCCTGCTTCTGGTTTCTATGTTTCTATAGTTAGGGGTCATAGTTTGAGGATAAGGGGTAAACCTTTTAGAATTGAGGTGAGGAGAAATTTCTTCACCCAGAGGAGGGGGGGGGGGGGGGGGGGGAGGTGAATGTGTGGAATTCACTACCACAGAAAATAGTTGAGGCCAAAATGTTGTCTGATTTAAAAAATAGTTAGGAACGGCACGGTAGCACAGTGGTGAGCACTGCTGCTTCACAGCTCCAGGGACCTGGGTTCGATTCCCGGCTTGGGTCGCTGTCTGTGTGGAGCTTGCACATTCTCCTCGTGTCTGCGTGGGTTTCCTCCGGGTGCTCCGGTTTCCTCCCACAGTCCAAAAATGTGTGGGTTAGGTTGATTGGCCAGGTTAAAAATTGCCCCGTAGAGTCCTGAGATGCGTAGGTTAGAGGGATTAGCGGGTAAATATGTGGGGGTAGGGCCTGGGTGGGATTGTGGTTGGTGCAGACTCGATGGGCCGAATGGCCTCCTTCTGCACTGTAGGGATTCTATGATTTCTATGATAACTTGGAAAGAATTTCTACTTTCTTACCCAGGGAGAGTGAGGCCAACTGTTGTACCCCTCTTGGTGCCACATCATGTCCAATAAGTCCAGCCTATGGTCTATCCCTCAGTTGGAGAATGATTTACACTGGGCTGATCACGAGGAAAACTGCCACATGTCTGTGATCTGGAGAGGATGAACTTGGTACTGGCCGAACCGAGGACTCAATGTGGTGTCACACACATCAAGGTAAAACATTGCAAGGGTAGATCCCAGGGTAAAACTCTCCGTGTGCTATCCTGACCGACTCTTAGAGGAGCATTCCTTACCATATCAAAGTGACATTTCTATTTCCCCACAGTGATCTGCCCAAATGAGATTATCAATTTATTGACAAATAGTTCTGACCTGTGGCCAACAGTTTCTGCTTCAGCGCATTATTGAGAATTAGAAACTGGTAACAAAGCACAAACTGCCACTGTTAATTTAAAAGTGTAAAGAAAGGCAGTATAAACAGGCATGTGAGTGTGTGTGGTGTGTGCATAAGCACATGCGAGTGTGTCTGTATGCACTTGTGTATGTCTGTATGTACGTGTGTGGTATGTACATTCACCGAGTCCTTATTCAAGGCGAGCTATCTACTGTGACCTCAATCAATGCCTCTTCCTGGTGCTGCTTTTGTCCTTGGATTATCCTGTCTGAGCCTGCTTGGTGCCTCGCTGGTGATCATTCTTTGTGTTTGAAGAGGAACGGCCTTCCCTAATCTTGATGGAATGGTTGTCACTCAAACCCCATTCGAGCATGAGTGTAACATGCCACATGTGACCCATTGTTACATATTGGCTGTGTTCATTTTTCACACTGAGCCAGTCATTGCGAAGCCTCAAAAAATCCTTGCATACTGGTCTGCTGATTGTAATATTGAACTTTGTCGATAGCTTCTTGTTACCCGGGCTAATGCAGAAGGATGCTGTGACTCCCGGTGAGCTAATACTGGGGCTCTCGCTCCACTCCCCACAGACACTGTGGGGAAATTACTCCTGTTCCAAATGTTACAGAAATGCTGAAACAGAGTTAAGCTCATTAGCTCCAGTTTCTTGGTTTATCTCCTCTCTGAGCTCAAAGCAGGAGGCAGAATCACAACCAATTCGAACAAGGGGGTGATAGGAACTTTCAGATCAGTTTGATCTAAGACGCAAATAAACTAGAACAGCTTTTTTCACACTCCTTCCTTTTTTCACAGCAACGTACAGACAATAGTACAGGTTTAAGGTGAGAGGGGGCAAGTTCAGGGGAGACGTGCGGGAAAGTTTTTCACACAGAGAGTGGTGGGTGCCTGGAACACTCTGCCAGTGGAGGTGGTGGAAGCAGGCACATTAGCAACATTCAAAGTGTATCTTGATAGAACTGAAGGCGAACAGAGGGATAGAAAACGTGTATTGGCACAGGCTTGGTGGGCCAAAGGGCCTGTTCTTAATAACAAGTTGCATTAAAAAAAACCTTTCAATAGTTAACATCCCGAAATCACTTCATAGATAAGAAATGGGCATTTGGGAGTGGTGGAACAATCAATAACTCATCTTTCACAACCTTTAGTGGTTGGGGCGGGGGGCGGGGGGGGGGGGGGGGTGGCGGTGTCCCAAAGTGCTTTACAGCCAATGAAGTACATCCATCTAAGAGGACAAGGCCTCGGTTCAATGTCTAATCTAAAAGATGGCATCCTCTGACAGTGCAGCGCTCTATTAGTCCTGTACTGAGAGTGATACTCTAGGTTTCCTCCCCATGTATCTGGAATGGGTCTTCAATGCACAACTTTTGGACCCAGAGGCAGGAGTGCTGCCACTGACCCGGGGAGAATGGGGGTTGGGGGGTTGCAAGGGGGAGTGGGGGGGGGGCGCATCTTAGATATTGGGATCAGGATTTTCTGCTGGATCTTTTGGTCATGTCAAAGTCTATGGGATCTTCGTGGTTTGCCAGCCCCTGTGGATGTAACAAAATCTCACAATGCGAATCAAAGAAGAGCTGGAGAGTTTTCCTTATATTCTCGGTGACATTTATCCCTCAACCAACAGTTAATATTGTTGTTGTGGTCATTTAATTCATTACCTTGTTGTGAGAGCTTGCAGTGCACTCTCTGGCTGCCATGTTTCATAGAATCAGCGAGTCCCTATAGTACAGAAGAAGGTCATTCGGCCCATTGAGCCTGCACCAACAACAATCCCGCCCAGGCCCTATTCCCATAGTCCCACATGTTTACCTCACTAACCCCCTGACACTAAGGGTCAATTTAGCATGGCCAATCAACCTAACCCTTCCTACAGTACAACATAGATCATAGAACATAGAAACCCTACAGTGCAGAAGGAGGCCATTCGGCCCATCGAGTCTGCACCGACCACAATCCCACCCAGGCCCTACCCCCACATATTTACCCGCTAATCCCTCTAACCTACGCATCTCAGGATTCTAAGGGGCAATTTTTAACCTGGCCAATCAACCTAACCCGCACATCTTTGGACTGTGGGAGGAAACCCACGCAGACACGAGGAGAATGTGCAAACTCCACACAGACAGTGACCCGAGCCAGGAATCGAACCCGGGACCCTGGAGCTGAGAAGCAGCAGTGCTAACCACTGTGCTACCGTGCCGCCCCAGTGGCTACACTTACTCCATTTGCTGTAGAGCGCTTTGGCACCCCCCTCAAGGTTGTGAAAGGTGGACTATTCATTATTCTACTGCTCCTGGATCCCCGCTGGGATTGACTTTGGCAGGACCGGAAAAGACCCTGGAAAATGCCGCCCTAGGAGTTACGACCAAAAAACACAGTTAAAGAGAAAGATTTCTCAGAGTGGGATGAAGAGTCATCCTAACTCCAAACATTGACTCTATTCTCTCTCCACAGATTCTGTCAGACCTGCTGAGATTTTCCAGAATGTCTGCAAGCTTGGTGTTGTAGTTGATCCCGACCATCATGCAGATTGCCTGTCCCGTCTCCATAACAGTGCCTGACTCCTGTCTCAGCTGCACAGCTGCTGAAGCCCTCATCCATGTTTCTATTACCTCTAAACCTGAAAATTCTAATGCACACTTGTTTTTCACATTCCACCCTTCATAAAATTCAGATCATCCAAAATTCTGGGGCCCATATTCTAACTCGCACCTAGCTCTGTTCACTCATCATCCCTGTGTCACTGACCTACCTGCCAGTTAAGCAATACCTGAATTTTAAAAGTCTCACACTTGTTTTCAAATCCCTTCACCCCTCCCTATCTCTGGAATCTCCGCCAGCCCTATAACCCTCAACAATACTTCACTCTTCCAATACTGGACACTTAGAGCAGCCCTGAGTTTAATTGTTCTGCCATTGATGACCATGCCTTTGTCTTAGGTTCTGGAGATTCCTCCCGAAACCTTTTCCTCTTTCATCCACTTCTTTTCTCCATCTTAGTTGGTATGAAACTGATTCTTAACTTACTGCAGCAATGGTAGGGAAACTTAGAAACTAAAAGCAGGAGTAGGCCATTTGGCCCTTCAAGCCTGCTGTGCCATTCGTTTTGATCATGGCTGATCATCAAATTCAATATCCTGATCCTGCCTTCCCCCATATCCCAAGATCCCTTTAGCCCTAAGAGTTATATCTAATTTCTTGAAATCAGACAACATTTTGGCCTCAACTACTTTCTGTGGCAGCGAATTCCACACATTCACCACCTTCTCGGTGAAGACATTTCTCCTCACCTCAGTTCTGAAAGGTTTACCCTTAATCCTCAAACTATGACCCCTAGTTCTGGACTCCCCCACAATTGGGAACATTCTTTCTGAATCTACCCTGTCTAAGCCTGTTAAAATTTTATAAGTTTCTATGAGATCCCCTCTCACTCTTCTAACCTCCAGCGAATATCCTAACTAATTTAGTCTCTCCTCAAATGACCGGCCTGCCACCTCAGGAATCAGCCTGGTAAACCTTCGCTGCACTCCCTCTATAGCAAGGGAATTCTTCCTCAGATAAGGACACCAAAACTGCCCACAATACTCCAGGTGTGGCCTCACCACACCAACATACCTTTTGCCTTCTTTACTGCCAGCTGTATCTGCACGCTTACTTTCAATGACTGATGCACGAGGCCACTAAGATCTCGTTGAGTATCCACTTCTCTCAATTTACACCCATTCAAATAATAATCTGTCTTTCTATTATTGCTATGAAAGTGGATAACCTCACATTTATCCACGTTATACTGCATCTGTCATGCACGTGCCCACACACTCAGCCTCTCCAAATCATGCTGAAGCATCTCTGCATCCTCCTCACAACTCACCCTCCCACCCAACTTTTGTATCATCTGCAAATTTGGAGGTAAGACATTCAGTTCCCTCTTCCAGATCATTAATATATAATGTGAACAGTTGGGGTCCAAGCACAGATCCCTGCAGAACCCCACTTTTCTGCCAATCAGAAAAAGACCCATTTATGCCAACTCTTTGTTTCCTATCTGCTAACCAGCTTTCTATCCATCTCAAGACATTATTTGCAATCCCATGTGCTTTAACTTTGCATAATAAGTAGTTTCATGACACCAGGTTAAAGTCCAACAGGTTTATTTGGTTACCCCGAGATTTTGGAGCGCTGCCCCTTCATCAGGTGAAGGGGCACCTGATGAAGGGGCAGCACTCCGAAAGCTCGTGCTACCAAATAAACCTGTTGGACTTTAACCTGGTGTTGTGAAACTTCTTACTGTGCCCACCCCAGTCCAATCTTAACTTTACATAGTAGTTTAATAGTCGGAAAGAGACAGTGTTATGGTGGACCATAGAAGATGTTGGTTGTGGGGTGGATAAGGCCTAATATGCTTTTATGAAATTGGTTGGCTTGTTTTAAAGCACCGAGACACAGAGGAGTTTAATCTTCTCTGATCGTAGAATGGCTACAGTGCAGAAGGAGGCCATCCAGCCCATCAAGTCTGCACCAACTCTCCAACAGAGCATCCTAACCCAGGCCCACTGCCTCTCCAACCCGCAACCCCATGCATTAACCTCGCTAATCCCCCTAACCTGCACATCTTTGGACACTAAGAAGCAATTTAGCGTGGCCAATCAACCTAACCTGCACATTTTTGGTCTGTGGGAGGAAACCCACGCAGACAAGAGGAGAATGTGCAGGCAGTCACCCGAAGCTGGAATCGAACCTGGGTTCCTGGCCTACTGCTTCAAACATTAATATAAAACTTACTGTTGTTCATCCAGCCATTATTCTGTTTAAAATGAAGGGGAAAGATGGATCCATAAGTGGTCAAATTATTATTAATTACCCTGGACATAAGCAAATATTGACAGATCGGAGGCAGTTTGCTGTTTTTCACACGTCAGCAACTTGCCTAAGCTGGAATTCCAGGTAATAAGACTTGCGGGTTCGTGAATTTCACTTGCTGTCTCACACTCTCACCCACCTGAATCCTTATTGTTTAAAGGCTTGGCGAGACACGGACAGATAATTTACCCACCCATGTGAATTCCACATAATAGTAAGCAGCCAGCTAGGAGGCACCAAAGCAATCAGGCTGAATAAATAATGATGCTCGAGCATTGTGCTCGTTTTAATTACATCTGCTCTCCTCTGAAGGAGGTGGGGCAGGCATCAAGCTTTCTAAATCTGTTTTAATATTACTGAAAACAGTGCAATAGTTCATCTGGGAAAAGGTCTTTATTCACGGACTTAACTCATTATATCGAGATATTTCAATCCAATCTCTTTCCTTTCAATAGAGGATCAGGATAGCAGAGCTTGGTGGATTTGATGCGGAGGGAGTCTCCAGATTAGAACAAAGAACAAAGAACAGTACAGCACAGGAACAAGCCCTTCGGCCCTCCAAGCCTGTGCCGATCATGTTGTCCTATCTAAAGGACTCTATCCCTCTATTCCCCATCTGTTCGTGTGCCTATCCAGATAAGTCTTAAATGTTGTTAATGTGTCTGTCTCAACCACCTCACTTGGCAGTGCATTCCAGGCCCTCTGTAAAAAACATCTCCTGCACATCTCTACTGAACATTTCCCACCTTACCTTGAACTTGTGCCCCCTTGTAATTGTCATTTCTGCCCTGGGAAAAAGCTTCCAACTGTTCATCCCATCTATGCCCAATTAAATTTAGGGTAAACTTTGTACTAGATTTATGGTGGGGCTTAAGCAGGAAGTAAAGCTTTCGCAAAGCTAAGACTGCACAATTCCTCTCGATACTATTGCCATCTGCGTCTTTTGCTCCTTTGAACCAACATTGTAGAAGAATCGCACTGAGATCTATCTTGTCTGTGGTGGGTCCATTTACCACTTGTATTGTTCCTACTCAGGACATAACTGGGGATTGGGAGGTCTGAACTATGGTGTGCATTCTCCGCTAATTGGTGGATGTTGATTGGGAGAGGTTTTGTAAGAGGGAGGTCGTGCCTTACAAATTTGGTGGAGTTTTTTGAGGAAGTGACAAAAACGGTTGATGAAGGAAGGGCCGTGGATGTTGTCTATATGGATTTCAGTAAGGCATTTGACAAAGTCCCACATGGCAGGTTGGTTAAGAAGGTTAAGGCTCATGGGATACAAGGAGAAGTGGCTAGATGGGTGGAGAACTGGCTTGGCCATAGGAGACAGAGGATAGTGGTCGAAGGGTCTTTTTCTGGCTGGAGGTCTGTGACCAGTGGTGTTCCGCAGGGCTCTGTACTGGGGCCTCTGCTATTTGTGATATATATAAATGATTTGGAAGAAGGTGTAACTGGTGTAATCAGCAAGTTTGCGGATGACACGAAGATGGCTGGACTTGCGGATAGCGAAGAGCATTGTCGGGCAATACAGTAGGATATAGATAGGCTGGAAAATTGGGCGGAGAGGTGGCAGATGGAGTTTAATCCGGATAAATGTGAAGTGATGCATTTTGGAAGAGATAATGTAGGGAGGAGTTATACAATAAATGGCAGAGTCATCAGGAGTATAGAAACACAGAGGGACCTAAGTGTGCAAGTCCACAAATCCTTGAAGGTGGCAACACAGGTGGAGAAGGTGGTGAAGAAGGCATATGGTATGCTTGCCTTTATAGGACGGGGTATCGAGTATAAAAGCTGGAGTCTGATGATGCAGCTGTATAGAATGCTGGTTAGGCCACATTTGGAGTACTGCGTCCAGTTCTGGTCGCCGCACTACCAGAAGGACGTGGAGGCGTTAGAGAGAGTGCAGAGAAGGTTTACCAGGATGTTGCCTGGTATGGAGGGTCTTAGCTATGAGGAGAGATTGGGTAAACTGGGGTTGTCCTCCTTGGAAAGACGGAGAATGAGGGGAGATCTAATAGAGGTGTACAAGATTATGAAGGGTATAGATAGGGTGAACAGTGGGAAACTTTTTCCCAGGTCGGAGGTGACGATCACGAGGGGTCATGGGCTCAAGGTGAAAGGGGCGAAGTATAACTCAGATATCAGAGGGACGTTTTTTACACAGAGGGTGGTGGGGGCCTGGAATGCGCTGCCAAGTAGGGTGGTGGAGGCAGGCACGCTGACATCGTTTAAGACTTACCTGGATAGTCACATGAGCAGCCTGGGAATGGAGGGATACAAACGATTGGTCTAGTTGGACCAAGGAGCGGCACAGGCTTGGAGGGCCGAAGGGCCTGTTTCCTGTGCTGTACTGTTCTTTGTTCTTTGTTCTAACCCTGAACGCTCTAATTCACCAGTTTATGCAACAAGTATTCTTACCTTTTTTATCTTCTGAATATTGACATTTTTATATTCTAATATATTATTTCATCATCTTTGATATCCTGTACTCATCGACGGGAGAGAATTGCAGTCAGGCCATAATGTTTATTGAAGATAACTCTGGCCTCTGGCTGCTGCTGATTCAATTATTCACCGCCAATCGCTCTCTGCCTTTGTCTGACAATGAACAGGATTTTATTCTCCTCTGCCCAAGGGTTTGAAGAAAGGAATGAGGGTTGTTTTGGGTGGAGACTGGGCGGTGCCTTATTAAATCCAGCGGGCAGCCTGTTCACCACCCATCGGCCCCTGCCCAGGCACCCACCACAATTTTACCAACAGCAGAGGTTGGAGGGTGGGTGGGGGGGGGGGGGGGGGGGGGGGGTGCGGTGCAGAGGCTGCCTTTAAGTGGCAATTAATGCAAACTTAAAAGCC
The DNA here is from genome assembly GCF_964213995.1 of Mustelus asterias. Classification (NCBI taxonomy): domain Eukaryota; kingdom Metazoa; phylum Chordata; class Chondrichthyes; order Carcharhiniformes; family Triakidae; genus Mustelus; species Mustelus asterias. Next base: position 171,673,965 of record NC_135801.1, read on the forward strand.
TCATCCTGGGAGGGCTGGCGAGAGGGAAGGTCGCCAGTGGCCAGTGTCTGGGAGATTTAGACAGCTACCAGCCCAGGGGGTTTCCCAGTACATGCTGGTGCCAAGCAAGGGCGGGGGAGTGGGGAGGTGGGTCATTCCTTAGGAGCCTCCTGAGCCCATCAGGGAGCCATCCAAAAATGTTTCATCCCAATGGATTGTAGTCGGGATGTTATACTAGATTAAATGGGTAGTGTATAAATGCACATTATTGTTGTAATAAGTGTAGCTAAGGATGAGCTTGAGTTGAAAGGCAGATTTTAAGGAGCACCTCTGGTTAGCATATTCTTTATCAAAAATGCTATTGCAGTTTCTTTACATGGAGCCCTGATCCAGTATAGAACACAGGAACACATGAAATAGAAGCAGGAGTCGGCCACCAGTCCCTTCAATCCTGCCCCACCTTTCAATACAATCATTGCTGCTCCATGCCGGCCTCAACTCCTTTTCTGTGTCATTTCCCCATCGCCCTCTATTCCTTAATCTAGCAAATATCCATCCACTTTAAATACTTCTAATGATCCAGCCTCCACCACCCTGTGGTGCAGAGAATTCCAGAGATTCACCACCCTCTGCTAGAAGTTTTAAATGACCTGACCTTTATCTTGTAGCTATCTTACCTTAACTTGTTTGAGACTCACCCACTAATGAAAACATCACACCTTCTACCATGTCAAGCCCTCTCAGGATCTTATATGTGAACACCTAGATCTCTTTGTACTTCACTCACTTGCAGTGTCTCTCCATTTAGATAATAATCTGCCTTTTGATTCCTCCCACTGAGGTGCATGATCTCACACTTCCCCACATTAAACTCCATTTGGCAGGTTTTCACCCAGTCACCCAGTCTATCTATATCCTGTTGCAGAATCACAATATCCTCATCACAACATGTCCTTCCACCTATCTTCGTACCATCGACAAATTTGGAAACCTTACATTCTGTTCCTTCCTCCAGGTCATTCATGTAAATAGTGAACAATTGTGGGCCCAGAACTGATCCCTGCAGTAGTCCATTAGTTATATATTTCCACTTTGAAAAGTGCCCATTCATTCCATCTTTCTGTTTTCTATCTGACAGCCAGGTTTTATTCCATGCTAACGCACTTCCTCCAATTCCATGGGCTGTCATTTTATCTGACAGCCTCTTATCTAAATACACTATATCTACAGGTTCCCCTCTATCTACTCTCCCTGTTACGTCCGCAAAGAATTTGAGCAAATTTTCCAAACATGATTTACCTTTCATAAAACCATGTTTACTCGGTTCAATTATATTCAGCTTTCCTAAATGATTAGCTATTTCCTCTTTGATCATTGACTCCAGCATCTCCAGTAATAGATGTTAAACTAACTGACCTATAATTACTTCCTTCTTGCTTTCTTCATGTTTGAACAAGGATGTCACATTGGCTGTTGTCCAATATTAACCATTCCAGAATCTAGCCAGTCACAAATAATTTCAGCCAATGGATCCACTATCTATGTAGCCACTTCCATTAAAATCCGGACAATTTATCAGCCTTTAACCCCTTGAGTTTGTCTAATACTCTATCCCTTGTGATTGGGATTTTTGTAAGCTCTGCCATGTTATTAGCAATCAGTCCATCTGATGCCTTAAAGGATTTCATAACACAGCATTTGGGAGGCAGTGGCATAATCAGACAAAGTCAGCACGGATTTACAAAAGGGAAATCATGCTTGACAAATCTATTGGAATTTTTGAGAATGTAACTAGTAGGATTGACTGAGGAAAACCAGTGGATGTGGTTTATTTAGACTTTCAGAAGGTTTTCGACAAGGTCTCACATCACAGACTACTAAATAAAGTTAAAGCACATAAGATTTCAGGTAATGTCTTGAGATGGAAAGCAAGTTGGATAGCAGGAAGCAAAGAGTTGGCATAAATTGGTCTTTTTCTGACTGGCAGTCAGTGACTAGTGGGGTTCCGCAGGGATCTGTGCTAGGACCCCAACTGTTCACATTACATATTAATGATTTGGAAGCAGGAACTGAATGTATTATCTCCAAGTTTGCAGATGATACAAAGTTGGGTGATTAGGTGAGCTGTGAGGAGGAAGTCCAACAGATTTATTTGGTAGCACGAGCTTTCGGAGCACTGCTCCTTCATCAGATAATGAAGGAGCAGCGCTTCAAAAGCTCGTGCTATCAAATAAACCTGTTGGACTTTAACCTGGTGTTTTGAGACTACTTACCATGCCCACCCCAGTCCAACGCCAACAACTCCACATCTGTGAGGACGATGCAGGGATGCTTCAGCGTGATTTGGACAGGTTGAGTGTGTGGGTATCTGCATGGCAGATGCAGTATAATGTGGATAAATGTGAGGTTATCCACTTTGGTAGCAGTAATAGAAAGACAGATTATTACTTGTATGGGTGTAAATTGAGAGAGATGGATACTCAATGAGACCTTGAAGTCCTGGTGCATCAGTTGCTGAAAGTAAGCGTGCAGGTACAGCAGGCAGTAAAGAAGACAAATGGTATGTTGGCCTTCATAGCGAGAGGATTTGAATATAGGGATAGGGATGTTTTGCTGCAACTGTATGGGGCGTTGGTGAGGCCACACGTGTGCAGTTTTGGTGTCCTTATCTGAGGAAGGATGTCCTTGCTATGGGGGGAGTACAATGAAGGCCTACCAGACTGATTCCTGGGATGGCAGGTCTGTCATATGAAGAGAGCTTAAGTCAGTTAGGATTATATTCAGTAGAGTTTAGAAGAGTGAGAGGGGATCTCATAGAAACTCATAAAATTCTGACAGGGTTAGACAGGGTAGATGTTCCCAATGGTGGGGGAGTCCAGAACTAGGGATCATTGTTTGAGGATAAGGGGTAAACTGAGGTGAGGAGAGACTTCTTCCACCAGAGGGTGGTGAACGTGTGGGATTACCACAGAATGTAGTTGAGGCCAAAACGTTGTCTGATTTCAAGAAGAAATCAGATATAGCTCTTGTGGCTAAAGGGATCAAGAAATATGGGAGGAAAGGGGGAATCAGGATATCGAATTCGATGATCTGCCATGATCAAGATGAATGGCAGAGCAGGCTCAAAGGGCTGAATGGCCTACTCCTGCTTCTAGTTTCTATATGTTTCTGCGTAAAGATATTTGCAATGTATTCCACAGCGAGGACTGATGCAAAAAATGCATTCAGCATATCCGCCATTTCTTTGTTTGCGGTTATCAATTCACCCGCCTCTTTCAGCAGATGTCCCACAGTTACCTCAGCCGCCTGCTTCCTGTTTATAGATCCGTAGAAAAGTTTTTTCTTCTTTAAACCTGATTCTGAAATAACTCACTCCCATTTGGCATTCCCATTTGTGGGCAGGTAGGTGGTATGGTGGGATTGTCACTGGGGGTTGCTAATCCAGAGAGGAATCGGGGTGGTGCCCTGGGGACCCAGTTTCTGTCCTGGTGGGATCTGAATTTTAAAAAAGGCTAATATGCAAGGGTGGGGTTGAAAGGGTTAATCCACAAGGACAGCCAGTAAGTGAATTATTGATTCAAGTGCTACATATGGTTGGAGACTGAACTGGTTGGTTGACTACACACACTGATGAGCAACTAAAGATACAGATGGTGAGCCATATGGTTTTAAAGAGAAATACTTGGTTGCACCTTGATGGAGGGAGTGTCTCTCTCTCTCTAAAACTATACAGCGTTATCACCAGCAGGCAGGTACTGCCACCATTTGTTGTACTGTGCATAGTTGGGGTGGGGAATACTTTTGTGTGCAGTGTCTGCCTGAAACAAACAGGAGGTTCATTTCAAAAGAGGGCAGGAAACTGCGGCACATCATTTTCTGGCCCATAGGACATTCTATCTTAATTGTTTAGCCTCTGCTAAACAGTGGTCAGTGTACAGAGAAATTAACCTCAGGCGCAGAGTGGAGGGTAATCTTTAGGGGTGATAATTGTGCATATTTTATTAAACCCCTCATCCACCCCCTCCCTTCCCAATGTCGGTATGGCTCAGTTGATAGAATAAAGGGTTAACTGCAATGATAGCTACTGAGCATGTGCGTAAGGAACAATATTATGGTAACATCACCCACTGAGAGGAGATGTTAAGCATCTCAGAGCAGCTCCAGCTATAACCTGGTCTTGTTTAAACCTTGCAAATTGTTAGCCTGTAATCATAGAATCCCGACAGGGTAGAAGAAGGCAGAGAGTGTGTACAGATGGGTCATTTTCTAATTGGAGGTCGGTCACCAGTGATGTGCCCCAGGGATCTGTTCTGGGACCCTTGCTGTTTGTCATTTTCATAAATGACCTGGATGAGGAAGTGGAGGGATGGGTTGGTAAGTTTGCCGACGACACGAAGGTTGGTGGGGTTGTGGATAGTCTGGAGGGATGTCAGAAGTTACAGAGGGACATAGATAGGATGCAAGACTGGGCGGAGAAGTGGCAGATGGACTTCAACCCAGATAAATGCGTAGTGGTCCATTTTGGCAGGTCGAATGGGATGAAGGAGTACAATATAAAGGGAAAGACTCTTAGTACTGTAGAGGATCAGAAGGACCTTGGGGTCCGGGTCCATAGGACTCTAAAATCGGCCCCGCAGGTGGAGGAGGTGGTTAAGAAGGCGTATGGTGTGCTGGCCTTTATCAATCGAGGTATTGAGTTTAGGAGTCCGGGGATAATGATGCAGCTATATAAGACCCTCGTCAGACCCCACTTGGAGTACTCTGCTCAGTTCTGGTTGCCTCATTACAGGAAGGATGTGGAAAAGATTGAAAGGGTGCAGAGGAGATTTACAAGGATGTTGCCTGGATTGAGTGGCATGCCTTATGAGGATAGGCTGAGGGAGCTCGGTCTTTTCTACTTGGAGAGACGTAGGATGAGAGGAGACCTAATAGAGGTATATAAGATGTTGAGAGGCATAGATCGGGTGGACTCTCAGAGGCTTTTTCCCAGAGTGAAAATGGCTGCCACGCGAGGACACAGGTTTAAGGTGCTGGGGTGTAGGTACAGGGGAAATGTTAGGGGTAAGTTTTTCACACAGAGGGTGGTGGGCGAGTGGAATCGGCTGCCGTCAGTGGTGGTAGAGGCGAACTCAATAGGGTATTTTAAGAGACTCCTGGATGAGTACATGGGACTTAATAGGATGGAGGGTTATAGGTAGGCCTAAAAGGTAGGGATATGTTCAGCACAACTTGTGGGACCGAAGGGCCTGTTTTGTGCTGTAGTTTTCTATGTTTCTATGTTTCTAAGAAGGCCATATGGCCCATTGACTCTCCGACAGAGCATCTTACCCAGGCTCACCCTTGCCCCATCGCCTCAACCCCACGTATCTAGCCCACTAATCTCTCTAACCTACATATCGTGGGACACTATAAGGGGCAATTGAGCATGGCCAATCCACCTAACCCGCACATCTTTAGTCTGTGGGAAGAAACCGGAGCACCTGGAGAAAACCCACGCAGACACGGGGAGAATGTGCAGACTACACACAGTCACCTGAGGCCGGAATTGAATCCGGGTCCCTGATGCTGTGAGGCAGCAGTGCTAACCACTGTGCCACCATGCCGCTCCAAAGAAAACTTTTCAAACAAAAGATCATTGCCTACAGTAAAATGTTTTCTAGAATAAAAAGCCAATGCATTCTGAGATACACCCACAATAACAGAAATCTCATCTCTGCCTTAGAAGCTTGTGGATCCAAGTTCCACTCAAGCACTTGAGCATAAAAATCTTAAGTTGGCACTCCAAGGGCAGCATGGTTTTCCCAATGTTTCTTCCAAGCTTTATCGCTCAATCTGAAAAACAAAGATTTAGATCACTAATTTCATGAATGCTGCTGGGAGTTCGCTGTGTGCAAATTGGCTGCCGCGCTTCATTTGTTCACTGGTGTTGTCTCCTTCCCCGAAGGTTGACTGCCCTGAACCTTCACCTCTCTCTGCCCAGTGCTGCTCTTACACATTCCACAAAGGTCAATGGCATCCAGTCCATTCTACCCATCATCCATTCTTTCTTTAACTTCCCTCTTCAGTTGATCTACCTCTCTAATGACTGTCTCTGTCTACCCGCTACTCTACTGATACTACTGAAGTGTTGCCTCTTTCTCTGCCTGATGTTATGCATTGCAGTAAGTCCTTGCATAATGTTGTAAAACCAGAAAAGTGTGACTTTACGTGGAAGGTTAAACACATTTTTCCATTTCAACCAATGTAAAGGCAGTAGCTCGGTTCTGTATCACCCCTTTCATCAAAAACAATTATACCTGTAAGGGTGGCACGGTGACATAATGGTTAGCACTACTGCCTCACAGCTCCAGGGTCCCAGGTTCACTTCTGGACTCGGGGTGACTGTGTGGAGTTTGCATGTTCACCTCATGTCTGAGTGGGTTTTCTCTGGGTGCTCCGGTTTCCTCCCACACTCCAAAGATGTGCAGGTTAATTGAATTGGCCATGATAAATTGCCCCTTAGGGTCCCAAGATGTGTAGGTTAGGGGATTAGCCATGGGAAATGTACGGGATTACAAGGATAGGGCAGGTGTGGTGGCCTGGGGAAGATACTCTGTCAGAGAGTCGGTGCAGACTCAATGGGCCGAATGGCCTCCTTCTACACTGTAGGAATTTTAAGTTGCGACACCCTCCTCCTCCTTCCATGCCCTCAGAAGGCATTGGCAACCATGGGCTTCCATTGGATTGGGCCCATGATTATGTTTGGCTAGGTACTGCAGAGGTTTACCATTGTCTTCTGCAGTATGGCTGAGCAGGAAGCTTTCCTGCTCTTCCTACCTGCCATCAGGCACGTTGAAAGGATTTTTAGGCTGATGATAAGCCTGTTTGGACATGTTATGAATGCACCTGCCATGGCCATTAGGCCTCTGGCCGAAACGCCCCCCTGACCCCCCTCCCGATTTTCGCTGCTTCTGTGTCCCAAACATGAGATGAGCAGCGAGAGGCAGGAGGAGCAGTTTTGAGTTGCAGGTTTGCAGAGGTAAGTCGCAAACTGGACAGGCAGCAAGAGGGAAGGTCAGGACAGCATTAACTGGGAGAGTTGGGGAGAGGGAAAGTTTCCAGTGACTGGGAGCATTGGTATCACGAATCATGGTGGTCTGCTGTTTGATGCACAACCTAGCCATTGTGAAGGGCCTGTCTGCCACCAGCCATGCAGTGAGCAGTAGAACCACAAGGAGGCAGTAGTGGAAGAAGAGAAAGAAGCAGATAGTCCCTTTCACCTTGGGCTCTGAGGAATCCATCCAAGTGCATTACTTGTAACCACAGCCCCGGTTCCCGAATCACACCTTCCCCTCTTTCTATCATTAACCATCATAAACGCCGTTTGGCCACAATGCAAAAATAAAAGCCGCCACAAAATAAATATTCATAGAATCCCTACAGTGCAGAAGGAGGCCATTCAGCCCATTGAGTCTGCACCGACCATAATCCCACCCAGGCCCTATCCTCATAACCCCATGTACTTATTTACCTAGATAGTCCCTGACACTAAGGGACAATTTTAGCATGGCCAATCCACCTCACCCGCAAATCTTTGGACTGTGAGAGGAAACTGGTGCACCCGGAGGAAACCCAACAGACATGGGGAGAATGTGCAGATTCCGCATAGACAGTGACCCAAGCCGGGAATCAAACCTGGGCCCCTGGCACTGTGAGGCAGCAGTGCTAACCACTGTGCCACCGTGCCAACCTGTTTCATAACCAAATTTAGAAATAAATGCATACCATATCACATAGAAAAAAAGCCAATCAGCATAGTGGATTCCTGTGGTGACCCAATGCACATTTGTCTATCCTTATGCTCCCATGGTTGCAGTGGAGAGTTTGGGAGATTATTTGAACTGCTCAGGGTGGAGAAGGTGCAGCTTCCGCCTGCACCATGAGCAACAGCAGGCAGGACTGACTGGCGGCACGGTGGCACAGTGGTTAGCGCTGCTGCCTCACAGCTTCAGGGAACCAGGCTTGATTCCTGACTTGGGTCACTGTATGTGTGGAATCTGCACGTTCTCCTCGTGTCTGTGTGGGTTTCTTCCGGGTGCTCTGGTTTCTTCCCACACTCCAAAGATGTGCCGGTAAGCTGCATTAGCCATGCTACATTGTCCCTTCATGTCCCGGGATGCGTAGGTTAGAGGGATTCGCGAGGTAAATTTGTGGGGTTACGGGGATAGGGCCTGAGTGGGATTGTTGTCGGTGCAGATTCGATGGGCCGAATGACCTCCTTGTGCACTGTAGAGATTCTATGGCTGACTGACTGACAGTAACAGCAAGAGCAATGGTGGCATGGCACGGCTGGGTAAATCAATACTATCTTCCCAAGAGAGAAAGAGAAATAGGTTTCTGCTCCTTGCAATCATTTCCACTTCCCCAGAGCAGTGTGAAACTTCCTACAACTGACCAGAGATTGAAAGTCAATATTTACTCAATTTTAGATTCTTACACTAAGTGAGACATCACCAACGTGTAGCACAGGTTTTGTCAGTCCCCCAGAGTCTACCCTCTGTAAATTTAAGGCCTGTAGTATAAGGCACATATAGGATTAACATGAGATTTAGTACAGTACCACCCACACAGTGATGTAAGAGAGCACATGACCCAACCAAGGGTCAGTCGAGTGTTGGACGGAGCTGTGTGTGCCAGCAAGCATGGTCGCAGTTCCTAGCCTTTATTCTATTTTTGTAAATGGTTCTAAGAGTCAATAAAGAATTATAGTTCACCTCCTGACTCCCCAAAGCCTGTTCACCATCTACAAGGCACAAGTCAGGAGTGTGATGGAATATTCCCCACTTGCCTGGATGGGTGCAGCTCCAACAACACTCAAGAAGCTTGACATCGCCCAGAACAAAGCAGCCCGCTTGATTGGTACCACATCCACAAACACCCACTCCCTCCACCATCAATGCTCAGTAGCAGCAGTGTGTACTATCTCCAAATGCACTGCAGCAATTCACCAAAGATCCTTAGACAGCACCTTCAAAACCCACGGCCACTTCCATCTACAAGGACAAGGGCAGCAGATACATGGGGACACCACCACCTGCAAGTTCCCCTCCAAGCCACTCACCATCCTGACTTGGAAATGTTTCGCCATTCCTTCGCATTCGCTGGGTCAAAATCCTGGAATTCCCTCCCTAACGGCATTGTGGGTCAACCCACAGAACATGGACTGCAGTGATTCAAGAAGGCAGCTCATCACCACCTTCTCAAGGGCAACTAGGGATGGGCAATGCCCTTTTCCCACAAATGAATAAAAAAAACCCTTCAGAATACAAAGACTTTTTAGGCTTACCGAACCGTAACTGTAACGCTACTGTGTCTTTAAGAAATGTATTTTAAGCATGTTCTCTGCAGTTATCAGCAGGCACTGAGCTCTCTGTCCTTTTATTGCAGCAATGTTTATTTTTAATTTGGGCCTAATGCAATGACCTGGAGTTTACAACCCTTTTGAATTGTTGGGGGAAGACTGTTTGGCGGGTCAGGTGCTTTTGGACAGTTTTTTCATAGGAAAATCCAGAACACTTCACTTTCAATTTTAGTTAGGATTGCAGACTGCAAGCAGCATTTCTGTGTCTCTCCCTGGTATTGGAAATTTAGCTCTTGGTGGCTGGGCTAGCTAGTAACTAGAGGCAAGGAGTGCCTCTGTCTCTTGAAGTGTGCTGAAAGTACCAAGGTCAGAAGGCCTCAGCATTTTCAACCCAACATCCAAAGGAATAAACCACAGAGAGGGTTGGATAGCTGCAAGATCCAGCATCACATGAGCATACTTATTTTCTGTGCTAAACCTGGGATGGGTGTATGTTTGTAGGAATGTTTGTTTGGTTGGAAGAGTACATTGAGCTCTTGAGGTTTATACTATATCATGGTTGTTTTTTTTTCTTGTTTGTAATTGGTAAAAGCTAGTTTCTAATTTTCTTTATATGAGTTAACTGCATTTTAAATTGATAAAAGCTCCCGAGTGGGTCGTTTGAATCATTTCTGGAGTGAAACATCTTATGCTTACCCGTGCCAAAATTCAAAGCACAAAACTTATGATCTAGGCTGACTTCATAACACACCTTGATTATAACAAACCTGACAAGGTCATCCTTAACTCTGCTCCCCCCCTGTCCTAACCCACATCATGCCCAGTTCTCCCGTCACTTATTCACTTATGTGCACATTGAGTTATGAAAGCTCTCGTTTACTCTATGCCTTGATTTAAAATTCCTATTCTTCATTTCCAATCCCTCCGTTGGCTCATTCCTCTGCACCTCTGTCATTTCCCACAACCCTCCCAGACCTCCGCGCTCCTCTCATTCTGGCCTCTTCAGCATCAACTGAGCTCCTTGAAACAAAGAACAAAGAACAGTACAGCACAGGAGCAGGTCCTTCGGCCCTCCAAGCCTGCTCCGATCATGTTGTCCTATCTAGACCAACCGCCTGTATCCCTCTATTCCCCGCCTGTTCATGTGTCTATCCAGATAAGTCTTAAATGTCCTTATCGTGTCTGCCTCAACCACCACACTTGGCAGTGCATTCCAGGCCCCCACAACCCTCTGTGCAAAACATTTCCCCCGCGCATCTCCACTGAACCTTTCCCCCCTTATCTTGAACTTGTGCCCCCTTGTAATTGTCATTTCTGCCCTGGGAAAAAGCTTCCAACTGTTCACCCTATTTATACCCCTCATAATTTTATAAACTTCTGTCAGGTCTCCCTTCAGTATCCGATTACAATTATAAAAACCAATTGCAAAAACCTATCTCATTGGCCAAGCTGTTGACCATCGATTGGAATATCCCCTTATGGGCTTCGAGTTATACTTGGTTTTATTATACCTCTGTGGAAAGGCTTTTATAACACTACATAAATACAAGTTATTGTCATGGCGATTAATGTTGTGGTTGGATAGCTGGCTGTGTGTGCAAATTGTGAGATGTGGGGCTTGTAACAGTGACATGTGACATGTTGAGGGTGTGGTGAAGTCTCTGAATGTCAGGTATGTGACCTGATGGATGGAGATTAGAATCATAGAATCATCGAATCCTCACAGTGCAGAAGGAGGCCATTCAGCCCATTGAGCCTGCACCGACAATTCCACCCAGACCCTCTCCCTGTATCCCCACGTATTTACCCTGCTAATCTCCTGACGCTAAGGGGCAATTTAGCATGTCCAATCAACCCAACCTGCACAGGAGGAGGTGCAGAGGAGATTCACCAGGATGCTGCCTGGGATGGAACACTTAAGTTATGAAGAGAGATTGCAGAGGCTTAGGTTGCTTTCTCTGGAGTAGAGAAAACTGAGGGGGCAACCTAATCGAGGTGTACACGATTATGAGAGGCATGGACAGAGTGGATAAGGAGCAGCTGTTCCTCCTAGTTGAAGGGTCAGTCACGACGCGACATAGGTTCAAGGTAAGGGGCAGGAGGTTTAGGGGAGATGTGAGGAAAACCTATTTCCCCAGCAGGTGGTGATAGTCTGGAATGCGCTGCCTGGGAGGGTGGTGGAGGCGGGTTGCCTCACATCCTTTAAAAAGTATCTGGAAGAGCACTTGGCACATCATAACATTCAGGGCTATGGGCCAAGTGCTGGTAGATGGGATTAGGTGGGAGTTCAGGTGTTTCTAATGTGACGGTGCAGACTCGATGGGCCAAAGGGCCTCTTCTGCACTGTATGATTATATGATTCGATGAAACTGGAGCACCTGAAGGGAACCCATGCTGTGACGGGGAGAATGTACAAACTCCACAGAGACAGACAGTCACCCAAGACTGGAATTGAACCCGGGTCCCTGGAGCTGTGAGGCGGCAGTGCTAACCACTGTGCCACTGTGCTACCCAAATTTTGTTAGAAGGTGAGTGATGGGGTTGCAGTGCATTGCGCAGTATCTGAGGCAAGTGGTGCAATTGGTAAGGTGGATTTGAAGTTGTGCCCGCTGATCTTAATCATTCATTTGAGATAATTTCACTTTCATGTGGCAGTACATCGATGTCCTTGGGGCTTGACTCTTGTCCATGCTACCTGCTCTCACTACCTTCTGAACACCCCTTTGGCCCCCTCCAAATACAGGATGTCTCTCCTCCTTTCTAACTCTTCCACCAAGGCCTCTCGTGTGACTTACTATCATGAGCTTGCAGAGAACTACATAGAACTTACAGCCCAGAAACAGGCCATTTTCCCCAACTAAACTGTGTTGTTTTTGCTCCAACTCAGCTTCCCTCCACCCTACTTCTCCAACCCTAGCTTTGTTTCTTCATCATGTGCTTAGTTTCCCTTACACGCCTCAATGGGCCCGATTTTACCAAACGGGCGCGGAATCGCGGTAAAGTTGGGCGTCGGGCCTATACCGCGATCTGCACCCGATTCCGAGCAGATCGCGGCTTTACCGACACCCGATTCCCGCGCCCGAATCGGGCGACCCGACGATTTAAATGCATTTGCACTACCAGCCACAGCCATCTCTCCCGCTCTCTCGCCCCTGCAGGGAAGAGTAATCTATGGCTGGTAGTGTACCAGTGATGGCGTATCCCTTTACAGGCCCAGCTTGGTCCTTCTCCAGTGTCTCCTCTTGGACTTGTACTGATCTTGTAGCCGGTTTTCATGCGGATCCACTGTGGAATCGGCCGGTTCTGCTTCACCTTCTTAGCGAGGAATTGCTTCATCCTGAAGGTTTTGTGGGATGGCGTGGCCGCACGTCCACTCCGGCAGGTGGGATTCATTCCTCCAGTGGGGAGGAGGGATCGCCCACAGAGTGGTGGCGGAACTCCCTGCCCCCTCCCTCCCCATCGATCGGCCACAGACTGGCAGCGGAACCCCCACCCCCCCCGACCAGAGGATGATCTGGGTCACCCCCACTCCCCCGACCAGAGGATGATCTGGGTTCCACCCCCCCTCCCACCCACCCCGCCCACCGCCCCCCCAACCAGAGGATGATCAGGGTCCCAGCCCCCCACTCTGCCCCCCCGACCCCGACCAGAGGATGACCGTCAGAGAGCCGCTCTCTCCGCTTTCTGCTTTTTTTTTCTTTTGCTCCCGGGCGCGCTCTGTCAGATTTTTTTCGAACTGCGCATGTGCAGTTCAGAACTCCGATCGGTCCGCCAGTGCTAAGCCCCACCCACAGCGCGAATCGGACCGGAGCCGGCAAAATGGGTATGGGCGCGTTGCAAAGAGGATTCCAGGCGCGGATCTATTTGACGCCCAGATCCGGCACTTAGACTCAAAATGGTAAAATCAGGCCCAATGACTTCCTGTGGTAGTGAATTTGACATTCTGAGTACATAGAACAGTACAGCACAGAACAGGCCCTTCGGCCCACGATGTTGTGCCGAGCTTTATTTGAAACCAAGATCAAGCTATCCCACTCCCTATCATCCTGGTGTGCTCCATGTGCCTATCCAATAACCGCTTAAATGTTCCTAAAGTGTCTGACTCCACTATCACTGCAGGCAGTCCATTCCACACCCCAACCACTCTCTGCGTAAAGAACCTACCTCTGATATCCTTCCTGTATCTCCCACCACGAACCCTATAGTTATGCCCCCTTGTAATAGCTCCATCCACCCGAGGAAATAGTCTTTGAACGTTCACTCTATCTATCCCCTTCATCATTTTATAAACCTCTATTAAGTCTCCCCTCAGCCTCCTCCGCTCCAGAGAGAACAGCCCTAGCTCCCGCAACCTTTCCTCATAAGACCTACCCTCCAAACCAGGCAGCATCCTGGTAAATCTCCTCTGCACTCTTTTCAGCGCTTCCACATCCTTCCTATAGTGAGGTGACCAGAACTGCACACAATACTCCAAATGTGGTCACACCAAGGTCCTGTACAGTTGCAGCATAACCCCACGGCTCTTAAACTCCAACCCCCTGTTAATAAAAGCTAACACACTATAGGCCTTCTTCACAGCTCTATCCACTTGAGTGGCAACCTTTAGAGATCTGTGGATATGAACCCCAAGATCTCTCTGTTCCTCCACAGTCTTCAGAACCCTACCTTTGACCCTGTAAAGAAGTCTCCCCTGAATTCTACATTGGTTTTATTAGTGACTAGCTCATATTTATGGCCTTTAGTTTTGGTCTCTCCCTGCAAAGAGACTCTTGATTCAGCGATGATTAATATTGTTCCCAGCTTCGAGCCTGCCATAATCCTGTGCTGTGAAATGGCCTGTCCTCTGGCCCCTTGCTCTATCTAATTCTCCTTTGGCAGCGGGCGTGAGAGTGGTGGAGATTGACCCCATATTTCTGCTTTTCCCTCCCCTTTATTCTCGTTGCAGCAAAGTACGCAAACAACAGTCAGTGAGTGGCCAGGAAATAAATTAAGTTTATTTTATTGTCACAAGCAGGCTTACATTAACACTGCAATGAAGTTACTGTGAAAAACCCTGGTCACACACTCCGGTGCCTGTTCGGGTACACTGAGGGAGAACTTAGCATGGCCAATGCACCTAACCAGCACATCTTTCGGACTGTGGGAGGAAACCGGAGCACCCGGAGGAAACCCACGCAGACACGGGGAGAACATGCAGACTCCGCACAGTCACCCAAGCCGGGAATTGAACCCGGGTCCCTGGTACTGTGAGGCAGCAGTTCTAACCAGTGTGCCACCATACCGCCCTCATTGTACTTGACTGGAAGTATTTGAGCTCACTGACTTTAGAACTTCCCTTTTTAACATGCCTCTCAAACTGCGAAGGGGTGAGATCCCTCAGTGCACTGTGGGTTTGGTACACGCCGCTAATATAATTGTTTTCTTGCAAGGAAGGGAGTGGTCTTAAGAACCAGCTTCAGGAAAATGAAAAATAAAGCTTGTTATTGTCAAGTCTCAAAGGGCTGACAAGAATAATGCACCATCAAAAAAGGAGATAAGAAACTCTAGTCAGTCTATTTTTGTACAAAGGGAGGATGAGTAATATAAATGTGGATGTGCCAAATTACTTCAGTTCCTTCTTTGACTGCCTCAGAGCGATGTGAATGCACTTCCTGAGAACTGCAGGTCATTTGCAACTTTTAAGAGCAACTCATTTTGCATTGCGTGAGCTCACCAAACACAGGACTATATAAATATCAAAGTCAGAAGAAAATGATAAAACTTGGCTAACTGACTCTTAACCCCGCCACCCAGCCCACTTGATCCTGGAATCTAGCTCACTCATTTGTCATCCTGACGTAGAGGTTTGAAAACTGCGGGGTAAATTTGCTCCAGAAGGAACGATTTAATGTGTATCAGGCCATGTCCGGTTGGTAATAATGAAAACAGAAAATGCTGGAAAAACTCAGCAGGCCTGGCAGCATCTGTGGAGAGAGAAGCAGAGTTAACCGTCGGAATTCTGCCGCCCCTCGCCCCCAACGGAATCGGAATGGGCGATGGGGGGGGGGGTGTCCTGCATAAGGAGCATTCCCCCCCCTTCCCAAGATGTTAACCCCCTTCATGCCTTACCGCCCAGCCTCCAAAACCCATCCCCCACTCACCCTCCCCCCCACCACCATCCTCCCACCCCCATCCCTAGGGTGGCCAATTCCTCCCCACCCTAACAAACCCGGACTACATGTGTCCCGTTTCCCCCTCCCCTCAGAGGAAGAAAGCGTGCTCCATGACGTATAGATGGAAATGTCCGTTGACCTCGGGTGGGGATTTTCTGGTCTTGCTCAAGCGAGGCCGTAAATTCCTGCCCATCGTTTCAAGTCCATCGGCCCTCCTACTGACCCCTCTGTCTGTAACCTGTCATAATACCTCACACAGAATTGTCACGGCGCAGAAGGAGGCCATTCAGCCCATCGTATCTGCACCGGCTCTCCAAACAAGTATCATGACTTAGTACCATTCTCCTGTCTTTTATTGAAATAATCATCTAATGCCCTCTTGAATGCCTCAGTTGAACCTGCCTCCATCCACCACACTTCCAGGTAGTGCATTCCAGACCTGAACCACTCGTTGTGTGAAAAAGGTTTTCCTCACATCGCATTTGCTTCTTTTGCAAATCCTTTTGGCTGATCCAGGGCCAAACACTCTCTGAAGAGCCTTGGGACATTTGACTATGTTAAAGGTGCTACGAAAATGCAGCTCGTTCATTTGATTTTCCTTAATTGGCTTGGCTGGGTTGATTTGGCTGTTAGATTTGATTCCTAACAGCACTGTGGGTGCACCTACACCGCCCAGACTGCAGCGGTTCAAAAAGGCAGCTGACCACCACCTTCTCAAGGGCAATTAGGGTCATGGGAAATGAAAGGCTGGATTTCACAAGGGGCATCAAGAAGGAAAGTTGTCCCCCCCAGCGGGAGGAAATTCCACCCTGGACAGCCTTGGCAGTCCCAGCAGTGTCAGGACTCAGCAGTGGGTGCGGCTGGTAATACAGTAGCTTCATGTCCATGTGTCATGGAGCACGCCTTCTTCCTCTGAGGGGAGGGGGGAAACGGGACACATGCAGTCCTGGTTTGTTAGGGTGGGGAGGAATTGGCCACCCTAAGGATGGGGGTGGTGGGTTTGGGAGGATGGTGGTGGGGGGAGGTGAGTGGGGGATGGGTTTCGGGGTTTTGGAGGCAGGGTGGTAAGGCATAAAGGGGGTTAACATCTTGGGAAGGGGGAGATGCTCCTGATGCGCACAGGACACCCCTCACCCCCATTGTAATTGTGTGAAACCCCCACCCCAATTCCTGCCCTTTCACAAAAATTATTTTTTTAAAAACGGCCTTCCCACTCTCGCCTGCCTGCCATTGTCCAGCGTATTATGGCAATGGAGGTAGGTTGAGGGTCTTAGGTGAGCACTAATTGGCCACTTAAGAGCCCTCAATGGGCCTAAGGGCAGGCGGGTGCAAAAGCACCTTATTCACCCCATGTATTATGGGGACCGGGTCGGGGGTAGGTGGGAAAGCAGGGGGTTAGTGACCTAACATATTTTACATGCTCAGTACGGGCGCCGTGAAATTTCGTCCAAAATTGCTGACCTCACCAGCGGTGCCACATCCCAAGAAAGGACTTATAAAAATTAATAACCAACTATGGTTATTATGGTTCTTGAGTGTTTGGCTTGGGCCGATTGTTGCTGACGTCTTGCTGTTTTCTCACTCCTTTTGGCCTTGGTTCTCCCACCACTAACCTCCCATTGCTGATTCCTGATCGGTAAGGGAATTAGGGGTTATAGGGATCAGGCGGGTAAGTGGAACTGATCCACTTCAGATCAGCCATGATCTTATTGAATGGCGGGGCAGGCTCAAGGGGCTAGATGGCCTACTCCTGCTCCTAGTTCTTATGTTCTTATTGGTGCTTCCCTGAGTAATGTCAACACTTGGCAGATTTTCCATTGTTTTCAGGCTCCGAAGCTGCAGTTTTTCACCTCGGCAGTGTGGTTGTTTCCCCTCTATCCGTCGATCAAACGTATCAAACTTGTTGGATCTCTGCTCAATGATGACCGTCATGTTCCCCGTACTTTCAATCCATCATCACCATAGCAACAACTTTCAGCTTCTACTCTCCGGATGGACTGGGCCCAAACAATCAGAGAACATGGAGATCCTACAGAACTTGTTCTCCTCAAAGCAGAGATTACCGAAGGCAAGAGCTCACAAGTGTGTTCAAAATCCTGAGGAATGTGTCAGTGTAAAGAAGGAGAAACATTGGCAGGAGATTCGGTAACCAGAGGACACGGTTTAAGGTGTTTGGCCAAGAAACCAAAGGGGAAGTGAGAGAAAAATAAATACATAATTAATTGTTAAATGAAACACAGCGTGGAATTTTCCCATCCTGCCCGCCATGGGAATCGTAGCGGTGGGGGGGGGGGGGGGCGGGGGGGTGGTGGGGGTGGAGGGGTGGGGGGGGGTGGTGGGGGGGTCGGGTGGACCATGCAAAGGTCCACTGACTTTGGGTGGGATTTTCCAATCTTGGGGTGAGCGCGGCCGGAAAATCTCGCCCGCAATGTCAAAAAGGGTGGTGATAGCAAAATTAATTGTAACTTTGGATAAATAGATGAAGGAGAGGAAAGGTGGAGGCGTTATTGGGAAAGAGCAGGGGAAATGGGATTCGTTGGAAGTTGAATTAATTGGACGGCACGGTGGCACAGTGGTTAGCACTGCTAACCACTCACAGTGCTAGGGGCCCGGGTTTGATGCCCGACTTTGGGTCACTGTGTGTGGAGTTTGCTACATTCTCCCCGTGTCTGCGTGGGTTTTTCTCCGGGTGCTCCAGTATCCTCCCACAATCCAAAGATGTGCAAGTTAGGTTGATTGGCCATTTGAATTGTCCCTCAGTGTCCCAAGATGTGTAGGTTACATGAATTTGCCAAGGTAAATGTGTGGGGTTGTGGGGATAGTGTGGAAGGTGGGACCAGGCTTTTGAGTTGGATGATCAGCCATGATCATAATTGCGTCTGTTTGTGAACCAACTCTCCACTCACCTGATGAAGGAGCAGCGCTCCAAAAGCTACCAACTAAACCTGTTGAACTTTAACCTGGTGTTGTGAGACTTCTTACTATAATCATAATGAATAGCAGAGCAGATTTGAAGGGCAAAATGGCCTCCTCCTGCTCCTAGTTTCTATGTTTCTATCTAAGTCTGATGGGCTGAGTGGTGTGTGGAATGATTCTGTGAATTCAGGTTGATTTTTTTTATGACTTTAGACCATCGAGGGAGCAGTTATTCTGCACCAATTTAACAGCAGCCTTTACTGTTCCTTCAGGCCAATAACGCTTATGATTATCTCTGTCCCAGACACACAGAACGTGGGTAAGTTTTTGGCAGTGAGTAGATGAAGGCATGAAGGAGCATTAAGAATAAAGTCTTGCTGTTCCCTTACAATGAGTGGGGAGGGGGAATGTGATGTTATTTCCAGCGGTTGTCCCTTAGGCCTTCACACAACAAGCACTCCATCTCGCGCTCACTTTTACACTGCCTCTTTATTGTCATGACCTCCCATGGTCTTGCACCTCCCTATCTTTCAAACTATCTTCATTCCTCAAACCTCCTAAGATCTCTGAGCTCCCAATTCATTCTGGCCTCTTACGTAAGAATCATAATTAGGAGCAGGAGTAGGAATTCAGCCCCTTGAGCCTGCTCCACCATTCAGTATGATCATGGCTGATCTCATCTTGGCCTCAACTCCACTTTCATGCCTGTTCTCCATAACCCTTCAACCCCGTGACTAATTCAAAATCTCTCTATCTCCTCCTTAAATTTGCTCAGTCTATCACGCAATCCAGCCTCCCATACATTGACTCTGTCTGCACTTCCCACTGCCTCGGGGAAGTAGCCAGCCTAATCAAGGACCCCACGCATCCCAGGCATACTCTCCTCTTTCTTTACCTTCTTCCATCAGGAAAAAGATACAAAAGCCTGAGGTCACGAACCAACCAACTCAAGAACAACTTCTCTGCTGACATCAGACTTTCGAATGGACCTACCTCCCATTAAGCTGATCTTTCTCTACACCTACACTCTACATCTAGTTATGACTGTAACACTATATTCTCCACCCTCTCCTTTCCTTCTCCGTTATGTACTCTATGTATGGTATGCTTTGTCTGTATAGCGCGCGAGAAGCAATACTTCTACGCTGTATACTAATACATGTGACAATAATAATAAATCAAATCAAAATCAAATCAATGTCACGGCATTGACCATACTCTGGGTTAGTCAATTCCACAGATTCAAACCCCCGTTGAGAGTAATACTTTCTCTCATCACTGTTTTAAATCTGCCACCCCTTATCCTATGACCTCTCATTCTAGATTGCCCCACAAGAGGAAACATCCTCGCTACGCCTACCTGGTCAATCCCCTATAGCATCTTATATCCCTCAATTAGATCTCCTCTCATTCTTCTAAACTCCAAGAAGTATAGGCCTAAACTGCTCAATATCTCTTCATACAACAAACCCCTCATCCTTGGAATCAATCTAATAAATCTCCTCTGGACTGCCTCCGATGCAAATACATCCCTCCTCAAGTAAGGGGATTAAAACTGTGCACAATACTCCAGGTATGGTCTCACTGATGCCTTGTACAGTTGCAAAAGCACTTGTCTACTTTAATACTCTATTCCTTTAGCAATAAATGTCAAAATGCCACCCTGATTTTCTTCACTCTACCACTGGCAGGCATGCTTCAGCTTTAGAATTTACTTCCCTATCTCTCTCTCCTCTTTCAAGATACTTACTAAAACCTATCTCTTTTAACCAAGCTTTTGGTTACCTGGCCTAGTGTCAAATCCAGTAAAAGAGGTATCCACTTGGGTCTCAAGGCTTGGGTTGTGGCCTGGGCTCGAAAGATCCTTGTGAGGGGTGGGGGGTGGGTTGGGAGGGGAGAGGGTCAGCACATAGACTAGTGAGGGTGTGGACGGGTGGTTTCACACCAGCTCCCTCCTGAGGAGCTGCCTTAGGCAGCTGCAGTATTGTTCAAAGCATATTTGCACATAGAAAAATGCCACAAACTACCTCGAGTGTAACCACAAACAACAGAGAGCAATACTCCAACTCCTCAACCTTCAAACATTGAATGGGCATTTTATCTACCCTAGATTGAGAATGATGTAAAACTGTGAAGGCCGCCTGGCTTATTAGCCATTGCCAAGCATAAAAACATGTAGGCTACTAAAATCCTGCTGGATTGGGGATTTAATTGGCTTATTTGGAACTTTAATTGTTGGCAGGTGTGCTTCTGACTCCCCTTTGTGCCTGCCAACCGTGATATGATATGTTGCCATGACGTCAGGATGCCTACCTGACATTTTGTTGGGGCCATTTCATGATATGTCCATAAGACCATAAGATTTAGGAGCAGAATTAGACCATTCAGCCCATCAAGTCTGCGCTGCCATTCGATCATGGTTGATATGTTTCTCAATGCCACTCTCTTACCAATCAATAACCTATCTATCTCTGTCTTAAATACACTCAATGACCTGGCCCCCACAGCCTTCTGTGGCAATGAATTCCACAGATTCATCAACCTCCGGCTGAAGAAATTCCTCCGCATCTCGGTTCTAAAGGGTTGTCCCTTTCCTCTGAGGCTGCACCCTCGGATCATAGTTACTCAAGAACAATATCAAAGAACAGTACAGCACAGGAACAGGCCTCCAAGCCTGCACCGATCATGATGCCTGCCTAAATTAAAACGGCATGCACTTACAGAGTCCGTATCCTTCCATTCCCATCTTATTCATGTAGTCGTCTACTTGCTCTTTAAATGCTGCTATCGTACCTGCTCCCACCACCTCCCCAGGCAGAGCGTTCCAGATATTCACCACCCTCTGTCTCCTCTAAACTTTTCCCCACACACCTTAAATCGATGTCCCCCTAGTACTTTACTTTTCTATCCTAGGAAAGAACATCTGACTGTCCACTCCACCCATAATCTCGTAAACTCTATCAGGTTATCCCTCAACTTCCGTCGTTCCAGTGAGAACAAACCGAATTTATCCAACCTCTGCTTATAGCTAATACCCTCCATTGCTCCCTCCATTCATATTGTTTTACCTTTAAGACTTGATTATCTGTAAAGACTGCATTCCAATCATTATTCTGTAAATTGAGTTTGTGTCTCTGTATGCCCTGTTTGTGAGCATTTCTCCACTCCACCTGACGAAGGGACAGCGCTCCAAAAGCTAGTGGCATTTGCTACCAAATAAACCTGTTGGACTTTAACCTGGAGTTGTTAAACTTCTTACTGTGTTTACCCCAGTCCAACACCGGCATCTCCACATTATAGCTAATACCCTCCAGACCAGGCAACATCCTGGTAAACCTCTCCTGTACCCTCTCCAAAGCACTCCTTCTGGGAGTGTAGCGACCAGAATTGTACACAATATTCTAAATGAGGCCTAACTAGGGTTCTGTACAGCTGCAGCATGACCTGCTAATATTTATACTCAATGCCCCGATCAACGAAGGCAAGCAAGCCGTATGCCTTTTTCACTACCTTATCCACCTGTGTTGCCACTTTCGGTGATCGGTGGACATATATGCCCAGATCTCACTGTCTGTCAATACTCCTCAGGGTTCTACCACTTACTGTATAATTCCTACATGCATTGAACCTTCCAAAATGCATCACCTCACACTTGTCCAGATTAAACGCCATCTGCCATTTCCCTGCCCAAGTCCCCAACTGCTCAATATCTTGCTATATCCTCTGACAATCCTCTTCACTCCTACTAATGGAAACATCCCCCCCATAAAGTTTATTTATTAGTCACAAGTAAGGCTTACATTAACACTGCAATGAAGTTACTGTGAAATTCCCCTAGTCGCCACACTCCGGCGCTTGTTCGAATCAATGCACCTAACCAGCATGTCTTTCAGACTGTGGGAGGAAACCGGAGCACCCAGAGGAAACCCATGCAGACACGGGGAGAATGTGCAAATCCACACAGACAGCGACCCAAGCCGGGAATTGAACCTAGGTCCCTGGCGCTATGAGGCAGCAGTGCTAACCATGCCCACTCTATCCAGGCCTTTCAGTATTCTGTAAGTTTCAATGAGATCATCCTTCTAAACTCCATCAAGTACAGACTCAGAGTCCACAACCGCTCCTCATATGTCCGGTCTGGACAGCCCTGTGCCCGATCGCAGCGCGGAATATTCTGGCCACGGAGTTTTGTAAACGCCATCCAAAGCTCCCCTCCTCTTTATCCCTGAGCCCTGCAAACCTCCCGTCTTCAAGCATATGTCTTCCCCTTTGAAAGCTGAGAATGAACCTGCTACCACCACCCTTTCAGGCGGTGCATTCCAGATCGTATTGACTTGCTGGGCGAACTTTCTTTATACGGTCGCCTCTTGCTTTTGGTGAATCATTTCTATTTTGTGTCCTCTGTGTACTGATCCTTCTGCCACTGGAAACGGTTTCTCCTGATTTGCTGTGACAGAATAAACGTTTTGTGAGTTTGAAGGTTTCTATTAACCCGCAACTCTCCCCCCCCCCCCCCCCCCCCCCCGCTGCCCCCCACCCCCGACCCTCCACTTAGCCTTTGATGCTGTAAGGAAAATCCCACTTTCTCCAGTGCTCTCTCCATGGTATTGGATGGCATTGGGGCGGCACAGTGGCACAGTGGTTAGCACAGCTGCCTCACAGCTCCGGGGATCCGGGTTCAATTCTCGGGTGACCTGTGTGGAATTTGCACGTTCTCCCCGTGTCTGCATGGGTTTCCTCCGGGTGCTCCGGTTTCCTCCCTCAGTCCAAAGATATGCAGGTTAGGTTGATTGGCCATGCTATATTGCCCCTTAGTGTCCTGGGATGCATAGGTTAGAGGGATTAGTGGGGTAAATATGTGGGGTTACAGGGATAGGATCTAGGTGGGATTGTTGTCGATGGGCCGACTGGCCTCCTTCTGCACCGTAGGGTTTCTATGTTTCTATGTAACTGAAATCTTTCATTCTAGTGCCATACTAGTAGGATTCCTCAGCCCCTTTGCGTGGTTTTCCCATATCCCGGTGCTCAGAATTGGCCACAGAATGCTCCAGCCAGGGATTAACCAGCATTTTATGATGGTTTTTTTGTCTTTTGTATTCTCTTTAGAAAGCTGAAGGATCACAGGAGCCTCGTCCCATTGTGGACGTTAACAGCCCCAGGCTTCTCTGTGTCTGCGCCTCCTTTAAAATTGCACCGTTTAATTTATACTGCCTCTCCTCATTCTTCCCACAAAAATAAATCACTTGGCACTTTTCTGCGGTAGATTTCACCCTCTTTGGAGTTGGGTTCCTGACAGGCTTATGGCTTGTGGAATTTCAGCTCCTACTTGGTTGACTTGAGGAGCCCTCTGAAGTGATCTAACAAGCCGGTCATTTGTGAAACTAATTGTTGCTTCCAGAAGGTGGCTCATCACCACCTGTCAAGGTCAGCCGAGGACGGGCGAGAAATGTCTGCTTGTCAGTACGGCCCGCATCCTGAGGCAAAGAAAAGTGAATGCATTGACTGTCAGAGGGTTTGCAGTCATTTTTTTTCTCCGACTTGTAAAATGTGCCACTCATCTCCTGGAAGACGATGATTAACATTTTCCAGCCTCGCTCACTCCAAAACCAGAAAATCCTGCCCGAGGTCAGTGGACCTTTGCATGGTTCCCCCCCCCCCCCCCACGCCCCCCCCCCCCCCCCCCCCACCTCCCCATCCCCCCTCCCCCGCCCGCTACGACTCCCATGGTGGGCAGGGTGGGAAAATCCCACCCCTTATCTCTGTCTCAAGTGGGAGACCCCTTATTTTTAAACTATGTCCCCTAGTTCTAGCCTTTCCCACGCGGGATAACATCCTTTCAGCATCCACCCCGTCAAGTCCCCTCAGGATCTTATATGTTTCGATACAATCACCTCTCATCCATCTAAACTCCAATGGATACCCGCCCAGCCTGTCCAACCTTTTATCATAAGATAACTGTAATAACCTCAATAATATGTACAATAATCCTCTTGGATTGCGAGCTCCCTGGTTGAGGTAATGATTGCTTGCCCGATTAGGGAGTCTCACCCCCACTACGATTCCCGCGGTGGGCGAGATGGGAAAATTCTTCCCCTTTTCTATGATTGGACAGATTCAAGGACCAGGGATCTCTTGCAACATCTCGAACTTTCAATATTGGCCAAGCAAATGGACTGTGTATAGGTTAGTGTATCATCAGTCATCCTAAAAGGGAGGTAATAATCTGGCAAATTCTAATCCACCCTTTAGAATTTTGTAATGCTGCAAGCATCACAAAGCCCTGTGCACCGTTCTCAACTCCATATAATGAACAGAGGCATTGGAGACGCTGCATAAATGAGATCCAAGTACCATCCCGGTGTTAAGAGGTCATACACATGTCACGAAATATTGAACAGAATGTGGCTCTTCTCCCCAAAAAGAAGGCTGAGATGTTAAATAGAGGTCTTTATAATCATGCCGGGGTTCAATAGGGTAAACGCAGAGACGATATTCCCATTTAGCCGAACCAAAACCCGGGGCCGTAAATGGAAAATAGTCATGAATAAATCCAAAAGGGAATTCAGGACAGATATCTTTCCCGAGAGAGCGGTCAGAATGTGGAACATGCCACCAGGTGTAATATCTGAGGCAAATATCATCGATTTAACTGGAAAAGTCGAGAGGAAAAAAGAATGAAAGGATAGGCAGATAGGGAGACGTGAAGAGAGAAGAGGTTTAAATCTCTGGTCTAAAATTGTTATTTCAGCTACCAGCCAGTGCGTTTGGGGGAAGAGAGTTCGACACTCCCACCAAGATTTTCACTTTTCCTAACTTCTTTCCTGAATAGCCTGGCTCTGTTTCCAGGTTATGTCCCTTCGCCCACCAGTAGTAGAAGTTTTTCTCTGTCTACTCTCTCAGTTCCTTTCAAAAGCTGAAAAACCCTCAAGCACGCCATCCATTAACCCTCTAGATAGCAGAGAACACAAGCTGAGTTTATACAATCTCTCCTCGCCATCTCAATATTGGAGTGCTGGTGAATTCACTCTGCGCTCATCCCAAGGCCAGTCTATCTTTTCTAAAGAGTGGTGCCCAGATCTATACCTATTATTCCAGGTGCTCTCTAACCGGGGCTTTGTATAGTGAAAGTTCCTCCCTTTTATATTATAGGCCTCTGCTTATGAAGGCTAATATTTCATTTCCTTTCTGATTATTTTTTGTAAATCTATTCCATTTTAGTTATCTATGAACATGGACTCTAAAATCTCTTTCGATCTCCGCTTTCCACCATTTAATTAATACTTTGGATCAATCCTATTTTGGTTCAATGTAGTTTTAAAGTTTATTTAGTCGTGTCACAAGTTAGCTTACATTAATACTGCAATGAAGTTACAGTGAAAATCCCCTAGTTACCACACTCCAGCACCTGTTGGGTACACTGAGGGAGAATTTAGCATGGCCAATGCACCTAACCAGCACGTCCTTCAGACTGGGAGGAAACAGAAGCACCCGGAGGAAACCCACACAGACACGGGGGGAACGTGCAGACTCCACACTGATAGTGACCCAAACCGGGAATCGAACCTGGGCCCCTGGTGCTGTGAGGCAGCAGTGCTAACCACTGTGCCACTGTGCTGCCCACAGGTGACCTTGCATTGAAATTTAGCTGTAAGTTTCACCCGTTCACCTAATCTATCAATGGATGCAATCTCCTAGGCCCAACAGTAGCGGGAAGCTGGGGGGTGGGGAGGGGGGGGCGGTGAGGGGGAAGGAGTGGTGGGGGTGGGGGGAGGGTGGGGTGTAGCGGGAGGGAAAATTTAATTTGGCTTGAGGTCAAAAGTCAGTTTCCCAATGTCGGGACAAACTTCAGTAATTCTGTTCTCGGGATTTTAAAGGGGGGGTTAAAGGCGGATTAATCTTTCCGATGCACAATGCCTGGAAACCCTTTTACATGCATTAGCAAGTCGCTTCTGGCCATTAAAAGGGCAGCTCACCAGAATTATGTTTATTGTCAAATGAAGTTCCCACCAGTCAGTAATTGTAACGTTCCCTTTCACTGCACACAAACGGTGTACACCTTGCAAGTTTGATTTTTCCCCATGATTAATGGTGTGTTGCTGCTGCATTGTTCTCTTAAGGAGTGTGTGTAAATGCCAGCCTATATTAGAGACCAGGCAGTATCAGTGCACGTTGCCTGGAGGATGACCAAGGGAGGAGGGAAGGGTTAATGGGAAAAGCTGGAGCA
Source organism: Mustelus asterias (assembly GCF_964213995.1). Classification (NCBI taxonomy): domain Eukaryota; kingdom Metazoa; phylum Chordata; class Chondrichthyes; order Carcharhiniformes; family Triakidae; genus Mustelus; species Mustelus asterias. The sequence continues at coordinate 171,700,576 of NC_135801.1, forward strand.
GTGGCTGGGCGGAGGCAGAAGGGGTAGTACAGGTGGCCTGAGTGCCCTTTAAATATGGCGTGTAGACCTCCCATCCCATGATCTAATGGCGGAGATGGTGACTTCCTGCCAACTCCCCCCACGAGAATCTGCCAGCTCCTCGCCCATGCACATGTAATGAACTGAACAGCGCAAGATGGCGTGAGGGCAGCCGTCCTGCACCTGCCCATTTCTTCACCAAACATAAACTCCAGAATGGATGAATCTACCCAGTGTCTCTTAATTTTATGTAATTAAAGACCACAGGCTAAAACTTGGGTCAGGGTGGTCAGACTGGGGGATAGGGGGGGTGGGGGGGGGGGGCGGTGGGGGAGGGAGGGTGCTGCTAATGCCTTCTTCTGATCAGGGGAATTGAGGGTGTGGGATCAGGTCAGACCAGAGGGTGGTCGAATGGTCAAGAATGAGTTGGGTACTCGGGGGTAGCTGGGTCGAGTCGGGGGTTTGCCAGATGGTTCAGGGAAAGCCCGGTGATCTGGAGGTAGTTGGGTTGAGTTGAGGTGGGGTGTAGTCGGGTGGCCAGAAGAGGTCGTCGGGGCCAGCTCAGGGTGGGAGGAGGGGGTGGGGTGATTGGGGGAAATCATATGTGTTGCTCAATTGAGTTACCACAAAGTTAAACCAGGTATTAAATTGTCCAACATTTCCTGGATAATTATGCAGGGAAGTTCTGTGTACCTGGTCCAAGTCTCCAGCACTGAGCTCACTGATATTCACAAAGTGTCCCAGGCAGCAGAAATCAACCTACCAGGAACGCAAACTTCCTGGGCACTTTTAGCACATGTGTGTGCACGGGAATGCTCGTAGGGTCCTGACACATATTGCCCAACTTACATTATGGACGGGATTTTCCGGCCGTGCTCGCCCCAAAGCCAGAAATTCCCTCCTGAGGTCAATGAACCTTTGCACCGGACAGTGCTCGGGGGTGGGGCATGTGGGAAGAAGTCTATGGGGGTGGGGCCCAAAGGGGTGAGGCCTGAACAGGATGGGGCTTGAAGGGGCAGGGCCTGAAGGGGCAGCCCTGATCGGGGATGGGGGGCCCGCTGCGCACTCTGCCTGTGATCAGATGGGGGGGGATTGGGGGCCTGCTGCCACTCTGCGGGCAATTGGATTGGGAGGGAAGGGTGGGCCCGCTGCCACTCTGCCTTGCGATTGGTGGCTGCCACTCTGCCTTGTGATTGGTGGGGGGGAGGGGGGGCGGGATCGGTCTGGATAGCGGGGACGATATTTCAGGACGGTGTGGGGCTCGCGATTGGCCATGGGCCCCCAGGATTGTGGGGGTGGGGGCAGTTTGTGAGGCTGCCTGCAACAGCAGGGGCCTGGCAGCTCTCCATCTGTCTGTCAGACCCCTGCTGTTGGAATTGCACATCTGCAAAATCAGAGGTCTGTACATACACAGTAGCTCTCTCTGCAATTGCTATTGTGCATGTGTCGACACAGAGGTCTGTGCAATTGCAACTGCAGAGGGAGCTACTACGCATGTGCAGACCTCGGATTCTGCACATGGAATTAAGCCCAACCCACTCCCTGAAGCACCTAGAAATGGTCTAGCCCATATTTTCAATGTCTAAGTCTGTAAGATTGCGGGTGAAAACCCGCCCAAAAAACAGATAAGGAACTCTTCCATTGTCACGCTAGCTGGACAATTAGAATCATTCTCATAAAATTCCTCCCGCTATGTCACATCTAGAAGAGAGAAAGAGATGGAGTAGAAGGTGAGCATCATTAGAATCATGAAGTTTGCGAGGAGATTTGATGGAGGTTTCAAAATCATGAATGGCTTTGATAGAATAAATAAGAAGAGACTGTTTCCAGTGACAGGAGGGTTGGCAACCAGGGGACACAGATGGGGAGGTGATGGCCGAGTGGTATTAGAACAAAAACAAAGAACAATACAGCACAGGAACAGGCCCTTCGGCCCTCTAAGCCCGCGCCGCTCCCCGGTCCAGGATTGAATCCTGAATCCAGGATCCCCGCCCAATTTTCCAGCCTATCTACATCCTAATATCCTATCCACCGAGCTGTCCCTCACAGCTACGATGCTTTGTTCATCACAACCTATTAACTCACCCCCACCCCCCCATTCCAGACCATGTGATCTCCAGGGAGAGGCGAAAACCCAGAGTGAAAACCCCAGGGCCAATATGGGGAAAAAAAATCTGGGAAATTCCTCTCCGACCCCCTGAGGCGATCGAAACGAGTCCAGGAGATCACACTGGCCCTGATCGGAAAATGCTTCCCAACCCTAGTCATTTCCACTTCCACGAACACCATATGAATTCCCTGCCCCCGAGACAGGTTCCCAACCTGTATTATTGCTAAATTTGAGTATTAGTGTCACAAGTAGGTTTACATTAACACTGCAATGAAGTTAGTGTGAAAATTCCCCAGTCGCCACACTCCGGCGCCTGTTCAGGTACACTGAGGGAGAATTCAGCATGGCCAATGCATCTGACCAACACGTCTTTCAGACTGTGGGAGGAAACTGGAGCTCCCGGAGGAAACCCACGCAGACACGGGGGCCGGAATTCTCCCATCCTGCTTGCCACTGGAATTCTAGCGGGCGTGGGGCGGGACATTTAAAGGTCCATTGAAGTCGGTGGTAATCTCCATTTTTCAGGCAAGGTGGCTGGCGAATTCTGCCTGGGGACTCCGCACAATGACCCAAGCCGGGAATCGAACCTGTATTCCTGGTGCTGTGAGGCAGCAGCGCTAATCACTGTGTCACCATGCCTGCCTGCTAGACTCTTAATCCAAAAACTCAGTTAATGTTATGTGGACTAGTGTTCGAATCCCGCCATGGCAGATGGTGGAATTTGAATTCAATAAAAAGTATCTGGAAAGAAGAATCTACTGATGACCCTGAAACGATTGTCGATTGTCGGAAAAACCCGTCTCGTTCACAAATGTCCTTTAGGGAAGGAAATCTGCCGTCCTTACCTGGTCTGGCCTACATGTGACTCCAGAGCCACAGCAATGTGGTTGACTCTCAACTGCTCTCGGGCAACTAGGGATGGGCAATAAATGCTGGCCAGCCAGCATCGCCCTTGTCCCACGAATGAATAAAAATTAAATTTAAGGCAATTAGCAAAAGAACCAGAGACAGGAAGTTGTTTCGATCTGACACAGAATGGCTGAAGGGCCAGTGGGAGCAGATTTAACAGCAACTTTCAAAGGGGAATTCGATAAATACTAAAATTTGATGGTAATGGGAGAAGGGAGTGGTACTAATTGGATAGATCTTTGAAAATGTCAGTACAAGCACAATGGGCCAAATGTCCTCCGTTCATTCATAGTACATTTTGCTGTACTGACACTTGCTGTCTCTGCTGTATCATTCAATGATTCTATGATAATACGTTAGGATGTGGCAAAGGTCTTTACAGGCAATCAAATACTTGGCAAAGTGTAGTCGCTGCTGCAATGCAGGAAATGCAGCCACCAAAGTGTGCACAACAAGGTCCCACAGACTGCAAAGAATTTTTTAAAAAAGTTAAATTAAAGTTTATTTATTAGTCATAAGTAAGGCTTACCTTAACACTGCAATGAAATTACTGTGAAATTCCCCTAGTCATCACAATCCGGCACCTGTTCTGATCAATGCACTTATCCAGCACGTCTTTCAGAACGTGGGAGGAAACCGGAGCATCCGGAGGAAACCCACGCAGACACGGGGAGAACATGCAAACTCCACACAGACAGTGACCCAAGCTGGGAATTGAACCAGGGTCGCTGGTGCTGTGAAGCAGCAGTGCTAACCACTGTGCTACCGTGCCACCCCTAATGTTTGTTAAGGAACAAATATCGACCCAGATAATTCCTCTGCTTTGGAATACCACCAAAGAATCTTCACAGCCATTGGGGAGAGCAGAAGGGGGACCTTGGTATGCAATGTGAATGATGGCACCCACAGCTTCGTCACTACTGCACTGGAGTGCAGCCTAGTTTATGGAGTGGGACTTCCATCTCGAAGCCTCAGATTCAGGGGTCAGTGTGCTACCACTCAGTGATAACGAACTTCGAGATCAGAACAGATCAGGACAAATTAGAGAGTGGCATGCAAACAAAGGGAGAATTGTAGGAAATTAGGGACACAATTTTTTTTTAAAAGAAGCGTCCCCATGAGTAATGCCACACAATCAATTGCATTTAGGAATATAATTTTTCTGTTCTTCAGGAGCTTGGCTGGGAAATTTGATCGTTCTGCAGTTTGGAGCACGGAAAGCCATGAAAGCGACAGATGCCACAAATCCACCACATGTCAAGGAGCCAAGCAAACGTTTGACACCGTCCTCTCTCTTGCATGAGTGAGCGAAGATAGGGGAGTGAGCCAGTGATGCTGGTGTAGCAGGAATTCCTCCAATTGTCATAAGGTGACTGGTATTTAAAGCAGAGCTCCAGATATCTTGCAAGAAGTGGCACCCGCCCATTACGTTTTTTTAACTCCTTTGGTTCTGTACTCTCCGAACCGAACTTGCAGTGTACATGATGTACTCCCCCAGGGGAGTTTATTCCCCTGGGGGAACACACCATGTACATTGGAGCCACTGGAGTTTAAACATGATAAACTTCATTGTTGGTATCAAGTGTCCTCATTGATTCCCATCCCCCTCACCAGCTGCCAACTTAAAACCTCCTGAAACCGAGGCCTAGCAGCACTTGTCCCCTCAGACAGAGATTTGATTTGATTTATTATTATTATCACATGTATTAACATACAGTGAAAAGTATTGTTTCTTGCACAGTATACATAGCAAAACGTTCACAGAGAAGGAAAGGAGAGGATGCAGAATGCAGTGTTACAGTTATAGCTCGGGTGTAGAGAAAGCTTAACTTAATATAAGGTAGGTCCGTTCAAAAGTCTGATGGCAGCAGGGAAGAAGCTGTTCTTGACTCGGTTGGTACATGATCTCAGATTTTTGCATCTTTTTCCCGAAGAAAGAAGGTGGAAGAGAGAATATCCGGAGTGCGTAGGGTCCTTGATTAGGCTGGCTGCTTTTCCGAGGCAGCGGGAAGTGTAGACAGAGTCAAAGAACAAAGAACAAAGAACAGTACAGCACAGGAAAAAGGCCCTTCGGCCCTCCAAGCCTGTGCCGCTCCTTGGTCCAACTAGACCAATCGTTTGTATCCCTCCATTCCCAGGCTGCTCATGTGACTATCCAGGTAAGTCTTAAACGATGTCAGCGTGCCTGCCTCCACCACCCTACTTGGCAGCGCATTCCAGGCCCCCACCACCCTCTGTGTTAAAAACATCCCTCTAATATCTGAGTTATACTTCGCCATTCTCACCTTGAGCCCGTGACCCCTCATGAACGTCACTTCTGATCTGGGAAAAAGCTTCCCACCGTTCACCCTATCTATCCCCTTCATAATCTTGTACACCTCTATTAGATCTCCCCTCATTCTCCGTCTTTCCAGGGAGAACAAGCCCAGTTTACCCAATCTCTCCTCATAGCTAAGACCCTCCATACCAGGCAACATCCTGGTAAACCCTCTCTGCACTCTCTCTAATGCCTCCACGTCCTTCTGGTAGTGCGGCGACCGGAACTGGACGCAGTACTCCAAATGTGGCCTAACCAGCGTTCTATACAGCTGCATCATCAGACTCCAGCTTTTATACTCTATACCCCATCCTATAAAGGCAAGCATACCATATGCCTTCTTCACCACCTTCTCCACCTGTGTTGCCACCTTCAAGGATTTGTGGACTTGCACACCTAGGTCCCTCTGTGTTTCTATACTCCTGATGACTCTGCCATTTATTGTATAACTCCTCCCAACATTATTTCTTCCAAAATGCATCACTTCGCATTTATCCAGATTAAACTCCATCTGCCACCTCTCCGCCCAATTTTCCAGCCTATCTATATCCTGCTGTATTGCCCGACAATGCTCTTCGCTATCCGCCAGTCCAGCCATCTTCGTGTCATCCGCAAACTTGCTGATTACACCAGTTACACCTTCTTCCAAATCATTTATATATATCACAAATAGCAGAGGTCCCAGTACAGAGCCCTGCGGAACACCACTGGTCACAGACCTCCAGCCGGAAAAAGACCCTTCGACCACTACCCTCTGTCTCCTATGGCCAAGCCAGTTCTCCACCCATCTAGCCACTTCTCCTTGTATCCCATGAGCCTTAACCTTCTTAACCAACCTGCCATGTGGGACTTTGTCAAATGCCTTACTGAAATCCATATAGACGACATCCACGGCCCTTCCTTCATCAACCGTTTTTGTCACTTCCTCAAAAAACTCCACCAAATTTGTAAGGCACGACCTCCCTCTTACAAAACCATGCTGTCTGTCACTAATGAGATTGTTCCATTCTAAATGCACATACATCCTGTCTCTAAGAATCCTCTCCAACTACTTCCCTACCACGGACGTCAAGCTCACCGGCCTATAATTTCCTGGGTTATCCCTGCTACCCTTCTTAAACAACGGGACCACATTCGCTATCCTCCAATCCTCAGGGACCTCACCCGTGTCCAAAGAAGCGACAAAGATTTCCGTCAGAGGCCCAGCAATTTCACCTCTCGTCTCCCTGAGCAGTCGAGGATAGATGCCATCAGGCCCTGGGGCTTTGTCAGTTTTAATGTTCCCTAAAAAACCTAACACTTCCTCTCTTGTAATGGAGATTTTCTCTAACGGGTCAACACCTCCCTCCGAGACACTCCCGGTTAACACGCCCCTCTCCTTCGTGAATACCGATGCAAAGTATTCATTTAGGATCTCCCCTATTCCCTTGGGTTCTAAGCATAATTCCCCTCCTTTGTCCCTGAGAGGTCCGATTTTCTCTCTGACAACTCTTTTGTTCCTAACGTATGAATAGAATGCCTTAGGATTCTCCTTAATCCTGCCTGCCAAGAACATCTTGTGACCTCTTTTTGCCCTTCTAACTCCCCGCTTGAGTTCTTTCCTACTCTCTCTGTATTCCTCCAGAGCTCCATCTGTTTTCTGTTGCCTGGACTTAACGTACGCCTCCCTTTTCATTTTAATCAGATCCTCAATTTCCCTGGTTATCCATGGCTCTCGAATCCTACCTTTCATATCTTTCCTTTTTACAGGCACATGCCTATCCTGCAGCCTTATCAACAGTTCCTTAAAAGACTCGCACATGCCAGACGCGGACTTATCCTCGAACATCCTCTCCCAATCAACATCTACCAATTCCTGCCTAATCCGGCTATAGTTAGCCTTCCCCCAATTTAGCACCCTGCCCGTAGGACAGCACTCATCCTTGTCCATTACTATCCTAAAGTTAACAGAGTTGTGGTCACTATTTGCCACATGTTCCCCTACCGAAACTTTGACGACCTGACCGGGCTCATTTCCCAGAACTAGGTCCAGTATAGCCCCCTCTCTAGTCGGGCTATCTACATACTGTTCCAAAGAACCTTCCAGTACGCATTTTACAAATTCCTCCCCGTCCGGACCCCCAGCTCTAAGCACTTTCCAGTCTGTGCCAGGGAAATTAAAGTCCCCCACTACATCATCAATGGATGGGAGGCTGGTTTGCGTGATGGATTGGGCTTCGTTCATGATCCTTTGTAGTTTCTTGTGGCCTTGGAAAAAGCAGGAGCCATACCAAACTGTGATACAACCAGAAAGGATGCTTGCTATGGTGCATCCGTATAAGTTGGTGAGAGTCATAGCAGACATGCCAAATCTCCTTCGCCTCCTGAGAAAGTAGAGGCATTGGTGGGCTTTCTTAACTATATTGTTGGCATGGGGGGACCAGGACAGGTTGTTGGTGATATGGACATCTAAAAACTTGAAACTGTTGACCATTTCCACTTTGTCTCTGTCGATGTAGACAGGGGCATATCCTCCACTACACTTCCTGAAGTCAATGACGATCTCCTTTGTTTTGCTGACACTGGGGGATGGTAGACAGTGTGGATGCAGAACGGGAGGAGAGAGGGGTTAGATCTAATGGGGATGGAACCCAGAGACCCAAAAGAATAAAATAACATTTTGTTTCCTGTGACTGCTGGTGGAGAAAGTAGAAAAGATAATAAAAGAAAGAGTTCTGATTTGTCATGCCAAGAGATTGATGCTTGAGCAATTTTGAATCAATATGTGTAAGTGTTTAAGGAGAGTTGCTGACTGCTACTATTGCCAAGGTCAAACAATTGGAAATAGTGCAACCTTATACAGAAAGCCGAAAAGTGTTCACCAACTTACTGAAATTAATAAAGTTGTTTTAATGTTGGCACAAACAGTAAGATGATACAACTCATAATACAATGGCCAGTAAGGAAGGATTTTAGCTGATCAGGGAGGTCTTGTGGTGCAGTGGGTAGCATCCTGGCCTCTGAGCCAGAAGATCCTGGTTCGAGTCCCACCCCAGAACATGATGGCCAAGGAAGGTGCGTTCATAACGCTGCCAAACAGGTTGAGTGTGTCCACCTGCAAAATCCTTCCAAACATGTCAAATGGCATTTAAGAGCAGGAGAGATTCCTGGTCAGCCACACTTGATGTGGAGTGGTGTCCCTCCAGCTATAAGCTCCTGGCGACAGACTAGTGATCTGTTCCAGGAACAACTAGCTAGGGAATCGGGCGTAAGTCTGCCTTAGTGCATCACTAGGTGTAGGAACAGAATTACTTAATCTATTCAGAGAAATCCTATTATTCCCTCTTTTGCAGATCTTACTATTTTCAGGGTCTTTGCTCCAATATTTTCTCTGGAAGGTTATTCCACATATTGCACTTTGTGTAATGCACTTTCTGATCTTCATTCCAAACTTACCTATTACCGCCACAATTTAAAGCACAATCTGAGTTAAGTTTTAAGGACTGAGGTGAGGAGAAATTTCTTCACCCAGAGGATGGCGAATGTGTGGAATTCACGACCACAGAAAGCAGTTGAGGCCAAAACAATGTGTGATTTCAAGAAGAAGTTAGATATAGCTCTACGGGCTAAAGGATTCAAGGGATATGGGGGGAAGGGGGATCAGAGTATTGATTTTGATGATCAGCCATGACCAAAATAAATGGCCTCCTCCTGCTTCTAGTTTCTATGTTTCTCTATATCTTTAACGGCCAATTAAGATCACTTCTAGATACTTCCATACTAGGCTGGAAAGCCCAACCTCTTTCCTCCTAACTCTGACCCTTAAAACTGAAGATCAGCTGCATGGTCTTGGAGCTGCCCCCATTGCTTGGATACCTCCTTTGCTTCTTGGCCATTAGACTTAGAGCAGTATTTAAATGCAATGTAAGTAGAACCCTACAAAATTTGATCTCTACCACTTCTGACCTATATTCTACTGTTCTGGTTGCATTGTCCCACTTCCGATTGGCTTCATTGAATGGTGCTCTGCACTGGTTGAATATGTTTAGTGTCATGCCTACAAAGCTTCCTGCAATTAACACAATGCCACTTAGGGAATTATATGTGTGATTTATTTTTCCTTGCCCCCCTGCAACATCTTATAATTACTTGTCAGCAGGAAATGTCATCTGTTATTGTTCTGCCCACTTATATTTTCCATTTGACCGACTCCTGTAATTTCTGATTCCAGTTTCTCTCTTCATAGAATAGAATCATAGACTCCACACAGTGCAGAAGGAGACCATTCTGTCCATCAAGCCTACACTGACACCAATCCCACCCAGGCCCTATTCCTGTAACCCCACGTACTAACCTTGCTAATCTCCTGACAATAAGGGTCAATTTAGCATGGCCAATCAACCTAATCTGCACATCTTTGGTAAGATACTTGGTAGTGTGGATGAGCAGAGAGATCTCGGTGTCCATGTGCATGGATCCCTGAAAGTTGGCACCCAGGTTGATAGGGTTGTTAAGAAGGCGTACGGAGTGTTAGCTTTTATTGGTAGAGGGATTGAGTTTCGGAGCCAGGAGGTCATGTTGCAGCTGTACAAAACTCTGGTGCGGCCGCACTTGGAGTATTGCGTACAGTTCTGGTCGCCGCATTATAGGAAGGATGTGGAAGCATTGGAAAGGGTGCAGAGGAGATTTACCAGGATGTTGCCTGGTATGGTGGGAAGGTCTTATGAGGAAAGGCTGAGGGACTTGAAGTTGTTTTCGTTAGAGAGAAAAAGGTTAAGAGGTGACTTAATAGAGGCATACAAGATGATCAGAGGATTAGATAGGGTGGATAGTGAGAGCCTTTTTCCTCAGATGGTGAATGCTAGCACGAGGGGACATAGCTTTAAATTGAGGGGTGATAGATATAGGACAGATGTCAGAGGTAGGTTCTTCACTCAGAGAGTAGTAAGGGCGTGGAATGCCCTGCCTGCAGCAGTAGTGGACTCGCCAACATTAAGGGCATTCAAATGGTCATTGGATAAACATATGGATGATATTGGAATAGTGTAGGTTAGAGAGGCTTTAGATTGGTTTCACTGATCGGCGCAACATCGAGGGCCGAAGGGCCTGTACTGCACTGTAATGTTCTATGTTCTATCTTTAGAGCGTGGGAGGAAACCCACACAGACACGGAGAGAACATGCAAACACCACACAGTGACCCAAGCCGGGAATCGAACCCGGGTCCCTGTCGCTGTGAGGCAGCAGTGCTAACCACTGTGCCACTGTGCTGCTTAGTTTAGTATCATCTGCAAATTTGACTCCTATGCATTGGTGGCATGGTGGCACACCGCTGCCTCACAGTGCCAGGGACCTGGATTCGATTCATGGCTTGGGTCATTGTCTGTGTGGAGTTTGCATGTTCTCCCTGTGTCTCTCGTGGATTTCTTTCGGGTGCTCCGGTTTCCTCCCACAGTCCGAAAGACATGCTGGTTAGGGTACATTGACCCGAACAGGCACTGGAATGTGGTGACTGGGGAATTTCACAGCAACTTCATTGCAGTTTTAATGTAAGCCTTACTTGTGACACTAATAAATAAACTTTTATTTAAACTTTAAATTTCTAAATTTTTCATTCTTGAAACAGTGTTTGGATTGGAGTTGTGATTGAGGTTCGATTAAAGCATGAGATCGTGAACTGGGCAGTTTCTCTTCAAAAATAACTCTTATGTTTAACATTTTAGATACAGCCAATTGGTGGTGATTGGATTAGTGTGAGTTTAATAACTGCGAGCTGTGTTTGATAGCATTTCCCACAATGGTGAAAATCTGCTGAATTGAGCAAATGTTTAAACGCAGTGAACTAGATTGGTGTAAACCGCTACAGCCGGGAGTTTCCCCGCAGTTGTTCTATAAGTCAGGTGGAGGCCTTATTCACGCTCAGAAGCAGGGTGTCTGGTGACCTTCCACTGAGGCTGAGTGAGAAAGGCACTGAGGATGGTTGTGGCCTGTTTATTGCTGCTTTGGGGAAACAGTCGCCACACATCTAAAAATCTTCACCTCAAGCTCATTGCTCCGTCATTTAAACAGTGGCGATAACTTGCTTAAAATAAATGAGTTAACAGCTACACTAACATTGGAGGGAGAGAGATGTGAATCAGACAGACATATCATGCATTCGTTTGCCTGTACCCCATGATATAATTTAAGTTGTTGCGTTTCCTGCATTTTATCTAAATATGTCAGAGCCAAATATGCAGAGGTTCAGACTTTGTCCCCCCTCCTGAACCAATGTCTCAGACACCCTTGGCATCTATTCAAATTTTGAGCTGGGCTTCGACTCCAAGATTCCCGCCATCACTAGAAATGTTTGTTTTCGCCTCTGTCTCTTCCCTTGTCTTTGTCTCGATCTCCGCCCACCTGTCATTGAATTCCTTCAAACTCAGCTTCGAATTGTTTCTGCTGGCCACCTCGCCCCTCCACCCCACTCCCCCTCCTCAAGCCTCCATAGATTTCAGCTGCTTTCCACCAAGAAAATATCCTATTCCACATCAAGCCGGGGTGGCACGGTGGCACAGTGGTTAGCACTGCTTCCTCACAGTGCCAGGCACCCGGGTTCAATCCCCGGCTTGGGTCACTGTCTGTGCAGAGTTTGCACATTCTCCCCGTGTCTGCATGGGTTTCCTTTGGATGTTCCGGTTTCCTCCCACAGTCCGAAAGTTGTGCTGGTTAGGTGAATTGACCATGCTAAATTCTCCCTCAGTGTGCCCGAACAGGCGCCGGAGTGCAGCGACTAGGGGATTTTCACAGTAACTTCATTGCAATGTTAATATAAGCCTACTTGTGACTAATAAACTTTAAGCCATGCTCATCCATTCTCTTTATTCTCACATTGGTTCCTGGTCACCCAATTCCCTGAACATCAAATTTTCTTCCTTATGTTTCAATCTCATGTGATCTTGTGTCTCTCCCTATGTGAACAGCCTCCTTTGGTCCTATAACCTCCATCCTAAGCGTGTAACCCCACTGACTCAAGTCTTTGCTGTGTTTACATTCTCCCCCTGTTTGCCTCTGAATTGGCAATCATACCTGCTACAGCACAATTCCCACATTCTGGAATTTCTTTCCCAAACCCCATTACCTTTCCACTTCCCTCTCCTCCTTTAATAACTGTCTTTTAAAAAAAAACTCTATGGACAAATTTTTGGCCACTCCTTCTAACGTCTTCCTTGGCTTTGTGCCTCCACAAAGCCCATTGGGATGTTACAAACGGGATTTTCCGGCTGCGCTCGCCCTGAAACTGGAAAATCCTGCCTGAGGTCAATGGACCTTTCCATGGTGCATCCCTCACCCGCTATGATTCCCATGGCAGGTGGAACGGAAAAACTTGCCCCGTTGATTGTATGATAAATCTGTTACATAATTGCTAATTGTAGTTAATTCTCACTATAAAGTGGCCCCATTCATCCTCTTGCCAGAAGGTTTGCCTATGTAAAATGTCTATGGTTTTAAATGTGACGGTTCTCCTCCCAACAGTGGACGTACTGGTAATGTGCACTCAATGTATTCGCATTTGACCAGAGAGCCACTGCCACGAATGTAACTGGATCCCTCGACCAGTGGTGGCACAGTGGTTAGCACTGCTGCCTCACAGCGCCAGGGACCTGGGTTCAATTCCTGGCTTGGGTCACTGTCTGTGTGGAGTCTGCGCGTTCTCCCTGTGTCTGTGGGGGTTTCCTCCGGGTGCTCTGGTTTCCTCCCACAGTCCGAAAGACATGCTGGTTAGGTGCATTGGCCATGCTAAATTCTCCCTCAGTGTACCTGAACAGGTGCCGGAGTGTGGCTACTAGGGGATTTTCACAGTAACTTCATTGCAGTGTTAATGTAAGCCTACTTGTGACACTAATAATAATAAACTTTTAAGACAAAACTACGAAGCAGAGTATGGCCAACGTGATTTTTATAAGATTGTTCTTTTTTGGGTCAGTGGGTGGGATTTTCCACTCCCCTTCGCGGCATCTCGCGGCAGCGGAGGTAGCCCACCATTAGCCGGCGGTGGGATCTTCCGATTCCACCGCTGCCGACGGGGTATCCTGTTTTATGCACCTCCTGCTGCCGGGAAACCTGTGTTGGGGGTTCGCTGTCAGCTGGTTCGGAAGATCCCACCGGTGAGAATGGCCAGAAAAATCCAGTAAGAAGTCTCACAACACCAGGTTAAAGTCCAACAGGTTTATTTGGTAGCAAATACCATAAGCTTTCGGAGCGCTGCCCCTTCATCAGATGGAGTGAAAATCTGTTCTCCAACAGTGCACAGAGGCACAGAAATCAAGCTACAGAATACTAATTAGAATGCAAATCTCTACAGCCAGCCAGGTCTTAAAGGTACAGATAATGTGGGTGGAGGGAACATTAAACACAGGTTAAAGAGATGTGTATTGTCTCCAGACAGAACAGCTAGTAAGATTCTGCAAGATCAGGGGGAAAGCTGTGGGGGTTACTGATAATGTGACATAAATCCAACATCCCGGTTTAGGCCGTCCTCATGTGTGCAGAACTTGGCTATCAGTTTCTGCTCATCGACTCTGCGCTGTCGTGTGTCGTGAAGGCCGCCTTGGAGAACGCTTACCTGAAGATCCAAGGCTGAATGCCCGTGACTGCTGAAGTGCTCCCCCACAGGAAGAGAACAGTCTTGCCTGGTGATTGTCGAGCGGTGTTAGAACATAGAACATAGAACATTACAGCGCAGAACAGGCCCTTCGGCCCACGATGTTGCACCGACCAGTTAAAAAAAAAAACTGTGACCCTCCAACCTAAACCAATTTCTTTTCGTCCATGAACCTATCTACGGATCTCTTAAACGCCCCCAAACTAGGCGCATTTACTACTGATGCTGGCAGGGCATTCCAATCCCTCACCACCCTCTGGGTAAAGAACCTACCCCTGACATCGGTTCTATAACTACCCCCCCTCAATTTAAAGCCATGCCCCCTCGTGCTGGATTTCTCCATCAGAGGAAAAAGGCTATCACTATCCACCCTATCTAAACCTCTAATCATCTTATATGTTTCAATAAGATCCCCTCTTAGCCGCCGCCTTTCCAGCGAAAACAATCCCAAATCCCTCAGCCTCTCCTCATAGGATCTCCCCTCCATACCAGGCAACATCCTGGTAAACCTCCTCTGCACCCTCTCCAAAGCCTCCACATCCTTCCTGTAATGTGGGGACCAGAACTGCACACAGTACTCCAAGTGCGGCCGCACCAGAGTTGTGTACAGTTGCAACATAACGCTACGACTCCTAAATTCAATCCCCCTACCAATAAACGCCAAGACACCATATGCCTTCTTAACAACCTTATCTACTTGATTCCCAACTTTCAGGGATCTATGCACACATACACCTAGATCCCTCTGCTCCTCCACACTATTCAAAGTCCTCCCGTTAGCCCTATACTCAACACATCTGTTATTCCTACCAAAGTGAATTACCTCACACTTCTCCGCATTAAACTCCATCCGCCACCTCTCGGCCCAACTTTGCAACCTGTCTAAGTCTTCCTGCAAACTACGACACCCTTCCTCACTGTCTACCACACCACCGACTTTGGTGTCATCAGCAAATTTGCTAATCCACCCAACTATACCCTCATCCAGATCATTAATAAATATTACAAACAGCAGTGGCCCCAAAACAGATCCCTGAGGTACACCACTTGTAACCGCACTCCATGATGAATATTTACTATCAACCACCACCCTCTGTTTCCTATCCGCTAGCCAATTCCTGATCCAATTTCCTAGATCACCCCCAATCCCATACATCTGCATTTTCTGCAGAAGCCTACCATGGTGAACCTTATCAAACGCCTTACTAAAATCCATATATACCACGTCCACTGCCTTGCCCCCATCCACCTCCTTGGTCACTTTCTCAAAAAACTCAATAAGGTTAGTAAGGCACGACCTACCTGCCACAAAACCATGCTGACTATCACCTATCAATTCATTACTCTCCAAATAACTATAAATCCTATCCCTTATAATTTTTTCCAACATCTTGCCGACAACAGAAGTGAGACTCACCGGTCTATAATTCCCGGGGAAGTCTCTGTTCCCCTTCTTAAACAATGGGACAACATTCGCTAACCTCCAATCTTCTGGTACTATACCAGAGGCCAACGACGACCTGAAGATCAGAGCCAGAGGCTCTGCAATCACTTCTCTTGCCTCCCAGAGAATCCTTGGATAAATCCCATCCGGACCAGGGGATTTATCTATTTTCAGACCCTCCAGAATATCCTGCACATCCTCCTTATCAACTGTAATACTGTCTATTCTACTCCCTTGCAACCCAGTGTCCTCCTCAGCTATATTCATGTCCCCTTGCGTGAACACCGAAGAGAAATATTGGTTCAATGCTTCACCAATCTCCTCCGGTTCCACACATAACTTCCCTCTGCCATCTATAACTGGCCCTAAACTTGCCCTAACCAACCTTCTGTTCTTGACATACCTATAGAACGCCTTAGGATTCTCTTTAACCCTATCCGCCAAAGTCTTCTCATGTCCCCTTTTAGCCCTTCTAAGCTCGCTCTTCAACTCCCTCTTAGCCAATCTAAAGCTTTCTAGTGCACTACCCGAGTGCTCACGTCTCATCCGAACATAAGCCTCCTTTTTCTTTTTAACCAACAAAGAAACTTTTTTGGTGCACCACGGTTCCCTAGCCCTACCAATTCCTCCTTGCCTGACAGGGACATACCTATCACAGACTCGCAGTAGCTGCTCCTTGAAAAAACTCCACATGTCGGACGTTCCCAGTCCCTGTAATCTCCTAGTCCAACCTATGTTTCCTAATTCTCTCCTAATAGCCTCATAATTACCCTTCCCCCAGCTAAAACCACTGGCCCGAGGTTCATGCCTATCCCTTTCCATCACTAAGGTGAACGTAACCGAATTGTGGTCACTATCACCAAAATGCACACCAACTTCCAAGTCTAGCACCTGGTCTGGCTCATTTCCCAGCACCAGATCCAATATAGCCTCACCTCTAGTTGGCCTGTCTACATACTGAGTCAAAAAACCTTCCTGCACGCTTTGAACAAAAACTGACCCCTCTAACGAGCTAGAGCTATAACATTTCCAGTCAATATTAGTCAAGTTAAAATCCCCCATAACAATTGCCCTATTACTTTCACTCCTAAGCAGGATTGACTCCGCAATCCTTTCCTCAACCTCTCTAGAACTTTTAGGAGGTCTATAAAAGACTCCCAACAGGGTGACCTCTCCTCTCCTATTTCTAATCTCCGCCCATACTACCTCAACAGATAAGTCCTCATCAAACCTCCTCTCTGACACTGTGATACAATCTCTGACCAATAATGCTACCCCTCCCCCTCTTCTACCTCCTTCCCTACTTCGACTAAAACATTTGAACCTCGGGACCTGCAGCATCCATTCCTGCCCCTGCTCTATCCATGTCTCTGAAATAGCCACAACATCGAAGTCCCAGGTACTGATCCACGCTGCAAGTTCACCCACTTTATTGCGAATACTCCTGGCATTGAAGTATACACATTTCAAACCCTGCTCCACCCCACCTCTGCAATGCCGTGCATTGCAGTCCCCATCCATGCATCCCTCACTTTCAGCCCCACTACTCAGGATCCCTCCCCCCCCCCGAATCAGTTTAAACCTCCCTGCATGGCCTTAGCAAATTTACCCCCCAGGATATTGGTCCCCTTCTGATTAAGGTGTAGACCATCCTTCTCATAGAGGTCACACCTTCCCCAGTACGAGCCCCAATTGCTTAAGTACCTGAACCCCTCCCTCCTGCACCATCCCCTCAGCCATGAATTCAAACCTTCCCTCTCCCTATTCCTCTCTAAACTATCCCGTGGTACAGGCAAGAGTCCAGAGATAACCACTCTGTTATCATTCATCCGTTGTCGTAGCGTCTGCATGGTTTCCCCAATGTACCATGCCTCGGGACATCCTTTCCTGCAGCATCTCCACATCAGAAAAATCCACCCAGTGTCTGTAATTTGAGGTAAAATGAAGGGGGCTCACTTGACCTGTTCTGAAGTTTGTCTGATGGCAGGTCTGGATGGTTTGATTGTTAGAGATTAAAAATGCTATGATTATTTTACTGGGAAGAATGGGAAAATGTTTATACTTGGAGACAATGGCAGTAGCCAGTGTGTTAATAACGCATAGACTGTGAGTGTCCAAAGTCCCAGGAAAGAATTCAGAATTTCAGGTTTTAAATAGTTATGATTTAAATTGTCAATTTAGTAATATTGAACATAGGAAGAAAGGACTAAGGAGCAGTAATAGGCCATTCAAGCCTGCTCTACCATTGCATAAGAGCATGGTTCTTTTACTTCAAAGATAAAAAAGTGTTGGGATCCCAAGGATAACTAATCAGCATTTCTACCTGAATACAAGTCCCATGTGATTCATGTTGCAATGAAGATGGGTTTTGAGAGAGGATGGGTTTCTAAGATACCCCTGACAACTCATAGATACGTTGGTCTGTCAAGATATGGGAAAGGGAGAGCAACTGTAGGCAGCAAGATGCTGTGGTTCATCATACAGGTAGGAAGGTGAGAACTCGTGTTCAGATTGGAAAGGTCAAAGTTATGGAGCATCAAACAAGGCTGGATGATTTGCCTAGCTTGAGCTGGAGGAAGAATCTCCAGTGAAAGACCCTCACTGTGAAAGGCAGTTCTGAGATTAAAAGTTCCGAGGTTGAGAAAAGAAAGAACAGAAGCAAACCCTTAGGAGCCCAGAACCATTTTGGACTTAAGCTGGGAGAATTGGATGTCTACTTAAAGGACAGTGAATTGTATGCCTGATAGTGGCGTTTCTGGTTGTGTTAAAGTGTAAATTGTCATCAAAAATAACATTCAGGCAGTATTGTTTTTAATTTGTTTGTTATGACAAACACCTTAAAATGTGAAGTCTTGTTGTGTCATCTGTTCAACTATTAACGAGACATTTAAATTCATTTTTAAAAGTTATTGGTCTCTATGGGGATCGTAACACAAAGAAACATTTCTAAATTATACATTATTCACAGGGTGACTGTTTTTGGGGAGAGTTGGGCAGAAAAGGGAAATATTGGACGACAAAAATAGCGTTCATGAAACAGATATTGGTGAACAGATCTGAATTGTCAATGGCTTAGTTAAGCGTATGGAGAAGGTATTAACTTATTGTGAATTTGAATCATAGAATCTCTACAGTGCAGAAGGAGGCCATTCGGTCCATTGAGTCAGCACCAATTCTCTGACAGAGCATCCCACCCAGGTCATATCCCCACGTATTTACCCTGCTAATCCCCCTAACCTACACATCTTTGGATACTAAGGGACAATTTAGCATGGACAATCCACCTAACCTGCACATCTTTGGAGCGTGGGAGGAAACCAGAGCACCCAGAGGAAACCCACGCAGATACTGGGAGAACGTGCAGACTCCACACAGACAGCCACCAAAGGCTGAAATTGAACCTGGGTTCCTGGTGCTGTGAGGCAGCAGTGCTAACCACTGTGCCACCTGGAGACCATAGTGAGATAAGGGAAAGCCAAGTGCTTTGTACTAAAATGAACTGCGGATTTCCAGAAGCTAGACAAATGTGGGCTTGGAATTTCCCGCTGTTATAATTTAAAGTTATGGGGAAGGTTTAATGCAGTCCATTGCGGCGGGGGCCATGGTGGCTGGGCCCACTGAATTGCGGGAGAGGCACGGCAACAGTCTCCTATTGTCGGGAGAACATCCCCCAATTAAATTGGTGGGAGGGGCTGACACGGGATTGCTGGCCGCTGTTGGCAGGATGCCAATCAAGCTCATTCATGAGCCAATTGGCACCCATCATCCCTGAGGCCACCGTAGTTTAGTGATGCCTCAGGGAGTTCACGGGTGTTGAATGGCTTTTCTGTGCTTTCGCTAGGCTGCCCAGCTTGCCAGCGACCTCCTACAGGTGAGGGTCCCTCATTATCAAGTATCTCTCAAGAAGGTGATCGCCTAGTAGTATTATTGTTAGAAGATTAGTCCAGAAACTTGGCTAATGTTCTGGAGACCCGGGTTCGAATCCCAACATGGAAGCTGGTGGAATTTGAATTCAGTTTAAAAAATCTGGAATTAGGAATCTACTAATGACTGAAACCATTGTCGATTGTCGGAAAAAACCCATCTGATTCACTAATATCCTTTAGGGAAGGAAATCTGCTGTCTTTACCCGGTGTGGCCGACATGTGACTCCAGAGCCACAGCAATGCAGTTGACTCTCAACTGCCCTCGGACAACTAGGGATGGGCAATAAATGCTGGGCAGCCAGTGACACCCATGTCCCATGAATAAAAAAAAAACCCCGCCCTCTATCCCATCCTGCCCTCACTCACCTTTGGTCTGGTGTCCCAAGACATTCCTGGGCATCTGGTGGGTGCAGTGCCACAGGCAAACACTGCTCCTGTCGTTTAAGGTTTTAGAGTTTTAATTTAGTGTCACAAGTAGGCTTACATTAACACTGCAATGAAGTTACTGTGAAAATCCCCTAGATGCCACACTCCGGCGCCTGTTCGGGTACACTGAGGGAGAATTTAGCATGGCCGATGCACCTAACCAGCAGGTCTTTCGGACTGTGGGAGGAAACCGGAGCACCTGGAGGAAACCCACGCAGACACAGGGAGAATGTGCAGACCACGCACAAATTGTGACCAAAGCTGGGAATCGAACCTGAGTCCCTGGCGCTGTGAGGCAGCAGTGCTAACCACTGTGCCACCGTGCCACCCACAATGATGCCTGGCAATGAGCAGCTACCAATTTCCGATTGGCCGGCAGTTCTCATTTGAGGATGTGGTGGGGGGGCGCAGTATCCATCGCTGGGGTCCTTAATCGTGGGGAAGGCCTGTCGGTGGCTGCTTGATTCTGTCTGGCTTCCCCCTGTGGAACAGACGGGGGCTTCTTACCGGTTGTCTGACTACTTTCCTGCACACCAAAAATAACGTAGCACGGGGCCATTTTAAGGCAGCCATGAAACTACAGATGGCTCACCAGATCGATAGGATCGCAGAGCAGAAAACGACATTTGAAACCGCACGTGAATTTATAAGTTGTCATTTTTTTTCTATAAATGATGTAGTAATGTCGATGCAAATAAACAAATAAAGCAATGCAGCATGAGACATAAGGTCACAGGGAGATATTGAGACATAAGAGACACAAATATAAATCAAGATGAATAACTGCACCGTCCTGTGCGAGGTAACATTACAGAAAATTTACTCATAGAAGTCATAGAGGTTTACAGCATGGAAACAGGCCCTTCAGCCCAACTTGTCCATGCCGCCCTTTATTTTTAAACCCTAAGCTAGTTCCAATTTCCCGCATTTGGCCCATATCCCTCTATACCCATCTTATCCATGTAACTGTCTAAATACTTTTTAAAAGACAAAATTGTACCCGCCTCTACTACTGTCTCTGGCAGCTGGTTCCAGACAATCACTGTCCTCTGGACACTTTTGTATCTCTCCCCTCTCACCTTAAACCTATGCCCTCTAGTTTTAGACTCCCCTACCTTTGAGAAAAGATATTGACTATCTAGCTGATCTATGCCCCTCATTATTTTATAGACCTCTATAAGATCACCCCTCAGCCTTCTACGCTCCAGAGAAAAAAGTCCCAGTCTACCCAGCCTCTCCTTATAACTCAAACCATCAAAGAACAAAAAACAAAGAACAATACAGCACAGGAACAGGCCCTTCGGCCCTCCAAGCCTGCGCCGCTCATGTGCCCACGAGACCATTCTTTTGTATTCCTCTGTTCCCAGTCTGTTCATGTGGCTATCTAGATAAGTCTTAAACGATCCCAGCGTGTCCGCCTCAACCACCTTGCTTGGCAGTGCATTCCAGGCCCCCACCACCCTCTGTGTAAAATACGTTCCCCTGACATCTGTGTTGAACCTTGCCCCCCTCACCTTGAACCCGTGACCCCTTGTATTCGTCACCTCCGACCTGGGAAAAAGCTTCCCACTGTTCACCCTATCTATGCCCTTCATAATTTTATACACCTCTATTAGGTCGCCCCTCATCCTCCATCTTTCCAGGGAGAACAACCCCAGTTTACCCAATCTCTCCTCATAGCTAACACCCTCCATACCAGGCAACATCCTGGTAAACCTTCTCTGTACTCTCTCCAAAGCCTCCACGTCCTTCTGGTAGTGTGGCGAACAGAACTGGACCCAGTATTCCAAATGTGGCCTAACCATCGTTCTATACAGCTGCAACATCATATGCCAACTTTTATATTCTGTTCCCCGTCAAATAAAGGCAAGCATGCCATATGCCTTCTTCACCACCCTCTCCACCTGTGCTGCCACCTTTAAGGATCTGTGGACTTGTACACCCAGGTCCCTCTGTGTGTCTATACTCCTGATGGTTCTGCCATCTCTCTGAAACAATACCAGTCAACATGTCCCTCTCCTTTGTGAATACTGATGCAAAGTATTTGTTTAGGATCTCACCTACTTCCTTTGGTTCTAAGCATAATTCCCCTCCTTTGTCACTGAGAGGTCCGATTCTTTCCCTAACAACTCTCTTGTTCCTAACGTATGTATAAAATGCCTGAGGATTCTCCTTAATCCTGTCTGCAAGGACATTTCGTGACCCCTTTTTGCCCTTCTAAGTCCCTGTTTGAGTTCTTTTCTACTTTCTCTGTATTCCTCCAGTGCTCCATCTGTTTTTAGCTGCCTGGACCTCATGTATGCCTCTTTTTTCTTTTTGATTAGACACACAATTTCACTGGTTATCCATGGCTCTCGAATCCTACCTTTCATATCTTTCCTCTTTACAGGCACATGCCTGTCCTGCAGTCCTATCAACTGCTCCTTAAAAGACTCCCACATGCCAGATGTGGATTTACCCTTGAACAGCCTCTCCCAATCAACAGCCACCAAATCCTGCCTAATCCGGCTGTAGTTAGCCTTCCCCCAATTCAGTACCTTACACATAGGACAACACTCATCTTTTTCCATTACTATCCTAAAGTTTACAGAATTGTGGTCACTATTTGCCACATGTTCCCCTACTGCAACTTTGATGACCTGACCGTGCTCATTCCCCAGTACTAGGTCCGGTATAGCCCCCTCTCTAGTTGAATTGTCAACATATTGCTTCAAAGAACCTTCCTGTACGCATTTTATAAATTCTTCCCCGTCCAGGCCCCCAGCCCTAAGCGATTTCCAGTCTATGTGAGGGAAATTAAAATCTCCCACTACAACAACCCTATTTTTTCTGCACCTGTCCAGAATCTCCTTACATATCCGTTCCTCAACTTCCCGTGGGCTGTTGGGGGGCCTGTAGTATACCCCCAGCATAGTGACTGCGCTCTTCCTGTTTCTGAGCTCCACCCACAGTGACTCGTTACCTGACCCTTCCAAATTGTCCACCCTCTGTACCGCTGTAATATGCTCCCTGACCAGCATTGCTACTCGCCCCTCCTCTGTCTCGCCTAAAACAGTTATACCCCGGAATATTCAGCTGCCAGTCCTGTCCCTCTTTTAACCAAGTCTCCGTCACTGCAACCACATCCTAGTTCCGCGCAAGCATTAAGGCTCTAAGCTCGTCTGTCTTGCCCGTGACGCTCCTTGCATTGAAGCAGATGCACTCCAGACCTCCAGGCCCACTGAGGTCATCCTCCCCCAGAATGCTCTTCCTCTTAGATAGCCTTGTCTTGGCCCCAACCTCGTCCCCAGCCTCTAGAACAAAGAACAAAGAACAAAGAACAGTACAGCACAGGAAACAGGCCCTTCGGCCCTCCAAGCCTGTGCCGCTCCTTGGTCCAACTAGACCAATCGTTTGTATCCCTCCATTCCCAGGCTGCTCATGTGACGATCCAGGTAAGTCTTAAACGATGTCAGCGTGCCTGCCTCCACCACCCTACTTGGCAGCGCATTCCAGGCCCCCACCACCCTCTGTGTAAAAAACGTCCCTCTGATGTCTGAGTTATACTTCGCCCCTCTCAGCTTGAGCCCGTGACCCCTCGTGATCGTCACCTCCGACCTGGGAAAAAGCTTCCCACTGTTCACCCTATCTATACCCTTCATAATCTTGTATACCTCTATTAGATCTCCCCTCATTCTCCGTCTTTCCAAGGAGAACAACCCCAGTCTACCCAATCTCTCCTCATAGCTAAGACCCTCCATACCAGGCAACATCCTGGTAAACCTTCTCTGCACTCTCTCCAATGCCTCCACGTCCTTCTGGTAGTGCGGCGACCAGAACTGGACGCAGTACTCCAAATGTGGCCTAACCAGCGTTCTATACAGCTGCATCATCAGACTCCAGCTTTTATACTCTATACCCCGTCCTATAAAGGCAAGCATACCATATGCCTTCTTCACCACCTTCTCCACCTGTGTTGCCACCTTCAAGGATTTGTGGACTTGCACACCTAGGTCCCTCTGTGTTTCTATACTCCTGATGACTCTGCCATTTATTGTATAACTCCTCCCTACATTATTTCTTCCAAAATGCATCACTTCGCATTTATCCGGATTAAATTCCATCTGCCTCCTCTCCGCCCAATTTTCCAGCCTATCTATATCCTACTGTATTGCCCGACAATGCTCTTCGCTATCCGCAATTCCAGCCATCTTCGTGTCATCCGCAAACTTGCTGATTACACCAGTTACACCTTCTTCCAAATCATTTATATATATCACAAATAGCAGAGGTCCCAGTACAGAGCCCTGCGGAACACCACTGGTCACAGACCTCCAGCCGGAAAAAGACCCTTCGACCACTACCCTCTGTCTCCTATGGCCAAGCCAGTTCTCCACCCATCTAGCCACTTCTCCTTGTATCCCATGAGCCTTAACCTTCTTAACCAACCTGCCATGTGGGATCTTGTCAAATGCCTTACTGAAATCCATATAGACGACATCCACGGCCCTTCCTTCATCAACCGTTTTTGTCACTTCCTCAAAAAACTCCACCAAATTTGTAAGGCACGACCTCCCTCTCACAAAACCATGCTGTCTGTCACTAATGAGATTGTTCCGTTCTAAATGCACATACATCCTGTCTCTAAGAACCCTCTCCAACAACTTCCCCACCACGGACGTCAAGCTCACCGGCCTATAATTTCCTGGGTTATCCCTGCTACCCTTCTTAAACAACGGGACCACATTCGCTATCCTCCAATCCTCAGGGACCTCACCCGTGTCCAAAGAAGCGACAAAGATTTCCGTCAGAGGCCCAGCAATTTCACCTCTCGTCTCCCTGAGCAGTCGAGGATAGATGCCATCAGGCCCTGGGGCTTTGTCAGTTTTAATGTTCCCTAAAAAACCCAACACTTCCTCTCTTGTAATGGAGATTTTCTCTAACGGGTCAACACCTCCCTCCGCGACACTCCCGGTTAACACGCCCCTCTCCTTCGTGAATACCGATGCAAAGTATTCATTTAGGATCTCCCCTATTCCCTTGGGTTCTAAGCATAATTCCCCTCCTTTGTCCCTGAGAGGTCCGATTTTCTCCCTGACAACTCTTTTGTTCCTAACGTATGCTTATTGACCTATTGTTCTGCTCCCCACCCCCCTGCCACATTAGTTTAAACCCATCCGAACCACACTAGCAAAACTCATAGCTAGAATATTCGTACCCCTCCAGTTTAGGTGCACCCCATCCTTCTGGTACAGGTGCCATCCTCTCTTGAAGACTTCCCAGTGATCCACGAAATTGAAACCCTCCCTCTTGCACCAGTCCTTTAGCCACGCATTCAGCTGTGCGGTCTCCCTGTTCTTAGCCTCACTAGCTTGTGGCACTGGAAGTAATCCAGAGATCGCTACCCTAGAGGCCCTGCTTTTTAGCCTACTACCCAACTCCCTGAATTGCTCTCGCAGGACCTCCCTGCTCTTTCTGCCTACGTCATTTGCACCAATGTGGACAATGATGTCTGTCTGGTTACCCGCCTTTTTTAGGATGCTTCCTACCCGCTCAGAGACATCCAGGACCCCGGCACCAGGGAGGCAGACTACTACGTCTACTATCAGATGACTATCAGATTACTATCAAGTCCTGGTAGCATCCTAGTAAATCTTTCAAGTTTAATAATATCCTTTCTATAATAGGGTGACCAGAACTGCACACAGTACTCCAAGTGTAGCCTTACCAATATCTTGTTCAACTTCAACAAAACCTCCCAACTCCTGTATTCAATTTTCTGACCGATGAAACCAAGCATGCTGAATGCCTTCTTCACCACTCTGTCCATCTGTGACTCCACTTTCAAGGAGCTATGAACCTGTACCCCTAGATCTCTTTGTTCTGTAACTCTCCCCAACGCCCTACCATTAACTGAGTAAGTCCTGCCCTGGTTCAATCTAGCAAAATGCATCACCTCGCATTTATCTAAATTAAACTCCATCTGCCATTCGTCAGCCCACTGGCCCAATTGATCAAGATACTAAGGGGCAATTTAATATGGCCAATCAACCTAACCCACACACCTTTGAAGTGTAGGAGTGAACTGGGGCACCTGGAGGAAACCCACACAGACATGGGGAGAACGTGTAAACTCCACACAGACAGTGACCAAGCCAGGAATCGAACCCAGGTCCCTGGCACTGTGAGGCAGCAGTGCTAACCATTGTGCTACCATGCCGCCTCATGGCAGTGAAGAAAGGAATGTGCAATCTAATTCAAAATGGAAGTGGGATTTAATGCTGATTTTAATGATAATTGCTCAGCATTATTCTTTTTCTGTCTAAATGCAACTCTAAATTTTTCAATAGCAGCCCCTGATGATTCAACACTGGATGCTTTGTTGCGGTTGCCATTATTTCGTTGAGGTGACTCATAAGTAGGAGGGTAGAAACAAAAACCTTTCTATTTATAGAGTACCTACTATAGAGCCTTCAGGATGTCCCATAGTGCCTTAGAGCCCATGAATCATTTTTGCGGTAGAGTCTCTGTTCCTTTGTGAGCAATTATGTCAGCCAAATCACATCAACAAGGTATGTCAAACAGCAATGAGATGAAGAACTAAATCATCCCATAGCGGGCATTGACTGAGGTGATGGATTTTGATGAGGATGGCAGGAAACTTCTTACTGCTCTTCCAGTCGCCTCCAAAGTCTACCTGAACAGATCTTAGTGCAACATTTCAACAGGGTATTTACTGGATTGATTATTGTCACATGTATTGGGATACAGTGAAAAGTATTGTTTCTTGTGCGCTATACAGACAAAACATACTGTTCATAGTGTACACAGTGGAGAAGGAAAGGAGAGGGTGCCGAATGTAATGTTACAGACACAGCTAGGGTGCAGAGAAAAATCAACTTAATATAAGGTCGGTTCATTCAAACGTCTGATGGTAGCAGGGAAGAAGCTGTTCTTGAGTCGGTTGGTATGTGATCTCAGGCTTTTGTATCTTTTTTTCTGACGGAAGAAGGTGGAAGAGAGAATGTCCGGCATTTGAAGGGTCCTTGATTATTCTGGCTGTTTTGCCAAGGCAGCGGGAAGTGTAGACAGAATCAATGGATGGGAGGCTGGTTTGAGTGATGGACTGGGTTACGTTCACAACCCTTTGTAGTTTCTTGCAGTTTTGGGCAGAGCAGGAGCCATGCCAAGCTGTGATACAACCAGAAAGAATGTTTTCTATGGTGCAGCTGTAAAGGTTGGTGAGAGTCGTAGCATGTTAGACAATGTGGCACTCCCCTGGTACAGTGGTGAGCTGCAAACCTAGATTATGTGCTCAAGTTCTGACTTTGAGCTGAGAGGTCTCCAATTGAACCAAGTGGAGAATTTTAAATAGAGGCTGGACATTAACTATAGTTCCAGTTCCCTGATCCAGATTGTGAAGCTCCAGTGGGGACATGGCCTCACTGAATTTGTTCTGAGTTCATACATTTGTGTTAAAGTGACATACACAATAACAATTACTCCAGTCTTTCTCCTTTTCACCTCTCCAATCTGGTGTTTTGCTTTGAGCATTCCATCAGTTGAGTCCCAACAGAGTTTGTCAAGAATCTGTTTAAGTGTGAAGGCATTGCAACCTGAACTTGATTACATCTTCACACACACAGTGGGCTCAGAAACACTGAGTTTCTAGTTGTTGTGGGCATGAGCAAAGGGGCATAGTTAGCACCCACAGGAAGGGTACAGAGTAGGCAGATCATGACGTCAATCAGCAGGTTCATTTGATGCCAGAGCAGCCATTTTTGAATGCAAGGATCTAGGTGTAGATCTAGGAAGTAGAAAGGGTCGAGAGCTTCAAGTTTTTAGGTATCCAGATCACCAACAACCTGTCCTGATCCCCCCCATGCCAACACTATAGTTAAGAAAGTCCACCAACGCCTTTACTTTCTCAGAAGACAAAGGAAATTTGGCATGTCAGCTACAAGTCTCACCAACTTTTACAGATGCACCATAGAAAGCATTCTTTCTGGTTGTATCACAGCTGGTATGGCCCCTGCTCTGCCCAAGACCGCAAGGAACTACAAAATGTCGTGAATGCATCCATCCAATCCATCTCGCAAACCAGCTTCCCATCCATTGACTCTGTCTACGTTTCCCGCTGCCTCAGCAAAGCAGCCAGCATAATTAAGGACCCCACGCACCCTGGACATTCTCTCTTCCATCTTCTTCCTTCAGGGAAAAGATACAAAAGTCTGAGATCACGTACCAACCGACTCAAGAAAAGCTTCTTCCTTGCTGCTGTCAGACTTTTGAATGGACCAACCTTGCATTAAGTTGACCTTTCTCTACACCCTAGCTATGACTGTAACACTACATTCTGCACTCTCTCGTTTCCTTCTCTATGAACGGTGTACTTTGTCTGTAAAGCGCGCAAGAAACAATACTTTTCACTATATACTAATACATGTGACAATAATAAATCAAATCAAATCAAATCAAAAAGGTGATCCTTGCTATAGAGGGAGTACAGCGAAGGTTCACCAGGCTAATTCCTGGGATGGCAGGTCTGTCATATGAGGAGATACCAAGTCGGTTAGGATTACATTCATTGGGAGTTTAGAAGAGTGAGAGGGGATCTCATGGGAAACTTATAAAATTCTAACAGGATTGGACAGAGTAGATTCAGAAAGAATGTTCCCATTAGTGGGGGAGTTCAGAACGAGGGGTCATAATTTGATGATGAGGATTAACCTTTTAGGACAGTGGTGAGCAGAAATTTCTTCACTCAAGAGTGGTGAATATGTGGAATTCACTACCACAGATAGTAATTGAGGCCAAAATGTTGTCTGATTTCAAGAAGAAATTAGAGAAAGCTCTTGGGGCTGAAGGGATCAAAGGATATGGGAGGAAGGCGGGATCAGGATATCGAATTTGCCATGAGCCATGATCAAAATGAACGGTGGAACAGGCTCGAAGGGCCAAATGGCCTACTCCTGTTTCTATTTTCTATGTGATTCCTTCTCTTAATCACGCATCGCTGAACTGGCATTCACTTGCAGGTAGGATCCCACTTCAATACTATTTGCTATTATGACCTACTTTCAGGTTGGTTTTTGATTGATTTCTATGGGTTATTGATGCGATTGTACAAGTCTTTCAATGATTTTGAAAAGTGCAAAGACTTCAATAACAGTCACCAATATAGCACATTGCATAGATTTCCATGTAGTTTTTTACTCATTCGTGGGCATCGCAGGCTGGCCAACATTAATTGTAAGGAGTCTCACAACACCAGGTTAAAGTCCAACAGGTTTATTTGGTAGCAAACCATACTAGCTTTCGGAGCGCTGCCCCTTCGTCGGGTGAGTGGGAGATCTGCTCATAAACAGAAAACAGGGATGTCCTGAGGCATGGTACATTGGTGAAACCATGCAGACGCTACGACAATGGATGAATGAACACCGCTCGACAATCACCAGGCAAGACTGTTCTCTTCCTGTTGGGGAGCGCTTCAGCGGTCATGGGCATTCGGCCTCTGATATTCGGGTAAGCGTTCTCCAAGGCGGCCTTCACGACACACGACAGCGCAGAGTAGTTGAGCAGGGACTGATAGCCAGGTTCCGCACACATGAGGACGGCCTCAACCGGGATCTTGGGTTCATGTCACACTATCTGTAACTCCCGCAACTTGCCTGGACTTGCAAAGTCTCACTGGCTGTCCTGTCTGGAGACAATACACATCTCTTTAACCTGTGCTAATGCTCTCTCCACTCACATTGTCTGTATCTTTAAGACTTGTAAAGGCAAACATTCCAATCATTATTCATTATTCTGTAAATTGAGTTTGTGTCTTTATATGCCCTGTTTGCTGTTTATGAGCAGATCTCCCACTCACCTGACGAAGGAGCAGCGCTCCAAAAGCTAGTGGCGTTTGCTACCAAATTAACCTGTTGGACTTTAACCTGGTGTTGTTAGACTCCTTACTGTGTTAACCCCAGTCCAACGCCGGCATCTCCGCATCACAACATTTATTGCCCATCCCTAGTTGCCCTTGGAGGGCAGTTGAGAGTCAAGCACATTGCCGCGGCTCTGGACTCACATGTAGACCAGACCATGTAAGGACGGCAGATTTCATTCCCTCAAGGGAATTACTGTACCAGATGGGTCTTTCCACCAATCAACAAGGGTTTCATGGTCATCAGTAGATTCTTAATTCCAGGTATTTTTTACTGAATTCAAATTCCACTATCTGCCATGGTGGGATTCGGACCTGAATCCTCAGAACATTAGCTGAGTTTCTGGATTAATAGTCTGGTGATAATACCACTAGGCCATCACCTCCCCAGTTTATTTAGCCAAATGCAAGGTCCCTAAGCCAAGCAGTTTCTTTCGGTCCTGCTGTGTTGAATGTGGATAGATCTCTGCCGGATCTGTGGATTGGACATTCCCCCATGATGCAGTGCATAGTTTACTCTCCCCCGCAGGCACACAGGGAACTGGTACTGATGCTCCATCTGTGGAGATTGGCCAATCAGGGGCTGTGGCCGGTCCTGAACCTGTTAAGGGATTTATCAAAACGAATGCAATGGATTGAAATGAACATGGAAGGGATCACAACAGGGTTTGCCTCATGGCCACACGCGGGGCACTGATGATGCAATCACGGTAACATACTCACCAGAGTTTTCCATGCACCTCTGGGCTGGTCCCAGTGCAGAGCTGGTTGGCACAGTTAACAGTCTGATAACAGATTGAATCTGATTAGATTTGATTTGATTTGATTTGATTTATTATTGTCACATATATTAGTATATAGTGAAAAGTATTGTTTCTTGCGTGCTATACAGACAATGCATACCGTTTTTCGAGAAGGAAAGGAGAGTGTGCAGAATGTGGTGTTACAGTCATAGCTAGGGTGTAGAGAAAGATATACTTAATGTGAGGTAGGTCTATTCAAAAGTCTGATGGTAGCAGGGAAGAAGCTGCTCTTGAGTCGGTTGGTACCTGACCTCAGATGGGAGAATGTGGAAGAGAGAATGTCCAGGGTGCGTGGGGTCCTTTATCATGCTGGCTGTTTTTCCGAGGCAGTGGGAAGTGTAGATAGCCTTCAATACCATTATTCTTATGCAACCCATCTCCAAACTCCATGGCCTTTTGTTGACATTGAGGGAGAGATTATTGTCATCGCAACAGTTCACCAGATTCTCTATCTCATTCCTGTGCTCTGTCTTGTCATTGTTTGAGATCCGACCCACTATGGTGGTGTCATTAGCTAATCACCCAGTCCTATTAGTGTACTTTGCTGCATAGTTCTATATCACTGTGCGTGTTGGTGAGAGGCAGGTCAGACTGAATCTATAAAATAGCCTGTTTTTGAGGCATACCTCCTTCATTCAGGAACAAAGACAAAGTCTCTGACCAATGCATTTTTATTCTTACACTTTTTCTGAAGACCTTGTGTGAGGCGACTTTGTGAGAAACTTTCATGGCTGATACCTGAACTGAGGATTAAAGGTAAAAGCTCCAGGGGCTGGAGTCACACCTGACGTATAATTGTCAAAAGCCACTGATCACATCCCCAGGGCGTCATTGCAGGAAAGACTCAAGATAGTGTCCTGGCCTAACCATTTTCAGCTGCTTCCTCCTTGATCATCCTTTGTCATAAGACCAGGGATGAGAGTGTTTGTTTCAATCCCATAAAATGTCAGGTAAAGACACCCTGCAACATAAAGAAACCAAGCCTCACCTCCTGGCCTTCAATAGCACTACCATAGTTAAATTCCAGATTGTAAATTGTCAAGGCCACAAGACCACAAGAGCTCAAGACATAGGAGCAGAATTAGGCCACTCGGCCCATCGAGTCTGCTCCGCCATTCAATCATGGCTGATTTTTTCTCATCCCCATTCTCCTGCCTTTTCCCCATAACCCCCTGATCTCCTTATTAATCAAGAACCTATCTATCTCTGTCTTAAAGACACTCAATGACCTGGCCTCCACAGCCGACAAATGGTTCCACAGATTCACCACTCTCTGGCTGAAGAAATCCCTCCTCATCTCTGTTTTAAGGGATCGTCCCTTTAGCCTGGGGTTGTGCCCTCTGGTTCTAGTTTTTCCTACCAGTGGAAACATCCTCTCCACGTCCAATCTATCCAGGCCTTGCAGTATCCTGTAAGTTTCAATAAGATCCCCCCTCATCCTTCAAAACTCCGACAAGTACAGACCCAGAGTCCTCAACCGTTCCTCATACGACGAGCTCTTTATTCCAGGGATCATTCTTGTGAACCTCCTCTGAACCCTTTCCAAGGCCAGAACATCCTTTATTAGATACGGGGCCCAAAACTGCTCACAATACTCCAAATGGGGTCTGACCAGAGCCTTATACAGCCTCAGAAGTACATCCCTGTATCGTTGACTAGAAGCTTAACCAGTGATACCAACACTATGGCTACACTGACAGGGCTGACACTCAAAATACATTCTCCTCAAATCCTTTGCACCATTTCAGTTTGACTTAAATGAATATAAACTGCATTAAGCTCAGCAGCAGCCTTTCATGGGCAACTTCACCAAAGCTTTCTGCAAGCCCTAGTTTAACATAGATTTTTACAACGTTCACTTAAAACTCTTCAAACAAGAAAACATCTGTGTAATAGGCCTGCAGGTTCAGCAATACGCGTCCCCTTGAAGACATTTCATTTGAACTTTTTAATGAGGTTTTCTTGAGCGAGTCCAGCCTGCACTCTCTAGCTGAGTTATTTAAGATATTTGTTCATTGGCTTTGAAGCTGCCCATTTTAAAGTTGTTTTTTTAAGTATGATTGGGTTGTTGTAGCTAGCTTAATTGCTGATGCCCAGGCATGTTTCTGTCATTCCCAGTATAGGGAAGGCTGTGTAGTGCTACGTGGAGAAGGTCAAGAAATGTACATTGCTCATTCGGAGGCTGACTGGCCTCCTTCTGTGCTGTAACAATTCTGCAATCTGCAAAGCTCATGTCAGGGAAGTAATGGCGGTCTGGTGGCACAGTGGTTAGCACTGCTGCCTCACAGCGCCAGGGACCCGGGTTCAATTTCAGCCTTGGCTAACTGTCTGTGTGGAGTTTGCACATTCTCCCCGTGTCTGCGTGGGTTTCCTCCGGGTGCTCCGGTTTCCTCCTACACTCCAAAGATGTGCGGGTTAGGTGCGTTGGTCATGGTAAACTGACCCTAGTGTCATGGGGATTAGCAGAGTAAATACATGGGGTTACGGGGAGTTGGCCTGGGTGGGATTATGGTCAGTGCAGACTCGATGGGCCGAATGGACTCCTTCTGCACAGTAGGGATTCTATTATTCTATGATAATGTAACACTCAGTATTTGCCTGAAGGTGCACAATGACAGAAACACTTGAGAGATTCAGTGCCAT
The DNA here is from genome assembly GCF_964213995.1 of Mustelus asterias. Classification (NCBI taxonomy): domain Eukaryota; kingdom Metazoa; phylum Chordata; class Chondrichthyes; order Carcharhiniformes; family Triakidae; genus Mustelus; species Mustelus asterias. The sequence goes on from NC_135801.1 coordinate 171,733,707, forward strand.
TCAGGACAAAGTAAGACTTGATTGACATCCCTGTCATTGAACTCAATTTCCACCACCCTTACATTGTGACTACATTATATACGAGTTACAAAATGGAGGCTAGCAACTCACTAAACTTGACAGCACATCCAATTGGTGGTGATGGTTGTGTAGTATTAATGTTACTGGACTAGAAATCCAGAGACCCAGGCTAATGCTGTAGGGACTTGGGTTCAAATCTCACCGTGGCAGCTGGCAGAGTTTGAATTCAGCGAATAAATCTGGAATATTGAAAGCTAGTCTCAGTAATGATGACCATGAAACCATTGTCGATTGTCGTAAAAGCCCATCTGGTTCACCAACGCCCTTTAGGGAAGGAAATATGTTGCTCTTACCTGGTCTGGCCTACATGTGACTCCAGAGCCACAGCAATGCGGTTGACTCTTTTTTTTCATTCATAGGACATGCTGGCTGGTCAGCATTTATTGCCCATCCCTAGTTTCCCTTGGCGGGCAGTTGAGAGTCAACCACATTGTTGTGGCTCTGGAGTCACATATAGGCCAGGCCAAGAAGGTCGGCAGATTTCCTTCCCTAAAGGACATTAGTGATCGAGATGAGTTTTTCCAACAATCGACAATGGTTTCAGGGTCATCATTAGATTCTTAATTCCAGATATATTTTTTATTGAATTCAAATTCCACCATCTGCCGTGGCAGGTGTAATAAGTCCACGGAGGCGAAATTCCCGTCACCAAAGTTCCTTTATTTACAAGACCCCACCATACCATACAGAGTGCTCACAGTGTGCTATCTGCATCAGAGAGACTGACACTCCTGTTTAAATACGGGACATGGGGCTCCCTGATTGGGCCATCAATTAGCTCTCAATCAGGGAGTTCATACTCAAACAGGCCAACCTCAATTGCCTGATTAAAATCATCACAGCGGGATTTGAACCTGGGTCCCCAGAACATTAGCTGAGTTAACTACTCTCTGAAATGACCGAGAAAGCCATTCAGTTCAAGGGCAATTAGGGACGGATAACAAATGCTAGCAGAAAATCCCGGCCAATACCACAGGACCATTATCACCTCCAAGTTCCATTTAATCTACACAGCATGCCCTCTTTGTCTTCATTAACACCCTGACATTCTTTAACTTACACCACTGCAGTAGTACTGTCAGCAAGAGACTTGTTAGATTATCAGTGGGAATCTCCACCACTCCCTTCACTGACTACCTCGGGATATAGATAGCAAACGTGATCTTGCCAGCATCACCCACATTCTGCAAACTAGAATAGTTCTTGTCTGTTTCTTCTGCAAGGCTGATGAATTTTAACATGAATAAATACAATGCGGGTAATGTTCATCGGTACATGGAGCATCAGTCATGCCTGTCTGATAGGAAAGATACAAAAAAGAAAGGATTGGGTCTGACTAGCAACCAATTCTGATCCAGTCAGTTTGAAGCTGTTATCACCAGGATCACCAAGTGGTGGAATGTACCTTAATGATGTTTTGTTGTATGTCAAAACAAATGTCTTTAGCCTTGTACCCTTCACTGATAAGGCCATCTATTGGGAGCAAGTTTGGACCTTTTTCCTTTCGAGTTCATTGACGCATTAATAATCAATCTGAGGAGAGAAATAAAGATAACTTCAGGAATTGGAACGCTGAATTCTATTGCAGAAGAAGGGACAAGATGCAATCTAGAAAATGTTGAGAAGCAGGAAGAAGGGAGAAATAAAATCAACAGCCTTCAAACTAAGCCAGAAATGAAAGGATGTTTTATTATTTTAAGCGACTTCCAGCTAACTAGCTAATTGATTCATTTCAAAGGAGCTGAAAGTGACTTCAGGAGTTAGATACATTGTGCGTGCGTTGGTATGTTGTGGACCAGAGAAGGTTGCGAGTCCGTGGAGATGTTATCCCTGGAATGCGACTGGTCAGAGCTGAATGATATAGATTCTACATCAGATTGAAACACTGGAGTTTCTCTCCATTACTTTACAAAGGGTGGCACAGTGGTTTGCACTGCTGCCTCACAGTGCCAGGGACCTGGGTTCGATTCCTGACTTGGGTGACTGTGTGGAGTTTGCACATTCTCCCTGTGTCTGTGTGGGTTTCCTCCAGGTGCTCCAGTTTCCTCCCACAGTCCAAAGATGTGCTGGTTAGGTGCATTGACCCGAACAGGCGCCGGAGTGCGGCAACTAGGGGAATTTCACAGTAACTTCACTGCAGTGTTAATGTAAGCCTTACTTGTGACTAATTTATTAATTTATAAAGTTTGGAGACATTCCACAAAACTTAGAAATTACAACTGTGGTTTACTGACTTTCTCAGGCAATTTACAGATGGTTGAAAAAAATGAACTTGCTGACCTTTCCTTTGACATTTCCTCATGTCTAATTATGTGTATTTAATATGTATATGCCACGAATGACATGGTTTACTATAATTTGCCAGAATCTGAGGAGTCTGAAAGGACAGTTTCTTCCTTGTTCCTGTTAAAATTTCTTGCAGTTCAGATGCGATCTTTTGTTTTCTGGTTGGCATCTCTCCACACATTAACCTTCTTTTTCAGACCATTATTGCAGTCCATCAATCATGCCAGCTTCTTGACGTTATTTAGATGTATTATATTCCTCAGTACTAAATTTGTTTCAGACATTTTGCTATGCCTGGGGAGGCAGTGACGTAGTGGTACTGTCGCTGGACGAGTAATCCAGAGACCTGGGTCTCTGGTCCAGAGGAGGTTCACAAGAATGATCCCTGGAATGAATAGCTTGTCGTGTGAGGAACGGTTGAGGACTCTGGGTCTGTACTCGTTGGAGTTTAAAAGGATGAAGGGGGATCTTATTGAAACTTACAGGATACTGCGAGGCCTGGATACAGTGAACATGGAGAGGATGTTTCCACTGATAGGAAAAACTAGAACCAGAGGGCCCAACCTCAGGCTAAATGGACGATCCTTTAAAACAGAGATGAGGAGGAATTTCTTCAGCCAGGAAGTGGTGAATCTGTGGAACTCTTTGCCGCACAAGGCTGTGGAGGCCAGGTCATTGAGTGTCTTTAAGACAGAGATAGATAGGCTATTGATTAATAAGGTAATCAAGGTTTATGGGGAGAAGGCAGGAGAATGGGGATGAGAAAAATATCAGCCATGATTGAATGGCGGAGTGGACTCGATGGGCCGAGTGGCCTAATTCTGCTCCTATGTCTTATGGTTTTATGGACCTAAGGTGAAGCTCTGGGGGTGCAGGTTCATCCCACCAAGGCAGATGGCAAGATTTGAATTCAATAGGGCAAAAAGCTGGAATTAAGAGTTTAATGATGGCTATGAACTCAAAGTCGATTGTCGTAAAAGCCCATCTGGTACACTAATGTCCTTTAGGAAAGGAACTCTGTCGTCTTTACCTGGTCTGGCCTACATGTGACTCAAGAACCACAGCAAAGTGGTTGACTCTCTTTTAAATGTGACACCCACATTACATGAACAAGTTAAAAAGAAAAGTCCTATTGCAGACATTTCACCGAATTGATGTATTTTGAGTTTTACTAGTAATCAGAATGACAGGATGCGGTTAGAGATATATGTAACAAGAAAAGACAGGAACATATGAATAGAGGTGGATTCTTGAACCTGCACTGTCATTCAATTAGATCATGGCTGATGTGCATCTCAACCCCATTTTTCTGCCTTCCTCTTATCTCTTGATAGCATTAAATATTAAAAATCTACCTCAGTGCTGAAGGCTCCAACTGACACTACAATTTGTAGAAGCGAGCTCCATATTTCTACCACCCATTGTGTGAAGAGAGTGCTGACTGATTTCACTGCTGAAGGCCTAACTCCAATTTTAAGATAGAAATCATAGAAATCATAGAAACCCTACAGTGCAGAAGGAGGCCATTCGGCCCATCGAGTCTGCACCGACCACAATCCCACCCAGGCCCTACCCCCACATATTTACCCACTAATCCCTCTAACCTATGCATCCCAGGACTGTAAGGGGCAATTTTTAACCTGGCCAATCAACCTAACCCGCACATCTTTGGACTGTGGGAGGAAACCGGAGCACCCGGAGGAAACCCACGCAGACACGAGGAGAATGTGCAAACTCCACACAGACAGTGACCCGAGCCAGGAATCGAACCCGGGACCCTGGAGCTGTGAAGCAGCAGTGCTAACCACTGTGCTACCGTGCCGCCCTCTGCTGATATGTCCTCTGCTTCTCTTCCACCATATCTAACCTATCAAATCCTTTCATACACCTTAACTGGATCACCCCTTCAACAACAGCACAAAGAACAGAGAACAGAGAACAGTACAGTACAGGAACAGGCCCTCCGACCCACATAGCCAGCGCCGATCACCTTGTCCTATCTGGACCAACCGCCTGTATCCCTCTATTCCCCGTCTGTTAATGTACCTATCCAGATAAGACTTGAATGTCGCTAACGTGCCTGCCTCAACTTGGCAGTATATTCCAGGTCCCCACCACCCTCTGTGTGAAAAGCTTCCCCTGCACATCTCCACTGAACCTTTCCCCCCTTACCTTGAACTTGTGCCCCCTTGTAATTGTCATTTCTGCCCTGGGAAAAAGCTTCCATCTATTCATCCTATCTATACCCTTCATAATTTTTATGGGGCAGCACGGTGGCACAGTGGTTAGCACTGCTGCCTCACAGTGCCAGGACCCGGGTTCAATTCCCGGCTTGGGTCACTATCTGTGTGGAGATAACAAAAGGGCTGAATGGTCTCATTCTGTGCAGTAATTGATTCTACGGGTGGGATTTTACACCCTCACTCGAGTGAGACCAGAAATTCCCGCCCAAGGTCAGCGGACATTTCCGTTGTCCATTCCTCACCCGCTCCCATTCCGTGGCAGGCGGGGTGGTAGAATTCCGTCATACAACTCTATGAGAAAGTCATGGATGAGGGTTTCAGCAGCAGATGGACTGGAACAAGGGTGGATTCGGACAATACTATGCAGTATTATGCATCTTTTCAGAGGGTCCCGGGGAGCACAGGAAATGCTCGTTGGAAGTTCAAACCCCCTGTGAAATTCCCATGGGGTCAGTGCATTGAGACTTCTGCGGAGTCCTGCGGTGCATTGTCTGGGGCACATCCGGTCATCCAGAAACAAGAAGATCTCAGCCATTGTGTGTTAGAATCAAGTATCAAACATTAAACACCAGACGTTCCCCATATAGGATGCTTCCCTTCATATTCTTCATGTGACTAGTGTTACTGTACATCTCTGACTGAGGTGCAGAATCTTTACTGGCTGCTCAGTAATTTGTATGTAGAATTAGAAAGCTTTACTTGAAGAGTGTAAGCTAAAGAAAAAATGTACAAGAACTAATAGGAGGCAGATTGAAAAAAAAGACTTGTCCATGTATATATTTTCTATATGTTCTGTATATATATAGCACTTTCCATAACCACCAGCTGCATCAATGTGTGTTACAGCCAGTGAAGTACTTTTGAAGTGTGATCAATGTTAGAATGTGCCAAATATGGCAGGCAATTCGTGCACAGCAAGCTCCCACAAACCCCACTGTGATAGTAACCATTGGGACATTGAGGAGTTAATAGTTGTCGGTAATTCCCCTACTTTCGAACATTTTTCTGAAGAGACACATGTTGCTGAAGCTTTTCCTTTTGTACTCATCTGGACAAACACAAAAACAGCACATTTCAAATGTTGACAGCAAGTTTTCCTGACATGAAAAGGGGTGCTGATTGATTGGGAAGTTGACATGGAGCAAAAAACGGGGAACTATAAACTTCCCATGCTTCTGGATAATTCAAAAAGATGCAAAGCTTGAGCATATTCCTTTTCTTTGCAGAGAACACATCCCTGAGCCAAATTACCAGATCGCCCATCTTAAATTGGTTGTTAGTGTAGCTATTGGCACACTCAGGATTGTTGAGTGAGTGCTGCCCAATGGCAGAATCACATCTAACAGTAGATGTTTTATCTTGGGTTTTGGAAGTGTGGGCAGGTTGTGCACGGTCTGTATTCTGTCTAATATGAACAACCAAAAGGAACATGTTGCTTGATTTGATCAGCCAATAATTGGGAAATGCAGCCCACATACCTGGAAATCCATGCCTGACCTTGCTCAGTTGTGTGGTAAGCAGAATAACCTGTGGACTGCCAGCAACATCCTACCCATGGAAAATATCAGGTCTGAAGGTGATGGTTTTTAGCCTATTTCCAAGTGTGGGTGGTACACAGTGAACAACGATCTGATCAGGATAACCATTGCCCATCAGGATAGTTATGACGTAGAATCGTAGAATCCTATAGTGCAGATGGAGGCCATTCGGCCCATCAAATCTGCATTGACCACAATCCCACCCAGGCCCTATCCAAATACCCCATGCATTTACCCTCTGACACCAAGGGGCAATTTAGCATGGCCAATTCACCTAACCCACAAATCTTTGGACTGTGGGTGGAAATCGGGGCATCTGGAGGAAACCCACACAGACACGGGGAGAATGTGCAGACAGAATTGAACCCGGGTCCCTGGCACTGTGAGGCAGCAGTGCTAACCACTGTGCCACCCCATTTCTTGGCAATTCTTCACCAGTCAGAGTCAACTTACCAACCAACCAACATCCCTTTTCTTCCTGGAGTATAATTTGTAGTAATTGTTTGAAATTTTGATTTATTATTGTCACATGTATTAGTATACACTGGGAAGTATTGTTTCTTGCGCTATACAGACAAAGCATACCGTACATAGAGAAGGAAAGGAGAGGGTGCAGACTGCAGTGTTAAAGTCTTAGCTAAGGTGTGGAGAAAGATTAACTTAAAATATGGTAGGTCCACTCAAACGTCTGATGGCAGCAGTGAAGAAGTTGTTCTTGAGTCGGTTGGTACATGACCTCAGACTAACATAGAACATAGAACAGTACAGCACAGTACAGGCCCTTCGGCCCATGATGTTGTGCCGAGCTTTGTCCGAGACCAAGATCAAGCTATCCCACTCCCTATCATCCTGGTGTGCTCCATGTACCTATCCAATAACCGCTTGAATGTTCCTAAAGTGTCCGACTCCACTGTCACAGCAGGCAGTCCATTCCACACCCCAACCACTCTCTGAGTAAAGAACCTACCTCGGACATCCCTCCTATATCTCCCACCATGAACCTTATAGTTATGTCCCCTAGTAACAGCTACATCCACCCGAGGAAATAGTCTCTGATTCTTGTGTTTGTCCAGATGAAGAGAGCAATCTGTCCCTCTTTTCTGCAATATTCAAGTTCCTTACAAACAGCAACTGTTTGCATTCCCTCCTCTCCTTCAAAACTAGTGCCGTGGAATTTTTTTTACATCCACCCAAACAGGCAGATGGGGTCTCGGTGTAATGTCTCGCCTGAAAGACAGTACCTCTGACAGTGCGGTACTTCCTCGGCACTCCACTGCCTGTCCACAAGCTGGGACTTGAACCCTGAGGCGCGGAGGTGAGAATGCTGCCAAAGGAACCACAGCTGACACTTGGAACAGTGCTGTGGGATCTGCCACATCCACCCAAACAGGCAGATGAGGCCTGTCTCGCTGTCGCACCCACAAGACAGCACCTCTGAGGGCACTGCACTGAAGGCAGACAAACACAGGATGATATCATTGTGCCTTTTTACTGGCTGCAAAATATTTAATCTCAGTCAAATTGGAAGCAAGTTTATGCCCCACCTCCTTACCCTGAGACGCTTAGAGACTTTCTTTCCGTCAATACAAATCCAGGATGAGTCATAACTGTATAGACTCATTATCATTCAGGTTGAGGCGAAGTGGCTGCATTTGATGTAATTTAAGCGATGGATAATTTTAGAAAAACAATTTTATGATGTTAAATAATACACCTGATCTAAAGGGAAATCGATAGCATTAATGCAGTTTTTCGCACTGTGCATTACAGTATAATATTGACCCAGCCAAACTCAAATCAAATACCTAATCTGGGAAGGAAAGAGCTCCGCGTTAGCTGGAGCACTCTCGGAGGACACTGACATCATATGTGACTGAAAGACTGTTCTTGCCATTTCACACTCATTATCGCCTCCAGGTCCAGTTACCTGAAAGTCGGAATAACTGAAAGCTACCGGGTAGATTGCTGACAAAGTTCACGCTTCCTCATTTTTTATTATTTTGGGTCATTTCTACTGCCTCCGCTGCCTTCAGCAAAACAGCACAATGCACATATTAGCAAAGCGTTAGTGCCACGTTGATCGTCAGTGTGACGGTCTTAATGACATTTCACAGGTGGATGAATCTCAATTTGTTAAATCAAAACCGATCATTTTGATTCAAATTACTGCGGATGCTGGAATCTGAAACTAAAAGAGAAAACGCTGGAAAATCTCAGCGGGTCCGGCAGCATCTGTAAGGAGAGAAAAGAGCTAATGTTTTGAGTACCTTGCTAAATCTGCCCAATGAACAGTGGCCAGCTTACTCCAAACATTGCTTGCATACTGATGTCAGATTTTAGAAGCCATGATTGCATATCTCGTGTGATAGAGCAGCACGGGCTGGCACAGTGGTTAGTGCTGCTGTCTCACAGCGCCAGGGACCCGGGTTCGATTCCCGGCCTGGCTCACTGTCAAAGAACAATACAGCACAGGAACAGGCCCTTCGGCCCTCCAAGCCCGCGCCGCTCCCCGGTCCAGGATTGAATCCTGATCCAGGATCCCCGCCCAATTTTCCAGCCTATCTACATACCAATATCCTATCCACCGAGCGGTCCCTCACAGCTACGATGCTTTATTCATTACAACCTATTAACTTACCCCCACCCCCCCATTCCAGACCATGTGATCTCCAGGGAGAGGCGAAAACCCAGAGTGAAAAACCCCAGGGCCAATATGGGGAAAAAAAAATCTGGGAAATTCCTCTCCGACCCCCTGAGGCGATCGAAACGAGTCCAGGAGATCACAATGGCCCCGATCGGAAAATGCTTCCCAACCCTAGTCATTTCCACTTCCACGAACACCATATGAATTCCCTGCCCCCGAGACAGGTTCCCAACTATCCGCAGTCTCACTCTGTACTGGCACCAGCAAGATGATCGTAGAATGAAGCCTTGAAACGAGAAACCAGGAACAATTAGCCCGCGCCGCTCCCTGGTCCAAACTAGACCACTCTTTTGTATCCCTCCATTCCCACTCCGTTCATATAGCTGTCTAGATAAGTCTTAAACGTTCCCAGTGTGTCCGCCTCCACCACCTTGCCCGGCAACACATTCCAGGCCCCCACGACCCTCTGTGTGAAATATGTCCTTCTGATATCTGTGTTAAACCTCCCCCCCTTCACCTTGAATCTAAGTTTGCACATTCTCCCCGTGTCTGCGTGGGTTTCCTCCGGGTGCTCCGGTTTCCTCCCACAGTCAAAAGGTGTGTGGTTTACGTTAATTGGCCATGTTAAATTGATCCTAGTGTCTGGAGATTAGCAGGGTAAATACATGGGGGTACAGGAATAGGGCATGGGTAGGATTCTGGTCAGTGCAGACTCGATGGGCCAAATGGCCTGCTTCTGCGCTGTAGGGATTCTATGATTGGTCATGCTAAATTCTCCCTCAGTGTACCCGAACAGGTGCCGGAATGTGGCGACTAGGGGATTTTCACAGTAACTTCATTTCAGTGTTAATGTGACACTAATAAATAAATTTTAAACATTTTTAAATCCTGTCTCCTCCAGACAAAGGTGAGCATTTGACCAATCCTACCCAACTCACTGGGCTGTTAAATTAATCCCTCTCTCCTTTTTTCCCGTAGACCTGCGTATTTTTGTCTTTTAAAGTATATACCCAATTCCCTTTTGAAAATGACTAATGAATCTGCTTCCAGCAGCCTTACAGGCAGTGTGTTACAAAGCATCATCACTCACCCAGCAAAACAAAAATTACCTCACTCCTGCTTCCAGTTCCCATCTTATTGGATGAATTCTGGGATGATCAATGGTGGTCTTAATGACATTTCACAGGTGGATGAATCTCAATTTGTTAAATCAAAACCAATCAATTTGATTAAAAGCTAATTACTGCGGGTGCTGGAATCTGAAACCAAAAGAGAAAATGCTGGAAAATCTCAGCAGGTCTGGCAGCATCTGTAAGGAGAGAAAAGAGCTGACATTTCGAGTCCAGATGACCCTTTGTCAAAGTTAAAAGGCATAGAAAGTGGGAGATATTTATGCTGTAGGGTGAGGGAATTAAAGATGAGTCAAATAATGGGAAAGGCTGCTAAGTTAGAGTTAAAGTTCAAGTTTATGTATTAATCACAAGTAACACTATTAACACTGCAGTGAAGTTACTGTGAAATTCCCCTAGTCGCTACACTTTGGCGCCTGTTTGGGTGCGCTGAGGGAGAATTTAGCATGGCCAATGCGCCTAACCAGACTGTGGGAGGAAACCGGAGCACCCGGAGGAAACCCACACAGACAAGGGGAGAACGTGCAGACTCCGCACAGACAGTGACCCAGACTGGGAATTGAACCCGGGTCCCTGGTGCTATGAGATAGCAGTGCTAAACACTGTGACACCATGCTGCCCCTTGCTAATGGCAGTCCATAGAGAGAATAAAAAATGTGAATGGCCAAACAGCAGAGAAGCTGAAATCAGAGGGTAAACTGTGACAGATGAAGATGTGGGGGGAGGGAGGAAATGGGCGGGAAAGAGGTAAAATTGAGAAAAAGGGGGAAAGGGGAAGCAAAGGAGGAGAAAAGATAAGGAAAGGGGGAATAAAATAAGGGGAAAGAGTGGGGGGGGGAAGAAAAATAAAGAAAGACGATAAAGAAATAAAAAGTAGAGAACAGTTAAAAATAGAAATCTATAGAATGGGTGGAAAGCACCTATTAAAATGGAGTCAGCCTTATCTCCTGTGTTCATCAACAGTAGGTCTACTGTTGGCTAGATGGTTGGCTAGCGATGCACAATGATGTCCAATAGCATGGGTTTAATCCCTGTACTGGCTGTGGTAGTTCATGGAGAGCTGGCTCCTTTCCTTGTTCCATGCTTGTGAAATGGTGCCTCTCAAACTATATAGAACCAATTGGCTTTCTCTAATGGAGATAGATGCCTATGGCCCTTTGTGGAATATACCTGCAAGGTCTCATTAATGCAAATAAGAAAGCTTCCATCTTCTTTACATGGTCATCTTAAATTTCTGTCCTCTTGTAAATGGTTCATTGACCATTTACAGGTAGCAATCTATCTGTCTTATAATAATTTTGAAGAACTTCCTCAGGTTAATACATAGTCTGAATGAAAAAAAGCCTCTCAGGTTTCTCTTCATCCCTCACCCCTGTAACATATAAGTGAGTCTATGCTGCAACTTCTTCATTGCTTTTATTCTACACTCAATTGTGACTTCATTATTGGGAGGGGTTTTTTGAGCGTGTGTGTCCCACCATGGTGCATTTTGCAGAGGTGGAGGTGGCATACCATTGAACCATAGAATCCCGACAGTGTGGAAGGAGGCCATTCGGTCCATTGAGTCTGCACAAATTTTTCGACAGAGCATCTTACCCAGGCTAACACCTGCGCTATCCCGTAACCCCACACCTTTATGCCACTAACCTACACATCTTGGGACACTAAGGGACAATTTACCATGGCCAATCCACCTAATCAGCACATCTTTGGAGTGTGGGAGGAAACCGAAGCACCCGGAGGAAACCCACGCAGACACGGGGAGAACGTGTAAACTCCACACAGACAGTCACCCAATGGCCGGAATTGAACCAGGTCCCTGGCACTGCAAGGCAACAGTGCTGACCACTGTGCCGCCAAACCATTGGTCAGCAGCGGGATGTTTTTGGTCTTGCCGTCACTGTCAAGAGGGCTTTCTATTGTTCATACCCTGCCATGCCAGGGAACTTGTGGTGGGGTGCGGGGGTAGGTCACCGTCAGCAGGACCGGAAGATTCCACCGGCAGGAACAGCTGGAAAGTCTCACCTATGGATATGTACAGATCCAACACCATCAACACAGCTATGAAGCTGCGAGTCTACATGCCTATCATAGTACCAGCTAGAATCTATGCCAACAAGACATAGAGGACAAAGATGTCATGTAAGTTGGACACCTTTCATTAGTGTTTTGTATGCACGATCCTAGGTATCACATAGAGAGACAGAATTACTGATGAAGAAATGCTACTGTTAAGAACAAGGCTGATGGTAACTTTTTTTAAATTCATTCGTGGGACATGGGCATCACTGGAAAATCCAACATTTGTTGCCCATCCCTAGTTTCCCAAGGGCAGTTGAGAGCCAACCACATTGGAGTCACATGTAGGCCAGACCGGGTAAGGACGGCAGATTTCCTTTCCTAAAGAACATTAGTGAACCAGATGGGTTTTAACAACAATCGGCAATAGTTTCATGATCATCAGTAGATTCTTAATTCCAGATTTTTTTATTGAATTCAATTTCCACCATCTGCCGTGGTGGGATTCGAACCTGGACCTAGAGAACATTAGTTAAGTTTCTGGATTAATAGTGTAGCGATAATATCACGAGGCCATCACCTACCAGAAGGGAAACTTGAAACAACTGCCTTCAACTGTGTTTTCCAATTTGATATAATGTTAGGAAAAGTTTGAAAAGAATGATGCCCCATATGGATTGTTATGAGTTTTAATAAACTAAATGTTTATTAAGCAATAAAATAAACAGCAATAAAGTCATCTAGAGGTCCACTTAACGAACTAACTAGTGACTCAGACATCAGAATTCTAACGTTCTGCCTGCCACGGGAATTGGAGTGGGCGAGGGACGCACAATAGGAAATTCCAATCATGTCGGGCGAGATTTTATGGTTTCAGGATGAGTGAGGCCATAAAATCCCACCCAGAATAACTGTTCCACCCGCCTTTATTTCACTACCTTCAGGGCTAATTCTCCCCAGACTTCCACAGCTTCTTATAGGTTTTTAAACACAATCCAGTAACGGTTACCACACCAGGCAGTTGTATCTCTTTGGGGTTTTTTCTGAGGTAGAACAAAATAACCATTTATTCAAGGCAGGCTTTCTTCACAGACACAACTTGCTGGGAGGTAAAACAGTTATTCCTGTAGTTGGCTGAGGTTTCAAACAATTACCCTTGCATAGGTTGAATGCTTCTGATATGCATATATTTCTTTATATCTATCTTTATTTGAACTAGCCTCTTTAGAAGTTAAAATTAATACCTTCATTTTGTGAGTCTGCCTTTTAGAATGTAAATGTGAAGTTTACACCTTGTTTCCTCGTTTGAGCCCCAAACATCTTATTCAAACCCTTTATGTTCTATTTCCCATTGTTACCTGCTTGCCTAAGGTAAATATCTATTTGCAGTTTTGCTAGGCCCATGAACATCTCAAAAGCACTAGTTCCTTTAACACAACCAAATTGTCTGTGCTTTTAAGCATCTTGCATTCCAATAGTTTAAAAGATATATAACCGGCTGAAAACATTCCTATTTATTGGATTTCCCTGATATTTTTATGTCATCAATATTTTTCCTGAACACTACACAGGACTTGTCAGAGTCGCCAGTAGGACATTGTGATGAAAGGATGACGAATATTGGCAGGACACGTCCTCTATCTCCCCGACATATCGATTATGATACACTCTGGGAAAGCATCCCATATCTTATCCTCCATTAACTTGAGTTCACCCAAAACTATACTACCTTTGTCCTAACTCAGACTAAGATCCAATCACACGTTACCCCCATGTTCAGAGGAATACATTGACTCCCAGTTAAGCAACTCCTGGATATCAGAATTGTTTTCAAATTCCTCCGTGACCTTGCTCCTCCCCAACGTCAGCCTGACAACCCTCTGAGATACCTGTGTTCACCTAAATCTGGCCTCCTGATTGTATTTGCCTCAACATTGGTGACACATCTTCAGCTGCCAAAGCCCAACTCCGAAATCCCTTTCCTGAACCTCTTTGCCTCTCTACCAACACATCCTCAACGTTGTTCTACAGTGCATGACGGATTAATTTCAGCACATGGTCCCTTTAAATTATCTGTGCGCACGTAGTAAAGTAAAAAGACCGACTTGTGTGCCGCCTGCACAGGAATTTTCAAGTTGCTGACCAGTATGGCGGGAACATTGCTCTTGATTGCTTTTTCCTCCTTTAAGGCGGCCTTTAAAGCCATCTTTGTGACAGAGCTTTTGTCCTCAGCACTAATATCTCCTGTGTCAAATCTTGTTTGATATGCTCCCGCGAAACTGGGAAGAGATGTTTACTATTGCAAAGCTGCTGTATAATTACAAGTCATTGTTGTTAGGATCAGCCACTTGGCCATCCAGCTAAAGTGTGTGGGCATGGGGCTTCTATGGTCTCTTTCCATCACTGGAGGTCTCCTCCTGTATCTTTCATGGCAACACTTCATGTTGCATAATACCAACATCTGATACTCAGAGGCATCTGATACCGGGGCGGCATGGTGGCACAATGGTTAGCGCTGCTGCCTCACGTGGGGGTTACGGGGATAGGGCCTGAGTAGGATGCTCTGTTGGAGTGTCGGTGCAGACCCAATGGGCTGAATAGCCTCCTTCTGCACTGTAGGGATTCTGTGGGATTCTATGTCTTCGCTGACACTGCAAATAAAGTGTCTTTGAATGAAATGTGCTGTTCTTGGCTGGAAAATTCTTTGGATGGGATTTTCCGGCCTTGCTCATCCCTAAATGTGAATATCCCACCCAAGGCCAATGGACCGTAGCATGGTCTGCACCCCCGCCCGCAACGATTCCCATCGCGGGTGGGGCTGGAAATCTCCCCCCTTTATGTTCATTCGAAAGATCTCTCCACAATGATTTATAAACTATACCACCAGATTTCGTCACAGTTTTACAGCTAAATATCCAGTTTGGTCAGCAGGAAGGGGCATGGATTGTTGTTCCCTTTCCACCCTCTACAATTTAAACAGAAGCTGGTACTTGCAGCTTAACCAATTGCTTTGAATGAGCCTGTAATCATGGAGCCATGTGGTAAGAACTCATCTGGTCGTGACACAGCCATACTTTTGACGACAACTTCATGTTAGCTTTCGAAGTTCACACAAACTCTTGCAATCATCGTTTTTTCAAAAGGATTTAAAAAAAATTGCTTTCATGCTGCATTTAAGATAGAATCATAGAGGTTTACAGCATGGAAACAGGCCCTTCGGCCCAACTTGTCCATGCTGCCCTTATTTTTAACCCCTAAGCTAGTCCCAATTGCCCACTTTTGGCCCATATCCCTCTATACCCATCCTACCTATGTAACTGTCTAAATGCTTTTTAAAAGACAAAACTGCATCCGCCTCCACTACTACCTCTGGCAGCTTGTTCCAGACACTCGCCACCCTCTGTGTGAAAAAAATTGCCCCTCTGGACCCTTTTGTATCTCTCCCCTCTCACCTTAAACCTATGCCGTCTAGTTTTAGACTCCCCTATCTTTGGGAAAAGATGTGGACTATCTGACTGATCTCTGCCCCTCATTAGTTTATAGACCTCTATGAGATCACCCCTAAGTCTCCTACGCTCCAGGGAAAAGGGTCCCAGTCTATCCAGCCTCTCCATATAACTCAAACCATCAAGCCTTGGTAGCATGGGAATTTATTGCCTGTTCTGAGTTTCCCAGAGAAGGTAGCAGTGGGCTGCTTCATGTGCAAGCACCGTTAAGCACTGAAGGCTTTTATTAGACCACCTCATAACCAGCCATGCTGCCTGGCAGTGGTGTCACCTTGGGGAGGTGATGGCTGAATGGTATTATCGCTCGGCTATTAATCCAGAAACTCAGCTAATGGTCTGCGGACCCGGGTTCGAATCCCACCACAGCAGATGGTGGAATTTAAATTCAATTAAAAATATCTAGAATTAAGAATCTACTGATGACCATGAAACCATTATCAACTGTCAGAAAATCCCACCTGGTTCACTAATGTCTTTTCGGGAAGGAAATCTGCTGTCCTTACTTAATCTGGGCTACATCTGACTCCAGAGCCACAGCAATGTGTTTCACTCTCAACTACCCTCCAAATGCAACTTGGGATGGGCAATAAATGCTGGCCAGCCAGCAACGCCCATATCCCATGAATGAATTAAAAAAAATCTGGGTCAGACTAGGCAGGGCTAGTAGGTTCCTATCATGGTATTAGGGGACCAACTGGGTTTAAACAAATAAAACATTTTCCGCAGTTAGTTTTCCCGAGCTAACCCACAAGTTAGCAGACTTTCAGTAACTCAATTCCACAACTTTTCAAGATAGGTTCTGAACTCCTCACCACTGGTGTAGTATCAGAATGATTTGAGTAGTACACTCTGCTGACTCAATAGCAGAATAAGATGGAGAGGATAGAAGATTAAGAACATACCAATGTAAGAACTAGGAGCAGGAGTAGGCCATCTGGCCCCTCAAGCCTGCTCCGCCATTCAATAAGATCATGGTTGATCTTTTCGTGGACTCAGCTCCACTTACCCGCCCACTCACCATAACCCTTAATTCCTTTACTGTTCAAAAATTTATCTATCCTTGCCTTAAAACCATTCAATGAGGTAGCCTCAACTGCTTCACTGGGCAGGGAATTCCACAGATTCACAACACTTTGGGTGAAGAAGTTCCTCCTCAACTCAGTCCTAAATCTGCTCCCCTCTTATTTTGAGGCCATGCCCCCTCGTTCTAGTTTCACCCGCCAGTGGAAACAACCTCCCTGAGGTTGGGGTCATGCTTGCAAATTGAGCGAAGGTGTGTGCCTAATGCAGAAGAGACTGCATTGGGAGCAGTGAATACAATAGACCAAATTGGAGGAGGTGCGAGTGAAACACTGCTTCACCTGAAGGAGATGTTTGGAGCCATGAATGGTGAGGAGGGAGGAGGTAAAGAGCAGATGTTTCATCTTCTGCAATTGCATGGGCAGGTCCCATGAGAAGTGGATGGGGAGTTAGGCGATGGAGGAGTGGACCAGGGTGTCACGAGTGACCAGGGTGTCTTGGAGGAAGGCAGTCTAATGACTTGAAGGAAGGAAGCGAATGTCCTGGAGGCAAAATTGCAGACAACACAAAAATATGTATAAAGGGAAGTTGTGAGAGGAATATAAACAGTTGACAAAGAGATATTGAGCGGTTAAGTAAGTGGGCAAAAAGTTAGCAATTGGAGTATAATGTGGCAAAATGTGAAGTTGTTCATTTTGGAAGGTAGAACAAAGAACAAAGAACAATACAGCACAGGAACAGGCCCTTCGGCCCTCCAAGCCCGTGCCGCTCCCTGGTCCAACTAGACCATTCTTTTGTATCCCTCCATTCCCACTCTGTTCATATGGCTATCTAGATAAGTCTTAAACATTCCCAGTGTGTCCGCCTCCACCACCTTGTCTGGCAGCGCATTCCAGGCCCCACCACCCTCTGTGTAAAATATGTCCTTCTGATATCTGTGTTAAACCTCCCCCCCTTCACCTTGAACCTATGACCCCTCGTGAACGTCACCACCGACCTGGGGAAAAGCTTCCCACCGTTCACCCTATCTATGCTTTTCATAATTTTATACACTTCTATTAAGTCTCCCCTCATCCTCCGTCTTTCCAGGGAGAACAACCCCAGTTTACCCAATCTCTCCTCATAACTAAGACCCTCCATACCAGGCAATATCCTGGCAAACCTCCTCTGTACTCTCTCCAAAGCCTCCACGTCCTTCTGGTAGTGTGGCGACCAGAACTGGACGCAGTATTCCAAATGCGGCCGAACCAACGTTCTATACATCTGCAACATCAGACCCCAACTTTTATACTCTATGCCCCGTCCTATAAAGGCAAGCATGCCATATGCCTTCTTCACCACCTTCTCCACCTGTGACGTCACCTTCAAGGATCTGTGGACTTGCACACCCAGGTCCATCTGCGTATCTACACCCTTTATGGTTCTGCCATTTATTGTATAGCTCCTCCCTACATTATTTCTACCAAAATGCATCACTTCGCATTTATCAGGATTGAACTCCATCTGCCATTTCTTTGCCCAAATTTCCAGCCTATCTATATCCTTCTGTAGCTTCTGACAATGCTCCTCACTATCTGCAAGTCCTGCCAATTTTGTGTCGTCCGCAAACTTACTGATCACCCCAGTTACACCTTCTTCCAGATCATTTATATAAATCACAAACAGCAGAGGTCCCAATACAGAGCCCTGCGGAACACCACTAGTCACAGGCCTCCAACCGGAAAAAGACCCTTCCACTACCATCCTCTGTCTTCTGTGACCAAGCCAGTTCTCCACCCATCTAGCCACCTCCCCCTTTATCCCATGAGATCCAACCTTTTTCACCAGCCCACCATGAGGGTCTTTGTCAAACGCTTTACTAAAGTCCATATAGACGACATCCACGGCCCTTCCCTCGTCAACCATTCTGGTCACTTCTTCAAAAAACTCCACCAGGTTAGTGAGGCATGACCTCCCTCTCACAAAACCATGCTGACTATCGTTAATGAGTTTATTCCTTTCTAAATGTGCATACATCCTATCTCTAAGAATCTTCTCCAACAACTTCCCCACCACAGACGTCAAGCTCACCGGCCTATAATTACCCGGGTTATCCTTCCTACCCTTCTTAAATAATGGGACCACATTAGCTATCCTCCAATCCTCTGGGACCTCACCTGCGTCCAGTGACGAGACAAAGATTTGTGTCAGAGGCCCAGTGATTTCATCTCTCGTCTCCCTGAGCAGCCTTGGATAGATTCCATCAGGCCCCAGGGATTTGTCAGTCTTTATAGTCTCTAACAAACCTAACACTTCCTCCCTTGGAATGGAGATTTTCTCCAACGGTTCAACACTCCCCTCCGAGACACTCCCAGTCAACACATCCCTCTCCTTTGTGAATACCGACGCAAAGTATTCATTTAGGATCTCCCCTACTTCTTTGGGCTCCAAGCATAATTCCCCACTTTTGTCCCTGAGAGGTCCGATTTTTTCCCTGACAACCCTTTTGTTCCTAATGTATAAATAAAATGCCTTGGGATTCTCCTTAATCCTGTCTGTCAAGGACATTTCGTGACCCCTTTTTGCCCTTCTAATTCCCCGTTTGAGTTCTTTCCTACTTTCTTTGTACTCCTCCAGAGCTCCCTCCGTTTTTAGCTGCCTGGACCTAACATACACCTCTCTTTTCTTTTTGACCAGTCCCTCAATTTCCCTGGTTATCCACGGTTCTCGAATCCTACCCTTCCTATCCTTCTTTTTTACAGGCACATGCCTGTCCTGTAGCCCTAACAACTGTTCCTTAAAAGACTCCCACATGCCAGATGTGGATTTACCCTCAAACAGCCTCTCCCAATCAAGAGCTGCCAATTTCTGCCTAATCCCACTAAAGTTAGCCTTCCCCCAATCCAACACCTTACCCTTGGGACACCACTCATCCTTTTCCATCACTATCCTAAAGCTAACAGAATTGTGGTCACTATTTGCCACATGTTCCCCTACTGAAAATTTGAAGACCTGACCGGGCTCATTCCCCAGTACTAGGTCCAGTATAGCCCCCTCTCTAGTCGGGCTATCTACATATTGTTCCAAAGAACCCTCCAAAGAACAAAAGAACAGAATATTATTTAAATGGAGAAAAACTGCAGTCAGCTGTCACACAAAGGGACGTGGAGGTACTTGTGCACGAAACACGGAAAGCTAGCACAGAGGTGCAGCAGGTAATCAGGAAGGCCAATGGAATGTTGGTCCTTATTTCACAGGGATTGGAGTATAAAAGGAGGGAAGTCTTACTGCAACTGTACAATGTACTGGTGAGATCACATCTGGAATAATGTGAGCAGTTTTGGTCCCCTTATGTAAGGAAAGATATTATTTCATTGGAGGCAATTCAGAGAAGGCTGTAAAAACTTATCTGATTCACTAATATCCTTTAAGGAAGGAAATCTGCTGTCCTCACCTGGTCTGGCTTACATGTGACTCCAGATTCACAGCAATGTGGTTGACTCTTAAAGTGTCACTCAGTATGTGGTCAATTAGGGATGGGCAACAAATGCTGGATTTGCCAGTGACGCCCACATCCCATGAAAGAATAAAGAAAAAAAAACCAGCGCTCAAAAGGGGTTTCCGGGTATCATAGTAGTCAAGGATGGTGAGTGGCTTGGAGGGGAACTTCCAGATGGTGGTGTTCCCAAGCACCTCCTATCTTTGTTCTTTTAGATGTCAATGGTTGTGGGCTTGGAAGATGTTGTCTAAGAAGCCTTAGAGTTGCTGCAGTGCACCTTGTAAATGGTACACATGGCTACCACTGTTCGTTAGTGGTGGAGGGAATGCATGTTTATCGATGGGGTGCCAATCAAGTGGGCTGCTTTGTCCTGGATGGTGTTGAGCTTCTTGAGTGTTGCTGGATCTGCACTCATCTAGGAAAGTGGAGAGTATTGCATTACAGTCTAGACTTGTGCCTTGTAGATGGTGGACAGGCTTTGGGGAGTCAGGAGTTGTGTTACTTGCTGCAGGATTCCTAGCCTTTGAACTGTTCTGATAGCCACGGTATTTATATGGCTAGTTTAGTTCAGTTTCTGGTCAATGGTAACCCCCAGGATGTTGATCGTGGGGATTCGATAATGGTAATGCCATTGAATGACAAGGACCGATGGTTAGATCCTCTCTTGTTGAAGATGGTCATTGCTTGGCACTTATGTGGTGTGAATGTTATTTGCCACTTGTCAGCCCCAAGCCTGGATATTGTCCAGGCCTTGCTGCATTTGGACATGGACTGCTTCAGTATCTGAGGAGTTATGAATGATGCTGATCATTGTGCAATCATCACTTCTGACCTTATGATGGAAGGAAATTTATTGATGAAGCAGTAAAGATTGTTGGGCCTAGGACACGACCCTGAGGGACTCCTGCAGTGATGTCCTGGAGCTGAGATGATTGACCTCCAACCACCACAACCACCTTCCTTTGTGACAGGTATGACTCCAACCAGTAGAGAGATTTCCCCTGATTCCCATTGATTCCTGTTTTGCTAGGGCTCCTTGGCACTCGGTCCAATGCGGCCTTGATTTCAAGGGCTGTCACTCTCACCTCACCTTTGGTATTCAGCTCTTTTATCCATGTTTGAACCAAGGCTGTAATGAGGTCAGAGCTAGGTGACCCTGGCCAAACCCAAACTGAGCATTTGCGAGCGGGTTATTACTAAGTAAGTGCTGTCGATAACCCCTCCCATCACTTTACTGATGATCAGGAATAGACTGATTGGGTGGTAATTGGCCGGGTTGGATTTGTCCTGCTTCTTGTGTACAGGACAATACCTGGGCAATTTTCCATATTGTTGGGTTGATGCCAGTGTTGAACTGTACTGGAACAGCTTTGCTACGGCATGGCAAGTTCTGGAGCACATGTCTTCAGTGCAAGTGCCGGGATATTGTCTGGGTCCTTAGCCTTTGCAGTATCCAATGCCTTCAGCCTTTTCGTGATATCACATGGAGTGAATCGAATTTTCTGAAGACTGGATAACTTTGATAAAGACTGGATAACTTTGACAAAGGGTCATCTGGACTCAAAACATCAGCTCTTTTCTCTCCTTACTGATGCTGCCAGACCTGAGATTTTCCAGCATTTTCCCTTTTGGTTTCTGAAGACTGGCATCTGGGGTACTGAGACCATCTGGAGGAGGCTGAGATGAATCATCCACTTGTCACTTTTAGTTGAAAATTGTTGCAAATAATTAAGCCTTAGTTTTTGCATTGATGTGCTGGGTTCCTCCATCGTTGGGGGTATTTGTGGAGACTCCTCCTCCAGTGAGTTGTTTAATTGTCCACCGCCAATCACAACTGGATGTGGCAGGACTGCAGAGCTTAGATCTGAGCTGTTGGCTATGGGATCGCTTAGACCTGTCTCTCAGATGTTGCCAGTGCTGTTTGTGATGCTGTGTTGTAATCCTGTGTTGTAGCTTTCCCACCTCATTGACAGCTCATTTTTAGATATGCCTGCTGTTGCTCCTGGCATGCTCTCCTTGCATGTAGCGGTGTGATCAGTAAGTTTGCGGACGACACAAAGATTGCTGGAGTTGCGGATGGTGATGAACATTGTCAGAGAATAGAGCAGGATATAGATAGGCTGGAACATTGGGCGGAGAAATGGCAGATGGAATTTAATCCAGATAAATACGGAGTGATGCATTTCAGTAGATCTAATGTAAGGGGGAGCTATACAATAAATGGCAGAACCATCAGGAGTATAGACACACAGAGGGACCTGGGAGTACAAGTCCACAGATCCTTAAAGGTGGCAGCACAGGTGGAGAGGGTGGTGAAGAAGGCATATGGCATGCTTGCCTTTATTGGACGGGGCATAGAATATAAAAGTTGGCATAAGATGTTGCAGCTGTATAGAACACTGGTTAAGCCACATTTGGAATACTGCGTCCAGTTCTGGTCGCCACACTACCAGAAGGACGTGGAGGCTTTGGAGAGAGTACAGAAAAGGTTTACCAGGAGAGTCTTAGCTATGAGGAGAGATTGGGTAAACTAGGCTTGTTCTCCCTGGAAAGACGGAGGATGAGGGGCGACCTAATAGAGGTGTATAAATTTATGAAGGGCATAGATAGGGTGAACATTGGGAAGCTTTTTCCCAGGTCGGAGGTGACGAACACAAGGGGTCACGGGTTCAAGGTGAGGGGGGCAATGTTCAACACAGATGTCAGGGGGATGTATTTTACACAGAGGGTGGTGGGGGCCTGGAATGCACTGCCAAGCAAGGTGATTGAGGCGGACATGCTGGGATCATTTAAGACTTATCTATATAGCCACATGAACAGACTGGGAATAGAGGGATACAAACAAATGGTCTAGTTGGCACATGAGCGGCGCAGGCTTGGAGGGCCAAAGGGCCTGTTCCTGCGCTGTATTGTTCTTTGTTCTTTGCACTCTATGTTGAACCAGGATTGATCCCCTGGCTTGATGGTAATGGTAGAGTGGAGAATATGCCAGGCCATGAGCTTACAGATTGTCATTGAGTACTATTCTGCTGCTGCTGATGGCCCACAGCGCCTCATGAGTTGCTTGATCTGTTCAAAATCTATTCCATTTAGCACAGTGATAGTGCCGCACAACAGGATGGAGGGTATCCTCAATGTGAAGATAGAACTTTGTCTCCACAAGGACTATGCGATGGTTACTCCTACTGATACCATCATGGACAGATCCATCTGCGGCAGGTAGTTTGGTGAGGATGAAGTCCAGTATGCTATTCCCTCTTGGTGGTTCCCTCACCACCTGCCGCAGTCCCAATCTAGTAGCTGTATCCTTTAGGACCCGGCCAGCTCAGTCTGTGGTGGCACATTCTTTGCCCTTGCCACCCTCAGTGCTTCCTCCATATGGTGCTCAGCTTGGAGGAGTTCAGATTCATCAGTTGATGGGGGACAGTATGTGGCAATCAGCAGGAGGTTTCCTTGCTCATGTTTGACCTGGTTCCATCTGACTTCATGGGATCCTGAGTCGATATTGAGGACTCCCAGGGCAACTCCCTGCTGACAGTATACCACTGTGCCACCGCCACCTCTGCTAGGTGAGACAGGACATACCCAGAAATGGTGATGTTGGCCTCTGGGACATTGTCTGTAAGAGTATGACAATGTCAGGCTGTTGCTTGACTAGTCTGTGAGACAGCGCTCCCAATTTTGGCATTCGCCCCGAGATGTGAGTTAGGAGGACTTGGCAGGGTTGACAGGGCTGTATGTGTCGTTGTTGTTTCTAGTGCCTAGGTCGATGCGGGGTGGCCCGTCCATATTTATTCATTGTTGACTTTGTAGCATCCAGATAGACCTTGTTGAGCCGTGCAGCCACTATTTGGTTTGTTGTGGATTTTTATTTATTATTGTCCGAAGCAAGCTTACATTAACACTGCAATGAAGTTACTGTGAAAATCCCCTAGTCTCTACACTCCGCCGCCTGTCCGGGTACACTGAGAGAGAGTTTAGCATGGTCAATGCACTTAACCAACACGTCTTTCGGACTGTGGGAGGAAAGCAGAGCACCCGGAGGAAACCCATGCAGACACAAAGAGAACGTGCAGACTCCGCACAGACAGTGACTCAAGCCGGGAATTGAACCCGGGTCCCTGGCGCTGTGAGGCAGTAGTGCTAACCACTGTGCCACCGTGCTGCCCATGTGCCACCGCGTTGGTTGAAATAAAGCTGAGACAGAAGGCTGATGCAGAATAAATGCATCATGACTGCTGTGAGGTATCAGGCATTGAACTGCATGATTTGCAGACATGTTCACACAACAGCTGCCCATCCCTTTGGGTGCAGAGCTGGCAATGAGGCACATGCAAAGCAATGTGCCTGCAATCACTAGCACCTTGCACCACAGGGAATCCTTGCAAACTATCATGTTCACCTTGTCTGCTTCCCTCTGGCAAGAGAGAATAAAATGAATTTACCTCCCTGTGCATAGACAGCCTCAGTAACCCCCCTTTTGCAAAAGTGCTCTGTTGCAGTGTTGCAAATATCTCCATCTCCAGACTGGAAGGAGGAAGACACCTTGTTCTTCATGGCAATGCTTACCTGGACAGCCACTGGTAATACAATCCTTGCACTACTCTGAGTTTGTACTTGTGGCTAATGGCTGATGGCCGATTGGGATAAAGATTTCTTTATTGAAGTGCACACCTCACACACTGTTCCTCACTGAGGTTCAGAAAGGAGAATTGTCCATGTACACCCTAGACAGATATGGCCTCCAGATCAGAATCTAGAATTAATCTTCAACCCTCTGGGCCCTATTTTACCATTTTGATTCTAAGTGCTGGGCGGACTTGAAACTGGGAGTGTTTCAGATCCAACTTTTAGACCCATTCTCAGGTGCCCCTATACGCATTCTGCCTGCAAAAATACCAGCGATTCCGAATCGCACTGCTCAAGCCTGTAGGTGGTGGCACAGTGGTTAGCACTGCTGCCTCACAGCGCCGGGGACCCGGGTTCGATTCCCGGCTTGGGTCACTGTCTGTGCGGAGTTTGCATGTTCTCCCCGTGTCTGCGTGGGTTTCCTCCGGGTGCTCCGGTTTCCTCCCACCGTCCAAAAGACATGCTGGTTAGGTGTGTTGACCGTGCTAAATTCTCCCTCAGTGTACCCGAACAGGTGCTGGAGTGTGGCAACTAAAGGATTAACACTTCATTGCAGTGTTAATGTAAGTCTGCTTCTAACACCTACTAAACGAACTTTTAAACTTTAAACCCTACCTCCTGTGCCTAAAATCTCTGTAGGTGGCTCGCTGTCAAATTTTGTTCCATAATGCCCCGTGAAGCAGTTTGGAAAGTTCTGCTACAGTAAAGGTGCTATATAAATGCATGGGGCGGCATGGTAGCACAGTGGTGGGGGCGGCATGGTAGCACAGTGGTTAGCACTGCTGCTTCACAGCTCCAGGGTCCCGGGTTCGATTCCCGGCTCGGGTCACTGTCTGTGTGGAGTTTGCACATTCTCCTCGTGTCTGCGTGGGTTTCCTCCGGGTGCTCCGGTTTCCTCCCACAGTCCAAAGATGTGCAGGTTAGGTTGATTGACCAGGTTAAAAATTGCCCCTTAGAGTCCTGATGCGTAGGTTAGAGGGATTAGCGGGTAAATATGTGGGGGTAGGGCCTGGGTGGGATTGTGGTCGGTGCAGACTCGATGGGCCGAATGGCCTCCTTCTGCACTGTAGGATTTCTATTCTATTCTATTCTATTAAATTACCTAAGAAGCAATGCTGCCTGATTGAATTATAGAAATTACCCTGGTTACTGACATGTCGAGTGGAAATATGCAATTTAAATCAGTGACATATAGTATGAAACAAAAGAGAAAATGCTGGAAAATCTCAGCAGGTCTGGCAGCATCTGTAAGGAGAGAAAAGAGCTGACGTTTCGAGTCCTGATGACCCTTTGTCAAAGCTATACAAATATATTTATACATATAGTATAAATGTTAGCTTGTGGGAGATGGTTACTCAAGGTCAGTGAGTACAGTGGAATTATATACCTGGATGATAAATGAAAGGCTTTCCTTTAGCTTTATGTTTATATTTCCTTATCTTTTGATAGTATTTCCAGCTATATTTATGATTGATCACCACTCTGGTGAGTAAAGTGTACGCTCTGGGCAGGTACCATGGCCTCCCACAATATTAAAGTTCAGAAAGGAGGTGGAACAGCTGGATTTATTTTATTCATTCGTGGGACATGGGTGTCGTGGCTGGCCAGCATTTATTGCCCAACAGGTTTATTTGGTAGCGCAAGCCACAAGCTTTCGGAGCGCTGCTCCTTCGAAGGGGCAGCGCTCCGAAAGCTTGTGCTGCCAAATAAACCTGTTGGACTTTAACCTGGTGTTGTGAGACTTCTTACTCTGCTTACCCCAGT
This sequence comes from Mustelus asterias, assembly GCF_964213995.1. Classification (NCBI taxonomy): domain Eukaryota; kingdom Metazoa; phylum Chordata; class Chondrichthyes; order Carcharhiniformes; family Triakidae; genus Mustelus; species Mustelus asterias. The sequence continues at coordinate 171,760,045 of NC_135801.1, forward strand.
CCAACGCCGGCATCTCCACACCATAGCATTTAATGCTCATCCCTAGTTGCCCTTGGAGGGCAGTTGAGAGTCATATACATTGCTATGGCTCTGGACTCACATATAGGCCAGACCAGGTAAGGACGGCAGTTTTCCTTCCCTGACGGACATTAGATGGTTTTTGCGACAATTGACAATGGCTTCATGGTCAGTAGATTCTTAATTCCAGATATTTTTTACTGAATTTGAATTCCACCATCAGCCGTGGCGGGATTCGAACCCAAGTTCCCAGAACATTAGCTGAGTTTCTGGATTAATAGTCTAGTGATAATACCACTAGGCCATCATCTCTCCACGAGGCCCACCTCTGCAGTGGATGGTTGTTGGCTGCAGTCCTGCATTTCCTGACTGAAAGGCTTTTGGGGTTAATTATGCTCTGATTTCTCAGCACACCGAGTTTAATCGTTTGCTCACACATTGTGAAGAGCATCAGTGAGTACTGTGTCTTGCAAATGTTCAAAACAACAGTGACAAAAATCTGCCGTGTGTGAGGGTGCAAGTAAGGCAAGGGAAGAGAGGAAAAACAGGCTTCCTGAGTTTTACGCTTCAACACTGAATGGCCAGCCAGTGCACTGCTCTTATTCAACTTTTCCATGGCTCAAGTCCAAATGCTCGAAATACAACAGCTGCTTGGCAAGACGTCAATGTTGGAGTGTTTTGTAGGTGGGTCTCAGGAACTATGACCCGCTGACCTATCCGCAGCAACACCCATTCAACAGCAGAGCTCGGAGCAATGAACAGCGCTGTGCGTTGGCACTTGCTGGCCAGGGGAGCGGCAGAGAGAGGTGGTACATGGTGGAAATGTCTATGGGCATTGGCTGGTGCAGCTGATAGGTGGGATGAAGGACATCCAGGCGTTCCTTGTCGAACAGAATAATTATTCCAAGACTAAACTAGTCCCGTGGTCCGCAAAAGAAGGCACAAACAGGTGCAAAAATCTAGTCACGGATGTCACCATTTGGTACATGGGCATTCTGCATCGTATCACATTTAATGCAGTTTTATTTATTTTAGGGGAAAGTCTGATTTTTTTAGTTAATGTGCAGTTTATTCAAATGTACAGCAGGTATCATTCTGGTATCTGTAAGCACATGTGTTGTGATTTCTGTTGGCCTTGATGCTGGAGGTTGATTTAGCTGGAATGCAGGGCGATGGGAGGTATTTATAAGCAATATTGGGGATTCAGACGAACCAATGATTAGTAGAATAAACAGAATTATGGAGAAGAGCAGATATCCTGCCACACCTGGAGTACTGTGGTGAACCCTCGTTGGTTACCACTGTGGGGTTATTCTAATGTTGCTGTTGGGTTAGGGTGTTGACACTGTGGGGTTGTTATAATGTTGTTGTTGGGCTAGGGTGTTTACACTGTGGGATTAATATACCTGTGGTGGATGCTGTTATGGCACATCCCAGTCGGGCCCCGCCTCCTGGGAGAGGTATAAGACCCTCTGCTCAGGCGGGACCCCTCCAGTCTGGAATGGTGTACTCGTGTTTAAATAGTTCCATTGTTTGTCAATAAAAGCCTTCAATTGCTGAAGCCTTGTACTTCGCGCTTGATTGTCGCGCATCAATTTTATTGACAAACACGAAACTCTCGACAGAAAAGAGAGTATGGAGCAAATGCTGAAACCAGAGCGTCTGACGCTGGACCCACGTGCGGTCGGCGCCTCTAACACCTTCGACCACTGGCTGAAGTGTTTCGAGGACTACCTGGCAGCCTCTGCAGCAGTTACTACGGATAACGACAGACTCCAGGTCCTCCATGCGAGGGTAAGCGACACTGTCTACCTCGCGATTCGTGTGGCCACCACTTACCCGAGGGCCCTCGAGCTCTTGAAAAAGCGATACACGAGACCACCCAACGAGATCCACGCTCGTTACCTCCTTGCTACACGACGTCGGCAGTCGGGCGAAACCATGGAGGACTACGCCAATGAGCTCTTGCAGCTTGCCAGCTGAGTCGGCTGAGCAGTACATGTACGACCTCGCCCGAGATGCGTTTGTGGCAGGGGTAGGGTCTTCGTACATCCGGCTCAAGCTATTGGAGAAAGGGAATCTCAACCTGACCCAAGCGATGGAGATGGCTGAGATGCTGGAGGCGGCGTCGAAAAGCTTGGCTCTGTACCCAGAGGACCACGTGGAGACAACGTGGCAGGAGCAGTCACAAATCCCTCCTCGCCCCACGGGCTCACGCTCCCATATCGACCCGACGACGGCGGCAGCTCCAGGCGGCCCGCGGTGCTATTTTTGCGGAGGAGCCAAGCATCCACGGCAACAGTGTCCAGCTAAAACGGCGATCTGCAACCAGTGCGGTAAAAAGGGGCACTACGCGAAAGTCTGCAAATCGAAGCCCAAGAACGGCAGTGCAGCCTGCGACCCTCCAGAACGGAGATCATCTCCATCGGCGTCGCAGTACCCACGAGGTCCGACCACGTGCGAGCCCAGGACGACGCCATTGTGGCTGGCGGAGGAGGAGGATGACCACCAGGAGTCGCTACGCTCGGCGCCCTCACCCATGTGCGATTCATGGGGGCGGCCATCGTGGTCGACGACGACCAGGAGCGACCAGCAGGGGTCCTCAGTATCAACCTCGGCTGCCTGCAGTGACGTCCAAGGGCCAACGGTGGCGTCGATCACCCTGGACCAGGCTAAGCATCACAGGCTTGACTGTTCAATGATGAACATTAAGGTAAATGGTCGTACTGTGTATTGTCTGTTTGACAGTGGGAGCACTGAGAGTTTTATTCACCCTGACACTGCAAAGAGGCGTGGACTCCGGGTTCTACCTGCCAAACAGACAATTTCTATGGCATCACGGTCCCGGTCTGTACCGATCCAAGGACGTTGTGTGGTAACTCTGGAGGTGCAGGACACAATCTACGAGCGATACAGGCTCCTTGTGTTGCCGCATCTTTGCGCGCCAATTCTCCTCGGACTAAACTTTATGGTCCACATGAAGAGTGTGATCCTACAGTATGGTGGGCCACTCCCTTCGGTGGCAGTAGGGAATCAGCCGCAGCCTCCAAATTGCCCAAAGCACCCCGCATGCAATCTTTCCACACTAAAGATCACCACACCCTCTTTATTTAAGAATCTGGTACCAGGCTGCAAGCCCATCGCTACTAAAAGTAGGCGTTACAGCGCTGAAGACCGGATCTTCATCAGATCTGAGGTTCAGCGGCTCCTCAAAGAAGGGATCATACAGTCCAGCGTTAGTCCGTGGAGAGCGCAGGTCGTGGTGGTTAAGAGCGGGAACAAACCCCGGATGGTCATCGACTACAGTCAGACCATTAATCGTTATACGCAGCTGGATGCGTATCCTCTCCCGCGCATATATGATATGGTCAATCAGATTGCGCAGTACCGGGTGTTCTCCACCATAGACCTTAAGTCCGCCTACCACCAACTCCCCATCCGCCCAGAGGACCGACAATACACGGCTTTTGAGGCGGATGGTCGTCTGTATCAGTTCCTTAGGGTTCCATTTGGTGTCACCAATGGGGTCTCGGTCTTCCAGCGTGCTATGGACCGAATGGTGGACCAGAACGGGCTGCGGGCTACCTTCCCGTACCTGGATAATGTCACCATCTGCGGCCATGACCAGCAGGACCATGACACAAACCTCCAGAACTTTTTACGCACTGCGTCTCGCCTGAACCTGACCTATAACAGGGAGAAGTGTGTATTCCGTACGCGCAGGTTAGCTATCCTGGGATACGTGGTGGAAAACGGGGTCATTGGCCCTGATCCAGACCGTATGCACCCCCTTACTGAACTTCCCTTGCCCGCTAGCGCAAAAGCACTGAGGAGATGCCTCGGCTTCTTCTCTTATTATGCGCAGTGGGTCCCCAACTACGCGGACAAAGCCCGTCCGCTCATCAAGTCCACGACTTTCCCACTCACGCCAGAGGCCCAATTGGCCTTCAAGGCTTTGAAAAGCGACATTGCGAAAGCCACGATGCACACGGTGGATGAATCCATCCCTTTTCAGGTGGAAAGTGATGCATCTGATTTCGCCCTAGCCGCCACACTAAACCAGGCAGGCAGGCCCGTCGTGTTTTTTCCCGCACCCTTCAAGGTCCCGAAATTCGGCATTCAGCGGTGGAGAAGGAGGCCCAGGCTATTGTGGAGGCCATCAGACACTGGCGCCATTACCTGGCGGGGAAGCGGTTCACCCTGATAACGGATCAGCGATCCGTGGCGTTTATGTTCAGTAATACGCAGAGGGGCAAGATCAAGAATGACAAGATCTTGCGGTGGAGAATTGAGCTCTCCACCTATAATTACGATATTATGTATCGTCCAGGGAAACTCAATGAGCCCTCGGATGCCCTCTCACGCGGAACATGCGCTACCATGCAGGAGGACCGCTTGAACGCCCTCCATAATGACCTATGCCATCCTGGGGTCACTCGGCTCTACCACTTCATCAAAGCCCGCAACCTGCCCTACTCGGTGGAGGATGTCAGGTCAGTAACAAGAAGCTGTAGGATTTGCGCGGAATGCAAACCGCACTTTTACCGACCTGACCGGGCACAATTGGTCAAGGCCACTCGCCCCTTCGAGAGGCTGAGTGTGGATTTTAAGGGCCCCCTTCCCTCAACGGACCGGAACGTGTACTTTCTCAACATCATAGATGAGTACTCCCGGTTCCCATTTGTTGTCCCCTGTGCGGACACGTCGACTGCCACGGTGATCAAGGCATTCCGTGATCTTTTTACCCTGTTCAGGCACCCCTGCTATATACATAGCGACAGGGGCTCGTCGTTCATGAGTAACGACTTGAGGCAATTCCTGCTCTCATACGGGATTGCCTCTAGTAGAACCACGAGTTACAACCCTAGGGGCAACGGACAGGTGGAGAGAGAGAATGCTACAGTCTGGAAGGCTGTCCTATTGGCGCTGAAGCCCAAAGGCCTTCCAGTCTCCCGTTGGCAGGAGGTCCTTCCAAATGCGCTTCACTCCATTCGCTCCCTCCTGTGTACGGCAACCAATGCTACTCCCCACGAGAGGATGTTCTCATTCCCTCGGAAGTCGTCCTCGGGGATATCTTTACCAGCCTGGTTGACGTACCCAGGACCCCTCCTTCTGCGGCGACATGTGAGGGCCCGCAAGTCCGACCCCTTGGTCGAATCGGTCCAACTCCTCCACGCCAACCCTCAGTATGCCTATGTGACATATCCTGACGGGCGAGAGGACACAGTCTCGATCCGAGACCTGGCGCCCCGCAGGGGACGTAGCAACTCCTGTCGCTCCCATACCCCCTGTCACGAATCCCCTATCACTTATTTCTTCCCCGGACGTGGCGCGGTCAGCACCGGGACCAGTGCATAACAGTTATACTCCCATGTACAGCTTGCCTGAGACTCGGAGATCGGCGCCACCACAGACGGTACCGGGATCCCCTGCACCACCGCTTCACCGGCCCGTGAGTCCTTGAGGGGACAGCCGGACGCTGTTTTGGAAAGAACGCCACCGCAAGCACCTGCTCCGGTGTCACAACCGGTGTTGAGGAGGTCACAGCGTCAGTGCGGTCCTCCAGACCGTCTGGACTTGTAGATTTTTGTATATATGTAGTCTGTTTTCGCACCCCGCCGGCCTTTGTTTTCAAAGGAGGGGTGAATGTGGTGAACCATCGTTGGTTACCACTGTGGGGTTATTCTAATGTTGCTGTTGGGTTAGGGTGTTGACACTGTGGGGTTGTTATAATGTTGTTGTTGGGCTAGGGTGTTTACACTGTGGGATTAATATACCTGTGGTGGATGCTGTTATGGCACATCCCAGTCGGGCCCCGCCTCCTGGGAGAGGTATAAGACCATCTGCCCAGGCGGGACCCCTCCAGTCTGGAATGGTGTACTATTGTTTAGATAGTTCCATTGTTTGTCAATAAAAGCCTTCAATTACTGAAGCCTTGTACCTCGTGCTTGATTGTCGCGCATCAAGTACTGTGTGCAGTTTTGGTCTCCTTGAGAAGGGATGTACTGGCACTGGAGGGGGTGCAGAGGAGATTCACTAGGTTGATTCCAGAGTTGAGAGAGTTGGCTTATGAGGAGAGACTGAGTATACTGAGACTATAGTCTTTGGAATTTAGACGAGTGAGAGGGGATGTCATAGAAACATAATATTATGAAGTGAATGGCTAAGATAGAAGCAGGGAGGTTGTTTCCACTGGCAGGTGAAACTGGAACTAGGGGACATAGCCTCAAAATAAGGTGGACCAGATTTAGGACTGAGTTGAGGAGGAACTTCTTCAACCAGAGGGTTGTGAATCTGTGGAATTCCCTGCCCAGTGAAGGAGTTGAGGCTACCTCACTGAATGTTTTTAAGGCAAGATTTTTTTTTGAACAGTAGAGGAATTAAGGGTTATGGTGAGCGGGCGGGTAAGTGGAGCTGAGTCCATGAAAAGATCAGCCATGATCTTATTGAATGATGGAGCAGACTCGAGGGGCCGGATGGCCTACTCCTGCTCCTAGTTCTTATGTTCTTAGAGCTAAATAGTAATCTGTGATGGGAATGTCATAGATGAGTCTGCGAAAAGGAATGGTTATTATGGAGACAGGACTCCCGGACGGGTAGTTACTTGGGGATTGCCTCTCATGTGGGGCTCAGATCTGAAGCATTGACTCTTAATGGGCACAATGATCTGGAGCAGTGACTGTTATTGTGGACACTGATCAGGAGCAGGGACTGTTATTGGGGACACTGATCTGGAGCAGTGACTGTTATTGGGGTCACTGATCTGGAGCAGGGACTGTTATTGGGGTCACTGATCTGGAGCAGTGACTGTTATTGGGGACACTGATCTGGAGCAGGGGCTGTTATTGGGGACACTGATCTGGAGCAGGGACTATTTTTGGGGACACTGATCTGGAGCAGTGACTGTTATTGGGGTCACTGATCTGGAGCAGTGACTGTTATTGGGGACACTGATCTGGAGCAGGGGCTGTTATTGTGGACACTGATCAGGAGCAGGGACTGTTATTGGGGACACTGATCTGGAGCAGTGACTGTAATTGGGGTCACTGATCTGGAGCAGTGACTGTTATTGGGGACACTGATCTGGAGCAGGGGCTGTTATTGGGGACACTGATCTGGAGCAGGGACTGTTTTTGGGGACACTGATCTGGAGCAGGAACTGTTATTGGGGACACTGATCTGGAGCAGGGACTGTTATTGGGGACACTGATCTGGAGCAGGGATTGTTTTTGGGGTCACTGATCTGGAGCAGGGGCTGTTATTGGGGACACTGATCTGGGGCAGGGACTGTTTTTGGGGTCACTGGTCTGAAGCAGGGACTGTTATTGGGGTCACTGATCTGGAGCAGTGACTGTTATTGGGGACACTGATCTGGGGCAGGGACTGTTATTGGGGTCACTGATCTGGGGCAGGGACTGTTTTTGGGGTCACTGGTCTGAAGCAGGGACTGTTATTGGGGACACTGATCTGGAGCAGTGACTGTTATTGGGGTCACTGGTCTGAAGCAGGGACTGTTATTGGGGTCACTGATCTGGAGCAGTGACTATTATTGGGGACACTGATCTGGAGCAGGGGCTGTTATTGGGGACACTGATCTGGAGCAGGGACTGTTTTTGGGGTCACTGATCTGGAGCAGGGACTGTTATTGGGGTCACTGATCTGGAGTAATGACTGTTATTGGGGACACTGATCTGGAGCAGGGACTGTTATTGGGGACACTGATCAGCAGCAGTGACTGTTATTGGGGACACTGATCTGGGACAGGGACTGTTTTTGGGGTCACTGATCTGGAGCAGGGACTGTTATTGGGGTCACTGGCCTGAAGCAGGGACTGTTATTGGGGTCACTGATCTGGAGCAGTGACTGTTATTGGGGACACTGACCTGGAGCAGTGACTGTTATTGGGGTCACTGATCTGGAGCAGGGACTGTTATTGGGGTCACTGGTCTGAAGCAGGGACTGTTATTGGGGTCACTGAATTGGAGCAGCGACTGTTATTGGGGACACTGATCTGGAGCAGTGACTGTTATTGGGGACACTGATCTGGAGCAGTGGCTATTATTGGGGACACTGATCTGGAGCAGGGACTGTTTTTGGGGACACTGATCTTGAGCAGGGACTGTTATTGGGGACACTGATCTGGAGCAGGGGCTGTTATTGGGGACACTGATCTGGAGCAGGGACTGTTTTTGGGGACACTAATCTTGAGCAGGGACTGTTATTGGGGACACTGATCTGGAGCAGCGACTGTTGTTGGGGTCACTGATCTGGAGCAGGGACTGTTATTGGGGACACTGATCTGGAGCAGCGACTGTTATTGGGGACACTGATCTGGAGCAGTGGCTATTATTGGGGACATTGATCTGGAGCAGGGACTGTTTTTGGGGACACTGATCTTGAGCAGGGACTGTTATTGGGGACACTGATCTGGAGCAGGGGCTGTTATTGGGGACACTGATCTGGAGCAGGGACTGTTTTTGGGGACACTAATCTTGAGCAGGGACTGTTATTGGGGACACTGATCTGGAGCAGCGACTGTTATTGGGGTCACTGATCTGGAGCAGGGACTGTTATTGGGGACACTGATCTGGAGCAGCGACTGTTATTGGGGACACTGATCTGGAGCAGCGACTGTTATTGGGGACACTGATCTGGAGCAGTGACAGTTATTGGGGTCACTGATCTGGAGCAGGGACTGTTATTGGGGACACTGATCTGGAGCAGCGACTGTTATTGGGGACACTGATCTGGAGCAGTGACTATTATTGGGGTCACTGATCTGGAGCAGGGACTGTTATTGGGGTCACTGGTCTGAAGCAGGGACTGTTATTGGGGACACTGATCTGGAGCAGTGACTGTTATTGGGGACACTGATCTGGAGCAGTGACTGTTATTGGGGTCACTGATCTGGAGCAGGAACTGTTATTGGGGCACTGATCTGGAGTAATGACTGTTATTGGGGACACTGATCTGCAGCAGGGACTGTTATTGGGGACACTGATCTGGAGCAGGGACTGTTATTGGGGACACTGATCTGGAGCAGTGACTGTTATTGGGGTCACTAATCTGAAGCAGGGACTGTTATTGGGGTCACTGGTCTGAAGCAGGGACTGTTATTGGGGTCACTGATCTGGAGCAGAGACTGTTATTGGGGCCACTGATCTGGAGCAGTGACTATTATTGGGGACACTGATCTGGAGCAGGGACTGTTATTGGGGTCACTGGTCTGAAGCAGGGACTGTTATTGGGGTCACTGATCTGGTGCAGTGACTGTTATTGGGGACACTGATCTGGAGCAGTGACTGTTATTGGGGTCACTGATCTGGAGCAGGGACTGTTATTGGGGTCACTGATCTGGAGTAATGACTGTTATTGGGGACACTGATCTGGAGCAGGGACTGTTATTGGGGTCACTGATCTGGAGCGGGGACTGTTATTGGGGACACTGATCTGGAGCAGCGGCTGTTATTGGGGACACTGATCTGGAGCAGTGACTGTTATTGGGGACACTGATCTGGAGCAGTGACTATTATTGGGGACACTGATCTGGAGCAGGGGCTGTTATTGGGGACACTGATCTGAGCAGGGACTGTTTTTGGGGACACTGATCTTGAGCAGGGACTGTTATTGGGCACACTGATCTGGAGCAGGGTCTGTTTTTGGGGACACTGATCTTGAGCAGGGACTGTTATTGGGGTCACTGATCTGGAGTAATGACTGTTATTGGGGACACTAATCTGGAGCAGGGACTGTTATTGGGGTCACTGATCTGGAGCAGGGACTGTTATTGGGGACACTGATCTGGAGCAGCAACTGTTATTGGGGACACTGATCTGGAGCAGTGACTGTTATTGGGGACACTGATCTGGAGCAGTGACTATTATTGGGGTCACTGATCTGGAGCAGTGACTGTTATTGGGGACACTGATCTGGAGCAGGGGCTGTTATTGGGGACACTGATCTGGAGCAGTGACTGTTATAGGGGGCACTGATCTGGAGCAGTGACTATTATTGGGGTCACTGATCTGGAGCAGTGACTGTTATTGGGGACACTGATCTGGAGCAGTGACTATTATTGGGGTCACTGATCTGGAGCAGGGACTGTTATTGGGGACACTGATCTGGAGCAGTGACTGTTATTGGGGACACTGATCTGGAGCAGTGACTATTATTGGGGACACTGATCTGGAGCAGGAACTGTTATTGGGGTCACTGATCTGGAGCAGGGACTGTTATTGGGGACACTGGTCTGAAGCAGGGACTGTTATTGGGGTCACTGATCTGGAGCAGTGACTGTTATTGGGGTCACTGATCTGGAGCAGGATCTGTTATTGGGGTCACTGGTCTGAAGCAGGGACTGTTATTGGGGTCACTGATCTGGAGCAGTGACTGTTATTGGGGTCACTGATCTTGAGTAATGACTGTTATTGGGGACACTGATCTGGAGCAGTGACTATTATTGGGGACACTGATCTGGAGCAGGGGCTGTTATTGGGGTCACTGATCTGGAGCAGGGACTGTTTTTGGGGACACTGATCTTGAGCAGGGACTGTTATTGGGCACACTGATCTGGAGCAGGGTCTGTTTTTGGGGACACTGATCTTGAGCAGGGACTGTTATTGGGGACACTGATCTGGAGCAGCAACTGTTATTGGGGACACTGATCTGGAGCAGTGACTGTTATTGGGGACACTGATCTGGAGCAGGGACTGTTATTGGGGTCACTGATCTGGAGCAGGGACTGTTATTGGGGTCACTGGTCTGAAGCAGGGACTGTTATTGGGGTCACTGATCTGGAGCAGTGACTGTTATTGGGGACACTGATCTGGAGCAGGAACTGTTATTGGGGTCACTGATCTGGAGCAGGGACTGTTATTGGGGTCACTGGTCTGAAGCCGGGACTGTTATTGGGGTCACTGATCTGGAGCAGTGACTGTTATTGGGGTCACTGATCTGGAGCAGGAACTGTTATTGGGGTCACTGATCTGGAGTAATGACTGTTATTGGGGACACTGATCTGGAGCAGGGACTGTTATTGGGGTCACTGATCTGGAGCAGGGACTGTTATTGGGGACACTGATCTGGAGCAGGGACTGTTATTGGAGACACTGATCTGGAGCAGGGACTGTTATTGAGGTCACTGATCTGGAGCAGATATGAATGAGAATTATCTGTACTATGGGTGCATTCATATTTGTATGTAAGTTGGTGTTTTCTCACATGATGCTTTGCTAATGGTCTGTGCAGTAATTGGGCTGCAGTCAGTCACTGTACAGAGCAAACCTTTGTTTCCTGTTCTTCATTAGAAGAAGCTGAATTTTTTTTGTGTTTGCTGATCTCCTGCAGCATTATCCGGACACCGATTGGCCACTCAACCCCCCGTGCATTTTCTGCCAATCAATTTGATAATAGCTGATCTGAATTTTAATTGCACCTCCCCACTCATGGGCAGCACGGTGGCACAGTGGTTAGCACTGCTGCCGCACAACGCCAGGGACCCAGGTTCGATTCACAGCTCGGGTCACTGTCTGTGCGGAGTTTGCACGTTCTCCCCGTGTTTGCATGGGTTTCCTCCAGGTGCTCCGGTTTCCTCCCACAGTCTGAAAGACGTGCTGGTTAGATGCATTGGCCGTGCTAAATTCTCTCTCATTGTCCCCAAACAGACACCGGAGTGTGGCATCGAGGGGATTTTCACAGTAACTTCATTGCACGGTTAATGTAAGCCTACCTGTGACAATAAGAAAATAAATAAACTAGACAAGCTAATATTTCTCTAGAAGTGGTGAGGCAGGACTCACCTTTGCAGAACAGACTAAGCTCATTTGTCTGTAACCTTTCCAGTGCAGTCTTATTCTAATAGATGGAAAAACAATGTCAAGGGTCAACTAGATTTCCTGATATGAACTTCAGGTGCAGAAAGCTGTGCTCAGAGTGCCGAAGCTAAAAGGTGCAGGGTTCCTGAGGTTGTGGAGGAAGCAACGTTTTTGTCTTGGGAGCCGAGAGTTTTTATTCAGGCTAGTTCTGCCTGGATACAACTTCATCCAAGAAGTTGCAATGGGAGAGGGGCCAGAGGGAAGGGGGAACTAATTTGCCCATCTGCCTCCCTGTCTATGTTGGGAAGGCATGTTTGGGGATTTCTTGGGCGAATTCTGTCAATTAAATTATTATATTATGCTCTTGTTTAATCTCAACAGAACTCTCACCAGCTCTTTTTTGATTTGATTTATTATTGTCACATGTATTAACAAACAGTGAAAACTATTGTTTCTTGCGCGCCTTACAGACAAAGCATACCATTCATAGAGAAAGAAAGGAGAGGTGCAGAATGTAGTGGTACAATCATAGCTAGGATGTAGAGGAATATCAATTTAATATAATGTAGGTCATTCAAAAGTCTGATGGCAGCAGGGAAGAAGCTGTTCTTGAGTCGGTTGGTACGTGTCCTTAGACTTTTGTATCTTTTTCCAGAAGGAAGAAGGTGGAAGAGAGAATGTCCGGGGTGTGTGGGGTCTTTAATTATGCTGGCTGCTTTTCCGAGGCAGTGGGAAGTGTAGACAGTGTCAATGGATGGGAGGCTGGTTTGAGTGATGGATTGGGCTTCGCTCACAACCCTTTGTAGTTTCTTGCGGTCTTGGTCAGAGCAGGAGCCATACCAAGTTGTGAGCTCGTGTAGCTTCTTTGGGGCCTTCGAATAGGCCCCACAGCCTGCCAAGACTAAGGTAATTGATCCCTGAGAACATTGATTACCGTGATCAAAATGCATTTCAGCAATGGAGCCTTATCTTTTCTGTTGACCAGAGGTGGTTTTTTTGGATGTCCCCCTCCCCCCCCAACTCCCCCAACACCGCCCTCCCCCATTTGGTGCTGGCTTGGCCTCTGTAAAATCTCATGACGGGTAAGGGCTGCCCACTCTGAATTTAATAATGACTCAATTCCTGGGGTCAACACCTACCTGTCTGAGAGGACTAGACTGAGGTGGTGGAATAGGACTGGCGGGGCGGGGTTTTACATCCTCGCTCGCCCTGAAACTGTAAAATCCCGCCCGAGGTCCACGGACCTTTCCATTGTCCGCTCCTTGCCCGCTTCGATTCCCGTGGCGGGCAGGGTGGTAAAATTCCAGCCATGGAGTTTTGGCTTCAAATGTTTATTCTTAAAAAGTGGAGGAACAAAGTGACCATAATATGGAATTGGACATACTGGGCGGGATGGACAAGTTGTGCCGAAGGGCCTGTTTCCATGCTGTAAACCTCTATGATTTTACAACCTCACTCGGGCGAGGCTTGTAAAATCCTGCCCAGGGCCAAGGGAAAATTCCGTTCTGCGAGCCGCGCCCGCCCCAATCCCGGGGTGGGCGAGGTGATAAAAATCCAACCATTGAAATCAAAATAAGGCAGAAAAGAAAGGATACAAAACGATATCAGAGAGATACTAAGCCCCCTGATATTATTCGGGGGACGAAGATCGAGGGTGGAGATGATCGTATCACAAAGCTCCTGCCGATTTCTGCCTTTATCTGCTGATGACCTCTGGACACAGTCATGTTGTGGTTATGTTACTGGACACAGGGATCCAGAAGGATGTGAGTTCAAAGCCCACACCAGTTTGAGATTTTGAATTCAGGTTGTTCAGAGAGAGAATCTGGAAATTAAAATAAAACAGCTGGTGCCGATCAAAGTGATGATAAAGCCGTCAGCTCGATGGGGAAGTCCAGCTGGGACGCTCAGATCAGAAGACCTGCTGCCCAAACCTGGGCTGGTCAGTCTCATACCAAACGCAGTCAACACTCTGGAGTAGCTCAGCACGCCACTCAGTTGTTCAAGCCACTACAAAGGATCTTCAAACTGCCACCATATTCTCGGGGTAACAAGTTATGGGCAATAAATACCAGCCTTGTCAGGGGTCCTCAGCTCTTGAGAATGAAATAACATCTGGCAGACATGCCCAGCCAAATACCGCAGATATAATTAACGACAGTGATAATGGTAGAGTGATTTTTATTTTTAAATTTGCCCTCACTCTCCAGAAACGCTGAAAACGTGGCCACACCAGCGTTATATTGGCATCTGTTTTAGCTGGGGCTGGCTTTGGTGGAAATTTAAAATAGCGCCCCCCCCCAGGACAGTCAATACATTGACCCCCCACCCTCAGATTTTTCGAAGGTGTTGCAGAAAACCCACACCTGGACATGACAACTCTCTGCCGCAGCATCACACACAAGATAAAAGCAAAATACTGCGCGGATGCTGGAATCGGAAACAAAAAACGGAAGATGCTGGAAAAGCTCAGCAGGTCGGACAGCATCTGTGGGGAGAGAATAGAGCCAATGGCTGGAATTTTACAGGCATGCCTGACCTGGAATTGGGGCGGGCGAGACTCGCAGGAAGGCATTCTCTTTTGGCCTCAGACGGGATCTTACGAGCCTCGGGCAGACGAAGCAGTAAAATTCCAACAAATTTTTTTTAAATTTAATACTTTTCCAATTCAATCAAATCAAATCCAATTCAGAGTCTCAACAAGTTGAGACATTTCAGATCCAGGCTGACAAGACAGGACGGGAGACCAAAACCACCCTGTCCTGGGCTTGATCTACATGAGCCAAGCTGATTGGAGAAGGGGGAGGATCCTCCTCCAAGACTTGAGCTCATTTGCATCTTAGCCAAAAGGCCGAGATGCCGCTTTAAAAAATTGCTTCATATGAAACATATGAAGCCTCAGCGTAACCCAATGACTTCGACCAAGTGCGGCCGACCATGGGCTGCCGACACTACACTTGATCTTAGCCAAAAATTCCAGCAAATGTTTCGAGGCAGGATGACCCTTCGTCAGATCTGAACACAAGGAAAATCGGACAAGATTTATATGGTGAGGGTGGGGAGGAGGGTGGAGGAGGAGGTGGCTGTAATTGGCGGGAATGGCAAAGACATAAAGACAAAGAGAATGTAAATGGTGATGATGAAGGTAGGAATGGAGGAATTCTGCTAAGAGGGTCCATGAAGAGATCGGAATGTGTAAATGGCAGGACAAAGGGTCAGAGTGTAGGAATGTGGCAGAAGGCCCGAGTGGTGTGGGGGAGGGGCGTGGGGGTTGGCGAAAAGAAGATAGAAAGCAATGTTTTAGAAGTGGAAAAATAAAAATAAGAATATAAAGTAATAAAAATGGATTATTAAGATGAAGAGAAGAAATGAAATAAAATAAATGGAGATGTAGTGGAGGTGGAAGAGAGAGGTCATGTTCTGAAGTTATTGAACTCAACATCACCACTCATAAGAACATAAGAACTAGGAGCCGGAGTTGGCCATCTGGTCCCTCGAGCCCGCTCCGCCATTCAATAAGATCATGGCTGATCTTTTCGTGGACTCAGCTCCACTTACCCACCCGCTCACCATAACCCTTAATTCCTTTACTGTTCAAAAATGTATCTATCCTTGCCTTAAAAACATTCAATGAGGCAGCCTCAACTGCTTCATTGGGCAGGGAATTCCACAGATTCACAACTGTTTGGGTGAAGATGTTCCCCCCTCAACTCAGTCCTAAATCTGCTTCCCCTTATTTTGAGGCCATGCTCCTAATTCTGGTTTCATTTGCCAGTGGAAACAGCTTCCCTGCTTCTATCTTACCTATTCCCTTCATAATTTTATATGTTTCTATAAGATCTCCCCTCATTCTTCTAAATTCCAATGAGTATAGTCCCAATGCACTCAGTCTCTCCTCATAAGCCAACCCTCTGAATCAACCGAGTGAATCTCCTCTGCACCCCCTCTAGTGCCAGTGCATCCTTTCTCAAGTAAGGAGACCAAAACTGTACACAGTACTCCAGGTGTGGCCTCACCAGCACCTCATACAGCTGCAGTATAATCTCTCTGTTTTTAAACTCCATCCCTCCAGCAATGAAGGACAAAATTCCATTTGCCTTCTTAATTACCTACTACACCTGCAAACCAACATTTTGTGATTCACGCACAAGGACACCCAGGTCCTTCTGCACAGCAGCATGCTGCAATTTTTTACCATTTAAATAATAGTCCATTTTACTGTTATTCCTACCAAAATGGATAACCTCACACTTACAAACATTGTATTCCATCTGTCAGACCTTCGCTCACTCACTTAGACTATCTATATCCCTTTGCAGACTTTCAGTGTCCTCTGCACACATTTCTCTGTCACTCATCTTAGTGTCATCTGCGAATTTTGACACACTACACTTGGTCCCCAACTCCAAATCATCTATGTAAATTGTAAACAATTGTGGTCCCAACACTGATCCCTGAGGCACACCACTAGTCACTGATCGCCAACCAGAAAAACACCCTTTACCCCACTCTTTGCTTTCTGTTGGTTAACCAATCCTCTATCCATGCTAATACATTTCCTGTAATACGGTTCACCTTTATCTTATGCAGCAGCCTTTTGTATGGCACCTTGTCGAATGCTTTCTGGAAATCCAGATACACCACATCCACTGGTTCCCTGTTGTCCACCGCACTCGTAATGTCCTTAAAGAATTCCAGTAAATTATTTAAGCATGACCTGCCTTTCATGAACCCATGCTGTGTCTTACCAATGGGACAATTTCTATCCAGATGTCTCTTTATTTCTTCCTTGATGATAGATTCAAGCATTTTCCCTACTGCAGAAGTTAAGCTAACCGGCCTATAGTTACCCGCCTTTTGTCTACCTCCTTTTTAAAACAGTGGCGTCACAAATGCTGTTTTCCAATCTGCTGGAACCACCCCAGAGTCCAGTGAATTTTGGTAAATTACCACGAGTGCATTTGCTATTTCCCCTGCTATCTCTATTAATAATGATGTGGAGATGCCGGCTTTGGACTGGGGTAAACACAGTAAGAAGTCTCACAACACCAGGTTAAAGTCCAACAGGTTTATTTGGTAGCACAAGCCACGAGCTTTCGAAGCACTGCTCCTTCATCAGGTGAGTGGGATTTCAGTTCACAAACAGGGCATATAAAGACACAAACTCAATTTACAGAATAATAGTTGGAATGCGAGTCTTTACAGGTAATCAAGTCGTAAAGATACAGACAATGTGAGTGGAGAGAGGGTTAAGCACAGGTTAAAGAGATGTGTATTGTCTCCAGACAGGACAGTTAGTGAGATTTTGCAAGCCCAGGCAAGTTGTGGGGGTTACAGATAGTGTGATATGAACCCAAGATCCCGTGTGAGGCTGTCCTCATGTGTGCGGAACTTGGCTATCAGTCTCTGCTCAATGACTCTGCACTGTCGTGTGTCATGAAGGCTGCCTTGGAGAACGCTTACCCGAAGATCAGAGGCCGAATGCCCATGACTGCTGAGGTGTTCCCCAACAGGAAGAGAACACTCTTGCCTGGTGATTGTCGAGCGGTGTTCATTCATCCATTGTCGTAGCGTCGGCATGGTCTCCCAATGTACCATGCCTCAGGACATCCTTTCCTGCAGCGTATCAGGTACAGTAAGAAGTCTCACAACACCAGGTTAAAGTCCAACATGTTTATTTGGTAGCAAATACCATAAGCTTTCGGAGCAGAGCTCCTTCGTCAGATGGAGTGGATATCTGTTCTCAAACAGGGCACAGACACAGAAATCAAATTACAGAATACTGATTAGAATGCAAATCTCTACAGCCAGCCAGGTCTTAAATGTACAGACAATGTGGGTGGAGGGAGCATTCAACACAGGTTAAAGAGATGTTTATTATCTCCAGACAGAACAGCTTGTGAAATTCTGCAAGTCCAGGAGGCAAGCTGTGGGGTTACTGATAATGTGACATAAATCCAACATCCCGGTTTAGGCCGTCCTCATGTGTGCGGAACTCGGCTATCAGTTTCTGCTCAGCGACTCTGCGCTGTCGTGTGTCGTGAAGGCCGTATCAGATAGACAACGTTGGCCAAGTTGCAAGTGTATGTACCGTGTACCTGGTGGATGGTGTTCTCAAGTGAGATGATGGCATCCGTGTCGATGATCCGGCATGTTTTGCAGAGGTTGCTGTGGTAGGGCTGTGTGGTGTCGTGGTCACTGTTCTCTTGAAGGCTGGGTAGTTTTGGTCTGTTTGAGGTTGTGCGGTTGTTTGAAGGCAAGAAGTGGGGGTGTGGGGATGGCCTTGGTCTTCATCAATGACATGTTGAATGCTCCGGAGAAGATGTCGTAGCTTCTCTGCTCCGGGGAAGTACTGGACGATGGAGGGTACTCTGTCCGCCGTGTCCCGTGTTTGTCTTCTGAGGAGGTCGATGCGGTTTTTCGCTGTGGCGTTTCGGAACTGTCGATCGATGAGTCGAGCGCCATATCCAGTTCTTATGAGGGCATCTTTCAGCGTCTGGCGGTGTCTGTTGCGATCCTCCTCATCAGAGCAGATCCTCTGTATATGGAGGGCTTTTCCATAGGGGATGGCTTCTTTAACGTGTTTAGGGTGGAACCTGGAGAAGTGGAGCATCATGAGGTTATCCGTGGGCTTGCGGTACAGTGAAGTGCTGAGGTGACCGTCCTTGATGGAGATGCGTGTGTCCAAGAATGCAACCGATTCCGGAGAGTAGTCCATGGTGAGTCTGATGGTGGGATGGAACTTGTTGATGTCATCATAGAGTTGTTTCAGTGATTGTTCACCATGACTCCAAAGGAAGAAAATGTCATCGATGTATCTCGTGTATAGCATCGGTTGAAGGTCCTGTGCAGTAAAGAGGTCTTGTTCGAACCTGTGCATGAAGATGTTGGCATATTGAGGTGTGAATTTGGTCCCATGGCTGTTCCGTGCGTCCGGATGAAGAACTGGTTGTTGAAGGTGAAGATATTGTGGTCCAGGATGAAGCGGATGAGTTGTAAAACTGCATCTGGAAACTGGCAGTTGTTGGCGCTGAGCACTGAACTCTTTTAATACCCTGGGATGCATTCCATCAGGGCCAGGAGACTTGTCTACCTTTAGCCCCTTTAGCTTACCCAACACTACCTCTTTCGTGATAATGATAGTTTCTAGGTCCCCATCTGCCATAGACTCCTTGGCATCAATTTTTGGGATATTATTTGTGCCTCCCACTGTAAAAACTAACAAAAAATCCTGTTCAATGCCGCGGACATTTTCTCATTTCCCATTATTAAATCCCCCTTCTCATCCTCTAAAGCAGCGGTCTCCAAACTCCGATCCGGATGCGGCCCGCTGCAGGCCGGATGTGGCCCGAGGGCCGCAGTTTGGAGACCCCTACTGTAAAGGACTAATGTTTACCTTAGCCACTCTTTTTCTTTTTATATATTTGTAGAATCTTTTGCTATCTGCTTTTAATTTCTGAGCTAGTTTACTCCCATAATCTATCTCACTTTTCTTTATATCTTTTTTCGTGGCTTTCTGTTGACCTTTAAAGATTTCCCAATCCTCTAGTTTCCCACTAATCTTTGCCACTTTGTATGCATTTTCTTTCAATTTGATACCCTCCTTTATTTCCTTAGGTATCCATGGCTGATTATCCCATTTCCTAAAGTCCTTCCTTATCACTGGTATATGCTTTTGCTGAGCACTGTGAAAAATCGCTTTGAAAGTCCTCCACTGTTCCTCAATTATTCCACCAATCTAACTTAGCCAACTCTTCCCTCATCCCATTGTAGTCTCCTTTACTTAAGCACAAGACACTGGTATTGGATTTTACCTTCTCACCCTCCATCTGCATTTTAAATTCAACCATATTGTGATCGCTTCTTCTGAGAGGATCCCTAACTGTGAGATCATTAAAAGTTTATTTATTAGTCACAAGTAAGGCTTACATTTACATTCCAGTGAAGTTACTGTGAAATTCCCCTAGTCACCACACTCTGGCGCCTGTTGGGTCAATGCATCGAACCAGCACGTCTTTCAGAATGTGGGAGGAAACCGGAGCACCCAGAGGAAACCCACGCAAACACGTGCAAACTCCACGCAGACAGTGACCCAAGCTGGGAATCGAACCCAGGTCCCTGGTGCCGTGAGGCAGCAGTGCTAACCACAGTGCCACCTTGCCACCAACAATAATTATTCCTGTTTCATTACACAGGATGTGGAGATGCCGGCGTTGGACTGGGGTAGACACAGTAAGAAGTCTCACAACACCAGGTTAAAGTACAACAGGTTTATTTGGCACTAACTTTCGGAGTCTCAGGTTCCTTCATCAGGGGAGTGGGAGTTGTGTTCACAAACAGGGCATATATAGACACAAACTCAATTACAAGATAATGGTTGGAATGCGAGTCTTTACAGGTAATCAAGTCTTTACAGGTGCAGACAATGTGAGTGGAGAGAGGGTTAAGCACAGGTTAAAGAGGTGTGTATTGTCTCCAGCCAGGACAGTTAGTGAGATTTTGCAAGCCCAGGCAAGTCGTGGGGGTTACAGATAGTGTGACATAAACCCAAGATCCCGGTTGAGGCCGTCCTCATGTGTACTGTTTCTGCTCAGCGATTCTGTGTTGTTGTGTGTCGTGAGGGCCGCCTTGGAGAATGCTTATCCGAAGATCAGAGGCTGAATGCCTGTGACTGCTGAAGTGTTCCCCAACTGGAAGGGAACACTCCTGCCTGGTGATTTCAAGTGGTGTTCATTCATTCGTTGTCATAGCGTCTGCATGGTTTCCTCAATGTATCATGCCTCGGGACATCCCTTCCTGCAGTGTATCAGGTAGACAATGTTGGCCGAGTCACAAGAGCATGTACCGTGTACCTGGTGGATGGTGTTCTCAGGTGAGATGATGGCACCCGTGTCAATGATCCGGCACGTCTTGCAGAGGTTGCTGTGGCAGGGTTGTGTGGTGTTGTGGTCACTGTTCTCCTGAAGGCTGGGTAGTTTGCTGCGGACAATGGTCTGTTTGAGGTTGTGCGGTTGTTTGAAGGCAAGAAGTGGGGGTGTGGAAATGGCCTTGGCGAGATGTTCGTCTTCATCGATGACATGTTGAATGCTCCGGAGAAGATGTTGTAGCTTCTCCGCTCCAGGGAAGTACTGGACAATGAAGGGTACTCTGTCCGCCGTGTCCCGTGTTTGCCTTCTGAGGAGGTCGGTGCAGTTTTTTGCTGTGGCACGTCGGAACTGTCGATCGATGAGTTGAGGACCATATCCAGTTCTTATGAGGGCATCTTTCAGCGTCTGGAGGTGTCTGTTGTGATCCCCCTCATCTGAGCAGATCAAATCTCACTTACTGTCCTGGCTGGAGACAATACACACTTCTTTAACCTGTGCTTGGCCCTCTCTCCACTCACATTATCTGTACTTTTAAGACTTGATTACCTGTAAAGACTCGCATTCCAACCATTATCTTGTAAATTGAGTTTGTATGGTGACCTGTTTGTGAACACAAGTCCTCACTCACCTGATGAAGGAGCCTGAGACTCCGAAAGCTAGTGCCAAATAAACCTGTTGGACTTTAACCTGGTGTTGTGAGATTCTTACTGTCATTACACAGGACCAGATCTGGGGTAGCTTGCTCCTGCGTAGGTCATATTACATACTGTTTGAGGAAACTATTGCGGATACATTCTATGAACTGCTCCTCAAGGCTGTCTTGGCCGACTTGGTTTGACCAATCGACATGTAAATTAAAATCCCTCATGATAATTGCCGTACCATTTTTACATGCATCAGTTATTTCTTTGTTTATTTCTCGCCCCACCATGATATTATTATTTGGTGGCCTATAGACTTTGCCCATCAGTGACTTTTTCTCCTTACTATTTCTAAATTCCACCTAAATGGATTCAATCTTTTTTTCCATAGAACCTATGTCATCTCTCACTACCGCCCTGATGTCATCCTTAAATATCAGAGCTACACCACCTCCCTTACCTTCCTGTCTGTCTTTCCAAATAGTCTGATACCCCTGGATATTTAACTCTCAGTCGTGACCACCCTGCAACCATGTCTCTGTGATGGCCACTAAATCATACTCATTCGCGATGATTTGTGCTGTCAACTTTTTAAATTTGTTTTGAATGCTACGAATGCTTGTAGCATTCAAACTAACTAATATGTTACTTCTTCTACCTTTTTGAATCCCAGCACCTCCATTAGTTACATCTCCTGAGTTCTTCTTCCTTTTAAGTTTTTTCATAATTTTCCATGTAGTTGAAACCTCCTCCCCACATGCTAACCTGCTGCTTTGGTTGCTATTAACCATTATACCTCAGATAGTTTTACCCTTCCCTTCCCCCCCCCCCCAACTTGCTAGTTTAAAGTCCTTGTGACCACCCTATTTAGCCTTTCCGCTAGAACACTGCTTCTAGATCGGTTCAAGGGAAGACCCTCCCAAAGGTATAGATCCCTCCTGTTCCAATACTGATGTCCATGCCCCATGAAATGTAACCCCTCTTTCCCGCACCATTCCTTTACCCAAGTTTACTTCCCTAATTTTCTAATCCCTATTCCAATTCGCATGGCAAGTTCTCCAATGTGCTTAGAAATACCACTCGGAGTCTAGGTACTGTTTGGCTGTTGTACTAGAATAGCCAGCCAGAGAGACAGGCTAAATTCAACAAATCCGATCATTTTTTTATTACCATCGGGGTAATAAAAAGGCAGCTGAAATGTAAAAAACATGACTCGTTCATTGCTGTCCTTCAAAGAAGCAGCCACTGCTAACTAGATAAACTCATTGGAGAATTTCTTCTGAGGAAGGACGTTCTTGCTATGGAGGGCGTGCAGCGAAGATTTACCATTCTGATTCCTGGGATGGGGGGATTGACATATGAGAGATTGAGTCGGTTAGGATTATATTTGCTGGAGTTCAGAAGAATAAGTGGGATCTCATAGAAATCTATAAATATTTAACAGATCTAGACAGAGTCGATTCAGGAAGAATGTTCTCCATGGTGGGGGCGCTCAGAACCAGGGGTCACAATCTGAAGGTATCGGGTAGACCATTTAGAATTCCACAGCATGGCTACCACTGACACCGCAAACTGCCGGCTCAAAGTGGGGAGGATCTCCAAGCAGATCGCGCATATCGACACTGGCTGGAGACAATTCACACCTCTTTAACCTGTGCTTAACCCTCTCTCCACTCACATTGTCTGCACCTGTAAAGGCTTGATAACCTGTTAAGACTCGCATTCCAACCATTTTCTTGTAATTGAGTTTGTGTCTAAATATGCCCTGTTTGTGAAACAAATCCTGCACTCACCTGATGAAGGAGCGGCACTCTGAAAGCTCGTGCTACCAAATAAACCTGTTGGACTTTAACCTGGTGTTGTGAGACTACTTACTGTGCCCACCCCAGTCTAATGCCGGCAACTCCACAGCATTTAGAACTGAGATGAGGAGAAATTTCTTCACCCAGTGAGTGGTAAGCCTATGGAATTCACTACCACAGAAAGCAGTTGAGGTCAAAAAATGACCTTTTCAAGAAGGAGCTATATATAACTCTTGGGACGTAGGGGATCAAAGGATATGAGGGAAAGCGGGAACAAGTTACTGAGTTGGATGATTAGCCATGATCATAATGAATGGCTGAACAGGCTTGAAGGGTGAACTGGCCAACTCCTGTGGTTTACTTGGACTTTCAGAAGACTTTCGACTAGGCCACACATAAGAGATTGGCGTGTAATATTAAAGCGCATGGGATTGGGGGTAGTGCATTGAAATGGATAGAAAACGGGTTGGCAGACAGTAAACAGAGAGTAGGAATAAACGGGTCTTTTTCCAAATGGCAGGCAGTAACCAGTGGAGTACCACAGGGATCAGTGCTGGCACCCCAGATATTCACAATGCATATTAATGATTTACTAAATGCAATATCTCCAAATTTGCAGATGACACAAAGCTGGGTGGGCGGGTGACCCGTGAGGAAGATGCAGAGATGCTTCAGTCTGATTTACATAGAATATACATAGAAACTAGAAGCAGGAGTAGGCCATTCGGCCCTTCGAGTCTGCTCTGCTATTCATTATGATCATAGCTGATCATCAAATTCAATGTCTTGATCCCCCCATTCCTCAATATCCCTTGATCCCTTTAGCCCCAATAGCTACATCTAATTTCTTCTTGAAATCAAGTTTGGACAAGCTGAATGAGTAGGCAAATGCAGGGCAGATGTGGTATAATTTGGATAAGTGTGAGATTATCCACTTTGGTAGCAAAAACAGGAAGACAGATTGGCTGATCTGAAGCGAATCAGTTCCACTTACCCGCCTGCTCCCCATATCCCCTAATTCCCTTATCGATCAGAAAACTATCTACCCGTGATTTAAACATATTCAACGAGGAAGCCTCCACCACTTCAATGGGCAGAGAATTCCAGAGATTCACCACCCTCTGAGAGAAGAAGTTCCCCCTCAACTCTGTTCTGAACCGGCCCCCCCTTATTTTGAGGCTGTGCCCTCTAGTTCTGGTTTCCCTTCTAAGTGGAAAGAATCTCTCCACCTCTACCCTATCCAGCCCCTTCATTATCTTATATGTCTCTATAAGATCACCCCTCATCCTTCTAAACTCCAACGAGTACAGACCCAATCTGTTTAATCTCTCCTCATAAGCTACACCCCTCATCTCCGGTATCAACCTGGTGAACCTTCTCTGCACTCCCTCCAAGGCCAATATATCCTTTCGCAAATAAGGGGACCAAAACTGCACACAGTACTCCAGTTGCGGCCTCACCAGTGCCTTATACAGTTGCAGCAAGACCTCCCTGCTTTTATATTCTATCCCCCTCGCGATAAAGGCCAACATTCCATTCGCCTTCTTGGTCACCTGCTGCACCTGCAGACTGAGTTTTTGCGATTCGTGCACAAGGACCCCCAGGTCCCTCTGCACAGTCGCACAATGTAATTTTTCTCCATTTAAATAATATTCCAATTTACTATTATTTCTTCCAAAGTGGATAACCTCACATTTGCTAACGTTATATTCCATCTGCCAGATCCTCGCCCACTCGCTCAGCCTATCCAAATCTCTCTGCTTAGGATTGTAGTTGCTGGAGTTGAGAAGAATGAGGGATGATCTCATAGAGACTTATAAAATTCTAACAAGACTAGACAGGGTAGATGCAAGAAGGATGTTCCCAAATTGTTGGGGAGTCCAGAACGAGGGGTCACAGTCTGAGGATACAGGGTAAACCTTTTAGGACTGAGAAGGAGTAATTTCTTCACCCAGTGAGTGGTGAGTCTGTGGAATTCACCACACAGAAAGTAATTGAGACCAAAATGTTGTATGTTTTCAAGAGTTAGATATAGCGCCTGGGGCCAAAGGGATCAAAGGATATGGGGGGAAAGCGGGAATAGGTTACTGATATAGTTGGATGATCAACCATGATCATAACGAATGGCAGAGCAAGCTTGGAGGGCCGAATGGCCCACTCCTGCTCCTATTTTCTATGTTTCTATAATTGGGCAAAGTCCCATAGCATTGAGACAGGCATTTTAAAGGGCCAGCCTTGGCACTCGGCACCCCCTGTGGCAGTCTCCAAACATTTCCTTGAGTCAGCTGGACTGACTGCAGCCTGAACCTACGCCTACAGAATGAAAATCCTGTCTTTCCTGGCACTTACTCCTGAGATGGCGGGCGGGTTGAGCTGGGAATTTTCCCAATCCCCACTATTTACCTGAAGGATAAAAATACAGCCCTTAATTCCAAGCTTGGATGGTCTGTGACCTGAAGGGTAACTCACATATTCCCATGCATCTGCTGCCCTTTGTCCATCTTGGTGGTAGATGTCATGGGTTTGGAAGGTGCTGTCAATGGAGGCATGAAGTGTTACTGCAGTGCATCTTGTAGATGGTACAGACTGCTGCTACTGTGCGTCAGTGGTGGAGGGGGTGAATGGTTAAGGTTTTGGAATGGAATGTCAATGGGTTACTTTGTCCTTGATAGTGTTACAATCAGGTGAGGAGGGATAGAGTCCAGAAGGAGCCTGAGGTGGGCTCCCTTCTTTTCCCACACCTCAATTGACTACAACAGGGTTTTCTTTTAGAATAGAATCATAAAATCTCTACAGTGCAGAAAGAGGCCACTCGGCTGATCAAGTCTGCACTGACTCTCCGACAAAGCATCTTACATAGGCCCGTGCACCGTCTATCCCCGTAACTCCACACATTTACCCCCCTAACCTACACAGCTTGGGACACTAAGGGGCAGTTTGACATGGACAATCCACCCAACCTGCACATCTTTGAACTGTGGGAGGAAACCGGAGCACCGGGAGGAAACACACACAGACATGGGGAGAGCGTGCAGACTCTGCACAGACAGTCACCCAAGGCTGGAATTGAACCCAGGTCCCTGGAGCTGTGAGGCAGCAGTGCTAACCACTGTGCCACCATGCCACCTTAAAAGGATATATATGCCAATTCAGTGACAGACACACACAGACAGGTCTCCTTGAAAGTTTTTAAGAAGAAAAGTTTATTGAATTTATTTACTGCCCTGTTAGAGGTGGAATTTTATGACTTAATGCTGCTGGAGTGGAAATGTTCACCTGACTGTTTCAATTGAAGAGTGATTACTGGCACGGCCTGTGAATGGGTCTCTCCTGTGCTAGCATTGTGCCATTCCATAAATAGAAGGCTATCCACCTTTGAGTCCAAAACAGAACTAACTGGGGCAAATGCATTTGAGTCATAATCTGCACTGCTAACATCATTAGCGTGTGTACACATTTCATGGTTATCTGCTGCGGTACACCCATCTTTCACCCATTGTATTTCCAATCATATCCGTTGGACAACAGGGAGGGGAGGTAAAATATCGGTTAAGCTAGCGTGGCTATGAAAGGCCATTTGTCTAGCAGAAGTATTAAGTATCATCCAGTCAGATACAGTAGGCTTGTAGAAGTGCAGCATTACCTCAGCCGTGCAGATTAAATGATAGCCTCAAGTCAGCTGTACAGTATGAAGTGATATAATTTCATTCTGCAGTTAATGTAACTCTTGAAACTCAGGTCGCTGAGATGGGGTAAGTTCTCTCCATTAAGCTATTTTAAATGGGTAATTCAATTTAGTTGGATAGCTGCTTGACAATGGGATCAGTCTTCCAGTGGAGATAGATATCATTTCAACTCCTATAAAATCTAATAGCTAGCGCTAATAGCAAGAAGTGATTTTTTTGTGTTGTTAAACTTGGCTCCTGAGAAATAGCACTCGACGCATCATTTTTACTCTGGAGGTTTACCATTTTCTGTTTATTAACTCCTTTCACTTGCTCATGTGTCTGTCATGGAACACTAACCATCCAAAACCCCACTTCTTCCATATATACCTAATGGTTTTACCTCCACGACAAACATATGAATTAGGAGCAGAAGTAGACTATTGGCCCCCTTTGTGTCTGCCCCGCCATTTAATAAGTTTATGACTGATCCGATTGTGGCCTTAACCTCCGATAATTTTGACTCCTTTGTTATTCAAGAATTAATCTAACTCTGCCTTAAAAATATTGACAGATACTTCTTCCATTGCTCTCTGGGAAAGAGAGTTCCAAAGACTTACAACCCTCTGAGAGCAAAAAAAAACCTTGGGCAGGATTATCCGGCTGCACTCGCCCCAAGACCAGAGAATCCCACCTGAGGTCAATGGACCTTTGCATGGTTCCCCCCTACCCCCCTTGCCCTTCTACAATTCCCAAGGCAGGAAAATTCCACCCCTTATCCCTATCTTAAGTGGGAGACCCCTTATTTTTAAACAATGTCCCCTAATTTTAGTCTTTCCCACGCAGGGTAACATACTTTCAGTATCTACCCTGTCAAGTCCCTTCAGGATCTTATATGTTTCAATACAATCACCTCTCATTGATCTAAACTCCAATGGAATGCAGCACAGCCTGTCCGACCTTTTTTCATAAGATAACTGTAATAGCTCAGTGAGGCCCATGAGGTGGGGCTCTTGGAATATGAGCTCCCTGATTGAGGTGATGATTGCCTGGGAATCTCACCTGTCTATATGCATATATTGAGGAGTGTCAGGTCTACTGGCACTCCAGACTCTGACTTTGTACCTAAGGCACTCCTTGAAGTAGAGATAAGTTTGTAAATGAAGGGAATCTGATGAAAGAACACCGGCCTCTGAAGAGCTATTTCAGTAACTCCTCCAGTCCCAGGCCCCAATCAAGTGAACCTTCTCTGTACTGCCTCTAATGCATTTATATCCTTTCTTAAATAAGGAGACTAAAACTGTACATAGGACTCTAGATCTCACCAATGTCCTGTACAACAACAGCAAAACAACTCTACTGTTAGATTAGTAAAAGCAAAATATTGGGGATGCTGGGAATCTGGAATAAAAAGAAAATGCTGGATAAGCTCAGCAGGTCTGGCAGCATCTGTGGAGAGAGAAACAGTGTTAATATTTTGAGTCTATATGACTTTTCTTCAGAGACTCATTTTCATCCTTGCTTTTATGTTCCATTCCCCTTGCGATAAACAACAACATTCAATTTGCCTTCCTAGTTACTTGCTGTACCTGCATGCCAACTTTATGTGATTCGAGTATCAGGCCACCATGATCCCTCTGTACCTCAGGGTTCTGTAGTCTCTCTCCATTGAAATAATATGCTGCTTTTCTAGCCTTCCTGCCAAAGCGGAGGATATAATCATCGACTTCAGGAAGTGTAGTGGGGGACATGCCACTGTTTACATCAACGGGGATAAAGTGGAAATGGTCGAGAGCTTCAAGTTTCCAGGTGCCCAGATCACCAACAACTTGTCCTGGTCCCTCCATGTGGATGCTATAGTTAAGTGAAATTTGGCATGTCCGCTACGACTCCCACCAACTTTTACAGATGCATCATAGAAAGCATCCTTTCTGGTCGTATCAAAGCTTGGTATGGCTCCTGCTCTGCCCAAGACCACAAGAAACTCCAAAGGGTTTTGAACGTAGCCCAGTCCATCTCGCAAACCAGCCTCCCATCCATTGACACTGTCTACACTCCCCACTGCCTCGGAAAAGCAGCCAGCATGATTAAGAACCCCACACATCCCGGACATTCTCTCTTCCACCTTCCTCCATCGGGAGAAAGGTACAAAAGTCTGAGATCACGTGCCAACCGATTCAAGAGCAGCTTCTTCCCCGCTGCCATCAGACTTTTGAATGGACCTACATCATATCAAGTTGATCTTTCTCTACACCCTAGCTATGAATGTAACGTTATATTCTGCATCCTCTCCTTTCCTTCTCCCCTATATGTGGTATGCTTCGCCTGTATAGTGCAAGAAACAATACTTTTCACTGTGTCCCAATACATGTGACAATAATAAATCAAATCAAATAATATGTGCACGACACTACCATTGCCATCAGCCTTCTGCCCGCCGTCACTCAGTAGGTGCCTGATATTTTGCCTGCAGTTAATAGTCTCATTTTTGTCTATCCGATGATCTAGAGATGGAGTTTGCTTCAAGGTAAACAGATAGTGAAGTATTTAAAGCGGCTAAAAAAATACACACACAAGACAGGCACCTAACCCTGTTGATAGAACGTGCCTCCAAGTACTTCAGATAACTTTGTTTATTTTTAAGCGTTTTTTTTCTTCTCACCTCTCCACATTTTATATTTTGAAGGTTTGACTCCTTTTGGGAACATGAATTTCTTAGCTGTGTGAATCACAGGTCAAGTCATTATTCGTCTATCTAGTAAAATTACAAACTGAATAAGGGCATTGAACTGCCAGTTCCACTAAAGTGGTGATGTTAGTATCAAGTTTTTTGACAGCCAAATTGGTCCTGAAAGGAAGTAAAGGAAAACTTGCAATTATGTGTGCCGTTCACTGCTTTGAGAGATGGACAATTGGTGTCAATGAAGTACTTTCTGAAGCTGTGGATCTTTGACTGGAGCAATGCTGTTAAGGTTAGCAGTGAGGTGGCTGGTGCCCAACGGCCTTTGGGACACCGCTAAATTTGTTGGGCCTAAATTTCAGGCCTCTGGATTGTTGCTTAAAATCAGGCATTAGCCTCATCTTAGTTGGGGACCCATTGTGTACTGGAGGATCCCTTTGGGAAATTTGTCTGCAGTGAGCCGGGCAGGTGCCTGATCTGTCCCGCTTGGAACTCTTCAATGGCTCACACTGCCTCCAACAGAAGAAGAATCATAGAATCATAGTGTGGTGACCCGAGACTCTGATGCCGCTGTTTAAAAAAGGAAATAGACAAAAGGCGGGTAACTACAGGCCGGTTAGCTTAACGTCTGTAGTTGGGAAAATGCTGGAATCCATTATTAAAGAAGAAATAGCAGGCCATCTGGATAAGAATGGTTCGATTAAGCAGACGCAGCATGGATTCATGAGGGGAAAGTCGTGCTTGACGAACTTGTTGGATTTTTATGAAGATGTGACTAATGCGGTTGACGGAGGGGAACCGGTGGATGCGGTGTTTTTGGATTTCCAAAAGGCGTTTGATAAGGTGCCTCAAAAAAGGTTGCTGCAGAAGATTGGGTCACATGGAGGGGGGTAGGGTGTTAGTGTGGATTGGGGGTTGGCTATCCGACAGGAAGCAGAGAGTCGGAATAAATGGGTGCTTTTCTGGTTGGCAGATAGTAACTAGTGGCGTGCTGCAGGGATCGGTACTGGGGCCTCAACTATTTACCATTTATATAGACGATCTGGAGGAGGGGACTGAGTGTAGGGTAACAAAGCTTGCAGACGACACAAAGATAAGTGGAAAAGTGAATCGTGTGGAGGGTGTAGAAGGTCTGCAGAGAGATTTGGACAGGCTGAGTGAGTGGGTGAGGATCTGGCAGATGGAGTATAACGTTAACAAATGCGAGGTTATTCACTTTGGAAGAAATAATAGCAAATTGGATTATTATCTAAATGGAAAGAAATTACAACATGCTGCTGTGCAGAGGGACCTGGGGGTCCTTGTGCATGAGACGCAAAATCCCAGTCTGCAGGTGCAACAGGTGATCAAGAAGGCAAATGGGATGTTGGCCTATATCGCAAGGGGGATAGAATATAAAAGCAGAGATGTCTTGCTGCATCTGTACAGGGCATTGGTGAGGCCGCAGCTGGAATACTGTGTGCAGTATTGGTCCCCTTATTTGCGGAAGGATATATCGGCCTTGGAGGGAGTGCAGAGAAGGTTCACCAGGTTGATACCAGAGATGAGGGGTGTTGATTATGAGGAGAGACTGAGCAGATTGGGTTTGTACTTGTTGGAATTTAGAAGGCTGAGGGGGGATCTTATAGAGACCTATAAGATAATGAAGGGGCTGGATAGGGTAGAGGTGGAGAGATTCTTTCCACTTAGAAAGGAAACTAGAACTAGAGGGCACAGCTTCAAAATAAAGGGGGGTCAGTTTAGGACAGAGTTGAGGAGGAACTTCTTCTCTCAGAGGGCGGTGAATCTCTGGAATTCTCTGCCCACTGAAGTGGTGGAGGCTACCTCGTTGAATATGTTTAAAGCGCGGATGGATGGATTCCTGATCAGTAAGGGAATTAGGGGTTATAGGGATCAGGCGGGTAAGTGGAACTGATCCACTTCACATCAGCCATGATCTTATTGAATGGCGCGGCAGGCTCGAGGGGCTAGATGGCCTACTCCTGCTCCTATTTCTTACGTTCTTATGTTCTTATGACTCCTCCCTTTCCACCTGATTGAGGTATAAAGGTAACAGTTCCTCTCCTCTGCCTCAGTCTGGGCCAGGCTGACTACAAGGGTGTGTTCCAGTTCTTTGCGATTAAAAGTCTGTTGTATTTCACTCACTCGCTGGAGTCCTCGTAAATTGATGGTGCATCAATTTTAATCACAAAGGAAAACAAAACTCATAGGATGGAGCAAATTTTGAAGCCCGACAAGTTAGACCTGGATCCTCAAGCTGTGGGAGCTTCCAACAGCTTCGACCACTGGCTGAAGTGCTTTGAAGCCTTCCTCGAAGCCTCTGCTGTCATCCAGTCCGAATCAGACAAGCTGCACGTGCTCCACGCCCGGGTAAGCGATGTGGTATATTCCACCATCCGTGACGCAGAGACGTACAGGGACGCGCTAGAGCTCCTAAAGAGCCAGTATAGCAAACAGACGAACAAAGTCTACGCCAGACACCTTCTGGCTACTCGAAGACAATGGCCGGGAGAATCGAGTGCACAATTTCTCCGCGAACTACGGGTACTTGGCAGGGCCTGTAATTGCAAGGCTGTATCCGCCGCGCAGTACACGGAGGACTTAATCCGCGATGCCTATGTTACAGGCATCGTGTCCAACTACATTTGGCAGCGACTGCTGGAGCAGGGTGGGCTGGACCTACCAAAAACAGTGGTGCTCGCTGAATCTTTAGAGGTTGCCTCCCGTAACCTCGAGGCTTAGTACCCGACCACGCGGTTGCATCATGGGCACCACGGCCGCTGCCACCCCAGTACCTAGGAGGGCCGCAGACTTACGCCACACCGCGCCTCACCAATGACTTGACTGCTGCGGCTGTTGCAGGTCCGAGGTGTTATTTTTGCGGCCTGGGGAAGCACCCCCGACAACACTGCCCGGCTGGGGAGGTGTTCTGCTCTGGGTGCGGGAAGAAGGGCCACTACGCTAAAGTCTGCAGGGCAAAGTCGTCCTCGAAGCCCAACAGTGCCGTGTGCCACCCGAGGGAGCTGCCATTTCGGACGCCATCGGCCGCGTGTGAGTCAAGGGAGCCGCCATTTTGGACGCCATCGGCCGTGTGTGAGACGAAGGGGCCACCATTTTGGATGCCGACAACTGCGGTCGACCATCCTCCAGGATCCATGGTGGCAGCTGTCCAGCTAGATCAATCCCGTCCGCATCAACTCGCCAGGTCCATGATGGACATCCAGGTAAACGGCCACGTGGGAAATTGTTTGTTTGACTGCGGGAGTACGGAGAGTTTCATCCACCCCGATACGGTGAGCCGCTACGCCCTTTCCATGTGGCCAGTTAAACAAACAAACAATTTCCTTGGCCTCAAAGTCCCGCTCGGTGGATGTCCTCAGGTACTGTGTGGTGACCCTTACGGTTTGGGGCACCGAGTACGAAAATTTCAAGCTCCTGGTGCTGCCACACCTCTGCGCTCCTGTACGCCTGGGGCTCGATTTCCTGACCCATCTCAGGAGTGTCACGTTGCAGTCCAACGGGCCTCTTCCCCCGCTCTCTGTCTGCAACCCACAGTTCTTAGACTGCCCACCATGCACCACTTGCAGCCTCTCGACCCTTCAAGTCACCCGTCCCTCACTATTCGAACACCTCACCCCTGAGTGCAAGCCTATTGCCACCAAGAGCAGACGGTACAGTGCGGGGGACAGGACCTTCATTAGGTCCGAGGTCCAGTGGCTCCTGAAGGAGGGGATCATTGAAGCTCGTACTGGCCCCTGGAGAGCACAAGTGGTGGTGGTCAAAACTGGGGAGAAACATTGTATGGTCATCGATTACAGCCAGACCATCAATCGGTACACGCAGCTGGACGCGTATCCCCTTCCGCGCATATCTGACATGGTCAATCGGATTGCGCAATACCGGGTGTTGCTATTGACCTTAATTCGGCTTACCACCAACTCCTCATCCGCCCGGAGGACCACAAATATACTGCTTTCGAGGCGGATGGCCGCCTCTATCACTTCCTTAGGGTCCCCTTTGGCGTCACCAACGGGGTCTCGGATTTCCAGCGTGGGATGGACCGAATGGTAGACCAGAACGGGCTGCGGGCCACTTTCCCGTACCTGGATAATGTCACCATCTGCGGCCATGATCAGCAGGACCACGACGCAAACCTCAATAAATTCCTCCGTACGGCCGCTCTCCTTAACCTGACCTACAATAAGGAGAAGTGTGTCTTCCGCACTCACCGCCTCGCCATCCTGGGGTATGTAGTGGAAAACGGGGTCATCGGCCCCAATCCTGACCGCATGCGCCCCCTCATGGAACTTCCCCTTCCCACCAATCTCAAAGCATTGAGGAGATGCCTGGGCTTCTTCTCATACTACGCCCAGTGGGTCCCTAATTATGCGGATAAGGCCTGTCCGCTTATCAAATCCACCCTTTTTCCCCTGTCGGGAGAGGCCTTCTTGGCCTTCGACCGCATCAAAGCGGACATCGCGAAGGCCACAATGCACGCGGTGGATGAGTCAATCCCCTTCCAGGTGGAGAGTGATGCGTCTGGCTTCGCCCTGGCCGCCACCCTTAACCAGGCGGGCAGACCCGTGGCCTTCTTTTCACGAACCCTCCAAACTCGGAAATTCGACACTCCTCTGTCGAGAAGGAGGCTCAGGCCATCGTCGAAGCAGTGCGACACTGGCGCCACTACTTAGCTGGCCGACGGTTCACTTTGCTCACGGACCAACGTTCGGTGGCTTTTATGTTCAACAATGCGCAGAGGGGCAAGATTAAGAACGATAAGATACTGAGGTGGAGGATTGTGCTCTTCACCTACAATTATGATATCTTATACCGGCCCGGGAAGCTCAATGAGCCTCCGGACGCTCTGTCTCGCGGAACATGTGCCAGCACGCAGGTGAACCAACTACAGACTCTCTTCAATGACCTCTGTCACCCGTGAGTCACCAGCCTCTACCACTTTATTAAGGCCCGTAACCTGCCCTATTCTGTTGAGGACGTCCGGTCTATAACCAGACACTGCCCGGTCTGCGCGGAGTGTAAGCCGCACTTCTATCGGCCGGACAGGGCACACCTCATAAAAGCCACCTGCCCCTTTGAACGCCTCAGCGTCGATTTCAAAGGGCCCCTTCCTTCTTCTGACCACAACATCTATTTCCTCAACGTGATAGATGAGTACTCCCGATTCCCTTTCGCCATTCCCTGCCCGGATATGACTTCAGCCACGGTCGTCAGGGCCCTGCACGGCCTCTTCACCCTGTTCGGTTTCCCTAGCTATATCCATAGCGACCGGGGATCCTCCTTCATGAGTGATGAGCTGCGTCAGTACCTGCTCTCTAAGGGCATAGCCTTGAGTGGGACTACCAGCTACAACCCCAGGGGAAACGGACAGGTAGAGAGGGAGAATGCGACAGTCTGGAAGGCGTTTTACTAGCGCTATGGTCTAAAGGTCTTCCAGTCACCCACTGGCAAGAGGTCCTCCCTGATGCACTGCACTCAATTAGGTCACTCCTGTGTACGGATACCAATGCCACCCCTCATGAGCAGATGTTTGCTTTCCCTAGGAAGTCCTCCTCGGGGATCTCACTACCATCGTGGCTGACGTACCCAGGCCTGGTTCTGCTCCGGAGGCATGTGCGGCCCCATAAGTCGGACCCCCTGGTCGAAAGGGTCCAGCTCCTCCACGCCAACCCGCAATATGCCTATGTGGCATACCCCGATGGGCAGGAGGACACGGTCTCTATCCGGGATCTGGCGCCTGCGGGTGCCCCGGAGCCCACTATGACCCCCCATCCCACATCCCTAGACCCCATATCCCTAGACCCCTCCGTTGTTCAGGTAGCACCAGGTCCGCTTACTTCTTTGTTCCCTGTATGCAGCTCGCCTGAGCTCCCGGAGTCACCGCACAGTACCCAACCAGAAGGGACGACGGCGGACTCGAGCGGTTTCACCCTGCCACCTGAAACAACACCTCAACCGGTACTACAGCGGTCGCAGCGACGGATCAAACCGCCCGACAGGCTGAACCTGTGAGGGGTCGACGTCTTACTTCAGCCGTGACTCTTGTATCTATATCTTCGTGCCTCTGTATATATTGTTCCACCCATCTCACCCCCGCCGGACTCTTTTTTTAAACAGGGGGTGAATGTGGTGACCCACTGTAACTATGTATTATATGCCTGGACACACCCCTGCTGCACCTGACCCGTGACTCCTCCCTTTCCACCTGATCGAGGTATAAAGGTAACGGTTCCTCCCCCTGCCTCAGTCTGGACCAGGCTGACTACACCCAGTTCTTTGCAATTAAAAGCCTGTTGTATTTCACTCACTCGCTGGAGCCCTCGTAAATTGATGGTGCATCACATAGAATTCCTACAGTGCAGAAGGTGGCCATTTTGTCCATCAAGCTTGCACCAATAACAATCCCACCCAGGGCCCTATCCCTGTAACCCCACATATTTACACTGCTAATCGCTTCGACACTAAGGGACAATTTAGCATGGCTAATCCACCTAACCCGCACATCTACGTTCTCCCCGTGTCTGCGTGGGTTTCCTCCGGGTCCTCCGATTTCCTGCCACTGTCCAAAGATGTGTGGGTTAGGTTGATTGGCCATGGTAAATTGCTCCATGGTGTCAGGAGAATTAGCAGGGTAAGTACGTGGGGTTAGGGCCTGGGTGGATTGTGGTCAGTGCAGACCCGATGGGCCGAATGGCCTCCTTCTGCACTGTAGGGATTCTATGAAGTGTGGGAGGAAACCGGAGCTCCCAGAAGAAACCCACGCCGACATGGGGAGAATGTGCAAATCCCACACAGACAGTGACCCGAGGCTGGAATTGAACCCAGGTCCCTGGTGCTGTGAGGCAGCAGTGCTAACCACTGTGCCACCATGCCGTCCCCCCAAATAAAAATTGAAACTAAATCTTGTGAAGCCAGGAGTACTCCCCACACACTCACACCCAGCCAGCTCAAACAGCTTTACCCTTCCTCAACTCCCTTCCTGTTGTACACTCCGTACCACCAACAAGCTTGGCATCTGACAACTTCAACGCGCGAACTGCCTTTTTAAAAAAAGTTTATTTATTAGTGTCACAAGTAGGCTTACATTAACACTGCAATCAAGTTACTGTGAAAATCCCCGAGTCGCCACACTCCGGTGCTTGTTCGGGTACACTGAGGGAGAATTTAGCACGGCCAATGCACTTAACCACCACGTCTTTCGGACTGTGGGAGGAAACCGGAGCACCCAGAGGAAACCCATGCAGACACGGGGAGAACGTACAGACTCCGCACAGACAGTGACCCAAGCCAGGAATCGAACCCGAGTCCCAGGAGGCAGCAGTGCTAACCACTGTGCCACCGTGCTGCCTATGTGGAGGCATGACAGATGCTGATAGCTTATGCACAAAATATTATTGAGGCTCAATGCCGTATGTTGGGTTGGCCTCAGGGGACTCGGATGAGGCGCGCATCACTGAAAACAGACGTAGGGGAAACCCTACCCCATTATGTTTGTACCCTGCGAGCTCTGTTTCTAATAGGGCATGAAATGCAGACAATCATTTAGCACTGGAATCTTCTATAATAACATGAAAAGCATTAGAACTGGAAAACAGCCTCTTCCTCAGAAGCTATTTTTCTATGCATCATTAATCATAGCACAATCACTTCATGCAGAATGCTGAAAACATGCCAGAAGTTCCAAAAGCATACAATTGTCATTTTTTTTTTCGTGAAGGGCAACCCTAAAACAGTGCAACAGTGTTCAAACATTCGTCCCAATTTTGAGATGGCAGCGAATGAATGAATACAGCCACTGTTCAAAAAGACTGTCAGTGATAAACATGCATTGATGTCTTGAGATCTGTAGGCAGTGGCCTCAGAGAATTGGCATATTTTAGGCCCTGCATCCAAATAGGCCGGCTCTGTGCCTTACTATGAGCAACATTTTTAACAGATTACATTTCTGTGCTGTCAAAGTCATGAGTTAGTCACCGTTATTGCCAGTGCCAAGTGACATAATGTGAATGAGGATGGTTAAATCAGATTAACATCATTTGGAAGGGCATTGAAGCCATCTTATTCCCGAAGAGGTTTTTCACCAGTGCAAAGTAATGTTCTGTAATGGCCTCAGAGGGATGATAATGACCACAACTCTTGAATGAGTGATATTATTATCATTATTCGAGAGATGTTTAAGGTTTTTTGCTGTCAAGATGTGTTTCTGTCTTGATGCATCAAATGAAAGTTCTCCCACCCGCCATTTTACATTTAGCCACATTGTTTAAAAGTATTCATTTAACATCATAGTAAACAGACATCTGGTACAGAATGTTTTCAGACTGAGTTGCTTCTTTACAAAAGACAAATGAGTGATGCCAAGCATAATTTTTACCATTGAGACAGGCGGCACGGTGGCGCCGTGGTTAGCACTGCTGCCTCACAGTGCGAGGGACCCGGGTTTGATTCCTGGCTTGGGTCACTGTCTGTGCAGAGTCTGCACATCCTCCCCGTGTCTGCGTGGATTTCCTTCCACAGTCCGAAAGACGTGCTGGTTAGGTATATTGGCTGTGCTAAAATTCTCCCTCAGTGTACCCGAACAGGTGCCGGTGTGTGGCGACTAGGGGATTTTCACAGTAACTTCATTGCAGTGTTAATGTCAGCCTACTTGTGACACTAATAAGTAAAAATAAACTGTAGCTGAGCCAGACCATTCACAGCCAACCAACTCCATGACGAGTTTCTGACCTCATATTTGCATCATCATCTAGAATGCTTATTCCCACCTCCATAGCATCACCCGGCTTCGAGCTCACCTCAGCTTGTCTGCTGTTCAAACTCTCACCTATGCCTCCAGGTACCTCTAGACTTGACTATTCCAATTAACCCCTGGTCAGCCTCCCATCCTACATGAACTTGTGGTCATCTAAAACTCTATTGCTGATACTTTACCGAGCACCAAGTCTTGGCCTTCCGTGATGTTGACCTGCACTGGATCCTGGCCCGGCAACTCCCACAATTTTACAACTCTCTTGCTCATTTTCAAATCCCTTTATGGCCTCACTCCTCCCCATTCACTGGGCCTCCAGCCCTACTGGCCTTGGAAATCTCGGTGCTCTTCCGATTCTGACATCTTGGATAGCCCCGATTTTTGAATCAAAACTCCACCTCAGTAGCCATGCTTTCACCTGCCTTGGCCCTGAGAACAAAGAACAGAACAAAGAACAGTACAGCACAGGAAACAGGCCCTTCGGCCCTCCAAGCCTGTGCCGCTCCTTGCCTCTAAACCTCTCTGTCACTTTGCGGGCGGCACGGTGGCACAGTGGTTAGCACTGCTGCCTCACAGCGCCAGGGACCCAGGTTCGATTCCCGGCTCGGGTCGCTGTCTGTGTGGAGTTTGCATGTTCTCCTCATGTCTGCGTGGGTTTCCTCTGGGTGCTCCGGTTTCCTCCCACACTCCAAAGGGTTAGGTGGATTGGCTATGCTAAATTTCCCCTTAGTGACAGGGGGATGAGCGAGGGTAAATGTATGGAGTGGCACGGTAGCACAGTGGTTAGCACTGCTGCTTCACAGCTCCAGGGACCTGGGTTCGAATCCCGGTTCGGGTCGCTGTCTGTGTGGAGTTTGCACATTCTCCCTGTGTCTGCGTGGGTTTTCTCCGGGTGCTCCGGTTTCCTCCCACGGTCCAAAGATGTGTGGGTTAGGTTGATTAGCCATTCTAAATTGCCCCTTAGTGTCCTGGGATGCATAGGTTAGAGGGGTTAGTGGGTAAATATGTAGGGATATGTGGATAGGGCCTGGGTGGGATTGTGGTTGCTGCAGACTCGATGGGCCGAATGACCTCTTTCTGCACTGTAGGATTCTATGATTCTATAGGGACTGGATGGGATTGTGGTTGGTGCAGACTCAATGGGTCGAATGGCCTCCTTCTGCGGTGTGGGATTCTGTGCAGAAGGAGGCCATTGAGTCTGCACCAACCACAATCCCACCCAGTCCCTATCCCCACACATTTACACTCGCTCATCCGCCACTTCTCTTTCATGATATTCCTTAACACCTCTTTGATCAACCTTTGATCATCTGTCCTGCTATCTCCATCTGTGGCTCAGTGTCAACTTTTACAAAGATCTTGTTCA
The DNA here is from genome assembly GCF_964213995.1 of Mustelus asterias. Taxonomy (NCBI): domain Eukaryota; kingdom Metazoa; phylum Chordata; class Chondrichthyes; order Carcharhiniformes; family Triakidae; genus Mustelus; species Mustelus asterias. The sequence continues at coordinate 171,799,664 of NC_135801.1, forward strand.
GCACGTTGGGACATTTTGCCATGTTTAGTGCCAAGTAAAATGACATCTTGGACTCCCATTAACATGAAGGTCTGCATTGGTTCTGGGGACAGGTTGAAAGATTGAAAGTAGGACACAAGTTTGATTTCAATTTGAACTTAAGAAAATCAAGGGATATAGAAACATAGAAACTAGAAGCAGGAGGAGGCCATTTGACCCTTCGAGCCTGCTCCGCCATTCATTATAATCGTGGCTGATCATCAAATTCAATATCCTGATCCCGCCTTCCCCACATATCCCTTTAGCCCCAAGAGCTATATCTAATTTCTTCTTGAAATCACACGTTTTGGCCTCAACTACTTTCTGTGGCAGTGAATTCCACACATTCACCACCCTCTGGGTGAAGAAATTTCTCCTCACCTCAGTTCTAAAAGGTTTACCCCTTATCCTCAAACTATGATCCCTAATTTTGGACTCCCCATCGGAAACATTCTTTCTGAATCTACCCTGTCTAACCCTGTGTAGTGAACCATCGTTGGTTCCCACTAGATAGTACTGAGCCAGGGTCTGGCCAGTACTACAAGTATGTATATATGTTGCTGTTGGGGTTAGGGATGGGTTGTTCTACTTGTTGCTGTTGGGGTTAGGGTTGGGCTGTTACACCTTGTATTATAGTTATTGTGGTACATCCCAGTCGGGCTCCGCCTCCTGGGAGAGGTATAAAGGTCACTGCTCTGTCTGGGACCCCCCAGTCTGGGATCGTGTATATAATTAGTAGCTTCGTTGTAACAGCAAATAAAAGCCTTTATTTCCTGAGCATCTCAAGCCTCGTGTGTGATAACGCGCATCAATTTTATTTGCTGTTAAGTAAACTCTCGTCGAAAGAAAAAAAAACGATACAGAGAGTATGGAGCAGATATTGAAACCTGAACGTCTTACACTGGATCCACGTGCGGTGGGCGCCTCTAACACCTTTGACCACTGGTTGAAATGTTTTGAGGACTACCTGGCAGCCTCCGCAGCGGTCACCACAGACGATGACAGACGATGACAGACTCCGGGTCCTCCATGCGAGGGTAAGCGACACTGTCTACCTCGCGATCCGTGCGGCCACCGACTACACAAAGGCCCTCGAGCTTCTTAAGAAGCGTTACATTAAACCGCCAAACGAAATGCATGCTCGATACCTTTTAGCCACTCGACGACGGCAGCCCGGCGAAACGATGGAAGAATACGCGAACGAGCTCCTACAGCTAGCCAGGGGCTGTAACTGCAAAGCAGTGTCGGCAGACCAGAATATGAACGACCTCGCTCGAGATGCGTTTGTGGCGGGAATCGGATCATCTTACATCCGACTCAGACTACTGGAGCAAGGTAATCTTGACCTCACTAAGTCGATAGAACTAGCGGATATGTTGGAGACGGCCTCCAAAAGCCTAGTATTGTATCCTGAAGACCACGTGGAGACAACGTGGCAGGAGCAGTCGCTGATCCCTCCTCGTCCCTCGGGTTCGAAAAGCTGCGTGATGGCGTGCCCACACTCGGACCTGACGACGGCAGCAGCTCCGGGCGGCCCGCGGTGTTACTTCTGTGGGGGAGCGAAGCATACTCGGCAACGGTGTCCCGCTAAAGCTGTGTTGTGCTCCGCCTGCGGTAAGAAGGGGCACTATTCGAAAGTATGCCGATCTAAACCTGCTTCTAGGAACAGCAGTGCGGCCTGCGATTCCTCGGAGCCCGGTTCTTCGTCGTCGGCATCGTTGAGGGTTTCGTCCACGTGCGAGGCCAGGATGACGCCATTACGGTCGACGGAGTCGGAGATGCGTGACCACCAGGGGTCGCTGAGTTTGGCGCCATCACCCACGTGCGACCTATGGGAGCGGCCATGTTGGTCGGCACTGACCGCGAACGACCAGCAGGGGTCCTCCTCGTCAATCTCAGCTGCCTGCAGTGGCGCTCATGAACCAACGGTGGTGTCAGTCATCGTGGACCAGGCCAAGCCTCATAGACTCGACAAGTCTATGATGGACATTCAGGTAAACAACCACTTGATTTATTGTCTGTTTGATAGCGGGAGCACTGAGAGTTTTATCCACCCAGACGCTGTGAAGCGGTGTGGACTCCAGATTCAACCTGTCAAACAGACAATTTCTATGGCATCAAGGTCCTGGTCTGTCACCGTGCTTGGGAGTTGCGTGGTAACTTTAACGGTGCAAGGCACGGTTTACGAGCGCTTCAAGCTCCTGGTGTTGCCGCAACTTTGCGCGCCAATACTTCTTGGACTAAACTTCATGGTCCACTTGAAGAGTGTAACCCTACAGTACGGTGGGCCACTCCCTCCGCTTTCAGTGGGAGAACAGCAGCCTCCAAATTGCCCAACGCGCCCCGCCTGTAGCCTCTCGCGCTGAAGATTACCACACCCTCCCTGTTCCAGAATCTTGTGCCAGTCTGCAAGCCCATTGCGACTAAGAGTAGGCGTTACAGTGCTGAGGATCGGATCTTCATTCGATCTGAAGTTCAGCGGCTCCTCAAGGAAAGGATCATACAACCTAGCGCTAGTCCGTGGAGAGCGCAGGTCGTGGTGGTCAAGAGTGGGAACAAACCCCGGATGGTCATTGACTACGGTCAGACCATTAATAGATACACGCAGCTGGATGCGTATCCCCTTCCGCGCATATCTGATATGGTCAATCAGATTGCGCAGTACCGGGTGTTCTCCACCATAGACCTGAAGTCTGCATACCACCAACTCCCCATTCGCCCAGAGGACCGACAATACACGGCTTTTGAGGCGGATGGTCGCTTGTATCACTTTCTCAGGGTTCCCTTTGGTGTCACCAATGGGGTCTCGGTCTTCCAGCGTGCTATGGACCGAATGGTGGACCAGAACGGGCTGCGGGCTACCTTCCCGTACCTGGATAACGTCACCATCTGCGGCCATGACCAGCAGGACCACGACACAAATCTCCTGAATTTCCGACGCACTGCATCTCGCCTGAACCTGACCTACAACAGGGAGAAGTGTGTGTTTCGTACGCGCCGTTTAGCCATCCTCGGATACGTGGTGGAAAACGGGGTCATTGGCCCTGATCCAGACCGTATGCGCCCCCTCTTTGAACTTCCCCTGCACACTAGTGCAAAAGCACTGAGAAGATGCTTAGGCTTCTTCTCTTATTATGCACAGTGGGTTCCCAATTACGCGGACAAAGCCCGTCCGCTCATCAAGTCCACTTCTTTTCCCCTAACGCCAGAGGCGCGATTGGCCTTTGATAAACTAAAAGCCGACATCGCGAAAGCTACGATGCATGCTGTTGATGAGTCCATCCCCTTTCAGGTGGAGAGCGATGCATCTGATTTCGCCCTGGCCGCCACACTTAACCAGGCGGGCAGGCCCGTCGCCTTTTTTTCCCGCACCCTCCAAGGCCCCGAAATTCGGCATTCAGTGGTGGAAAAGGAGGCCCAGGCCATTGTGGAGGCCGTCAGGCATTGGCGCCATTACTTGGCGGGAAAACGGTTCAACCTGATCATGGACCAGCGGTCCGTGGCGTCCATGTTTAATAACACACTGAGGGGCAAGATCAAGAACGACAAGATCTTGCGGTGGAGAACTGAACTCTCCACCTATAATTATGACATCATGTATCGTCCAGGGAAACTCAATGAGCCCTCGGATGCCCTCTCGCGTGGAACATGCGCCAGTATACAGGAGGACCATTTGCAGGCTCTCCATAATGACCTATGCCATCCTGGGGTCACTCGGCTCTACCACTTTGTAAAAGCCCGCAATCTGCCCTACTCGGTGGAGGATGTCAGGTACATAACAAGAAGCTGTCGGGTTTGCGCGGAATGCAAACCGCACTTTTACCGACCTGACCGGGCACAATTAGTCAAGGCCACTCGTCCCTTCGAAAGACTGAGTGTCGACTTTAAGGGCCCCCTTCCCTCAACAGATCGGAATGTGTACTTCCTCAACATCATTGATGAGTACTCGAGATTCCCTTTTGTTATTCCCTGCTCTGATACATCCGCTGCCACGATTATCAAGGCATTCCGTGATCTTTTCACCCTGTTCGGGTACCCCAGCTACATTCACAGCGACAGGGGCTCGTCATTCATGAGCGATGACTTGAGGCAATACCTGCTCTCATACAGGATTGCCTCTAGTAGAACCACGAGCTACAACCCTAGGGGTAACGGACAGGTGGAACGTGAGAATGCTACAGTCTGGAAGGCTGTCTTACTGGCGTTGAAGTCAAAAAGCCTTCCAGTCTCCCGTTGGCAAGAGGTGCTCCCTGATGCGCTCCATTCCATACGCTCACTCCTGTGTACGGCAACCAACGCTACTCCCCATGAGAGGCTGTTTTCATTCCCTCGGAAGTCTTCCTCTGGGACCTCATTACCGTCTTGGTTGGCGTACTCAGGACCTGTCCTCCTGCGGCGACATGTTAGGGCCCGCAAGTCTGACCCGTTGGTCGAACAGGTCCATCTCCTCCACGCCAACCCTCAGTATGCCTATATGGCATACCCTGACGGGCGAGAGGACACGGTCTCGATCCGAGACCTGGCGCCAGCAGGGGACGTAGCAACCCCTGTCGCTCCCATACCCCCTGTTAGAAACCCCCTAACTATTGTTTCCCCTCCGGACACGGCGCGGGCAGCGTCGGGACCATTACTTAACCCTTTTACTCCCGTGTACAGCTTGCCTGAGTCCAGAGGATGGTCGCCACTTCAGGACGTGTCGGGACTCAACGGATTATCATCACCTCAGGGTCAACCGGCCCGTGGAGGAACCGTTAGACATTGCTTTGGGGAGAACGCCACCGCGAGTGCCTACTCCGGTGTCATCGCCGGTGTTGAGGAGGTCACAACGACGGTGCGGTCCCCCTGACCGTCTGAACTTATAGACTGATGACAAATTATTCTGTTTTTTTTGTACCCCGCCGGCCTTTGTCTTCAAAGGAGGGGTGAATGTGGTGAACCATCGTTGGTTCCCACTAGATAGTACTGAGCCAGGGTCTGGCCAGTACTACAAGTATGTATATATGTTGCTGTTGGGGTTAGGGATGGGTTGTTCTACTTGTTGCTGTTGGGGTTAGGGTTGGGCTGTTACACCTTGTATTATAGTTATTATGGTACATCCCAGTCGGGCTCCGCCTCCTGGGAGAGGTATAAAGGTCACTGCTCTGTCTGGGACCCCTCAGTCTGGGATCGTGTATATAATTAGTAGCTTCGTTGTAACAGCAAATAAAAGCCTTTATTTCCTGAGCATCTCAAGCCTCGTGTGTGATAACGCGCATCACCCTGTTAGAATTTTATAAGTTTCTATGAGGTCCCTTCTCACTCTTCTAAACTCCGGTGAATATAATCCTAACCGACTTAGTCTTTCCTCGCCAGACCTGCCATCCCAGGAATCAGCCTGGTAAACCTTTGCTGTACTCCCTTTATAGCAAGGACATCCTTCTTCAGATAAGGACACCAAAGCTATACACAATACTCCAGATGTAGCCTCACCAACGCCCTATACGTTAGGAAGGAAAGACAGGAACATGGAGCTGAGGTAAAAAGTCAACCAGATGTCTTTATTGAATGCTGGAGCACAAACTGGAGCGGCGGGATGAGTAACTCCTGCTCCTTTTCCTTAAGTTTGTGTTCTTTACGTTACGGTTACTAAGTTCTATCAGCAGCCTGTAAGTTCTGATTACCAAGTCCAAAGAGACAGCGCAAAACTCAAATCAAAATGGAAATTAGATAGGTACACAGGACACATCCAGGGCTAAACCGACAATAGGAAATTAATTGCCAAATGGTCTAGTGGGGAAAGGAGAAGAAACATTTTTCATTCAGAGAGCTGTCAAGGCGCAGTCTGCACTCATTGAGAAGGTGCTGGAAGCTGTTTCTATTAATCATTTTGAAAGGAAGTTGGACAGGTATTTGGGAATGATGAACCTACAGAATTGTAGACAGAAAGCTGGGTGTGGTGGGGCCTGTGTGAGTCAAAGCTTACCGAAAAGTCATCTCCTCATCAAGGGAGTCTCTACATCTGGGGAACTTCTTTGACTGTGCTGGGAATTGCACCAATTATATCTCACCCTGAGGCTGTGAGCTGATCTAGGTTCCTTGAGGCCCTTGGAGAGCTTCTAAAGGGTTAAGCAATCAAAAGTAATCAATCCCAGAGGAACTCGATTAGGCACAGTGGCACAGTGGTTAGAACTGCTGCCTCACAGCGTCAGGGAACCAAGTTCGATTCCCGGCTTGGATCACTGTCTGTGCAGAGTCTGCACGTTCTCCCTGTATCTGCGTGGGTTTCCTCCGGGTGCTCCGGTTTCCTCCCACAGCCTGAAAGACGTGCTGGTTAGGTGCATTGGCCATGCTAAATTCTCCCTCAGTGTTACCTGAATAGGTGCCGGAGTGTGGCGACGAGGGGATTTTCACAGTAACTTCATTGGAGTGTTAATGTAAGCCCACTTGTGACACTAATAAATAAACTAAAACTATCTTGCAAACCCTGGAAACTTTTTGCCTTTGTACTGTTTGGAAAATTGAACTACTTGTCCTCTTTATTCCTCCTCAAGCAGCAGGTCCGGCCTGGGAGAGGTGTTGGCACGACTTTAATATTCTTTTAGGCCGGATCTTGCTAGACTGCCAGTAATGATTATTGCCCTATCCCACAACCCCACATATTTACCTTGCTAATATTTACAACATCGACTTTACACGGTTTAAAATTCATGACATGGAAACTGGGACTGTTTTGTTTAGAAACATAGAAACATAGAAAAACTACAGCACAAAACAGGCCCTTCGGCCCCACAAGTTGTGCCATACATATCCCTACCTTTTAGGCCTACCTATAACCCTCCATCCTATTAAGTCCCATGTACTCATCCAGGAGTCTCTTAAAAGACCCGATTGAGTTTGCCTCCACCACCACTGACGGCAGCCGATTCCACTCACCCACCACCCTCTGAGTGAAAAACTTCCCCCTAACATTTCCCCTGTACCTACCCCCCAGCACCTTAAACCTGTGTCCTCACGTAGCAGCCATTTCCACCCTGGGAAAAAGCCTCTGAGAGTCCACCCGATCTATGCCTCTCAACATCTTATATACCTCTATTAGGTCTCCTCTCATCCTACGTCTCTCCAAGGAGAAAAGACCGAGCTCCCTCAGCCTATCCTCATAAGGCATGCCACTCAATCCAGGCAACATCCTTGTAAATCTCCTCTGCACCCTTTCAATCTTTTCCACATCCTTCCTGTAATGAGGTGACCAGAACTGAGCACAGTACTCCAAGTGGGGTCTGACGAGGGTCTTATATAGCTGCATTATTATCCCCGGACTCCTAAACTCAATCCCTCGATTGATAAAGGCCAGCACACCATATGCCTTCTTAACCACCTCCTCCACCTGCGGGGCCGATTTTAGAGTCCCATGGACCCGAACCCCAAGGTCCTTCTGATCCTCTACAGTACTAAGAGTCTTTCCCTTTATATTGTACTCCTTCATCCCATTTGACCTGCCAAAATGGACCACTACGCATTTATCTGGGTTGAAGTCCATCTGCCACTTCTCCGCCCAGTCTTGCATCCTATCTATGTCCCTCTGTAACTTCTGACATCCCTCCAGACTATCCACAACCCCACCAACCTTTGTGTTGTCGGCAAACTTACCAACCCATCCCTCCACTTCCTCATCCAGGTCATTTATGAAAATGACAAACAGCAAGGGTCCCAGAACAGATCCCTGGGGCACTCCACTGGTGACCGACCTCCATTTAGAAAAAGACCCATCCATACCCACTCTCTGCCTCCTTTGGGCAAGTCAGTTCTGGATCCACAGGGCAGCAGCACCTTGGATCCCATGCCCTCTCACTTTTTCTCGAAGCCTTGCATGGGGGACCTTATCGAACGCCTTGGAGTACTGCGTCCAGTTTTGGAGTACTGCGTCCAGTTCTGGTCGCCGCACTACCAGAAGGACGTGGAGGCATTGGAGAGAGTGCAGAGAAGGTTTACCAGGATGTTGCCTGGTATGGAGGGTCTTAGCTATGAGGAGAGATTGGGTAGACTGGGGTTGTTCTCCTTGGAAAGACGGAGAATGAGGGGAGATCTAATAGAGGTATACAAGATTATGAAGGGTATAGATAGGGTGAACAGTGGGAAGCTTTTTCCCAGGTCGGAGGTAACGATCACGAGGGGTCACGGGCTCAAGCTGAGAGGGGCGAAGTATAACTCAGACATCAGAGGGACGTTTTTTACACAGAGGGTGGTGGGGGCCTGGAATGCGCTGCCAAGTAGGGTGGTGGAGGCAGGCACGCTGACATCGTTTAAGACTTACCTGGATAGTCACATGAGCAGCCTGGGAATGGAGGGATACAAACGATTGGTCTAGTTGGACCAAGGAGCGGCACAGGCTTGGAGGGCCGAAGGGCCTGTTTCCTGTGCTGTACTGTTCTTTGTTCTTTGTTCTTTGTTCTTGCTAAAATCCATATAAACCACATCTACCACTTTCCCTTCGTCAATGTGTTTAGTCACATTTTCGAAGAAGTCCACCAGGCTCGTAAGGCACGATCTGCCTTTGCCAAAGCCATGCTGAGTATTCTTGAGCATACTAAACCTCTCTAAATGCTCATAAATCTTGTCCCTCAGGATCTTCTCCATCAGCGTACCAACCACTGAGGTTAGACTCACCGATCGGTAATTTCCTGGGCTATCCCTATTCCCCTTCTTGAAAATAGGAACCACATCCGCAATCCTCCAATCCTCCGGCACCTCTCCCATCTCCATCGACGACGCAAAGATCATCGCCAGAGGCTCTGCAATCTCTTCCCTCGCCTGCCACAGTAACCTGGGGTACATCCCATCCGGACCCAGCGACTTATCTATCTTGATGCCATTCAAAGATTCCAGCACAACCTCTTTGTTAAAGTCCACATACTCAATCTTTTCAGTCCACCGCAAGCCCGCAGTACATCCACCCAGGTCATTCTCCTCTGTGAAAACCGAGGCAAAATACTCATTAAGCACCTCTGCCATTTCTACTGCTTCCGTACAGACTTTCCCGCCTTCACCTTTTATAGGCCCTATTCCTTCACGTCTCATCCTTTTACTCTTCACATATTTATAGAACGCCTTAGGGTTTTCCTTAATCCTACCTGCCAAGGCCTTCTTGTGACCCCTTCTGGCTCTCCTAATTTCCTTCTTTAGTCCCATCCTACAAGCCGTATACTCTGCTAAATCCCTATCTTCGCCAAGCTCTCTGAACCTTTGATCCCTCTAATTCTGGGACACTAAGGGGCAATTTATCATGGCCAATCAACCTAACCTGTACACCTTTGGACCGTGTGAGGAAACCGGAGCACACGGAGGAAACCCACACAGACACAGGGAAAGTGCAAACTCCACACAGACAGTGACCCGAGGCCGGAATTGAACCTGGGTCCCTGGCGATGTGAGGCAGCAGTGTTCACCACTGTGCCACTGTGCTGCCCCTAGAACCCATAACCACCTGATTCAGAAATTTGAATATGAAAGTCTGCAGTGGTTCTGGGGACAGGCTTAAAGATTGAAGGTAGGCCACAGGTTTTATTTTAATTTGAACCTAAGGCAATCAAGGGATTCAGTTACAGCCAGCACCCAGTTGTTACATGAATAATTCCATCCCCTTGTTAAATATCGTGAGGAAGGGCATTGCTCGTGTGTTCTGACCAGACTACAAACCCTGGCATCACGCATCTACTCTGTGGCTTCACAGCTGGCACAATGGCAAGTGATGTAATGTTCCCACTTCAGCAGTTACGTACGGGAGGAGTGCTGCAAATGGAGTGGAGCCCCCGCATCGCCTTCATAGATTCCCTCGAGTACAGAAGGAGGCTATCTGGCCCATCGAGTCTGCACTGACAACCATCCCATCAAGGCCCTATCCCCATAACCCCACATATTTACCCTGCTAATCTCCCTGACAATTTAGCATGGCCAATCCCCCTAACCTGCACATCTTTGGACTTCACCCAGGCCTTCGATCCCGTCAGCAGAAATGGACTCTTTAAACTACTACCCGCCTGGATTCTTGGGCACCCATTTCCACTTTTCATGAGAACATTGTTAGGTACAATGGAACGATATCAGAGTATTTTAAGATCAGCACCAGGGAGGCTGAATCCTGGTGCCAACTCCCTTTGGCACATTTTTTCCCATGCTGCTATTGCATCAGTTTGGTGACTCAGACGAGGGTGTCTACCTGTATGCCAGAGCTGATGTCAATGATGTCAAACTGTTCAACTGTTGGCAAGACTGTGCGTCAAGCCTGAAAGTGTGTAATGTGCTAGGTTGTAAGTTGTTCTTTACTCATGATGCTACATTGACATCCATACTGATGTTCACTTTCAGCAGCTTGTAGATAGTTTCTCCCGGTCCCGCAAGGAGTTTGGACTGGCAATCAGTGTCACGGGGACCACAGCTATGGGTCAGGATGTGCAGACTGACTCTACGTTCCATCGACATTGACAACCTCAGTCATCAACAGCTTCACATATCACAGATCAACACTCGCCAGCAACCTGCCCTTTGATCCTGAAATCAGCATCGGGATTACCATTAAGAACAAGAACAAAGAACAAAGAACAAAGAACAATACAGCACAGGAACAGGCCCTTCGGCCCTCCAAGCCCGCGCCGCTCCCCGGTCCAGGATTGAATCCTGAATCCAGGATCCCCGCCCAAGTATCTGCAAGTATCCTGTCAAAGTTAAGAAGTTGATAGCAAATGAACTGAAAATACAGAGATCCTTTACATATCCTTCCTACTGTGGCGATCAGGACTGCACACAGTATTCTAGCTGTGGCCTCACCAAAGTTCTATACAACTCCAACATGACTTCCCTGCTTTTGTAATCTATGTAAGAGTTTGAACAACACCAGGTTAAAGTCCAACAGGTTTATTTGGTGGCAAATACCATTAGCTTTCGGAGCGCTGCTCCTTCGTCAGATGGAGTGGAAATATGCCTTGGTTGATAAAGGCAAGGGTCCCACATGCCTTTTTCTCCACCCTGCTAACATACCCTTCCAATACAGGGAAAGTCCTCACTGCTTCTGCATACATGCAGTCAGGAAAGGTACAGAAAGGGTACAGAGGACAAAGGGAATGACCAGAGGGCAGAAAAGAGGGTCTGTTGGAAGGAAAAATCCAGTAAGAAGTCTCACAACACCAGGTTAAAGTCCAACAGGTTTATTTGGTAGCAAAAGCACTAGCTTTTGGAGCGCTGCCCCTTCGTCAGGTAAGCAGTTACAGGAGGAGTGCTGCAAACGGAGCAGAGCATTCTACATTGCCTTCATAGACTCCCTAGAGTACAGAAGGGGCCATCTGGAAGGAAAAATCATCAGTTGGCCTCAGGACAATGTTATTTATCTGTGCCAGCTGTGGAAGAGACTGCCACTCCTGAGTCAGCCTCGACAGCCATAAGAGACAATATACAATCCAGAAGGGGCACATGTACACCCTGAATACAATCCGTCATCACCCGAGATAGAGCAGATACGCGGATACCTAACTATTGACATCCCAGACATTTATATCCATTAGGTTAGGTGCCTGAGAGTTTCGCTGGGTCACACTTCACCGATGGAGCAGGTCTCTCAGAATTCACATCTCAGAAGCAGCTTAAAGTTAGAGCTAAAGTTTATTTATTAGTCACAAGTAGGCTTACATTAACACGGCAATGAAGTTCTGTGAAAATCGCCTAGTCGCCGCACTCCGGCACCTGTTCGGGTACACTGAGGAAGAATTTAGCATGGCCAATGCACCTAACCAGCACGTCTTTGGACTGTGGGAGGAAACCGGAGCACCCGGAGAAAACCCACACAGACACGGGGAGAATGTGCAAACTCCACACAGATGGTGACCCAAGCCGGGAAGCCTGGCGCTGTGAGGCAGCAGTGCTAACCACTGTGCCACCGTGCCAACTTGAGTCCAAGTGTACCTAAAAAAATGTTTATCCCAATTCCATAAATTGTGGTTCTTTTTTCTTTGATGGCGAGCGTTAGGAAAACGTATAACGAGGCAGCCATTGTCTCTTGAGCAAGACTTGAATTGTAATTTAACCACAATAACAGCCTGATGAGATGGCCCAAGTTGTTGGCGGGGATGGTTTTGGGCGCCTCATTTAGCCTGCATATTTAGACCATTTACTTTGACACGCCATTACAGGGAAGGTCACCTGGATACAGTCGAGAACCCTTCCAAAGCCCTGGAGAAATCTAATAAGGCGTTGAACCCCTGCCATGTGGCACCCTATTAATGGGCTTATTTCTGGAGAGTGAGCAAGTCTGGATGCCGGAGTTATGATGGAATCTGTGACCTCCTGGATGCAATTAAATATCTTTGACTGTGAGAGATGCCTGTGTAATCACTCCCTGTCTGGAAGATGCCTGTGGCATAAAAATTCATGGCAGCAATTACCTCCACCGCTACACGACTCTGAGAATGATTCTCGGTCAGCATTCTACACTTGACAGATGTCAGTAAGTGGGTCTCAACTGAGAAGGAACTGTCACAGACACTAATATTTTATTTTGACCAAATTACTGGTTCCTGGTCTGCTCAGGGAAATTTGCCCCAGATTAGGCTGCTGTATTCTTCCTCTATTTCTGCGTCAATGATTAAATTAAAGCCTGTTCTCATCCACCCCACCAAAACAGAGAAAACATGAATGTCTGACTGTAATATTTAAACTCACTTCAGATGTTAATTCATGTGCATGGATAATGCACTTCAACAGTAATTTTCCACCGGAAAATCTGATAAGGATTCCCTACAAATTTCCTCAGAGCTTTTCCAACTTTGCCAACTTTTGGGCCCACCAGATCCTGGAATAGCCATCAGCAGCCTGTGCCACAACTGATGGGGGGGCATTTTGGGGCGGCACGGTGGCACAGTGGTTAGCACTGCTACATCACAGCGCCAGGGACCTGGGTTCAATTCACGGCTTGGGTCACTGTCTGTGTGGAGTTTGCACGTTCTCCCCGTGTCTGCGTGGGTTTCCTCCGGGTGCTCCAGGTTCCCCCCACATTCTGAAAAACGTGCTGGTTAGGTGCATTGACCTGAACAGGCGCTGGAGTGTGGTGACGAGGGGAATTTCCCAGTAACTTACTTGTGACTAATAAATAAACTTTACTTTACTTTACTTTGCATTATTGATGCGTTGTGGTACAATGGTTAGCACTGCTGCCTCACAGCGCCAGGGACCCGGGTTCAATTCTGGCCTTGAGTGACTGTGTGGAGTTTGCACGTTCTCCCCGTGTCTGCGTGGGTTTCCTCCGGGTGCTCCGGTTTCCTCCTACAATCCAAAAATGTGCGGGTTAGGTGGATTGGTCATGCTAAATTGTCCCTTTGTGTCCAAAGATATATAGGTTAGATTGTTTAGCCATGGTAAATCTACAGAGTTACAGGGATAGGACAGGGGAGAAGGTCTGGGTAAGATACTCTGTCAGAGAGTCAGTACAGATTCGAAGGACCGAATGGCCTCTTCTGCACTGTAGGGATTTTATGATTGTAAGATCAACCCTGACAAATTACTATTTTACATATTACATCATATCGCTGATGCTGCCAAAACCATCACTCCTCTTGCAATGATGTGTGCAAACATGCAGAGTGAGAAGAGTCCAACTTTGCAATGCATGTCCTCCACCCCCAATTGTACTCCCAAAGGTAGGGGAATCTAAAACTAGAGGGCATAGGTTTAGGGTGAGAGGGGAGAGATACAAAAGTGTCCAGAGGGACAATTTTTTCACACAGAGGGTGGTGAGTGTCTGAAACGAGCTGCCAGAGGTAGTAGTAGAGGCGGGTACCATTTTGTCTTTTAAAAAGCATTTAAAGTTACATGGGTAAGATGGTTATAGAGAGATATGGGCCAAACACGAGCAATTGGGACTAGCTTAAATGGTAAAAATGGGGTGGCATGGACAACTCCGGCCGAAGGGCCTGTTTCCATGCTGAAAACCTCTATGACTCTACTGACTCCACGTGCGTCAGTAGGGATGAAGGCCTGTGTGCCAATTGGCTGGCAGGTGGAAAATTGGCCGTACCAGAACGGAACGCCATTGTCGATGTTCACGAGGGGTCAGCAGCAGGTTGGAAGTTGGATATTTTTGTTTGCGGAAGGTTCATGTGGTGATAACAGTGGAGAAGCACTGAGCATCAATCCCTCAGAGATCCTGCTTGAGGATCGCAGAATCATAGAATCCTTATAGTGCAGAAAGAGGCCTTTTGGACCATCGAGCCTGCACCGACAACAATCCCACCCAGACCCTATCCCTGTAAACCCACATATTTACGCTGCTAATCTCCCTGACAATAAGGGGCAATTTAGCATAGCCAATCAACCTAACCTGCACATCTTTGAACTGTGGGAGGAAACTGGAGCACCCGGAGGAAACCCATACATACCTAGGGAGAACATACAAACTCCACACAGACTGTGACCCAAGGCCGGAATTAAATCTGGGTCCCTGGCGCTGTGAGACAGCGGTGCTAACCACTGTGCCACCGTGCCATCTGTAGAGGTTTGGCAAAGGAAGGTGCCTCTTAATGGAACGGAATGAGAACTACCCGTTAAAGCAGAAACTCAACCCCCACAAAAGGTCGTGAACGAAGCCCAATCTATCACGCAAACCAGTCTCCCATCCATTGACTCTGTCTACACTTCCCGCTGTCTTGGAAAAGCAGCCAGCATAATTAAGGACCGCACACACCCCAAACATTCTCTCTTCCACCTTCTTCCGTTGGGAAAAAGATACAAAAGTCTGAGATTATGTACCAACCGACTCAAGAACAGCTTCTTCCCTGTTGCCATCAGGCTTTTGAATGGACCTACCTCGCATTAAGTTGATCTTTCTCTTCACCCTAGCTATGACTGTAACACTACATTCTGCACCCTCTCCTTTCCTTCTCTATGAACGGTATGCTTTGTCTGTATAGCTAGCAAGAAGCAATACTTTTCACTGTATACTAATACATGTGACAATAATAAATCAAACCAAATCAAAACCTGGGTGGAGTTGCAAAGTGACAAAGTGCCATTTGCCCAGTATTTCGTGCCTGCAGCTTCATGCAAATAGGGAGGACCTTTTTTTATGAATACATCCCATTCTGTATATATACCCATGCTTACTTTGCAGAAGGTGTGATGCAATGCCAATGTTTAGGGTGCTGAGGGAAGAGCATGTAGGGACATGTTCTCTCAACACTATTTCAGAGAAAGGAAGGTGAAGGGCACTATTAAAATGAGACACTTCAGGAATATCTTGAATGAACAATTAACTTGCAAGGAGTCAGGGACAGGAGTGCCACCTAATTTGCAAAATATTGACCCTGAGAAGGGGTAGAGATATTCTGTCTACTACATAACAATAGGCAGAATCTTGGGGGAGGCAGTGGCACAGTGGTATTGTCATCATACTAGTAATCCAGAGACACAGGACATCGAGTCCCTACAGTGCAGAAAGTGGCCATTCGGCCCATCGAGTCTGCACTGACCACAACCCCACCCAGCCCCTATCCCCATAACCGCCTATGCATTTACCCTAGCTAGTCCCCCGATATTAAGGGGCAATTTAGCATGGCCAATCCACCTAACCCACACATCTTTAGACTGTGGGAGGAAACCGGAGCACCCGGAGGAAACCCGCGCAGACACAGGGAGAACGTGCAAACTCCACATAGACAGTGACCCAAGCCGAGAATCGAACCAGGGACCCTGGCGCTGTGAGGGAGCAGTGCTAACCACTGCGCCGCTGTGCCGCCCCATTCTGCCACTCTGCCGCCCCGATCTGGGGACCCAGGTTCAAATGCCACCATTGCACTCCTAATGAGGATGAAATGAGGAAACATTGTGACACGTTAAGGTGGCGGAGGTTTGGAATCCTCTTCTGCAAAGGCTCGATTGCTTGTTAATTTTCAACCTGAGATTGATTAAATTTTGCTAACTGTATGCATTTAAGGATGGGGAGCCAAGGCAGGTGCTTCCAGAGCAGCCATGATCTCATTGAATGGTGGAAAAGGCTCAAGGGGCTGAATAAAGAACAAAGAACAGTACAGCACAGGAAACAGGCCCTTCGGCCCTCCAAGCCTGTGCCGCTCATTGGTCCAACTAGAATGGCCAACTCCTGTTCCTATAAAAGTGAGCAGCCCACTGAGGGAAGAAATTTCTCCTCACCAAGTTTCTGCTGCCGCCCTCATGTCATCTTTGCCCTGCGTCCTGAATATCCTCCTTTTCCCACCCGCCAGCTTTTGGTTACTTGTGTCTCCTGAGCAGCATCCTGAACCCACTGGCCGGTATTTTACGCCCTCGCTTGGGCGGGGCTCGTAGAATCCCGCCTGAGGCAAATGGAGAATTAGAATCATAGAAACCCTACAGTGCAGAAGGAGGCCATTCGGCCCATCGAGTCTGCACCAACCACAATCCCACCCAGGCCCTACCCCCACATATTTTACCCGCTAGTCCCTCTAACCTACACATCTCAGGGGCAATTTTAACCTGGCCAATCAACCTAACCCGCACATCTTTGGACTGTGGGAGGAAACCGGAGCACCCGGAGGAAACCCACGCAAACACGAGGAGAATGTGCAAACTCCACACAGACAGTGACCCGAGCCGGGAATCGAACCCGGGACCCTGGAGCTGTGAAGCAGCAGTGCTAACCACTGTGCTACCGTGCCTCAGTGGGCAGAATTCTGTTCTGTGAGCCTCCCCCGGGGCGGGCAAGGCAGTAAATTTGAATTAACTGGCTCTGGGACACCCCCACTGGCAAGTACGGGCGAGTCACTGACAGTTCCTGATCACACATTGCGTGCCGGTACTCCCAGAGGAAAGGCATGGAGAAAAGAGGAGTGAACGAGAGGATGTAAGAAACAGCCGAAGAGAAGGAAAAAGAAGAGATGGATGGACCAATCAAGCGACATTACGGATGGCAGGCACAGGGGGGCTATTTACTGCCCTGCTCTCATCAGACCTTTGAATGGTCCTTTCACACATTAAGCTGATCTTTCTCTTCACCCTACCTGTAACTGTAACACTATCTTCTGCATCCTATCCTTTCTGTCTTCCCTATGTACTTTATAATTAAAAAAAATTCATTCGTGGGACATGGTCGTCGCTGGCTGGTCAGCATTTATTGCCCATCCCTCGTTGCCCCAAGGGCAGTTGAGAGTCAGCCACATTGCTGTGGCTCTGGAGTCACATGTAGGCCAGACCAGGAAAGGACGGCAGATTTCCTTCCCTAAAGGACATTAGTGAACCAGATGGGTTTTCCATCAATCGACAATGAACAAAGAACAAAGATCAAAGAAAATTACAGCACAGGAACAGACCCTTCGACTCTCCAAGCCTGCACCGACCATGCTGCCCGACTGAACTAAACCCCCTACCCTTCCGGGGACCGTATCCCTCTATTCCCATCCTATTCATGTATTTGTC
Organism: Mustelus asterias; assembly: GCF_964213995.1. Taxonomy (NCBI): domain Eukaryota; kingdom Metazoa; phylum Chordata; class Chondrichthyes; order Carcharhiniformes; family Triakidae; genus Mustelus; species Mustelus asterias. The sequence continues at coordinate 171,817,106 of NC_135801.1, forward strand.
CAGACGCCCCTTAAAAGTCACTATCGTATTTGCTTCCACTACCTCCCCCGGCAGCAAGTTCCAGGCACCCACCACCCTCTGTGTAAAAATCTTGCCCTGTACATCTCCTTTAAACCTTGCCCCTCGCACCTTAAATCTATGCCCCCTGGTAATTGATTCCTCCATCCTGGGAAAAAGCTTCTGACTTTCCACTCTGTCCATGCCTCTCATAATCTTGTAGACTTCTATCAGGTCGTCTCTCAACCTCCGTCTCTCCAGTGAGATCAAACAACTGGTTTCATGGTCATCAGTAGATCCTTAATTCCAGATATTTTTTATTGAATTCAAATTCCACCATCTGTCTGTATAGCGCAGAAGAAACAATATTTTACACTTTATCCAATGCCTATGACAATAATAAATCATATCAAAACAAATCAAAGAAAGAGATGCATCAGTAAAAATTAAATATACATTTTAGTTTATGATGTGGAGATGCCGGTGTTGGACTGGGGTGGGCACAGTAAGAAGTCTCACAACAGGTTAAAGTCCAACAGGTTTATTTAGAATCAAAGCTTTTGGAGCACTGCTCCTTCGTTAGTTAAGTGGAGTTAGTTTACAAACATAGCAATTATAGACAAAGACACAATTGCAAGATAATGGTTGGAATGAGAGTCTACAGGTAATCAAGTCTTTACAGGTGCAGACAGTGTGAGTGGAGTGAGGGAGAGAGTGGAGTGGAGAGAGTGGAGAGAACTAAACATTTTAGTTTAGTTAGGGCATCATGATTGGCATGGGTTTGGAGGGCTGAAGGGCCTGTTCCTGTGCTGTACTTTTCTTTGACAACCTGCATTTATTTATACACTTCCTTAACCACCGAGTTCCCAGGAGTGCATGTAATGAAATAAAACAACTGATGCTGAGGCTAAAACGATTGGAGGCGGTATGGTGGCACAGTGGTCAGCACTGCTGCCTCACAGCACCAGCGACCCGGGTTCGACTCCCAGCTTGGGTCACTGTCTGTGTGGAGTTTGCACATTCTCCTCGTGTCTGTGTGGGTTTCCTCCGGGTGCTCCGGTTTCCTCCCACAGTCCAAAGATGTGCGGATAAGGTGGATTGGCCATGCTTAATTGCCCTTTAATGTCAGGGGGACTAGCCAGGGTAAATGTATGGGGTTATGGGGATAGGGCCTGGGTGGGATTGTGGCCAGTGCAGACATGATGGGCCGAATGGCATCCTTCTGCACTGTAAGATTTTATGATTCTATGATTGCCCGAGGACCTCCCTTTCCCTATTTAACAGAGCACGTAAGAGCCCGCGCATTTTGCTTTTGTATTCGCAGTGTTCCGGAGTCTCAACTCCACCTGAGTCCTTTGCTGGCTGGACAAGTTTGGAGTAGAGTCTGATTCCATGCCAAGACGATGAAGGAGGTGGACATCTGTTTTCCTGAACTCGGAGCCAGCTCCGTGGGACAACTTCCTCGTTGGATATTTGCTTTTAGTCTCTGCAGTCAGCCTTCAAATAATTTATCTCACCCGGACAGCCCACACTTGTTTTCAAGCAAAAAAACCTCCTCATTCTCACCACTGGAATTTGTTTGCTTAATTCTTAATTTCTCTTTGGGTTGCAGGCTTTACATCCGCTTGGAGCTCTCAAGCTGCTGTTTAACTGTTTTACGATAAGCAAAAGAAAACAAGTTGGAAGATCGACAATGGGGAAGGATTAACGGATCCTTCAGGAGCAGTGTTTTTCAAATCCCCTGTTGGGTCCTCTCTCTCTCTCTGTGTGCGAACCTTCAATGTGCAGCTTCGCTCATCTGCTTTGGTCGAAAATCAATAAATCAAATGTCAGAATACAGGCTTTTATCTCTGGCTGAGCTTGAGTGTTCTGTAACAGGGGGCTGAACGTCTTTCTGCATTTGCAATTAACTTTCTTATCTTTTCCTGTGTGCTTTGTTTCGAAGACAAATGATCAGTTAAAGCCATTTCCTGGTGAAGTGGATAGAGGATAGCAACAATGGTGTGACGTAATCTGGCTCTGGACTCGCTGCAGGGGGTGTATTGGTTGCAAAATAAACATTATAGGGGTTTGCTTCGAGGCACAGTAGAGATCCTGGGTGCAAGTCGTGCTTGAAGACTGTTTCATAAGAACATAAGAAATAGGAGCAGGAGTAGGCCATCTAGCCCCTCGAGCCTGCCCCGCCATTCAATAAGATCATGGCTGATGTGAAGTGGATCAGTTCCACTTACCCGCCTGATCCCCATAACCCCTAATTCCCTTACCGATCAGGAATCCATCTATCCGTGATTTAAACATATTCAACGAGGTAGCCTCCACCACTTCAGTGGGCAGAGAATTCCAGAGATTCACCACCTTCTGAGAGAAGAAGTTCCTCCTCAACTCTGTCCTAAACTGACCCCCCGTTATTTTGAGGCTGTGCTCTCTAGTTCTAGCTTCCTTTCTAAGTGGAAAGAATCTCTCCACCTCTACCCTATCCAGCCCCTTCATTATCTTATAGGTCTCTATAAGATCCCCCCTCAGCCTTCTAAATTCCAACAAGTACAAACCCAATCTGCTCAGTCTCTCCTCATAATCAACACCCCTCATCTCCGGTATCAACCTGGTGAACCTTCTCTGCACTTCCTCCAAGGCCAATATATCCTTCCGCAAATAAGGGGACCAATACTGCACACAGTATTCCAGCTGCGGCCTCACCAATGCCCTGTACAGATGCAGCAAGACATCTCTGCTTTTATATTCTATCCCCCTTGCGATATAGGCCAACATCCCATTTGCCTTCTTGATCACCTGTTGCACCTGCAGACTGGGATTTTGCATCTCATGCACAAGGACCCCCAGGTCCCTTTGCACAGTAGCATGTTGCAATTTTTTTCCGTTTAGATAATAATCCAATTTGCTATTATTTCCTCCAAAGTGAATAACCTCGCATTTGTCAATGTTATACTCCATCTGCCAGATCCTCGCCCACTCACTCAGCCTGTCCAAATCTCTCTGCAGACCTTCTACGCCCTCCACACGATTCACTTTTCCACTTATCTTTGTGTCGTCTGCAAACTTTGTTACCCTACACTCCGTCCCCTCCTCCAGATCGTCTATATAAATAAGTGAAGTTATAGAAACATAGAAGATAGGAGCGGGAGGAGGCCATTTGGCCCTTAGACCCTGCTCCGTTATTTATTATGATCATGGCTGATCATCCAACTCAATAGCCTAATCCTGATTTTTCCTCATAACCTTTGATCCCATTCACCTCAAGTGTCATACCCAGCTGTCTCTTGAATAAATTCAATGTTCTGGCATCAACTACTTCCTGTGGTAATGAGTTCCACAGGCTCACCACTCTTTGGGTGAAGAAATGTCTCCTCACGTCCATCCTAAATGATCTACCCTGAATCCTCAGACTGTGACCCCTGGTTCTGGCCTCCCCCACCACTGATAATATCCTCCCTGCATCTACCCTGTCTAGTCCTGTTCTAATTTTATTAGTCTCATTCATCTGAACTCCAGCGAAAACAATCCTGACCGAGTCAATTTCTCCTCATACATCAGCCCCGCCATCCCAGAATCAGCCTTCGCTGCACTCCCTCGAGAGCAAGAACATCCTTCCTCAGAAAAAGAGACCAAAACTGCACATAATACTCTAGGTGTGGCCTCACCAAGGCCCTGTATTATTGCAACAACACATCCCTGCTTCTGTACTCAAAACCTCTCACAATGAAGGCCAACATGCCATTTGCCTTCTTTATGAAGAAGGCATATGGTATGCTTGCCTTCTTTATAGGATGGGGTATAGAGTATAAAAGCTGGAGTCTGATGATGCAGCTGTATAGAACGCTGGTTAGGCCACATTTGGAGTACTGCGTCCAGTTCTGGTCGCCGCACTACCAGAAGGACGTGGAGGCGTTAGAGAGAGTGCAGAGAAGGTTTACCAGGATGTTGCCTGGTATTGAGGGTCTTAGATATGAGGAGAGATTGGGTAAACTGGGGTTGTTCTCCCTGGAAAGATGGAGAATGAGGGGAGATCTAATAGAGGTGTACAAGATTATGAAAGGGATAGACAGGGTGAACGGTGGGAAGCTTTTTCCTAGATCAGAAGTGACGATCACGAGGGGTCACGGGCTCAACGTGAGAGGGGTGAAGTATAACTCAGATATTAGAGGGACGTTTTTTACACAGAGGGTGGTGGGGGCCTGGAATGCACTGCCAAGTAGGGTGGTGGAGGCAGGCACGCTGGCATCGTTTAAGGCTTACCTGGATAGTCACATGAGCAGCCTGGGAATGGAGGGTTACAAACGATTGGTCTAGTTGGACCAAGGAGCGGCACAGGCTTGGAGGGCCGAAGGGCCTGTTTCCTGTGCTGTACTGTTCTTTGTTCTCTGTTCTTTGTACTGTCTGGTGCATCTACATGCTTACCTTCAGTGACTGGTGCACAAGGCCACCCAGGTCCAACTGCACACTCCCCTCTCCCAATTTACAGCCATTCAGAGGTGGGTACAATTTCATATTTTAAAAAGCATTTAGATAGTTACATGGGTACGATGGGTATAGAGGGATATGGGCCAAATGCGGGCAATTGGGATTAGCTTAGGGGTTTAAAAAAAAGGGTGGCATGGACAAGTGAGCGAAGGGCCTGTTTTCATGCTGTAAACCTCTATGACTATGACTCTATGAAATAGTAATCTGCCTTTTTATTTTTTCTTCCAAAGTGAATAACCTCACACTTATACAAATTATACTACATCTGTCACTGATTTGCCCACTCACCCAACCTGTCCAGATCATGCTGAAGGATCTCTGCATCCTCGTCACAGTTCACCCTCCCACCCAACTTGATATCATCTGCAAACTTTGAGATGTTACCTTTTGTTCCCTCATCCAAATCATGAATATATATTGTGAATAGCTGGGGTCCCAGCACCGATCCCTGTGGCACCCCACTAGTTACTGCCTGCCAATTTGAAAAGGACCCATTAATTCCTACTCTTTGTTTCCTCTCTGCCAACCATTTTTCTATCCATCTCAATACACTTCCCCCAAACCCATGTGCTTTAATCTTGCACGATAATCTCTTGTGCGGGACTTTGTCAAACGCTTTCTGAAAGTCCAAATATACCACATCTACTAGTTCCCCCTTGTCAACTCTACTAGTTACATCTTCAAAGAATTTCAACAGATTTGTCAAGCATGATTTCCCCTTCATAAAACCATGCTGACTCTGTCTGATCCTGCCACTGCTTTCCAAATGCTCCGCTTTCAAGCCCTTGATAATGGATTTGAGAATTTTCCCCACTACCGACGTTAAGCTTACTGGTTTATAATTCCCTGTTTTCTCTCTACCTCCCTTTTTGAATATTGGAGTGACATTCGCTACCCTCCAATCTGCAGGGAATGTTCCAGAGTTTATAGAATCCTGGAAGATCGGGCGGCACGGTAGCACAGTGGTTAGCACTGCTGCTTCACAGATCCAGGGACCTGGGTTCGATTCCCGGCTTGGGTCACTGTCTGTGTGGAGTTTGCGCATTCTTCTCGTGTCTGCGTGGGTTTCCTCCGGGTGCTCCGGTTTCCTCCCACAGTCCAAAGATGTGCGGGTTAGGTTGATTGGCCATGCTAAAATTGCCCCTTAGTGTCCTGAGATGCGTAGGTTAGAGGGATTAGTGGGTAAATGTGTAGGGATATGGGAGTAGGCCTGGGTGGGATTGTGGTCAGTGCAGACTCGATGGGCCGAATGGCCTGTTTCTGCACTGTAGGGTTTCTATGATTTCTATGATTCTATGAAGATGACCACCAAGCATCCACTGTTTCTAAAGACACTTCCTTAAGTACTCTGGGATGTAGATTATCAGGCCCTGGGGATTTATCTACCTTCAATCCCATCAATTTTCCCAGGACCATTTCTCTACTAATATTGATCTCCCTCAGTTCTTCCCTCTCACTAAATCTTGCATTCTCCAACATTTCTGGCATTTGATTTGTGTTCTCTTTTGTGAAGACAGAACCAAACTTTGTATTCAGTTGCTTGGCCATTTCTTTGTCCCCTATTGTACATTCCCCCATTTCTGTCTGTAGGGGACCTACATGTGTCTTCACCAACCTCTTTCTCTTCACGCATCTACAGAAACTCTTAGTGTCAGTCTTTATGTTCCCTGCAAGCTTACTTTCGCATTATATTTTCCCCTTCTTAATCAATCCCTTGGTCCTTCTTTGCTGAATTCTAAACTGCCCCCAATCCTCAGACCTATTATTTTTCTTTGTGAATCTGTATGCTTCTTCCTTAGATCAGATACTCTCTCTAATTTCCTTTGTAAGCCATGGATTGGCCCTCTTACCCATTTTGCTTTTGTGCCAGACAGGAATAATCAGTTGTGGCAGTTCCCCCATGCGTTCCTTGAATGTTTGCCATTGCCTATCTACTGTCATCCCTTTAAGCAACTCTCCCCAATCTATCAAGGCCAACTCACACCTCATTTCCTCATAGTTTCCTCTATTAAGATTCAATACCCTGGTCTCCGAATCAACTATTTCACTCTCCATCTTGATAAAAAATTCTCTCATGTTATGGTCTCAATGGTCTCATACAGCTCGATTGGCAATGATTCCCTTCTCATTACACAGTACCCAGTCTAAGATGGCCTGCTCTCTACTTGGTTCCTCCAAATGTTGGTCAAGAAAACCATCCCATATACACCCTAAGAATTCCTCCTCTACGGCATTGTAGCTAATTTGATTTGCCCAATCTATGTACAGATTAAAGTCACCCATGATCACTGATATTCCCTTATCACATGCATCTCTAATTTTGTGTTTAATGCCATTCCCAACATCACCACTGCAGTTTGGGGGTCTATATATGACACCCACTAATGTTTTTTGCCCCTTGGTATTTCTCAACTCTACCAATAAAAACTCCATGTTGTCAGAGCCAATACCCTTTCTCACTATTGTGTTAATTTCCTCTATGACCAGCAGTGCCATTCCACCACCTTTTCCTCTATGCCTGTCCTTCCTAAATATTGAATACCCTGGGACATTCAATTCCCACCCCTGTCTCCGTTATCCCAATTATATTATACCCGTTTACATCTATCTGCGTGATTAGTTCATCCACTTTATTGCAAGTGCTCCGCGCGTTAAGGCACAGAGCCTTTAAGCTTGTTTTTTTAACATTGTTTGTCTTGCTCCCAATATTTTTCTCTATAGCTCTGTCTGAACTTTGTCCTTGGTTTCTCAGACTATCACTTTTCTTATTCCCTTTTCTACCTTTTGTTTTTGTCCTTGCTCCCTCCTTCTCTGATTCTTTCCATAGGTTCCCAACCCCTGGTTATGGTTCAATTTTTCACCCAGATGTATTGGCTGATGCGGGGTGGAGAATCACACACAAGTCCTAAAACGCCTTTTATGCCAGCAGGATTTCCCCGCTTGATTGTCCCCTGCTCCATGATGTAACAGGAGAGGGGAATGCCAGGGCAGTACCCTGGCACGTCCCCGGCACTGTTCAGGAACTTCCTCTGGCACTGTCCCCAGGCACTGCACAGGAACTTCCCCTGGCACTTCCCCTGGCACTGCTCCCCGGCACTGCTCAGGCACTTTCTCTGGCACTGTTCCCTGCCACTCACCTGATGAAGGGGCAGTGCTCTGAAAGCTTATGCTACCCAATAAACCTGTTGGACTTTAACCTGGTGTTGTGAAATTTCTTACTGTGCCTACCCCAGTCCAACGCTGAAATCTCCACATCATGGCTACCACCCCCACTGCCAGGGGGTAGAGTTCTGTTGTTTGGCGGGGGGGGGGGGAGCGGTGGTGGTGTTGTGTCTGATTTTGATTTTGATTTTTTAAAACCGGGGCGCCCTCGGAAAACCCGGCAAGGCGGCTGGCAGGCTGCCCTTTGCTTTTCCCGCTTGCGACAACACAGTGAAAATAAAGCAGACCATTCTGGCCAGTTACAGTCTAGCCCACCACTTAGAATAATACAATCATTGAATGGTTGGAGCACAGAGGGAGGCCTTTCAGCCCATCGTATCCGTACCAGCTCTTTGCAAGAGGAACACATTTATTCCTATTCCCTTGCCTTTTCCTGATAGCTCTGCAAATGTTTTTTCTTCAGATATTTATCCAACTGTCTTCAGGCTGCTTCGATTGAACCTTCCTCCAGCTCACACCCAGGTCGTTTCAGCGTATTCTAGATCCAAACCAGTCACTGCATAAAAAGGTTTTATCTCGTGTCGCTTTTGCTTCTTTCACCTTTAACCCTGGTTCTCGATCCTTCCACTACTGAGGACAGTTTGTCCCAACCTTTTCTGTCTAGATCCCTCATACTTCACCTCCATACCCACTTGTATCTCCCCCATTCTCTTACCATCGCTCCCTCTCTCCCCCAACCATCTCCCCACCCAAGTGTTCACTTTTAGTCCTATTATAATGTGTTGCAAACTCTTCAAGCTGGGATGTGGAGATGTCGGCATTGGACAGGGGTGGGTACAGTAAGAAATCTCACAACACCAGGTTGCTGCAAACCGCCGGCTCAAAGTGGAGAGGATTTCCAAGAAGATCGTGCATATTGACACAGACATCAAGTTTCTACAAAGATGCAAGAAAGCAGGCAAGATCCCAAAAGGACTGCTGACCACGAACCCACTTAAGTCGGCCAACAACACAGACTATGCTGAGATGCTCTGCCGTCGCGCTTCTCTCACACTCCTCAACCATCTCGTACACCAGCTCTATAGCAGACGCTGTAATCTGGAAATCAAGGTAGAGTCCATACTCTCAATTTACACTCAGGATGCAGCAGATCAGCTACGAGACAGCACCAAGTAGACGAGTCAACGGAACCACGCCACCTACATGCACACCAAGAACAGGAAACTTGAGAAACTTGGTATCACCACCAGCAGCTGTGATTCCAAGTAAATCTGTTGGACTTTAACCTGGTGTTGTGAAACTTCTTACTGTCTTCAAGCTGGGTAAGCCATTGGCAAAAAACCAAAACCTTGCCAGCTCTGACAATGGGTGACACAATACACATCAGATTGCTCGACTTTCTGAGGAACTGTAAAGTAAGGAAACACTCTTCCCACCTCCAGGTCACCACCTCACTCACCAGATGTAAATCAGGAGGCCTTCCTGACTGTGACCCCCTCCATGAGAATCTTGGGGGAATCTGAGCCAGAGTTCAGTGTTGGCATCTTCAAACAACTGGTAACAGCGGGGTACGAGGGGTGGGGGTGGGGAGTGTGAAGTGGGTAAGAGCTGAAGAGGTGTGAAGGGCATTTATTTTATTCATTTGTGGGACATGGGCGGTGCTGGCTGTCCAGCATTTATTGCCCATCCCTAGTTGCCCGAGGGCAGTTGAGAGTCAACCACATTGCTGTGGGCCTGGAGTCACATGTCGGCCAGACCGGGTAAAGATGGCAGATTTCCTTCCCTAAAGGGCATTAGTGAACCAGATGGGTTTTTCCGACAAACGACAATGGTTTCATGGTCATCAGTAGATTCTTAATTCCAGAGATGTTTTATTGAATTCAAATTTCGCCATCTGCCGTGGCGGGTTTCGAACCCGGGTCCCCAGAACATTAATTGAGTTTCTAGATTAATAGACTAGGATAATACCACTAGGCCATCGCCTTCCCACGTGGAGGTGAAGGGGGAGTGACCAGGGTAAGGGGATGAGTGTGGGTTGGTGGGCAGGGTAGGGGTGGGAGGGTTGGGGGTCGATAAAACTGATCTGCATTGCTTTTGTTATTTTTCTCCTCGATAGATGTGTGCCTTGAAATTCATCCATGTCAGAATTAGCCTGCCTCTGTCCCTGGGCCCATCTTGCCTCCAGAGGCAGAGGACCTGTCTCCAACCCGTGCCTGCCCCCCGCACCCGAATTGGAATCAGGCAGGTGGGCTCCTCCAGGATGGAGATGGGATCGTGGGTTCATCAAAATTCTTGATTCCTGATGCTGCGACCACAGAAATCCAGGCTAAAATTATTTGTTTCCCTTTTCAGAGTCGGAAGTCTAATTCCTCTCGCACGGAAGCAGCATGTACAATATAAGGCTCAGATTTAAGTTCCGATAGATCACAGAGCACAGAACCACTCAGTCCAATCACTCCATATTATCATCGCTCCCACCGAGCCTTTCCCCTTCCTTCCTCCTTTAATGTCTTCATACTCACTATCTTCTTCTTCATCATCTCCTCAGCTAGCATCCCCTTAAATGTCTCCATAATATTTACTAACCCTGACCGCCTTTTTCCCACGTCAGCAAAAATAGCCAGTCCTGGGAATGGAAATTGGACACAGTTTCCACTTTGTCCCAGTTCTACCTTCATTTTGTTCCCAACTCGGAATTACCGTCAGATATTCATTGAGAATACAGTAAGAAGTCTCACAACACCAGGTTAAAGTCCAACAAGTTTATGTGGAATCACGGGCTTTCGGAGTGCTGCTCCTTCATCACCTGAGGAAGAAGCAGCGCTCCGAAAGCTTGTGATTCCAAATAAACCTGTTGGACTTTAACCTGGTGTTGTGAGACTTCTTACTGTGCCCACCCGAGTCCAACGCCGGCATCTCCACCTCATTAAGGATAGTTGGACAATGGGGCTTCTATTAATAAGTTAAAGTTTAAAGTTAAAGTTTATTTATTAGCGTTACAAGTAGGCTTATATTAACACTGCAATGAAGTTACTGTGAAAATCCACTAATCACCACACTCCGGTGCCAGTTAGGATACACTAAGGGAGAATTTAGCATGGCCAATGTGCCTAACCAGTACGTCTTTCGGACTGTAGGATGGAAACCGGAGCACCCAGAGGAAACCCACGCAGACTCGGGGAGAACGTGCAAACTCCACACAGACAGTGACCCGAGCCAGGAATCGAACCCGGGTCCCTGGCGCTGTGAGGCAGCAGTGCTAACCACTGTGCCACCGTGCCGTCCTCAATGTTGTGTGCATCCTACATTCGGAAGGAGACCCATTTGGAGGAGAGAAACAAAGAAGATTCTGGGACCACACATGTTGCAAGTTATGAGAAGAGGGTGACAGACCTGGCCTTGGGCCGAAATTCTCCTGTCTCATAACCCCCTCCATTGCTGCCAATGAGAACAGAGAATTTGGCGCTCAGCTGAATCTCCATTCACAGCAGCGGGTCCGGAGAATCCCAGCTGCGGATGAGGTCGGAGAATCCCGGCCTTGATCTCATTGCCAACGTAAACGGGCAAGATCTTAGATCTAACTGTGTGATTTTAACTAAAGCTGTGATTGCAAAAGGAGAACAGATGATGATAATATTAGGAAGACTGAATTGAGACCATTGATGAAGAGCTTTCTCACGCTGTGGTAGACACACAGGCTCCAATGTTTCTGACTCCGGGAGGGCTATGACCAAGGCACATGTTGGATGGTTGGGGGTTTCCTGGAATCTGGTGCAGGCCCCAGTTCTATCGCTCTCCATTCCTTCCTATCCACAAACAAGAATTCTGGCTGGAGTAGTGAATGTTCCTTATGCCTCACTTCCATCCTGAAATTACTGAAAGAGTAGGGACTGGTGGGATGATATTTTTCACCAGTAATCCCTCCCCACCCCCCACCCAGTGCTGCCTTTCTTGTGGCCAGCTAAAGTAAGTCTGCATGACAAAGGCATGCTAACTGCAGAAAGGCAGGAGGAGAACCCACAATGACATGTCACATTTAGTTAGGGATGTGGCAACTGGAGAATCTCTGGCTGGAATAACCCGGCCCCCAAGTAGAACAAAAGAATGTGGCTCCTATATCCCTGCTGCTTTATAGGGTGGCTGCTTGACTGACAGGAATAATGTTGCACTCTGTCAGTTTGAAAGCAAGGCAGTGTCAGAGGCAATCTAGCCAGCCCCATGCAGGGTGACTGCTCAGAGGGCAAGAAATGCTACAAGCGTCTATCATTTATGTAAGTGACTCGTTCCCCAGGCTTAAACACTGCGTCCAGTTCTGGTCGCCACACTACCAGAAGGACGTGGAGGCTTTAGAGAGAGTGCAGAGGAGGTTTACCAGGATATTGCCTGGTATGGAGGGGCTTAGTTATGAGGAGAGATTGGGTAAACTGGGGTTGTTCTCCCTGGAAAGACGGAGGATGAGGGGAGACCTAATAGAGATGTATAAAATTATGAAAGGCATAGATAGGGTGAACGGTGGGAAGCTTTTTCCCAGGTCGGTGGTGACGTTCATGAGGGGTCATAGGTTCAAGGTGAGGGGGCGGAGGTTTAACACGGATATCAGAGGGACATATTTTACACAGAGGGTGGTGGGGGCCTGGAATGTGCTGCCAGGCAAGGTGGTGGAGGCGGGCACACTGGGAACGTTTAAGACTTATTTAGATAGCCACATGAACGGAGTGGGAATGGAGGGATACAAAAGAATGGTCTAGTTTGGACCAGGGAGCGGCACGGGCTTGGAGGGCCGAAGGGCCTGTTCCTGTGCTGTATTGTTCTTTGTTTGTTGCTCAACATTTGGCTGCCAACAAGCAATGAAAAGAACGGTGGCAACATTCAGCCTGTATGTTCGGTGTTGGGGGTACCATTTCCAGTCCAAAATGATGTCCGTGCCCCCTCTGCACAATTGTGGCAATGGCCGCTTCAGATGCCACCTTGACCAGGTCATCGGCAGGGCTGCTGGGAATGTGTGCTGTAACCATGCTACTGGCCGTTGCTGGGTCAGAACAAGTGTTTGTTAAATTATTTCACGGGATGCCGACATCACTGGCAAGGTCAGTATTTATTGTCCGCATTGCTAATTGCCCTTGAGAAGATGGTGGCCAACCGCCTTCTGGCCACTGCAGTTCTACACAATGTAGGTACAACCATACAGCTGTTAGGCTATTCTAAGATTTTGATGGTATTATCTATTGAAATTAATCCAGAAACTCAGCTAGTGTTCTGAGGACCTGGGTTCGAATCCCACCTCGGCAGATGGTGAAATTTTAATTCAATAAAAAATATCTGGAATTGAGAATCTACTGATGACCATCATCCATCACCTTGTCACCCTGTCCACTTACATCACTCACACTCATTCACTAACATACTGAATAGCTAAAGCTTTTCAACAAATGAGTATTAGTGAATGAAGACTCACCCAAACATGGCAGCTAATGCTGTAAAAAAAAGGGGTGTGGTTTGGTTTCCCCCAGTGATCCTGTACTACGAGGAAGAACTCCCCGAAAAGATACACTTCACATTTCTGAAGAGGCCTAGTTCTGAGGCCTGGGCCTAAAAATGTGGAGCTCTGGTGTGAGGTAAAAAGAAATAGTAGTGGATTGGCAATCTGAGTGATTGTCACTTCTCAGAAGTTCTATCTCCATAAATCCACTCGTTAAAACTGTGAACGACAGTCATCGATTATGTATTGACTGCAAGATGGACAATATCTTCTTCGGGAAGGCTGGGAGCAATCAGATAGCCCTAAACCATAAAATAATAGGAAATAAATCACCCCCAACACCCTGTCCTTTCCCCTGGCACCTTTTCTTGCAAATGCAAGAGATGCAACACTTGCCCCTTTACCCCCTCTCCTTACAGGGCCAAGGGCCCAAAACACTCCTCCCAGCTGAAGCAGCGATTTACTCGTACTGTTCTCAATTTAGTCGGCTGGTGTGATAACACCCAGAACTTATGTGGAGAATTCTTAATTGACCTCCCTTTGGAACTCATGGTAATAGGCAATTGCCTAACCAGGTGGCACTCTTATTCTGAGTGTTTGGTAAGGCAGACCCCTGAGTGGGTCCAGTGATCAATCGTCCCGGATGGGACTCCTGTACGTGTACCATGTGGTTTAACTTTTGCTTTGATAAATTAAATGTCATTCCTTTCCAGTTGTCTTCCTGAGTTATTACAACTGTACATGCTGCTCACAACCTGGTAACATCTACACTGAGCAGATCCGACTTTGCGAGGGATGTAAGCCTTTGGAACTCTCTTCCCCGAAGAGCAGTGGAGACAGGGTCCATGAATATTTTAAGGCAGATGTAGATAGATTATTGGCTGACAAGGGAGTCAAAAGTTATCGGGGGTCGATGGAATGTGGAGTTGAGGCCACATTAAATCAGCCAATATTTGATTGAATGGCGGAGCAGGCTCGATGTGGAGATGCCGGCGTTGGACTGGGGTAAACACAGTAAGAAGTCTCATAACACCAGGTTAAAGTCCAACAGGTTTATTTGGTAGCACAAACTTTCGGAGCATTGCTCCTTCTCCAGGTGAGTGAAGAATTGTTCACAAACAGGGCATATATAGACACAAACTCAATTGCAAGATAATGGTTGGAATGCAAATCTTTACAGGTAATCAAGTCTTAAAGGTACAGACAATGTGAGTGGAGAGAGGGTTAAGCACAGGTTAAAGAGATGTGTATTGTCTCCAGCCAGGACAGCTAGTGAGATTTTGCAAGCCCAGGCAAGTCATGGGGGTTACAGATAGTGTGACATGAACCCAAGATCCCGGTTGAGGCCGTCCTCATGTGTGCGGAACTTGGTTATCAGTTTCTGCTTAGCGATTCTGCATTGCCATCACCTACCCTTAGGAAATGATCAACTGACAATTGAACATTCATGCAAGTACAGTGGAGCCCTGTTGTAACATGCCCCGATTTAGCGCGAAATCGGATATGACGCGATGAATCATTGGACCCTTTTTTTTACTATTTCTGGTTTAGTGATTTAGCGTGACCCCGATTTAGCGCGACCCCAATAACATTCACGATAACATTTTATGGACCCCAACCATCGCGTTACAACGGGGCTCCACTGTACAAGATAATAAGCAATATCAGATAGTCACGGATAAATCAGACAGGAAATTCAGGAGAAACTTTCTTACTTAGAGAATGGTTAGAATGTGGCAGTCACTGTTGCAAGGTGTATTTGAGATAAATAGCATGAATCCATTCAAGGGCACAATAAAGAAACATTAGGATATGGAGTGACACAATGGTGTGGTTAGATGGAGAAGAGTGAGGGGATGTTCAGGTGGAGCATAAACAACAGCATGGAGCAGAAAACCAAAACAAAGGAGACAGTCATCGACTTCAGGAAGCGTAGTGGAGGACATGCTCCTGTCTACATCAACGGGGACAAAGTAGAAATGGTTGAGAGCTTCAAGTTTTTAGGTGTCCAGATCACCAACAACTTGTCCGGGTCCCTCCATGCCAACACTATAGTTAAGAAAGTCCACCAATGCCTCTACTTTCTCAGAAGACTAAGGAAATTTGGCATATCTGCTACGGCTCTCATCAACTTTTATAGATGCACCATAGTAAGCATTCTCTCTGGTTGTATCACAGCTTGTTATGGTTCCTGCTCTGACCAAGACTGCAAGAAAATACAAAGGGTCATGAATGTAGCCCAGTCCATCACTCAAACCAGCCTCCCATCCATTGACTCTGTCTACACTTCCCGCTGCCTTTGAAAAACAGCCAGCATAATTAAGGACCCAACACATCCCAGACATTCTCTCTTCCACCTTCTTCCTTCGGGAAAAAGATACAAAAGTCTGAGGTCACGTACCAACCGACTCAAGAACAGCTTCTTCCCTGCTGCCGTCAGACTTTTGAATGGACCTACCTCGCATTATGTTGATCTTTCTCTACACCCTAGCTATGACTATAACACTACATTCTGCACTGTCACCTTCCTTCTCTATGCCTTTTCTGTATCGCGTGCAAGAAACAATATTTTTCACTGTGTACTAATACAAGTGACAATAATAAATCAAATCAAATCAAATCAACTATTGGGCCGAATGGCTTGTTCCCATGCTCGAAAGACAATGGGATACCATGAAACACTGGAATCCAATCAGGGCATCTCAGTGTCAAAGAAACACAGCGTCAGCATACAATTTTTCAGCATGTTAACTGCATGTTTAAATGTTTAAACATTGACAAGAATTGATTGGTAAATGTACTGAGCAGAGTATGCTTGCAGGAATCTTGTGTTATCAGTGTCTGCTACAGGAGACTGAGTAACAATGATTGATGTCTGACTATATTTGCTACAATGAATGTTGTCGCGATGTTAAAAGTAACATCTCCCAGTCACACTGCTTTAATCTTGCCTCGAAACCTGCCTTTTCATTCTTGCTCATTAAACAGGAATCTTGGTGCCAGGAATTAGCGTTTTATAACAATAAACTGGGGTTTTATATTCTGCTTTGTGATAAATGAGCTAATTTTCTTCTGGGCCCACAGCCTGGGCAGCAGGCAGGTGGAGAATACTTTGTAACCTCTCTTTTTGCAATGACCTGAATTAAGTGCTCAGCTGAATCAAGCGGTGAGGTGCTGTGAGGAGACAGACGTGCCTAATATCTAATGCCTGTGACAGCAGGAAAGAAAGGGTGGGAAAAAGAAAGGCCATCCATTTCTATTGCATCCGCCTCAACTTTGGTGCGGCCAACATCACTTGATGGGGGTAATAACATAGAGAATCACAGTAATCAATTATCATTGGAGAGTTCAGAGTTGAGTTGCATTTCCTCAAGTGGTATAAGGGTGGCACGGTGGCAAGTGGTTAGCCTCACGGCGCCAGGGACCAGGATTCAATTCCAACCTTGGGTGGCTGTGTGGATTTTGCACGTTCTCCTCGAGTCTGTTTGCTTTCCTTCGGGTGCTCTGGTTTCCTTTCATGGTCCAAAGATGTGCCGGATAGGTGGATTGGCCATGGTAAATTGCCCTTTCGTGTCCAAGGATACGTAGGTTAGGTAGATTAGCCATGGTAAATTGTGTGGTTTCAGGGGGAGGGGGTGGCCTGATGGGATGATCTTTTGGAGAGTCAGTACAGATCTGATGGACCGAACGGCTTCTTCCTGCACTGTCACGATTCTTTGGATGTATAGTTCTATGAATTTCAAATACCCAGCATTCCAGGACCAGGACAAAATAAAAATATACCTTAGAGACACACTGATGTGACTTTAGAGTCCAAAGATGTGCGGGTATGGTTGATTGGCCATGCTAAAATTGCCCCTTAGTGTCCTGAGATGAGTAGGTTAGAGGGATTAGCGGGTAAATGTGTAGGGATAAGGGCTAGGGCCTGGTGGGATTGTGGTCGGTGCAGACTCGATGGACCAGATGGCCTCTTCCTGCACTGTAGGGTTTCTATGCTTTCTATGATTCTATGATGTTCCCCTTAAAGTGCAGCAGCGTTGCCATCAATGACTGGGACAAGGTTATCAGCCTTTGCTTAAGAATGGCAACAACTTGTCCATCGAGCTTTGGTACCCAGTGCCTTGATGATGAGGTTAAGTGACGGAAGCGAAGGAAAGATTAAGAAGCAAATCCCACACCCCGGATCCCACTATCTCGTGAACTGCTGCACAGCAAGTGTCCACAAACAACTGGATAATCAGTTTTAGTTTCTCTCTTTGACCACAGTTTTGGTCGAATAAAGAAAGACTTGCAATCCCAGTCTGCAAGCACTTCATTGATGACCAAACATCCCAAAGCCCTTTACACCACTGAAGTTCCTTTCGAAGCGCTGTCGCTGTTGGAATGTCAGAAAGAAGGAAGCCAATCTGAACACAGCAAATTCCCTCCAACACCAATGTGATTGTGACCAGATGATGTACTTGTTTTTTGTGATGGTGACTGAGGGTGGAATATTAGCCGGGACACCGGGGATAACTCCCCTTCTCTCCTTCATGCTAATGCAATGGGATCATTTACATCCACCCAAGCAGGCAGTTGGGGTCTCAGTTTAATGTCTCACCTGAAAGATGGCACCATCGGCAGTGTAGCACTCCTTCAGTACTGCACTGGAATGCCAACCTTGAATTTTATACTCAAGTCCTGGGGCAGGATTCTTTGAATGGTGGGGTCTCTCACCCCACCACCTGAAGGAAGGCAATGCTGACTGCCCTGCAGCCAATCAGCACTCCAAGGAGTCTTAATTAGCTGGAGATGGGACTCCTGCCCCTCACTCGGGAGAGATCTGCCGACCAATCTGATTGGGCGGCATGGTGGCACAGTAGTTAGCACTACTGCCTCATAGCACCAGAGACCTGGGTTCAATTCCCGGCTTGGATCACTGTCTGTGCGGAGTCTGTACGTTCTCCCCATGTCTGCATGGGTTTCCTCCGGGTGCTCCGATTTCCTCCCATAGTCTGAAAAACGTGCTGGTTAGGTGGATTGGTCCGAACAGGTGCCGGATTGTGGCGGCTAGGGGAATTTCACAGTAACTTCATTGCAATGTTAATGTAAGCCTTGTGACTAATAAATAAACTTTAACTTTTAAGCTCTGTAGTCCCAGCAGCGCCAGCAGCAGCAGTGGCCAAGACTGGGACTGCAAGCAGTCCCCAGATTCAAAGTTCCATAGATCAAGAGTAGGTGGGTGGTCTCGTAGCAGGGTAGGGAGCTCAGGCAACAGGAGGTGGGGAGAACACAGTGGGGGTGTTGGTGGAGATCATGGAATCCCTACAGTGCAGAAGGAGGCCATTTGGCCCATCAGGTCTGCACTGACTCTTTGACGGAACATATTACCCTGGCCCTTTCCCTGTAGCCCCACGTATTTATCCTACTTAGTCCCCTAACCTACTCATCTTGGGGCACTAAGTGATAATTTAGCATGGCCAATCCACCTAACCTGTCAAGAATGCACTCTGTTGAACAAAAAGGGCTGTATAGTTCTGAGCCAGAACTGTGAAGTGTACAACCCTTTTCTTCTGGAATCCATCCCACAACCCAGGCCTGGAATCCCAAGTCTATTGCACTTGTAAGGCAATGCTACATCTTGTACATCTACACAGCAAGTGTCCACAAACATACCAGCCACTAGCCTTCTACTAGGCCATGGTCCAGGAAAGACCTGGTGAGGTCATATATTCTCTGATGCCAAAGGTCTCATATGAGGCTCCTCTTCATGCAAGGCCCAGAGAAACTGACAAGGAAATTCAGAAGAATCATTGAATCATAGAATCCCTACAGTGCAGAAGAAGGCCATTTGGCCCATCGAGTCCGCACCGACCCTCCGAAGAGCATCCTACCAGGCCCACCCCCCTACCCCATCCCCGCAACCTCGCACATCCATTATAGCTAATCCACCTTACCTACACACTGGGAAAAATTTTATCATGGCCAATCCGCCTGCAGATCTTTGGACAATGGGAGGAAACTGGAGCACCTGAAGGAAACCCACACAGACACGGGGAGAACGTGCAAACTCCACACAGTCACCCGAGGCTAGGAATTGAACCTGGGTCCCTGGCACTGCGAGGCAGAAGCGCTAACCCCTGTGCCACTGCGCATCATAGAATTATAGAAAGCCGACAGTGCAGAAGGAGGCCATTTGGCCCATTGAAGCTGCACCGACAACAATCCCATCCAGGCCCTATCCCCGTAATCCCACATATTTACCCTGTTATACCCCCGATACTGAGAGGCAATTTATCATGGCCAATCCACCTAACCTGCACATCTTTGGACTGTGGGAGGAAACCTGAGCACCCGGAGGAAACCCATGCAGACATGGGGAGAACGCGCAGACTCCGTGCAGACAGTGACCCGCGGCTGGAATTGAACTCAGGTCTCTGGCGCTGTGAGGCAGCAGTGCTAACCACTGTGCCACCTTGTCGCCCCGATCCTCTGCAACACTTCTGCTCCAAGTTCGGGACCACTGTTTCAATTTTACAAAGGTGAGGAACATGGATAACAACCATAAATAGTCTCACCTGAGTCATTTTGGGCTTAAATGTTCAGTTTAATTTGCATTCCTAGTTAATTGCTAGCTGACAACTGGAGCAATATTAAAATAATGATTCGGATAAACTTTAATTTAGGACAGGAGAACAGGGAAAACAGTAATTATATGATTCATAACTTATGAATATATTTGGGGAGATGGTGGCATAGTGGTTATGTCACTGAACTAATAATGCAGAGGCCCAGGCTAATGGTCTGGTTGCATGTGTTCAATTCCCACCATGGCAGCTGATGGAATTCAAATTCAATTAATAAAAAATCTGGAATTAAAAGCTAGCCTCAGTAATGATGACCATGAAACTATCATCGATTGTTGGTTTAAAATCTGGTTCACTAATGACCTTCAGGGAAAGAAATCAGCTGTCCTTACCTGGTCTGGCCAACATGTGACTCCAGACCTACAGTAATGTGGTTGACTCTTAACTACCCTCTGAAATGGCCAAACACCCAGTTCACAGGAAACCAGGGATGGGCAACAAGTGCAGGTCTTGCCAGTAATGCCCACGTGCCATGAAAGAATAAGGGAAAAATATTAGATACCTGTTTCTCTCAGTTCACTGGTTCACTCCAGAAGCTACCTGAGAGGCAGATTATTGTAAAGACACTACAACTAGGCCGCTGGTCCAAACAAAGCCTGCCGGCAACCTTCAATATCTCCCATTATTCTATGTGCATTCAACTGTGTTCAGGCTTCAATGTGAAAAATGCAACATGTACTGCACTCTTCCATGACCTGATAAGAGGTCATAGAATCAGAGAGGTTTACAGCATGGAAACAGGCCCTTCTAGTCCATGCTACCCTTTTTTAAAAACCACTAAGCTAGTCCCAATTGCCTGCATTTGGTCCATATCCCTCTATACCTATCTTACCCATGTAACTGTCTAAATGCTTCTTAAAAGACAAAATTGTACCTGCCTCTACGACTGCCTCTGGCAGCTTGTTCCAGACACTCACCACCCTCTGTGTGAAAAAGTTACCCCTCTGGACCCTTTTGTATCTCTCCCCTCTCACCTTGAACCTATGCCCTCTAGTTTTAGACTCCCCTACCTTTGGGAAAAGATGTTGACTATCTAGCTGATCTGTGCCCCTCATTATTTTATAGACCTCTATAAGATCACCCCTAAGCCTCCTGCGCTCCAGGCAAAAGAGTTCCAGTTTATCCAGTCTCTCCTTATAACTCAAACCATCAAGTCCCCGTAGCATCCTAGTAAATCTTTCCCGCACCCATTCTAGTTCAATAATATCCTTTCTATAATAGGGTTCTGTCCAGTTCAATACTGAAAAACAGTTCAGCAACTGGCTGTTAACCTACAAATAGTTTGATACTTAACCCATGAATAAATATTCCCTGGTCAATGTGTCTATTTCATTATCATTGCTGCTACATACTTCAGAAACATGCACAGGGCCACATACACTCAAATATTCAGCTGGAATTAGAAGCGAACATTCACCTTAGGTCAGGTTGTTGGATTAAATTGTAATTTCTGGGGTCAACCTCATTAACATATTTGGATAAGCTTCAGTTGTGCCTCTGAATGAGAACTTTGTTGGGAATGACAACCTAAAGGGCCAGAGACCTGTAGAAATGGACGGCACGGCGGTGGCACAGTGGTTAGCACTGTTGCCTCACAGCGCAAGGGACCCGGGTTCGATTCCCAGCTCGCATCACTGTCTGTGCGAAGTCTACAGGTTCTCCCCGTGTCTGCGTGGGTTTCCTCCGGCTGCTCTGGTTTCCTCCCACAGTCCAAAAGCATTGGCCATGCTAAATTCTCCCTCAGTGTACCTGAACCGGTGCTGGAGTGTGGCGACTAGGGGATTTTCACTGTAACTTCATTGCAGTGTTAATGTAAGCCTACTTGTGACACTAATAAATAAAGTTAAACTTTAATTTCCCCAAAACCATTTCTCTACTAATGCTGATTTCCTTCAGCTCCTCACTAAAACTTGTCTGTGACCTTTTCAGGAGTTTGCCCCTTAAAGGGGCCAGACATCATATCCCTCCCTTTCTGAGCTCTTTTATACATAGATTATATACAGTTGAGGCGGCACTGTGGTTAGCACTGTTGCCTCACTGTGTCAGGAACCTGGGTTAAATTCGGGCCTCAGTTGACTGTGTGGAGTTTCCCACGTTCTCCCCATATCTGGGTGGGTTTCCTCTGGGTGCTCCGGTTTTCTCCCACCGTCCAAAGATGTGCAGGTTAGGTTGATTGGCCATGCTAAATTGACCCTTAGTGTCAGGAGGATTAGGAGGGTAAATGTATGGGGATAGGACCTGGGTGGGATTGTTGTCAGTGTAGGCTCGATGGGCCGAATAGCCTCCTTCTGCGCTGTCGGGATTCTATGATTCTGGAGAAATAGTTAACTTATACAGTCCCCCATGAATTTACTGCAATGAACACTTTTAATCAGTCCACCAAAATCTCAGTCTCTCTGATGGCTTTCGCTTTTTTGTCGAGCGACACACAACTCCACTGATTGGGGTGCTTCTGCTGAGGTACTTTGTATAGAAATGGTCACAATTGGTCTCTGTTCTGGTACTGATGCTTCAACCTCCTCAGTTCCAGTCACCCAAATATAAAACGACACAAGGCAAGCCCTGCAATAACCTCCCCATTGTTCTTTTGCAAACTGATGAAACGCCAACTGGTGTTCCTGATATAACCCTTTAGGAGTGTTAAAAGTCACGTGGGCTCTGGAAGAATCATCCAACTCCAGTTGCTAATATGCATGACTCATATCTAATTTGGCATATGATTATCCTCCAGCCAGTCTTGCATATAAATCTACGATTGTAAAGGGGGTATTTGACCAGTTTATCTGTCTGAATTAACATTAATTCATAGTCTCTGCAGATGTGGACTGTTTTGTCTGGTTTTACCACAGGCATAATAGGGGTTGCCCATCTGCAAACTGAACCAGGTTGGATGATACCAAGTTCTTCCTTTTTAGTTCGGTCTTGGCTTTCTCCAACAAAGCATAGGCCACAGATGTAGCTCTGAAAAATCTTGGGGTGGTCATAAGATCATAAGATATCGGAGCCAAATTAGGCCACTCAGTCCATCGAGTCTGCTCTGTCTTTCAAACATGGCTGATATGATTTTCATCTCCATTCTCCTGCCTTCTTCTCGTAACTCTTGATCCCCTTATTCATCAAGAACCTTAAAGACACTCAATGACCTGGTCTCCACAGCCCTCTGTGGCAATGAGTTCCACAGATTCCTCACCCTCTGGCTGAAGAAATTCCTCTTCATCTCAGTTTTAAAGGAGCGTCCCTTCACTCTGTGCCCTCGAGTTCTAGTCTCTCCCATTAGTGGAAACATCCTCTCCATGGTCCACTCTATCTAGGCCTCTCAGTATTCTGTAAGTTTCAATTAGATCCCCCCTCATCCTTCTTAACTCCATCGAGTATACACCCAGATTCCTCAACCGCTCCTCATATGACAAACCTTTCATTCCTGGGATCCTTCTTGTGAACCTCCTTTGGAGCCCCTCCAAGGCCAGCACATCCTTCCTTAGATATGGGGCCCAAAACTGCTCACGATATTCCAAATGGGGTCTGACCAGAGCCTTATACAGCCTCAGAAGTACATCTTTGCTCTTGTATTCTAGCCCTCTAGAAATGAATGCTAACATTGAATTTGCCTTCCCAACTGCCAACTGAACCTGCACGTTAACCTTAAGAGAGTCCTAAACCAGGACTCCCAAGTCCCTTTGTGCTTCAGATTTCCGAAGTCTTTCCCCATTTAGAAATGGGCTTCTGAGTCAATGTGAATTTTTGCCTTCATGCCTTTAATTTTCCTACGTTCATCCTGAAAAACATCCTGATGTTTCTGGGTTACTTCATACAGGCCTCCTTCTTTCATGTTGAAAATTTCCAACAAGTTGAGTTTAATTTCTTGGAGCCAATTACAGTCAACTGGGCTTGATCCTTGACCAGACACCACGATTAATGTGAGTTGAGTGGATTGTAGCCTATAGCTCAGGGGTATTTCAGCCGATCCCACTATCCCAATGGCCTCTCCTGTAGAGGTAGCTAATCAAGTTGATGTGTTCTTCAAACTCAGAGGTTGAACCTCTTCTCAAAGATACCTGTAGATCTTCTCCTATACCATGGTAGCAAACACTGTCATCTCTACTGGAATGTTGGCATTTATTGTAAAAAGACTGGAGTATAAAAGTAGAGACATGTTGTTGCAATTGAATAGAGTGTTGGTGAGAACACATCTGGAGTATTGTGTCCAGTTTTGGTCTCCTTATTTGAGGAAGGATGTGGTGGCATTGGAGGCAGTTCAGAGGAGGTTCACCAGATTGATTCTGGGGACGAAGGGGTTAACACATGAGCAGAGGTTAAACAGTTTGGGCTTGTACTGGCGGGAGTTTAGAAGGATGAGAGGGGATCTGATCGAGATATATAAAATTCTAAAAAGGATTGATAAAGTAAATGTAGACCAAATGTTTCCCCTTGTTGGGCAACCTAGAACAAGTGGTCACAGGTATGGGTTGAGAGGGGGTAGATTTAAAACTGAGATGAGGAGGAACTACTTCTTGCAGAGGGTGGTGAATTTGTGGAACTCACTGCCCAATAGCATTGGAGTCTGAATCATTGAATGGTTTCAAGAAGATATATTTCTAATAAACAACAGGTTGAAGGGATATGGGAAACATGTAGGGAGGTGGATTTGGGACTAGGTGGTCCCTCTCCCTCTGTGTAACAGGGATGTGCTTCCTCTCTGTGCAACAGGGATGTGCTCTCTCTCTCTCTCTCTCTGTGTAACAGGGATGTGCTCCATCTCTCTCTCTGTGTAATGGGATGTGCTTCCTCTCTCTCTCTCTGTGTCACAGGGATGTGATCTCTCTCTCTCTCTTCTGTGTAACAGGGTGTGCCCTCCCTCTCTCTCTCTCTTCTGTGTAACAGGGATGTGCTCCTTCTCTCTGTGTAACAGGGATGTGCTTCCTCTCTCTCTCTCTGCCACAGGGATGTGGTCTCTCTCTCTCTCTTGGGCTCTCTCTCTTTCTCTCTGCCACAGGGATGTGGTCTCTCTCTCTCTCTAACGGGGATGTGCTCCCTCTCTCTCTGTGTAACAGGGATGTGCTCCCCCCACTCTCTCTCTTTCTCTCTATCACAGGGATGTGGTCTCTCTTTCTCTGCACTGTGTGTAATAGGGATGTTGTCTCTTTCTGCACTGTGTGTAACAAGGATGTGCTCCCTCTAGCTCTCTGTGTAACAGGGATGTGCTCCCTCTAGCTCTCTGTGTAACAGGGATGTGCTCCCTCTAGCTCTCTGTGTAACAGGGATGTGCTCCCTCTAGCTCTCTGTGTAACAGGGATGTGCTCCCTCTCACTCTCTCTCTCTCTCTGTGTAACAGGGATGTCCTCCTCCCATTCCTCATGAGGACAAATTAGGTCACCTAACAAGACGTTGATGACCCAGCACTTTGCCTTTCTTGTGACTGCTATCCGGTGCTCAATAATAAATAAATAAACTGAAACTAATGTAGAGTAGTGCAACATTCACTCAGTATAGGTGAAATCCTTGGACACTTGGGCGGCACGGTAGCACAGTGGTTAGCACTGCTGCTTCACAGCGCCAGAGAGCTGGGTTCGATTCCCGGCTTGGGTCACTGTCTGTGTGGAGTTTGCACATTCTCCCGCAGGTGCAACAGGTGATCAAGAAGGCAAATGGGATGTTGGCCTATATCACAAGGGGGATAGAATATAAAAGCAGAGATGTCTTGCTGCATCTTTACAGGGCATTGGTGAGGCGGCAGCTGGAATGCTGTGTGCAGTATTGGTCCCCTTATTTGCGGAAGGATATATTGGCCTTGGAGGGAGTGCAGAGAAGGTTCACCAGGTTGATACCAGAGATGAGGGGTGTTGATTATGAGGAGAGACTGAGCAGATTGGGTTTGTATTCGTTGGAATTTAGAAGGCTGAGGGGGGATCCTATAGAGACCTATAAGATAATGAAGGGGCTGGATAGGGTAGAGGTGGAGAGATTCTTTCCACTTAGAAAGGAAACTAGAACTAGAGGGCACAGCCTCAAAATAAAGGGGGGTCAGTTTAGGATAGAGTTGAGGAGGAACTTCTTCTCTCAGAGGGTGGTGAATCTCTGGAATTCTCTGCCCACTGAAGTGGTGGAGGCTACCTCGTTGAATATGTTTAAATCACGGATAGATGGATTCCTGATCGGTAAGGGAATTAGGGGTTATGGGGATCAGGCGGGTAAGTGGAACTGATCCACTTCAGATCAGCCATGATCTTATTGAATGGCGGGGCAGGCTCGAGGGGCTAGATGGCCTACTCCTGCTCCTATTTCTTATGTTCTTATGTCTGCGTGGGTTTCCTCCGGGTGCTCCGGTTTCCTCCCACAGTCCAAAGATGTGCAGGTTAGGTTGATTGGCCGTGCTAAAATTGCCCCTTAATGTCCTGAGATGCCTAGGTTAGAGGGATTAGTGGGTAAATATGTTGGGATATGGGGATCGGGCCTGGGTGGGATTGTGGTCGGTGCAGACTCGATGGGTCGAATGGCCTCTTTCTGCACTCTAGGGATTCTATGATTCTATGACTTCTTGGAAAAACATTGCTGGCATCTTGGTGAATTTCCCAGAAAATCTTCTGTCGTGTTTGAAATGTTTCTCTTTAATCTCCAGCAGCAAGTAAATAGCAAACACTGATATATGTATAAATACAATATATATATTGAAATAGTATTCAAAATCCTTCAGCTCCTTTTGATTCTCAATGAGCCTGTCGTTATTGGGAAAGCGAGTTGGATTATCCACCAGAATGCTTTTTTGATTTGATTTGATTTATTATTGTCACATGTATTAACATACAGTGAAAAGTATTGTTTCTTGCACGCTTTACAGACAAAAACATACCGTTCATACAGAAGGAAATGAGACAGTGCAGAATGTAGTGTTACAGTCATAGCTAGGGTGTAGAGAAAGATCAACTTAATGCAAGGTCGGTCTATTCAAAAGTCTGACAGCAGCAGGGAAGAAGCTGTTCTTGAGTCGGTTGGTATGTGATCTCAGACTTTTGTATCTTTTTCCCGAAGGAAGAAGGTGAAAGAGAGAATGTCTGGCATGCGTGGGGTCCTTGATTATGCTGGCTGCTTTGCCGAGGCAGCGGGAAGTGTAGACAGAGTCAATAAATGGGAGGTTGGTTAATGCCCTTAATGACTGCCAGCTGCCACGTTAAGTGGCATCATAACGATCCTTTGGACGGTCACACCAGCACAATCTTCAACTCCTTCACCAAAATATTATCTTGTGCTAAACGTGGACCAATGTTTCATCTAAGATCCCATTCCTGGCCATCTTGGAAGCTCCTTAGTGCTGAAAGTAACCAGGGAAAATTCACCTTCCTTCCCTGTCTCATGGTTTTCTCTCTGATCTGTGTAACATCCATTGCTCTGTAAGCAATTACATAGGCCTGGCAGCCAAAAAGAATGAATGTTAATCCTCAGGCCCTCAGTGCAACCCTGTCAATTAACAGGCAACCAGCCTGGCACAGATACAGATAGCAGAAAATATACCTATTGTACCCTATTTCCAAACATCTGCAACCACATTCCATGTCTATCCTAGGCTTTTACAGCAGGAATAATCAGCAGGCCCTTCAATATCCATTCCCAGTAATGCCGATTTTGACAGGAAACGGGTGTCAGGTGGGAAATCCCAGTCGTAGTTTGGCTGGTTTACAGAATGGGAAAATGTTATTGTCATCGGATATGATAATACTTGCTGGTGCAAATGCACAGTAACACAGATGCGAATGTGATATGTTTACTGCTGGCCAGTTTAATATTTTTTTATTCATTCGTGGGACATGGGCGTCGCTGGCTGGCCAGCATTTTCATTGCCCATCCCCTGTTGCCCTGACTGAGTGGCTTGCTAGGCCATTTCAGAGGGCAGTTGAGAGCCAACCACATTGCTGTGGCTCTGGAGTCACATGTAGGCCAGACCAGGTAAGGACGGCAGATTTCCTTCCCCAAAGGACATTAGTGAACCAAATGGGTTTTTCCGGCAATCGACAATGGTTTCACGGTCATAGATTCTTAATTCCAGATATTTTTTATTGAATTCAAATTCCACCATCTGCCGTGGTGGGATTCGAACCCGGGTCCCCAGAACATTAGTCCAGTTTCGGAATTAACGGTCCAGTGATAAACCATCACCAGTTTAATATGCAAAATGGGGAGGAATAACTCCCTGTGTTGAGGTAAGAGTGAGGCTATTATCCCCATTATTTGCAATTCATAAATTCTATTCAACAGAAAAGACCCTGGTGTCTTAAAGGACATTTTATTCTATTTTAGCATTGCTGTCCACTTAAGCAGAATATGCCCGTCAGCATCACGTTTCTGCGATGCAGCAAAATGTAGTCCTATTTGTGTCTTTGGGCCAAAGCCCTTGCAACCATGGTTCTTACATCAGAAAATGTCAGCGGTTGTTTCGTTTTCACTGCGCCAGTGTTTTTAAAAAAAAGCACTTACAGAGCAATGAAAGCGACGTCAGTATTTTTGCGTTGACCTTAGCGTCCACTCTGCCACTTTCTGCCCGCTGAGTAATTGGTGCATAAAAAAGCCCCGCTGCCAACGCTCTGCAAATGGGCCTCGCCACGGTCCCAAATGACATGTGGCATGCTCTTACAATTCTTGACATCACCTGGGCCCCTTGATTGTGTTAATGCCGCAGAACTCCCTCCGAGGTATCCATTATTCGGTATATAGTGCGGCGCTTTGTATAACAAATTGGGTCTTTGATCGCTTTGTGTTATCCCTTATTGGATTAGCTGCTTCAGATTTCATTTGTTAAATGCGGTGTACGTCTGTATTGAGGCTGGAGCTGAAAGGAGCTTTGAGCTCCTCAAGGTGCCGGGGCCTATCAATATTCATTCAGCCTCATAATCAGGAATGATGATATGGCGGTGACATCCTTCTTTTTTTTTGTACTTTGTTTCATTCACACCCACGGCAAACTGCTGCAGAGATGATTGTGTTGTCACTGTGGTAATAAAGTTTTACTCACACACAATGCACCAGCTGCTGTTTCTCTCAGCGGGACGCTCTCGCTCTCGCTCTCTCTTTTTTTTAATTTCAAGCTCCTTTTTTGTTCCTCCTCGGGAAGGTGAAAATATTGTAACAGCTGGCTTTAAAATTATAGCGGCTTGCTGTTGCTGCCGGCTTCAGTTTCGGAGAAATTATATCTGTGTAATCGAAGCTCCATCCTAGTAGAAAAACCCAAGGCCCGTTCCCCTCTGGTGGTATCCGGTAACATCAACATCATCGCACGCTCGCCAGCTCTCAGAACCATTTATCATCCTGTTACAAGAAGACAGCTTGCAAAATATTTTTTTTCTCTTAATGCATCCTTTTGTTGGTCTGCCTTCTGGAGGCCTGTGCCCACCATATAATCAGTTGGCAGTCCAAAACATAAAAATAATAACGTCAAGATGGCACGCCCGCACTCTCATCAAGGAAACATAAGGGGGGGGGGATAATTTTCCCACAGGAATCGGTGCGGGCGGGGCAGACCGTGCAAAGGTGATTCACAACATTCTCATCGATTGTCATTGATGTAGGTGATTCGATTCACCTCGGGCGGGATTTTCCGGTTTTGGGTGAACACGGCTGGAAGATCTGCCCAAGGATTTTGGGGGACACGGTGGCAGTGGATTGGTAGTAAATGTACCAATTCATCATCAAATTAGTCACATTTTCGTTTTTGTCATTTTGTGGCACAGGGATTGGCACTGCTGCCTCACAGCGCCAGGGACACGGGTTCGATTCCTGGCTTGGGTCACTGTCTGTGTGGAGTCTGCACGTTCTCCCCGTGTCTGCGTGGGTTTCCTCCGGGTGCTCCGGTTTCTTCCCACAGTCCGAAAGACGTGCTGGTTAGGTGCATTGGCCGTGCTAAATTCTCCCTCAGTGTACCTGAACAGGTGCCAGAGTGTGGCGATTAGGGGATTTTCACAGTAACTTCATTGCAGTGTTAATGTAAGCCTACTTATGACACTAATAAATAAATGTTAAAAATTTGTTAAATCAGGCAGTGGTAAATTTAGCTGAACAATCAATCGCCAGTTGAAATGAATCAACTTAGCAATAGCAAAATGATTAACATGGGGAGGCGGTGGCGTAATGGTATTTTTGTTGGACTTGTAATCCAGAGAACCGGGACAAGATCTGGGGACCTGGGTTCAAATCCCACTATTGCAGAAGGTGAAATTTGAATTCAATAATAAAAATCTGGAATTAAAAGTTTAGTGATGACAATGAAACCAATGTCAATAGTATAAACACATGTGGTGCACTGCTGCCTCACAGTGCCAAGGACCTGGATTCGATTCACATTCTCCCGTGTCTGAGGTTTCCTCCCACAGTCCAAAGATTAGCAGGTTAGGTGGATTGGCCGTGCTAAATTGCCCTTTAGTGTGTAAAATGTGTAGGTTAAATGGATTAGCCATGTTGAATGTGTGGGGTTCAAGGGATTGGGCAGGGTAAAGGGCCTGGGTAAGATACTCTATCAGTGAGTCAGTGCACTCTTAATGGGTAGAATGGCTTCCTTCTGCACTCATAGAATTAAACATCTCACTGGAGGAGGAGGTGGTTCCTCAAATATTCGCATCCTCAATGGTGGACGACCCCAGGACATCAGTGCAAAAGATAAGGCATTCGCAGCAACCTTCAGCCAGAAGTGCCGAGTGGATGATCCATCATCCAGCACGCCAGCCTTCAGCCAATTCAATTCACTCCATATGATATCGAGAAATGGCTGAAGACACTGGATACTGCAAAGGCTATGGGCCCTGACAAAATTCCAGCAATAGTACTGAAGACATGTGCTCCAGACCTTGCCATGCCCCTAGCCAAGCTGTTCCAGCACAGCGACAACACTGGCATCTACCTGACGATGTGGAAAATTGCCCAGATATGTCATGAACACAAAAAACAGGACAAATCCCATACATTTAGTCTTGATAATCAACAAAGTGATGGAAGGGATTATCAACAGTGCTATGAAATGGTACTTACTCAGCAATAACCTACTCATGGATGCTCAGTTTGGGTTCTGCCAGGGTCACTCAGCTCCTGACCTCATTACAGCTTGGTTCAATCATGGACAAAAGAGCTGAACTCCAGAAGTGAAGTGAGAGTGACAGCCCCTGACATCAAGGCAACATTTCACCCAGTGTGGCATCAAGGAGCTAGCAAAACTGGAGTCGGTGGGAATTTGGGAAAAACCCTCTGCTGGTTGGAGTCATGCCTAGCAGAAAGGAAGATGGTTGTGGTTCTTCGAGTCAGTCACTCAGCTCCAGGACAATTTCCAGGCTTGGGCTGACAAGTAGAAAGTAACATTTACGTCACACGAGTGCCAGGCATTGACCATCTCCAAAAAGAGAGGATTGAAGCATTGCCCCTTGACATTCAATGGTATTATCATCACTGAAACCCCACTGAGCACACAGACCTCCTCAGAAGACAAACACGGGACAGAGTACCCTTCGCCATCCAGTACTTCCCCGGAGCGGAGAAGCAGCGACATCTTCTCCGGAGCCTTCAATATGTCATCGATGAAGACGAACATCTTGCCAAGGCCACCCCCACACCTCCATTACTCGCCTTCAAACAACCTCACAACCTCAAACAGACCATTGTCCACAGCAAACTATCCAGCCTTCAGGAGAATGGTGACCACGACACCACACAACCCTGCCATAGCAATCTCTGCAAGACGCGCCGGATCATCGACACGGATGCCATCATCTCACGTGAGAACGCCATCCACCAGGTACACGGTACATACTCTTGTGACTCGGCCAACGTTGTCTACCTGATACGCTGCAGGAAAGGATGTCCCGAGGCATGGTACATTGGGGAGACCATGAAGACACTACGACAACGGATGAATGGATACCGCTCGACAATCACCAGGCAGGAGTGTTCCCTTCCTGTCAGGGAACACTTCAGCACTCAAGGACATTCAGCCTCTGATCTTTGGGTAAGCGTTCTCCAAGGCGGCCTTCACAACACAGGACAATACAGAATCGCTGAGCAGAAACCGATAGCCAAGTTCCACACACATGCGTCCGGCCTCAACCGGGATCTTGGGTTCATGTCACATTATCTGTAACCCCCATCACTTGCCTGGGCTTGCAAAATCTCACTAACTGTCCTGGCTGGAGACAATACACACCTCTTTAACCTGTGCTTAACCCTCTCTCCACTCATATTGTCTGCACCTGTAAAGACTTGATTACCTGTTAAGACTCGCATTCCAACCGTTATCTTGTAATTGAGTTTGTGTCTATATATGCCCTGTTTGTGAACACAACTCTCCACTCACCTGATGAAGGGGCAATGCTCCGAAAGCTCGTGCTACCAAATAAACCTGTTGGACTTTAACCTGGTGTGTTGTGAGACTTCTTACTGCACATAGAATCATAGAATGCCTACAGTGCAGAATGAGGCCATTTGGCCCACTGAGCCTGCACCAACAACAATCCCTGTAACCCCACATATTTACCCAATTAATCCCCCAGATATTCCCCTAACACGAAGGAGCAATTTAGCATGGCCAATCAACCTAATCTGCACATTTTTGCACTGTGGGAGGAAGCCGGAGCACCCGGAGGAAACCCGCGCAGGCACGGGGAGAATGTGCTGACTCCACACAGACAGTGACCCAAGCCAGGAACCGAACCCGGGTCCCAGGTAGTGTGAGGCAGCCGTGCTAACCACTGTGCCACCCTGCTGCCCCTGGACTGCAGTGGTTCAGGCTCAAGAAGTCAGCTAAATTACGGATGGGCAATAAATGCTGGCCTAACCACTGACACCCACATCCCATGAAAGAATGAAAAGAAACTCAATGTTGACAATGCCAAAAATAGCAGAGGAAGAAAGAAATATGGAAGCTGCACTTTACAGAACAGGGGAGGCAAAATGCAGAGCAAGACAGTTTTAAACTGGTGAGATGCATCTGGGCTCAAGAATTATCGCACATTTGTCTAGTGCAGCAGGTGCTGCAGTGCGTGAGCGGAAACTGCTTAAGGTATTAATAAAGTCTGAGCCATCCATCGAGAAGGTGAAGACTGCTGGAAATGTTTGAATGATGGGAAGAGGGCTGACAAGGTCAAGATTGCCACCAACTGCAAATCTCCACGCACAGCCCAGGAGGGAACCGCCAGTACAAAACTCCCTGACCCTTCCTGGAAGGGGTAATGGTCTTCGATGTGGAGGCCATATGGGAAATAAAAAAAAACCAGCCAGCTAAAGTGTAAAATCCCATTGCCTACTAAGAAATTCAAAAGAAAAAATTAGTTTCTTGGACTAAACATTGGCCTACACGCACCCAAATTTGGGCAGGTAAGATGTGATTCACTGTACATCTGCACCTGTTCCCATGAAGCGGGCAGCATATAGATTTTGTGCTGTCCCTTCATTTCCATGGCTTGTGTGTGCTATCCAGCATGCCACCCCCTGCGCCCCCGCCCCTGGTTGTCTTTAGGCACCATGGTGGTGGGGCGGGGTGGGGAGGGCCTTCTTTTCTTATTCATTTGTGGGACATGGGTGTCACCAGCTGGCCAGCATTTATTGCTCATCTCTCGTTGCCCTTGTTTAGAGGGCAGTTGAGAGTCAACCACATTGCTGTGGCTCTGGAGTCACCAGGTAAGGACAACAGATTTCCTTCCCTAAAGGACATTAGTGAACCAGATGGGTTTTTCCGACAATTGACAATGGTTTCATGGCCATCAGTAGATTCTTAATTCCAGATTCTTTTTTACTGAATTAAAATTCCACTATCGGCCATAACAGGATTCGAAACCGTGTCCCCCAGAAGATTAGCTGAGTTTCTGGATAAATAGTCTAGCAATAATACTACTACAGTTAATATATTAGTTACAAATAGGCTTACATTCACACTGTAATGAAGTTACTGTGAAAACCCTTAGTCACCATACTCCTGCACCTGTTCAGGTAGAAGTCTCACAACACCAGGTTAAAGTCCAACAGGTTTATTTGGTAGCAAATACCATAAGCTTTCGGAGCGTGCTGCTCCTTCGTCAGACTGACAGACTTCTTACTGTGCTTACCCCAGTCCAACGCCGGCATCTCCACATCATGACTGTTCAGATACACAGAGGGAGGATTTAACATGGCCAATGCACCTAATCTGCACATCTTTGGACTGTGGGAGGAAATCGGAGCACCCGGAGGAAACCTACGCAGACACGGAGAATGTACAAACTCCACACAGACAGCGACCCAAGCTGGGAATTGAACCCAGGCCCCTGGCGCTGTGAAGCAGCAGTGCTAACCACTGTGCCACCGTAGCTATTGCTCCCCCTTATTAGCGTGTAAGGCTAGCACAGGTATCAGCTGGCCACCAGCTCTGAAAGATAGTGCGAGTAATTTAGCTTCGCTGCAACTTTTTCAGCAATGGACAATCGACTTGTAGGGCACGATGCAGAGAGGGAGATTGAAGCAGAGAGTGGGGAATGGTTCTGAAAGGAAATTAGCCCCGGGTCTATCAAGAGGCAGCGGGGTGGTTAGACCCAGCAACCAAAAACTCTTATGTTCTCAAGCAATGATATCCTCAAGTGACCGACGTATGATCCGCACCTCCAACTTCTCCTCGTTCAAGGTGATAGTCAATTGTGACCACCTGTTTGTTATTTAAACCAAAACCTGTCTGTGCGAACAATACTGGCTGAAATCATTAAGCATTACATTGAAGGCAAGTATAACAATGCCCTCTAATTGTGTGCGACAACACATTTCCATTGATTTTATGAAATTATAACGTATTTGTGTTAGTGTAAATGAGTGGGCGGCAATACATGCTCCTTGGAATGAGACATAATAAGGCCACATTCCCAGGCCTCAGGAAAGGCGCAATTCCAGATTTCAACAGATCTGCTTTCCCAATCATTTACTCTAATTGGTGGCTTGGTCTATTGGGAACTATTCTATCAAAGCGGCATTTGGTATTAAGTGGGTATTGTAGAGTGGAAACAATCACTCTAAGTGGCCCTTAGCTGTCACCCATAACACGCCATACTCAGTGATAAATGAATTATGATATTATTGCACATTGGTTTACTTTACAATGTTGCTTCTGTAAAGTGCTTATTCACATGCCTCTCAAAATTAAGTAATTATCAATAATTGTTTTCAGTTAAACAATGCAGCAAATGTTCACAGACACTGCATCCTCTCGCCCTTTCCAGAATCATAGAATCCCGAGTGCAGAAGGAGGCCATTCAGCCCATCGGGTCTGTGCTGACTCTCTGACAATGGGCCTGATTTTACCATTTTCATTCTAAGTGCTGAATCTGGGCGTAATGCAGATCCGACTTAGAAATCTGCTTTCAGGCGCCCCCATACGCTCTCAGCCATCTCCAGTCCCATTCGTGCTGTGGGCGGGGCTTAGCGCGGCCGAAACGATCGGAGCTCTGAACCGCGCATGCGCAGTTTGAAAAATATTTGAAAAAGTGCACCCGTGTCAGATCGCTCCCGGGCCGCAGAAAGTGGGGAAAGCGGCCCGGGAGCGAAAAGCAGGAGCGAGGGTGCATACACACATCACTGTCCCCCTTATCCACCCCCCCACTACCCACACACATCACTGTCCCCCTTATCCAACCCCCCACTACCCACACACATCACTGTCCCCCTTATCCACCCCCCCACTACCCACACACATCACTGTCCCCCTTATCCACCTCCCCACTACCCACACACATCACTGTCCCCCTTATCCACCTCCCCACTACCCACACACATCACTGTCCCCCTTATCCACCCCCCCCCACTACCCACACACATCACTGTCCCCCTTATCCACCTCCCCCCCACTACTCACACACATCACTGTCCCCCTTATCACCCCCCACTACCCATGCACATCGCTGTCCCCCTTATCACCCCCCCACTACCCATGCACATCGCTGTCCCCCTTATCCACCTCCCCACTACCCACACACATCACTGTCCCCCTTATCCAACCCCCCACTACCCACACACATCACTGTCCCCCTTATCCACCCCCCCACTACCCACACACATCACTGTCCCCCTTATCCACCTCCCCACTACCCACACACATCACTGTCCCCCTTATCCACCTCCCCACTACCCACACACATCACTGTCCCCCTTATCCACCCCCCCCCACTACCCACACACATCACTGTCCCCCTTATCCACCTCCCCCCCACTACTCACACACATCACTGTCCCCCTTATCACCCCCCCACTACCCATGCACATCGCTGTCCCCATTATCCACCCACCCACTACCCAGACCGATCGCCACCCCTGCCCCCTTCCCCCCCCACTGATTTCCCGCAGAATGGCAGCGGACCCCCATGCCGCCCCACAAGAGATCCATCTTCCCCCCCACCAGAAATCCATCTGCCTCCCCTATCAGATATCCATCCCCCCCTCCCCCCCCACCAGAGATCCATTTTACCCACCTCCCTCCTCCCCCCAGACAACGATCTGGCCTCACTCACCGCCCCCCGACCCCACAACCATCTGGCCTCACCCCCCCCACCCCCCCTCCAGACAACGATCTGGTCTCACTCATCCCCCCCCAGAGAATGGTCTGGCCTCACTCACCACCCCCCCCCCCCCCCCCCGCCCCCCTCACTGGCTCCAGAAGAACATCTGACCCGCCTCCTCCTCCCTCCCCACCAGACAACGATCGGCCCTCTCCCCCCTTCTCCAGAGATACATCTGACCTGCCTCCTCCTCCTCCCCCGCTCCCCCCCCCGCA
Source organism: Mustelus asterias (assembly GCF_964213995.1). Lineage (NCBI taxonomy): Eukaryota > Metazoa > Chordata > Chondrichthyes > Carcharhiniformes > Triakidae > Mustelus > Mustelus asterias. The sequence continues at coordinate 171,853,599 of NC_135801.1, forward strand.
AACCAGACAACAATCTGGCCACACTTCCCTCCCTCGCCCCAGCCAGAGAATGATCCGACCCACCTTCCTCCTCCCCCGCCAACCACTGATCTGAGTCAGAGAGCCGTTGGAAGCTCTGAACTCGCTCTTCAGAAGCTGGAGCGCCCGATTCAGACTTTTATTTAGCAGGTCCATTACGGCGCGGTTCTGGATTGGCAAACGCGGTGGTAAAGGGGGAAATGCTGATAAAGTTGGGCGTGCAGTTCATTAATTCAATTTAGATGCATGCAAATGCATTTAAATCATCGTTGCACCCGTTTTGGGCACGAAGCGGATTGCCGCCATTCCCGAGTTTCGGTAAAGTGGCAATCTGCGCGGATGTGGGTGCGGATCGCGTTAATGGCCTCTCACCCGACTTTACCATGTTTTCACGCCCGTTTTCGGGAGTGAGGCAATAGTAAATAGGGCCCAATGTCTTACCCAGACCCTCAGAGAAATAATTTCTTCTCATCCTTACTTTGAATGGCAGATCCCTTATTTTCAGACTGTGTGCCCTAGTTCTAGTCTCTCCCAGAAGGGGAAATATCCAATGGAGTTACTCACAAATAACCCCACCCTATTCCTGCAACCCACGTATTTACAATGGCTAATCCATCTAACCTACAAATCTTGAGACACTAAGGGGCAATTTAGCATGGCCAATCCACCTAACCTGCCTAACCTAGCCACCTAACCTAATTAGGGAAATTAGACGAGCAAGAAGGGGTCATGAGAAGGCCTTGGCAGACAGGATAAAGGAAAACCCCAAGGCATTCTACAAGTATGTTAAGAGCAAGAAGATAAGATGTGAAGGAGTAGGACCTACCAAATGTGAAGGTGGGAAAGTCTGTATAGAACCGGTAGAAATGGCAGAGGTACTCAATAAATACTTTGCTTCAGTATTCACAGTGGAAAAGGATCTTGGTAGTTGCAGTGCAGACTTGCAGTGGACTGAGAAGATTGAGCATGTGGGCATTAGGAAAGAGGATGTGTTGGAGCTTTTGAAAAGCATCAAGTTAGATAAATCGCCGGGACCGGATGGGATGTACCCCAGGTTACTGTGGGAGGCGAGGGAAGAGATTGCTGAGCCTCTGGCGATGATCTTTGCGTCATCAATGGAGACGGGAGAGGTTCCGGAGGATTGGAGGATTGCAGATGTGGTTCCGTTATTCTAGAAAGGGAGAAGAGATAGCCCGGGAAATTATAGACCAGTGAGTCTAACCTCAGTGGTTGGTAAGTGGATGGGGAAGATCCTGAGAGGCAGGATTTATGAACATCTGGAGAGGAAGAGTATGATCAGAAATAGCCAGCACGGCTTTGTCCAAGGCAGATCATGCCTTACGAGCCTAATTGAATTTTTTGAAGATGTAACTGGACACATAGATGAGGGAAGAGCAGTAGATGTAGTTTATATGGATTTCAGCAAGGCGTTTGATAAGATGCCCCATGCAAGGCTCATTGAGAAAGTGAAGGGGCATGGGATACAAGGGAACATTGCTTTGTGGATTCAGAACTGGCTTGTCCACAGAAGGCAAAGAGTGGTTGTAGATGGGTCTTTTACAGCATGGAGGTCGGTCACCAGTGGAGTGCCCCAGGGATCTGTTCTGGGACTCTTGCTCTTTGTGATTTTTATAAATGACCTGGATGAGGAAGTGGAAGGATGGGTTGGCAAGTTTGCTGATGACACAAAGGTTGGTGGTGTTGTGGATAGTGTAGAAGGATGTCAGCAGTTTCAACGAGACATAGATAAGATGCAAGACTGGGCGGAGAAGTGGCAGATGGACTTCAACCCAGATAAATGTGTGGTGGTTCATTTTGGCAGGTCGAATAGGATGAAAGAATATAATATTAAGGGTAAGACGCTTGGCAGTGTGGAAGATCAGAAGGATCTTGGGGTCCGGGTTCATAGGACACTCAAAGCAGCGTCACAGGTGAAGGCTGTGGTTAAGAAGGCATATGGAATACTGGCCTTCATCAATAGAGGAATTGAGTTTAGAAATCGGGAGATAATGCTGCAGCTGTTTAGGACCCTGGTCAGACCCCACCTGGAGTACTGTGCCCAGTTCTGGTCGCCTCATTACAGAAAGGATGTGGAAGCCATAGAAAGGGTGCAGAGGAGATTTACAAGGATGTTGCCTGGATTAGGTGGCATGCCTTATGAGGATAGGTTGAGAGAGCTAGGTCTTTTCTCCTTGGAGAGGCGAAGGATGAGAGGTTACCTGATAGAGGTGTATAAGATGTTGAGGGGTATTGATAAAGTGAATTCTCAGAGGCTTTTACCCAGGGCTGAAATGGTTGCCACAAGAGGTCACAGGTTTAGGGTGCTGGGGAGTAGGTACAGGGGAGATGTTAGGAGTAAGTTTTTCACTCAGAGGGTGGTGGATGCGTGGAATTGGCTGCCGGTAGTTGTGGTGGAGGCGGATTCGATAGGGTCTTTTAAGAGACTTTTGGATAAGTTGATGGAAGTTAGTAAGATAGAGGGTTATAGGTAAGCCTAGTAGGTAGGGACATGTTCGGCACAACTTGTGGGCCGAAGGGCCTGTTTGTGCTGTAGCTTTTCTATGTTCTATGTTCTATCTTTAGACCGTGGGAGGAAACTGGAGCATCCGGAGGAAATTAATGCAGATACAGGGAGAATGTGCAAACTCCACACAGACAGTCACTGGAATCAAATCCAGATCCCTGGCAATGTGAGTTAGCAGAGCTACCCACTGTGCCACCGTGCCATTTATTATTCATACAGATGGACCTGGGGGTCAAACTAACCAAGACGGTCAGCACTACTGGTAACTAATCTGATCTTTCTATGGAGTGTTAGAGATGTGCAGTGTCTGCAGCCTTTTCAATGGGAAGCGTTTCTACCATGGACAGGTGCCAGTCTGAGGCCATCAGCCATGTCCCTCCGGCACCATTTGGATCGACTTTGGCACGGCAGAGTGTTCTCAGGATAATGGATCATTTCATTGCAAAGGAGGAGGTCTTGTGGTACAGTGGGTAGCATCCCTGCCTTTGAGCCAGAAGCTCGGGATTCGAGGTACCTTCATAATGCGGTCAAACAAGTTGAGTGTCAACCCTCATGTCCTTCCAAACACACCAACGGCTAGTGCTAAGAGTGGGAGGGACTCCTGATCATCCACGCTTGACGTGGAATGGTGCCCCTCAAACTATAAGCGACAGACTAGTGACCTGTTTCAAGAATTACTAGCTATGGAAGTCTGCCTTAGTGCACCACTCGGTGCAGGAAGAGAATTGGAATCATTGCAAGAGATGTTTGCCTCACTATCAGCTCACTTCCCATCAGTTGACTGCACAGAGACATTAGCAGCGTTTGTAGAAAAATATCCCAACTGTTCAACTTTCTTGAGGTAAAGGAAAGGGCAAACAGTGGGGAGGTCATGGAACCTTTACAGATTAAAGGGGAGGAGGTGCTTGCTGTCTTGAGGCAAATCAGAGTGGATAAATCCTCAGGACCAGACAGGGTATTCCCATGGACCTTGAGGGAAGCTAGTGTTGAACTTGCAGGGACCCTGGCAAACATATTTAAAATGTCAGTATTCACGGGGGAGGTGCCGGATGATTGGAGAGTGGCTCATGTTGTTCCGTTGTTTAAAAAAGGTTCCAAAAGAAATCCGGGAAATTATAGGCCAGTAAGTTTGACGTCGGTGGTGGGCAAGTTATTGGAAGGTGTGATAAGGGATAGGATCTACAAATATTTGGATAGACAGGGACTTATTAGGGAGAGTCAACATGGCTTTATGTGTGGTAGGTCATGTTTGACCCAATCTATTAGAGTTTTTCGAGGAGGTTACCAGAAAGTGGATGAAGGGAAGGTGGTGGATGTAGTCTACCTGGATTTCAGCAAGGCCTTTGACAAGGTCCCTCATGGGAGGTTAATTAGGAAGGTTCAGTCGCTGGGTATACATGGGGAGGTAGTAAGTTGGATTAGACACTGGCTCAATGGAAGAAGCCAGAGAGCGGTTGTGGAGGATTGCTTCTCTGAGTGGAGGCCTGTGACTAGTGGTGTGCCGCAGGGATCGGTGTTGGGTCCATTGTTGTTTGTCATCTATATCAATGATCTGGATGATAATGTGGTAAATTGGATCAACAAATTTGCTGATGATACAAAGATTGGAGGTGCAGTGGACAGTGAGGAAGGTTTTCAAAGCTTGCAGAGGGATTTGGACCAACTAGAAAAATGGGCTGAAAAATGGCAAATGGAATTTAACACTGACAAGTGTGAGATATTGTACTTTGGAAGGACAAACCAAAGTAGAACGTACAGGGTAAATGGTAGGACTCTGAAGAGTATAGTTGAACAGAGGGATCTGGGAATACAGGTACAGAATTCCCTAAAAGTGACGTCACAGGTGGATAGGGTCATAAAGAGTGCCTTTGGTACATTGGCCTTTATAAATCGGAGTATCGAGTATAAAAATTGGAGTGTTATGGTAAGGTTATATAAGGCATTGGTGAGGCCAAATTTGGAGTATTGTGTACAGTTTTGGTCACCGAGTTACAGGAAGGATGAAAATAAGGTTGAAAGAGTGCAGAGAAGGTTCACAAGGATGTTGCCGGGACTTGAGAAGCTGAGTTACAGAGAGAGATTGAATAGGTTGGGACTTTATTCCCTGGAGCGTAGAAGAATGAGGAGAGATTTGATAGAGGTGTATAAGATTTTGATGGGTATAGATAGAGTGAATGCAAGCAGGCTTTTTCCACTGAGGCTAGGGGAGAAAAAAACCAGAGGGCATGGGTTAAGGGTGAAAGGAGAAAAGTTTAAAGGGAATATTAGGGGGGGCTTCTTCACGCAGAGAGTGGTGGGAGTGTGGAATGAGCTGCCGGATAAAGTAGTGAATGCGGGGTCACTTTTAGCATTTAAGAAAAACTTGGACGGGTTCATGGATGAGAGGGGTGTGGAGGGATATGGTCCAAGTGCAGGTCAGTGGGACTAGGCAAAAAATGGTTCGGCACAGACACGAAGGGCCAAAAGGCCTGTTTCTGAGCTGTAATTTTCTATGGTTCTATGGTTCTATGGAAAGAAAAGCTTGGAAAAGAGTAAAAAAGGAACAAAAAGTTAGTGGAAAATCTGAGGTGAATCAAAGCAAGTGCAGAGTAACTTGGTGGCACGGTGGCACAGTGGTTAGCACTGCTGGCTCACAGCTCCAGGGACCTGTATTTGATTCCCAGCTTGGGTCACTGTCTGTGTGGAGTCTGCATGTTCTCCCTGTGTCTACGTGGGTTTCCTCTGGATGCTCTGGTTTCTGCCCACAGTCTAAAGATGTGCAGGTTAGGTGGGTTGGCCATGCTAAATTGTCCCTTAGTGTCCCAAGATGTGCAGGTTAGGTGGGTTGGCCATGCTAAATTGTCCCTTAGTGTCCCAAGATGTGCAGGTTAGGTGGGTTGGCCATGCTAAATTGTCCCTTCGTGTCCAAGATGTTTTTGTTAGGTGGATTAGTCATGGTAAATGCATGGGGTTATGGGGATAGGGTGAAGAGGAGCAACTGAGTGGGATGCTTTTTCAGAGAGTTGGTGCAAACTTGATGGGCCAAATAGCCTCTTTCTGCACTGTAGGATTCTATTCTATTGTAACACTGGGCATAGTTTTGTGGGGCTGTTCCGTGGGCGAGGCCTGACGAGAATCAACCGAACTTCAGGCACTTAAGTCGCCCCTGTCGGGTCTTTCCCAGACTCTGGTCCACAATGGTGGAAGTCCCACCCTCTGCTAGGCCAAGCAGAGGATGACAGCTACCCATTGTTGCCAGTACAATGGGAGCTGCAGGAGGCAGTGCACCTGCCCGAGGCTCAGAACATAATGGCACCTCAGGCCAAAGGTGAGCCATAATGGGTCAGAGGCAAGGGCAGGGCGCCGGCCTTCAGCAGCAACCCACCCCCCTCACCCTGCACTCCTTTACTGTTGCTGGGTCCTCTGATCGGGCGTCACACAATTCAACCCATGGATTTTTCAGTGTTGAGAAATAAACATTTATTCTTCCTTTTATTAAACTGATGAGGCAGTCTGTCTCATCTGCACTTGCGAGTCACAGCAGCACTCAAGGGGCGTAAACATTTTTTCCTTCAAAAACGCATCTATCTGCGGTCAGTTGAGAGGTGTGGAAAGAGGGGACCATCCTCCTATCTCTCCTCAGTCCGTACTGAACTTGGTCTAATTCAACAAGAATCTCTGAATACCGAGATAAGTATGCAATATTCCACCCACCAACGCCTATTCTCAGAAGACTAACGAAATTTGGCATGTCAGCTACGACTCTCATCAACTTTTACAGATGCACCATAGAAAGTATTCTTTCTGTTTGTGTCACAGCTTGGTATGGCTCCTGCTCTGCCCAAGACCGCAAGGAACTACAAAAGGTCGTAAATGTAGCCCAATCCATCATGCAAACCAGTCTCCCATCCATTGACTCTGTCTACACTTCCCGCTGCCTCGGAATAGCAGCCAGCATAATTAGGGATCGCATGTACCCTGGACATTCTTTCTTTCACCTTCTTCCGTCGGGGAAAAGACACAGAGGTCTGAGGTAACGTACCAACCGACTCAAGAACAGCTTTTCCCCTGCTGCTGTCAGACTTTTGAATGGACCTACCTCGCATTAAGTTGATCTTTCTCTACACCCTAGCTATGACTGTAACTCTACATTCTGCACTCTCTCGTTTCCTTCTCTATGAACGGTACGCTTTGTCTGTGTGGCGTGCTGGAGATGTGATGTTTGATTGAGGCTTCAACTGCCTCTTCTGCTAGTCTGGCTGAGTGTCAAACATGCCACGGCACTGGGGCTTCTCCTGATGTCCTGGCCAAAAAACCTTCCTCAACCCAACAGGATCAAACAAGTGAAATGTTGAGGGTAGCACAGTGGTTAGCACAGCTGCTTCATAGCGCCAGGGACCCGGGTTCGATTCCTGGCTTGGGTCGCTGTCTGTGCAGAGTCTGCACATTCTCCCCGTGTCTGCGTGGGTTTCCTCCGGGTGCTCCGGTTTCCTCCCACACTCCAACGATGTGCAGGTTGGGTGGATTGCCCATACTAAATTGCCCTTTAGTGTCCCAAGATGTGTCGGTTAGCTGGATTAAAGGGCTTGGGTAAGAGACTCTGTCAGAGAGTTGGTGCAGACTTGATGAGCCAAATGGCCTCCTTCTGCACTGTCGGGATTGTATGATTCCTCTCACTTCCTCTCGCCATGATGTTGCTGTGCGTAAATTGCATTCACCCACTCAACAACAACTGCACTTCAAAAGTTTGTGAGGCACCCAGAGGGCATCCTGAGGATGTCGGAATACAGCCTTCCTGTTGGCTCGGGCAGGAGCAGGAGCAGCCAAAAGGATGTCTGAACACTGCCTCTGCCCAACCCACTCTCGACTCCCTTCAAGTTGAAAGAGATTACCCGTCAATTTGAGAATCCCGGCACAGTAGCAGTCTGAGCAGCCAAGGACAAAGCCCCGGCAGCAGGAAGAAAATGGTAAAGGAAGACCTGGAAATACATCACTGTTCCTTCACTGTCACTGGATCGAAATTCATGGACTCCCTTGATTTGATTTGATTTATTATTGTCACATGTATTAGTATACAGTGAGAAGTGCTATTTCTTGTGCGCTATACAGACAAAGCATACCGTTCATATAGAAGGAAAGGAGAGAGTGTAGGATGTAGTGTTACAGTCATAGCTAGGGTGTAGACAAAGGTCAACTTAATGCAAGGTAGGTCCATTCAAAAATCTGATGGCAGCAGGGAAGAAGCTGTCCCTAACAGCACCGTGAGTATACCTACACCACACAGACTGCAGTGCTGCGAGAGGGCAGCTCACCACCACCTGCTCAAGGCCGATTAGGGATGGGCAATAAGTGATGGCCTGGCCAGTGACACCCAAATCCTGTGAAAGAATGAAAAAAACTTTCATTTACGTAGTGCCTTTCACAATCACAGGGCACTTCACAGCCACTAATGTATTTTTGAAGTTCTGCTGATACAACAGCTAATTTGCCTACAAGCTCCCATCAACAGCAATGTGATAATGACCAGATAATTTTTTAGTAATGTTGATTGGGAGGTAGACATCAGGGATGCTCATCTTTAAACCCCAGCCTAGAATCTTTTACATCCACTTAAGAGAGCAGAAATGGCCTCAGTTTATCTCAATCCATCTGAGCGATGACACCTTCAACCATGTAGCTTCTTCAGCTCTGCAATAGAGTCTTTTGATTTGATTTATTATTGTCACATGTATTAACATACAATGAAAAGTATTGTTTTTTGCGTGCTATATAGACAAAGCATACCATTTATAGAGAAGGAAAGGAGTGGATGCAGAATGTAGTGTTACAGTCATAGTTAGGGTGTAGAGAAAGATCAACTTGATGCGAGGTAGATCCATTCAAAAGTCTGACAGCAGCAGGGAAGAAGCTGCTCTTGAGTCGGTTGGTACGTGACTCAGACTTTTGTATTTTTTTCCCGGCGGAAGAAGGTAGAAGAGAGTGTGTCTGGGGTGCATGGGGTCCTTAATTATGCCGGCTGCTTTTCCGAGGCAGCAGGAAGTGTAGACAAAGTCAATGGATGGGAGGCTGGTTTGCGCGATGGACTGGGCTTCGTTCACGAACCTTTGTAGTTGCTTGTGGTTTTGGTCAGAGCAGGAGCCATACCAAGTATTAGCCTCAATTAGAGAGGGACTAGAACCCAGAAGGTGAAAATACATCTGAGCCACAGTGACATAAGTATATAGAGTCATAGAGGTTTACAGGATGGAAAAAGGCCCTTTGGCCCAACTTGTCCATGCCGCCCTTTTTTTTTAAACCCCTAAGCTAGTCCCAATTGCCCGCGTTTGGCCCATATCCCTCTATATCCATCTTACCCATGTAACTGTCTAAACGCTTTTTAAAAGACAAAATTGTACCCGCCTCTACTACTACCTCTGGCAGCTTGTTCCAGACACTCACCACCCTGTGTGTGAAAGAAATGTCCCTCTGGACCCTTTTGTATCTCTCCCCTCTCACCTTAAACCTATGCCCTCTAGTTTTAGACTCCCCTACCTTTGAGAAAAGATATTGACTATCCAATTGATCTATGTTCCTCCTTATTTTATAGATCTCTATAAGATCGTCCCTCAGCCTCCTATGCTTCAGAGAAAAAAGTCCCAGTCTATCCAGCCTCTCCTTATAACTCAATCCATCAAGTCCCGGCAGCATCCTAGTAAATCTTTTCTGCACTCTTTCTAGTTTAATAATATCCTTTTTATAATAGGGTGACCAGAACTGTACACAGTGTTCCAAGTGTGGCCTTACCAATGTCTTGTACAACTTCAACAAGACGTCCCAACTCCTGTATTCAATGTTCTGACCAATGAAAGCAAGCATGCTGAATGCCTTCTTCGTCACACTGTCCACCTGTGACTCCACTTTCAAGGAGCTATGAACCTGTACCCCTAGATCTCTTTGTTCTGTAATTCTCCCCAACACCCTACCATTAACTAAGTAAGTCCTGCCCTGGTTCAATCTACCAAAATGCATCACCTCGCATTTATCTAAATTAAACTCCATCTGCCATTCATCAGCCCACTGGCCCAATTGATCAAGATCCCATTGCAATCCGAGATAACCTTCTTCACTGTCCACTATGCCACCAATCTTGCTGTCATCTGCAAACTTACTAACCATGTCCCCTATATTCTCATCCAAATCATTAACATAAATGACAAATAACCGTGGACCCTGCACCGATCCCTGAGGCACACCACTGGTCACAGGCTTCCAGTTTGAAAAAGAATCCTCGACAACCACCATCTGGCTTCTGTCAAGAAGCCAATTTTGTATCCATTTAGATACCTCACCCTGGATCCCGTGAGATTGCTTTGCTGTGACCAGATCACCTCTTGATTGTGCCTATTAGAGAGTCCTGCGATATAGTTGGGACCCTGATTGCAAGTTGCAGGAACGGTGGGGCAGAACTTGTGTCTTTGTGTCCAGCAGCTAATTAAGGGTACTCTAATGGTTCATGGAAGTTTCTATATTATACCTTTGCAAAACAGAGGGAGGCAGTAGCGTAGTGGTATTGTTACTGGACGAGTAATCCAGAGACCCGGGGTAATGCAATGGGGACCCAGGTTTGAATCCCACCACGACAGATGATGAAATTTGAAGCCAGTGCAAATTTGGAATTAAAATTGTCGATTGTCAGAAAAACCAGCAATGCCCACATCTCATGAATGAATAAATTAAAACTAGAGTTAACGGCGACACAGTGACACAGTAGTTAGCACTGCTGCCTTGCAGCGCCAGGGACCTGGGTTTGATTCCAGGCATGGGTCACGGGTTACTGCCTGTGTGGAGTTTGCACGTTCTCCCTGTGTCTGCATGGGTTTCCTCTGGGTGGTCCGGTTTCCTCCCACAGTCTGAAAGACGTGCTGGTTAGGTGCATTGACCCGAACAGGCGCCAGAGTGTGGCGACGAGGGGAATTTCACAGTAACTTCATTGCAGTGTTAATGTCAGCCTTACTTGTTACTAATAAAAAAACTTTAACTTTAACTTTAACTCTGTGTGTCTCTGCTCCTGATGGCCCTAAACGGTTTATCCCATATCCTTTGATCTTTCATTTTGGAAACTCCAGAACAATTCAGGAGTGTTGGCAACCCCAGTTGTCTCTGTGATGCGACTTCGTCTGCTTAGCCTCCAAAGACATTTGCCCTCTGACTTCTGTTGCCCCGGGAAACCTTGACGAATATCAGACCTCAACAGTCATAGAGTCATAGAGGTTTACAGCATGGAAACAGGCCATTCGGCCCAACTTGTCCATGCCGCCCCTTTTTTTTTAACCACTAGGCTAGTCCCAATTGCCCACGTTTGGCCCATATCCCTCTATATCATCTTACCCATGTAACTGTCCAAATGCTTTTTAAAAGACAAAATTGTACCCACCTCTACTACTACCTCTGGCAGCTCGTTCCAGACACTCATCATCCTCTGTGTGAAAAAATTGCCCTTCTGAACCCTTTTGTATCTCTCCCCTCTCACCTTAAACCTATACCCTTTAGTTTTAGACTTCCCTACCTTTGGGAAAAGATATTGATGATCTAGCTGATCTATGCCCCTCATTATTTTATCGATCTCTATAAGATCACTCCTAAGCTTCCTACCTTCCAGGGAAAGGAGTCCCAGTCTATCCAGCCAGTCCTGATAACTCAAACCATCAAGTCCCGGTAGCATCCTAGTAAATCTTTTCTGCACTCTTTCTAGTTTAATAATATGCTTTCTATAATAGCGTGACCAGAACTGTACACAGTATTCCAAGTGTGGCCTTCTCAATGTTTTGTACAACTTCAACAAGACGTCCCAACTCCTGTATTCAATATTCTGACCAATGAAACCAAGCATGCTGATGCGCTACTCAAACACGAGGCCTGAAGCTCAGTAAATGAAAGGCTTTTATTTACTGTAATGAAGCTGCCAGAACTTATATACACTATCCCAGACTGAAGGGGTCCCTGCCAGAGCAGGAACTCTTATACCTCTCCCCAGGAGGCGGAGCCCGACTGGGATGTGCCACAACACTACAGTACAAAGGTGTAACAACCCCACCCTAACCCCAACAGCAACAATAGCACAACCCAACAGTAACATATGTACATACTTGTAGTACTGGCCAGCCCCTGGCTCAGTACTATCCAGTGGGAACCAACGATGGTTCACCACATTCACCCCTCCTTTGAGAACAAAGGCCGGCGGGGTACAAAAAAAACAGAATAAAGTGTCAGCAGTCTATAAGTTCAGGCGGTCAGGGGGACCGCACCGTCGTTGTGACCTCCTCAATACCGGCGGTGACACCGGAGTAGGCACTTGTGGTGGCGTTCTCCCCAAGGCGGCGTCCAGCTGTTCTTCCACGGACTCACAGGCCGGTTGACCCTGAGGTGACGGTAGTCCATGGGATCCTGACACGCCCTGCGGTGGCGACCATCTTCTGGGCTCAGGCAAGCTGTACATGGGTGTAAAATGGTTAAGCAATGGTCCCGATGCTGCCCGCGCCGTGTCGGGGGAAGAAACAAGAGATAAAGGGTTTGTAACAGGGGGTATGGGAGCGACAGGGGTTGCTACGTCCCCTGCTGGCGCCAGGTCTCGGATCGAGACCGTGTCCTCTCGCCCGTCAGGGTATGCCACATAGGCATACTGAGGGTTGGCGTGGAGGAGATGGACCTGTTCGACCAACGGGTCGGACTTGCGGGCCCTTACATGTCGCCGCAGGAGGACGGGTCCTGAGTACGTCAACCAAGACGGTAATGAGGTCCCCGAGGAAGACTTCCGAGGGAATGAGAACATCCTCTCGTGGGGAGTAGCATTGGTTGCCATACACAGGAGGGAGCGAATAGAATGGAGCGCATCAGGGAGCACCTCATGCCAACGGGAGACTGGAAGACCTTTTGACTTCAACGCCAGTAAGACAGCCTTCCAGACTGTAGCATTCTCACGTTCCACCTGTCCGTTACCCCTAGGGTTGTAGCTCGTGGTCCTACTAGAGGCAATCCCGTATGAGAACAGGAATTGCCTCAAGTCATCGCTCATGAACGACGAGCCCCTGTCGCTATGGATGTAGCCGGGGTACCCGAACAGGGTAAAGAGATCACGGAATGCCTTGATAACCGTGGCAGCGGATGTATCAGAGCAGGGAACAACAAAAGGGAACCGAGAGTACTCGTCAATGATATTAGAACATATAGAACATTACAGCGCAGAACAGGCCCTTCGGCCCACGATGTTGCACCGACCAGTTAAAAAAAAAAACTGTGACCCTCCAACCTAAACCAATTTCTTTTCGTCCATGAACCTATCTACGGATCTCTTAAACGCCCCCAAACTAGGCGCATTTACAACTGATGCTGGCAGGGCATTCCAATCCCTCACCACCCTCTGGGTAAAGAACCTACCCCTGACATCGGTTCTATAACTACCCCCCCTCAATTTAAAGCCATGCCCCCTCGTGCTGGATTTCTCCATCAGAGGAAAAAGGCTATCACTATCCACCCTATCTAAACCTCTAATCATCTTATATGTTTCAATAAGATCCCCTCTTAGCCGCCGCCTTTCCAGCGAAAACAATCCCAAATCCCTCAGCCTCTCCTCATAGGATCTCCCCTCCATACCAGGCAACATCCTGGTAAACCTCCTCTGCACCCTCTCCAAAGCCTCCACATCCTTCCTGTAATGTGGGGACCAGAACTGCACACAGTACTCCAAGTGCGGCCGCACCAGAGTTGTGTACAGTTGCAACATAACGCTACGACTCCTAAATTCAATCCCCCTACCAATAAACGCCAAGACACCATATGCCTTCTTAACAACCTTATCTACTTGATTCCCAACTTTCAGGGATCTATGCACACATACACCTAGATCCCTCTGCTCCTCCACACTATTCAAAGTCCTCCCGTTAGCCCTATACTCAACACATCTGTTATTCCTACCAAAGTGAATTACCTCACACTTCTCCGCATTAAACTCCATCCGCCACCTCTCGGCCCAACTTTGCAACCTGTCTAAGTCTTCCTGCAAACTACGACACCCTTCCTCACTGTCTACCACACCACCGACTTTGGTGTCATCAGCAAATTTGCTAATCCACCCAACTATACCCTCATCCAGATCATTAATAAATATTACAAACAGCAGTGGCCCCAAAACAGATCCCTGAGGTACACCACTTGTAACCGCACTCCATGATGAATATTTACTATCAACCACCACCCTCTGTTTCCTATCCGCTAGCCAATTCCTGATCCAATTTCCTAGATCACCCCCAATCCCATACATCTGCATTTTCTGCAGAAGCCTACCATGGTGAACCTTATCAAACGCCTTACTAAAATCCATATATACCACGTCCACTGCCTTGCCCCCATCCACCTCCTATTGAGGAAGTACACATTCCGATCTGTTGAGGGAAGGGGGCCCTTAAAATCGACACGCAGTCTCTCGAAGGGACGAGTGGCCTTGACTAAATGTGCCCAGTCAGGTCGGTAAAAGTGCGGTTTCCATTCCGCGCAAACCCGACAGCTCCTTGTTACTGACCTGACGTCCTCCACCGAGTAAGGCAGGTTGTGGGCTTTTATAAAGTGGTAGAGCCGAGTGACCCCAGGATGGCACAGGTCATTATGGAGGGCGTGCAAACGGTCCTCCTGTATACTAGCGCATGTTCCACGCGAGAGGGCATCCGAGGGCTCATTGAGTTTCCCTGGACGGTACATGATGTCGTAGTTATAGGTGGAGAGTTCAATTCTCCACCGCAAGATCTTGTCATTCTTGATCTTGCCCCTCTGCGTGTTGTTAAACATGAACGCCACGGACCGCTGGTCCGTGATCAGGGTGAACCGTTTTCCCGCCAAGTAATGGCGCCAGTGCCTGACGGCCTCCACAATGGCCTGGGCCTCCTTTTCCACCGCTGAATGCCGAATTTCGGGGCCTTGGAGGGTGCGGGAAAAAAATGCGACAGGCCTGCCCGCCTGGTTAAGTGTGGCGGCCAGGGCGAAATCAGATGCATCGCTCTCCACCTGAAAGGGGATGGACTCGTCTACAGCGTGCATCGTAGCTTTCGCGATGTCGGCTTTCAATTTATCGAAGGCCAATCGGGCCTCTGGCGTTAAGGGAAAAGTCGTGGACTTAATGAGCGGACGGGCTTTATCCGCGTAGTTAGGAACCCACTGCGCATAATAAGAGAAGAAGCCTAAGCATCTTCTCAGTGCTTTTGCACTAGCAGGTAAGGGAAGTTCAGAAAGGGGGCGCATACGGTCTGGATCAGGGCCAATGACCCCGTTTTCCACCACCTATCCTAGGATGGCTAAACGGCGCGTACGAAACACACACTTCTCCCTGTTGTAGGTCAAGTTCAGGCGAGATGCAGTGCGTAGGACGTTCAGGAGATTCGTGTCGTGGTCCTGCTGGTCATGGCCGCAGATGGTGACATTATCCAGGTACGGGAAGGTAGCCCGCAGCCCGTTCTGGTCCACCATTCGGTCCATAGCACGCTGGAAGACCGAGACCCCATTGGTGACACCAAAGGGAACCCTGAGAAAGTGATACAAGCGACCATCCGCCTCAAAAGCCGTGTATTGTCGGTCCTCTGGGCGAATGGGGAGTTGGTGGTAGGCAGACTTGAGGTCTATGGTGGAGAACACCCGGTACTGCGCAATCTGATTGACCATATCAGATATGCGCGGGAGGGGATACGCATCCAGCTGCGTATATCGGTTAATGGTCTGACTGTAGTCAATGACCATCCGGGGTTTGTTCCCGCTCTTGACCACCATGACCTGCGCTCTCCACGGACTAGCACTGGGTTGTATGATCCTTTCTTTGAGGAGCCGCTGAACCTCAGATCTAATGAAGATCCGATCCTCAGCACTGTAACGCCTACTTTTAGTCGCGATGGGCTTGCAGCCTGGCACAAGATTCTGGAACAAGGAGGGTGTGGTGATCTTCAGCGTCGAGAGGCTACAGGCTCATTGGGCGCATTGGGCAATTTGGAGGCTGCTGCTGTTTTCCCACTGCCAGTGAAGGGAGTGGCCCACCGTACTGTAGGATTACACTCCTCAAGTGGACCATGAAGTTTAGTCCGAGAAGTATTGGCGCGCAAAGATACGGCAACACGAGGAGCTTGAAACGCTCGTAAACTGTGCCTTGCACCTTCAAGGTTACCACGCAACTCCCTAGCACGGCAACAGACCGGGACATTGATGCCATAGAGATTGTCTGTTTGGCAGGTTGAATCTGGAGTCCACACCACTTCACAGTGTCTGGGTGGATAAAGCTCTCAGTGCTCCCGCTGTCAAACAGACAATAAATCACGTGGTCATTTACCTGGATATTCATCATAGATTTGTCAAGTCTATGAGGCTTGGCCTGGTCCAGGATGATCGATGCCACCATTGGTTCATGAGCGCCACTGCAGGCAGCTGAAATCGATGAGGAGGACCCCTGCTGGTCGTTCGTGGTCAGTGTCGACCAACATGGCCGCTCCCATGAGTTGCACGTGGGTGAGCACGCCATTACGCAGCATTTCGAACCCGAGGGACGAGGAGGGATTTGCGACTGCTCCTGCCACGTTGTCTCCACATGGTCCTCCGGATATAATACTAAGCTTTTGGAGGCCGTCTCGAGCATCTCTGCTAGCTCGATGGCCTGGGTAAGGTTAAGGTTACCCTTCTCCAACAGTTTAAGTCGAATGTACGACGATCCGACCCCGGCCACAAACGCATCTCGGGCGAGGTCGTACATGCTCTGCTCAGCCGACACAGCTTTGCAGTTACAGCCCCTGGCTAGCTGTAGGAGCTCGTTCGCATATTCCTCCATCGTTTCGCCAGACTGCCGTCGTCGAGTGGCTAGGAGGTAACGAGCGTGTATCTCATTGGGTGGTTTGATATAGCGCTTCTTCAGAAGCTCTAGGGCCTTAGTATAATCGGTGGCCGCACGGATCGCGAGGTAGACAGTGTCGCTTACCCTCGCATGGAGGACCCGGAGTCTGTCATCATCTGTGGTGACCGCTGCGGAGGCTGCCAGGTAGTCTTCGAAACACTTCAGCCAGTGGTCGAAGGTGTTAGAAGCGCCCACCGCACGTGGATCTAGTGTAAGGCGTTCCGGCTTCAGAATTTGCTCCATACTCTCTTTTTTTTTTCTTTTCTTCGACGAGAGTTTAACGACAGTAAATAAAATTGATGCGCTACTCAAACACGAGGCCTGAAGCTCAGTAAATGAAAGGCTTTTATTTACTGTAATGAAGCTGCCAGAACTTATATACACTATCCCAGACTGAAGGGGTCCCGGCCAGAGCAGGGACTCTTATACCTCTCCCCAGGAGGCGGAGCCCGACTGGGATGTGCCACAACACTACAGTACAAAGGTGTAACAACCCCACCCTAACCCCAACAGCAACAATAGCACAACCCAACAGTAACATATGTACATCCTTGTGGTACTGGCCAGCCCCTGGCTCAGTACTATCCAGTGGGAACCAACGATGGTTCACCACACATGCAGAATGCTTTCTTCACCACCTTGTCCTCTTGTGACTCCACTTTCAAGGAGCTATGAACACGTACCCCTAGATCTCTTTGTTCTATAACTCTCCCCAACACCCAACCATTAACTGAGTAAGTCCTGCCCTGGTTCGTTCTGTCAAAATGCATAACCTCGCATTTATCTAAATTAAACTCCATCTGCCATTCATCAGCCCACTGGCCCAATTGATCAAGATCCCATTGCAATCCGAGATAACCTTCTTCACTGTCCACTATGCCACCAATCTTGCTGTCATCTGCAAACTTACTAACCATGCCTCCTGCATTCTCATCCAAATTATTAATATAAATGACAAATAACAGTGGACCCAGCACTGATCCCTGAGACACACCGCTGGTCACAGGCCTCCAGTTTGCAAAACAACCCTCTACAACCCTCTTCTGTCACCATGCCAATTTTGAATCTAATTGGTTACCTCACCCTGGATCCCATGAAATTTAACCTTATGCAACAACCTACCATGCGGTACTGTGCCAAAGGCCTTGCCAGAGTCCATGTAGACAACGTCGACTGCACTGCCCTCATTGACCTTCTTGGTTACCCCTTCAGAAAACTCAAATTTGTGACACATGATTTTCCACTCACAAAGCCATGCTGACTGTCCCTAATCAGTCCTTGCCTCTCTAAATGCCTGTAGATTCTGTCTCTCAAAATCCCTTCCAACAACTTACCTACCCCAGATGTCCGGCTCACTGGCCTGTAGTTCCCAGGCTTTTCCCTGCAGCCCTTTTTAAACAAAAGCACAGCATTTGCCACCCTCCAATCTTCAGGCACCTCACCTGTGGCTGTCGATGGTTCAAATATCTCTGCTAGGAGACCCGCAATTTCCTCCGTAGCGTCCCACAATGTCCTGGAATGAACTTCATCAGGTTCCCGGAATTAACATGCCTTGATGCGCTTTAAGACTACCAGTGCCCCCTTCTCTGTAATATGTATACACCTCAAGACATCACTATTTATTTCCCCTAACATCCATGCCTTTCTCAACAGTAAATACTGATGAGAAATATTCATTTAGGATCTCACCCATTTCTTTTGGCACCGCACATAGCTGACCTTGTTGATCCTTAAGAGGCCCTATTCTCTCCCTATTTACCCTTTTGCCTCTTAAGGTTTTGTGGAAGCTTTTTGGATTCTCCTTTGCCTCATCTGCCAAAACAATCCTGTGTCCCTTTTTGCCTCCTGATTTCTCTCTTAACTCTACTCTGACACCCTCTCTACTCTTCAAGGGATTCACTTGATCCCAGCTGCCTATGCATGTCATACGCCTCCTTCTTCTTCTTGACCAGGGCCTCAATATCCCGAGTCATCCTGGGTTCCCTATTTCTGATGTGGAGATGCCGGCGTTGGACAGGGGTAAACACAGTAAGAACTCTCACAGCAGCAGGTTAAAGTCCAACAGGTTTATTTGGTAGCACAAGCCACTAGCTTTCGGAGCACTGCCCCTTCATTGAGTTTGTGTCTTTATATGCCCTGTTTGTGAATAGAACTCCCACTCACCTGATGAAGGGGCAGCGCTCCGAAAGCTAGTGGCTTGTGCTACCAAATAAACCTGTTGGACTTTAACTTGGTGTTGTGAGACTTCTTACTGTGTTCCCTATTTCTACCAGCCTTGCCCTTCACTCTAAAAGCAGACTTTAGTAGAATCACAGAATCCCTACAATGCAGAAGAAGGCCATTCATCCCATTGAGCCTGCACCGCCAACAATCCCACCCAGCCCCTAAGCCCCCTAACCCCGCGCATGTATCTTGCTAAACCCCCTGACACTAAGGGACAATTTGCAATGACCAATCAACCTAACTCGCACATCTTTAGACTTTGGGAGGAAACCAGGGCACCCAGAGGAAACCCACGCAGATATGGGGAGAACGTGCAGACTCTGCACAGACAGTGACCCAAGCCAGGAATCTAACCCGGGCCTCTGACACTTTGAGGCAGCAATGCTAACCACTGTGCCACTGTTCTGCCCATTGTGCCACTGTGCCACCCCTAGTAATTGCACCCAGGGTGTTGGTGGTTGGGGAATTATTTAATTTGTTTTGACCCCACCTCCTTCCAATCTCCACACCCCCTCCCACCCCCGCTCTGATTAAGTCCAGGGCTAGAAGGCTTGTGGGCAGCCCTTCCACCGCACACTAACTGAAGCCTTTAAGTGGGCTATGAATGCTTTAAGGCTTCATCCCACTGCCACTGGTTGTAGGTTCCTTGCCACACTGGAACCCTGTCTGCTTTGCTTACAAACCAGCGGGATGGTGTCCCTTGTTCAAAGGCACTTTGTGCCTGATTGGGGGACCTAACATTGGGAACCGAGGCTGCCTTTACCTCACATATCCTTTCCTGTGATCTGTATCCTGACCTCACTTACCATTCTCCAGGGATCTACCAGTGATCCTTGACGAAAGGCCCACTAATACACCGGCAGCAGCTGCAGCTCTCCATGGTGCCGCCTATAATGGAGGCCAGAGGCCAGCAGATCTCGAGGGGCCTTACTGGAGGAAGTGCAGCGATTAAATGTGCCCCGTGGAGCTCATGGCCTCAATAGCAGGGTTCCCACTATTGATTGGGGATTTAGTTCCACTGGACTCCCGGCAATCAGGTTGGCAGGGTGTCACCAGATAACAAGGAGAACTCCTCTGTAGCACCATAGGATTCTTTCCATCCACTTGGGAGCACAGAAAGGCCTCAACTTAACATCTGCTCTGAAAAAGAGCACAGCACCTTAGTAATACACTGCTATGCTGGCTTGGACTTGGTGCTCAACTCTCTGAAGGGAGTCTTGAACCCACAGTCTTCTGATACAGAGACAAGAGCACGATCAACTGAACCACAGCCAACACATGGGATACCTACAGTGAGGAAGGAGGCCATTTGGCCCATCACGTCTGCACCGACGACAATCCCACCCAGGCCCTATCCCAGTAACTCCACATATTTAGGCTGTCAGTTCCCCTGATACTAAGGGCAATTTAGCATGGCCAATCCACCTAAGCTGCACATCTTTTAATTGTGGGAGGAAACCGGAGCACCTGGAGGAAACCCATGCAGACACGGAGAGAATGCACAAACTCAATACAGGCAGTGACCTGAGGCTGGAATTGAATCCGGGTCCCTGGTGCTGTGAGGCAGCAGTGTTAACCACTGTGCCACCATGCCGCCCCAACATATATGTGCTGCATCTCAACCAAAGCTGGTCTAACACCAAGGCACCTCTATCTCAATGGAGAATAGCTCTCTTTCTGTTGTCCCTGACTGGCTGCTGTTTGTGTATAGGAATTTCTGCTTCACCAAAAGTAGTAAGAAGTTTAACAACACCAAGTTAAAGTCCAACAGGTTTATTTGGTAGCAAAAGCCACACAAGCTTTCGGAGCCTTAAGCCCCTTCTTCAGGTGAGTCCAAAAGTAGGCCAGGGGAAGTATTGTGTTTCTGTGGCAACATGTTCAAAGAAATGGACTGGCACTAAATCAGAACACATCTCCCACGATGCTATACCATGACTGACAGAAGGAAGAGGCACTTATCCCTCTGGAGGTGAAAGGTCGGTGTCATCTCACATTCAGGTTTCTTCATGCTTCGATGATTATACTTCCTACATTCTCAGGACAAAACCCATGAAGAACAGATGTAATTTCAAATGGTAAAGTGGGAGTAGTTCAGGGGATTAAGTAGCTTTGGTGAGAATATACTTAGAATTGATGCGGTCAAAATATCACAGACACTCCTGCATACTCAGAAAGAGAATAAAACGGTCAAACATTCTCCTGAGAATCAAACCCAATGTCATACTGATATACCTAGGAAGATCAAAAAATGTTGAATTCTACCCAGGTTTGGGTGTTGGGGCAATGAATTGGAGTGAGATTTGATGAATAGAACTGTTTTTTCACTGAGCCTTTTCACAGTACCTTGTAGTAGACCCAAAGGCATTGGCTCTGTGTTGTGGCCTACGATGGCACCGCTGCCTCACAGTACCAGGGACCCAGGTTTGATTCCTGGCTTGGGTCACTGGCTGTGTGGGGTCTGCACGTTCTCCCCGTGTCTGTGTGGCTTTCCTCTGGGTGTTCCAGTTTCCTCCCACAGTCCGAAAGATGTGCTGGTTAGGTGCATTTGGCCGTGCTAAATTCTCCCTCAGTGTACAAAGAAAAAACAAAGAACAAAGAACAGTTCAGCACAGGAAACAGGCCCTTCGGCCCTCCAAGCCTGTGCCGCTCAATGGTCCAGCTAGACCATTCGTTTGTATCCCTCCATTCCCAGACTGCTCATGTGACTATCCAGGTAAGTCTTAAACGATGCCAGCGTGTCTGCCTCCACCACCCTACTTGGCAGCGCATTCCAGGCCCCCACCACTCTCTGTGTAAAAAACGTCCCTCTGATATCTGAGTTATACCTCGCCCCTCTCACTTTGAGCCCGTGACCCGTCGTGATCGTCACCTCCGACCTGGGAAAAAGCTTCCCACTGTTCACCCTATCTATACCCTTCATAATTTTGTACACCTCTATTACCTGAACATGCGCCGGAGTGTGGCGATTAGGAGATTCTCACAGTGACTCCATTACAGTGTTAATGTAAGCCTACTTGTGCCACTAGTAAATAAACTATGGGAAGGCCCCAACTGTACGAGTAAAATTATTTTACACTGAATGAAGGCAGATTAGCTCTGCTGGTAAGAATTTTTCTTCTAACATTTTTCTTTGACTCATTCTACTTCCAGATTGGGCTGGGTGCGACTGAGACACATTGTAGACCCACACAGTTCCGCAAATGACTCCATTCGCAAGATTTCTGGAAAGCCTCTTCTGGTTTGGCTTAAGGAGAACAAGTTTTCCAGTATCCTGCAATTGTGCTGGTGAACTAGAGTTTACCCCTGACAATCCTGCTACCCCCCCCGCACACACTCCCCCCACCTCCTGGTCCCCTGTCCCATCCCATCCGACCAGCTCCATTTTCCAGAGAATAATACCACCACTGGAATTGCCAATTGACCTCAACACCCGTCAGAAAATTCACACAAACCCATTGAGCTGCTGGAAATGACAGCCCTCACTTTGATTTGCATGTTGCTGATATTTATGACCTTTTTGGCAGGAGGGCCAAATGGGGACTAAGTGCCCTTTTATGCCAGAACAGTCTCCTTTAACCTCTGGGTTCAGGGTTCAGCTTCAGACAAATAGGATGGAGGCCTCCCCAGGGTCAAAGAGTGGCAACGGGACTGAGTGGTGTGAGATCGAGCAGCGTTGCCATATGCCGTTTCCCCAGCCAGGAGCTCATAGATTTCAGAAGCTGTGCCCTCTTTAAAAACTGCAAATAAATGTCATTCACATTTTGAGGCATCCTCAGGAGCTGGTTTTATGCTGTACATAATAAAAACCTCAATACTGATAAGATTCTGAACGAAAATCTCATTTCCAAATTTTAACATCGATACAAACATATATAGCTCCTGATTTTGACCCCATTCTCCCCTCCTGTCCCAAAGGTTAATGCCTGGAATGTCTCTGCTTATTCGTGCCTCGTCCCAAGTGGTTTCCGTCTGGATGCAGGGAGGGAAAGGGTCAGGGAGCCATTCCTCAGGTATCACCCATTGCCAATTCCAGTATTTCCCACTGGAAGTGATGGCTGACACTGAACATGCCCACCTATATCTTACTGGCACGTTCTAAATGAAATGTCAGTGACAGAAATACACCATCCAGCGTATCTTCTCCATTTAATTCCTTAGCAGCTTCAGGGAGCACGAATAGTCCTGGCAGGGATAAAGCAGCAGAGAAGAGTTTTAAAACGGAAAGGCGAGCAACAACAAATGCAAACAAAAATGCACGCTTCAGCCAGATGTAGACAACAAAGTGACAATTCATCACAGGATCCTACAGTGCAGAAGGAGGCCATTTGGCCCTTCGAGTCTCTGCACTGACCACGATCACACCCAGGCCCTACCCCCATAACCCCATGTATTTATCTGAGCCAGTCCCCCTCACACTCATGGGCAATTTAGCATGGCCAATCCACCTAATCCTCACACCTTTGGACTGTGGGAGGAAACTGGAGCACCCAGAGGAAACCCACGCAGACATGGGGAGAACGTGCAAACTCCACACAGACAGTGACCCAAGCCAGGAATCAAACCCAGCTCCCTGGCGCTGTGAGGCAGCAGTGCTAACCACTGTGCCACCGTCCCATCCAGGAACTGAGTCAGCGAGCTCTTTTACCACATGGGCTTCACTGCCGAGCCACTGCCTATTCTGACTTGAAGTCCAGAATTGCTTGTACGACTGGAACACCAGATTGTGATTTAAACTGAACTCTCGATAGGCTGACTTGTTTTCCCTCCGATCTAAATTAAATTTCCCAATGTCCCTCACTTCCATCCACTCCGGATTTATCCAGGGTTACTTGTTCACAAGTGCCAATAGCTTCCGAATTGCCTTTCCGAAGAGGCAAATCTCTACATCCAGGGAGTGTAAACTGTGTTGACACGATGCCCATACGTCCACACTTTCCAGAAGTCACTGCATCAAGATTAGGGACACTGGCTTATTTTTTCTTCCCTAGTTTAGAAATCTATAGTCAAACAAATTATAGCACGGTAGTTACAGTCTTAATTAATTCAAATGTTGATCAGTGTTTGATAGTTGGATCTTCTTGTAGGTATGGATTTGAGACATAAGAACTAGGAGCAGGAGAAGGTCTTTTGGTCCCTCGAGCCTGTTCCACCATTCAATAAGATCAGGAGATCTGATTGTGGCCTTAACTCCACTTTCCTGCCTGCTCCCCATAGCCCTCCACTCCCTTGTCAATCAAATAATCTGTCTAACTCAACCTTGAATAACTCAGCCTTTAAGGGCAGCAGGGTGGCACAGTGCTTAGTGCTGCTGCCTCACAGTGCCAGGGACCCGGGTTCAATTCTGGCCTCGGGTCTCTGTCTGTGTGGAGTTTGCATGTTCGCCCCGCGCCTTTGTGGGTTTCCTCCGGGTGCTCCGGTTTCCTCCCACACTCCAAAGGTGTGCGCGTTAGGTTGATTGGCCATGCTAAATTGCTCCTTAGTGTCAGGGGGATTAGCAGGGTAAATATGTGCAGTTACAGGGATAGGGCCTGGGTGGGATTATGGTTGGTGCAGACTTAAAAAAAGGAATTATTCCGTTCAGTCCAGTGCCCAGCTATTGCTCCATTCCTCCTTTTCGAGTGCATGGTGGAAGGGTGGCATGGTGGCACAGTGGTTACCACTGCTGCCTCACAGCACCAGGGTTCGATTCCCAACTTGGATCACTGTGCAGAGTGCACGTTCTCCCCGTGTCTGTGTGGGTTTCCTCAATGGTCCGAATGGCTTCCTTCTGCACCGTAGTGGTTCGATGATTCTATGAATATGTTCAGTGACCCAGCCTACACTGCCCATTGGGGAAGAGATCTCCAAACAACAGTGACCCTCTGAGAGAAGAACTTTCTTCTCATCTTTATCTTAAACAGGGGACCCATTATCCTGTAATGAGGTAAGGAGAAGAACTTTTTTCACAGTAAGTTTAAGTTAAAGTTTATTCATTTACACTACAATGAAGTTACTGTGAAAATCCCCTAGTTGTCACACTCCGGCGCCTGTTTGAGTACACTGAGACAGGATTTAGCATGGCCAATGCACCCTAACCAGCACGCCTTTCGGACTGTGGGAGGAAACTGGAGCACCTGGAGGAAACCCAGGCAGACATGGGGAGAACGTGCAGACTCTGCACAGTGACCCAAGTTGGGAATCGAACCCTGGCGCTGTGAGGCAGCAGTGCTAACCACTGTGCCACCATGCCGCCCTTCACTCAAAAAGGCAGGGTAATGGAGGAAAAACTGAGCCACAGGACTGAACGGAATAATTCTATCAGCTGACATGGGCAAGATAAGCTGCAAGGCCTCCATTTGAGGCCTAATTCTATTCTATAATTCTTAGCTGTGGATGTGCATATTTGTTCAAGTACTTTGCTGGTCAGCTAATTAATAATAGACCAGTATAGCATTAAAAATTGAATTGTTCCTTATTATTACTGCTTGAAATATTCATGTATTCCAGCTCTAAACTTTTAAAAGAGCACTATATATTGATATATTAACATCCAGTTAATATTCATATTAATATTTAGTCTGGCTACCCGTTTAAGTCCCTGTCACACGGCACTTTAAGGCCCTGATACTCACAATGAAAAAGAGGCCCTCCTTTGTGTTGAAAATAGCAAAACTGGCCAAAAATTGTAATTCTCACCGCCCCCCCCCATTACCCACGTGGCATTTCCAATTTTTGCTGCTGCAGGAATGGGGGTGTTTCATCGAAAAACTACAGCACAAAACAGGCCCTTCGGCCCACAAGTTGTGCCGAACATATCCCTACCTTTTAGGCCTACCTATAACTCTCCATCATACTTGCACGTTTTACCGAGGCAGCTGCATCCACTCTAGTCTAAATTTGGTAGTCTTGGAGTGTGGAATCCAAAGGGTGAAGAGTAGACCTGGTAAGAGATCTGAACTTGGCGTACTTCTTTGGATAACCTGGGCATGTAGGGTATAGCCCTGTGGAATTTGCTTAAAAATTAGTCACAGCCAAAAAGTGATTGCACCCTTGATATTGATTGTACCCATGTTTTTGATTGCACCCACGGGTGGCACAGTGGCACAGTGGTTAGCACTGTTGCCTCACAGCGCCAGGACCCCTGGTTCAATTCCATCCTTGGGTCACTGTCTGTGTGGAGTTTGCACTTTCTCCCCATGTCTGCGGGGGTTTCCTCCGGGTGCTCCAGTTTCCTCTCACAGTCCAAAGATGTGTGAGTTAGGTTGATTGGCCATGCTTAATTGACCCTTGCATCAGGGGGATTAGCAGAGTAAATGTGTGGGGTTACGGGAATAGGCCCTGGGTGGGATTGTGGTCGGTACAGGCTCGATGGTCCGAATGGCCTCTTTCTGTACTGTAGAAATTCTATGATGCTATGTCATTGATTGCACCCGTGTTATTGATTACACCCATGTTGCTATTCGGCCCCAACTTAACTTGTGGACACCTTTGTCCACCGAATGTCCTTCCGCTAATCAAAATGTGGTTTGTGACCACAGCAAGGTCCTCCTTCAGATGTGCGCAAGGTATCCAAGTAGCAGTCCAAGGTTCCCAACTCCCTCAGTTATTTTAAACCCCCTTGCATGTTTGTAGTTGGCTTCTAAGGCACAAGATGCTAAAGGGGATTGGCAGGGTAGACGTGGAGAGGATGTTTCCTCTTTGGGGCAATCTAGAATGAGAGGTCATAGTTTTTGGATAAGGGGTGGCAGATTTAAAACAGTGATGAGGAGAAACTACTTCTCTCAAAAGGTCATGAATTTGTGGAATTGACTAACCCAGAGTGCCGAGCATGCTGGGACATTGATTAAATTGAAGGAGGTGATGGTCAGATTGGTTGAAGAGTTCTGGAGAACAGGCAGGAAAGTTGAGTTGAGGCTGAGACAAGATCAGCCATGATCGTATTAAAGTTTATTTATTAGTGTCACAAGTAGGCTTACATTAACACTGCAATGAAGTTACTGTGAAAATCCCTTAGTCGCCACATTTCGCCGCCCATTCGGATCCACTGAGGAGAATTTAGCATGACCAATGCACCTAATCAGCACGCCTTTCGGACTATGGGAGGAAACTGGAGCACCCGGAGGGAACCCACGCAGACACGGGGAGAATGTGCAAACTCCGCACAGACAGTGACCCAAGATAGGAATCGAACCTGGGTCCCTGGCGTTGTGAAGCAGCAGTGTTAAGCACTGTGCCACCATGCGTATTGAATGATAGAGTAGGTTTGAGGGGCTGAATTGCCTACTCATGATCCTGGCTCTTATGTTCTTAAGAACCCGACTAATGATCCCCTTTTGGACTCAAAGAACAAAGAACAGTACAGCACAGGAAACAGGCCCTTCAGCCCTCCAAGCCTGTGCCGCTCCTTGGTCCAACGAGACCAATCGTTTGTATCCCTCCATTCCCAGGCTGCTCATGTGACTATCCAGGTAAGTCTTAAACAATGTCAGCGTGCCTGCCTCCACCACCCTACTTGGCAGCGCATTCCAGGCCTCCACCACCCTCTGTGTAAAAAACATCCCTCTAATATCTGAGTTAAACTTCGCCCCTCTCACCTTGAGCCCGTGACCCCGCGTGAACGTCACTTCTGATCTGGGAAAAAGCTTCCCACCGTTCACCCTATCTATCCCCTTCATAATCTTGTACACCTCTATTAGATCTCCCCTCATTCTCCGTCTTTCCAGGGAGAACAACCCCAGTTTACCCAATCTCTCCTCATAGCTAAGACCCTCCATACCAGGCAACAAACTGAGGAGTCAACTACAAACAGCAGCCATGTTGTCACAAGGACGACAACTGAGCAGGACATTGCCATTTTAAAATGCAAATCCAAGTACCTCGATTGCTCTGATGGAGCTCTGCTGTATGCCCCAGCAAAGCTATCCAGATTAGTGGTGATGTGCTGCGTGCTGCACAACATAGCACAGCGGAGGGGCCTGGAAATCCACAATGGTGTGGCCATTTGCAGAGCTAATCCTCTGAGGAGGAGGCAGATGGAGAGGAGTAAGGAGTAGTCTCTGTCCATTCAGATGATTCAGGTCTGTTGTTCCTCTTGGCCAGTTTGTCTGAATGACTTACCGCCAGCGCTCATGCTTGAGATATATCTTCTGCCCACCACCTGCTTGTGGAGTCCGATCATTGAACCTCCCTTAAAGTCATGTTTGGATGGACAATGAAGGATACAAGGAACATCTCAATGTTCGAGCTTCTGAACACTAGAATTTTATGTGACACAGCAGAGAAGCAAGAAGCTCTTCAATGACGCACAAATCAGCTGACAGCCTTGATCCTGCTCAGTGAGATGGACCTCATCATGCTGCCCTCATTATTACTAATCAGAACTTCCTTCATAATGTTACCATTCCTTTGGAGCTCTCTAACATATAAAGGCAAACCGCGTCATGTACAAATGTAAGTGAATAGAGTCCAAAGGTGTTCAAGTGTTCGACACACAATGGGAAAAGTATAACCACAGTGAAACTCAGCAGAAGTGGAGACAGGCTGCTCGCTTCTTGGTCTATCTGGAACTGAGGAACGTGGCACCCTGCTTTGCTGTGGAGCCTCCTTCAGACTGTGGCCACTGCACCTTTGCATGGGCAGCTGTGGTCACTGGCAGCAGTGCAGCAGAAAGGGGCTCCAATTGAGGGGCCAGGGAGGTGGGAGAATATGAGGGTGTCGAACACCTCTCAGCATCTTCATCCTCCTCAGTTACCTTCACTGCTCTGGGTTGACTTTCAGTTGGGTTGTTGGTGTTGGCAGATGTCCATTCCAGCAACCACTGTGCCAACAGTGTAACTGTCCTGTTAAGGGTGCAAAGCTCCTCATGTATTCCATACTGTGGGTGAACTGAGCCAGGATACTGATGGAAGCTTGTACTCTCTCCTGGCTGACACTCATCCAATCCAAGTGCTGCTGCGTGTGTCTCTCCGTGTGATTGGCCAATCTCTCATTGACCCAATCTCTCAGAGTTCATGCAGTTGAAGAACTCCGATCGCCTTGGAGATCTCAGCCAGATGTCCACACATCTGTTGCTGATGATCTAAATACTGTGTCCACTGTACCCTGTCCACTGGAGCATTACTGTGACTTTCCACCCTCCTCCCAGGGGCGCTATGCATCGATATCTCTGACTCTGACACCTCCTCCTGCACTCTGGGGCAATGAAAATCACCCTGTGCCACCAACTCTACACATGTGCCAAATCCCCCACCCGCCCCCCACCCCCACCCCCATATGCTGGTATTTGATTTGTGTGTGTGCTGAGTGTGGGCTGGCATGATATGATCTTGTATCCTTGGACATCTCTTCCTCCTCCTGATGCCCGAGTGATGATCTGGTCCAGGGAAGAGAGTGAGGGAGCAGGTCTGGGACCTGTGAGAGACTCAAAAGGCATTATTTAAGTATAGCCCTTCTTCATGTGAAAGCACGCTCTGATGCATGCCACTGCCTTTTTCAGTGTCGGTACTGCCTGTATAACACAATTGTATCCCTGCACTCCCTCTCGTGCCAATGTTCCATTGTACTCAATGAACTGCCATCCTGACCTGCATGCACAATGGCACAGTGGTTAGCACTGCTACCTCACGGTGCCAGGGACCCGGGTTCGATTCCCGGCTTGGGTCACTGTCTGTGCAGAGTCTGCACGTTCTCCCCGTGTCTGCGTGGGTTTCCTCCGGGTGCTCCGGTTTCCTCCCACAGTCCGAAAGACGTGCTGGTTAGGTGCATTGTCCATGTTAAATTCCCCCTCAGTGTACCCGAATAGGCGCCGGAGTGTGGCTACTGGGGGATTTTCACAGTAACTTCATTGCAGTGTTAATGTAAGCCTACTTGTGACACTAATAAATAAACTTTGAACCTCCATCATTGCCACCATATTCCAACGTGATTTCAACATCACCTTTCTCACCCACTAATGGTGATTTACTCTGACCAGCAGGCGCCCTGGTAATCTCCATGGCCATTCATTCAACTGAGCAAACTGTTCTCAGCCAGGCTAAGTCACCAGTCCAGAGCATCTCTTTTGCATTCCTCATCCTTTTTGACTGCAAGGACAGCCTGATTCCATGTTTCCTCTGTGTGACATTCTGCGAATAAAAATGTAAGGCGAAAATGGTCATGAGCCACTCAGATTACAATGCTCTCTTTAACATTCGTACACTTGCACGCACTAATCATTTTTACCACATCATCAATAATTACTGTAAATGGTGGAGAAAATGGCTCTGCATAAATGCTTGGTGCCAGGTGTGTTGTGCTTGACACTCCAAGCTAGCATTCTCTGACCACTGATTGTCCTACTAGTTTCCAACCTCTTAGTCACACTGTTGTACTGTGACCATAAGACATAAGAGGAGAATTAGGCCACTCGGCCCATCGAGTCTGCTCCGCCATTCAATCATGGCTGATATTTTTATCATCCCCATTCTCCTGCCTTTTCCCCTTATTAATCAAGAACCTCTGAAGTGGACCTGATGAAGTGTATCCCAGGACATTGTGGGGGGCTAGGGAGGAAATTGCGGGTCCCCTTGCCGAGATATTTGAATCATCGATAGTCACGGGTGATGTGCCTGAAGATTGGAGAGTGGCAAATGTTGTACCTTTGTTTAAAAAGGGCTGCAGGGAAAAGCCTGGGAGGTACAGGCCACAGATTTACCTACATCTGTGGTGGGTAAGTTGTTGGAAGGTATTTTGAGAGACAAGATCTACAGGCATTTAGGGACGCAAGTACTGATTAGAGACAGTCAGCATGGCTTTGTGAGTGGAAAATCATGTCTCACAAATTTGGTTGAGTTTTTTGAAGGGGTAACCAAGAAAGTAGATGAGGGCAGTGCAGTTGATGTTGTCTACATGGACTTTAGCAAAGCCTTTAACAAGGTACCGCATGGCAGATTGTTGCATAAGGTTAAATCTCACGGGATCCAGGGTGAGGTATCTAAATGGATACAAAATTGGCTTCTTGACAGAAAGCCCAGAGGGTGGTTGTAGAGAGTTGTTTTTCAAACTGGAGGCCTGTGACCAGCGGTGTGCCTCAGGGATCAGTGCTGGGTCCACTGTTATTTGTCATTTATATTAATGATTTGGATGAGAATACAGGAGGCATGGTTAGTAAGTTTGCAAATCATAAAAAGCCTACAGAGCAGAAAGAGGCCATTTGGCCATCGAGTCTGCACCGACCCCAATCCCACCCAGGCCCTACCCCCATATCCCTATATATTTACCCGCTAATCCCATCTCAGGACACTAAGGGGCAATTTTAGCATGGCCAATCAATCTAACCCGCACATCTTTGGACTGTGGGAGGAAACCGGAGCACCCGGAGGAAACCCACGCAGACACGAGGAGAATGTGCAAACTCCACACAGATTACATTAAGATTGGTGGCATAGTGGACAGTGAAGAAAGTTATCTCCAATTGCAACGGGATCTTGATCAATTGGGCCAGTGGGCTGATGAATGGCAGATGGAGTTTAATTTAGACAAATGCGAGGTGATGCATTTTGGTAGATTGAACCAGAGCAGGACTTACTCAGTTAATGGTAGGGCGTTGGGGAGAGTTACAGAACAAAGAGATCTAGGGGTACATGTTCATAGCTCCTTGAAAGTGGAGTCACAGGTGGACAGAGTGGTGAAGAAGGCATTCGGCATGCTTGGTTTCATCAGTCAGAACATTGAATACAGGAGTTGGAATGTCTTGTTGAAGTTGTACAAGACATTGGTAAGGCCACACTTGGAATACTGTGTGCAATTCTGGTCACCCTATTATAGAAAGGATATTATTAAACTAGAAAGAGTGCAGAAAAGATTTACTAGGATGCTACCGGGACTTGATGGATTGAGTTATAAGGAGAGGCTGAATAGACTGGGACTTTTTTCTCTGGAGCGTAGGAGGCTGAGGGGTGATCTTATAGAGATCTATAAAATAATGAGGGGCACAGATCAGCTAGATAGTCAATATCTTTTCCCAAAGATAGGGGAGTCTAAAACTAGAGGGCATAGGTTTAAGGTGAGAGGGGAGAGATACAAAAGGGTCCAAAGGGCAATGTTTTCACACAGAGGGTGGTAGGTGTCTGGAACAAGCTGCCAGAGGTAGTAGTTGAGGCGGGTACAATTTTGTCTTTTAAAAAGCATTTAGATCGATACATGGGTAAAATGGGTATAGAGGGATATGGGCCAAATGCGGGCAATTGGGATTAGCTTAGGGGTTTAAATAAAAAGGGCGGCATGGACAAGTTGGGCCGAAGGGCCTGTTTCCATGCTGTAAACCTCTATGACTCTCTGCCTCTATAACCTATTTATCTCTGTCTTAAAGAGACTCAATGACCTGGCCTCCACAGCCTTCTGCGGCAAAGAGCTCCACAGATTCACCACTCTCTGGATGAAGAAATTCCTCCTCATCTCTGTTTTAAAGGATCGTCCCTTTAGCCTGAGGTTGTGCCCTCAGGTTCTAGTTTTTCCTACTAGTGGAAACATCCTCTCCACGTCCACTCTATCCAGGCCTCGCAGTATCCTGTACGTTTCAATAAGATCCCCCCTCATCCTTCTAAACTCCAACGAGTACAGACCCAAAGTCCTCAACCGTTCCTGTACACAATGTGTAGCTATGTGTGACCCGGACATGGGTGGGCACATCCAGATAGATGAGTGGCAAGAGGGCAAGTGAATGGGATAATGAGCATGCCACTGTTCATCATTCACCCACCCACTGAGTTTTGGTGACTAGCTACATGACTGCAGAATATCTGACCCAGGTAATGTGGCGAGGCAATGCTATCTACGTGTTTGTATTGTGTCGATCCAGTCCATACTTTCAGTGCTCCGGTAGAGTACACTTTGATTAGGCAGCAACAATGACCACGTTCTCTCGGGAAAGCCCGCGACGGGCCATCCAGGGTTAGCCAGCAATGGACAACATGTCAACATGTACAGCTTGGACACTCACCTGACAAGGCAATGAAGCACGGAGACTTCACCATTGATGACCAACCTCTCAAACAGGCCTTTCAGTGGGCCCACAAAAACAGAAAACACTGGAAAAGCTCAGCAGGTCTGACCGCATCTGTGGAGAGAAAATAAAATGTTTTGAGTGGATGACCTTGAAGCGGTTGGCTCTATTCTCTCTCCACAGATTTTTTAAAAAATTTATTTGTGGGAAATGGGTGTCGCTGGCTGGCCAGCATTTATTACCCATCCCTAGTTGTTTTGCTGTTGCCTTTTCTGTTGCCTCGGTCGATGCCAGGTTGTCCGTCCGGTTTCATTTCTTTGTTGAGGCTTTGTAGCAATTGCTTAGCCATTTCAGAGGGCAGTTGAGAGTCAACCACATTGTTGTGGCTCTGGAGTCACATGTAGGCCAGACCAGGTAAGGACGGCAGATTTCCTTCCCTAAAGAACATTAATGAACCAGATGGGTTTTCATGGTTATTATTAGATTCATAATTCCAGATACTTTTTATTGAATTCAAATTCAACCCGGGTTCAAATCCTGCCATTTGCCGTCGTCCCCAGAACGTTATCTGGGTTTCTGGATGAATAGTCGAGCGATAACACCATTAGGCCATCACCTCCCCGGGATCCTATCTGACCTGCTGAGATTTGTGTTTTAGTTTCAGATTCCAGCATCCGCAGAATTTCCCTTCTATCTTTCTGTCGGTTCGCTTATTAATCTGCCCTTGAGTCACCCAATGTGAGCCGGGCCAACATCCAACCACTCATTTCATGTGGTGTTGCCCACCTTCGACTCCTATACTCGTATTATAGCCACTCATCTACTCCACCAACATCCCGCCACACTGCCACCCACCACCCCCTCGCCCTGCCACACTGCCCCCCACCCCTGCCCTGCCACACTGCCACCCACCACCCCCCCAGCCACACTGCTCCCACCATCCCATCCCACCACACTGCCCCCCACCCACCACCCCAACCCCCCCTGCCCAGCCACACTGCCACCCACCACCACCCTGTCACACTGACACCCACCCCCCCCCACACTACCCCCCTGCCCCCCCACACTGCCACCCACCCCCATCCACCCCCTGCCACACTGCCACCCACCACCCCGCCCCCCCACCTCCGTCACACTGCCCCCCCCCCCACCTCCCCAGCCCTGCCACACTGCCACCCACTACCCCAGACAGACATTTTTAAAGGTTGACCCGGGAGCGATAATCTGGGCCACTTTTTTCCCCACATGTGCCAACTCTACAGCCGGGCGTGTTTGCCAGCCTATGTTTTTAGCATTGGTCAGCTTTTGCCTTTCTGCTAGGCTGGCGTGTGCCAGGCTCAGCTCACTGGCAGCAGCCTGACTGAAGGGGAACTGAACTACCTGCTTTTGGGGGAGATGTTAAACTGATGAAAAAAGATGATCACTCAACCCGAGATCTGTAATATAAAATCTCTGGTGGTCATGTGTTTGGTGGAAGGTTGCTGTGCGTTGTTTTTCCTACACTGGAGCAGTAACTAAAGTCTCATTATAAATTGGCTGTAAAGTGCTTTGGGACATCCTGAGATTGTGTACAGCATGATATCAATGAAAGCCTTTGTTTCATTTCGCTGCTTCTTGTTGTCACGAAAGGAATGCACCAAATTTAAAAGAGTAAAAATAAGCCTTGACTCCCGAATTCGCTAATACTTCCCCTCACCGCTGGAAGATTACCTCCTGCACTGCATGGCAAGCTGTAACACAAGCTGCCTTTTTGTAAGTCCCCCGACACTCGCATGCGCTGATGTATCAGTTCCTGATGTTCTGCAGGTACGAGCTTTTGTCATTCAGACATAATACCTCCGTGTCGTGTTACCCTCATTCTGTGATAGTCAGCCTTCTGCCTGGCAGAGCTTAATTTTAGAAGCTGTTTAAACTAGGTCACTCTGAACCATCGAAACTCCAGGGCTGATTGAACAGCCTTTGGCTTGTCTGACCTAAGGTGCGTGGGGGGGTTCATGTAGACACAGTTTGCATGGGTGGATGCAGAACCGGGTACGCAGTGGGCAGCGTATCTGGCCCGATCTTTCATGTCAGTGTATGTGGGACCATTGTGAAACTAGTCTGGTTGGTATACTGGAGCTATCAGGCGCCCTAGTTCTATCTTGCTGTGAGTTTGTTTGTGGTAAATAGTTTGCAGCCAACCTCAAATCTCTTTTTCCCCTGTCCAGTAAGTTCAGTATTTTATCACACATACACATATATCACTTTTAACCATTTCTGTTCTGGCCTGTGAGAAGACCTCAATGCTAGATACCTGGAGCTGAAGAGAATGGAACATTTCCCCTGGGGCAGATTTGTGCTAAAATCATAGAATTCTACAGTGCAGAAGGAAGCCATTCAGCCTGCACCACCGACCACAATCCGACGCAGGCCCTACCCCCATAGCCCCATGCATTTACCCCAGCTAGTCCCCTGACACTAAGGGGCAATTTAGTATGGCCAATCCGCCTAACCCACACATCTTTGGAGTGTGGGAGGAAACCTGGAGGAAGCCCACGTAGACACAGGGAGAACGTGCACACTCCACACAGACAGTGACCCAGGCTGGGAACCGAACCCAGGTCCCCAGTGCTGTGAGGCAGCAGTGCTAACCACTGTGCCGCCATGCTGCCCAATGAAATCTTATTTGAAATTGCTGTTAACTGCACTGAACACACATAGGCAAAGTTCTGCGCAGTTTGAGCAAACCCATCCAAATAATAGATACAAAATCTAATGAGGAGTCGGTTAGCTCAGTTGGTTGGACAGCTGGTTCATGATGCAGAGTGATGCTAACAGTGTGGGTACAATTCCCATAGCTGCTGAGGTTATTCATGTAGGCCCCGCCTTGCCTCTTGCCTGAGGTGTGGTGACCCTCCACGAAGGGGAGAGCAGCTCTGGGCCTACGGCGACTTAACTTTACAAAAATGAATTAGTCGATGTCATAATTATTTGCTTTACCTCTATGCTGTTGATGTTCGTGGTTGCAAAAACTGAAGGTAGGTACGGTCGATGGCAGCTTCAGTTTTTGGCCACAAGAACAATGGGTCAACGCAGATGAACAAATGGTTTTGATCAACCAAGAAAAAGAAGATATTTGGGTGAAGGTAGAGATTCAAATATTATTTAATATCTGGGACTAAGAATCTACTGATGGCCATGAAACCATTGTCAATTGTCAGAAAATCCCATCTGATTCACTAATGTCCTTTAGAGAAGGAAATCTGCTGTCCTTAGCTGGTCTGGCCTACATGTGACTCCAGAGTCACAGCAATGTGGTTGACTCTCAATTGCTCTCCAGGGGCAACTAGGGATGGGCAATAAATGCTGGCCAACCAGCGACGCCAATGTCCCACAAATGATTAAAAAAATTATTAAACAAGCAAATAAATAGGAACACCAACAACATAATTATAACCCTTTCATGTAGAAAGACACACCAAAACACTTCACAAAAGTGCAATCAGACTTAAGTTGACACTGTTTTAAAGTTTATTTATTAGTGTCACAAGTAGGCTTGCATTAACACTGCAACGAAGTTACTGTGAAAATCCCCTAGTCGACACACTCCGGCCCCTGTTCGGGTACACTGAGGGTGAATTTAGCATAGCCAATGCACCTAACCAGCACGTCTTTCAGATGTGGGAAGAAACCGGAGCACCCGAAGGAAACTCACGCAGACACCAGGAGAAGGTGCAAAGTCCACACAGACAGTGACCCAAGCCGGGAATTGAACGCGGGTCTCTGGTGCTGTGAGGCAGCAGTGCTAACCACTGTGCCACCGTGCCGCCCCTGTGCCAAAGGAAGAGACAACAAATCTCATAGCTTGGTTAAAGGTGTTGGTTTGAACAAGCATCTTAATGGAGGAGGGTGAGGTGGGAGGTTTAGGGAAGTATTTCCAGAGTTTAGGGCCTGCTTGGTGAAGGTATAGCTGCTGTTGGTGAGGCAAGGGAAGTGAGCTTGTACAAAAGGCCAGAGTTGGAATAACACATCCTGCTCTCAATTTCCTGTTATCACACAACCTTCACCTTTCTTACCGGCGACTATCCCTGTGAGTCCCCATCCACGGCCACCCACCATCTCTTTTCCGTACCTGGCCCTGAAGCCACTGATGTCAGATATAGAACATAGAACATAGAAAAAATACAGCACAAACAGGCCCTTCAGCCCACAAGTTGCGCCGGTCATGTCCCTACCTACCAGGGCTTATATATAGGCTTACCTATAACCCTCAATACTATTAAGTCCCATGTACTCATCTAGAAGTCTCTTAAAAGACCCTATCATTGAATCATAGAAACCCTACAGTGCAGAAAGAGGCCATTGGGCCCATCGAGCCTGCACCGAGCACAATCCCACCCAGGCCCTACCCCCATATCCCTACATATTTACCCGCTAATCCCTCTAACCTACTCATCTCAGGACACTAAGGGGCAATTTTAGCATGGCCAATCAACCTAACCCACACACCTTTGGACTGTGGGAGGAAACCGGAGCACCCGGTGGAAACCCACGCAGACACGAGGAGAATGTGCAAACTCCACACAGACAGTGACCCAAGCCGGGAATCGAACCCAGGTCCCTGGAGCTGTGAAGCAACAGTGCTAACCACCGTGCTATCGTGCCGCCCATATGGGTAGGTGTTGGCCCATGCTGGCTGTACAATCCCAGTTAAAAAAGGGGCTTAAAGTACTGCAGCTGGCGGGTTCGTGTGGAATCCAAAAATTGCCATTACTTAAAGAATGAAGCTTTGGTTTAGAAAAGAAGGGCTGGCTTCACTGGTGCATTAGCATTCTGCTTCATTGAGCTTGTGGGGTCACAGTTAACCTGTATATTTCAACATTCAAAGAATGATTGAAAGGTGGTTTCTTCCGGGAACTCCAGTTTCCTCTCACAGTCCTAAGATGTACGGGTTAGGTTGATTGGTCATGCTAAATTGCTCCTTAGTGTCAGGGGGATTAGTAGGGTAAGTATGCAGTTGTTACAGAGGTAGAGCCTGGGCGGGATTGTTGTTGGTGCAGGCTCGATGGGCTGAATGGCCTCCTTCTGCACTGTCGGAATTCTATGATTGCTTCTTCAGTGAAGTCTCAGTGCGTTTTCGGTAGGTAATTCGTTTCCTGAGTCCATCAGGCTTGTGGGAGAATATGAATTCAGCTAGATTCACCTGCAGAATAAGGGATAAAGTTGGACTAGTTTGACTTTAACTTGAGAAAATGAGAACCTCTTCATACCTCTGACATTTTCTTTATGGGAAGAGCTTTTGATGAATGGCTTTTGATAAACTTTAGCCAAGAAACATAATTTCCATATTGACGGCGGTCATTGTTTGGATGATGGTCTGGAAATAGCCTGGACATCAGTGATTGTGAACAGGATACAGAGGATAATGCCAGAATAACCAGGGCAGCATGATGCAGTGATGCCCGCAGGATTGTTTTTACACAGTTGGAATAGAAAATAATGATTCACGGCTGTGGAATGTTGCATGGGCTGTTTTTCAGCATTGAAATCAAATTTGATCATCTTATTATTTTAATGTGACCAGCATATTTTTGCTCACTTTGCCGCTTTCTGCCTTTTCACCTCACAGTTACACAGCCTCTAAGTGGAGGTTTCCATCTATGCAGCTGCAGTGTTCTGGGTTCTTTTGCCCTTTGTCGGACTGTGGAGTCTTGAAAAGGTCCGCTGACCTCGGGCGATATTTTCCGGTTTTGGGCGTGTGCGGCCGGAAATTGCCCAATATGTCTACACCCCCTTCACATTCTAATGCTTTATCCTACGGTGGGTAGTCAGCACGGCCCATTTCGCGGGCTTCTCCAAACCCAATGCCATTTCATGGGCA
The DNA here is from genome assembly GCF_964213995.1 of Mustelus asterias. Taxonomy (NCBI): domain Eukaryota; kingdom Metazoa; phylum Chordata; class Chondrichthyes; order Carcharhiniformes; family Triakidae; genus Mustelus; species Mustelus asterias. The sequence continues at coordinate 171,892,057 of NC_135801.1, forward strand.
GTCTTCAGAAGTTAACACCTGGGGGCTGCTTTGCGCCCACGTTCGCTGTGAGCGAAAATGGCGACATGGGTGCAAAACCCCGTGAGAATCGAAAAACAAGATTCTCGCCGGCGAGATCTCGTTTTCTAATTTTCCCCACCGCTTGCTGGTGAGGTTTTTGTTTATTCATTTGTGGGACATGGGCGTCGCTGGCTGGCCAGCATTTATTGCCCTTCCCTAATTGCCCTTGGAGGGCAGTTGAGAGTCAACCACAGTTGCTGTGGCTCTGGAGTCACATATAAGCCAGACCGGGTAAGGACAGCAGATTTCCTTCCCTAAAGGACATCAGTGAACCAGATGGGTTTTTCTGACAATCGACAATGGTTTTGTGGTCACCAGTAGATTCTTAATTCCAGATATGTTTTATTGAATTCAAATTCCACCACCTACCATGGCGGGATTCGAACCCGGGTCCCCACAACATAGAATCATAGAAACCCTACAGTGCAGAAGGAGGCCATTCAGCCCATCAAGTCTGCACCGACCACAATCCCACCCAGGCCCTACCCCCACATATTTACCCGCTAATCCCTCTAACCTACGCATCTCCGGACACTAAGGGGCAATTTTTAACCTGGCCAATCAACCTAACCCGCACATCTTTGGACTGTGGGAGGAAACCGGAGCACCTGGAGGAAACCCTCGCAGACACGAGGAGAACGTGCAAACTCCACACAGACAGTGACCCAAGCCGGGAATCGAACCCAGGTCCCTGGAGCTGTGAAGCAGCAGTGCTAACCACTGTGCTACCGTGCCGCATTAGCTGAGCTTCTGGATTAATGGTCCAGCGATGATACCACTAGGCCATTGCTTCCCTATGTTTAAATACATTTTAATAAACTTAAATGCACTTAGAAGGCTTCCCTGCCATATGTTCCTCCTACATAAAGAACTGCCCTTTAATGATGTGACGTCACCTCGGCTAGTGAGTGCTAGTGCAAATTTAACTGAAGGCTGGGATTAGTTACCTTCGACACTCGAGTGGATGTCAGTCATCAGTGGTGTGCCACTTACATTGCATTTATCTTGGTTCTCTCTAATACTAAATGAAAAATGTTGGCACCCACAGATGTAGCTGCAGAACCAACCAGTGAACCCAATGAACAATTTACTTGTTAATCTGCCTTTGTGCAGAGTGGGATCAATTGCAGTCGGACTAAACGATATGCCTTTGGACTGCATGCAAGTGTTACTTTAAGAAGTTGGCTTCCGAGATGGTAGCGATGCACCCAAAGTACAATCAGACTTAGAAAGGTTCTGCATTAAGCACGATACTGTTGAGGGGAAGTGGTGGCGCAGTGGTATTGTCACTAGTCCAGAGACTCATTCCAATGCTCTGGGAACCCAGGTTAGAATCCCACCACAGAACATGGTGAAATTTGATTTGATTTATTATTGTCACATGTATTAGCATACGGTGAAAAAGTATTGTTTCTTGCGCGCTATACAGGCAAAACATACTGTTCATAGAGAAGGAAAGGAGAGGGTGCAGAATGTAATGTTACAGTCATAGCTAGAGAAAGATTAATTGAATACAAGGTAGGTCCATTCAAAAGTCTGATGGCAGCGGAGAAAAAGCTGTTATTCAGTCAGTTGGTACGTGATCTCAGACTTTTGTATCTTTCTCCCGACGGAAGAAGGTGGAAGAGAATATGTCCTGGGTGAATATGTCCCTTGATAGCAATAAAAAAACATCTGGAATTAAGAATCTACTGATGACCATGAAACCATTGTCAATTGTCATAAAAACCCATCTGGTTCACTAATATCCTTTGGGGAAGGAAATTTGCAGTCCTTACCTGGTCTGGCCTATGTGTGACCCTGGATCCAAAACAATGTGGTTGATTCTTAAGTGCCCTCTGAAATGGCCAGCTGAGCCACTTAGTTCAAAGACAATTACAAAGAACAAAGAACAATACAGCACAGGAACAGGCCCTTCGGCCCTCCAAGCCCGCGCCGCTCCCCGGTCCAGGATTGAATCCTGAATCCAGGATCCCCGCCCAATTTTCCAGCCTATCTACATACCAATATCCTATCCACCGAGCTGTCCCTCACAGCTACGATGCTTTGTTCATTACAACCTATTAACTCACCCCCACCCCCCCCCATTCCAGACCATGTGATCTCCAGGGAGAGGCGAAAACCCAGAGTGAAAAACCCCAGGGCCAATATGGGGAAAAAAAAATCTGGGAAATTCCTCTCCGACCCCCTGAGGCGATCGAAACGAGTCCAGGAGATCACAATGGCCCTAATCGGAAAATGCTTCCCAACCCTAGTCATTTCCACTTCCACGAACACCATATGAATTCCCTGCCCCCGAGACAGGTTCCCAACTATCCGCAGTCTCGCTCTGTACTGGCACCAGCAAGATGATCATAGAATGAAGCCTTGAAACGAGAAACCAGGAACAATTAGCCCGCGCCGCTCCCTGGTCCAAACTAGACCACTCTTTTGTATCCCTCCATTCCCACTCCGTTCATATAGCTGTCTAGATAAGTCTTAAACGTTCCCAGTGTGTCCGCCTCCACCACCTTGCCCGGCAACACATTCCAGGCCCCCACGACCCTCTGTGTGAAATATGTCCTTCTGATATCTGTGTTAAACCTCCCCCCCTTCACCTTGAACCTATGACCCCTCGTGAACGTCACCACCGACCCGGGGAAAAGCTTCCCACCGTTCACCCGATCTATGCCTTTCATAATTTTATACACCTCTATTAAGTCTCCCCTCATCCTCCGTCTTTCCAAGGAGAACAACCCCAGTTTCCCCAATCTCTCCTCATAACCAAGCCCCTCCATACCAGGCAACATCCTGGTAAACCTCCTCTGTACTCTCTCCAAAGCCTCCACGTCCTTCTGGTAGTGTGGCGACCAGAACTGGACGCAGTATTCCAAATGCGGCCGAACCAACGTTCTATACATCTGCAACATCAGACCCCAACTTTTATACTCTATGCCCCGTCCTATAAAGGCAAGCATGCCATATGCCTTCTTCACCACCTTCTCCACCTGTGACGTCACCTTCAAAGATCTGTGGACTTGCACACCCAGGTCCCTCTGCGTCTCTACACCCTTTATGGTTCTTCCATTTATCGTGTAGCTCCTCCCTACATTATTCCCACCAAAATGCATCACTTCGCATTTATCAGGATTGAACTCCATCTGCCATTTCCTTGCCCAAATTTCCAGCCTATCTATATCCTTCTGTAGCCTCTGACAATGTTCCTCACTATCTGCAAGTCCTGCCAGTTTTGTGTCGTCCGCAAACTTACTGATCACCCCAGTTACTCCTTCTTCCAGATCATTTATATAAATCACAAACAGCAGAGGTCCCAATACAGAGCCCTGCGGTACACCACTAGTCACAGCTGGAAAAAGACCCTTCCACTACCACCCTCTGTCTTCTATGACCAAGCCAGTTCTCCACCCATCTAGTCACCTCCCCCTTTATCCCATGGGATCCAACCTTTTTCACTAGCCTACCATGAGGGACTTTGTCAAACGGGTACAGATGGGTAACAAATGCTGGCCTTGTCAGCGATGTCCACATCCCATGAATGAATCAAAAAAAATACTGTGCTCCCTGCATATCACACACCTAAGATACATCCAAGGATGACAACACTGTGAGTCTATTCTAGCATTCCAGTAGAAACTGTGGCATCCATACAGAGTGAGAACGAATGAGACTGTCGGAAGCGAAACATCTGCAGTTACCCACGCGAAAGGTCAACCCCTTTGTCTTTCACTTCACCATGAATAAGATGCGAGTTTGCCCGATTCTTTATAAATAAATGCTGGATATCGAATTTCCTGATGAAATGCAGGGCTTCACTTTTTCTGCCCACCTGCATGTTTTTGTTCCGTTGAAGCATTTCACATTTCGCTTTTCCACCTTCCTGGCATCTGACTGAAGTCACACAACACGAACTTGCCGAACACAAAACGACTCTGCTAATGAGAAAGTGGAGAGCCAGTAGACACGGTGCCAACACTTGAATGGCAAAATCTGCATGGGAAATCTCTCTGATGGAGAAAGGAACAACAAAGGATGCGGAGGCGTGCATTCTGGGTAGCCTGGGGGAATCTGGTGACTGTGAACTGCTTTGTTATTGTGGGCTATGATACCTTCCAAACCCTTCCAGCTTCTAGCTTTGTAATATGCTCTCCTCATCTGTCCCTTGTTCCCCACATAAAAGCTCTTGTGAGGAATTCTGTGGCGTGGCTTGCAGGCTGTAGCAAATCACTTCTCCATGGTAGATTGTAACTCATTGAATAAACTCGCATGATAACCATGTGAAAAATTTCCCATGTAGGGAGCACATATTCCATTCCAGATAAAGACGACAGTCAGTGTGTTACTAAGCATTGCCGGGCAGAAGATCTCCCAGGTTTGATTCTTTGTCTATGTGGGTGACAGCTGGATGACAGAAAGGGTTCTGTAATTGTTATCAGGAGCGGGGAAAAAGAGAACCGACAAAGAGTTCCACTCTTGATCATTATCGAGGATCCTTGCTGGATTGTACAAACGCGTAGACCCTGAATTAGGGATGTGGGTGTCACTGGCTAGTCCAGTGTTTATTGCCCATCCCTAATTGCCCTGGAGAAGGTCACGGTGAGGCTGCCCTCTTGAATCGCTGCAGACCATGTGGTGTAGTTACACACACGGCGCTGTTAGGGAGGGAGTTCCAGGATTTTGACCCAGCGATAATGAAGGAACGCTGTTATATTGCCAATTCTGGATGGTGAGTGGCTTGTAGGTGATGGTGTTCCCAGGTATCTGCTGTCCTTGTCCTTCTAGATGGTAGCAGTTATGAGTTTGGAAAGTGCTGTTTAAGGAGCTTTGGTGAGTAAATGTCATTAACTTTTAAAATGCCCTCTGAAATGGCCTAGCAGACCATTCACTTGCATCAAACCACTAGAATTGGCCTTTGCATCTCTGCTGCTATGGCAACAGGCTTGCTAGCACTTATTGTCAGGGCTCATACACACCTGAAAAAGAATGGTTTCAGTGAGGTAGCATAGGACAGCTGCCAATGGCAACCGAGCACCAGACAACACCGTGGAGGTTGGAAGGATTATGCCTTAGCTGTTGGCATCTACAGTGAGTAATGAAGAAGTGTCAGCATCGTGTGAGGGAAGGATTTATTAGCAGTCCTTTGACATTGTTTTAACATACGCTGCTTAAAAAAAAGACAATTAATGACTTCTTAATAGCACTCAGTGCTGATTGCTGCTGCCTTTTGCTGCTGGATGTAATACATTATTCACAGTCCATCACATCCTGACCCAAGATGGGCTATCTCTATAGAGGTACATGTGGTGACCACGCTCCTTCCGTGGTTTGAGATGTGCTTCAAGACAGCTTGAAGTTGTGAAAGGTGTATAATTCCAAGTCTTTCTTGACTTTATTTAACATGTATTACAGCTGCAGTAGCTGCTGCACTGTCCTGCGGTAAAAGCACTGAAGAGGAGGAGAACAGCATTCACAGGAGTGTGAGGAGAATCCGTCGAAGAAAGTGGTGCAATGCTCGTCTGAGGAATGATCTCGTACGGGGCTGCGAGTCAGTAGACTGGTCAGTATTTAAAAACTCTGCAACCAGCCTGAATGAATACCCCACTACAGTAACTGGGCCTAGGTGGGATTGTTGTCGGTACGGGCTCGATGGGTCAAATGGCCTCCTTCTGCACTGTAGGGATTCTATAATTCTATAATTCTAATTCTATATTCAAAAACTCTGCGACCAGCCTGAATGAGTACGCCACTACAGTAACTGACTACATTAGTAAGTGTGTAGAAGACTGTGTGCCCAAGAAGCAAATCCGCGTGTTTCCCAACCGGAAACCATGGATGAACAGGGATATCCACTGCTTGCTGAAGTCCAAGTCTGAGGCGTTCAAGTCAGGTGACACTGACCAATACAAGAAAGATGTGGAGATGCCGGCGTTGGACTGGGGTAAACACAGTAAGAGTTTTAACGACACCAGGTTAAAGTCCAACAGGTTTATTTGGTAGCAAATACCATTAGCTTTCGGAGCGCTGCTGATGAAGGAGCAGCGCTCCGAAAGCTAATGGTATTTGCTACCAAATAAACCTGTTGGACTTTAACCTGGTGTTGTCAATACAAGAAAGCCAGATACAATCTAAGGATATCCATCAAAGATGCCAAAAGACAGTACCGGACCAAGCTAGAGACCCAGGCTAGCCACACCGACCCCTGCCAACTATTGGAAGGTCTGCAAGACATAACAGGCTACAAGATGAAGACATGTAAAATCGCCGGCACCAACGCACCCCTCCCTGATGAGCTTAATGCATTCTATGCCCGTTTTGAGCAAGAGGTCAGCGAGAGAACACCTCCCGCCCCGGAAGCCTTGGACGAACCGGTATCCGAGGTCACCTTTGCAGATGCCAGAGCAGCTTTCTTGAAGGTCAACCCACGGAAAGCGACTGGCCCGGATGGGGTACCCGGATGAGCACTCAGATCCTGTGTGGATCAGCTGGTGGAGGTATTCACAGACATCTTCAACCTCTCTTTCCAACAATCTGAGGTCCCTATCTGCTTCAAGATGACAACCATCATCCCGGTACCAAAGAAAAACCAAGCAACGTGCCTTAGTGACTATTGGCCGGTGGCTCTGACATCCATCATTATGAAGTGCTTTGAAAGGTTAGTCATGACACGAATCAATTCCGACCTCCCAGATTGCCTGGATCCACTACAGTTTGCCTACCGCAGCAACAGGTCCACAGCAGATGCCATATCCCTGACCTTGCACTCAACTCTGGAACACTTAGATAACAAAGACACCTATGTTAGACTCCTATTTATTGACTACAGCTCAGTCTTCAACACCATTATTCCTACGAAACTCATCTCCAAGCTCTGTAGCCAGAGGCTCGGCTCCTCCCTCTGTGACTGGATCCTGAACTTCCTAACCCTCAGACTGCAATCAGTAAGGATAGGCAACAACACCTCCTCCACAATCATCCTCAACACCGGTGCCCCACAAGGTTTTGTCCTCAGCCCCTTACTATGCCCCTTATACACCTATGACTGTGTGGCCAAATTCCCCTCCAACTCGATTTTCAAGTTTGTCGATGACATCGCAGTAATGGGCCAGATCTCAAACAGTGACGAGACAGAGTACAGGAAAGTGATAGAGAACTGCTGCGACGACAATAATCTCTGCCTCAATGTCAACAAAATGAAGGAGATAGTCATCGACTTCACGCCCCTGTCTACATCAATGGGAATGAAGTAGAAATGGTTGAGAGCTTCAGGTTTTTAGGTGTCCAGATCACCAACAACCAGTCCTGGTCCCTCCATGCTGACACCAGTTAAGAAAGCCCACCAACGCCTCTACTTTCTCAGAAGACTAAGGAAATTTGGCAAGTCCGCTACGACTCTCACCAACCTTAACAGATGCACCATAGAAAGCATTCTTTCTGGTTGTGTCACAGCTGGTATGGCTCCTGCTCTGTCCAAGACCGCAAGGAACTACAAAGGGTCGTGAACGAAGCCCAGTCCATCATTCAAACCAGTCTCCCATCCATTGACTCTATCTATACCTCCCACTGCCTCGGAAAAGCAGCCAGCATAATTAAAGTCCCCACATACCCCGGACATTCTCTCTTCCACCTTCTTCATAGGGAAAAAGATACACAAGTCTGAGGACATATACCAACTGACCCAAGAACAGCTTCTTCTATGCTGCCATCAGATTTTTGAATGGACCTACCTCACATTAAGTTGATGTTCCTCTACACCCTAGCTATGACTGCAACACTACATTCTGCACTCTCTCATTTCCTTCTTATGAACGGTACGCTTTGCCTGTATAGTGCGCAAGAAACAATACTTTCACTGTATACTAATAACAATAATAAATCAAATCAAATCAAAAGCTCTCACATCGAAGCCTAGATTTTCTCTGGGGTGAGGCCCTGCGGGGGGAGGGGGGGGTGGGGGGGGGGAGTTTTGGTAGGAGTGTTGCGGATGAGGGCATGAGGGAAAGGGCGATCCATACAAAAACGGGCCCGATCCGGCTGTAGATTCCAGTGTGAATTTAATTTGGAAGAAGTGAGTGAGCTCTTGGAGTTATTGAGAGCTGGTCTTGGGACAGGAAAACAATGTACTGAGTTGGTTTTAAATGCTTGCTCCAATTTAAAGGGGCTAGCATCAGCATTGTAGTTGCTTTTTGCTCCAAATCAGGAAATCTGTTGGTGCAAACTCTCAGGCAGGGTCCAGAGCTATCCCTACATTCACAGATATAGTGCTCCAGCAAAGGCAAGGTCAAGTGGGTGACAAAGATAGATAGCCAGAGCAGGTAGTAAACAAAGTGAACAAAGGGTTGTAAGAGACAGATTGTACTAGAGTAAGAAATGGTGAAATGTTATATGGCGGATAGAAAAAGAAGGAATGCGATTCGTTACATGGCTCGGGTCTTCAATGAAGGACTTAAATGATGAAATCTGTCTACTTCAGTGCCTATAATATTAGGGTGACGTATTGGTTCATCATTTTAGCATAATTTTAATTCAATATTCCTTCTTTTAATATTCCATGCACCATTTTCCTGCTGAATTTGTTTGTCTATTTTTGTTATTACGTGATTGTCACTTGTTTCCATGTTTTTAGCTTGATTACTTTGCCAATAGGTGAATTTTTTGATATAAGTCACACTGAATTCAGTCTTTGGGCTGTGAATGTTTTTCCTGAAGAAAATATCATTGTTAAAAATACTGAGATCAAAGTCTACTTCGGGACCTGGTTAAAGAGAAAGGCAGGATTGGGTGTTAAATGTTCCCAGAAACAAGGGGTGAAATTTCCAGGTTTTACACGTTTGGGGGGGGGGATGTGTGGAAAAACTTTTTTACCCAGAGGGTGGTGATAGTCTGGAATGCGCTGCTTGGGAGGGTGATAGAGGTGGGTTGCCTCACATCCTTTAAAAAGTATCTGGATGAGCACTTGGTATTTCATAACATTCAGGGCTATGGGCCAAGTGCTGGCAGATGGGATTAGGTGGGAGTTCAGGTGTTTCTAACGTGTCAGTGCGGACTTGATGGGCTGAAGGGCCTCTTCTGCACTGTATGATTCTATGATTCCATGATTCCATGATACTGGATGTACGAGAAATTGTTAAAGAGGAGATATTAGAGTGGCTGATTGTACTTAAAGCAAATAAATCACCAAGATTAGAACGGGATGGATTGAAGAATCCTGAAGGAAGTAAGGGTGGAACTGGGGGAGAGAAAATAATTGCAAATGTTACATCCTTGTTCTAAAAATGTATAAGGATAAATCCAGCAACTAGTTACACTTAGATTGTGCAAAAGCTTTTAGAAATGATAATCCAGTGCACCATTGACAATTACTCGGACAAATGTGGATTAAATAAGGAAAGCCAGCACAGATTTTGTTCAAGGAAAATCCTGTTTAATGAACTCGAGTGAGTTTTTTGATGAGGTTACAGAGAGGGTAGATGAAGGTAATGTGGTTGGTGTGGTGTATGTAAACCGCTAATATGTGATTGATAACGTTCCACTTACATTGGGCCTTTCATTGGCTGGCACAGCCTGCACAGCACCTTAGTTAGAAGTGGCCGCTGCTGAGATACAAGTGGAAAGCATCTGTACTGAGGAACATCCAAAGGGCTGGCAAAAAAAGTAAGGGTGTGCTGCGACCAAAGCTGGCAGACTCTGGTGCTTGGAGAGGTGAGCCCTCCAACAGCACTCTCAGGGCGGTGAGGATGGCTTTAACATGGATGAGGTGGAGGGGATCCGTATGGGACAGGCAGCTTCGAGAAAGGACAGACTCTCTTCCTCCCTCCACCCCAGAGTAAGGCACTGGAAGACAAGCTCAGTGTGGCTGGTGGTCTTCCCATGCAGCAGGTGGAAGGGGAATGGGGTGGGGGGGGGGGGGGGGGGGGGGGGGGCATTCCGGCACTGGCAAAACTCTGCTGTGGTGATAAAATGACTATGAATAGGCCAATCGATTACCTTAATTGGTTACCCACCTCTAATTGGCTGCGGGTGGCTGAGTCGCTGCTGCCATCTCAAGGGACGATGAAATACTGGCTGATGTTTGGTCAGGGTGGTCAGTGTGGGAAGGAGCAGATGAGTTTGAACCTATGATTTCCAATGCTATCCACCACTCAGATTCACCTCACGTCATGTCCAGCTCTTTATATTTCCACGGATAGGCAATAAGTCCATGCTTTTCAAATTCAACCCCATCCAGAGCAAAGCAGCCCTATTGACAGTACTCCCTCCACCACCGACACACAGTGGCAGCAGTGTGTACCATCTACAAGATCATAGAATCATAGAATCCTACAATGCAGAAGGAGGACATTTGGCCCATCGAATCTACACTGACCACAATCCCACCCAGGCCCTATCTCATGCATTTAACCTAACTAGATTGGATAGGTAACTGGCTGTCTGATCGAAGACAGAGGGTGGTGGTGGATGGAAAATTTTCGGACTGGAGGCAGGTTGCTAGCAGAGTGCCGCAGGGATCGGTGCTTGGTCCTCTGCTCTTTGTGATTTTTATTAATGACTTAGAGGAGGGGGCTGAAGGGTGGATCAGTAAATTTGCTGATGACACCAAGATTGGTGGAGTAGTGGATGAGGTGGAGGGCTGTTGTAGGCTGCAAAGAGACAGAGATAGGATGCAAAGCTGGGCTGAAAAATGGCAAATGGAGTTTAACCCTGATAAATGTGAGGTGATTCATTTTGGTAGGACTAATTTAAATGTGGATTACAGGGTCAAAGGTAGGGTTCTGAAGACTGTGGAGGAACAGAGAGATCTTGGGGTCCATATCCACAGATCTCTAAAGGTTGCCACTCAAGTGGATAGAGATGTGAAGAAGGCATATAGTGTGTTAGCTTTTATTAACAGGGGGTTGGAGTTTAAGAGCCGTGGGGTTATGCTGCAACTGTACAGGACCTTGGTGAGACCGCATTTGGAATATTGCGTGCAGTTCTGGTCACCTCACTATAAGAAGGATGTGGAAGCGCTGGAAAGAGTGCAGAGGAGATTTACCAGGATGCTGCCTGGTTTGGAGTGTCGGTCTTATGAGGAAAGATTGAGGGAGCTGGGGCTGTTCTCTCTGGAGCGGAGGAGATTGAGGGGAGACTTAATAGAGGTTTATAAAATGATGAAGGGGATAGATCGAGTGAACGTTCAAAGACTATTTCCTCGGGTGGATGGAGCTATTACGAGGGGGCATAACTATAGGGTTCATGGTGGGAGATATAGGAAGGATATCAGAGGTAGGTTCTTCACACAGAGAGTGGTTGGGGTGTGGAATGGACTGCCTGCAGTGATAGTGGAGTCAGACACTTTAGGAACATTTAAGCGGTTATTGGATAGGCACATGGAGCACACCAGGATGGTAGGGAGTGGGATAGCTTGATCTTGGTTTCAGATGAAGGTCGGCACAACATCGTGGGCCGAAGGGCCTGTTCTGTGCTGTACTGTTCTATGTTCTATGTTCTAGTTGCCCTGACATTAAGGGGCAATTTAGCATGGCCAATCCACCTAACCCGCACATCTTTGGACTGGGGGAGGAAACCAGAGAAAACCCATGCAGACACGGGGAGAATGCGCAGACTCTGCACAGACAGTGACCCAAGGCTGGAATCAAACCCAGGTTCCTGGCGCTGTGTGGCAGCAGCGCTAACCACTGTGCCATCGTGCTGCCCAGATGCACTGCAGCAACTCACCAAGGCTCCTTCGGCAGCATTTTCCAAATCACCTTGTTGACCACTACCATCTAGAAGGGCAAGTGCAGCAGTCACAGGGGAACACCATTACCCACAGGTTCCCCTCCAAACCACACACCATCTGACTTTTTTATTAATTCATGAGATGTGGACATTGCTGGCCAGGCCAGCATTTATTGCCCATCCCTGAGGGCATTTAAAAGTCAACCATATTGTTGTGGGTCACATGTAGACCCGACCACATGAGGATGCCAGATTTCCTTCCCTTAAGGACATTAGTGAACCAAATGGGTTTTTCCGACAATTGACAATGGTTTCATGGCCATCATTAGACTTTTAATTCCAGATTTGTACTGAATTCGAACTTCTCCATTTGCCATGGTGGGATTCGAATCCAGGTCCCTGGAGCATTATCTTGGGTCTCTGGAGTACCAGTTCAGTGACAATACCACGACACCACCACCTCTCCACTCTATCACTGTTCTTTGAGTGGGATTTTCCACTTCCCCCGCAGTGTGTTTTGTGGCGGCAGAAGCAGCCCACCACTGGCTGGTGGCGGGACCTTCCAGTCTTGCCGCTGTCAATGGGTTAACCTGTGGTTTGCACATTCTGTTGCTGGAGAACCGTGGTGGTGAGGTAGCGATTTGGGCGGGGGCGGGGGCTGGGGGAGGGGGGGGGGGGGGGGGTTTGGGGGGGGGGGGGTGAGGGGGGGGATGGTGGTGGGGGGGTTTGCTATCGGTGAGACTGGGACATCCCGCTCAAAGGGACAGCTGGGAAATTTCAGCCTCTATTTTTGTCTGGTAATTCCTTGTTCCCGGACAACTAGTTTATCAACATCAACTAGTTTATCATTTGCCACTCAAGTGGATAGAGCTGTGACGAAGGCCTACAGTGTGTTAGCTTTTATTAACAGGGGGTTGGAGTTTAAGAGCCGTGGGGTTATGCTGCAACTGTACAGGACCTTGGTGAGACCACATTTGGAATATTGTGTGCAGTTCTGGTCACCTCACTATAAGAAGGATGTGGAAGCGCTGGAAAGAGTGCAGAGGAGATTTGCCAGGATGCTGCCTGGTTTGGAGGGTAGGTCTTATGCGGAAAGGTTGAGGGAGCTTGGGCTGTTCTCTCTAGAGCGGAGGAGGCTGAGGGGAGACGTAATAGAGGTTTATAAAATGATGAAGGGGGATAGATAGAGTGAACGTTCAAAGACTATTTCCTCGGGTGGATGGAGCTATTACAAGGGGGCATAACTATAGGGTTCGTGGTGGGAGATATAGGAAGGATATCAGAGGTGGGTTCTTTACGCAGAGAGTGGTTGGGGTGTGGAATGGACTGCCTGCAGTGATAGTGGAGTCAGACACTTTAGGAACATTTAAGCGGTTATTGGATAGGCACATGGAGCACACCAGGATGATAGGGAGTGGGATAGCTTGATCTTGGTTTCAGATAAAGCTCGGCACAACATCGTGGGCCGAAGGGCTTGTTCTGTGCTGTACTGTTCTATGTTCTATCAATAACTAAAAACAGAAAATACTGAGCAGACCCGCTGAACAGGTTTGGCAACAGTTGCCTTCTGACGGAGAGGGTCTAGACTCGAAACATTGGCTCTATTCTCTCTCCACAGATGCTGTCAAGACCTGCTGAGATATTCCAGCCTTTTCTGTTTTTGTTTCGGATTCCAGCATCCGCAGTGTTCTGCGTTTAGCAGATACTTTGGTCGGTATTTGATGACCTCGCTTGGGCGTGGCTTGTAAAATCCTGTCCGAGGCCAACGGAGAATTCCGTTCTGCGAGACGCGCCCGCCCGCTCCCATTGGCTCGACAGAATTCCGGCCAACTTTTCAGTCCCTTTAAGGGCAATACAGCAGGTTAAGGGTCACCGGGCTTGGAGGAACCAACGGGGACTCAAAGTGGGTAATCATCCCAGGGGGTGGAATCTCTTTTACGGAGGAGACATGTAGGGTGGTCGCTGCAGAGATGTGGCTGCGGAACAATTCTTATTAACAGATCCTTTAAAGGAGTCTCTGAAAAGTGCATCCTTACCGGGACCTTTCTTTGTAAATGATTATTTATATGAGCAATCAGTTCTTGTCCAGCCAAACCTAGAAACTTGTTTTCCCCAAACTTCAGTCAGAATTAAACACTTCCTCTGGTGCACTCCACCTTAAACTTTTGTTTGACTGAGCTGACATTTGACATTTTGGAGGAAAACTATTAATGGTTGTTGTCTGTTTTGCCGGGTCATGCTACAGTACAGATGCTTTGATAATGACACAGTATCCAGCCACTATCCCTTCACGGTGTATGAGTCAATGGAAATGCTGGCAATCATCTTAGTGTCTATTCACAACAAGCCTCACGCTATCAGGCCTAAAGTTAGGACGATACTAAGCTATCAGTGGATGGCAGGCTGTGGAATATGTCAAGAGGTCAGAGTCAGGTTATTAAAGCAATGTTAAAAGCAAATTACTGCGGATGCTGGAATCTGAAACCAAAAGAGAGAATGCTGGAAGCTCAGCAGGTCTGGCAGCATCTGTAAGGGGAGAAAAGAGCTGATGTTTCAAGTCCAGATGACCCTTTGACAAAATCTTGTCAGTTTTTCAGCTGAGTTTTTCCAGCATTTTCTCTTTTGGTATTAAAGCAATGTTGTTTTTTTAACAGACGTCACTTCCAGGCTGTTCGCTTTCTGAACGTCTTGTATTGAAATACCTCATCAAACCCTTTAAACTCTTCCAACTAAATATTCAGGAGGCATAACTGATAACAATTCAAAGTTCACTGTGGGTGCCATAACATTGTAGTACGTACCTGTTTATACATTTTGACCATTCACAGTCCATGGGATTTTCCTGTTATCTAAGCAAAAAATAACAAAGAACAAAGAAAATTACAGCACAGGAACAGGCCCTTCGGCCCTCCAAACCTGCACCGACCATGCTGCCCGACTGAACTAAACCCCCTACTCTTCCGGGGACCATATCCCTCTATTCGTATCCTATTCATGTATTTGTCCAGACACCCCTTAAGACTCACTATCGCATCTGCTTCCACTATCTCCCCCAGCAGCGAGTTCCAGGCACCCACCACCATCTGTGTAAAAAACTTGCCTCGTACATCTCCTTTAAACCTTGCCCCTCACACCTTAAATCTATGCCCCCTAGTAACTGATTCTTCCACCCTGGGAAAAGCTTCTGACTATCCACTCTGTCCATGCCCCTCATAATCTTGTAGACTTCTATCAGGTCACCCCTCAACCTCCATCGCTCCAGTGAGAACAAACCAAGTTTCTCCAACCTCCCCTCATAGCTAATGCCCTCCATACCAGGCAACATCCTGGTAAACCTTTTCAGTACCCTCTCCAGAGTCTCCACATCCTTCTGGTAGTGTGGCAACCAGAATTGAACACTATATTCCAAGTGCGGCCTGACTAAGATTTTATAAAGCTGCAACATGACTTGCCAATTTTTAAACTCAATGCCCCGGCCGATGAAGGCAAGCAGGCTGTATGCCTTCTTGACTACCTTCTCCACCTGTGTTGTCACTTTCAGTGACCTGGGTACCCGTACACCCAGATCCCTCTGCCTATCAATACTCTGAAGGGTTCTGCATTTACTGTATATTTCCTATCTTTATTAGAGCTTCCAAAATGCATTACTTCTCATTTGTCCGGACATAGGACTCACCTATTGATAACGGTTATTGAATACCATGTAGTCTTTTCCCTTGTTTGTTATTAACCTGAGGAAGCTATTTCATTATCCCTAAACATATATTTAGAGTCATAGAGGTTTACAGCATGGAAAAAGACACTTCAGCCCAACTTGTCCATGCTGCACAGGTTTTACCACTAAGCTAGTCCCAATTGCCTGCATTTGTCCCATATCCCTCTATACCCATCTTACCCATGTAACTGTCTAAATGCTTTTTAAAAGACAAAATTGTACCCGCCTCTACTACTACCTCTGGCAGCTTGTTCCAGACACTCACCACCCTCTGTGTGAAAAAATTGCCCCTCTGGACACTTTTGTATCTCTCCCTTCTCACCTTAAACCTATGCTCTCTAGTTTTAGACTCCCCTACCTTTGGGAAAAGATATTGACTATCTAGCTGATCTATGCCCCTCATTATTTTATAGACCGCTATAAGATCACCTCTCAGCCTTCTACGCTCCAGAGAAAAAAGTCCCAGTCTATTCAGCCTCTCCTTATAACTTAAACCATCAAGTCCCGGTAGTATCGTAGCAAATCTTTTCTGCACTCTTTCTAGTTCAATAATATCCTTTCTATAATAGGGTGACCAGGACTGGACACAGTATTCCAAGTATGACCTTACTAATGTAAAAGTAAAGTTTATTTATTAGTCACAAGTAGGCTTACATTAACACTGCAACGAAGTAACTGTGGAAATCCCCTAGTCGCCACACTCCGGCGCCTGGTTTGGATGCACTGAAGGAGGATTGTCCGGGTACACTGTGGGAGAATTTAGCACGGCTAATGCACCTAACCAGCATGTCTTTCAGACTGTGGAAGGAAATCGGAGCACCCGGAGGAAACCCACTCAGACACGAGAAGAATGTGCAGACTCCCCACAGACAGTGACCCAAGCTGGGAATCGAACCCGGGTCCCTGGCGCTTGGGTATCGAACCCGGGTCCCTGGCGCTGTGAGGCAGCAGTACTAACCACTGTGTCACCGTGCCACCCTGTGCTAGGTTGGATCATTTTACGAGCTCTCTGTCTGCAGAAGGGTGTCCCTGGATGATTATCTTCAGCAAACAGGGCTGGTAGCATATAGGTAGGTTGGAGAAATAGATGGGAGGTGACCTTCTTTCTCCAAATGCCAGGAGACTCAAAAAAAGATGTTGTCCATGTATCCCAAAGATGAATTTATTAGCTCATGTCTAGACGCTAACTTAGCCAGGGTTCCAATTTCCAAGTGATTTGTCTCAATGGCCCATCTCCAACAGTTGAAAACCTCAGATGATTGCCATAGATACCTTGCTAATGGAACAAGGATGTGAATAATTCACCCTCCATTGAAATCATTGTAATTGATGGGTTTTTCAGACAGCTGACTCCACTCCAATGGACTGGAATGTAGAACATATAAATGTTAAATAAAATTACCCATCTTGGGTTGTGAGTTTTTAAAATAAGCGTAATCTTTGGGTGCAATGCCATGGTTCCAGATTAAGCTAGTGAGTTTCCTAACCATGTGAGCTCCTCTGTACCTGAATACTTTGGGTGGAATTCCATTAACTCCTGGAGATCACTCACAGACAGTTACTCTCTGATCTTACTGTCATTGGCTTGAGATAAATTGAGGGCTCGCTCATCCAGAATATAATGCTATGGAAATGATTTGATGGCATTGTTGCACTGTGAATTCTTGCTTCAGGAGATTGTTAAAGTGCTCTGCCAATGAGAAAGAATCTCATGCCTATTTGGTGAGAGTTGATTGGCAACTGTTGAGGCCTGGTGTCATACCATTGGCTTTGGGGCCATGGACAGATCATGGAGAGTCTTGGTTTTTCAAGAGCTCCTTGAATTTGTCAAAAAGAAGCACCAAGATTGGTTTGCTGAGAACAACCAAGATATCGCTAAGATACTGGATGATGTGCACAATGCTCCTAGATCCTACCTATCTGACAAAAATCACCAGCAAGAAAATCTCGATACCATCAAACAAAATACACACTGCAGGCCAGATAAGAGATGTGTACACCCTTACGATCTCTCTGTCCTACAATAATGTAGTCCAACATGTGCCAGTGTTTAGATCTGGGCTGCATCTGTGTCATTTTCAGTTTATCAGCTTGTTGGAAGATTGTGTGTGATTGTAAGGTCAAACTCACAGCACTTAGAGAGAAGCTGGTCATTTATCAATGCTGTGATGTTCCAGTACTCTTCTCTATGTATTATAGTCTGCGCCAACCTGGACACGGTAATCACCAAGGGTGATGTGTTTGTCCTGGGGTGGTAATCCACTGACAATCCTGCTTGGATCATCGTAGAATGCTTCTTTGACCTTTATTAATATCCTAATTGCTACAAAACAGTGTTCCCTCTGATTCACTGCAAGCAATGCCATAGGAAGCCTGTTCGTAATTTATTATAACTGATGGAAGCAAATTTAAAATGATTACTGCTTCTCCTGTAGCCTGAGACTAACAAGCACATTTCAATTTGCAAAGTTCCTTGACTTGAAACATTTGAATTGAATTGAATTTAACAACATTTAAACTCTAACTAATCTAAGTCTCTGCTTATTTAACAACAATTAGACTTTGTGGCCTTAAAGGGACAGAGTTCCATATTCAGCAGGAATTGACTGGAATTCTCCAGTCTCGCTCGCCCTGCCACCACTGTCAGCGAGCGTGGAGAATTTGGCGCTCAGCCAAATCTCCATTCACTGCAGCAGGACCGGAGAATCCCAGCTGCGGGCAAGGTCGGAAAATTCCAGCCATAATAATCGGTCGTAAAACAATGCATCAAGCAATTAGAATCATAGAATCGCTACAGTGCAGTAACAGACAATTTGGTCTATCGGTCTGCACCGATTCTCCAACAGAGCATCTTACCCAGGCCCCATCCCTGTAAACCACGCTAATCCCCCCAAACTGTGCATCTTGGGAAACTAAGGGGCAATTTAGCATGGCCAATCCACCTTACCTGCACATCTTTGTAGTGTGGGAGGAAACCGGAGCACCCGGAGGAAACCCATGCAGACACAGGAGAACATTAAAACTCCACACAGACAGTGACCCAAGGCCGGAATTGAACCGGAGTCCCTGGCGCTGTGAAGCAGCAGTGCTAACCACTGTGCCATCACGCTGCCACTACTGCAAGTTCATATAAATAATATATATATATGAATTATTGTAATTCTATGAGACCTTGTCTATATGTGTCATTGTTGGGGCATAGATGCTGATGGGCCTGGGTGGGATTGTGGTCGGTGCAGACTCGATGGGCCGAATGGCCTCTTTCTGTACTGTAGGGTTTCTATGATTTCTATGACTTCTATGATTTCTATGAGTGTTGCATCTAGTTTCTAGAAAGACTCAGTTGAAGTACCTTGTGTTGATTGTTGTTCCCTGGGAATTGAATGGAACTTAACACTAATTCCGATTGAATGACAAAGCCCATCCCCAGTGACGCTGGTCCTTTAACTTGCCAACAGAGTACAACGTGTAGCTTGTGCCCACCTCCTCACAATGAGACTCTGCTGCAAACCTTGTGTCACTTAGAGTGGCTACATCAATATGGTATCTGCCCAGCATTCTGGCTTTTGAGGGCTGTTCTATGGTCTAGTTTTGTGTTATTGGCCAATCTTTTCCAGCTGTTCACGTTAGCGGGATCTTCTGGTCCCACTGGTGGTGCACCCCGCTCTGGGTCTCCCAGCAGCGTGGGGTACAGTCAATGGGAACAGTGGCGGGACCAGAAGACCTTGCCAGTGGCGAATAGCGCATCACCTCTCGCCATAAGAAACATGCCACGGGGAGGCCTCTTTCTGTGCTGTAGGGTTTCTAAGATTCTAAGATTCTAAGAAATTCTCCCGTTTGTCTTGAAGTAGCCTACCAGTCCATGAGCTGGGTGTCATCAGCCTGTTCATAATCTACAAGGCACAAGTCAGGAGTGTGATGGAATGCTCCACACTTGCCTGGATGGGTGTAGCTCCAACAACACTCAAGAAGCTCGACATCACCCAGGACTAAGCAGACTGCTTGATTGGCGTCCCATTCACAAACATTCACACCCTCCACCACCGACGCACAGGGACTGAAAAGATGCACTGAAGGAATTCACGAAGGCTCCTTAGACAGCACCTTTCAAATCCACAACCTCTACCATCTCGAAGGACAGGAGCAGCAGACACATGGGAACACCACCACCTGCAGGTTCCCCTCCAAGCCACTCACCATCCTGACTTGGAAATATACCGCCGCTCCTTCACTGTCACTGGGTCAAAATCCTAGAACTCTCCCTAACAGCACTGTGGGTGTACCTACACCACATGGGCTGCAGTGGTTCAAGAAGGCAGCTCACCACCACCTTCTCAAGAGCAACTAAAAATGGGCAATAAATGTTGGTCTAGCCAGTGACATCCACATCCCTGAGGCAATAAAAAAAGCCAGTGCCAGCCGACAGGATGGCAATGCGAAAGGGGCAGATGAGGCTTTCCAGCTTGTTTAGCAGCTCATCTAGGAGAAGGGCAACCCCAAAACTAGCTGCATTCTTTCAGCTGCTTCAACAATATCTATTTAGCAATCCTACATTTGTTCCTAATATAGACACAACGAAAGATGTTTTTCCCTTCTCCCTGCCAAAAACAATTGTCTGAACATTTTCCCAGATCGCAATCGGAGAAGGAAATCAAAGTAGAAACTTTGAGAATCAGCCCCATAACTTCATTCCGTTATTGTACCTTCATTATTCATAAGATAACAGCAGACTATGTAACCGAGGGGGTCTTTTGTCGTGTCTGGAAGGATTTGAAAATCTGGATGTTGGGAATACTAAAAATATTTTTAATAAAAGAAGATCCCTTTCTTTTAATGGTAACTATACAGGGGGTAGAAAAAGAGTCTGTATCATATGTGCTCAAATTCTGTCCTCATAGTATGTGTGGTTCACGTTGTTAATGTGACAGTATTGCTATGGTCAAGCCTAGAAATGTTGCTCTGGGATAATGGTCTGCAAATCCATAACTGGCTGTCTAAACCTTCTCCCATCACACTTAGGCATGAATCAGTTAATTTATGAACAAGATAAAAATAGGTAAAAACAGGTAAACCAGTCGAGGTAAGGAGACCAGACACAACTGTAGATTGCTCATACATTAATATCAGGGCCTAGAGGCTGATAAACAAAATAGACTGGCTCTCATGGTTGATAGCAACATCATTGCCTGGCAGTGCCTGGCAGTTATGTCTGGTACCACAAACAAAAAGGAAAAGATAAATATTGAAACCATGCTGTAAAAATTAGCATTGTTTAAACCAGATCAAACATCTGCTGAGGCCAGCTTGGCAATGCAGCCTCTGGACCTACTCAGCAGGCTTTCCCGGCCTACTCCAGGACGTGAGGGTGTGTGGAAACTTCCTAAGGAGATGACACTATTCCCCATTAAATTTAGCATCGCTTCTAAATGCACTGGCGATCTCTTATGCCAGGCTCCTGAACACAATATTTGATGAAATGTTGCTAACATTCTATAAGTTAAAATTTAGTTGCCCTTATCCACTCCACTGATTATGAGCTAGCTATGCCCCCTACAGTTAAGTCTAAACATGGGACCTTGTCAAAAACCTTGCTAAAGTCCATGCAAGCTACATCATAATGAAGGTGAATCTTCGTTCACTGCAGTGGGACCAGAAAATTCCGGCTAATATGTGTGCATGTCCATGCTCCCAGTCTCAGGGTCCTCACATGCTCATACCCACTCACACACTGGGTGAGTGAGTGGGCACCCTGACGCAGGGTGTGAGCCGGACCATCGCGCTCTCATACTAATAGCCATCTTCATCAGTTACTCATTTTTAAAGTTATCAATTTATTGCTTTACCTTGTTTTTGTTTGCTCAGCAAGTTATTCCTTTTCTGCAAACCTCAAAATTAGTTCCTTAAATTCACATTTAATGTTGTCCTAAACCTCATCATTTCAAACGTTGCTCATTGACCCCTTGAGTAAGAACAAAAATTGAAGTGTGGCCCCTCACTGATAAAAGGTTGGGGACTCTGGTCTAAGCAATACATCCCAGCAATCTGATTTCCCCTTTTTTGTTCTTGGCCTCAATTAATGATCTTTCTGAGGTAGATCATCCCTCCTCAGAGATGATTGTTTCTTGAACCAATATTGTTACCCCTTTTTTATCCCCCTATCTATCCCATTTGAAAACCTCAAAATCAGAAATGGGGGGCCCTTGCCCTTCCTTACGTTATGTTTCAGAAATAGCGATGGTATACTTCCAGGTGTCCAGCTGTGTTCTTAGTTTATCTGCCTTAGTCACGAGACTCCTTGATTGAAGTGTATACCACGAATCACTGAATAACGTCTCTGTTACTTATTTTATAATCTTTGTTTCCTTAACTAACTCCCTGAACTCATTGGGCCCTATTTTACCATTTTGATTCTAAGTGCTGGGCGGACTTGAAACTGGGAGTGTTTGAGATCCAACTTTTAGACCGTGCTTACTTTCAGCAACTGATAGCCAGCTGACTATCTCCTACTCCTGTACTCTGAAACCCATATCATTGAATGGTAGCATTTGCCATTAAACACATTACATACTTTGTGCTGATCCTTGCACACTTTCATGATGCCTGAAGGGGATTGTGAGATCTGGAAAGGTTGGTCGGGGCTTTCAACCACTTTTAAAATGTTATTTCCTATCCTTAGCTCTTATCAATTTGTTGCTGCTGAGATCTGCTCCTGATTTTGACTACCTGCTGAGTTAGATCACTCATGCGCCAAACCAGCACGTCTTTTGGACTGTGGGAGGAAACCGGAGCACCTGGAGGAAACCCACGCAGACACGGGGAGAATGTGCAGACTCTGCACAGACAGTGACCCAAGCCGGGAATCGAACCCAGGTCCCTGTAGCTGTGAGGCAGCAGTGCTAACCACCGTGCCACCCCAAAAGATCAGAGATGGAAGAGTAAACTTACATACTTCCAAAAAGGTGTCCCAACGAAAGGTCATTCACCCGAAATGTTAACTCTCCTTCTCCCCCCACAGATGCTCCCAAATCTGCCGAGTCAGAGTTTCGTAAACTTTTCCAGTCACGGAATCCTCTCGACTTCCCAAGGAACCCCTGAGAAGCCTCTTTGTGATATTGAAGAATTAAACCGAAAAAATGATTATTATTGTGCAATAGGAACAAACATACAAAAGTCAACTTCAAATGTGTTTCAATGTCTAATATGTATCCATTTATTATAATAAAAATGTCCAACAAATACTCCCATGTTATACCTTCATTTTGTTTTTTTTAATGGGAACACTCACGCACATACACTCCCTCACCCTCACACACCCTCACCCTCATACTCATACTCACCCTCACACACCCTCACCCTCACACTCCCTCACCCTCACCCCCACACTCCCTCGCCCTCACACTCCCTCACCCTCACAATCATCGTCACGCTCACACTCCCTCAACCACACACTCGCTCACCCATGCACATACAACCCTTCACCCTCACACTCTCTCACCCTCACACTCATCTTCATTGTCACACTCATCCTCACCTCCCTCACCTTCACACTCATCGTCACCCTTATACTCCCTCAACCACACATTGCCTCACCCATGTACATACACTTCCTCACCCTCACACTCATTCATCCTCACTCAACATCACCCACCCTCACCCACTTACCCTCCTCTCGGGCCCCCGTGGCCTTGGCTATTCTTGGGGCTCCTCGGCCTCAGTTTTCTCAAGCCCCCTGCGACCACAGCTCCAATTAAGCCCCCTACTGCAGCCCTATCTCTTCATAGAATCCTACAGTGCAGAAAGAGGCCATTCGGCCCATTGAGTCTGCAACAACCACAATCCCACCCAGGCCTATCCACATATCCCTACATATTTACCCACTAACCCCTCTAACCTATGCATCCCGGGACACATAGAATGGCCAATCAACCTAGCCTGCACATCTTTGGACTGTGGGAGGAAACCGGAGCACCCAGAGGAAACCCACGCAGACACGAGGAGAATGTGCAAACTGCACACAGACAGTGACCCGAGCCGGGATTCGAACCCAGGTCCCTGGAGCTGTGAAGCAGCAGTGCTAACCACTGTGCTACCGTGCTCTTCTCGGACTTCTCAGCACCAGCTCTTCTTCGGCCACTCTGGCCTCAACCTCTCTCGAGCCCCCATGGCTGAATTGACCGCAGAACCAGAGTGCCAGAGCAGATAGTGGAGCAGGGGTAAAAAGACAGGTTAGTTCAAGCAAAATCACAAATGGAAGGGTAGAGTGTGGTGGAAATAATTTTTTGAGGTGTGTCTATTTCAATGCCAGGAGTATTGTGGGGAAGGCAGATGAGCTGAAGGCGTGGATAGACACATGGAAATATGACATTATAGCCTTTAGTGAAACTTGGCTACAGGAGGGGCAGGACTGGCAGCTCAATGTTCCAGGGTTCCAATGTTTCAGGCGGGATAGGGGGAGAGGGATAAAAGGTGGGGGGTGGCATTGTTGGTCAGGGAAAATGTTACAGCGGTACTCAGGCAGGATAGATTAGGGAGCTTGTCTACAGAGGCCCTATGGGTGGAGCTGAGAAACAGGAAAGGTATGACCACATTAATGGGCTTGTATTATAGACCACCCAATAGTCAGCGAGAATTGGAGGAGCAAATCAGCGGAGAGATAGCTGACAACTGCAAGAAACACAAAATTGTGATAGTAGGGGATTTTAATTTTCCACATATAGATTGGGACTCGCATACTGTTAAAGGTTTAGATGGGATAGAGTTTGTAAAATGTGTTCAGGAGAATTTTCTACATCAGTATATAGAGGTACCAACTGGAGAGGATGCGACATTGGATCTCATATTGGGAAATGTGTTAGGGCAGGTGATGGATGTGAGTGTGAGGGAACACTTTGGATCCAGTGATCATAATGCCATTAGTTTCAACCTGATCGTGGATAAGGATAGATCTGGTCCTCGGGTTGAAGTTCTGAACTGGAAAAAGGCCAAATTTGATGAAATGAGAAGGGATCTGGGGAGTGTGGATTGGCACAGGCTGTTCTCTGGTAAGGATGTAAATGGAAAGTGGGAGGCCTTCAAAGAAGACATTTTGAGAGTGCAGAGTTTGTATGTTCCTGTCAGGATTAAAGGTAAAGTATATAGGAATAAGGAACCTTGGTTCTCGAGGGAGATTGTAACACTGATTAAGAGGAAGAGAGAGTTGTATGAAATGTACAGGCAGCAAGGAACAGATCAGATGCTCGAGGAGTATAAAAAGTGCAAGAAGCTACTTAAGAGGGAAATCAGAAGGGCTAAAAGAAGACATGAGGTTGCTTTGGCAGACAGAGTGAAGGAAAATCCAAAGAGCTTCTATAGGTATGTTAGGAGCAAAAGGATAGTGAGGGATAAAATTGGTCCTCTTGAAGACCAGAGTGGTAGACTGTGTATGGAACCAAAAGGGATGGGGGAGATACTAAATGGTTTTTTTGCATCCGTATTTACTGAGGAAACGGGCATGGAGTCTACGGAAATAGGGCAAACTGGTAGGGAGGCCATGGAACCTTTACAGATTAAAGGGGAGGAGGTGCTTGCTGTCTTGAGGCAAATCAGAGTGCATAAATCCCCAGGACCGGACAGGGTATTCCCACGGACCTTGAGGGAAGCTAGTGTTGAACTTGCAGGGGCCCTGGCAGACATATTTAAAATGTCAGTATTCACGGGGGAGGTGCCGGATGATTGGAGGGTGGCTCATGTTGTTCCGTTGTTTAAAAAAGGTTCCAAAAGAAATCTGGGAAATTATCGGCCAGTAAGTTTGACGTCGGTGATGGGCAAGTTATTGGAAGGTGTGATAAGGGATAGGATCTACAAATATTTGGATAGACAGGGACTTATTAGGGAGAGTCAACATGGCTTTGTGCGTGGTAGGTCATGTTTGACCAATCTATTAGAGTTTTTCGAGGAGGTTACCAGGAAAGTGGATGAAGGGAAGGCGGTGGATGTTGTCTACCTGGATTTCAGCAAGGCCTTTGACAAGGTCCCTCATGGGAGGTTAGTTAGGAAGGTTCAGTCGCTGGGTATACATGGGGAGGTAGTAAATTGGATAAGACACTGGCTCAATGGAAGAAGCCAGAGAGTGGTTGTGGAGGATTGCTTCTCTGAGTGGAGGCCTGTGACTAGTGGTGTGCCGCAGGGATCGGTGTTGGGTCCATTGTTGTTTGTCATCTATATCAATGATCTGGATGATAATGTGGTAAATTGGATCAGCAAGTTTGCTGATGATACAAAGATTGGAGGTGTAGTGGACAGTGAGGAAGGTTTTCAAAGCTTGCAGAGGGATTTGGACCAACTAGAAAAATGGGCTGAAAAATGGCAAATGGAATTTAACGCAGACAAGTGTGAGATATTGCACTTTGGAAGGACAAACCAAAGAAGAACGTACAGGGTAAATGGTAGGACTCTGAAGAGTGCAGTTGAACAGAGGGATCTGGGAATACAGGTACAGAGTTCCCTAAAAGTGACGTCACAGGTGGATAGGGTCGTAAAGAGTGCCTTTGGTACATTGGCCTTTATAAATCGGAGTATCGAGTATAAAGGTTGGAGTGTTATGGTAAGGTTATATAAGGCATTGGTGAGGCCGAATTTGGAGTATTGTGTACAGTTTTGGTCACCTAGTTACAGGAAGGATGTAAATAAGATTGAAAGAGTGCAGAGAAGGTTCACAAGGATGTTGCCGGGACTTGAGAAGCTGAGTTACAGAGAGAGATTGAATAGGTTGGGACTTTGTTCCCTGGAGCGTAGAAGATTGAGGGGAGATTTGATAGAGGTGTATAAGATTTTGATGGGTATAGATAGAGTGAATGCAAGCAG
Source organism: Mustelus asterias (assembly GCF_964213995.1). Lineage (NCBI taxonomy): Eukaryota > Metazoa > Chordata > Chondrichthyes > Carcharhiniformes > Triakidae > Mustelus > Mustelus asterias. Next base: position 171,918,389 of record NC_135801.1, read on the forward strand.
GCTTTTTCCGCTGAGGCTAGGGGAGAAAAAAACCAGAGGGCATTGGTTAAGGGTGAAAGGAGAAAAGTTTAAAGGGAATATTAGGGGGGGCTTCTTCACGCAGAGAGTGGTGGGAGTGTGGAATGAGCTGCCGGATAATGTGGTAAATGCTTTTAACATTTAAGAAAAACTTGGACGGGTTCATGGATGAGAGGGGTGTGGAGGGTTATGGTCCAAGTGCAGGTCAGTGGGACTAGGCATAAAATGGTTCGGCACAGACAAGAAGGGCCAAAAGGCCTGTTTCTGAGCTGTAATTTTCTATGGTTCTATGGTTCTAACCCCTGCGTTCCGTGGAACGCAGTTTGGGAACCCCTGTGTTAAAGTAATTTCCTGATTTTTCGTTTTACAAAATGGTGAATTTTTTTTTGCTCTTGAGGTCAGTAAAGAAAGATTTTGTGCTTCAATGGTGAGTGGAATTAATTGTCCATCCCTACCCGAGAGCTGAAAGAAATGTGCCAAGGAGAGACATGGTGCATCATGTGTTGGAGTAGGCAGCCAAATAATATTCAATTCTTGTCTCTGATTAACATGAAAACACCTGTTAAAGGTCCCCTTTGAAACAGCTGACCTGGCCATGAAGTTTCACATGATTCAAGCTAAAACTCCGAGTTCAACATTCAGGCAGTGGGAAGTATGTGTGGAATGTCTCTGAAAGTGGAAGAGCCAGAGGAAGGAGACAAAACAGTCACGTTTAATAATGGAATTTGAAAGTATTCCATTGCTTCTGCAAGGAATGGACAGGGTGAAAAAAGAACTGAAGGGGCCACCAGTGATTTTCCGCACTTTCAGTGATTCATACTTCAGTCAAGGAGTCCAGGGAATAAGGCAGATAAACTGAGGACACAGCTGGACACCGAGAAGTAGGCCATCGCTATTTCTGAAACATAACGTAAGGAAGGGCAAGAATGGCAGCTCCACATTTCTGATTTTGGGGTTTTCAGATGGGATAGACAGGGAGATAAAAAAAAGGGGTCACAATATTGGTTCAGTAATCTCTGAGGAGGGATGATCCACCAGAAAGATCATTAAATGACCGTGCAACCTCAAACAGACCATTGTACGCAGCAAACTACCCAGCCTTCAGGAGAACAGTGACCACGACACCACACATCCCTGCCACAGCAACCTCTGCAAGACGTGCCGGATCATCGACACGGATGTCATCATCACACGTGAGAACACTATCCACCAGGTACACGGTACATACTCTTGTGACTCGGCCAACGTTGTCTACCTGATATGCTGCAGGAAAGGAAGTCCCGAGGCATGGTACATTGGGGAGACCATGCAGATGCTACGACAACGGATGAATGGACACCACTCGACAATCACCAGGCAGGAGTGTTCCCTTCCTGTCGGGGAACGCTTCAGCAGTCAAGGGCATTCAGCCTCTGATCTTCAGGTAAGCGTTCTCCAAGGTGGCCTTCACAACACACGACAACGCAGAATCGCTGAGCAGAAACTGATCGCCAAGTTCCGCACACATGAGGATGGTCTCAACCAGGATCTTGAATTCATGTCACACTATCTGTAACCCCCATGGCTTTCCTGGGCTTGCAAAATCTCATTAACTGTCCTGGCTGGAGACAATTCGCACCTCTTTAACGTGTGCTTAACCCTCTCTCCACTCACATTGTCTGCACCTGTAAAGACTTGATTACCTGTTAAGACTCGCACTCCAAACATTATCCTGTAATTGAGTTTGTGTCTATATATGCCCTGTTTGTGAACTGAACTCTTCACTCACCTGATGAAGGGGCAACACTCCGAAAGCTCGTGCTACCAAATAAACCTGTTGGACTTTAACCTGGTGTTGTGAGACTACTTACTGTGCCCACCCCAGTCCAACGCCGGCAACTCCACATCATCATTAAATGAGACCAAGAACAAAAAAGGGGAAATCAGATTGTTGGGATGTATTGTGTAGACCGAAGTTGTCCAACCTTTTTTCAGTGAGGGGTCACATTTTAAATTTTTGTGTTCTTAGAACATCCAACCAGCTAGTTCTCCACCTTACTAGAAATTACGCCAGCTTAATTGCAGTATGAAGGACAATTAGGAATGGACAATAAATGTTGGCCTAGCCAGTGATGCCCACATCCCGTACATTAATAAAAAAAAGGTATTGCCCCAGTCCCCTCATGAGTTGGAAACACTTACGCCCGGGTTTTTGCTACAATGGAGAGGTTCCCCATTGTGGTGACAATCAAGGAAATTGTCGGAAGGACTAAGTCCCATTGTGGACATGGCATGTTCCATTTTTGTGAGGGTGGGTTTGGAGGCCGCCCGGGTTTTGTGCAATGCCGATTCATGGAGGAAGCTGGCCATTTACATCGTCAGCTGCCTCCATTGACATTTCTTTTGCGTCCACTTGTGTGGATCCTGGAGTGCGTGGAGCAGACCAGGTCAGACGAGGTCTGTTGTTTGTACATTTGTTTTGGATTGCCAGGGTACGTCCATGGAGAGATGAGGCATCCTTGTAGAGTTATATTTCAGATTTCTATTCGTGGCCCAGAAGTGTCAAGAATTTAACTCCCACTGCCTTCTCGTGACCCACGGCAGAGGGAGAGTGTGACGGTGCTGGCCTGCAGGACAATTCTCTGTTGCCCCCGACTCCCCCCCGGGCGAAAGGAAGAAATCCGTGCTTCAGAGGTGTGCATAGCACTTCATCAGCTGGAGCACAGAGGGTGGGCCTGGCACCCTCTCTCTTAGAGGCCGTAAAAGCCAGTTTAAGTGAGCAGCCAGAACCCAGAAGAAGGGGCGTAGTTCAGGGGGAAGAGATTGCGACACGAGCAGCAGGAAGGAGGAGGAGGGTGAGAGGGAGTGCAGCATGGAATCACAGCACATCACCCCCGTGCCCCCATCCCTGCCCTAGGGGTGTGAAGATAACCATTAGACTGAACTCCTGTCTCCCAGGCCCCTGTCCAGGCCGCAGCAGGAGACCTGGCTGGTATATCCCAGTCAGCAGCCCATTAAGGAAGTGGCCAATGCCCTGTTTGCTCATGTGGGGAAGTTCATGAGTTTTCACGTGGATATTGAGTGTCAGACTCAGACAGGCACAACCTTTGCCCAAATTGTAGGCTTCCCTCAGGTTCAGGAGCATCATTCATGTTTCAATAAAGGCCCCAGCATGGACACCTTCGTGAACCACAAGTCATTCCATCCCATCGATGTCCAGGTAATCTGGGACCACAGTGAAGTCTTTCTTCATGTGTGTGCAAGGTTCCTGGGCAGCTGCCATGACCTCTTCATGCAAAGGAATTCGCAACTCCTCAATCTATTTCAGCCATCCATACAGATCATTTTCAAGATGAGATTCAGATGCTTCAATAGCTCTGGTGGAGTCTCCAAACTGCCCCAGCAAGGGTTTTAAGAATTGCGCATGCTGCACAACATTGTGCAGGGTAGGGGCCTCCGACTGTACGATTTTGAGGCCATGGGCAGAGTTCCAACCTCTGAGGAGGAGGAAGAGGAGGAAACTCATGGACATGGTGTGGCATTGTGGCACAATGGTTAGCACTGCTGCCTCACAGCGCCAGGGACCCGGGTTCAATTCTGGTCTCGGGTCACTGTCTGTGTGGAGTTTGCACATTCTCCCCGTGTCTGTGTGGGTTTCCTCCAGGTGCTCCGGCTTCCTTCTACATTTCATAGATATGCAAGTTAGGTTGATTGGCCATGCTAAATTGACCTTAGTGTCAGGGGGATTAGCAGGATAAATATGTGGGGTTACGGGGATCGGGCCTGGGTGGGATGGTGGTCGGTGCAGACTCGATGGGCCGACTGGCCTCCCTCTGCACTGTAGGGATTCTATGATTCAGAACATTCCGAAACACATGAAGATGACAGACAATCCAATTACAGAGCAGCAGGGAAGCATAGACATTCTTCCAGTGTTACATGGTGCAGGAGGCTGTCCTTGCCTAAAGGGCCCTTGTTCAAAATTTCATAAGGTTCTCTCAGACTGCCATCGGACAGTCCCTGGTGACATATCTCCATATAAAGCTTCTTGTAACTTGATGCCACAGTCTCTTAGGGGACATCCTCCACAAGGGAGTGCATCAACATCACTGAGCTTAATTCGGTCACATTGAGATTGCAGCTACCTTCTACATCATGAACATGGTCATACTCCCAAGATAGCTGCATTTTTTGTGCCCTTGTGGAGTCTTATGTAAGTTGCAATCGAATGCACTCCCTTTTCAGTTGTTTAAAACACCTTTTGTTACAGTTTTGTTTGCACTCCAGCCCCACCTTTCTGATCTACGGGCACCTGGTGCGGAGAGGGGTGTGGAAGGAGGTGGGCCTCCTCACGAGCTTGTTCCTCGGCCTGGCCAAGCTTACCATCAACAGGTCCAGACAGTGGGTGATAGAGGGAGTCACTTGGCCCAGCTGCCTGCCCATCTACCGCAGCTACAATCGTGGCCAGGTGTACCTGGAGAAGGAACATGAGGTGTCCACTGGCACCATCGAGGTCTTCCGAACCCTATAGGCACCTTGGGGACGGGGTGTTTTCTCGACTTTAATCATTCATTTGTGATTTGTGTTTTGTTTGACGCAGTATCCATAGAATCCCTGCAGTGCCGAAGGAGGCCATTCAGCCCACCATGACTGCACTGACCACAATCCCACCCAGGCCCTATCCCCATAACCCCACATATTTACCCTGCTAATCCCCCTGACACTAGGGTCAATTTAGCACGGCCAATCAACCTAACCCACACATCTTTGGGAGGAAACCAGAGCACCCGGAGGAAACCCACGCAGACACTGAGGGAGAATGTTCAAACTCCACACAGACAGTGACCTGAAGTCGGAATTGAACCCGGGTCCCTGGTGCTGTGAGGCAGCAGCGCTAACCACTGTGCCACCATGCCACCCACCCTTAAGGAGCTGCTCTTCTAATGTGCCCCTCAGCATTTTAAATTTATTTTGATTGGTTGTTTGTCTTGATCGTGAATGAGGTACACATGTCGCCAACTCAACCATAATCAAGCCATGTCCACAACACAGATATTGACATGAATGAAGCTGTTTAGCCCTACACCTGCTGACATGAGTGTAGGTTGCATCATTCACACAGACATGGCATTTCACTCAGGATGATTTGATAACTGTGCTGTATCAGCTCACTGGAATAACCTGTGCTACACCTATTCTGACCAATGCCCTGGTTCAGAACAGCGTTCGACATGCGTCCGTCCTGGCTTGCATAGACCTCTGCAAAACACACAAGCCACATCCTGTGACAGTGGAAATGACAATGCAGCCACTATAGTGGCAACAGCAGCTGGCCTATATTAACTGGACAATGCATGGGCTACCGATCTGCACAGCTCAAACCCAAGGCCACAGTGTAACACTGCAGTGTGAATGAATGTCTGGCACTCATGTTGCAGATGCACTTGCTGACCAAATACATCTGGCTGTGGTGTTGGATCATTAAACCTCCCTTATAGTCGCATTTAGATGCAAACTTAAAGGTGCAAGGAGCATTTTTATGTTGGAGCCTTCGACCTCTGGAACCATATGTGATTTGACAGAGAAGGAAGAAGCTCCATATACCTCACCAATTAGGCTGCATAATTTCTCCTGGTGAAGTCACACTGGGATGCAACTCAGCATGCACGGTGGCACAGTGGTTAGCACTGCTGCCTCACAGTGCCAGAGACCCGGGTTCGATTCCTGCCTCGGGTCACTGCCTGCGTGGAGTTTGCACACTCTCCCCATGTCTGCATGGGTTTCGTCCGGGTGTTCCGGTTTCGTCTCACAGTCCAAGGGTTAGGTGGATTGGGCATGCTGAATTGCCCCTTAGTGTCAGGGAGATTAGCAGGGTTAATATGTGGGGTTACGAGGGTAGGACCAGGGTGGGATTGTGGTCGGTGCAGGCTCGATGGGCTGAATGGCCTCCTTCTGCACTGTGGGATTCTATGAATATTGCTGGTAAGAAGGGGGTGGGGTGGGTGCATGGGGGTGGGGGGAGGATGGTGGGAGGGGACAGATGTGTGGAGAGCCAATAGAAATGGGACTTATGTGAGACAAAAAAAAGACACACTCAGGTATAGCCCCTCGTATGGTGAATGCAGACTGACTCACGCCATTGCCTTAACCATGCTCGCATTGCCTGTAAGTGTTAACCCCATCCTTCCACTCAGTGAAGTGACAACATGGCCTCCGACATTACCATCATGGTGCTCGTCACACAGGGGTCCAAGGGAAGGGTGTGAGATCTGGTTCACACAAGCCTCAATGCTGAAGCACAGGAGTACGTGACCAGCTCACTTAGCTGCACAGAAAGCAGAAAGGAATAGGCAGTACGATGCAAAGGTGCACTGAGGAGCATTACCTCTGCAGGTGCTCTCAATGAGACTGAGATAAATTCTTCACAAAATGGTGAAGAACACCAAAGGGAAGGCCCAGTCTGGGAGTAGGCCCAGGTGCCCTGTGGAACAGTTGCCATGGAGATTGGCAGGGTGCCAGAGCTACTGACTGTGGGTAATGGCGAATCTCCAGTAGCTGGTGATAAAGTTGTTGAGGTTGTCTATGAGCCAAGACAACCACCTTGCCAGATCTGTACCCATCACTGAGCATTCTGCAACACTGGATCCATGGTTTCTGATGACCTCTGTTGCACTCAGTGCTGCCGCATTCTGAACCATTCTGCCATGACTGTAACAGGTGTCTTGCAATGGCAACTGGGTTGCAGATGTCGCTTTTTCTTTACACTGTTGCAGGACCTCACCAAGGGTCCTTAGACAGCACCTTCCAAGCTTGCAACCTCTACCACCAAGAAGGGCAAGGGCAGCAGGCACATGGGAGCACCACCACCTGGAAATTTCCCTCTGCATTGTCCTAACAATGTTAGGGGTTGTGGGTTTTACACAAAAAGAAAAAGATGTGGTTTGCACATGTAGATTCAAAGTAACATATCACAGATTTATTGAAAGAAATGTTCTCTGCATGGAACAGAAAATGAAATTAAGACACCCGCCTGTGAAATGCCCTAATGACATAGAATCTTAGAATCCCTACAGTGCAGAAGGAGACCATTCGACCCATCGAGCCTGCACTGACCACAGTCCCACCCAACCCCTACCCCCGTGACCCCATGTATTTACCCTGCTAATCCCCCTAACCTACACATCTTGGGATACTAATGGGCAATTTAGCATGGCCAATCAACCTAACCTGCACATCTTTGGACTGTGGGAGGAAACCAGAGCACCCGGAGGAAACCATCGGATCATTTATTTGGCTCTTAAAGCAATCATTCCACCACTTAAATATATAATACCCTGCAAGCCACACACCATCCTGACTTGGAAATATATTACCTGTTCATTCACTGTCGCTGGGTCAAAATCCTGGAACTCCCTCCCTAACAGCACTGTGGGATGTACCTACACCAGGTGGACTGCAGCGGTTCAAGAAGGCAGCCCACCACTACCATTTCAAGGGCAATTAGTGGGGGAAGGGCAATGGATGCTGGCCTAGCCAGCGACATCCATATCCCATGAATGATTAAATAAAACCCTCCTCTGTTAGTACCTCCAGGCCTCGAATGGAAATGTGAAGGGCAGCTAGCTGCATTGCTGTGGCTGTTCTGTGTGACATTCTATTAACTAATGAATTCATTAATGAAAATGTGAGGTGAGGAGGGTCATGAGCAACTCAGAATACATCTCTATCGTTCAGTTCTGTGTGCTTACATGCACTAACCATCATCTCCTCTATGAATGTTCTTCACAGTGTGATTGAGAGAAGTGCTCCGTACATACACTTGGTGCCGTGTATGTTGCAGCTGTCACTCCAAGGTGACATTGTGTGCTCAACAAAAACAGAGCCGCGCCGCTTTGCTGCGTCTTATTCAGACTGTTAGGCTGACTTGCTTGGATAGGGGAGAGTGCCCTTTTGGAGAGGTGCACGGACCCCTTTGTGAAATGCAGAAGAGTTGATTCAACAGCCACAGAAGTGGCAAAAAAACATTCCCAGTGTGGCACAGTTGTTACCGCTACTGATTCACAGCACCAGGGACCCAGGTTCGATTCTAGCCTTGGGTGACTGTCTGTGGAGTTTGCACGTTCTGCGTGGGTTTCCTCTTGTGCTTTGGTTTCCTCCCACAGTCCAAAGATGTGTAGGTTGGGTGGATTGGCCATGCTAAATTACCCCTTGGTGTCTAAAGATGTGTAGGTTAGTTAGATTAGCCATGGTAAATGTGCAAGGCTACTGGGTTGGAGGGGAGGGGGGAGTTGGGTGAGACTGAGTAGGATGCTCTGTCGGAGAGTCAGTGCAGACTCGATGAGCAGAATGGCCTCCTTCATAGATCATAGATTCCTACAGTGTGGAAAGAGGCCATTTGGCCCATCGAGTCTGCACCAACCACAATCCCACCCAGGTCCTATCCACATATCCCTACATATTTACCCACTAACCCCTCTAACCTATGCATCCCGGGACACTAAGGGGCAATTTAGAATGGCCACTCAACCTAGCCCGCACATCTTTGGACTGTGGGAGGAAACCGGAGCACCCGGAGGAAACCCACACAGACACAGTGTAGGAAGTCTATGATAAATGTCCAGCTTTAACCCAAGGGAGTAGGAGGGTGGGACAACTGCACTTAGCAGGGCAAAATCTTTTGCTCCTACTGACTTGGGCACCCAGGTGGCAGAAACAAGTTGATGCCAATTAAGGGAGCATTGTGCATTGTGCCAAAGAAGAAACAACATGGGCAAAGCACTGATACGCATTGGAGACACAGAGGAAAGTGAATGTGGCCATCCTGAGGCCAGGGGGCAGGCACCAGAACACAAGGTTGGGGCAGTGGCACCTGCACCATGAAGGAAGAGGAGAAGGACAAACTGCAGCTTGGAACGATACACTGACATTGATCATATCTCAGTATGAGTGGAAACCAATGCTGAAGGCTGCTGAGGTTAAGTTGAGAAATTGTATGTGAGAAGGTGCAGCAACATTTCATTCCACTCTCTGTCGATTGCTATGCCCTCTCAGTGGCTGTAAAGGTGCCTCTCAATTCTGATGTATCAGGCTCTTTCCAGAGCTCAGCTGGAGACCCATCTGGAATCTCAGAGTCACAGCACACAACTCCACCCAGGCAGTAAGCGATACTCTGTTTGCTCGAGCACATTCATTTCCCCATTCAGGTGGCTCAGGTGCAGAGAGCTAGAGCTTTTGTACAATAATCATTCTTCCTTCAGGCGGAGAGGCTCAATGTTTGCATCCAGCCCACCATAAAGGCTCCAACTTTTATCAACCGAAACACCTTCCATTCTCTCAATGTCCACATAGTTTGTGACAACAGTAAGGTTTTCCTCCAGTTCTGTGCAAGGTTCCCTGTTAACTGGGTGACACAGTGGCACAATGGTTAGCACCGCTGCCTCACAGCGTCAGGGCTCCAGGTTCAATTTCCGGCCTTGGGTGACTGCCACCCAAGGCCAGAAATGGAACCTGACTGTGTGGAGTTTGCATGTTCTTCCCGTGTCTGCGTGGGTTTTGCCCGGCTGCTCCAGTTTCTTCCCACAGTCCAAAGCTGTGTGGATTAGGTGGATTGGCTGTGCTAAATTGACTCTTAGTTAGAGGGACTAGTTAGGGTAAATGCATGGAGTTATGGGGATAGGGCCTGGGTGGGATTGTGGTTGGTGCAGACTCGATGGGCTGAATGTCCTCCTTCTGCATGGTAGGGATTCTATGATTCTTTCATCCAATACTTGCCAGCAGCCACTCCCTTGTGAGCAATGTCCACATTATGAACCCTTTACAGGCAATCCTTAAATATACAAGGAAGTGCCCACCCCCTACAGCGACACTAATGAGTTTCACTCCGTTTCATAAATAAAACATAAACTATCATCATTCTAACCATTGGCCTCAACACATCAACACCAATTACTGTCAATGAGACACCGAGCTATCACCTTGTGCCAACTCAAACCAGGCCAACAATACAGAGAGTGCCAGTAGGCATTATGCTTCACACCAATACCTGTTAATATGATTGTATTCGCTAACATACCTGCAGATAATACAAATTGCAAAGGTTGAGGCCACTGCTGTGCAAGACCAGCTCTTGGAATGACCGTGCGTATCATTCATTCATCCCCATGGTCTCAGGTATGGGCAACAAATGCAAAATGCATTGCTCCTATAAACCTTGGCTCCCTTACCAATCATATCCTCTGCCACCTGAAATGCAAAGGCAGCCAAGGTGTTGGGAAGAGCAGATATGTGCTGCTTGCGTGACACTGACATGCGGATGACTGCCCTTTCACATAGCACTTGTGTTTGAGGTGCACCTGATGAACCCCATCTGATCATTGAGCCTCCTTTAAGATCAAACATGGATGGACAATGAATGATGCAAGGAGCATCTCAGCCCAAGAGCCATTTCTTTGCGTTCTGTGGGGCGGCACTGTTGCACAGTGGTTAGCACTGTTGCCTCACAGCGCCAAGGGCCCGGGTTCATTTCCCGGCTTGGGTCACTGCTCTGTGTGGAGTCTGCATGTTCTCCCTGTGTCTGCGTGGATTTTCTCCCACAATCCAAAAGACGTGCTGGTTAGGTGGATTGGCCATGCTAAATTTTCCTTTTTAGTGTGGCAACGGGGATTTTCACAGCAACTTAATTTTTCCTCAAATCCCCTCTAAACCTCCCACCCCTCACTTATAACTTGTGTTCTCTCGTAACTGTCCCTTCAACTAAAGGGAACAGCTGCTCCCTATCCACTCTGTCCATGCCCCTCATAATTTTGAACACCTCAATCAGGTCGCCCCTCAGTCTTCTCTGCTCCAGAGCAAACAACCTAAGCCTATCCAACCTCTCTTTATAACTTAAATGTTCTACCCCAGGCAGCATCCTGGTGAATCTCCTCTGCACCCCCTTCAGTGCGTTCACGTCCTTTCTATAATGTGGTGAATAGAACTGCACACAGTACTCCAGCTGTGGCCTCACCAAAGTTCTATACAACTCCATTATGACCTCTCTGCTTTTGTAATCTATACCCCGATTGATAAAGGCGTGTGCGCCATATACCTTTTTCACCGCCCTATTAACCTGCCTTTCCACCTTCAGAGATCAATGGACAAACACGCCAAGATCCCTTTGTTCTTTGGAAATTCCCATTGTCAGACCTTGTGACATTAATACGATTATCTTATCTTATGTGATGAACCAGAGAAGAAAGAAGTCGTCCACTCCCTGACAAATATGATACCACCTTGTCCCTCAATGCGAGATGTACTTCAGAATGCCACCTTTAGTAACAGTGGTAAGAATGTCCTTCATATGTCTTATGGTCACAGGGTTCACAATGTTATTGAGATTTGTAGTGTACCACAACACACTAAGTCATTGCAGAGTGTATATATATGTAATGAGGAAGTGCTTAACTGATGTTTACAATGTGAAACATGTAAGCACGGTGAACTCATTAGTGCTTTAGACAAAATGTGTCCTGTGCTCACACACACTCCCACAATGTAACCCTGAGTGTAGCCCCAGAGGATTTGGAGGCAAGCTGCTCACTCCTCAGTGTATATGGCAATGTGGAGTGTGGTGACCAGTCTTGTCGTGCAGGCACTTAGAGTCATAGAGTCATAAAGGTTTACAACATGGAAACAGGCCCTTCGGCCCAACTTGTCCATGCCGCCCCTTTTATTTTTAAAACCCCTAAGCTAGTCCCAATTGCCCGCATTTGGCCCATATCCCTCTATACCCATCGTACCCATGTAACCGTCTAAATGCTTTTTAAAAGACAAAATTGTACCCGCCTCTACTACAACCTCTGGCAGCTTGTTCCAGACACTCACCACCCTCTGTGTGAAAAAATTGCCCCTCTGGACACTTTCGTATCTCTCCCCTCACCTTAAACCTATGCCCTCTAGTTTTAGACTCCCCTACCCTTGGGAGAAGATATTGACTTTCTAACTGATCTATGTCCGTCATTATTTTATAGACCTCTATAAGATCACCCCTCAGCCTTCTACGCTCCAGAGAAAAAAGCCCCAGTCTATCCAGCCTCTTCTTATGACTCAAACCATCAAGTCCTGGTGGCATCCTAGTAATGATCCTAGATCCTAGACTAGAATGCGAATCCTACAACCTTTAAGACCTGGCTGGCTGTAGGATTCGCATTCTAATCAGTATTCTGCAACTTAATTTTGTCTGTTTGCACTGTTTGAGAGCACATTTCCACTCCATCTGACGAAGGAGCAGTGCTCCGAAAGCTTATGGTATTTGCTACCAAATAAACCTTTTGGACTTTAACCTGGTGTTGTGAGACTTCTTAGGATGAGTCACCATAGCTGGGCATTCTATGAGATACAGAAGCAGTTATTCAGGTATAGTTCTTGGAATTGTAAAACATGCTCTGATGCACATTATTGTCTTTAACCATGTTTGCCCTGCTCTTATGATGCAACCCCATCCTTGAACTCCCTCTCATGCCTACGTCCCATTGTGTTGAGTGAACTGGCATCATGACCTCCACCATGTTCCAAGGTACACTTACCACTGCCTTAGTCACCTACTATGAGTGATTTGCCCTGACTGACAGCCCTCTGGGCAGGCACCTGGCTAATTCCATGGCTGTCTGCTTGACTGAACAAGTTGTCTGCAGCCTCCCTGAGCCACTCGCTCTCTGGGACGTCTCCCTGTTTCTTCCGGCTCTCTGAATTGAAGGATTTTCTGTTCGCCTGATGTTTGGTGCATTCATCTTTAATCTGAAACAAAAACAGAAAACACTGGAAGACCTCAGCATCCATACTCAAAATGTTGGCTCTATTCTCTCTCCACACACACTGTCAGACCTGCTGAGATTTGCCAGCATTTTCTGTTTTTATTTCAGATTCCAGCATCTGCAGTATTTTGCTTTTCTCCTTAATCTGTCTGTGGTTCACAGTGCTAACTCCTATTTGTACTTGTTTTTATTTGTTCACGGGATGTGGGCTTCGCTGGCTGGGCCAGTATTTATTGCCCATCCCTAATAGCCCTCCATTTTAGAGAGCATTTGAGAGTCAACCTGGAGTCTCTGGAGTCACATGTAGGCCAGATCAGGTAAGGACGGCAGATTTCCTTCCCTGAAGGACATTAGTGAACCAGATGAATTTTTATGACAATCAAAAATGGTTTTATGGTCTTCATTAAACTTTTATTGAATTCAAATTTCATCATTTACCATGGTAGGATTTGAACCCAAGTCCCCAGAGCATTACCCTGGGTCTCTGAATCACTAGTCCAGCAACTAGGCCACTGCCTCCACACACGTGAGTAGCCTGGACATACAAGCCTTGATGCTGAAGCTTAGTTCCCGTACTTTAGCTGCAGTATTCAGATGTGACTCTTCGCCCAGACTTTGGTATGGATGTGCCAAAAAGACTCACCTTGCCAGAATGCAGCAGGCTGCCCAAATATTTCTGGCACTGGATTTTCTGTGTTCTCCTGCTGTGTTTACAGCAGCGGATATTTTCATCTATGCCACCATCGTTGGCGTGGGAGGGTTGCGTCAGCCAAATTTGTCTTCTCTTCCACCGTGATCTGCAATCAAGGTCACTGAACCTTGGCGCAGGTGGTTAACAATGAGGTTGCGTGTCTAGGGCTACAGGAAGATATAGACAGGATGGTCAAATGGGCAGATAAGTGGCAGCTGGAATTTAACCCTGAAAAGTGTGTGGTGATACACTTTGGAAGGAATAATTTGACAAGGAAGTATTCCGTGAACGGCATGGCACTAGGAGGTTCTGTGGAACAAAGGGACTTTGGTGTGTTTGTTGTGTGTGAGGTCATTTCTACTTTGTCCCCATTGATGTAGACAGTGGCATGTCCTCCACTCCGCTTCCTGAAGTCGATGGCTAGCTCCTTCGTTTTGTTGACATTGAGGGAGGGATTATTGTCGTCGCACTAGTTCACCAGATAAGAACATAAGAACTAGGAGCAGGAGTAGGCCATCTGGCCCCTTGAGCCAGCTCTGCCATTCAATAAGATCATGGCTGATCTTTTCGTGGACTCAGCTCCACTTACCCACCCGCTCACCATAACCCTTAATTCCTTCACTGTTCAAAAATTTATCTATCCTTGCCTTAAAAACATTCAATAAGGTAGCCTCAACTGCTTCACTGGGCAGGGAATTCCACAGATTCACAACCCTTTGGGTCAAGAAGCTCCTCCTCAACTCAGTCCTAAATCTGCTCCCCCTTATTTTGAGGCTATGCCCCGAGTTCTAGTTTCACCTGCAGGTGGAAACAACTTCCCTGCTTCTATCTTATCTATTCCCTTCATAATCTTATATGTTTCTATAGATCTCCCCTCATTCTTCTGAATTCTAATGAGTATAGCCCCAGTCTACTCAGTCTCTCCTCATAAGCCAACCCTCCGAACTCTGGAATCAACCTAGTGAACCTCCTCTGCACCCCCTCCAGTGCCAGTATATCCTTTCTCAAGTAAGGAGACCAAAACTGTACACAGTACTCCAGGTGTGGCCTCACCAGCACCTTATGCAGCTGCAACATAACCTCACTCTTTTTAAACTCCATCCCTCTAGCAAGAAAGGACAAAATTCCATTTGCCTTCTTAATTACCTGCTGCACCTGCAAATGACTCATGCACAAAGACACCCAGGTCCCTCGGCACAGCAGCATGCTGCAATTTTTTTACCATTTAAATAATAGTCTATTTTGCTGTTATTCCCACCAAAATGGATGACCTCACATTTGCCAATATTGTACTCCATCTGCCAGACCCTCGCCCACTCACTTAGACTATTTATATCCCTTTGCAGACTTTCAGCACCCTCTGCACACTTTGCTCTGCCACTCATCTTAGTGTCATCTGTGAACTTTGATACACTACACTTGGTCCCCAACTCCAAATCATCTATGTAAGTCGTAAACAATTGCGGTTCCAGCACTGATCCCTGAGGCACACCACTAGTCATTGATTCTCTATCTCTTTCCTGTACTCTGTCTGGTCATTGGTTAAGATCTGACCCACTATGGTGGTGTCATCAGCAAACTTGAAAATCGAGTTGGAGGGGAATTTGTCCACACAGTCAGAGGTGTATAAGGAGTATCGTAGGGGGCTGAGGACACAGCCTCGGGGGCACCAGTGTTGAGGATCATTGTGGAGGAGGGGTTGTTGCCTATTCTTACTGATTGCGGTCTGTGGGTTAGGAAGTTCAGGATCCAGTCGCAGAGGGAGGAGCTGAGGCCCAGGCCACGGAGTTTGGAGATGAGTTTTGTAGGAATGATGATGTTGAAGACTGAGCTGCAATCAATAAATAAGAGTCTGACATAAGTGTCCTTGTTATCGAGGTGTTCCGGGGTTGAGTGCAGGGCCAGGGAAATGGCGTCTGCTGTGGACCTGTTGCGGCGGTAGGCAAACTGTAGTGGATCCAGGTAGTTCGGGAGGCTGGAATTGATTCGTGCCATGACTAACCTTTCGAAGTACTTCATAATGATGGATGTCAGAGTCACCGGACGATAGTCATTAAGGCATGTTGCTTGGCGTTTCTTTGGTACCGGGATAATGATCGTCTTCTTGAAGCAGCTAGGAAAATCAGATTGTTGTAAAGAGAGGTTGAAGATGTCTGTGAGTACCCCCGCCAGCTGATCCACGCAGGATCTGAGTGCATGTCCGGGTACCACATCCGGACCAGTCGCTTGCCATGGGTTGACCTTCAAGAAAGCTGCTCTGACATCTGCAATGGTGACCCCAGATACAGGTTCATCCAGGTCTTCCAGGGTGGAGGGTGTGCTCTCGCTGACCTCTTGCTCAAAACAAGCATAGAATGCGTTGAGCTTATCAGGGAGGGGTGCATTGGTGCTGCAATTTTACCTGCCTTCATCTTGTAGCCTGTTATGTCTTGCAGACCTTGCCATAGTGGGGCGGCACGGTAGCACAGTGGTTAGCACTGCTGCCTCACAGCGCCAGGGACCCAGGTTCGATTCCCGGCTTGGGTCACTGTCTGTGTGGAGTTTGTGCATTCTCCCCATGTCTGCGTGGGTTTCCTCCGGGTGCTCTGGTTTCCTCCCACACTCCAAAGATATGCGGGTTAGGTTGATTGGTCATGGTAAATTGACCCTAGTGTCAGGGGGATTAGCAGGGTAAATATGAGGAGTTATGGGAATAGGGCCGAGGTGGGATTGTGATCGTTGCAGACTCAATGGGCCGAATGGCCTCGTTCTGTACTGTAGGGATTCTATTCTGTTCATAGTTGGCGGAGGTCTGTATGGCTAGCCTGGGACTCTAGTTTGGTCTGGTACTGTCTTTTGGTATCTTTGATCTTAGAGAGTTTGCATGCACTTGGTAATGTCTCTTCTAATGCACAGATGCCCTGGCTCACAAAAGGGCCTTCCTAACAGCCCACTTTTTATACCTAGCTGAGTCTACCTACCCACGCTGGTCCCACCTCCTCCAGCACTCTCATTCCAGGGTCGCCCATCACGACTTCCTTTGCACTCTGACCCCATGTCCCTGTACTGAAAATTAAGGGTTCTGGGACCTTTTTACAGACGTCAGGTTTACGGAGCCAGGAAATCTCCCTATTCTGCTTTCCCAAAGACCGAAAATTCAGGCCTCTGTATCCAATCCATCTCTTGTTGGCATTTTTAAATATAATTTGCATGAGATTTAGCTGCCCAGTTGGGCCAATTGGAACAATCTCAAGCCACAAGATGACAGGCAAAAGATCCAAATTTCCTTCTTGGCTCATACAAAGCAAATCATATTCATGAATTCCAAACTAGACAGCTCGGGTTTGATGTTTGTCTGCATTCCAATCCTCTTTTAATAAAAGTGCTGGAAGATTAGTGAACCAGGGGAAATGCGAAAATCACTCAGAAAGTTTGTGCAGCCAAAAAGGGTTGATCTTTACAATAAAACTCAAAGCGAAAAGAATCATGTTATTGGTTTACTGGAGATATACATCTGAGTATTGACGCAAACTACAGATTCCAAGGGTAACAAGGTAATGAGTTTCCAATCTCTATTCCCGCTGCCTCGGACAAGCAGCCAGCATAATCAAGGACCCCATGCACCCCGGACATGTTCTTTTCCATCTTCTTCCATCGGGAAAAAGATACAAAAGTCTGAGGTCACGTGCCAACCAACTCAAGAACAGCTTCTTCCCTGCTGCTGTCAGACTTTTGAATTGACCTACCTCGCATTAAGTTGATCTTTCTCTACACCCTAGCTATGACTGTAACACTACATTCTGCACCCTCTCCTTTCCTTCTCCTCTGTGTACTCTATGAACGGTATGTTTTGTCTGTATAGCGCACAAGAAACAGTGCTTTCCACTGTATACTAACACATGTGACAATAATAAATTAAATTGATGCACCATTGATTCACACAAAGACTAGATGTTGCGAAACAACAGGCTTTTATTAACAAGAACAGAAGCATTCCCAAACCGATGGCTAACCCGAACTGAGGCAAAAGGGGCGGAGAGCAGCCACCTTTATACCCCGAGGAGGGCGGAGCCCCGGATTGAGGCAGCAGGGGCGTGCCCAGCCATATCCCACATACAGACAGTATTACAGTGGTTCACCACATTCACCCCCTGTTTAAAAAAGAGTTTGGCGGGGGCGAGGTGGTGGAACGACAGTCACAAGTGATTGATTCAAGTTACAAGTTCAGTCTCTCTGGGGGCTTGATCTGCCACTGTAACCGCTGCAATGTCGGTTCAGGAGGCCGTGGTCATCAGTCAGACGCCCGTCCATATCCGGTGAAGCCGTCCGTAGCGCCTTCAGACTGCCGGGTGTGTGGGGGCTGCTCCTGGGGCTCAGGCGTGCCGTACATGGGGGCTAAATGAGCGTGATGTGACTCTGGTGCATCATGGACGACGTTGGGAGCTGAGGGTGGGGGGCCATGGGACGTAGTACCTGCAGGGGCCAGGTCGTGAATGGAGACCGTGTCCTCCCTCCCGTCGTGACACGCCACATAGGCGTATTGGGGGTTGGAGCCGGACCATTTCGACCAGGGGGTCCGACTTATTGGTCCACACATGCTTCCGGAGCAGGACAGGGCCAGGGGATGTCAGCCACGATGGTAGGTTATTTTAAGCGGTTATTGGATAGGCACATGGAGCACACCAGGATGATAGGGAGTGGGATAGCTTGATCTTGGTTTCGGATAAAGCTCGGCACAACATCGTGGGCCGAAGGGCCTGTTCTGTGCTGTACTGTTCTATTCTATTCTAGTGAGGTCCCCGAGGAGGACTTCTTGGGGAAAACAAACATTCGTTCATGAGGGGTGGCATTGGTAGCCATGCACAGTAGTTACCTAATTGAGTGTAGCGCATCAGGGAGGACCTCTTGCCAGCGGGAGACTGGAAGACCCTTAGACCGGAGAGCTAATAAAACGGCCTTCCAGACTGTCACATTCTCCCTCTCCACCTGTCCGTTCCCCCTGGGGTTGTAGCTGGTGGTCCTACTCGAGGCTATGCCTTTGGAGAGTAGGTACTGGCGCAGCTCGTCACTCATAAAAGAGGAACCCCGGTTGCTATGAATATAGCTGGGGAAACCAAACAGGGTGAAGAGGCTGTGCAGGGCCCTGACAACCGTGGCCGAGGTCATATCCAGGCAGGGAATAGCAAAGGGGAACCGCAAATACTCATCAATGATGTTGAGGAAGTATAGGTTGCGGTCAGAGGAGGGGAGGGGGCCTTTGAAGTCAACGCTCAGGCGTTCGAAGGGGTGGGTGGCTTTGATGAGGTGCGCTCTGTCCGGCTGGTAGAAGTGCGGCTTGCACTCTGTGCAGACTTGGCAGTGCCTGGTTACAGACCTGACTTCCTCGATGGAATAGGGCAGTTTCCGGGCCTTGATGAAATGGAAGAACCTGGTAACCCCCGGGTGGCAGAGGTCATCGTGGAGGGTCTGTAACCGGTCTAGGTTCGCGCTGGCACAGGTCCCCCGGGACAGGGCGTCTGGGGGCTCATTGAGCTTCCCAGGCCGGTATAAAATGTAATTGTAGGTGGAGAGCTCGATCCTCCACCTCAAAATCTTATCGTTCTTGATTTTGCCCCGCTGCGCGTTACTGAACATAAAGGCAACGGACCGTTGGTCCGTGAGCAGGGTGAACTGTTTGCCAGCTAAGTAGTGGCGCCAGTGCCGCACAGCCTCCACGATGGCTTGTGCCTCTTTTTCGACAGAGGAGTGTCGAATTTCAGGGCCCTGGAGGGTGCGCGAGAAGAAGGCCACGGGTCTGCCCGCCTGGTTAAGAGTGGCGGCTTGGGCAAAATCAGTCGCATCGCTCTCCACCTGGAATGGGGTGGATTCGTCTACGGCGTGCATCGTGGCCTTCGCAATATCCGCTTTGATGCGGTCAAAGGCCAGCCGGGCCTCCGCCGCTCGGGGAAAAGATGTGGATTTGATGAGCGGACGGGCTTTGTCCGCATAATTGGGGACCCACTGGGCGTAGTATGAGAAGAAGCCGAGGCATCTCCTCAGCGCTTTGAGGGTGGTGGGGAGGGGAAGTTCCAGGAGGGGACGCATGCGGTCAGGATCGGGGCCGATGACCCCGTTCTCCACAACACAACCAAGAATGGCGAGGCGGCGTGTGCAGAATACACACTTCTCCTTATTGTAGGTCAAGTTGAGGAGTGCCGCAGTGTGGAGGAATTTTTGGAGGTTGGCGTCGTGGTCCTGCTGATCATGGCCGCAGATGGTGACGTTATCCAGGTACGGGAAGATGGCCCGCAACCCGTTCTGGTCCACCATTTGGTCCATCTCACGCTGGAAAACCGAGACCCCGTTGGTGATGCCGAAGGGGACCCGAAGGAAGTGATAGAGACGGCCATCCGCCTCGAAGGCGGTGTATTGGCGGTCTTCCGGCCGGATAGGGAGCTGGTGGTATGCAGACTTCAAATCAATGGTGGAGAACACCCGATATTGTGCAATCTGATTGACCATGTCAGATATGCGGGGAAGGGGATACGCGTCCAGCCGCGAGTATTGGTTGATGGTCTGACTGTAGTCAATGACCATGCGAAGTTTCTCCCCAGTCTTGACAACCACCACTTGGGCCCTCCAGGGACTGGTACTGGCCTCAATGATCCCCTCCCCCAGGAGGCGTCGCACCTCGGACTTGATGAGCGCTCTTTCTCCAGCGCTGTACCGTCTGCTTTTGGTGGCAATGGACTTGCAGTCGGGGGTAAGGTTCTCAAAGATCGAGAGAGGGGCGACTTTGAGGGTCGAGAGACCACAGGTGGTGCGCGGTGGCTGGTCTGTTAGCTGTGGATTTTGGACGGAGATTGGGGGAAAAGGCCCATTATACACCATAGTGACGCTCCCAAGGTGGCACATGAAATCTAGCCCCAGTAGTACGGCAGCGCAGAGCTGTGGCAGCACGAGGAGCCTGCACTTGTCGTACACCATGCCCCGTACAGTCAGATTTGCTACACAGTACCCGAGGACATTCACTGACCAGGGCGTCAAAGCCATAGAGATTGATTGCTGCATTTGCAGTACTGGCAGTGCGTAGCGCCTCACCGTGTTAGGGTGGATGAAACTCTCCGTACTCCCACTGTCAAATAAGCAGTTAGTAGTGTGGCCGTTTACCTTGATGTCCATCATTGACCAGGCGAGCTGATGAGGCCTGGACTGGTCCAACGCGACCGAGGCCACTGTCGGGTTAGGCGATGCGGTGGACGGTTCCCAAAATGGCGGCCCCCGTGACTCGGCTGACGTCACCCAAGATGGCGGCTCCCGTGGGTCGCGCGTGGCTGATGGCGTCCAAGATGGCGGCCTCCTTGGGTCGCACGCGGCTGCTGGCATCCAAAATGGCGGTACCCGCGGATCGCACCCGGTCGATGGCGTCGAAGGCAGTCCCTCCCGCGGATCGCACACGGCGCTGCTGGGCCTGGGGGCTGATTTTGCCCTGCAAACTTTCAGGTAATGACCCTTCTTACCGCAGCCAGAGCAGATCGTGTCTTTCGCCGGGCAGCGTCGTCGTGGGTGCTTCTCCAGGTCGCAGAAGTAGCACCTCGGGCCTCCGGGGACTGCTGCAGTGGTCAGTTCGGCTTCGGGACAGGGCATGGCGTAGGTTTGCAGCCCTCCCGGGTACAGCGATGGCTGCGGTCACGGTGTCCACAGTGCGCCCTCGTGCTCGGGGGTGTAGGCCTCGAGGTTCCGGAACGCTACCTCCAGTGAGCCGGCAAGTTCCACAGTTTTCTTCAGGTCCAGCCCACCTTGTTCCAGCAGACGCTGCCGGATATAGGTCGACCTGATGCCCGCGACAAAGGCATCTCTGATCAGGTCGTCGGCGTTCTGGGCGGCTGAAACGGCCTTGCAGTTGCAGGCTCTGCCGAGTGCACGCAGTTTGCGCAGGAATTGCTCAGTCGATTCCCCGGGCTGCTGTCTGCGAGTGGCCAGCAGGTGTCTGGCGTAGACCTCATTCGGCTGCCGGTTGTATTGGCTCTTGAGGAGATCGATTGCCACCTGGTAAGTCTCTGCGTCTCGGATCAGCGCGAAGACGTGAGCGCTGACGCGGGCGTGGAGCACGTGTAGTTTATCGATGTCGGTTACGACGACGGAGGAGGAGGAGGCGATGAAGGTCTCAAAACAGCGCAGCCAGTGATCAAAAGAGTTAGAGGCCCCAACAGCCTGCGGATCCAAATCCAATTTGTCAGGTTTCAGGAGTTGCTCCATTTCAAAAATTTTGTTAATAAAATTGATGCACCATCGATTCACGCAAAGACTCGTTGTTGCGAAACAACAGGCTTTTATTAACAAAGAACTGGAGCACTCCCAAACCGATGGCTAGCCCGAACTGAGGCAAAAGGTGCGGAGAGCAGCCACCTTTATACCCCGAGGAGGGCGGAGCCCCGGATTGAGGCAGCAGGGGCGTGCCCAGGCATATCACATATACAGACAGTATTACAGTGGTTCAACACATAAATCAAATGCACTGCTGAAATGTCAGACTAAGGCCTGTTCAGTAGACTCTAAGGGCCACTTGCAGAGGAGCAGGAAGTTTCCTGCCATCCTGGTCAAAATCCGTCACCTCAGTCAATGCCCGCTATGGGGTGATTTTATTCTTCATCTCATTGCTGTTTAATATATACCTTGTTGATGTGAATAAAAGAACAAAGAACAAAGAAAATTACAGCACAGGAACAGGCCCTTTGGCCCTCCAAACCTGCACCGACCATGCTGCCCGTCTGAACTAAAACCACTTCCCCTTCCAGGGACCATATCCCTCTATTCCCATCCTATTCATGTATTTGTCAAGACTCCCCTTAAAAGTCATTATTGTATCTGCTTCCACTACCTCCCCCGGCAATGAGTTCCAGGCACCAAATCCTAATACCTAGAATCATAGAATCCCGACAGTGCAGAAGGAGGCCATTTGGCCCATCGAATCTGCACCAACCACAATCCCACCCAGCCCCTATCCCCGTAACCCCACGCACTTACCCTGTTAGTCCCCCTGGACTAAGTGGCAATTTAGCATGTCCAATCCATCTAACCTGCACATCTTTGGACTGTGGGAGGAAACCGGAGCACCCGGAGGAAACCCACGCAGACACGGGGAGAATGTGCAAACTGTAGACAGACAGTGACCCGAGGCTGGAATTGAACCCGGGTCCCTGGCCCTGTGAGGCAGCAGTGCTAACCACCGTGCCACCCTGTGACAATAATAAATCAAATCAAATCAAATCTTGGCCCATCTCCACAATCCCTCCTCGAGGGCAGGATAGATTTTTTACACTTTGTGGGTCTGTTGTTTAACTCGACAGAGTTGGCCATATCTCAACTCAAATACCGGGGACCCACTGAAAGGTAGTAATGATCAGCTAAATCAAAATAAGATGCAAACAAAACTAAATTAAACATGCCTTTAAAAAATAAAAACTGGCTCAGACAGCAGAAGTGCGTGTTTCCACAAGACCTGCTTGGTTACCCAGATCTTTCATTTCAGCTTTGAGCATTTCATGGTCAAGAACCATTTTAGGAAAAAGCTCGAGAACTTTAATTCACAACAAGCGCCCAGTTCATACCCTGATGGGCACCATTTAAAACTCACGGGAAGTGGAGTGAATGATGAACTGTTTTAACCAGGTCCAACTGCCCAGTTTCACTGTTGAGTTGAGAGTTTATGATTCTGTCAGGGTGCGAGAGTAAATTGGATAGTATAGAAGGAGGCCACTTGACCCATCGGGCCTACACTGAGAACAATCCCACCCAGGCCCAATCCCTGTAACCCAATGTATTTACCCTGCTAATCCCCCTGACACTAAGGGGCAATTTATCAAAGCCAATCCACCAAACATGCACATCTTTGGACTGTGGGAGGAAACTGGAGTACCCAGAAGAAACCCACACAGACATGGGGAGAACATACAAACTCCACGCAGACAGTCACCTGAGGCCGGAATTGAACCCAGGTGCCGGGAGTTGTGAGGCAGCAGTGCTAACCGCTGTGCCACCGTGCCGCCCAGAATTAGTCATATCTCAACTCAATGAGTGTCTCAATCCCTAGCACAATGTTGAGAGTTAGAATTACAGACCCTGGAGGTGCTGTTGGCATATGAGACCTTAGTCTCACAGAACATCCATTTTGAATAAGCTGTGGAGGAATTTGAAGTTAAGGACAAGGACACGGAAGTCAAGTTACTGGATGCAGGGAGCCAGGGAAACTTGGCAAAGAGTGCATGCCTTTGTGCAGGTTTGACTTTTGACTTGATTTGATTTGATTTATTATTGTCACATGTATTAACATACAGTGAAAAGTATTGTTTCTTGTGCGCTTTACAGACAAAGCATACTGTTCATAGAGAAGGAAACGAGAGAGTGCAGAATGTAGTGTTATAGTCATAGCTAGGGTGTAGAGAAAGACCAACTTAATGCAAGGTAAGTCCATTCAAAAGTCTGACAGCAGCAGGGAAGAAGTTGTTCTTGAGTCGGTTGGTACGTGACCTCAGACTTTTGTATCCTTTTCCCGAAGGGAGAAGGTGGAAGAGAGAATGTCCGGGTTCCTTAATTATGCTGGCTGCTTTGCCGAGGCAGCGGGAAGTGTAGACAGAGTCAATGGATGGGAGGCTGGTTTGCATGATGGATTGGGCTACCTTGACGTCCTTTTGTAGTTTCTTGCGGTCTTGGGCAGAGCAGGAGCCATACCAAGTTGTGATACAACCAGAAAGAATGCTTTCTATGGTGCATCTGTAAAAGTTGGTGAGAGTCATAGCTGACATGCCAAATTTCCTTAGTCTTCTGAGAAAGTAGAGGCATTGGTGGGTTTTCTTAACTGTAGTGTCAGCATGGGGGGACCAGGACAGGTTGTTGGTGATCTGGACACCTAAAACCTTGGAGCTCTTGACCCTTTCTACTTTGTCCCCTTTGATGTAGACAGGGGCATGTTATTCTTTACGCTTCCTGAAGTCGATGACAATCTCCTTCATTTTGTTGACATTGAGGGAGAGATAATTGTCGTTGCATCAGTTCACCAGATTCCCTATCTCATTCCTGTACTCTGTCTTGTCATTGTTGGAGTTCCGACCCACTATGGTGGTGTCCTCAACAAACTTGAAAATCGAATTGGAGCGGACTTTGGCCACACAGTCATAGGTGTATAAGGAGTATAGTAGGGGGCTGTGAACACAGCCTTGTGGGGCACCGGTGTTGAGGATGATCGTGGAGAAGGTGTTGTTGCCTATCCTTACTGATAGTGGTCTGTGAGTTAGGAAGTTCAGGATCCAGTCAGAGAGGGAGGTGCTGAGGCCCAGGCCACAGAGTTTGGAGATGAGTTTTGTGGGAATAATGGTGTTGAAGGCTGAGCTGTAGTCAATAAATAGGAGTCTGACAAAGTTGTCCTTGTTATCTACGTCTTCCAGGTGCAATTGAGAGTAGCTAAATAATGATTAATTGAAACTTGTGCAAGGTCAAAGTGGAGAATGATAAAGAAATTCATTCTCCATGTAACAAATGCATTGGTTTGGGTTAAAGCAGAAGGATATAAGAACATAAGAACTAGGAGCAGGAGTAGGCCATCTGGCCCCTCAAACCTGCTCTGCCATTCAATAAGATCATGACTGATCTTTTTGTGGACTCAGCTTCACTTACTCACCCGCTCACCATAACTCTTAATTCCTTTACTGTTCAAAAATGTATCTATCCTTGCCATAAAAACATTCAATGAGGTAGCCTCAACTGCTTCATTGGGCAGGGAATTCCACAGATTCACAATCCTTTGTGTGAAGAAGTTCCTCCTCAACTCAGTCCTAAATCTCTTCCCTTTATTTTGAGGCCATGCCCCCTAGTTCTAGTTTCACCCGCCAGTGGAAACAACTTCCCTGCTTCTATCTTATCTATTCCCTTCATAATCTTATGTTTCTATAAGATCTTCCCTCATTCTTCTGAATTCAATGAGTATAGCCCCAGTCTACTCAGTCTCTCCTCATAAGCCAACCCTCTCAACTCTGGAATCAACCTAGTGAATCTCCTCTGCACCCCCTCCAGTGCTAGTATACCTTTTCTCAGGCAAGGAGACCAAAACTGTGCACAGCACTCTTGGTGTGACCTCACCAGCACCTTATACAGCTGCAACATAACCTTTCTGTTTTTAAACTCCACCCATCTCGCAATGAAGGACTCAATTCCATTTGCCTTCTTAATTACCTGCTGCACCTGCAAACCAACTCCTTGTGATTCCTGCACAAGGACATCCAGGTCCCTCTGCCATGCTGCAATTTTTTTTACCATTTAAATAATAGTCCTAGCTGTTATTCCTACCAAAATGGATGATCTCACATTCACCAACATTGTACTCCATCTGCCAGACCCTCTCCCACTCACTTAGACTATCTACATCCCTTTGCAGACTTTCAGCGTCCTCTGCACACTTTGCTCTGCCACCCATCTTAGTGTCATCTGCGAATTTTGACACACTACACTTGGTCCCCAACTCCAAATCATCTATGTAAATCGTAAACAATTGCGGTCCCAACACTGATCCCTGAGGCACACCACTAGTCACTGATCGCCAACCAGAAAAACACCCATTTACCCCCACTCTTTGCTTTCTGTTAGTTAACCAATCCTCTATCCATGCTAATACATTACCGATAACACCGTGCACCTTTATCTTATGCAGCAGTCTTTGGTGTGGCACCTTGTCAAATGCTTTCTGGAAGTCCAAATACACCACATCCACAGGTTCCCCATTGTCCACTGCGCAAGTAATGTTCTCAAAGAACTCCACCAAATTAGTCAAACGTGACTTTCCCTTCATGAACCCATGCTGTGTCTTACCAATGGGGCAATTTATATCCAGATATCTCGCTATTTCTTCCTTGATGATAGATTCAAGCATTTTCCCTACTACAGAAGTTAAGCTAACTGGCCTATAGTTACCTTCCTTTTGCCCACCTCCTTTTTTAAACAGTGGCTTCACATTTGCTGTTTTCCAATCTGCAGGAACCACCCCAGAGTCCAGCGAATTTTGGTAAACTACAACGAGTGCATTTGCCATTTCCCCTGCCATCTTTTTTAGTACCCTGGGATGCATTCCATCAGGGCCAGGAAACTTGTCTATCTTTATCCCCATTAACTTGCCCCACACTGCCTCTTTTGTGATAGTGATAGTTTCTAGGTCCTCATCTGTCATAGCCTTCCTGTCATCAATGTTTGGCATGATATTTGTGTCTTCCACTGTGAAGACCAACACAAAATACCTGTTCAATGCCTCAGCCATTTTCTCATTTCCAGTTATTGCATCCCCCTTCTCATTCTCTAAAGGACCAATGTTTGCTTTAGCCACTTTTTTTCATTTTATATATTTGTCGAAACGTTTGCTATCTGTTTTTATATTCTGAACTAGTTTATTCTCATAATCCGTCTTACTTTTCTTTATAGCTTTTTTTGTGGCTTTCTGTTGACCTTTAAAGATTTCCCAATCCTCCAGTTTCCCATTAATCTTTGCCACTTTGTACGCCTTTTCTTTCAATTTGATACCCTCCTTTATTTCCTTCGATATCCATGGCTGATTATCTCTTTTTCTACAGTCCTTCCTTATCACTGGTATATACTTTTGCTGAGCATTGTGAAAGATCGCTTTGAAAGTCCTCCACTGTTCCTCAATTGTCCCACCATAAAGTTTTTGCTCCCAGTCTACCTTAACCAATGCCTCCCTCATCCCTTTGTCGACTGCTTTGTTTAAGCACAAGACACTAGTATTGGATTTTACCTTCTCACGCTCCATCTGTATTTTAAATTTAGAAAGTAGGGGCCAACGTAACGGTTATGAGGATCACAAAGGCCATGAGGGATCATTAATAGATCTACCCATGGGCTTCATGGAGTATCAGCTGCCTTATTGAGCAAGTGGAGGCTCACCCAATAGGAAACAGCTACCTGGGCTTTATAAGCCTGTAAACGTTCCTGGACCAGAGTTGTTGGTCCCGAGGCAAAGACTACCTGACTGTGAGCAGCAGGAGTGGCCTTTTCCTTTGATGCACACACAATAAATGGTGTTAGTAACGGGAAACTAGCATGTGACTGAAATATTACAGTGGCGACAAGGATAAAAATCTTTTCTCCATCTTTCCTGCCATTTGAACGTCAAGAATTTCTCCCGTACAAAAATGCCAAAATGCCTCTTTTGGGGAAACTCAAACCCTATGACACCAGTGGGGAAGACTGGGCCCAATACACCAATTGTATGTGTTACTTCTTGCTGTGAACAACATTGAAGGAGACGGAAAGCAAAAAGAGATATTGCTGACAGCATGCAGGACCCCGACTTTCAGTGTGATAAGACGTTTGACCGATCTGGATGCCCCGATTCAAAACTTTCAAGAAACTGGTGGATCTGGTAAAAAAAATCACTACCACCCGAAGCCCCCAGTAATTCTCCAGCGATATCGCTTCAACATGGCTGGGAGAATCCCTGGGGAACCTGTCACTAAGTTCTTGGCTAGGTTCCGGAAACTAGCTGAACATTGCGAATTTGGACTGCCTCTTAACGAAATGCTATGGGACAGATTGGACTGTGGCATAAATGGCCTCATCATCCAAAAGATGCTGTTGGCAGAACCGTTAAAAAGCCGTTGAGATATCTTGTCAATTGAGAACGCGGAAAAAGGGGCATCGGGCAGCAATGTCCTCCAACCAGGGGGAGGGACCTCTTGCAATCAACCCTTAATGTAGAATATTTGTGCCAATCAGATATTAAAGGGTCCCATTCAATGTAGAAACCCGAATGTCACCACCAGACAGTCAAGGAACACCAGTGCCGACTCGAAGAGTATTAAAGAACAAACTCTAGGAAGGTATGGGTGCCAGTGGACAGATTACTGCAAGCAGGCCTGGTGATGTTTCAGGAACAGGCAGAACCCGTGCTGCCTAAGAAGAAAGCCAAGGCTGGTACCTCAGCATACCATGCAGGTATCCCCTCTTCCAGAACCCAAAGAGAGAAAATGCTGGAAAATCTCAGCAGGTCTGGCAGCATCTGTAAGGAGAGAAAAGAGCTGACGTTTCGAGTCAAGGTGACCCTTTGTCAAAGCTAAAAGGAATGGAAAGTGGAAGATATTTATACTGCAGGGTGAGGGAATGAAAGATGAGTCACAGCCACAAATCCAAGGGGAAAGGCTGCTAATGGCAGTCCATTGAGAGGAGAGAAGGAGTAGATGGCCAACCGGCAGAGAAGCTGAAATCAGAGGGTAAGCTGTGACAGATGAAGATGTGGGGGAAAAGGGTGGGAGAGAAATAAAATTGAGAAAAAGAGGGAAAGGGGAAGCAAAATTGGTGAGTGTCGTGGCTGACATGCCAAATTTCCTTTGTCTCCTGAGAAAGTAGAGGCATTGGTGGGCTTTCTTAAACATAGTGTCAGCATGGGGGGGACCAGAACAGATTGTTGGTGATCTGGACTCCTAAAAACTTGAAGCTCTCGATCATTTCTACTTCGTCCCCATTGATGTAGACAGGGGCATGTTCTCCTTTACACTTCCTGAAGTCGATGACAATCTCCTTCATTTTGTTGACATTGAGGGAGAGATTATTGTCGTTGCACCAGTTCACCAGATTCTCTATCTCATTCCTGTACTCTGTCTCATCATTATTTGAGATCCGACCCACTACGGTGATGTCATCAGCAAACTTGAAAATCAAGTGGGAGGGGAATTGGAGGCAAATGCCGGCCAGCCAGCGAAGCCCATGTCCCATGAATAAATTTTAAAAAAGTCAGGCCAGTCCCCTACCCTGGTGAACACTGCTGCCTCACAACGCCAGGGACCCGGGTTCAATTCCAGCCTCGGGTCACTGTCTGGGTGGAGATTGCACATTCTCCCCGTATCTGCGTGGGTTTCCTCCGGGTGCTCCGGTTTCCTCCCACAGTCCAAAGATGTGATAGTTACATTGATTGGCCATGATCAATTGACCTTAGTATCAGGGTGCTTAGCAGGGTAAAAACGTGGAGTTACGGGAATAGGGCCTGGTTGGGATTGTGGTTCGTGCAGACTTGCTGTGTCGAATGGCCTCCTTCTGCACTGTAGGGATTCTATAAACATGTCTAATTGCTCCTGTGAACAAACATCAAAAGGATACATGTGACCCCATTGAAGTCAGTGTTGCCAGGTGCATCATTTTTATGGGGGTGGCACGGTGGCACAGCCACTAGGGCTGCTACTTGACAGCGCCAGGGACTCGGGTTCAATTCCCAGCTTTTAGTCACTGTGGAGTTTGCACGTTCTCCCCGTGTCTGCGTGGGTTTCTTCCGGATGCTCCAGTTTCTTCCCACAGTCCAAAGATGTGCGGGTTAGGTTGATTAGATACGGGGAGAATGCTAAATTGCCACTTCGTGTCAGGGGGACTAGCAGAGTAAATATGGGGTAGGGGCTGGGTGGGATTGCGGTCGGTGCAGACTCGACGGGCTGAGTGGCCTCCTTCCGCACTATAGGATTCTCTGATTCTATGATTCCGTACTGGGGAAATGGAAACTGAACTAGGACACTTTGAAAACTTGGGCATAATAAGGCCGGTATAATTTACAGAATGGGCCGTGCCGGTAGTTCCTGTTCTGCAGCCTGACAAATCAGTTTATCTTTGTGGGGACGATAAACTGATGGTCATTCGGGTTTCCAAACTCGATAGGTACTCTATGCCCCGAATCAAAGATCTGTATACCAATTTAACAGGTGTTAAGATGTTCGCCAAATTGGACATGAGCCACGCTTATCTCCAGCTTCTATGAACGGTATGCTTTGTCTGTAAAGCGCACAAGAAACAATCCTTTTCACTGTATGTTAATACATGTGACAATAATAAATCAAATCAAATCAAAGGAGTTACATCTGGCGGCCCGGTCTTGATTCTGACATCACGGACTTGGTAAAGCAATTTGATTTGTGCCAGGAAAACCCAAAATCTCCCACCTTTGCCTCCCTACACCCATGGGAGTGGCCTGGCCGGCCATGGGTGAATGTACATGTGGACTTTGCAGGTCCCTTCATGGGTTCTATGTTTTTAATCATGATGGACGCCCATTCCAAGTGGCTGGAGGTACACTGCATGGGCTCCATGCCTACCCAGGCTATGATTAAGAAATTGCAGCAAAGCTTCAGCATACATAGAATTCCAGAAGCCTTGGTTTCCAATAATGGCACAGCCTTCACTAGCGGGATTCCCAGAACTTCATGCTCTGAACCTTATCCCCTGTTGTCAAATGGACTGGCAGAATGGGTGGTTCAAAACATCAAAATTGGCATGAAGAAACAATTGGCAGCATCCAGGGAGACAAACTGGCATGAGTTCTGTTCGATTACAGGACCGCACCGCACACCACAGGCTCCAGCAGAGCTGCTGGTCAGACATGGGCTTCATTCCAGATTGAGTCTATCATTCTCAAACATGGTGGGGATGGTAGAGTCCCAACAGCAAAACCAAAAGAGAAACTTTGATTCCACGAGGACCATGGGTGATCTGGTTTCCTGGGATCACTATGGAGAAAACAAGGTCAAAGTTCAGAGTAAAACCCTAAAGACACACCTCAGAGCCAGGGAGTCCCTGCCTGAACCGGCTGGACCTCAGCTTGAACCTGACTCTGTGTTGGCACCTTCGGATAGCAACGGTACGGACTCGAAGATGGAGGCTGAAGAGGTGGGCCTTCAAGCAGAAGGGAAATCTGAGGAGGAAGTTGCTTTGGCAACATAGTGACACACTCTCTGAAAGAGAAGGTCCCCTGTCCTGACCCAGCCCCACTTTCAATGAACCTC
Organism: Mustelus asterias; assembly: GCF_964213995.1. NCBI lineage: Eukaryota > Metazoa > Chordata > Chondrichthyes > Carcharhiniformes > Triakidae > Mustelus > Mustelus asterias. The sequence continues at coordinate 171,949,645 of NC_135801.1, forward strand.
CACCTGAGCGCCAAGCTCCGAATAGGACATCCCCAGCCGAGGGTGTGCTGGGAGGGGCATGGATCTAAGCAGGGAGGTAATCACAAAAGCTCCAGGATTCATCAATAGATCTATCCATGGGTTTCATGGTATACGAGCTGCCTTATTGAATGAGTGGAGGTTTGCCCAATGGGAAGCAGCCAGCGGGGTTTTTGAAGCTTGTAACTTTACCCGGATTCGCACTGTCAGTCCTGAGGTGAAGACGACCTGACTGTAAGCAGCAGGAGCGGCCTTTTCCTTTAATGCACAATGAAGGGTGTTGGTGACAGGAAACATAGAAACATAGAAGATAGGAGCAGGAGGAGGCCATTTGGCCTTCGAGCCTGCTCCTCCATTCATTACGATCATGGCTGATCATCCAACTCAGCCTAATCCTGCTTTCTCTCCATAACCTTTGATCCCATTCACTCCAAGTGCTCTGTCTAGCCGCCTCTTGAATACAAACTGACGTGTGGCTGAATTGCTACAGTCATGTCCTGGACAGAGAAGAACAAGTTCCTAATAACTGTCCAGGAACTCAATTCAGGCTGGAACTCCCCACTCTGCCACTCAACCTATCTCTCCACCTTTAACACCCTCCTTAAAATCTGCCTCTTTGATCAGAGCTTTGGTCAGCCGGCCTAATTCCTTGTGTGGCCTGGTCCCGGACCTTGTTTGGGGGTCGCTTCTATGAAGCACTTTGGGAGGTTCATTCTGTTACAGACAATAAATAAATCCAAGTTGTTGTTCATGGTTAAAATTGCTTTCCACGCCATCAACACTGAAGAGGTCTGCCCATGATGAGCAACTCTTCTTCTGATGTTGCCAGGATATTCCATTCTGTTATCCTTCCCAGTCAGACAATTTTGGCACTGATTGTATGTCAGCCTTTTCTTTCGAGAGAGAGAAGCCAATATCTGAGAGCCTATGAGTGGTATGGCTGCCTCCCCTCGTTTGAGTGTATAGACAATCCATGATGATGAGATGTTTAGACATATTGTTCCCATAAAACAAGTTTTTAGTTTATTGGTGTCAAAAGTAGGCTTACATTAACACTGCAATAATGTTACTGTGAAAATCCTTCAGTTGCACACTGGGGCGGCACAGTGGCACAGCGGTTAGCACTGCTGCCTCACAGTGCAAGGGACCTGGTTCAATTCTTGGCTTGGGTCACTGTCCGTGTGGAGTCTGCACATTCTCCCTGTGCCTATGTGGGTTTCCTCCGGCTGCTTTGGATTTCTCCCACAGTCTGAAAGACATAGTGGTTAAGTGCATCAAAGACTATTTCCTCGGGTGGATGGAGCTATTACGAGGGGGCATAACTATAGGGTTCATGGTGGGAGATACAGGAAGGATATCAGAGGTAGGTTCTTCACGCAGAGAGTGGTTGGGGTGTGGAATGGACTGCCTGCAGTGATAGTGGAGTCAGACACTTTAGGAACATTTAAGCGGTTATTGGATAGGCACATGGAGCACACCAGGATGGTAGGGAGTGGGATAGCTTGATCTTGGTTTCAGATGAAGGTCGGCACAACATCGTGGGCCGAAGGGCCTGTTCTGTGCTGTACTGTTCTATGTTCTATGTTCTATGCATTGGCTGTGTAAATTCTCCCTCAGTGTACCTGAACAGGTGCCAGAGTGTGGCAACTAGGGAATCTTCACAGTAACTTCATTAATGTAAGCCTACTTGTGACTAAAAAAAAAACTTTTGTTTACTTTTTCCAGTGCCTGTTAGGGTACACTGAGGGAGAATTTACCTAATGTACCTAACCAGCACATCTTTCGGACTGTGGGAGGAAACCAGAGCATCCAGAGGAAACCCACGCAGACACGGGCAGAACGTACAGACTCTGCACAGACAGTGACCCAAACCAGAATCGAACCCAGGTCACTGGCGCTGTGAGGCAGCAGTGCTAACCACTGTGCCACCGTGTCAGCTGTGCCGCAAGTGCGCTTGAAGAATAATTAGTCTTAGGCATAGTGCAGAATGAGCCTGAGCAAAGATGATGCTTGATTATTGGCAGGGGCCCTTGTTTGCATCAGTGAGTTCTCTTGACACCCACTACTGAGAGACTAAGAGTGAGAGGCTAGGAGCTGAGTGAAGACTGCCCAGATAGTTGACAGTGTGCGATAGCAATTGCGCCTTAACTTACCCCGTGTGGTAATCAAATCATTCCTGGCTCTGTGAGATTGTTTTTGGTGTGCTGGAGATAGCACGCTGCTTCTGCCAGACCCTTCTAGGCAGCTTGCACTGGCATTGCCTTATTAAGGGGCTTCCATTCCTCAGAGCCCAGTACCATGCCCTTCTGATCTGAATATCTGCCAAAAGAATCTCCATGGACGCATCCGAGAAGAAATGAAGGATTACCGTGGATGAATCTCCTGGATTCTCTGTGAGTGATTCCCTGAATAAAAATCAAAGGGGGCAGAGGAGACATTGGAAGAAATGGTTTGTTTTATTCATGTGCTGGGAATGCTTTCATTTATTAACGACAGCCATGTTGTAGATGAGGAAAGGTCTGTTTCTCTGGGGCGGGAAAGCAGCATTTGGGAGATCAATGTCCAGGAATACGACCAGAATAGATTTGGCAGCCCCAGCCTGGGACACACCCAATGTTGGGTTCATCATGATGCAGTCCTGACCAATCCCTGTAGAAAGAAGAAGGTCTTCTGAAGGCCTGGGGCACCCAGAAGAATCACCCTCGATTCTGCCCCTGGTTGCTTGTGTAAAATGATGCCCACGTGCTTGGCCTGATCGGGCAGGATGCACCCTACCTGTCGCATGTTTAGGAGGGGAGTTGGGAGCGATGGGGGGTTGAGGTGGGCGGGAGGGTGGGGGGGGGGGGGGGGTGGGGGGAGAGGGTTGGGTGTGGGGGGGGGGCGGTTGGGGAAGGGGGAGGGGTGCTGCATCATGGGGCTTTCACGATAGCTGGAAAAGATATAATTTGCAATAATCTGCTGATGTTTCCACGTTCAGAGTCCTGGATGGAGATCAAATGAGCAATCCAATTTTACGCTCTTCCAGCAAAATGCCTGACTTAATGATGTTTTCTCTTTGGGAATTTGCATCGTGAGTATAAATGTGTGGACTTGCTTTTATTTTTGGAGGTGTGAAATGTTGCATCCTTTGTGCTTCTTGAGGAGATGATGCTGTAGCGAAGGCCCATGTGCCGACTGTAGATAAAATGCAGCATAACGGCAATTCCTCGCCTTGTTCTGTTATCCAGGAGATTAACACCGATTGTAATCATGTGGGTGCTAGAGAATAGTTATTAAACAGCTGAACGTTATCAGTTATACCAGCTACATATTGAAAAATAGCGCCATAGCAACAAATCAGATGTGGGCTACAGCATGAAAATGTTTGTCATTTTCATATCATCTTTTCAAAGATGATGGGCGGAATTTTCCACTCCGGATACCAAGGCTGAGATTTTCTGTGAAATGCACTAAGTGTGTTAGCGGGCGTAAAAATTGCCATTCCACCGGCCAGCAGCAATGGCGGGTTTCCGCAGTGTATCATGCGCTTCAGGCTGCATTCTTAATCGGCATGGTGGCACAGTGGTTAGCACTGGTTAGAGAGAGTGCAGAGAAGGTTTACCAGGATGTTGCCTGGTATGGAGGGTCTTAGCTATAAGGAGAGATTGGGTAGACTGGGGTTGTTCTCCCTGGAAAGACGGAGAATGAGGGGAGATCTAATAGAGGTGTACAAGATTATGAAGGGGATAGATAGGGTGAACGGTGGGAAGCTTTTTCCCAGATCAGAAGTGACGTTCACGAGGGGTCACGGGCTCAAGGTGAGAGGGGTGAAGTATAACTCAGATATTAGAGGGATGTTTTTTACACAGAGGGTGGTGGGGGCCTGGAATGTGCTGCCAAGTAGGGCGGTGGAGGCAGGCACGCTGACATCGTTTAAGACTTACCTGGATAGTCACATGAGCAGCCTGGGAATGGAGGGATACAAACGATTGGTCTAGTTGGACCAAGGAGCGGCACAGGCTTGGAGGGCCGAAGGGCCTGTTTCCTGTGCTGTACTGTTCTTTGTTCTTTGTTCTTTGTTCACTGCTGCCTCACAGTGCCAGAGACCCGGGTTCAATTCCCGGCTTGGGTCACTCTCTGTGTGGAGTTTGCAAGTTCTCCCAGTGTCTGCGTGGGTTTCCTATGGATGCTCCGGCTTCCTCCCACAGTCTGGAAGACGTGCCCTTAGGCGCATTGACTCGAACAAGCGCCGGAGTGTGGCGACTAGGGGAATTTCACAGTAACTTCATTGCAGTGTTAATGTTAGACTTATTTGTGACGAATAAATAAATAAACTTTAAACTTTATTCATCCATGGGGAAGGTGCTATTTCACTGGCAGGTACCATCTGATTCATCCACCCTGCCATGACCTCAGCACTCCCTAGCTCCAGGTGCTATATTGAAACAGCACCCATGCCCAGTGTTTGCATCCTCTGCAGCCTAGGACAGCTCCAGTGAAGACATGGGCTTCCAAAAGCTGAAAGCACGCTGCACCCAAATTCAGTGATGCCTCACCAGTGTGCCTGTTGGATGTAGTCAAGGCCCTCCGAAATGTTCTCTACCCCGCCTCTGGTCACACAGGACTTCCAGCAAGGTGACCAATCCGGCCTGGGAGGGGTTGCAGGGATGGCCGGGGCAAATGCTTGAGAGAAGAGGTCAGCCACCTCGCACAGGAAGAGGATGAACTGAACAATCTCCTCCATTTCACCAAGTCAACCAACATAAGCACTCTCAATTCACACACTCACAAACCCATCACACATTCACAAGGATCTCAGTCACTGCCACCTCGAGAGACATCCGAGAAGCTGCAGAGGGCATCCATGAGCCCAGACTCTCAACAACACCTCAGGATGAGGAACCTGAGGACAGCACCTTTGTAAAAACCATCACAGCGCTCATCCACACCCTCCACCAGTGCAGAGACACACACCTTGGTGGGACCCAGTTCTAGAGTGGAAAAGTGAATCGTGTGGAGGACGGAGAAGATCTACAGAGAGATTTGGACAGGCTGAGTGAGTGGGCGAGGATATGGCAAATGGAGTATAACATTGAGAAATGCGAGGTTATACACTTTGGAGGAAATAATAACAAATGGGATTACTATCTCAATGGAAACAAATTAAAACATGCTACCGTGCAAAGGGACCTGGGGGTCCTTGTGCATGAGACGCAAAAGCCCAGTCTGCAGGTACAACAGGTGATCAAGAAGGCAAATGGGACGTTGGCCTATATCGCGAGGGGGATAGAATATAAAAGCAGGGATGTCTTGATGCGCCTGTACAGGGCATTGGTGAGGCCGCAGCTGGAATACTGTGTGCAGTATTGGTCCCCTTATATGAGGAAGGATATATTGGCATTGGAGGGAGTGCAGAGAAGGTTCACCAGGTTGATACCGGAGATGAGGGGTTTGGATTATGAGGAGAGGCTGAGGAGATTAGGTTTGTACTCGTTGGAGTTTAGAAGGATGAGGGGGGATCTTATGGAGACTTATAAGATAATGCGGGGGCTGGATAGGGTGGAGGCGGAGAGATTCTTTCCACTTAGTAAGGAAGTTAAAACTAGAGGACACAGCCTCAAAATAAAGGGGGGTCGGTTTAAGACAGAGTTGAGGAGGAACTTCTTCTCCCAGAGGGTGGTGAATCTCTGGAATTCTCTGCCCACTGAGGTGGTGGAGGCTACCTCGCTGAATATGTTTAAAGCGCGGATGGATGGATTCCTGATCGGTAAGGGAATTAAGGGTTATGGGGATCAGGCGGGTAAGTGGTACTGATCCACGTCAGATCAGCCATGATCTTATTGAATGGCGGGGCAGGCTCGAGGGGCTAGATGGCCTACTCCTGCTCCTATTTCTTATGTTCTTATGTTCTTATAGAGTAACCTCAGGTTCACATTCTGGTGAGCACAGCACACCATCTGGTCCACAGCAGGTAGAGGCAAGGACATCAGAGGCCATAGAATCATAGAAACCCTACAGTGCAAAGGAAGTCATTTGGCCCATCGAGCCTGCACTGCCAACAATCCCACCCAGGCCCTATCCCTCTAACCCCACATATTTACCCTAGCCCTAGCTAGTCCACCTGAAAAGGGACAATCCAGCATGGCCGATCAAGCTAACTGGTACTTGGAGGACTGTTGGAGACCACGATTCTGCTGAGTCCAAGTTCAATGAGGAACCTCCAGACTCAGTTCTAAATTAGTTACTGGAACTCCGAAGGCAACACAGGGGCATCAGCTGCGCTCCTCAGATTATAGCGCATGATGGCGTTCATCTGCCTTCAGTTGGAGGAGATCGTACCAGCATACCAAGCACCGAGATCAACACTGATAGGACGTCAGCCACCGTGGAGACCCTGGTCCAGGACAGCGGTCCTGTACTGCAGGAGCAGCACTCCATCACTGTAGCCACTGGTGGCATCCATCAGTATCAATGTGAGAGGGTTGCAGGACATTTCGATCTCACTCCAGCTGCTCCTTCTCCTCAAGGACTCAGCCAGCGACCCTTGTGCACCCATAAGGAGATGAACCAGCATCTCAACACCCCGGAACCATTCACCCAGGTGACTCGAATCCACTCGGCCCGTGACCCCTTCAGCTCCAGCTCCACAGGGCGAGGAAGGTGCACCTGCCCCACAACTGGACCCCGAAAGCAGGCCGGGGTCTTCCAGGGCTCGGCCTACCAGAGGACACTTACCAAAGTCATCACATACAATAGAGTGTGACAGACAACAGGCTACCTTCAACTCCACTGGGGATCTCAGAGAAGCACCAAGATGCAGCGGCAGGGGAAGGAAAGTGAAAAAGATGAAGTTGCACAATATTGTCACGGGTGTTAACAACATGTATATAATGTTCAAAAAAGACGTGCGGGTTAGGTGCATTGGCCATGCTAAATTCTCCCTCAGTGTACCTGAACAGGCATCGGAGTGATTTGATTTGATTTATTATTGTCACATGTATTAACATACAGTGAAAAGTATTGTTTCTCGTGCGCTATACAGACAAAGCATACTGTTCATAGAGAAGGAAAGCAGAAGTGCAGAATGTAGTGTTACAGTCACAGCTAGGGTGTAGAGAAAGATCAACTTAATGCAAGGTAGGTCCATTCAAGGCGCTTGGGGTTGTTAATTATGCTGGCTGTTTTTCCAAGGCAGTGGGAAATAGAGATGGAGTCAATGGATGGGAGGCTGGATTGCGTGATGTACTGGGCTTTGTTCACGACCCTTTGTAGTTTCTTGCGGTCTTGGAGAGAGCAGGAGCCATACCAAGCTGTGATAGAATGAGAAAGAATGCTTTCGAAGGTGCATCTGTAAAAGTTGGAGTCGTAGCTGACATGCCAAATTTCCTTAGTCTTCTGAGAAAGTAGAGGCGTTGGTGGGCTTTCTTCACGATAGTGTCAGCACGGGGGGACCAGGACAGGTTGCTTGTGATCTGGACACCTAAAAACTTGAAGCTCTCAACCATTTCTACTTCATCCCCATTGATGCAGACAGAGGCATGTCCGACACTACGCTTCCTGAGGTCGATGACTATCTCCTTCATTTTGTTGACATCGAGGGAGAGATTATTGCCGTCGCACCAGTTCACCAGATTCTTTCTTTTCTCCCTCTTGTCATTGTTTGAGATCCGACCCACTATGGTGGTGTCATCAGCAAACTTGAAAATCGAGTTGGAGGGGAATTTGGCCACACAGCCACAGGTGTATGACTTATAACGGGTTATCTTATTATCAATCACAGGTGATGCCTTCGTCCCTGCACACACAATGGCATTTATCTCCATCCTGGGCCTCTCCTCTGTGCAGTGTGTTACTATCTACCACAGTGTGTCCCCCAGGCACTTGAGTGCAACCTTTTGGACTTTCAAATGAAATCTCAGGTGGTTGTAAGTGATACCATGTCACTAATCAAAGCTTCCTGGTCAATTTTTATTCCTCAGCCAGCGACACAAGAAAAGATTACCTATCATTATCGTCGCGTTGTTGACTGTGAGTCTACGTGTGCAAAATGGCCACTTCATTTCCTCCATCACAACATGAAGGACACCTCAAGATGTACCTCACTGGCTGCAAAGTGGACTGGGGCATCCTGAGGTCATGGAAGGTGCTCCATAGCAAGATCTTGCCTTATAGAAAATGTGGGAATGCCATCGCTGGAAAATGGGGATATTTGTCACTTTAGGACCAATTTTATGAATGAACCAATGTTAATGAACTCAAAAGCAAGGCATGCATTTCCCGAATTTCCCTGATGCGTGCACCTGATAGACGCTGATCCCTACCGGGAGCCAGTTTTTGTACATTCAGCCCTTCAGTGTTAGCATTAAGAATTCATGTCAGGCCAGGACCTGATTATAACAGCTTATATTCTCTGTTCAATAGCATGCCTCAGCCCATATCACACATCCCCTCTCTTTGCTCTGTTTGACACTTCCTGGCTCTCGCTTTCTTGCTGCCTTGTTGGGATATGGGTCATTCAGTTGTGGTTTGATTCTGGATAGTTTTGTGTTGCAAATACATTTCTACATGCAGTCATGTGAAGACTGGATCATGAAAGTCTCCAATCTTAGAACATAGAACATAGAACAGTACAGCACAGAACAGGCCCTTTGGCCCACGATGTTGTGCCGAGCTTTATCTGAAATCATACTGGAAACTCCAGAAAAAGATACTGAAGCCAGTCAGGAAGGGGGAGTGTGATATCATGTTATATTTTTAATTTGTGTTTTTGACTACTGTGTCTATTGAGACTGCAATACAAAAGTAATTATTTTTTATTCATTCTCGAGATAATGGACGTCGCTGGCTGGCCGGCATTTATTGGTTATCCATTGTCACGCTTGAACTGAGTGGCTTGCTAGGCCATTTCAGAGGGCAGTTGAGGGTCAACCACTTTGCTGTGGCTCTGGAGTCACATGTAGGCCAGACCAGGTAAGGACGGCAGATTTCCTTCCCTAAAGGACATTAATGAACACAATTAAGAGTTAAAACGGAGGAAGGAAAAGCCACATCAGATAGGTCTGCAATGACTAAATTCTCTGAAGTTGAGGTGGAGATCATCGAATGACACAGTGCAGAAGGAAACTATTTGACCCATTGGGCGGGATTTTCCAGTTGCGCTCACTGGCGGGACTTTCCAGTAACACCGACAGTGATGCTTCAACACGGTTTCCCCAGTAGCCAGCAATGCCAGCAACAGGAAACCCCATTGGCAGTGACGGGATCAGACGATCCTGCCGCCAGCCAATGGTGGGCCACCTTTGCTGCTGTAAAACACATGGGGGGGTGGGGGGGGGGGGGGGGTTGATCCCACGCTGCATATGTCAGGCTTTTTGAGAAACCCAAATTAAGTATTCCCAGTCCTCTGCTCTTTGCCAGAACCAGCTAAATATTTTAAAAGCAAATTACTGCGGATACAGGGAATATGACAGAAAAACAAATGCTGGAATTAGTCCACAGGGCTAATGGAGCATCTGTGGAGAGAGAGAGAGCACAAGTTAATATTTCAAGTCTGTGATCTTTCTTCTGAATCTTGCAAATATTCCCCCTTCAAATCCTTATCTAAGTTATTTTTGAAAGTTACTATTGAATTTGCTTCCACTACGCTGTCATGGAATCATAGAATCACAGAGCGCAGAAGAGCGCCTTCGTCCACACCAACACATTAGAAAAGTGTGTTAGTAAAAGGAAAAGTTAATTCGTAAGTGTGTAGAAAACTGTGCGCCAAAGAAGCAAATCCATGTGTTCCCCAACCGGAAACCATGGATGAACAGAGATATCCACTGCTGCTGAAGTCCAGGTCTGAGGCATTCAAGTCAGGTGACACTGACCTATACAAGAAAGCCAGATATGATCTAAGGAGATCCATCAAAGATGCCAAAAGACAGTACCGGACCAAGCTAGAGTCCCAGGCTAGCCACACAGTCCCCGCCGACTATGACAAGGTCTGCAAGACATAACAGACTACAAGATGAAGGCATGTAAAATCGCCGGCTCCAATGCACCCCTCCCTGATGAGCTCAATGCATTCTCCGCCCGTTTTGAGCAAGAGGTCAGCGACAGCATGCCCTCTACCCTGGTAGCCCTGGATGAACCTGTATCAGGAGTCACCATTGGAGATGTCAGAGCAGCTTTCTTGAAGGTCAACCCACAGAAAGCAACTGGCCCGGATGGGGTACGCAGAACAGCACTCAGATCCTGCGTGGATCAGCTGGCTGGGGTATTCACAGACATCTTCAACCTCTCTTTACAACAATCTGAGGTCCTTATCTGCTTCAAGAAGACGACCATTATCCCGGTACCTAAGAAAAACCAAGCAGCGTGCCTTAATGACTATTGGCTGATGGCTCTGACATCCATCATTATGAAGTGCTTCGAAAGGGTAGTCAGAGCATGAATCAATTCCAGCCTCCCGGACTACCTGGATCCACTACAGTTTGCCTACCGCAGCAACAGGTCCACAGCATACGCCATCTCCCTGGCCCTGCACTCAACTCTGGAACACAATAACAAAGACACCTATGTCAGACACCTATTTATTGACTACAGTTCAGCCTTCAACACCATTATTCCCATAAAACTCATCTCCAAACTCTGTGGCACCTCCCCTTCTGACTGGATCCTGAACTTCCTAACTCACAGACCACAATCAGTAAGGATAGGCAACAACACCTCCTCCACGATCCCCACAAGGCTGTGTTCTCAGCCCCCTACTATTACTCTTTATACACCTATGACTGTGTGGCCAAATTCCCCTCCAATTCGATTTTCAAGTTTGCTGACGACACCACTGTAGTGCTTCGGATCTCAAACAATGACAAGACAGAGTACAGGAATGAGATAGAGAATCTGGTGAACTGGTGCAGCAACAATAATCTCTCCCTCAATGTCAACAAAATGAAGGAGATTGTCATCGACTTCAGGAAGTGTAAAGGAGAACATGCCCCTGTCTACATCAACGGGGACGAAGTAGAAAGGGTCGAGAGATTCAAGTTTTATGTGTCCAGACCACCAACAACCTGTCCTGGTCCCCCCATGCCGACACTATAGTTAAGAAAGCCCACCAGTGCCTCTACTTTCTCAAAAGACTAAGGAAATTTGGCATGTCAGCTATGACTGTCACCAACGTTTACAGATGCACCATGGAAAGCATTCTTTTATGGTTGTATCACAGCTTGGTATGGCTCCTGCTCTGCCCAAGACCGCAAGGAACTACAAAAGATCACGAATGTAGCCTAATCCATCATGCAAACCAGCCTCCCATCCATTGACTCTGTCTACACTTCCCGCTGCCTTGGCAAAGGAGCCAGTATAATTAAGGACCCCACGCATCCTGGACATTCTCTCTTCCACCTTCTTCCTTTGGGGAAAAGATACAAAAGTCTGAGGTCACGTACCAACTGACTGAAGAACAGCTTCTTCCCTGTCAGACTTTTGAATGGATTTACCTTGCATTAAGTTGATCTTTCTTGACATCCTAGCTATGTCTGTAACACTATATTCCGCACTCTCTCATTTCCTTCTCTATGAACGGTATGCTTTGTCTGTATAGTGTGCAAGAAACAATTCGTTTCACTGTATGTTAATACATGTGACAATAATAAATCAAATCAAATCAAATCAAATAGAAACACCTGAACTCCCACCTAATCCCATCTGCCAGTACTTGATCCATAGCCCTGAATGGTTTGATGTACCAGGTGCTCATCCAGATACTTTTTAGTTCCGGTTTAAAACAATGCACTGCACTAAAGTCTTTTGTTTCCTCATTTCACCTCTAGTTCTTTTATCAGTCACCTTAAACCTTTGTCGCCTGGTTATGAACCTTTCCTCAACCTGGAAATAGTTTCTCCTTATTTATTCTGGGACAAGTAAAGGGACAAAAGATGGGTGTCGAGGAGGTGTGAATGGCAGGATCATGAACATCCATTGGCCTTGCGCCACCAATACTTTTTTTTCTTTAACTTCTCCTGTTTTCCACCCCATCATAGATTTTCCTTTCATTTTTGTTATCTGAACCTCTCCTCCTTTCACTTGCTTAAAATCTGTTTCTCAGTTCTGCTGAATGAGCACTGACCTGAACCATTAACTGTGTTTCTCTCTATGTTTATGCTACCAGACTTTCTCAGTATTTCCTGCACTTGCTGTTTGTATGCCCCTGGTAATCCTCTGGGTATCTACTGCTTAGCTGCCTCTTGTCAAAGAGAAATAACCCCAGCTTCTCCAGCCTCTTCATGTAACTGAAGGTGAGCATTCCTGGTGCCACTCTGAGGAATCTCTTTTGCAATCTCCCCTAGGCCTTCACATCCTTCTTGAGGTTTAGTGCCTAGAATTGAACACAATACTCCAGTTTTTTTTTAATCATTTGTGGGACATGGGCATTATTGGCTGATCAGCATATATTGCCCATCCCTAATTGCCCTTGAACTGAGTGGCTTGCTAGGCATTTCAGAGGACAGTTGAGAGTCAACCACATTAGATTCATTGAATCCCTACAGTACAGAAGGAGGCCATTCGGCCCATCCCACAATCTCATCCAGGCCCTATTCCTATAACCCCTCATATTTACTCTCGACACTCGGGTTAATTTAGCATGGCCAATCAACCTAACCTGCACATCTTTGGACTGTGGGAGATAAGGTTGATTGGCCATGCTAATTTAACCCTAGTGCAACTGGTGCACCCAGAGCACTTGGAGGAAACCCACGCAGACACAGGGAGAATGTGCAAACTCCACACAGACAGTGACCCAAGGCCGGAATTGAACCCAGGTCCCTGGCACTGTGAAACAACAGTCTCACCACTGTGCCACATGTGGCTCTTGAGTCACATGTCGGCCAGACCTGGTAAGGATGGCAGATTTCCTTCCCAAAAGGGCATAAGTGAACCAGATGGGCTTTTCTGACAATCGGCAATGGTTTCATGGTCATCAGGAGATTCTTAATTCCAGATACTTTTTGTTGAATTCAAATTCCACCAACGACCATGGCGGGATTCGAACTCGGGTCTCCGGAACATGAGCTGAGTTTCCGGATCAATAGTCTTAGCGATAATATCACTGGGCCATCGCCTTCCCAATTGGGTTCAAGTCAGTGAGGTTTGCATTACCTTCTTTCCTATTCGATGCATGATTTAGTCAAGGATCCAGTATGGTTTTTGTAACAGACTTCTTACCTTGTTCAGCCACTTTCACAGATTTGCGTATGCATATTGGGACTTATTTGTCAGTTTGCTCAGTTGGACGGACGGCTGGTTTGTAATCCAGAGCAATAGTAACAGTGTGAGTTCAATTCCCATACCGGCTTAGGTTATTTATGAAAGCCTGCATTCTCAACCTTGTCCCTTGCCTGAGGTATGGTGATCCTCAGGTTAAATCACCACCAGTCAGCTCTCTCCCTTGAAGGGGAGGGAGCAAACCGTGGTCACCTGGGACTCTGGTGACTTTACCTTTACCTTATATATCCCTCTATTCCTGAACCTCCTTTAAAACGATACCCTTTCTTTTATATTACCTCTCCTCATTCTTCCTCTCTATGAAATGCATTGTGTTAGTAGAGATAGGGAAAAGGGAAGTGCTTTCGCGCTCAGGAAAGGAATCCTCAGAATAGGTTCAGTGAATTCATTGGGTGGTCTCTCAGGGAGGTTAGTGCTTGCTGAACCACCCCAACAAATCAATGATCTGGGACCTTTTCTGCGCTGTAGACCTCCATGATTTATAACCTCAACAGGTTAGTCAAGGCAAATGCAGTCACGGGTGCCTGAGCAGATGCTGAAATAATTCTGAAAGAATTCTGACTAACACCCCCCTGTGCCAAGCAAGAAAATCTTCTGATATGTCCTCCTTGTTTCCCTGTGGCAGTCGACACAGCAAGATACCTTAAACAGCAAATAAGGCGAATGACCAGTTAATCTGTTTTGGGGTGTTGCGTGAGGGGTAAATGGGTGGCCTGGACATGGGGATAATTCACATGAACTAACCAATAGTGAACGTTTGCCAGCTCCACCAATAATTCTACTCTGCATTTTAGGAAGTGTGCCATGTTACTAAGTCACGCCACATACCCTTTATTTAGGCTGAGGTAGTGGAGTTCAGCCGAGTGGCTGTTCCAGTAATTACTGACCGATGTATGAGGAAAGGTTGACTAGGTTAGGATTGCTTTTGCTGGAGTTTAGATGAATGAGGGGGGAATCTCACAGAGACTTATAAAATTCTAACAGGACTAGACAGGGTAGATGCAGGGGGAGTCCAGAACCAGGGGTCACAGTCTGAGGATTCAGGGTAGACCATTTCAGATGGAGATGAGGAGACATTTCTTCACCCAAAGAGTGGTGAGCCTGTGGAATTCGTTACCACAGTAAGTAGTTGATGCCAAAACATTGAATGTATTCAAGAGGCGCTAGATATAGCACTTGGGGCAAATGGGATCAAAGGTTTTGGGGAGAAATGATGCATCCCAGGGTACTAAAAGAGATGGTGGGGGAAATAGCAAATGCAGTAGTGATAATTTGCTAAAATTCGTTGGACTCTGGGGTGGTTCCCGCAGAGTAGAAAACAGCAAATGTGACGCCATTTTTAAAAAATGGAGGTAGACAAAAGGCGGGATACCATAGGCCAGTTAGCTTAACTTCTGTAGTAGGAAAAATGCTTGAATCTATCATCAAGGAAAAAATAGCGAGACATCTGCATATAAATTGTCCCATTGACAAGATGCAGCATGGGTTCATGAAGGGCAGGCCATGTTTGATTAATTTGGTGGAATTCTTTGAGAACATTACATGTGCAGTGGACAATGGGGAACCTGTGGATGTGGTGTATCTGGATTTCCAGAAGGCATTTGACAAGGTGCCGCGCCAAAGACTGCTGCATAAGATAAAGGTGCATGGTGTTACAGGTAATATATTAGCATAGATAGAGGATTGGTTAACTAACAGAAAGCAAAGAGTGGGGGTAAATGGGTGTTTTTCTAGTTGGCGATCAGTGACTAGTGGCGTGCCTCAGGGATCTGAATTCCAATGAGTATAGCTCCAGTCTACTCAGTCTGTCCTCATAAGCCAACCCTCTCAACTCCGGAATCAACCTAGTGAATCTCCTCTGCACTCCCTCCAGTGCCAGTATTTACATAGATGATTTGGAGTTGGCGAAGTGTAGTGTGTCAAAATTTGCAGATGACACTAAGATGGGTGGCAGAGCAAAGTGTGCAGAGAATACTGCAAGTCTGCAAAGGGATATAGATAGTCTAAGTGAGTGGGCGAGGGTCTGGCAGATGGAGTACAATGTTGGTAAATGTGAGGTCATCTATTTTGGTAGGAATAACAGCAAAATGGACTATTATTTAAATGGTAAAATATTGCAGCATGCTGCTGTGCAGAGGGACCTGGGTGTCTGCAGGAATCTCAAGGAGTTGGTTTGCAGGTGCAGCAGGTAATTAAGAAGGCAAATAGAATTTTGTCCTTCATCGCTAGAGGGATGGAGATTAAAAACAGCGAGGTTATGTTGCAGCTGTGTAAGGTGCTGGGGAGGCCACACCTGGAGTACTGTGTACAGTTTTGGTCACCTTACTTGAGAAAGGGTATACTGGCACTGGAGGGGTTGCAGAGGAGATTCGCTAGGTTGATTTCAGAGTTGAGAGGGTTGGCTTATGAGGAGAGACTGAGTAGACTGGGGCTATACTCATTGGAATTCAGAAGAATGAGGGGAGATCTTATAGAAACATATAAGATTATGAAGGGAATAGATAAGATAGAAGCAGGGAAGTTGTTTCCACTGGCAGGTGAAACTAGAACTAGAACATGGCCTCAAAATAAGGGGGAGCAGATTTAGGAATGAGTTGAGGTGGAATTTCTTCACACAAAGGGTTATGAATCTGTGGAATTCCCTGCCCAGTGAAGCAGTTGAGGCTAACTCATTGAATGTTTTTAAGGCAAGGATAGATACATTTTTGACCAGTATAGGAATTAAGGGTTATGGTGAGCGGGCGGGTAAGTGGAGCTGAGTCCACAAAAAGATCAGCCATGATCTTGTCGAATGGCAGAGCAGGCCCTAGAGGCCAAATGGCCTACTCCTGCTCCTAGTTCTTATGTTCTTATGAAAGCAGGCTATTGAGTTGGATCATGAGCCATGATTGTGATGAATGGCGCAGCGGGCTTGAAGGGCCAAATGGCCTCATCCTGCTCCTATTTTCTATGTTTCTATGTTTTCAATTGCTTGCAATATCTCTGGGCTGGGTAAAGGGTTAAAAATTAATCACTCCAGCTCCTGATTATTACCCATTGGTTTCTGCTGTTAAACACAAGTATTTGGACTTCGATCGAGTTAAGGATTTGGCTTGCCGGTGACGCCTCCTCATTGGCCGAATAATCCAGCAGCATTGTCGGAAACAAATGACTTGTTGAAAGTAGATGGCATCATTTTGAGAGAAACGTATCTCAGGCAGAAATCACACTGGGGCCATGTGGTGATCTGCCAGCTAAGACCGAGGTGGCTATCAAAAGCGCGATCAACCTTGTTCATTGGCGCAGCAAATCACATGGCTGGAGGTGGTGGGTGGAGGGGGTGGGTGGCAAGGGGGTTGAGGGTAGTAAGTGTCTCTATTATGAGGTATCTCTGAGGCTGGATTGACCTGGAGGTCTTTTCCCATTCATCGCTGTTCATTTGCTGCAATAATTCTGACCTCAAATGTCTTTGACACTATTCAAAAATGACAGGAGATTGTGTGGAGATCACTGCCTCCATGTGGAGATTGTTGAGCAGTCTTTTATGAAGTGGTCTCTTTAAGTTGCTTTTTTTATAGTTTCCTGTTCTAGACTACGTCCTGAGTGCCAGAACCTGGAAGGATTATTTAGCCCCATATTTCAGCTGTACTGAAGTACAATGTCCACGCACACAATGAAACATTTTAAATAACTGTGCCGCTAGTCCGGTCTAAAGTTTAGCACTTCCACTCAGAGGCCTAACGGGCATGGCCCATTTGCTAGTCAGTTGCCACGGAGACCTCTGTCGAGACAGACTTAGCCCAGATACTAATTTTGGCCTCGTTTTGTTAATGAACACATTGAATGTTGGTCAGCCCAGCCGACGGACAATCTTTGGTGCTGAAAGGGATTTGATAAAAATACCAGCACAAGAAATCCAATCTATCAGAACAGTGAGATTCTGTGAATAGACACAGCATGTGCTCCTCTACTCTGTCAGTCTTCATTTACTTCCTCCAGGGTGACACTGAATGTCTCTTGAGTGTCTGAGACAATCCAATCCCAGCAGCTTGCAGACACACACACAGTCAATGGTTATATTGAGAGTTGGCATTCAGTCCACAAATGTTATTCACGTTATACTAGGCAAGCCCTCCCTGTCTAGCCAGAGTGAATGTGAATGTTACCTTCAAGCCGTACTGTGCTATTTCAAAGCTTTTCCCAATATGGACAGTCTGCTGAGATCAGAGCATCTAGTAATGTGTGCTGTTGCGATTTGTTCAAATGTTTATGAAGGCATTTTTAAAAAAACACCGCTTCCACACAACCTTTGTGTCAAGCGTGTTGTCTAACCTGCTACAGAACCGTAGAATCAGCCCTCAGCTGACAAGTTAGGTTGAGCCTTCATGGATGATGTTTGAATGAGGCAGGGAAAGGGTGGCTTCCACTTACTATCCATTCAACGCTGCTTCTAATGCACTGAAAAGTCATTGCATTGTTTAACTGTACACCGGGCGGCACGGTAGCACAGTGGTTAGCACTGCTGCTTCACAGCTCCAGGGTCCCGGGTTTGATTCCCAGCTCGGGTCACTGTCTGTGTGGAGTTTGCACATTCTCCTCGTGTCTGCGTGGGTTTCCTCCGGGTGCTCTGGTTTCCTCCCACAGTCCAAAGATGTGCGGGTTAGGTTGATTGGCCAGGTTAAAAATTGCCCCTTAGAGTCCTGAAATGCGTAGGTTAAAGGGATTAGCGGGTAAATATGTGGGGGTAGGGCCTGGGTGGGATTGTGGTCGGTGCAGACTCGATGGGCCAAATGGCCTCCTTCTGCACTGTAGGGTTTCTATGATTCTATGAATCCCTAAAATGCAGAACAAGGTAATTTGGCCCATCGGGTCTGCGCCAACTCTCTTACCCAGAGCCTCTCCCCCACCCTATCCCCGTAACCCCACACATTTATCATGGCCAATCCATCTAACCTGCATGTCATGGGACACTTAAGGTGCAATTTAGTATGGTCAATTACCTACCCTGCATATTTTTGGACTGTGGGAGGAAACCGGAGCACCCAGAGGAAACCCACGCAAACACGGGGAGAACATGCAAACTCCACACACACACAATGACCCAAGGCCAGAATCGAACCCAAGTCCCTGGCACTGTGAGGCAGCAATGCTAACCACTGTGCCACCGTGCTGCCAGGATAGAATCTGAGCTCCATGAATGGCTGGCTCGCATAATATCATCAGCATCCAGTGAAAGAGACAACAACATATACAGCGTATTTAATGTGGGAAAATGTTCAGTGGAGTTTAGAAGAATGAGAGGGGGTCTCATTGAAACGTATAAGATTCTGACAGGGCTGGACAGACTGGATGCAGGGTTGTTGTTTTCTCTGGCTGGGGAGGGGGGGGGGGGGAGCTGGGCTAGAAAAAGGACCATGATGTGGAGATGCCGGCGTTGGACTGGGGTGGGCACAGTAAGAAGTTTCACAACACCAGGTTAAAGTCCAACAGGTTTATTTGGTAGCACGAGCTTTCGATCCAAAGTCTCACTGTCCTCTGAAGAAATTGTTGTCCATTTACATTCCTGTGAAGTGCCTTCGAACATGGAAACATAGAAAATAGGAGCAGGAGTAGGCCATTCAGCCCCTTGATCCTGCTCCACCATTCAATATGATCATGGCTGATCCTCCATCGCAATGCCACATGCCCGTGCTCTCCCCATATGCCTTTAGAGTCTAGAAATCTATTTCCTTCTTAAATATATTCAGTGACTTGACCTCCACAAACTTCCATGGTAGAGAATCCCACAGGTTCACCACCTTGTGCATGAAGAAGTTTCCCCTCATCTCAGTTCTAAATGGCCTCCCCCATATCCTGAGAGTGTGATCGCTTTTTCTAGGCACAGTAAGAAGTCTCACAACATCAGGTTAAAGTCCAACAGGTTTATTTGGTAGTACGAGCTTTCGGAGCGTTACCCCTCCATTAGGTGAGTGGAGAGTTGGGTTCACAAACAGGGCATATACAGACACAGACTCAATTACAAGATAATGGTTGGAATGTGAGTCGTAACAGGTAATCAAGTTTTTATAGATGCAGACAATGCGAGTGGAGAGAGGGTTAAGCACAGGTTAAAGACGTGTGAATTGTCTCGAGCTAGGACAGTTAGTAAGATTTTGCAAGCCCAGGCCAAATGGTTACAGGTAGTGTGACATGAACCCAAGGTCCCGGTTGAGGCTGTCCTCATGTGTGCGGAACCTGGCTATCAGTTTCTGCTCGGCAATTCTGCGGTGTTGTGTGTCTTGAAGACCACCTTGGAGAACGCTTACCCAAAGATCAGAGGCTGAATGCCCTTGACTGCTGAAGTGTTCCCCGACAGGAAGAGAACACTCCTGCCTGGTGATTGTCGAGCGGTGTCTATTTATCCGTTGTCGTAGCTAATGTACCATGCTAATGTACCATGCCTCGGGATATTCTTTCCTGCAGCGTATCGGGTGGACAATGTTGCCCTACCACCAATTTCTGCCCACCACCAAAATGGACCCCATCAGTCTCGCAGTGGACACAGAGGAATTCATCAGGCAAATGAGGCTTCGGGAGTTCTTCCACAAACCCCAAGAGGCCAACAGCAAACCCAATGAGACAGCCAATGAACCAGAACAGCCGACAGAAGGATCCGTGGTGCAGCAACCGAAGAGGAAAGAGTCAAATTGGACTCCTCCGGAAGGCCGCTGCCCTCGACTCAACATGTATGCCCAAGCCATCAGGAGGAGCGTCAATGCCAGATTCATCAGCCGCACTCACAAGACAGCCCTGAACGTCATCCAAACACAACGCAACACCATCCGCACTCTCAAGGCCAACCACAACATTGTCATCAAACCAGCAGACAAAGGAGGGGCCACTGTCATACTGAACAGAATGGATTATTGCAAAGAAGTGTACCGACAACTGAACAACCAGGAACACTACAGAAAGTTATCTGCAGATCCGACCAAAGGACACAC
This sequence comes from Mustelus asterias, assembly GCF_964213995.1. Classification (NCBI taxonomy): domain Eukaryota; kingdom Metazoa; phylum Chordata; class Chondrichthyes; order Carcharhiniformes; family Triakidae; genus Mustelus; species Mustelus asterias. Next base: position 171,969,876 of record NC_135801.1, read on the forward strand.
CCGCCAACTCAATAGACTAATCAAGAACTTTGATCTGGACCTTCAGAACACCCTTCGCGCTCTCATCCCACATACTTCCCACGTTGGAGATCTCTACTGCCTCCCGAAGATACACAAGGCAAACACACCCGGCCGTCCCATCGTATCAGGCAATGGGACCCTGTGTGAGAACCTCTCTGGCTACGTCGAGGGCATCCTGAAATCCATCGTACAAGGAACCCCCAGCTTCTGTTGCAACATTATGGATATCTTACAGAAACTGAGCACTCATGGAGCAGTAGAACCAGGAACACTCCTTGTCACAATGGATGCCTAAACACTCTACGCCAGCATCCCCCATGATGACGGCATTGCTGCAACTGCCTCAGTACTCAATGCTGACAACTGCCAATCTCCAGACGCAATTCTACAACTCATCCGCTTCATCCTGGACCACAACATCTTCACCTTCAACAACCAGTTTTTCATCCAGACACATGGAACAGCCATGGGGACCAAGTTCGCACCTCAATATGACGACATCTTCATGCACTGGTTCGAACAAGACCTCTTCACCACACAGGACCTTCAACCGATGCTATACACTAGATACATTGATGACATTTTCTTCCTTTGGACTCATGGTGAACAATCACTGAAACAACTACATGATGACATCAACAAGTTCCATCCCACCATCAAACTCACCATGGACTACTCTCCAGAATCGGTTGCATTCTTGGACACACGCATCTCCATCAAGGACGGTCACCTCAGCACTTCACTGTACCGCAAGCCCGCGGATAACCTCACAATGCTCCACTTCTCCAGCTTCCACCCGAAACATGTTAAAGAAATCATCCCCTACGAACAAGCCCTCCATATACACAGGATCTGCTCAGATGAGGAGGAATGCAACAGACACCTACAGACGCTGAAAGACGCCCTTGTAAGAACAGGATATGGCACTCGACTCATCGATCGACAGTTCCAATGCGCCACAGCAAAAAAATGCAGAAGACAAACACGGGACACGGCGGACAGAGTACCCTTCATCATCCAGTACTTTCCCGGAGCGGAGAAGCTACGACATGTTCTTCAGAGCCTTCAACATATCATTGATGAAGACGAACATCTTGCCAAGGCCATCCCCACATCCCCACTACTTGCCTTCAAACAATCACGCAACCTCAAACAGACCATTGTTCGCAGCAAACTATCCAGCCTTCAGGAGAACAGTGACCACGACACCACACAACCCTGCCACAGCAACCTCTGCAAGACGTGTCGGATCATCGACATGGATGCCATCATCTCACGTGAGAACACCATCAACCAGGTACACGGCCAATGTTGTCTACCTGATACGCTGCAGGAAAGGATGTCCCGAGGCATGGTACATTGGTGAGACCATGCAGACGCTATGACAACGGATGAATGGACACCACTCGATAATCACCAGGTAAGGGTGTTCCCTTGGGCCACTCACCTGATGAAGGGGCAGCGCTCCGAAAGCTCATGCTGCCAAATAAACCTGTTGGACTTTAACCTGGTGTTGTGAGACTTCTTATTGTGCCTAGAAAAGGGGGTCACAATCTCAGGATATAGGGTAGGCCATTTAGGACTGAGATGAGGAGAAACTTCTTCACTCAGAGGGTAGGGAACCTGTGGGATTCTCTACCATGGAAGTTTGTGGAGGTCAAGTCACTGAATATATTTAAGAAGGAAATAGATTTCTAGACTCTGAAGGCATCAAGGCATATGGGGAGAGCATGGGCATGTGGCATTGCAATAGAGGATCAGCCATGATCATATTGAATGGTGGAGCAGGATCAAGGGGCTGAATGGCCTACTTCTGCTCCTATTTTCTATGTTTCCATGTGCAAAGGCACTTCACAGGAATGTAAATGGACAACTATTGATTCCGTGGACTATGAGGCTTGGGATCGAAGCAGTGTAAGACCAGATCAGAAGGGCAGAATATATATGGGATCACTGCCAGCTGCAAGTTGGGTGCACCATCCTGACGTGGAAATATATCGCCGTTCCTTGACTCTCACTGGGTCAAAATTCTGGAACCCCCTCCCTAACAGCACTGTGGGTGTACCTACACCTCAGTGGTTCATGAAGGCAGCTCACCACCACCTTCTCAAGGGCAACTAGGGATGGGCAATAAATGCTGGTCAGCCAGCAATGCCTGCATCCTATGAAGAAATTTTTAAAAAAAATAATCATTTGAGTTTTTACACCCCTCTGGTAGCTTTCATAGTCACTCGTTTCCTGTTGCTGCCCCATCGATTGATAGACTTGTGAATTTATTTTCACAACTTGTCATGGTTACCATTCATCTCTTGAGTTCTGGGTTGTTAGGCCAAGAAATATGGCACTGAATTACCATAATACACCAAATATAATGACCATCAAAATGAAACTGAAGGGCAGAGAGCTCGGCTAAAATGCGTTGAAAAAGAAAAGTCAATCTTTTCTCACTTCTGTTCTAACTATCCAAAATCATTATTAGACTAATAGTTAGTCCCTGTGCATTGGGCTGCTTTGGGAATGAGAAAGTCAGTAAATGGATCGTTGCAATACAAAGGTGCCACATTATTATCCCTCCCTGCGTGTACTGACTTATTCTCAACAAGTGACCTTGCACGTTAGATCTAATCAGTTGTCTCACTGCGATTATAAAGAATACAAAGAACAAGTTGTCCTACCCACCTACTGAGAATGAATTGATTTCCCTGGAGTGCTTGTCGTACTGCATCTCTGCCTCTCCTGCCCTAATATTCTGATGAGTTTATTAAGGAATTACACCAGCGGAAAGGGGAAATTCTGATTTCGATTAAGGTTAGAAAATGAGTTCACCGCTCTTCATCAGCGCATCTTACCAAACATGGTCTTTGAGCCTCAGGAGAAAATCAAAAGGGAAGTCAGTCACTGCTGACCAATGGTGATGTATGCTGGCTGCTGCCTGTTCAGTGTCAGATTGGACAGTAGGCGTCAAAAGTGTAATTTTCAAAATACAAGCTGAGACCTGCTGGCCAGTAAATTTTTTGCCGAGGCCATCTCCAATCCATGCAACACATTGTCATCTCTACAGCGGCAGGGGTCACGGCCTTGCACTTGTCGGCTTCAGATCTTTACAGCAATTGGGAGCCTGATTTAAATTTAATGAAGCCATGGTGATCCTAAACATTGAGCCTTGTTAACATGTTGCTGGTGAACTTCTTGCCTGGAACAGACAAGTGATTGGGGAGTAGCTGCTCTCACATAAAATATTGGGACATCCCCGCAGGATTATTACCCACCCCCCTTATTACTGGCTTATTGTCAACAAGTTGATCTTGGATGTGTGACCTGATCTGTTGTCTCACCAGGTTAATAAAGATTACAATGACGCAGTGGTCTTAGTCATTGATTGAGAATCAATACGTTGCCTCAGAATTAACATAACAACATAAGAAATAGGAGCAGGAGTAGGCCATCTAGCCCCTCGAGCCTGCTCCGCCATTCAGTAAGATCATGGCTGATCTGATAGTGGGTTCAGTTCCACTTACCCGCCCGCTCCCCATAACCCTTAATTCCCTTATTGATCAGAAATCTATCTATCTGTGACTTAAACACAGTAACCTCTACTGCTTCATTGGGCAGAGAATTCCAAAGATTCACTACCCTCTGGGAGAAGAAGTTCCTCCTCAACTCTGTTCTAAATTGACTCCCCCGTATTTTGAGGCTATGCCCCCTAGTTCTTGTTTCCATTGTAAGTGGAAATAACCTCGCTGCTTCTACCCTGTCTAGCCCCTTCATTATCTTATATGTCTCTATAAGATCTCCCCTCAACCTTCTAAACTCCAATGAGTACAGGCCCAGTCTACTCAATCTCTCCTCATAAGCTAACCCCCTCATCTCTGGAATCAACCTGGTGAACCTTCTCTGTACCCCCTCCAAAGCTAATATATCCTTTCTTAAATAAGGGGACCAAAATTGTACACAGTACTATAGGTGCGGCCTCACCAGTATGCTGTACAGTTGCAGCATGACCTCCCTGCTTTTATACTCCATCCCTCTCACGATAAAGGCCAACATTCCATTTGCCTTCTTGATTACCTGCTGCACCTGCAAACTGAGTTTTTGTGATTCATGCACAAGGACCCCCAGGTCCCTCTGCACAGTAGCATGTTGTAATTTTTCACCATTTAAATAATAGTCCATTTTACTATTATTCCTTCCAAAGTGGATAACCTCACACTTACCAACGTTATACTCCATCTGCCAGATCCTTGCCCACTCACTTAGCCTATCCAAATCTCTCTGCAGACTTTCTGTGTCCTCCACGCAATTCGCTTTCCCACTCATCTTTGTGTCATCCGCAAACTTTGTTACCCTACACTCAGTCCCCTCCTCCAGATCATCTATTTATATGGTAAATAGTTGAGGCCCCAGCACCGATCCCTGCGGCACGCCACTAGTCACTGATTGCCAATGGGAAAAGCACCCATTTATTCCGACTCTCTGCTTTCTGTTAGATAGCCAATTCTCAATCCACGCTAACACTTTACCCCCAACTCCGTGTACCTTTATCTTATGCAGCAACCTTTTGTGAGGCGCCTTATCAAATGCCTTCTGGAAATCTAAATACACCACATCCACCGGTTCCCTTCTGTCAACCGCACTTGTTATATCCTCAAAAGATTCCAGTAAATTAGTCAAATATGACTTTCCCTTCATGAATCCATGCTGCGTCTGCTTGATTGAACCATTCTTTTCCAGGTGTCCTGCTATTTCTTCCTTAATGATAGATTCCAGCATTTTCTCAACTACAGATGTTAAGCTAACCGGCCTGTAGTTACCTGCCTTTTGTCTACCTCCTTTTTTAAACAGTGGCGTTACCTTAGCTGTTTTCCAATCAGCTGGCACCTCCCCAGAGTCCAGTGAGTTTTGATAAATTACAACCAATGCATTTGCTATTTCTTCTGCCGTTTCTTTTAGTACCCTGGGATGCATTCCATCCGGACCAGGAGACTTATCTACCTTTAGTCCCATTAGCCTACCCAGCACTACCTCTTTAGTAATAGTGATCGTTTTAAGGTCCTCACCCCCTACAGTCCCATGACCGTCAATTATTGGTAAGCTATTTGTGTCCTCCCCTGTGAAGCCCGACACAAAAAACTTGTTGAAGGCCTCGGCCATTTCCTCGTTTCCCATTATTAAATCCCCCTTCTCATCTTCTAAGGGACCAACATTTACTTTAGCCGCTCTTTTCCGTTTTATATATTTGTTAAAACTTTTACTATCAGTTTTTATATTTTGTGCTAGTTTACTTTCATAATCTATCTTTCCTTTCTTTATTGCTTTCTGAGTAGTTCTTTGGTGTTTTTTAAAGCCTTCCCAATCTTCTAATTCCCCACTAATTTTGGCCACTCTGTATGCATCGGTTTTTAATTTGATACTCTCCTTTATTTCCTTAGTTATCCATGGCTGGTTATCCCTTTTCTTACATTCCTTCTTTTTCACTGGAATATAATTTTGCTGAGTACTGAGAAAAATCTCCTTAAAAATCCTCCACTGTTCCTCAACTGTCCCACCAATTAGTCTGTGTTCCCAGTCTACATTAGCCAACTCCGCCCTCATCCTATTGTAATCCCCCTTGTTCAAGCAGAGGACACTGGTTTGGGATCTTACTTTCTCACCCTCCATCTGTATTAGAAATTCACCATATTGTGATCACTCATTCCAAGAGGATCCCTCACAAGGAGATCATTAATTTTACCTGCCTCATTACACAGGACCAGATCTAAGATAACTTGCTCCCTCGTAGGTTCTGTAACATACTGTTCGAGGAAACTATCGCGACAGTATTCTAAGAACTCTTCCTCAAGTCCACCGTGTCCGACTTGAGTTGACCAATCAATATGGAGGTTAAAATCCCCCATGATTATTGCTGTTCCATTTTTACATGCATCTGTTATTTGTTTGTTTATGGCCCGCCCCACCTTGAAGTTATTATTTGGGAGCCTATAGACTACGCCCACCAATGACTTTTTCCCTTCAATATTCCTTATCTCCACCCACATTGATTCCACATTCTGCTCCTTAGAGCCTATATCGTCTCTCACTACCGCCCTGATATTATCCTTAATTAACAGAGCTACCCCACCTCCTTTTCCTTCCTGTCTATCCTTCCGAATTGTCTGATACCCCTGGATATTTAGTTCCCAGTCCTGGTCACCCTGCAACCTCGTTTCTGTAATGGCCACGAGATCATACCCATTTGTACTGATTTGTGCCGTCAATTCATTCACTTTGTTTCGAATGCCAAGTGCATTCAGGTAAAGTGTCTTTATGTTAGTCTTTCTTTCCTGGACCCGATTTGTTAGTGCATTCCTTTGTTTGCATGCTCTGTCCCTTCCTGTCACAGACTGGTTATTATTAGAGTGCAGCATCTTTTTCACTTGTCCTAAGGGAATATGATACTCCCGTACGGAAGGGAGAGTACTCAGGTCAGGAGCACCCTAATCTTTCCTGGGTGAGGAATGAACGGGTGCCAGGGGGGACACCCCTGCTCTTCCTGGCCTGACACCAAAAAGCGAAACAAATTTAAATGTAAATTGACTCTATTGCTTCTGATCCTTTCCTGATCGGCCTTCAAGTGTTCGAGAGGTCTAACACTGCACCTGATGTCACAGGGATGAGAGTGTGTGATGTCACAGGGGTGAGAGTATGATGTCACAGCTCTGAGTGTGTGATGTCAGAGGGTGAGAGTGTGTGATATCGGAGGGTGAGAGTGTGTGATGTCACAGGGGTGAGTGTGTGATGTCACAGGGGTGAGTGTGTGATGTCAGAGGATGAGAGTGTGTGATGTCACAGGGTGAGTGTGTAATGTCAGAGGGTAAGAGTGTGTGATGTCAGAGTTACCAGTGCTAAGCACTGTGCCACCGTGCTGCCCCAACTATTAACTAAGGTAGAAACCCATGGAAATGAGGGCAAATTACTGATATGGCTGGGAAATTGGTTGAGTGGCAGGTAACAGGAAGTTGGGATCATGGGTAGGTACTCAAATTGATGAGCTGTGACTAATGGGGTCCCACAAGGATCTGTGTTAGGGCCGCAATGATTCACATTATTTATTAATGATTTGGGAAGTCATGACACAAAATTAGGCGGCACTGTAGACAGTGTAGGTGATAGCATAAAATTACAAAGGCATATTGATAGACGAGGTGAATAAGCAAAACTGTGGCAGGTGGATTTCAATCTAAGCAAGTGTGAGGTTATTCATTTTGGACCAAAAAAGAATAGATCAGAGTACTTTCCAGGTGGTATTTTGATTTTGATCTGATTTGATTTATTATTGTCACATGTATTAGTATTCAGTGAAAGGTGTTGTTTCTTGCGCGCTATACAGACAAAACATACAGTTCATAGAGAAGGAAAGGAGAGAGTGCGGAATGTAATGTTACAGTCATGGTCAGGTGCATTGACTCAATCAGGTGCTGAAATGTGGCGACTCGGGGAATTTCACAGTAACTATTGCAGTGTTAATGTAAGCCTTACTTGTGCCTAATAAATAAACTTTACTTTAAAAAGCTAGAGTATAGAGAAAGATCAACTTAAATGTGAGGTAGGTTCATTCAAAAGTCTGACGGCAGCAGGGAAGAATCTGTTCTTGAGTTGGTTGGCACATGACCTCAGACTTTTGTATCTTTTTCCTGATGGAAGAAGGTGGAAGAGAGAATGTCCGGGGTGCATGGGGTCCTTAATTATGCTGGCTGCTTTACCAAGGCAGCAGGAAGTATAGACAAAGTCAATGGATGGGAAGCTGGTTTCATGATGGATTAGGCTACATTCACGACCTTTTGTAGTTTCTTGCGGTCTTGGGCAGAGCAGGAGCCATACCAAGCTGTGATACAACCAGAAAGAATGCTTTCTATGGTGTATCTGTAAAAGTTGGTGAGACTCGTAGCTGACATGCCAAATTCCCTTAGTCTTCTGAGAAAGTAGAGGTGTTGGTGGGCTTTCTTTACTATAGTGTTGGCATGGGGAGACCAGGACAGGTTGTTGGTGATCTGGACACCTAAAAGCTTGAAAGCTTAAACTATTTTCATTGGTTGGAGGTTCTGGAACTAGGGGCATAGTTTAAAAATTAAGGCCAGACTGTTCAGGAGAGATTTAGGAAGCACTTCTACACACAAAGGATGATAGTGGTTTGGCACTCTCTTCCGCAAGTGACAGCATATGTAAGATCATTTGTTATCTTTAAATCTGAGATTTTTATTAAGTAAAGGTATTGAGGGATATGGGCCAAAGGCAGATATATGGAGTTAGGCCACAAATCAGCCAGGATCTCATTAAATGGCAGAACAGGCTTGAAGGGCTGAATGGCCTACTGCTGTTCCTACTTTCCTTGACTGGAGCCACGAGACCACCCAATTGCCATCCCTGCTCCGCTGATGCCTTTCCAATTGCCAATTGATTGAATCTTGATGCCTTCCTTGAGCGTAATTGTGCCCTCTGCTTCCCAGAACCATGACTTGAATGCCCAACACTAAATGCCTCAGTTGACTGGCCACGCCCAACACACCATTCTCTGCATGCCTGTCATTGCCCAAAATTGCCCTCCCCGACCCAAGACAGGGATCAAGAAATGGGTGTCATGCAGAACCATCAAATGTAGCCTGTACAGTTTTGCCTCATTCTCAGGGAAATCTATTGAACATATGCACCCCCACGCTTTCCAGGACAGTCTTATAAAGTTTACCCCCCTGATTGTCTATCACCCTCCTCAGGACAGTCTGTTAAAATTCCCTGGACCTTGAACCTTGCTTTCTCATCCTCCATCCCTCTGTCCAGCCTCCGTTTCACCCCTCCCTCCCGGTCATGGTTCACATGCCCATCCTTGGCATAGCTCGCGCTACAGGTGCCAAGATATATTTCAGTGACTGTGTAGAAGGAGGGTGAGAACAACAGCGTCTCCTGACCTCCAGGTCACGGACAAAATGTTGCTCGCCAGATATGTGGCACTTGTATACAGTCGTAAATCAGAAAGTTGTGATCAGCCACGGGCGGGGCATTAATTTGAAGAGGAGGGATGTGATTCCAGTGAGTTAGCCTATTAATAAGCATTCCTGAGATGCTAATGAATGCAAACGTGGTTCCCGACATCCCTCAACTGGAAACCCGACCAGTCTTTAACCCGGTTTGAAAGTCAGGAGAACAGAATTCCAACCTATCCTTCTGAAGCTGATTGAATCATTCACATCAAATTTAGTGTCCTAGCCGCCACAATTCCCACTGCAGGCGGGAAGGGAGGATTCCGCCCATGGGAATATTAGGATCAGGAATAGGACATTCAGCACATCCTCTTATCTCCACATTCCTTGGTATCCTTAGTTAACAAAAATTGCTGAATGTCCTGTCACTCTGAATGTTTAAGGTATATTTATTAGTGTCACAAGTAGGCTTACATTAACACTACAATGAAGCTACTGTGAAAATCTCCTAGTGGCCACACTCCGGTGCCCTAATGGGCACACTCCGGTGCCTGTTCGGGTACACTGAGGGAGAACTTAGCACGGCCAATGCACCTAACCAGCACTTCTTTTGGACTGTGGGAGGAAACCGGAGCATCCGGAGGAAACCCACGCAGACAAGGGAAGAACGTGCAGACTCCACACAGACAGTGACCCAAGCCGGGAATCGAATCCAGGTCCCTGGCGCTGTGAGGCAACAGTGCTAACCGGTGTGCCACCGGGCTAAACGCTCCTACAAACTTTAGATGGAGGACAATAGAAAGGGACTCAACTTGACCGTAGCCACATTTTTAACAGCTGGGACCTCACTGACTGGAGGAAATAATTAATTTACGCTGAAGTGAATAGGGATTGTGAAGAAATTATTGCAGCATAGCAAAAGAATCCACTTAAAAATAATTAATTTCAATTGAGGATCACAAAAGGGAAAGTAAACACTGCGTTAGAAAGGTTGTGAGGCTGCACGGTTCACCTGAAGACATGTTCTGTGTGGTCTCTGGAGCCCGACATCTTCCATTTCTACCTGGTGTGGAAAGGGCTTGTGTGGTCTTGAAAATCTTCCTGCTCCTCATGTGGTGCTTTTTCAAAGCACTGACGCTTTTTTCCAGAAGCGAGGAACAAGGCTGCGCAATTACTGGCACAATTACAAAGGCCCTCACTTTGGTCCCCAGAGGAGTGGGTGTGACTGTGGGGAGTGGGGGGGAGGGGGTGTGGGGTGAAATACTGGGGTGGGGGAAGAATAGAACAGCCAGAGCTCAAATACACAAAGTATTGCCATAGATGTGAACAATAATTGGCTTATTTATGTTCTGGGTTGGGACTGACACTATGAAGCTTGCCCAGACCTGAGTTAAAAGTAGAAGCTATTGGGATTGGTAATAGATTAGAAACCATAGAAACACTACAGTGCAGAGGAGGCCATTCAGCCCATCAAGTCTGCACCAACAACAATCCCACCAGGCATCCCACATATTTACCCCACTAATCCCTCTAATTTACACATCCTGGGACACTAAGGGGCAATTTTGCACAGCCAGTCAACCTAACCCGCATATCTTTGGACTGTGGGAGGAAACCAGAGCACCCGGAGGAAACCCACGCAGACACGGGGAGAATGTGCAAACTCCACACAGACAGTGATTCAAGTCGGGAATCGAACCCAGGTCCCTGGAGCTGTGAGGCAGCAGTGCTAATCACTGTGCCACTGTGCCACCCTGATTGTTGAGTATCTGGAGGGACACTCATGCCACAGCTATAGGTTGACAAATCGTTGCTGCTGTTTTAGTGTGCGTGTAGCCTGGATCTGAAGTTAGGAGCTAGAGAACAGAGTCTCACTTTGTTTCACTCCACCCTGGAATCCATTCAGAATGTGACACTTGATTGACTTATAAGTTTGCCCTTGATGTGAATCTGGAATTGCTTTGGACTGAGGGTAGATTTGCAGTGTAAATGCACTCTTTAAGAAATAAAGGGAAAGGTAATATTTCAAATACAATCCAGCATTGAAAAGTGACCAGACAACAGCTTGTCTTCATTTCAGGCTTTTAACCCCTTTTATCTCTGGCTCTCCAGAGAGACAACTGTGATAAATTGGAGGGAAGTTCTTATTTCCACTCTGAGCTGTTATAAAAGGACAAATTCAATCTGGAACAATGATGTTCTCTGATTGATAACGTACAATGGAGACATAGAAAATAAACATTGACTTCTCCCCAGACAGGATATTTGTCGAGATTCCAGCCATAATACATTGTGCAGTGTGCGTTGAGCAAGTGGGATTTTCAATAACGTAATGTGTTTAAAATGACCAAGTTTGGATCCACTCTGACACTGTCAAGCGATCCAGTTTCAATCAATTTTGGTCTTAGCTGGCAGGGGCAGGCCAGATGACCTAAAGCTTCAGATTGATGAAGGCAAGGTTTCGCAGCTCAAAACTAAAATTAAACACAGGAAGATTTGAATATAAAAGGTGGGATTCTCCCAAAGAAATTCTGAGTGTTGAATTCACGTAAAAACTGGAGTAAATCCTGCTGTTTTTTTCAGCGGGATTTTCAAAATGGATCTCTCACACTCTGTGCATCGCACTGGCGAGAATCATGCTAAGAATTAGGGAGCGGGGCCTATTCCCGCTGGAGAGGCCGGCAGCATAACGCTGAGCGGGCCACTGCGCATGTGCTGATCTGTCAGTGCTGAGATCGGAGTATGCACAGTAGTTACGCATGGCCGGCCTCCCGATTGTTGACCAGCCCCACGACCCCGCCTGGTTGCCACCCCCCCCCCCTCCCAGACATGTCCGGGCCAGCCTCGACCTCCCGCCCCAGCAGTCCCAATCTGCCCCCCCCCCCGACACCCCTTAACCCACCACCGGCAGCCCCGACCCTGCCCAACCCAGTGCCAATGCAGCCCCACCCCCAGTCCCGAGTACCACTCCCCCCCTCCCCCCCCCCACCACCCCGATGTCCAGCACTGATCGCTGGCCTCCCTCTCTCTGTCACCGCCGAGTGCAGAGTGGCAGTGGAACCCGCAACCCCCCCACTGGACTCCCCCCTCCAGAGGACCTCAAAAGGCCTCTCCCCCTCTGGCCCCACCCCCCTTAGCACTGCCCGATGCCCAGTGGGCAGTGCCAAGATGCCCCTAGGCATTGCTACTTTGCCCCTTGGGCAGTGCCAGTGAGCCAGGCTGGCACCGCCAAGCTGGCAATGCCCAGGGGGCACCTGCCTCAGCCCCGACCTCCTGGGGGGCCGCCATGGCCCCCTTCACTCCAGTAGGCTTGGGCCACCAGCTCCCAGCTAATGGGGAAGTTGTTGTAAACCTGCTGGGGTGAAACGCTCCTGGCAGGGTGGGGGAGACTTTACCCTGCCTGGAGACGTCAGTCCCGGACCCGCTTATTACATGCAAATTCTATTTTCAATAAATTATACAGCTCCACGCCTATTTCTGGTGCGGAGCTGATGGCGCCGGAACTCCAGCGGCTGGTCACTTGCGGACGCCCGCTAAATGGCCTCCGCTAGCCCAGTGCAGCGGGCTGGCAGAATCACCCCAAAGTCCTTTAATGACCTCAGGATTTTATAAAGTAATGAAGGAACTTTGAAATCTCACCACTGTTGCAGCTTATGATTTGCGTGTAATGAAATACATGGCTAACTAATGATGTCAACTGAGGGATAAATATTGGCCAGGATAATCTGTAACGCAACAGCTGAAACGCGTGATGCAGCCATACTTTTTTTGACTTTATTCAAAACTTTTATGCCTCTTTTTATGCTTCAGTAGAATGTGTTGGTACCATGGATGGAGCAAGAAAATGGAAAACAATAGACAGTCGAAAGAATTTGTAACACCAAGTGGTCCGCTTATGCAGATGCTGTTTTGGCTTTGAAACTGAACATTGTCGATATAAAGGAATGCTTATCAGACATATCCAATTTAAATTCAGAGAAACCATATGTGAAAGCTCAGAAAGCTTAGCTGAGGAGTTCGAAAGGTACCCTATTGCAGTTTTTAAGGTTTTGTGGAACTGCTCACTTCAAAGAGTCCATCCTGCCATCAAATCACTGCAAAACGTTGGTACAACTTTATTGAATGCTTCACAATTGTTAGCCTCAGTTAGACATTTTGTCATGGGAGTCCAAAATGACTAAATCCCAGTGGAAGCAGAGGCACTATCATTAACAAAGAATATAGGCCCCTCTGATGAAGGCGCAGGACGTGATGTTTTGATGAAACAAGAGAAAATGAAATCACTTTAAAAGGGAAGGAGATGCAGACACGATGGGCCGAAGGGCCTCTTCAGCACTGTATGATTCTACCATTGAGACCATTGAGATGACCATTGAGACTGTCAATGTTATTTGTGACACAGGGCGGCACGGTAGCACAGTGGTTAGCACTGCTGCTTCACAGCTCCAGGGACCTGGGTTTGATTCCCGGCTTGGGTCACTGTCTGTGTGGAGTTTGCACATTCTCCTCGTGTCTGCGTGGGTTTCCTCCGGGTGCTCCGGTTTCCTCCCACAGTCCAAAGATGTGCGGGTTAGGTTGATTGGCCAGGTTAAAAATTGTCCCTTAGAGTCCTGAGATGCATAGGTTAGAGGGATTAGCGGGTAAAAATATGTGGGGGTAGGGCCTGGGTGGGATTGTGGTCAGTGCAGACTCGATGGGCCGAATGGCCTCCTTCTGCACTGTAGGGTTTCTGTGATTTCTCTGTGATAATGGTGCGACTGCAGAGTAGAAGAGAATCTCTGAAGAAAATTGTTGATTAATTTTCCATGCTTTACGACAGACATTTGGATGAGAATGCTCAGAGCTGCTGCAGTCGGAAATAAACTGAATTCTACTGGGTGGACCCAGACGCAATTCTTTTTGAAGATGAAGTGAAACCATTCATTCATTTCATTAATAATGATGAGCTCTGTGCTTTGGGATCACCAGCTGATCTGTATAGACTTGTACGTGATGGTTTGCAGGCAACCTTGCCAAATGTGGAAACCATTCTGAAAAGATTTTTAACAATACCTGGCATGAACGGCTCCGGTGAACGTTTTTCTCTGTGTTGAAAGGAGTTAAAAATCATCTGTGAAGTGCAACGAGTCAGGATGATTTGACAAGTTCAGCAGTACTGATGATTGAAAATGCATCCTTCCAAGGTTTTGCTGATTATGATGTTATTGATGATCTTATGAAGAAAAAGTGCAGAAGAAAAGCTATCTAAATTGCCATGGGTGGCAAACATAGAATCCTACAGTGCAGAAGGAGGCCATTCAGCCCACCGAGTCTGCATCGACCACAATTCCACCCAGGCCCTATGGAGTTATGACGCCATAACCCCATAATCCCATGCTAATCCCACCCTAGTTAGTCCCCCTGACACTAAGGGGCCAATTTAGCATGGCCAATGCACCTCACCCACACATCTTTGGACTGTGGGAGGAAACCGGCGCACCGGGAGGAAACCCACACAGACACGGGGAGAATGTGCAAACTCCACACAGACAGTGACCCAAGTTGGGAATCGAACCCGGGTCCTTGGCACTGTGAGGCAGCAGTGCTAACCACTGTGCCACCGTGCCGCCCCTCTCGATGAAGCAAGAAAATGTTAAAAATATGTCTCTCTTCCATATTCTCTTGCTTAAATTCCGTTTTTTCAAATGGGAGTACCATTTGCTGGTCTACTATCATGGCTCTCACATTCAGACAGTTGTAACCGGTGAGTAACCACCATCCCCCATCGCTCTCAGTGCTGGCCTTCAGAAAGTCCCTTTGGGACAAAGCACGGAACCCTGCCTGTCAGCTACCAGCAAAGCCACTGATATTGGACTTGGACTCACTGGACTCCACTTGATTGGAGTATTTGCTCTTGCAGTGGCCTTTTTCTGGCTCATTCTGTCCTGCACTGGGCTGTGCTGTGCTGCAGTCATATCTTCGACTGATTTCTCCATCTTGTTTCTCATCGGCCAGTTCCATGTTTGCTCGTCTCAAGACACATAGATCTCAACATTGACCGTCTCCAACATCACACTGACAGCAGGTAGGCTTGAACTTCAATTGATCAACTACAGACGTATTGTCATAAGTTAGAAAGCACCGAAGCTGATTAGCAGTGATATCTCATTTGCATATATGTTTTTGTATTTTTGTGGCCTGCATTGTGGGTTTGAATTTGAATCCATCAATTACAGGCTTGTTTTCATCAGTTACAAGGCACTGAGTCAGTGATTTGCGTACTTTTCTGTCGTTTTGTGTCTTGCTTTGTGTGAGCTGTGAGTAGGTGTGGTGAGGAGGGCAATGATGTCATCTGAGGCGGGGCTTGATGCAATTTGGGGCGGGGCTTGATGTCATCAGCGGTGGACTGCCATGTCACCGGAGGGGGCAGGGTGTGATGTCAGCAAGTAGTTATGTGAGCATTGACTCAAAAGTGGCAGCTTTTAGAAGCAATTAATTATATAATTTTAAAAAAGGAAAGATTTGCACGGGTGTGGGGCATTAGCATGGGAGTGTTGTGAGACACATAGATACACACACATACACACGCACACACATACACACACACACATGCACACAGGGACACATGCACTTGCACATACATGTGCATACGCACGCACATACACAAACATGCGCGTGCACACGCGCGCGCACGCACACATGTACACAGGGACACATACACATGCACATACATGTGCACAGGCACATGCACACACATGTGCTCACACACGCACACACACACGCACACACACACTTTACCCCAAAGGTGTGGATACCAGTGCTCTGTTTATTGCTTGCTTTTCAAGTTGTGTGGATAATCCTTCACAAACCTCCCATTCTGAAAAGCTGCCTTGGCATTTCAAAAGATTGATGGCGTGTGCAACGTCTAATGGGTATTTACTGAGGCAAGACGGACAACTACATACTAAAAGGGCGCAATAAAGTTACAGAAGTAAAGAGGGACATAAAATCAATAGAAAAAAGAAATAACTCCTGCTTCAACTCTTCAGGTTGGAATTCGTTAGCAGATGAAAAACACAAAACTTACAGAGAAACAAGAGCTCCCTTCAGGAAAGAAGATTGAGGGGTTATCCAGTCGAGGTGCTTAAATGTTAAAAGGATTCTACAGGATAGCTATTTCCTTTGATGGGGAATCAGGAACAAGGGGACATGATGTTCAAATTAAAGTGCCTGGAGCAAAATCAGGCAACACTTGTTCACACACACAGCAAAGTGAGAGGAACTTGACACTCTCCCCTCCACAGGGTTATGGATGCTGGTTCAATTGGTTCTTTCAACACTGACATTGATAGATTCTTTTGTTGAGTGAAGACATTAATTTATGGTGCTAAGGTGGGTAAACGGAATTGAGGTACTGTCCGGCCATCTTCCAATCGGAATGCCAGATAAGGGGCTGAATAGAATCCATAGAATGCCGATAGTGAAGAAGGAGGCCAGTTGGCCCATCTAGTCTGCAATGACCCTCTGAAAGACCACTCGGCCTAGGCCCACTCCTCTGCCCTATCCCCCTAACCTCACGCATTGATCATAGCCAATCCACCCCACCCGAGTAGATTTTCCTTTGGACTTTTATTCAGTTTTACCTTTCTCCTTAATCCAGGGAAGTATTGGATCAGCTGGATGCATCTCATTGAAGAAAATCAGCTGGAAAGGATCACACATCCATCAGGAAAGCTTGCTTGACTTACCGCCCCATTCATTTGTATTGATAATATCTCACTCGTGTTCCCCAATTCCTGTCAATCTCTCTGCCTGACTTTCCTCCATGAGCTGCACATTGGGCAGCACAGTGGTTCAGTGGTTAGCTCTGCTGCCTCACAACGCCAGGGACCCCCGGTTCAATTCCCAGCTTGGGTTATTCATTGTCTGTGCAAAGCCTGCACGTTCTCACGGTGTCTGCGTGGGTTTCCTTCAGGTGCTCCAGCAACAGTCCAAAAGATAGAATAGAAGATTAGAAACCCTACAGTGCAGAAGGAGGCCATTCGGCCCATCGAGTCTGCACCGACCACAATCCCACCCAGGCCCTACCCCCACATATTTACCCGCTAATCCCTCCAACCTACACATCAGGACTCGAAGGGGCAATTTTTAACCTGGCCAATCAACCTAACCCGCACATCTTTTTGACTGTGGGAGGAAACCAGAGCACCCGGAGGAAACCCACGCAGACACGAGGAGAATGTGCAAACGCCACACAGACAGTGACCCGAGCCGGGAATCGAACCCGGGACCCTAGAGCTGTGAAGCAGCAGTGCTAACCACTGTGCTACCGTGCCACCCAGATGTGCTGGTGAGGTGCATTGGCCATGCTAAATTCTCCCTTAGTGTATCCGAACAGGTGCTGGAGTGTGGTGATTAGGGGATTTTCACAGTAACTTCATTGCAGTGTTAATGTAAGCCTACTTGTGACTAATAAATGAACTTAAAAAGATTGCAGGTTGAATGGTTTCCACAAACCAGTACCTCTCAAATTGTACAATGTTTTGCCGGAACTCACTGGTCCATCTCTGCGTCCAAACTTTTGAGAAAGAAAACAAATGTAAACATGTTAACTTCAACTCCTTTTAAATAAAGGACAATGAATGCAGCTTGCTATCGAATTCAATCTACTCCTATAAACCCTGCCTGAAAAGGAATGAAATTTGCTCTGACTTTCAGATGAACCGTCCTTTTACAAAAGGATTCCTTTGAGCACATTTTCAGATTATTGGCCAACAAATTCTTTTTTTTTTCTCTCTCTGATAAAGATCAGCAGAAAGGTCCAGATCTATTCTGTAAAATGAAGGGGATAATTAGATGCTGAAGTAAGAGTTTGAATTATGGCAAATAAAGTAGAAAACGCTTGTTTGAAATCTACAAGTAAAACAAATGGAATATTTGATGTGGTAAGACGTAATTACTCTGGCTGCTTTCTGCCTGAAATCATGTTTATATTTAGCTGAAATGTCCTTTCTTCCTGACACAAACTTTATTCATATAGAAATGATTAATTTCATGTCCTCTCTTCGCTTTGTGTCTCCTTCCAAGGGTTTAGTTTGTTCTCTAGTGCGCTGATCGCTTGTTGAATGGAGTTAATTGTCTCTCTTGTTTTGCTTAGTGTTCTTGCAGGAACGCATGTGTTTACTCAACTGGCTTGGAGGTTGATCAGAACAAGCTGGCAATAATTTTGCGAAATCACCCATTACCCATTCCCTGAAGCACAAAAACAATGGAAATATTCGTCTCTGCATCCATTCCGTTCTGGAGTCCATAGAGAGCGAGTGCTGATGGAAGGGCAGCAGATACCTGGGAATATCTGGAAACACCACCACCTGGAAGTTCGCTTCCGAACTACTCACCATCCTGACTTGGAAATATGTTGCTGCTCTACCACTGTTGCTGGGTCCAACTCCTGGAACTCGCCGCTTCCCCCACACCGCGCACCCGCCCCCCCCCCGCACTCTCTCTCACGCCCCGAACAGCGATGTGGGCACAGTAAGAAGTCTCACAACACCAGGTTAAAATCCAACAGGTTTATTTGGTAGCACGAGCTTTTGGAGCGCTGCCTCTTCATCAGGGGGTGGAGAGTTGGTTTGACAAACAGGGCATATACAGACACAGACTCAATTACAAGATAATGGTTGGAATGCGAGTCTTAACAGGTAATCAAATCTTTACAGGTACAGACAATGCGAGTGGAGAGAGGGTTAAGCACAGGTTAAAAATTGTCTCAAGCCAGGACTGTTAGTGAGATTTTGCAAGCCCAGGCAAGTCGTGGGGGTGACAGGTAGAATCATAGAAACCCTACAGTGCAGAAAGAGGCCATTTGGCCCATCGAGTCTGCACCAACCACAATCCCACACAGGCCCTATCCCCATATCCACCTACTAATTCCTTTAACTTACGCATCTCAGGACTCTAAGGGGCAATTTTTAGCATGGCCAATCAACCTAACCTGCACATCTTTGGACTGTGGGAGGAAACCGGAGCACCCGGAGGAAACCCACGCAGACACGAGGAGAATGTGCAAACTCCACACGGACAGTGACCCAAGCCGAGAATCGAACCCAGGTCCCTGGAGCTGTGAAGCAGCAGTGCTAACCACTGTGCTACCGTGCCGCCCATGTGGTAGTGTGACATGAACCCAAGATCCCGGTTGAGGCCATCCTTATGTGTGTGGAACTTGGCTATCAGTTTCTGCTCAGCGATTCTGCGTTGTCATGTGTTTTGAAGGCCGCCTTGGAGAACACTTACCCGAAGATCAGAGGCTGAAGGCCCTTGACCGCTGAAGTGTTCCCCGACAGGAGGGGAACACTCCTGGCTGGTGATTGTCGAGCGGTGTTCATTCATCCGTTGTCGTAGCGTTTGCATGATCTCGCCAATGTACCATGCCTCAGGACATCCTATCCTGCAGTGTATCAGGTAGACAACATTGGCTGAGTCATAAGAGTATGTACCATGTACCTGATGGATGGTGTTCTCATGTGAGATGATGGCATCCGTGTCAATGATCCGACACGTCTTGCAGAGGTTGCTGTGGCAGGGTTGTGTGGTGTCGTGGTCACTGTTCTCCTGAAGGCTGGGTAATTTGCTGTGACAACGGTCTGTTTGAGGTTGCGCGGTTGTTTGAAGGCAAGTAGTGGAGGTGTGGGGATGGCCATGGCGAAATGTTCGTCTTCATCGATGACATGTTGAAAGCTCTGGAGAAGATGTTGTAGCTTCTCCGCTCCGGGGAAGTGCTGGACGACCAAGGGTACTCTGTCCACCGTGTCCCATGTTTGTCTTCTGAGGAGGTTGGTGCAGTTTTTCGCTGTGGCGGGTTGGAACTGTCGATCGATGAGTCAAGCGCCATATCCTGTTCTTATGAGGGCATCTTTCAGCGTCCGGAGAGGTCCGTTGCATTCCTCCTCATCTGAGCAGATCCTGTGTATACGGAGTGCTTGTCCGTAGGGAATGGCTTCTTTAACGTGTTTAGGGTGGAAGCTGGAGAAGTGGAGCATCGTGGGGTTATCCGTGGGCTTGCGGTACAGTGAAGTGCTGAAGAGACGGTCCTTGATGGAAATGCTTGAGTCCAAGAATGCAACTGATTCTGGAGAGTAGTCCAAGGTGAGTCTGATGGTGAGATGGAACTTGTTAATGTTATGTTGTTTCAGTGATTGTTCACCATGAGTCCAAAGGAAGAAAATTTCATCGATGTATCTAGTGTATAGCATCAGTTGAAGGTCCTGTGCAGTGAAGAGGTCTTGTTTGAACCTGTGCATGAAGATGTTGGCATATTGAGGTCTGAATTTGGTCCCCATGACTGTTCTGTTGTCTAGATGAAGAGTTGGTTGTTGAAGGTGAAGACATTGTGGTCCAGGATGAAGCAGATGAGTTGTAGAATTGCATCTGGAGATTGGTAGTTGTCGGCTATGTGTACTGAGGCAGTTGCAGCAATGCCGTCATCGTGGGGGATGCTGGTATAGAGTGATGAGACATCCATTGTGACAAGGAGTGTTCCTGGTTCAACTGCTCCATGGGTGCTGAGTTTCTGTAAGAAGTCCGTAGTGTCGCAACAAAAGCTGGGGGTTCCCTGCACAATGGGTTTTAGGATGCCCTCGACGTAGTCAGAGAGGTTCTCACACAGGGTCCCATGGGACAGCCAGGTGTGTTGGCCTTGTTTATCTTGAGGAGGCAGCAGAGATCGCCAACGCTGGGTGAGATTCTCCAGCCTCCCAGTCATGTGTTTTCCGCCAGTGGGAGGTGGCGCCTTGTTTGCTAGGAGTGGGATTCTCTGATCCGGCTGCTGTCAATGGGAATTCCCATTGATGTCACCCCACGCCGGCAGGAATCCCGTAGGGGACCAGAGAATCTCGCCGGTGTGAATGGCCGGAGAATTCCAGCCTCTCTCTCCATAGCACTGTAATATTCTCCTTAATCTATAATGCAACCACTCTTTCTTGCTTTCCTGGCCTATTCTTCCAGATAATTTTGCATCCAAGAGTATTTAGTAGCCATCTCTGCCCTTCATTAAGCCAGATCTCCATCAGCACCACATCTTCATTCACATATGGGAAATGTGCCTGTGGCTCACCTCTCTTGCTGTGCATCATGCACTGTAAATGTAATTTAGACATCATTCCATTGCCCCTTGCCCTGATCTCACCTAGCACCTCACTCTTTCTTACTCTGTTGCTAATTGTCTTTCCTAACCCTTTGTTCACCTTGTTTTACCTTTTCAATTCTACATCGCGGTTCCCATCTTCTTTCTTTAGTTGTTAAGTGACTTTAATAAAAATATGCCAAATGTTTGTGACAGTGTTTTACGGTTCTGCTGACTAGCTGCTGAATAAGGTTATTCATTCACAATCATTTAACTCAGATAAAACCCAGACGTGCCCACTCCAACTTTGGCTGATGAGACAATATACATTAACGATTTGGAAGAAGGAACTGTTGCTAAGTTTGCAGATGAGACAAAGATATGTAGAGGGACAGGTAGTATTGAGGAAGCAGGGGGGCTGCAGAAGGACTTGGACAGGTTAGGAGAGTGGGCAAAGAAGTGGGAGATGGAATACAATGCTTGGGAAATCAAAAACACAAAGAGATTTGGGAGTCCTTGTTCAAGGTTAACGTGCAGGTTCAGTCGGCAGTTAGGAAGGCAAATGCAATGTTAGCATTCATGTCGAGAGGGCTAGAATACATAGAACATAGAACATAGAACAGTACAGCACAGTACGGGCCCTTCGGCCCACGATGTTGTGCCAAACCTTTTCCGAAAGCAAGATCAAGCTGTTCTCCCTGGAAAGACGGAGGATGAGGGGGCAACCTAATAGAGGTGTACAAGATTATGAAGGGCATAGATAGAGTGAACAGTGGGAAGCTTTTTCCCAAGTCGGAGGTGACGAACACAAGTGGTCACGGGTTCAAGGTGAGGGGGGCAAGGTTCAACACAGATGTCAGGGGGACGTATTTTACACAGAGGGTGGTGGGGGCCTGGAATGCACTGCCAAGCAAGGTGATTGAGGCGGACACGCTGGGAGCGTTTAAGACTTATCTAGATAACCACATGAACAGGCTGGGAATAGAGGGATACAAAAGAATGGTCTAGTGGGCACATGAGCGGCGCAGGCTTGGAGGGCCAAAGGGCCTGTTCCTGTGCTGTATTGTTCTTTGTTCTTTGTTCTATCCCACTCCCTATCATTCTAGTGTGTTCCATGTGCCTATCCAATAACCGCTTGAAAGTTCCTAAAGTGTCCGACTCCACTATCACAGCAGGCAGTCCATTCCACACCCCAACCACTCTCTGAGTAAAGAACCTACCTCGTACATCCCTCCTATATCTTCCACCATGAACCTTATAGTTATGCCCCCTAGTAACAGCTACATTCACCCGAGGAAATAGTCTCTGAACGTCCACTCTATTTATCCCCCTCATCATCTTATAAACCTCTATTAAGTCGCCTCTCAACCTCCTCCGCTCTAAAGAGAAAAGCCCCAGCTCCCTCAACCTTTCCTCATAAGACCTACCCTCCAAACCAGGCAGCATCCTGGTAATCTCCTTTGCACCTTTTCCAGTGCTTCCACGTCCTTCTTATAGTGAGGTGACCAGAACTGCACACAATATTCCAAATGTGGTCTCACCAAGGTCCTGTACAGTTGCAGCATAACCCCACGGCTCGTAAACTCAAACCACTTGTTAATAAATGCTAACACACTATAGGCCTTCTTCACGGCTCTATCCACTTGAGTGGCAACCTTCAGAGATCTGTGGATATGAACCCCAAGATCTCTCTGTTCCTCCACATTCCTCAGAACCCTACCTTTGACCCTGTAATCCGCATTCAAATTTGTCCTACCAAAATGAATCACCTCGCACTTTTCAGGGTTAAACTCCATCTGCCATTTTTCGGCCCAGCTCTGCATCCTATCAATGTCTCTTTGCAGCCTACAACAGCCCTCCACCTCATCCACTACTCCACCAATCTTGGTGTCATCCGCAAATTTACTGATCCACCCTTCAGCCCCCTCCTCCAAGTTATTTATAAAAATCACAAATAGCGGAGGACCCAGCAGTGATCCTTGTGGTACACCGCTGGTAACTGGTCTCCAGTCTGAAAATTTTCCACCCACCACCACCTCTGTCTTCTATGAGATAGCCAGTTACTTATCCAATCGGCCAAATTTCCCTCTATCCCACACCTCCTTACTTTCTTCATGAGCCGACCATGGGGGACCTTATCAAGCGCCTTACTAAAATCCATGTATATGACATCAACTGCTCTACCTTCATCAACACACTTAGTTACTTCCTCAAAAAATTCAATCAAATTTGTGAGGCAAGACTTACCCTTCACGAATCCATGTTGACTATCCCGGATTAAGCTGCATCTTTCTAAATGGTCGTAAATCCTATCCCTCAGGACTTTTTCCATTAACTTACTGACCACCGAAGTAAGACTAACCGGCCTATAATTACCAGGGTCATTCCTATTTCCTTTCTTGAACAGAGGAACAACATTAGCCACTCTCCAGTCCTCTGGCACTATCCCCGTGGACAGTGAGGACCCAAAGATCAAAGCCAAAGGCTCTGCAATCTCATCCCTTGCCTTCCAAAGAATCCTAGGATATATCTCATCTGGCCCAGGGGACTTATCGACCTTCAGGTTTTTCAAAATTGCTAATACATCTTCCCTCAGAACATCAGCCTCCTCCAGCCTATCAGCCTGTATCACACTCTCATCCTCAAAAACATGGCCCCTCTCCTTGGTGAACACTGAAGAAAAGTAGTCATTCATCACCTCTCCTATCTCTTCTGACTCCATGCACAAGTTCCCACTACTGTCCTTGACCGGCCCTAACCTCACCCTGGTCATTCTTTTATTCCTCACGTAAGAGTAAAAAGCCTTGGGGTTTTCCTTGATCCGACCCGCCAAGGACTTCTCATGCCCCCTCCTAGCTCTCCTAAGCCTTTTTTTCAGCTCATTCCTTGCTAACTTGTAACCCTCAATGGACCCAACTGAACCTTGTTTTCTCATCCTCACATACGCTTCCTTCAATACAAGAGCAGGGATGTACTTCTGAGGCTGTATAAGGCTTTGGCCAGACGCCATTTGGAATATTGTGAGCAGTTTTGGGCCCCATATCTAAGGAAGGATGTGCTGGCCTTGGAATGGGTCCAGGGAAGGTTCACAAGAATGATCCCTGGAATGAAGAGCTTGTCATATGAGGAACGGTTGAGGACTCTGAGTCTGTACACGTTGGAATTTAAAAGGATGAGGGGGGATCTTATTGAAACTTACAATAAGTTAGAGTGGACGTGGAGAGGATGTTTCTACTCATAGGAAAAACTAGAACCAGGGGGCACAACCTCAGGCCAAAGGGACAATCCTTTAAAACAGAGATGAGGAGGAATTTCTTCAGCCAGAGAGTGGTGAATCTGTGGAACTCTTTGCTGCAGAAGGCTGTGGAGGCCGGGTCATTGAGTGTCTTTAAGACAGAGATAGATATGTTCTTGATTAATAAGGGGATCAGGGGTTATAAGGAAAAGGCAGGAGAATGGGGATGAGAAAAATATCAGCCATGATTGAATGGCGGAGCAGACTCGATGGGCCGAGTGGCCTAATTCTGCTCTTATGTCTTATGGTCTTATGATCTTATGGAGACATGTGTCAGCTCATTTTAGCCACGTACATAAGTCTTTATTCTTATATTTCCTGCTGCGCTGCCCTTTGCTTGGTGTCCGTTAGAAATACGTCTTAGGCAGCACCTGCTGCTCTTTTCTTTGCAGGAAAAGGCACTCGACAACACTCAGACAGCAAATAACAGGGAGGGAGCTGCGTACAGCAAACAAATCCTTTTATCCAACAAGCCGTCCATTATGGAAACTGCTCAGAAGCCGGAAGGCCACTCACTGTCTGGGGAGAAACAACACTCCTTGTTAATCTGATAATTGCTCATCTCACCCCATCTTTCTTAACAGCAAGATGATATGCCCAGGAGGAACAGACTGGTGCAATGGGAGCTTTCCAGTCATCTTTGCTATCTACATTTGCCAGATTACCTGAGGCAGTCACCACTTCAGTTGGTGTTGTCAACTTAAAGAGGCCAAGGCAAACTGAAAATTGGGCATTTTAAAGTAAAGTTTATTTACTCGTCACAAGCAAGGCTTACATTAACACTGCAATGAAGTTACTGTGAAATTCCCCGAGTCGCCACAGTCCGACGACGCCTCTTCAGGTCAATGCACCTAACCGGCACGTCTTTCAGACAGTGGGAGGAAACTGGAGCACCTGGAGGAAACCCACACAGACACGGGGAGAAAGTGCCCATTCCACACTGACAGTGACCCAAGCCGAGAATCGAACCCAGGTGCTGACCACTGTGCCACCGTGCCGCTCAGAGGTAAATAGACTGATTTAACAAATTAGATCTGGAGTGGAAGCAGCAACTAAACCATGGGGTCAACATGTATGACCTCTTATTATGATTAGGGGGAGGCAATGGCCTAGTGGTATCATCACTATTCATCCAGAACCTCAGCTAACGTTCTGGTGGACCCGGGTTCGAATCCCGCCACGGCAGATGGTAGAATTTGAATCCAATAAAGAATATCTGGAATTAAAAATCTACTGAAGACCATGAAACCGTTGTCAGAAAAACCCAACTAGTTCACTAATGTCCTTTGGGGAAGGAGATTTGCCAACTTACCTGGTCTGGCCTACCTGCGACTCCAGAGCCCCAGCAATGTGGTTGACTCTCAGATGCCAATAAGCATGCACAATAAATGCTGGCCAGCCAGCGACGCCCATGTCCCACGAATGAATTAAAAAGAAAATGACCACACACTGTCCCCAACACTGACATTGTTTCAGAGAATCTATCAGTCAGCTGCACCCCTGTTCATATCTTGTTCCTCTGCATATTTTCCCTTTTTAAGTAGAGATTCAATTGATAGTTATTGATGAATCTGCCTTTCAGGCAGTGAATTCTAGATCATAACAACACAGAATGAATGACGTTTTAATAAATTGTATTGGCAAATGTGTCAGCCAACTTAGGTTCAGTAAATGATAGTGTAATGGCTGTTATCATGCACTAATAACCCACGAAAATGTGGGTTCACATCAAGAGTATAGAAACACAGAGGGACCTAGGTGTGCAAGTCCACAAATCCTTGAAGGTGGCAGCACAGGTGGAGAAGGTGGTGAAGAAGGCATATGGTATGCTTGCCTTTATAGGATGGGGTATAGAGTATAAAAGCTGGAGTCTGATGATGCAGCTGTATAGAATGCTGGTTAGGCCACATTTGGAGTACTGCCTCCAGTTCTGGTCGCCGCACTACCAGAAGGACGTGGAGGCTTTAGAGAGAGTGCAGAGAAGGTTTACCCCAGGATGTTGCCTGGTATGGAGGTTCTTAGCTATGAGGAGAGATTGGGTAAACTGGGCTTGTTCTCCCTGGAAAGACGGAGAATGAGGGGAGAACTAATAGAGGTGTACAAGATTATGAAGGGTATAGATAGGGTGAACAGTGGGAAGCTTTTTCCCAGGTCGGAGGTGACGATGACGAGGGGTCACAGGCTCAGGGTGAGAGGGGCGAGGTATAACTCAGATATCAGAGGGCCGTTTTTTACACAGAGAGTGGTGGGGGCCTGGAATGCGCTGCCAAGTAGGGTGGTGGAGGCAGACACACTGGCATCGTTTAAGACTTACCTGGATAGTCACATGAGCAGTCTGGGAATGGAGGGATGCAAACGAATGGTCTAGTTGGACCAATGAGCGGCACAGGCTTGGAGGGCCGAAGGGCCTGTTTCCTGTGCTGTACTGTTCTTTGTTCTTTGTTCTTTGTGAGTTCTGCCATGGACAAGGCAGAGGGGGATCTCTGAATAAAACAATTTTACGTCTCTCTGGACAGAAAAGTGGGACCATGGTTTAATATCCATGCAAAAGACAGTATCTCTGACACGACAGCATTCTTGCACAACTGTACTTATGCATGAATCTAAATCATGTGAATCCACAGCCTAATTTTTTTTTTATTTCAAAAATATACTTTATTCACACAAAAAAAAACTCTCCAATAAAACATTGCAAAATTACAGATCCAAAAGTCATAAACAGTGTAAAAAAGAATCATTTTTACAGTCCAATACCGTGCTCATTTACAAAAACATTACATTCCGTTACATTTCATTTCTTAAAGCTATATACATGTGTCAGAGTTTACTGTGTGCCGTTATTTTTCAGGTTGGCACACAGTTACGCAGGCCAAGGGTATTCTGCAGTTACCCGGCCCTCGGTCTGCCTCGGTTGAGATGCTTTACACGGCCTAATAGTTCAGAGGCATTAGAGATACTAACTGAATCAAGTCAGTTGAACAGTGGGGGAGGGCTTGCCTTGAAGAAAGAAAAAGCTTTTAAGGTGATGCCTGCTCACTTATAGTGAAATGATATTACAGCATAGAATACATACAAGTTAAGAGTACATAACCTGTATTAATTCTCTTCAGAGGTAGCGTCATTGAAAGGGAGGAAACTCACTTGTGGCCTCCTGACATGTATTCCCTGCCACTGCCATTCTGTACTGGGAGCTTTGGAACATGGAGTAAAATGGCTACACAAATACCTCATTATCGGCCACAAGTGCTGGTATGTGGTAAACCAGGTATAGGGAGGGGCAGGCAGGAAGGTAGAGTTAAGGCCACAGTCAGATCTACGTGATCTTAGTGGATGGCCGAGCAGGCACAATGGGCTGAATGGCCTACTCCTGCTCCCACTTCTTATGATCTTATGGCAGGATTTTCAGGCTCTCCGCACCCACCTCACACTATGGATTTTTTGGCAGCGGAGGCAGTTCACCAAAGTCAATGGCCAATTGCGTTGGTTGCCGGCTGCACTGCTGGGGAACCCGTCACATTGCGGGTGAGGGGGGAGGGGTGGCGGGGGTGGTGAGGGCAGGGGAGGTGCTGCGCGGCAGGGGTTGCCTTCCACAGGACCAGAATATTCTGCCAGCGGGAAGGGCAGGAGCAGTAGGGCGGCACAGTGGCCCTGCTTTAAACTTTTAAATAAACTTTATTTATTTTATTTATTAACGTCCCAAGCAGGCTTACATTAACACTGCAATGAAGTTACTGTGAAAATCCCCGAGTCGCCACACTCCGGCACCTGTTCGGGTGCACTGAGGGAGAATTGAGCGTGGCCAATGCACCTAACCAACACGTCTTCCGGACTGTGGGAGGAAACCGGAGCACCCGGAGGAAACCCACGCAGACACAGGGAGAACGTGCAGACTCCACACAGACAGCGACCCACGCTGGGAATCGAACCCGGGTCCCTGGTGCTGTGAGGCAGCAGTGCTAACCACTGTGCTACCATCCCGCTCCTAATTTAGCCCTAGGTTAGTGATGTGCATTCTTGCGTATAAAAGATAAACAACTAACCTGAATTCTGTTCATATTTCATGATGGCGGATCAAAACCACCAAAAACTCGATTACAATCTTCGATATCTTTCACTTTTGGATGATGTTTTCACACGTTCATTGCTGCTCTCTACATTGTCACTCTGGCAATACTGCTTCCCTCCGGTTGCCATGGCAAGGTCACCTCCAGCTCCATCAACAATCAGAAAACTCACACATCGTCCAGCACGGCTCCTGTGCCACTGCAATCAATACAGCCCATCCCCCCCTCCCGTCCCCTTCCCTTCCTCCACCCTCCCATTGTTGATGCAGTATGGCTGCAGTATATACAATCCACAAAGTGTGCGGCAGGAAACCTCCCTCCCCATTCACCCCTACCTACAAGAAGCAATGGGGAAATCCCATCACTTCCAAAGTCCCACCCAGCCCCAGGTCACACATGCCCATCCGGAGATCCACCAGCATTCCTCTCCTGATACTGAGTAGATACAATAAGAAGTCTCACAACACCAGGTTAAAGTCCAACAGGTTTATTTGGCAGCACAAATTTTTGGAGCTCTGCCCCTTCATCAGGTGAGTGGGAATTGCGTTCACAAACAGGGCATATATAGACACAAACTCAATTTACAAGATAATGGTTGGAATGCGAGTCTTTACAGGTAATCAAGTCTTAAAGGTACAGACAATGTGAGTGGAGAGAGGGTTAAGTACAGGTTAAAGAGATGTGTATTGTCTCCAGCCAACAAAGTCAGTGAGATTTTGCAAACCCAGGCAAGTCGTGGGGTTTACAGATAGTGTGACATGAACCCAAGATCCCGGTTGAGGCCGTCCTCATGTGTGCGGAACTTGGCTATCAGTTTCTGCTCAGCAATTCTGCGTTGACGTGTGTCGTGAAGGCTGCCTTGGAGAACGCTTACCCAAAGATCAGAGGCTGAATGCCCGTGACTGCTGAAGTGTTCCCCGACTGGAAGGGAACACTCCTGCCTGGTGATTGTCGAGCGGTGTTCATTCATCCGTTGTCGTAGCGCCTGCATGGTCTCCCCAATGTACCATGCCTCGGGACATCCTTTCCTGCAGCGTATCAGGTAGACAATGTTGGCCGAGTTGCAAGAGTATGTACCGTGTACCTGGTGGATGGTGTTCTCACGTGAGATGATAGCATCCGTGTTGATGGTCCGGCACGTCTTGCAGAGGTTGCTGTGGCAGGATTGTGTGGTGTCGTGGTCACTGTTCCCCTGAAGGCTGGGTAGTTTGCTGCGGACAATGGCTGAGTAGATAACCAGGAATTTCTTGTGTAATATAACTACAGGAACCAATAAGTAGCGGGTTGAAAGTGAAGATTCACGACCACCTCCTCAGGCCAGTTATGGAAAGGTAATAATATCGCCCACATTGCCTAAGAACAAAAGAATGTATAGTGCTGATGTTTGAATCTTTTTTCTCTATTTCACTGATGGATCCTGGTTAAATTCTGGCCAAGTCACATAGTGCATGGGGATGAAAACCAAGCTTGCAAAGGGAAGGCGAGAAGACTGGACAAACAAGTATGTTCTTCCTGGTTCCTATTCTCACAGAATCCTACAGTGCAGAGGGAGGCCATTCAGCCCATCGTGTCTGCACCGACCACAATCCCACACAGGCTCCACCCCATAACCCCATGCATTTACCCTAGCTAGTCCCCCTGACACTCAGGGACAAGTTAGCATGGCCAATCCACCTAACTCACACATCTTTGGGAGGAAACTGGAGCTCCCGGAGGAAATCCACGCAAACACGGGGAGAACGTACAGACTCCACACAGAGAGTGACCCAAGCTGGGAATCGAACTGGGGTCCCTGGCGCTGTGAGGCAGCAGTGCTAACCACTGTGCCACCGTGCCGCCGTTTCGCCCATTTTCTTCACGTTGGCTGCTTATATTTCGCCCTTTGTTGGTTTTCCTTACCTGGACTTAACGGGTTGGGAAGGCCCCTGAAGAATACTTCATATAACATTTCCTACTTCAATACTTATAACTGCCTCGACAAATTGGGATTTCCTTTGTATTTGTTCAGGGGATGTGGGCGTTACTGGCCGGGACAGCATTTATTGTTCATCCCTGAGGGCATAGAACATAGAACATAGAACAGTACAGCACAGAACAGGCCCTTCGGCCCACGATGTTGTGCCGAGCTTTATCTGAAACCAAGATCAAGCTATCCCACTCCCCATCATCCTGGTGTGCTCCATGTGCCTATCCAATAACCACTTAAATGTTCCTAAAGTGTCTGACTCCACTATCACTGCAGGCAGTCCATTCCACACCCCAACCACTCTCTGCGTAAAGAACCTACCTCTGATATCCTTCCTGTATCTCCCACCACGAACCCTATAGTTATGCCCCCTTGTAATAGCTCCATCCACCCGAGGAAATAGTCTTTGAACGTTCACTCTATCTATCCCCTTCATCATTTTATAAAACTCTATCAAGTCTCCCCTCAGCCTCCTCCGCTCCAGAGAGAACAGCCCTAGCTCCCGCAACCTTTCCTCATAAGACCTACCCTCCAAACCAGGCAGCATCCTGGTAAATCTCCTCTGCACTCTTTCCAGCGCTTCCACATCCTTCTTATAGTGAGGTGACCAGAACTGCACACAACATTCCAAATGTGGTCTCACCAAGGTCCTGTACAGTTGCAGACATGGCTGGGGAAGGACGACAGATTTTCTGCCCTAAAGGAACATTAGTGAACCAGATGGGTTTTACAACAATTGACAATGGTTTCATAGTCATCTAATCCCAGATTTTATTGAATTCAAATTTCACCATCTGCTATTTCCCGGAGTCTTCTGGATTAGTTGTCAAGTGATAATACCACTGGGTCACTGCCTTAAATTAAAATGGGAGAAGCCGTATAAAAAATGAAACCAAATGAAGACTGTATGGGGTAATTTCATCCAATGAGAAACCCAAGTCATTGGGTGGAACACTAGATTTACAACCCACTAACTGTTACTCTTTGTTGACTTTGTGGAGAGTGAAATTGGGGCAAATGTGATAATCCCGTCAGTCTCCCAACACGTAGATTAGGTTAAAATTCATAGAATCATAGAATCCCTACAGTGCAGAAGGAGGCCATTCGGCCCATTGAGTCCACACTGACCACAATCCCACCCAGGCTCTCCCCCCGCAATCCTTCATATTTACCCTGCTAATCCTCCTGACACGAGGGTTAATTTAGCATGGCCAATGCACCTAGCCCGCACATCTTTGGAGCACCCAGAGGAAACCCACGCAGACACAGGGAGAATGTGCAAACTCCACACAGACAGTGACCCAAGGTCGGAATTGAACCCGAGTCCCTGGCACTGTGAGGCAGTAGTGCTAACCACTGTGCCACCAACATTGCTCCCATGTCAGTAAATTTGCTGATGACACCAAGATTGGTGGAGTAGTGGATGAGGTGGAGGGCTGTTGTAGGCTGCAAAGAGACATAGATAGGATGCAAAGCTGGGCTGAAAAATGGCAAATGGAGTTTAACCCGGATAAATGTGAGGTGATTCATTTTGGAAGGACTAATTTAAATGTGGATTACAGGGTCAAAGGTAGGGTTCTGAAGACTGTGGAGGAACAGAGAGATCTTGGGGTCCATATCCACAGATCTCTAAAGGTTGCCACTCAAGTGGATAGAGCTGTGAAGAAGGCCTATAGTGTGTTAGCTTTTATTAATAGGGGGTTGGAGTTTAAGAGCCGTGGGGTTATGCTGCAACTGTACAGGACCTTGGTGAGACCACAATTGGAATATTGTGTGCAGTTCTGGTCACCTCACTATAAGAAGGATGTGGAAGCGCTGGAAAGAGTGCAGAGGAGATTTACCAGGATGCTGCCTGGTTTGGAGGGTAGGTCTTATGAGGAAAAGTTGAGGGAGCTTGAGCTATTCTCTCTGGAGCGGAGGAGGCTGAGGGGAGACTCAATAGAGGTTTCTAAAATGATGAAGGGGACAGATAGAGTGAACGTTCAAAGACTATTTCCTCGGGTGGATGGAGCTATTACGCAGAGAGTGGTTGGGGTGTGGAATGGACTGCCTGCAGTGATAGTGGAGTCAGACACTTTAGGAACATTTAAGCGGTTATTGGATAGGCACATGGAGCACACCAGGATGATAGGGAGTGGTATAGCTTGATCTTGGTTTCAGATAAAGCTCGGCACAACATCGTGGGCCGAAGGGCCTGTTCTGTGCTGTACTGTTCTATGTTCTATGTCCTCTGTAGCTTCACTTGCCAGAGAGCTGGGGCTTAGAGACTGCATGTGCACTTCAGGATTGGTTTCAGCACAGCTCCAGATTGGAGGAATAATAGGAAATGAAGGGAGTGTGTTGTTACATGAAGGCTGCCTACAGATGGTTAGTGCTTTTATCATTGCTGCAGGTTACATTCCTAAAGCAGAAAAATAACACTACCACCCATATAATAAATATACTGAGCAATTATATCACCGATCACCTCCATTACATTAATTGCACCTTACACTTTGCAGCTTGATAGGCGGGTTCCACAATGATTGGATTCCAAGTAAAATTCAAAGCTCCAGACTGCACAGCCTGTTAAGAGGGATTAGACAAATTTATTGACAGGGGTGGCCTGGTCTGCAGGAACCAAGTAATAATAATTGACCTTGGGACAATATCACAGATGCACAGGGTACCAAAGCATATGAGACAAGAGTTTCCGCTGGTGCAAGGCCACGGCAAGTTAGCACATTCTATTTTGGTTTGTGTATTTATATTCATAAGAATCGGCGGAGACGTAAAAATGCAGCCTATTTTTCTCCAGAAACTGTCTGCCTTTTCATGGGTTTAAAGTCTATTCATTTAAACTGTCTCACCACAGTGGCAGTGTTTTCAACAGAACTGAATATGGTGACCAAAAACAAAACGGGTGAACTTTTCCCTTTTGGACATGAAGTCTGTCTTCGTCGGATAAATACCAAGGCCTGGGTTCTCCGATCTTGCCCACGCCTGGGGTTCTCCGGTCCTGCTGCCGTAAATGGCGAAGTTTGGCCAAGCACCAACTTCTCTATTCTCACTGGCAGCAGTGGGGGAGGGTACGAGACTGGAGAATCCTGGACTAACTGTAAGGATGGGATCATTGGTGTGAATCCCGCTGGGTGGCAGAAACTTGCAAAATTCTGAGAGGCCTGGATAGAGTGGGCATGGAAAGGATGTTTCCACTAGTGGGAGAGACTAGAACTCGAGGGCACAACCTCAGAGTGAAGGGACGCTCCTTTAAAACTGAAATGAGGAGGAATTTCTTCAGGCAGAGTGTGGTGAATCTGTGGAACTCATTGCCACAGAGCGCTATGGAGGCCAGGTCATTGAGTGTCTTTAAGACAGAGATAGATAGGTTCTTGATCAATAAGGGGATCAAGGGTTATGGAGAGAAGGCAGGAGAATGGGGATGAAAATCACATCGGCCATGATTGAATGGTGGAGCAGACTTGATGGACCAAATGGCCTAATTTTGCTCCTATATCTTATAGTCCTATGGTGGGTTAACACGCGTGTTTTTCTACTTTTGAGTTAATTAATTCTACATCTGTGAAGAGCTTGTGAGTTTTGTGGTGGGCAGGCAGGAAATCACCCACCCTTCCGTTACCTCATGGGGCTGAAGGTCCTGGCGCCATATTTAAACGGCACTCGGATAGACGTTCACTGACTGCGGCCCAGAATCTTTGCATTATTCCCCCACAATCCTTGCGGTCCCAGTTGGTACTAGAGAAGCTCACACAAACATCCAAAAGACCAACAAACATCAAGTCGGCAATGTCAAAGAGTTCCTTTTTCATGTGTGCTCTAGGTATTTCTGTCCCTATATCTGTATGTCCTAATCCTGCTTCTGTTAATGGGAAGGCAGTGGCCTCGTAGTATTTTCACAAAACTCGTAATCCAGAGAGTCCGGGTAATGTTTTGGGGACTGGGTTCGAATCCCACCATGGCAGATGGTGAAATTTGAATTCAATAAAATCTGTAATTAAAAGTCTAACAATGACCGTGAAACCATTGTCATTAAAAACCCATCTGGTTCACTAATGTCCTTTAAGGAAGGGGATCTGCTATCCTTACAGGTGGCACGGTGGCACAATGGTTAATAATGCTGCCTCACAGGGCCAGGGACTCGGGTTCAATTCTGGTTTTGGGTGACTGTGCTGTGTTTAGACATTCTCCCCGTGTCTGCGTGGGTTTCCTCCGGGTGTTCCGGTTTCCTCCCACAGTCCAAAGATGTGCAGGTTTGATGGATTGGCCTTGGTAAATTGCCCCTTTTTATTGCCCCAAGATGTGTAGGCTGGGGGGATTAGCCATGGTAAATGTGTGGGGCTACGGGGATAGGGCGGGGGAGAGGCCTTGGGTAAGATACTCTGTCAGAGATTTGGCCTCGCCGCTTACCCCTCACGCACTCTTTATTGAAGCCTCGCCTCTCTCCCTGCACTCTTTATTGAAGCATGGACGGTGACCCTAGCCGGGAATCGAACCCCAGTCCCTGGCGTTGTGAGGCAACAGTGCTAACCACTGTACACCGGGCTGAGGTATACTGAGGCCTGACCTGCTGCAGTGTCATGTGGATCTGCTGTGCATGTCCAAGGTCTAGGCTGAAGGTGCGGGGTGAGGGTGGGGGAATGGCAATCAGTTGATTAGTCGTTTCCAAAATTGCCTGTTTGCGAACATTTATTCCATTGTCTCACACGGAGTCCATTATGTGATCTCAGGAAACACTTCAGATTAAATATGGCTCAATGTGACGCACAGCCATGTGTAAACCTCGTTCGAATTTCCGGAGTGCATTTTGTACAGTAAACTACATCCTAGTTTTGCAGACACTGCCATTTAAAAACTCCTGCCAATGGTAAATATTGTATTTTTAGGTTTCACTTGGAGACTCTTTTGGGAATTTCAATTGCTTTCCATGCAGCTCAAGTGAAGGCAGTTTTCTATATCAGTTTGCCTCACAACA
Source organism: Mustelus asterias (assembly GCF_964213995.1). Taxonomy (NCBI): domain Eukaryota; kingdom Metazoa; phylum Chordata; class Chondrichthyes; order Carcharhiniformes; family Triakidae; genus Mustelus; species Mustelus asterias. Next base: position 172,005,245 of record NC_135801.1, read on the forward strand.
ATTCATGGAAATTCGCTTGTAAATAAATGCCAGAATGTTATGTTCCTCAGGATACTCAATTATTTGAGATGCAAATAATTCTTGCATCACCCATTGTGTGCTCAGGGGGCGGATACGCTGGGGAGGCGATGGCCTAGTGGTATTATCACCAGACTATTAATCCAGAAACTCAGCTAATGTTCTGGACACCTAGGTTCGAATCCCGCCACGGCAGATAGAAACATAGAAAACTACAACACAAAACAGGCCCTTCGGCACACAAGTTGTGCCGAACATATGCCTACCTATAACCCTCCATCCTATTAAGTCCCATGTACTCATCCAGGAGTCTCTTAAAAGACCCTATTGAGTTTGCCTCTACCACCACTGACGGCAGCCGATTCCACTCGCCCACCACCCTCTGTGTGAAAGACTTCCCCCTAACATTTCCCCTGTACCTACCCCCCAGCACCTTAAACCTGTGTCCTCTCGTAGCAGCCATTTCCACCCTGGGAAAAAGCCTCTGAGAGTCCACCCGATCTATGCCTCTCAACATCTTATATACCTCTATTAAGTCTCCTCTCATCCTACGTCTCTCCAAGGAGAAAAGACCGAGCTCCCTCAGCCTATCCTCATAAGGCATGCCACTCAATCCAGGCAACATCCTTGTAAATCTCCTCTGCACCCTTTCAATCTTTTCCACATCCTTCCTGTAATGAGGCGACCAGAACTGAGCACAGTACTCCAAGTGGGGTCTGACGAGGGTCTTATATAGCTGCATCATTATCCCCGGACTTCTAAACGCAATCCCTCGATTGATAAAGGCCAGCACACCATACGCCTTCTTACCACCTCCTCCACCTGCGGGGCCCATTTCAGAGTCCTATGGACCCGGACCCCAAGGTCCTTCTGATCCTCCACAGTACTAAGAGTCTTTCCCTTTATATTGTACTCCTTGATAAGGTCCCCCATGGTCGGCTTATGATGAAAGTGAGGAGGTGTGGGATAGAGGGAAAGTTGGCCGATTGGATAGGTAACTAGCTGTCTGACCGAAGACAGAGGGTGGTGGTCGATGGAAAATTTTCGGATTGGAGGCAGGTTGCTAGCGGTGTGCCGCAGGGATCAGTGCTTGGTCCTCTGCTCTTTGTGATTTTTATTAATGACTTAGAGGAGGGGGCTGAAGGGTGGATCAGTAAATTTGCTGATGACACCAAGATTGGTGGAGTAGTGGATGAGGTGGAGGGCTGTTGTAGGCTGCAAAGAGACATAGATAGGATGCAAAGCTGGGCTGAAAAATGGCAAATGGAGTTTAACCCTGATAAATGTGAGGTGATTCATTTTGGTAGGACAAATTTAAATGTGGATTACAGGGTCAAAGGTAGGGTTCTGAAGACTGTGGAGGAACAGAGAGATCTTGGGGTTCATATCCACAGATCTCTAAAGGTTGCCAGTCAAGTGGATAGAGCTGTGAAGAAGGCCTATAGTGTGTTAGCTTTTATTAACAGGGGGTTGGAGTTTAAGAGCCGTGGGGTTATGCTGCAACTGTACAGGACCTTGGTGAGACCACATTTGGAATATTGTGTGCAGTTCTGGTCACCTCACTATAAGAAGGATGTGGAAGCACTGGAAAGAGTGCAGAGGAGATTTACCAGGATGCTGCCTGGTTTGGAGGGTAGGTCTTATGAGGAAAGGTTGAGGGAGCTAGGGCTGTTCTCTCTGGAGCGGAGGAGGCTGAGGGGAGACTTAATAGAGGTTTCTAAAATGATGAAGGGGATAGATAGAGTGAACGTTCAAAGACTATTTCCTCGGGTGGATGGAGCTATTACAAGGGGGCATAACTATAGGGTTCGTGGTGGGAGATACAGGACGGATATCAGAGGTAGGTTCTTTACGCAGAGAGTGGTTGGGGTGTGGAATGGACTGCCTGCAGTGATAGTGGAGTCAGACACTTTAGGAACATTTAAGCGGTTATTGGATAGGCACATGGAGCACACCAGGATGATAGGGAGTGGGATAGCTTGATCTTGGTTTCAGATAAAGCTCGGCACAACATCGTGGGCCGAAGGGCCTGTTCTGTGCTGTACTGTTCTATGTTCTATGTTCTATGTTCATCCCATTTGACCTGCCAAAATGGACCACTACGCATTTATCTGGGTTGAAGTCCATCTGCCACTTCTCCGCCCAGTCTTGCATCCTATCTATGTCCCTCTGTAACTTCTGACATCCCTCCAGACTATCCACCACCCATCCCTGGTGGACTTTGAATTCAATAAAAAATATATGGAATTAAGAATCTACTGATAACCATGAAGCCATTGTCGATTGTCGGAAAATCTCACCTGGTTCGCTCATGGCCTTTAGGGAAGGAAATCTGCCGTTCTTACCTGGTCTGGCCTACATGTGACTCCAGAGCCACAACAATGTGGCTGACTCTTAACATCCATCTGAAATGGCCTAGCAGGCCACTCCCAGTTGTATCAATCGCTACTGCAGCATTTCAAGAAGGCAGCGGCTCATCACAACCTTTTCAAGGGCAATTAGGGATGGGCAATAAATGCTGGCCAGCCAGCGGTGCCTGTGACCCACGAATGATTAAAAAAGAAATAACAAGTACTGTTAGGCTCGGCCAATAGTCAACAACAACAACTTATATTTATATAGCACCTTTAAAGTAATTAAACATCCCAAGGTGATTCAAAGAGCATCATAAAGCAGAGTATGACATCGAGCCTTGTAAGGAGATTTTTGGGCAGGTGACCAAAAGCTCGGTCAAAGAGCTTTAAGGAGTCTTAAAGGGGGTCAGTGACATAGGGAGTCAGAGAGGTGTACGAAGACAATCCCCTCTACAGCCAGCACAATGGAGCAACCAAAACTGGGGATATGCAAGTCCAGTAAGAAGTTTAACAACACCAGGTTAAAGTCCAACAGGTTTATTTGGTAGCAAAAGCCACACAAGCTTTCGAGGCTCTGAGCCCCTTCTTCAGGTGAGTGGGAATTCTGTTCACAAACAGAACTTATAAGACACAGACTCAATTTACATGAATAATGGTTGGAATGCGAATACTTACAACTAATCCAGTCTTTAAGAAACAAAACAATGGGAGTGGAGAGAGCATCAAGACAGGCTAAAAAGATGTGTATTGTCTCCAGACAAGACAGCCAGTGAAACTCTGCAGGTCCACGCAACTGTGGGAGTTACAAATAGTGTGACATAAATTCTGATTCTAGGATCGCATGATAAAGACTCAGGAGGAAAAAAGCAGAAATATTTATGTGAAATAGTGTGACATAAACCCAATATCCCGGTTGAGGCCGTCCTTGTGTGTGCGGAACCTGGCTATCAGTTTCTGCTCCGCGACTCTGCGCTGTCGTGTGTCGCGAAGGCCGCCTTGGAGAACGCTTACCCGAATATCAGAGGCCGAATGCCCGTGACCGCTGAAGTGCTCCCCAACAGGAAGAGAACAGTCTTGCCTGGTGATTGTCGAGCGGTGTTCATTCATCCGTTGTCGCAGCGTCTGCATAGTTTCCCCAATGTACCATGCCTCGGGACATCCTTTCTTGCAGCGTATCAGGTAGACAACGTTGGCCGAGTTGCAAGAGTATGTACCGTGTACCTGGTGGATGGTGTTCTCACGTGAGATGATGGCATCTGTGTCGATGATCCGGCACGTCTTGCAGAGGTTGCTGTGGCAGGGTTGTGTGGTGTCTTGGTCACTGTTCTCCTGAAGGCTGGGTAGTTTGCTGCGGACAATGGTCTGTTTGAGGTTGTGCGGTTGTTTGAAGGCAAGAAGTGGGGGTGTGGGGATGGCCTTGGCGAGATGTTCGTCTTCATCAATGACATGTTGAAGGCTCCGGAGGAGATGCCGTAGCTTCTCCGCTCCGGGGAAGTACTGGACAACGAAGGGTACTCTGTCCACTGTGTCCCGTGTTTGTCTTCTGAGGAGGTCGGTGCGGTTTTTCGCTGTGGCGCGTTGGAACTGTTGATCAATGAGTCTAGCGCCATATCCTGTTCTTATGAGGGCATCTTTCAGCGTCTGGAGGTGTCTGTTGCGATCCTCCTCATCCGAGCAGATCCTGTGTATACGGAGGGCTTGTCCGTAGGGGATGGCTTCTTTAACGTGTTTAGGGTGGAAGCTGGAGAAGTGGAGCATCGTGAGGTTATCCGTGGGCTTGCGGTACAGTGAGGTGCTGAGGTGACCGTCCTTAATGGAGATGCGCGTGTCCAAGAATGCAACCGATTCCGGAGAGTAGTCTATGGTGAGCCTGATGGTGGGATGGAACTTGTTGATGTCATCATAGAGTTGTTTCAGTGATTGTTCACCATGAGTCCAAAGGAAGAAAATGTCATCGATGTATCTAGTGTATAGCACCGGTTGAAGGTCCCGTGCGGTGAAGAAGTCTTGTTCGAACCTGTGCATGAAGATGTTGGCATATTGAGGTGCAAATTTGGTCCCCATGGCTGTTCCGTGTGTCTGGATGAAGAACTGGTTGTTGAAGGTGAAGATATTGTGGTCCAGGATGAAGCGGATGAGATGTAAAATTGCATCTGGAAACTGGCAGTTGTTGGCGCTGAGCACTGAGGCCGTTGCAGCAATGCCATCGTCATGGGGGATGCTGGTGTAGAGTGCTGAGACATCCATTGTGACGAGGAGCGCTCCTGGTTCAACTGCTCCATGTGTGCCGAGTTTCTGTAGGAAGTCCGTCGTGTCGCGACAAAAGCTGGGGGTTCTTTGTACAATGGGTTTCAGGATGCCCTCGACATAGCCGGAGAGGTTCTCGCACAGGGTCCCATTGCCCGATACGATGGGACGGCCGGGTGTGTTTGCCTTGTGTATCTTCGGGAGGCAGTAGAGATCTCCAACGCGGGGAGTACGTGGGATGAGAGCACGGAGGGTGTTCTGAAGGTCCGGATCAAAGGTCTTGATCAGAGTGTTGAGTTGACGGGTGTGTTCTTTGGTCGGATCTGCAGGTAACTGTCTGTAGTGTTCCTCGTTGTTGAGTTGTCGGTACACTTCTTTGCAGTAATCCGTTCTGTTCAGTATGACGATGGCCCCTCCTTTGTCTGCTGGTTTGATGACAATGTTGCGGTTGGTCTTGAGAGCGTGGATGGCGTTACGTTGTGCTTGGGTGATGTTCGGGGCTGTCTTGTGAGTGCGGCTGATGAATTTGGTGTTGACGCACCTCCTGACGGCTTGGGCATACATGTCAAGTCGAGGGCAGCGGCCTTCCGGAGGAGTCCAATTCGACTCTTTCCTCTTCAGGAGCGCTCCTCGTCACAATGGATGTCTCAGCACTCTACACCAGCATCCCCCATGACGATGGCATTGCTGCAACGGCCTCAGTGCTCAGCGCCAACAACTGCCAGTTTCCAGATGCAATTTTACATCTCATCCGCTTCATCCTGGACCACAATATCTTCACCTTCAACAACCAGTTCTTCATCCAGACACACGGAACAGCCATGGGGACCAAATTTGCACCTCAATATGCCAACATCTTCATGCACAGGTTCGAACAAGACTTCTTCACCGCACGGGACCTTCAACCGGTGCTATACACTAGATACATCGATGACATTTTCTTCCTTTGGACTCATGGTGAACAATCACTGAAACAACTCTATGATGACATCAACAAGTTCCATCCCACCATCAGGCTCACCATAGACTACTCTCCGGAATCGGTTGCATTCTTGGACACGCGCATCTCCATTAAGGACGGTCACCTCAGCACCTCACTGTACCGCAAGCCCACGGATAACCTCACGATGCTCCACTTCTCCAGCTTCCACCCTAAACACGTTAAAGAAGCCATCCCCTACGGACAAGCCCTCCGTATACACAGGATCTGCTCGGATGAGGAGGATCGCAACAGACACCTCCAGACGCTGAAAGATGCCCTCATAAGAACAGGATATGGCGCTAGACTCATTGATCAACAGTTCCAACGCGCCACAGCGAAAAACCGCACCGACCTCCTCAGAAGACAAACACGGGACACAGTGGACAGAGTACCCTTCGTTGTCCAGTACTTCCCCGGAGCGGAGAAGCTACGGCATCTCCTCCGGAGCCTTCAACATGTCATTGATGAAGACGAACATCTCGCCAAGGCCATCCCCACACCCCCACTTCTTGCCTTCAAACAACCGCACAACCTCAAACAGACCATTGTCCGCAGCAAACTACCCAGCCTTCAGGAGAACAGTGACCAAGACACCACACAACCCTGCCACAGCAACCTCTGCAAGACGTGCCGGATCATCGACACAGATGCCATCATCTCACGTGAGAACACCATCCACCAGGTACACGGTACATACTCTTGCAACTCGGCCAACGTTGTCTACCTGATACGCTGCAAGAAAGGATGTCCCGAGGCATGGTACATTGGGGAAACTATGCAGACGCTGCGACAACGGATGAATGAACACCGCTCGACAATCACCAGGCAAGACTGTTCTCTTCCTGTTGGGGAGCACTTCAGCGGTCACGGGCATTCGGCCTCTGATATTCGGGTAAGCGTTCTCCAAGGCGGCCTTCGCGACACACGACAGCGCAGAGTCGCGGAGCAGAAACTGATAGCCAGGTTCCGCACACACAAGGACGGCCTCAACCGGGATATTGGGTTTATGTCACACTATTTCACATAAATATTTCTGCTTTTTTCCTCCTGAGTCTTTATCATGCGATCCTAGAATCAGAATTTATGTCACACTATTTGTAACTCCCACAGTTGCGTGGACCTGCAGAGTTTCACTGGCTGTCTTGTCTGGAGACAATACACATCTTTTTAGCCTGTCTTGATGCTCTCTCCACTCCCATTGTTTTGTTTCTTAAAGACTGGATTAGTTGTAAGTATTCGCATTCCAACCATTATTCATGTAAATTGAGTCTGTGTCTTATAAGTTCTGTTTGTGAACAGAATTCCCACTCACCTGAAGAAGGGGCTCAGAGCCTCGAAAGCTTGTGTGGCTTTTGCTACCAAATAAACCTGTTGGACTTTAACCTGGTGTTGTTAAACTTCTTACTGTGTTTACCCCAGTCCAACGCCGGCATCTCCACGATATGCAAGTCATCAGAATTAAACGAATGCAGATATCTCAGAGGATGTGGAGCTGGAGGAGATTAAAGGCAGTGGCAAGGACTTGGGGGGGTGGGGTTGGGGGTTGGGGGGGGGTGGGGAGTGGGAAGGGTGGTGGGGAGTGGTGGGGGATTTCATCTTAACCTCAACTCCAGTTTCCTGCCTGTTCTCCATAACCTTTCAACTCATCACTAATTAAAAATCTGTCTGTTTCTTCCTTAAATTTACTCAAAGTCCCAGCACCCATCGCACTCTGGAGTAGTGAATTCCACAGATTCCCGACCCTTTGGGAGAAATAGTTTCTCATCATCGCTTTTTAAAATTTCTACCCCTTATCCTAAAACCCCTTGTTCTCGATTGCCCCACAAGAGGAAGCATCCACTCCACGTCTACTTTGTCAATACTTTTTAACATCTTATACACCTCAGTAAGATCTCTCCACATTGCTCTAAGAGAGTATTGACCTGAACTGTTCAATCTTACTCCACAAGGCAAACCTTTCATCTCTGGAATCAATCCCCTGAGAACTGCCTCTAATACCACTGCATCCTGCCTCAAAAAATGGCCAACAGCGGGATCCATCTTGTCCGTCCGTGGTCAGTAGGGTTTCCCTCTGAATGCACCCCTCACTTCTGTTAAAACCCACAGCAGGGATGTGTCATCGGCAGGGCCAGAATATCCTGCCAGTGTGAATGGCTAGAAAGTTCCGGCCTTTATGTTTAATTCAGTGCCCACAGGGAGGATGTTGAGTCAGCGGCAATATGGGCTCAGTATCCATCTCAGTGACACAAGTCAGATCCTAATGAATCTTCTTGGTTCAGATCTAATAGCATATCCCAAAAATTCCTCGTGGGGAATTTTCCAGCCCATTTTCAGTGGGCAGGAATGGTGGAGGTGGCGGGGAATCCAGTGGGAGACCCAAATATACTTTTATGCCATTGGGTTTCCCCACTCAATTGTCCCACCACCCAGCTGGCGACATATTGAGGTTCCTGCCATGCAATGAGAGGAACTCCAGTATAATACATCTCAATAAGATTAGCGAGCCTCCTCACTGTAACATCCCCCCCATGCTGGAAAGTAGCCCCCCCACCCACCCCCACCCCCACCCACCCCCACCCCCTCGCCAGTGCCATGTCTTCACGTCAGCGCGGTTCACAACAGGTTTTGGAAAATATACGGAACTGGTGAACTGAACCCACCGGCGGCGGGGGAGGGGTGGGGGGGGGGGGGGGGGGGCGGGAGGGGCACGCAGTTATTTGCAGCCCAACCCCCCCACCCCACCCCCCAGGGGGAGAAGGTCGTGCCCAGGCAGTACCTTGGCACTGCTCTGGCTCTGCCCCTGCCACCACCTGGGAAGTGTCAGGGGGCAGTGCCAGGGGGCAATGCCAATAGGGGTAGGCCTCCACTGGGGAGGTTCAAAGGGGATTCAATCTCTGTTGGGGTGGGAGGGATGCCGGTGTGGGAGAGGGTTTCGGTGTCTGTCAGGGTGATTAATTTTTTTATTCTTTTCTACATCCCCATCTTTTAAAGGGTGCCCCGATCTCCCAGGAGGCTAAGTTGCCGGTGGGGTGGGTTCATTCACACCCCACCAGCATGACATCATGGAGCCCGCCACTGCCTCCTGCTTTTTTCATTCAAAATATTTAAACTTTTGGCGGGAAAAGCTGGCAGTGCGGCCAGTGGGCTACGCGCTGCATTTCCCACCTGAGTTGACACTTTGAATAAAAAGTGGAAAATTCACCCGGAGTGTGTAAATTTCCAGTGGGAGCTAAGCATTGCTCGATAGGAAGTCTGGCCCTGATCTCCCACAGAGCAGTTCACCCATTTTGAATAGATAAATGTTAGTCTGCATGCCTCACCAACATGAGTCCTGGAGAGAGTCGGGAGGTTATTGACAATGGAGGAAGGGTTGTCTGCTGGTCCTGCGCATAATGACGGAGGGGACGGGGGGCGGGGGGTGGGGGGGGGGGGGGGCGGTTTTGTTGCATGGTTTTGGAAATGAATTTCAGTTTTAGTGACCTCTGATAAGCCCAGAACGGGTGCAGTCTGGAGTTTTCTCAATCCATCACCATCCAATTTCTCCTCCAAAATACACATTATGATGGAAGTAAGAGAAGTCTACATCCAATGAAAACATGGTTGAAGTGTGTTTAAACAACTTGGATTTTCTATCCTTTCAATGGATGGAAGCTACAGAATTTGATTTGGTTTATTATTGTCCCATGTATTGGGATACAGTGAAAAGTATTGTTTATTGCGCGCTATACAGACAAAACATACCGTTCATAGAGTACCTGGGCGATTCTCACAGCTCTAGCAGCACAGCGGGCCGGGAGACAGAAGCGGAGGCCGTTTAGTGGGCATCTCGCTGGGCACCATGGCGTCCGTGCATCTCCAGGCCCCAGTATCTTGCAGCATCAACTCCGTGACAGAAATCGCTGATTTGAATATTATAATCCCAATTCCAATTTCACTAGCGGGCTCAGGACTGAAGTCTCCAGGTCCGTCAGCCTCTCCCCCCACCCCATTCGGGAGTGGTTCACTCCAGCATGGTTTACAACAGCTCACCATTTGCTGGGAGCTGGCGGCCCAACCCCGCTGGAGTGATGGGAGGCCATGGAGGCCCCCCAGGAGGTTAGGGGTAAGGAGGGACCCTGGGATTTGCCACCCTGTCAGTGCCAGCTTTGCCCCTGGCATTGCCCAAGAGGTAATGTGGCAATGCCCAGGGGCACCTTGGCACTGCCCACAGGGCATCAGGCAGTGCCAAGGGGGTGGGGCCATAAGGGGTGGGGCCTATTGGGGGCAGGGCCAGTGGGAGTGGGGTGGGGGGTCCGGCTGCCACTCTGCACTTGGGACCTGTAGCAGAGGGAGAGAGTTCAGCAATTGGGGCTGGCCATTGGGGTGTTGGGCGGGGGGGTGGGGTTCGGCCTGCCAGGGGGGTCAGGGCTGTGGGGTTGCGGGTCAGAATTGCCAGGGGGGAGGACATCAGGGTGGTCTAGGGCGAGGTGGGGTTTGGGCTGTTCCAGAGATGTCAGGGAGACCAACGATCAGGGGGTGGGGTAGGGATTGGAGGGGCAGCAATGCAGGAGTTACTGTGCTGGCCAATGATTTAGAGGCCGGCAGTGCGGGACTACTGAACAAGCGGCCATCTCTGGTCTGACAGATGGACGCATGCGCAGTGGCCTGCTCAGCGCTATGCTGCCGGCCTCTCCAGCAGGGAAAGGCCCCACCACTGATTTTCAGCATGAATCTCCTTGAGGCACTCTACAGTGCACAGAGTGTGGGAGATTGACAATGGAGGGTGGTGAATCTCTGGAATTCTCTGCCCACTGAGGTGGTGGAGGCTACCTCGCTGAATATGTTTAAAGCGCGGATGGATGGATTCCTGATCGGTAAGGGAATTAAGGGTTATAGGGATCAGGCGGGTAAGTGGTACTGATCCACGTCAGATCAGCCATGATCTTATTGAATGGCGGGGCAGGCTCGAGGGGCTAGATGGCCTACTCCTGCTCCTATTTCTTATGTTCTTATGTAGATCCATTTTGAAAATCCCCCCAAAAAACAACAGGAGTTACTCCAGTTTTTATGGGAATTCGGCACTTAGAATCCCGGCCTACATAGGGAAAATGGAAAGGAGAGAGGGTGCAGAATGTAATGTTACAGTTATAGCTAGAGTGTAGAGAAAACTAATCTTAATGTAAGGTTGGTCCATTCAAAGTCTGATGGCAGCAGGGAAGAAGCTGTTCTTGAGTCGGTTGGTACGTTTTTTCAGACTTTTGTATCTTTTTCCTGAAGGAAGAAGGTGGAAGAGAGAATGTCCGGGGTAAGCGGGCTCCTTGATTATGCTGGCTGCTTTGCCAAGACAGCGGGAAGTGTAGACAGAGTCAATGGATGGGAGGCTGGTTTGCACAATGGGCTACATTCACAACCTTTTGCTGTTTCTTGGACAGAGCAGGAGCCATACCAAGCTGTGATACAACCAGAAAGAATGCTTACTAAACATGCAAGGCCAAAGTGAACCAGATAACAATCGATTCTAGAGTAAATGTGGGGGTTCAGAGTTTGATCATTCCTTGTGCATTCAGCATCTCTGCCATGGTGTTCCCTAACCAGGCCAGTCACTAATTTGCCTCATCTCCTGATGCTAATAGTGATTGTCTAAAGTGACATGATCATCATTGACTTTTACTGCAGCTGGCTGAAGTCATTTGGATGTTTTGTTTACCAATTAATTCAGAATATTGATCTTTTGGACAAAAACAATTTTCTCATCATTAAATCTCCCACTGGAGAAATAAACTTTTCAGTTTTCATTCACGTATCGGTGATGGATAAGATTGGCTGACACCCACTCTGCAATCAGGAAAGTACAAATTGGCAATCACCCTCGTTTCACTCATTATCTGTTTAAATTCAACCCAGCAATGTTTATACAGAGAGCTAAAATTCACGTGCGGCTAAAGCTTAGTTGGCGCAAAAAAATGAGGTTTATATTTGAGACCAGGACTGTACTCCTGGGGGAGGTTATGGCCTAGTGGTATTATCGCTAGACTATTAATCCAGAAACTCAGCTAACGTTCTGGGGACCTGGGTTCGAATCCCACCACAGCAGATTGTGGAATTTGAATTCAGCAAAAAATATCTAGAACAAAGAACAAAGAAGATTACAGCACAAGGACAGGCCGCACCGACCATGCTGTAACCAAGTCTGAACTAAAACCCCCTACCCTTCCGGGGACCATATCCCTCTATTTCCATCCTTTTCATGTATTTGTCCAGATGCCCCTTAAAAGTCACTACCGTGTCCGCTTCCACTACCTCCCCCAGCAGCGAGTTCCAGGCACCCACCATTCTTGGTGCAAAATTCTTGCCTCGTACATCTCCTTTAAGCCTTGCCCCTCGCACCTTAAACCTGTGCCCCCTAGTAATTGACTCTTCCACCCTGGGAAAAAGCTTCTGATTATCCACTCTGTCCATGTCCCTCTTAATCTTGTGGACTTCTATCAGGTCGCCCCTCAATCTCCGTCGTTCCAGTGAGAACAAACCAAGTTTCTCCAACTTCTCCTCATAGCTAATGCCCTCCATACCAGGCAACATCCTGATAAATCTTTTCTGTACCACTCCAAAGCCTCCACATCCTTCTGATAGTGTGGGGGCCAGAATTGAACACTATATTCCGAGTGCGGCCTAATTAACATTCTATAAGGCTGCATAATGACTTGCCAATTTTTAAACTCAATGCCTGGGCTGATAAAGGCAAGCAAGCCATTTGCCTTCCTGACTACCTTATGGACCTGTGTTGCCACTTTCAGTGACCTGTGTATCTGCCTATCAATACTCCTAAGGGTTCTGCTATTTGCTATATATTTCCCATCTGTATTAGACCTTCTAAAGTGCATTACCTCACATTTGTCTGGATTAAACTCCATCTGCCACCTCTCTGCCCAAGTCTCCAACCGATCAATATCCTGCTGTATCCTCTGACAGTCCTCATCGCTATCCGCAATTCCATCAACCTTTGTGTCATCCACAAACTTACTAATCAAAGCAATTACATTTTCCTCCAAATCATTTATATATATTACAAACAGCAAAGGTCCCAGCACTGATCCCTGAGGAACTCCACTAGTCACAGTCCTCCATTCAGAAACGCACCCTTCCACTGCTACCCTCTGTCTTCTATGACCGAGCCAGTTTTATATCCACCTTGCCAGCTCATCTCTAATCCCAAGCGACTTCAGCCTCTGTACCAGTCTGCCATGAGGGACCTTGTCAAAGGCCTTACTGAAGTCTATGCATCTGACTAAGAATCTACTGATGACCATGAAACCATTGTCGATTGTCGGAAAAACCTATCTCGTTCACTAATGTACTTCAGGGAAGGAAATCTGCTGTCCTCACCTGGTCTGGCCTACATGTGATTCCAGAGCCACAGCAATGTGGTTGACTCTCAACTGCTCTCCAAGGGCGACTAGGGATGGGCAACAATTGCTGGCCAGGGCTGTTCATGTCCATTTATTAATTTTTAAAAATCCACCTGAGGTGGAATCATAGCTTATTCTATCTTTTGTTGTGAAGTGAGACCCAGAATGGTGATTTAAAAAAGGATTCTCTCTTAACCTCATTCCAATTGACATTAATCAGCAGAATAAAATTGTCAGTTCCTTGGCATCAACTAGACAGAATCCATCAGACAAGATTGACGATAAGCAGGACATGAAATGGGAGTGTCATTTGATAGCAACATGAATGATAATGGGCCTGGATTTTTCACCCAGTCGGGTGACTCAGGAGTCCGTTAAAGATGGTGGGCTGCTCCCAATTCTGCCATTTCCGACCCCATTCCTGGGGTTTCCAATTTTCAGGAGAGCCTTTTAAGGGTGTGGTTTGGTTGGGGTCAGTAGCCCACACCCTGCACTCCCAAACCCGGTTGCTTCCATCACAGGGAAGTGTCCTACTCTTCTACAATTCTCATGGAGTCGCGCCAGTGTTCCACAGAGCTGTGGTTCATCACACCTCAGAGGTGCTGTGAATTTTAATTTGCACGAGGGCACCTATTGAAAGGTAAGTTCGGAAGGCCCTCCTCATGCCCCCTAAGCCAAGCTATGTCCCTCCATGGCCTCTCAGGACCCCACGCCAAGTTATAACAGTTCCATGCGCTTTGGCCCATTCTACACTTCATTGAAGCATTGAACTCTATAAGTGACAGTAAAGAAATGCTTGAAGAAAGCAGTCTTGATTCATAAAAATAGCTTTTGCTACAGCTCAATAAAAGTGTCAATCATCCAGATCCTTTAAAGTTTCAGCAGCACAAACTGCAACCACTTGAAATCGCTTTATCTTGTGTAAATAAACATTGAGAAATTGACACCATAGATTATTGTTGGCACGGTGGCACAGTGGTTAGCACTGCTGCCTCACAGCTCCAGGGACCTGGGTTCAATTCCCAGCTTGGATGACTGTCTGTGTGGAGTTTGCACATTCTCCCTGTGTCTGCGCGGGTTTCCTCCGGGTGCTCCGGTTTCCTCCCACAGTCCAAAGATGTGTGGGTTAGGTGCATTGGCCATGCTAAATTGCCCCTTAGTGTCCCAGGATGCGTAGATTAGAGGGATTAGCAGGGTAAATATGTGGGGTTACAGAGTAAGGCCTGGGTGGGATTGTTGTCGTGTGGACTCGGTGGGCCGAATCGCCTCCTGCACCGCAGAGTTTCTATGATTAGGGAGCCAGAATTGTCAATCAAGCAATGTTTTCTCTGGGGCTCAGGTATTTCAACAGACTAATGGATTTCTGGGATCTCAGTCAAGAATACACAATTAGTTTTGCATTGTAGTTGGGGATATTCACACTACATCCCCTTTTTATTGGCACTCGCTGCAATATATCGGTGAGTTTAAATGTCACAAAGCCATTTTGAAAAACTATGGAGAGAAGGTATGTGCGTAAGGTAAGTGGTTAGGGGTTGAATGTTCGGGGATGGGAGGTGATGCACGCTGGGGGAATTTGGATGCTGAAGAGTGTAGCTAGGATGAGGGGGTTCTGGATGGTCAGGGAGATTGGAGATGTATTTTACAGGGGGGAGGATAGTTGGCGGGTGAGGGGTAGTTGACTGCTGAGAGAGTGGTTGGGGAGATTTAAGAGTTTAGTTAGGGATCGGGGGGTTGGCAGGGTAGAATCATAGAATCCCTACAGTGCAGAAGGAGGCCATTCGGCCCATCGAACCTGCACCGGCGACAATCCCATCCAGGCCCTATCCCTATAATTCTACACATTTACCCTGCCAGTCCAACGCCGGCATCTCCACATCATGATTACCATTAATCCCCCTGACACTAAGGGACAATTTAACGTGGTCAATCCACCTAATCCGCACATCTATGGTCTGTGGGAGGAAACCGGAGTACCCGGAGGAAACCCACGCAGACAAGGGGAGAACGTGCAAACTCCGCACAGTCACCCGAGGCCGGAATTGAACTCGAGTCCCTGGTGCTGTGAGGCAGCAGTGCTAACCACTGTGCCACCGTGCCACCCACGGTGGTTGGGATCCAGTGGACAGTTGGATGGGGGGGTAGCTCAGGGGGGGTGTCAGTACTATAGTTACCCAGGAGTTGGAGCTGCTTTTAATCCTTCTTACCTTTTCTGGCTAACTATTCGGCCAAGTGCATTGGAACCATTTGAAGTCTTTGACTTTTACTCGGAGTTCCAAAGGGTTTCAGATGCAGGGTCATCACCCCAAGGAAGTTGAAACTTGCCAGAAATCCTGCAGAGACCTTGTGAAGGATTCCGAGGGGTTCTTCTGCCTGGGTAAATCAGTTACGGCTCTCTGGAGAACAGAATATCTGGACAGTTATTTCACAGAACTCCATTTATTTTGGGGGGAAGTTTCCTGTCCCACCCATCATGGGAATCGTAGCGGGCGGGTGGGGGCGTGGGGGCAGGGGGGGGGGTGGGAGGCGGGGGGAGTGGGGGCAGACCATGCAAAGGTCCGTTAATGTCGGGTGGGATTTTTCGGTTTTGCAGTGAGCGTGGCCAGAAAATCCCACCCCAGTGTCTACTCAAATCTTTTCTCTCAAACTAATTAATGTATAAAATTAATATTAATTAAATAAATAATTACAATGAATATATTAAATGTTGACATGGGGGACAGGGTGGGGAGAGTGGGGCATGGGGTGTTGGGAAAGGGCAAGGGGTGGGGGGAGCGAGGCAGGGGGTGATGGGAGCGGGGCAGGGGGTGGGGGAGTGGGGCAGGGGATAGGGGGAATGGGGCAGAGGGTGGGGGAAGCAGGGCAGGGGGTGGGGACAGTGGGGCAGGAGGTGGTGGGAGCGGGGCAGGGGTGGGGGGAGCGGGACAGGGGGTGGGGAGGAGTGGGGCAGGGGGTGGGGGAGCGGGGCAGGGCATGGGGGGAGCGGGGCAGGGGGTGGGGGGCACGGGGCAGAGGCTGGGGGGAGTGGGGCAGGGGGTGATGGGAGAGGGGCAGGGGATGCTGGGAGCAGGGCAGGGTGTGGGAAGAGTGGGGCAGTGGGTGATGGGAGCAGGGCAGGGGGTGGGGGGCGTGGGGCAGAGGGTGGGGGGAGCAGGGCAGGGGGTGGGGGCAGTGGGGCAGGAGGTGGTGGGAGCAGGGCAGGGGTGGGGGGAGCGGGACAGGGGGTGGGGAGGAGCGGGACAGGGGGTGGGGAGGAGCGGGGCAGGGGGTGGGGGAGCGGGGCAGGGCGTGGGGGGAGCGGGGCAGGGGGTGGGGGGCATGAGGCAGAGGGTGGGGGGAGCGGGACAGAGGGTTGGGGGAGCAGGGCAGGGGGTGCTGGGAGCAGGGCAGGGGGTGGGGAGAGTGGGGCAGGGGGTGATGGGAGCGGGGCAGGGGGTGGGGGGAGCAGGTCAGAGGGTGGGGGTGCTATTGCTTGAAGAAACGTTGGTTCTAAGTGATAACACAACTCCAGTACTCCCAGCAGTTCCAGAACTCCAGTAGGGGATGCTGCTGGAAATACAAGGAGGCTCATGAAGATTGGGAATGGACACTGGACCCAGGTAGGAGCCAGAATTTTTAGGCAAGGGGGATCAAGCACTCAGGTCCTCGTGAGGCCTAAAGCCCGGCAGGCTAGTGGGTGCCTTACCCACTGCCTGTGTTATAGGAACTGGATTGAGGGTGAGCAGTGGGCTCACCACCCAACATATTTTACATACCCCTCCCCCCATCCCTCCCATGGAAACATGCCTGGTGGGTTTTGAGGGAGTGGGGGGAGGCATGGTGTGTAAAACTCAACCCTTGGGGGGAGTTTGTTCATTAACAGAGTGATCTGTAATTATGATCTGGAGTGCACTGCTCAAAAGGGCAGTGGAAGAGAATTGGATAAATACAAAAAAAGTTACACAGTCATGAGGGAAAAACAGTCAAGGAGAACTAAATGGGTAGCTTTTCCCAAGGACTGGGATAGGCAAAATGGCCCTCCTTCTGTACTGTCTCATTCTGTGGTTCTATAATTACACCGTGTACTTTGGTATACAATTCACAGAATCATAGACTCTACAGTTAGAAGGAGGCCATTTGGCCCATCGAATCTGCACTGGCAACGATCCCACCCAGGTCCGATCACTGCAACACCACATATTTACCCTCCTAATTCCCCTGACACTAAAGGACAATTGAGCATGGCCAATCAACCTAACCCGCACATCTTTGGACTGTGGGAGGAAACCGGAGCACCCGGTGGAAACCCACGCAGACACGGGGAGAATGTGCAAACTCCACACAGACAGTGACTGACCTGAGGCCAGAATTGAACCCAGGTCCCTGGCGCTGTGAGGCAGCAGTGCTAACCATTGTGTCACTGTGCTGCCCGCCATGCAATCAGAGCAGGTGAGGGGCGGACAACGGAAATGTCCTTTGACCTCAGCCAGATTTTCTTGTCTCGCTCGAGCAAGGCCATAAAATCCCACCCACTGTTTTTGTAATTTGTCCTCATTGTAGAATATTTAGACACAGTTAAGACAGAGATATTGATGATAATATTTCCAGCGCTGACATTTCAGCATCGAGGACGCGATGCAGTTGATGCCATCCATCTTGCACTTTGCAGGGTAACATGTCCCGGCTCTACTGGAGAGAGTTTCTCAACAATTTGATCGCTTTGTTGCTTCCTGACTGATGACACCATCAAGAATGTACGTGAGAGTTAAAGCAAGATGTGTGGGCGGAAAATCTTTGATGCTCCATTCAGTTTGAATGCTCCACAAGGAATACTGATGGGAACAAAATCCTTTCACCACAAATTGCCTCCATTAAACCACAGGCAACTGTACAAACTTTAGGCATGGATTAAAACCATTAATTAAATCAACAATTTGGAGTTGAAAGGAGATGGAAGAGAAGGAATAGACTTCTGTAAAAGAAAAGGAGAAATAATGCTGCAATCTGGAGTGATCATGACAGCAAGATGACACAAAATGAAAAGTTCTATGTACCCCACTGTTCAGCACCATTCACGGCTCCTCAGACACTGGAGCAGTCCATGTGTAAATGCAGCAAGACCTGGACAATACCCAGGCTTGGGCTGACAAATGGTCAGTAACATTCGTGCCACACAAAAGCCAGGCAATGAACATCTCCAGTGAGAGAAGATTTAACCCTCGCCCCTTGACATTCAATGAGATTAACATCACTAAATCCCCCGCTATCAATATCCTGGGGGGTTAGCATTGACCCCAAAAACTGATCTGGACTAACCATATAAATATTGTGGCTACCAGAGCAGCTCAGAGGTGAGAAGTCCTGCAATGAGTAACTCATGTGATAGGAGACTCGATAGTTAGGGGCACAGACAGGAGATTCTGTGGTCGCCAACGGGAGCCCAGGATGGTGCGCTGCCTCCTGGGTGCCAGGGTAAAGGATACCTCGGAGCGGCTGCAGAGCATTCTCGGAGGGGTGGGGGGGTGGTGGGGGAGGGTGAGCAGCCAGAAGTCATTGTGCACGTTGGCACAAATGTCGTCAATAGAAATCGGGATGAGGTCCTGAGGAGTGATTATAGAGAGTTCGGAGAAAGGTTAAGAAGCAGGACTTTGAGGGTGGTAACCTCTGGATTACTTGCAGTGCTACATGCTAGTGAGAGAAGATGTGACTAGGGCGGTTGATGGAGGAGAACCGGTGGATGCGGTGTTTTTGGATTTCCAAAAGGCGTTTGATAAGGTGCCCCATAAAAGGCTGCTGAAGAAGATTAGGGCACACGGAGTTGGGGGTAGTGTGTTAAAGTGGATTGGGGACTGGCTATCTGACAGGAAGCAAAGAGTCGGAATAAATGGGTGTTTTTCCGGTTGGAGGAAGGTAACTAGTGGCGTGCCGCAGGGATCGGTACTCGGGCCGCAACTGTTTACCATTTATATAGATGATCTGGAGGAGGGGACGGAGTGTAGGGTAACGAAGTTTGCAGACGACACAAAGATAAGTGGAAAAGTGAATCGTGTGGAGGACGGAGAAGATCTGCAGAGAGATTTGGACAGGCTGAGTGAGTGGGCGAGGATATGGCAAATGGAGTATAACGTTGATAAATGCGAGGTTATACACTTTGGAGGAAATAATAACAAATGGGATTACTATCTCAATGGAAACAAATTAAAACATGCTACCGTGCAAAGGGACCTGGGGGTCCTTGTGCATGAGACGCAAAAGCCCAGTCTGCAGGTACAACAGGTGATCAAGAAGGCAAATGGGATGTTGGCCTATATTGCGAAGGGCATAGAATATAAAAGCAGGGATGTCTTGATGCACCTGTACAGGGCATTGATGAGGCCGCAGCTGGAATACTGTGTGCAGTATTGGTCCCCTTATATGAGGAAGGATATATTGGCATTGGAGGGAGTGCAGAGAAGGTTCACCAGGTTGATACCGGAGATGAGGGGTTTGGATTATGAGGAGAGGCTGAGGAGATTGGGTTTGTACTCATTGGAGTTTAGAAGGATGAGGGGGGATCTTATGGAGACTTATAAGATAATGCGGGGGCTGGATAGGGTGGAGGCGGAGAGATTCTTTCCACTTAGTAAGGAAGTTAAAACTAGAGGACGCAGCCTCAAAATAAAGGGGGGTCGGTTTAGGACAGAGTTGAGGAGGAACTTCTTCTCCCAGAGGGTGGTGAATCTCTGGAATTCTCTGCCCACTGAGGTGGTGGAGGCTACCTCGCTGAATATGTTTAAAGCGCGGATGGATGGATTCCTGATCGGTAAGGGAATTAAGGGTTATGGGGAACAGGCGGGTAAGTGGTACTGATCCACGTCAGATCAGCCATGATCTTATTGAATGGCGGGGCAGGCTCGAGGGGCTAGATGGCCTACTCCTGCTCCTATTTCTTATGTTCTTATGTTCTTATGAGTAAGAACAGGAGAATATGGCAGATGAATGCATGGCTAAAGAATTGGTGCAGGGGGCTGGGATTCTGATCCTTAGATCATTGGGATCTTTTCTGGGGCAGAGACGACCTGTTTAAGAAGAACGGGTTGCATCTGAACAGGAGGGAGACCAATATCCTGGGGAGGCAGATTTGCTAGAGGTTTTAAACTAGATTGGCAGGGGGGTGGGATTCTCAGCAGCAGAGAAATGAGGGGCTGAAAGGGGATGCAGTACTCAGCAACAGCAAGCTGAATAGACATGATCGGCAGGAGCATGGCAGAGGGCGGTGAAAACCTATTTCAATGCAAGAGGGCTGACAGGTAAGGCTGATGGACTCAGGGCATGGATAGGTACGTGGGACTGGGATATTATAGCCAGAACTGAAATATGGCTAAGTGAGGGACAGGACTGGCAGCTTAGTGTTCCATGGTACAGGTGCTTTAGGCGGGACAGAGGTGGAGGAAAGAGAGGAGGGGGAGTCACATTTTTGATTAAGGGTAGCACCACGGCAGTAGTCAGAGATGAAATAACTGAGAGATCATCCAGCGTGACCTTGTGGATGGAACTGAGAAATCAGAAGGGGATGGTGACCTTATTGGGGTTGTACTATAGGCCCTCAAATAGTCAACGGGAATTAGAAAAACAAATATGCAGGTGGATTGGGGAGACTTGCAGGAGTAATAGGGTTGTCATGGTTGGGGATTTTAATTTTCCTAACATAGACTGGGACTGACATAGTGTTAAAGGCTTCGGTGGGGTAGAATTTGTGTTCAGGAAAGTTTCCTCAGGCAGTATGTGGAGGGTCCTACTTGCGAAAGGGCAACACATGGGAAATAGGGCATGGAAAGTGACTGAGGTGACGGTGGGAACCACTTTGGGACCCGTGACCATAGTTCTATTAATTTTGAAATAGTTATGGAAGGGGACAAAACTGGTCCACAGGTGCAAGTTCTAAATTTGGGCAAGGCGAATTTTGATGGAATTAGACAGGAGCTTTCAAGGGTTGATTGGAGTAGTTTGAGGGCAAAGGGACCTCCGGCAAGTGGGAGGCCTTTAAAAGTGAGATAGTTAGAGTTCAGGGTCTATATGTTCCTGTTAGGGTGAAGGGCAAAGCTGGCAGGAGCAGGGAACCCTGGATGACAAAATATATCATGACTCTGAGAGCCTAGGCAGCAGGTAGTAAAGGATGGTTCAGAGGCATGCCAGCCAATCTATCCTGCCATGCACACACACCACTCTGCCTGGAAAGTGGGAACACTGGCTGATTTATGTCTTTCCCTTGACCCAGGGGAAACTGAGGCCAATTGTAGCAGCTCTACCTTTGAAACGTGTTGTACCAAATCATGCAGAATGTCTACTAGAAATCATAGAAATTATGGAATCCCTACAGTGCAGAAGGAGGCCATTCAGCCCATCGAGCCTGCACCAACAACAATCCCCCACAGGCCCTATCCCCATAACCCCGAGTATTTACCCTGCTCATGCCCCTGGCTCTACGGGGCAATTTAGCATGGCCAATGCACCTAACCCACACATCTTTCAGACTGTGGGAGGAAACGGGAGCACCTGGAGGAAACCCACGCAGACACAGGGAAAACATGCAAACTCCACACAGACAGTGACCCAAGCCGGGAAGCGAACCCGGGTCCCTGGCGCTGTGAGGCAGCAGTGCTAACCACTGTGCCACCGTGCCGCCCTTTCCTTGTAATGCAAGGTGAAGTATCGTGCTTTATCTTTTCCTCTGTCACTATTTCAGGATTTGGCATCAGTTAAGTAAGATGGGGTAACATTTAACCCTGGGACACAGCTTCACACCGGAGTAAAAAAACTCACAAAACCTGGATGACCAGGAAGGAGCTTGTGAATGTTTAATGAAGCCAGTTTAATAAATGATAACTGGATGCTCTGAGCCATTACGTTATAGCAATAATAAAGAATGAGGCCATGTCTATAATTTATATTTAATATCACTTCATTTTGGGGGTAATAATAGTTAAAGAACATGCTATTCATTATTATTTGGCATTCAATGTACCTGGTTGGCTTGAAATAGCTAAGATGTGGGAGAGCCACTGAGATGATTTCACCCTCAATTATTTAGATTGTTCAAGTTTTCTTACATTTTCCTAATGAAGATGTGGTTTGTTTTTAAAAAAAGGTTGTTGTATCCATCAATTAACTGGAGCAAGGGTCTCGGTTAGCAGCTGTAATTGTTGGAGGTCAGACATCTCAGCTCCAGGACATCACTGCAGGAGTTTGTCAAGGTAGTGACCTAGACCCAACCATCTTCAGCTGCTCCGTCAATAATCTTCCTTCCATCGTAAGGGCAAAAGTGAGGATGTTCATTGAAGATTGCACAACGTCCAGCACCATTTGCGCCTCCTTAGATACTGGAAGCAGTCCATATCCATATGCAG
Organism: Mustelus asterias; assembly: GCF_964213995.1. Lineage (NCBI taxonomy): Eukaryota > Metazoa > Chordata > Chondrichthyes > Carcharhiniformes > Triakidae > Mustelus > Mustelus asterias. Next base: position 172,027,596 of record NC_135801.1, read on the forward strand.
CAAGACCTGGACAACATTCAGGTTTGGGCTGTTAAATGTAAGTAACATTTGCGCCACACAAGTGCCAGGCAATGACCAACTCCAACAAGAGAGAATCTAACCATCGCCCCTTGACAGTCAATGGCATTGCTATCGCTGAACCCCCCACTCTGGGGGGTTACCCTTGACCAGAAACTGAACTGGACCATGTAAATACTGAGGCTACAAGAATACAGAGAATCAGCTCAGAGGCTAGGAATATTGCGGTGAGTAACAGACCTCTTGATTCCCCAAAGCCTCTCCACCATCTATAGGCACAAGTCAGGGTAGAATATTCTCCACTTGCCTGGATGAGTGCAGCTCCAACAACACTCAAGAAGCTTGACACCATCCAGGACAAAGCTGCCCATCTGATTGAAACCCCATCTGCCCCTTAAACATTCACTCTCTCCACCAGTAATGCACAGAAGCAGCAATTTATCCTATCTATAAGAAGCACTGCAGCAACTCACCAAAGTTCGTACTCACCAAGGGCCGTACGGCAGGGCAAGGTTTACAATTGGGGGAGAGGTAATTATGATGCGATTAGGCAAGAATTAGGGGGCATAAGTTGGGAACAGAAACTGTCAGAGAAAGGAACTAATGAAAAGTGGAACTTTTCCAAGGAACAAATACTGGATGTCCTTGATAGGTATGTCCCTGTCAGGCAGGGAGGAAATGGCCGAGTGAGGGAACCATGGTTCACGAAAGAGGTGGAATGTCTTGTGAAAAGGAAGAGGGAAGCTTATGTAGGGATGAGGAAACAAGGTTCAGATGGCTCGATTGAGGGTTACAAGTTAGCAAGGAATGAGCTGAAAAAGGGGCTTAGGAGAGCTAGGAGGGGACACGAGAAGTCCTTGGCGGGTCGGATCAAGGAAAACCCCAAGCCTTTTTACTCTTATGTGAGGAATAAAAGAATGACCAGAGTGAGGTTAGGGCCGGTCAAGGACAGTAGTGGAAACTTGTGTATGGAGTCAGTAGAGATAGGTGAGGTGATGAATGAATACTTTTCTTCAGTGTTCACCAAGGAGAGGGGCCATGTTTTTGAGGAAGAGAAGGTGTTACAGACTAATAGGCTGGAGGAAATAGATGTTCGGAGGGAGGATGTCCTGGCAGTTTTGAATAAACTGAAGGTCGATAAGTCCCCTGGGCCTGATGAAATGTATCCTAGGATTCTTTGGGAGGCAAGGGATGAGATTGCAGAGCCTTTGGCTTTGATCTTTGGGTCCTCGCTGTCCACGGGGATGGTGCCAGAAGACTGGAGAATGGCGAATGTTGTTCCTCTGTTTAAGAAAGGGAATAGAAATGACCCTGGTAATTATAGACCGGTTAGTCTTACTTCGGTGGTTGGTAAATTGATAGAAAAGGTCCTTAGAGATGGGATTTACGACCATTTAGAAAGATGCGGATTAATCCGGGATAGTCAGCACGGATTTGTGAAGGGCAAGTCGTGCCTCACAAATTTGATAGAATTTTTTGAGGAGGTAACTAAGTGTGTTGATGAAGTTAGGGCAGTTGATGTCATATACATGGATGTTAGTAAGGCGTTTGATAAGGTCCCTCATGGTCGGCTTATGATGAAACTGAGGGGGTGTGGGATAGAGAGAAAGTTGGCCGATTGGATAAGTAACTGGCTGTCTGATCGAAGACAGAGGGTGGTAGTCGATGGAAAATTTTCAGATTGGAGGCAGGTTGCTAGCGGAGTGCCGCAGGGATCAGTGCTTGGTCCTATGCTCTTTGTGATTTTTATTAATGACTTAGAGGAGGGGGCTGAAGGGTGGATCAGTAAATTTGCTGATGACACCAAGATTGGTGGAGTAGTGGATGAGGTGGAGGGCTGTTGTAGGCTGCAAAGAGACATAGATAGGATGCAAAGCTGGGCTGAAAAATGGCAAATGGAGTTTAATCCGGATAAATGTGAGGTGATTCATTTTGGTAGGACTAATTTAAATGTGGATTACAGGGTCAAAGGTAGGGTTCTGAAGACTGTGGAGGAACAGAGAGATCTTGGGGTTCATATCCACAGATCTCTAAAGGTTGCCACTCAAGTGGATAGAGCTGTGAAGAAGGCCTGTAGTGTGTTAGCTTTTATTAACAGGGGGTTGGAGTTTAAGAGCCGTGGGGTTATGCTGCAACTGTACAGGACCTTGGTGAGACCACATTTGGAATATTGTGTGCAGTTCTGGTCACCTCACTATAAGAAGGATGTGGAAGCGCTGGAAAGAGTGCAGAGGAGATTTACCAGGATGCTGCCTGGTTTGGAGGGTAGGTCTTATGAGGAAAGGTTGAGGGAGCTAGGGCTGTTCTCTCTGGAGCGGAGGAGGCTGAGGGGAGACTTAATAGAGGTTTCTAAAATGATGAAGGGGATAGATAGAGTGAACGTTCAAAGACTATTTCCTCGGGTGGATGGAGCTATTACAAGGGGGCATAACTATAGGGTTCGTGGTGGGAGATACAGGAAGGATATCAGAGGTAGGTTCTTTACGCAGAGAGTGGTTGGGGTGTGGAATGGACTGCCTGCAGTGATAGTGGAGTCAGACACTTTAGAAACATTTAAGCGGTTATTGGATAGGCACATGGAGCACACCAGGATGATAGGGAGTGGGATAGCTTGATCTTGGTTTCAGATAAAGCTCGGCACAACATCGTGGGCCGAAGGGCCTGTTCTGTGCTGTACTGTTCTATGTTCTATGTTCTATGTTCCTTCAACAGCACTTTCCAAATTCACGCTTTCTACCTCCCACAAGGTGACGGGCAGAAGATCTGCATGGGAACACCACCATTTGCGAGTTCCCCTCCAAGCCACACACCACCCTGACTTGGAAATATATCGTCGTTCCTTTGCAATCGGTGGGTCAAACTCCTGGAACTCTCTTCGTAACAGCACTGCAGGTACACTTGAACCACATGGACTGCAGCGGTTCAAAAAAGTGGCTCACAACTACCTTTTCAAAGGTAAGTAAGGATAGGCAATAAATGCGGGCTAATGCCAGCGAAGCCACCATCCTGAGAAAGAATTTTAAAAATTGCTGTTTGATACCATGCCCAACAACCCTGTCCATCACTCTGCTCATTATGGAGAATGGACAGATCAGGCACGCTGAGTATACAGCATTGGGTAGACAGCACTGCAAATAATATTTTAACTGCTGTCTATTCAATTATATTTGTAGCTTTAGAATGTGACATTGTTGTATTTGTACATTGTTCTCATGTTTATAATACTTTGAACCCCATAATTCTTCTTATATAGCTCTGTCAGCTCTGACAAAGGGTCATCCAGACTTGAAACATTGGCTCTATTCTCTCTCCACAGATGCTGTCAGACCTGCTGAGATTTTCCAGCATTTTCTGTTTTGTTTCTTTTTATACAGTCAATGGAAATACAACAAGGTGTACACTGGATGATAATTGGCCTGCGCCGGAATCCTGCCGCCTTGACAGCCACAGAATCGGAGCGGGCGAGGGGTGGACAATGGAAATGTCTGTTGACCTCCGGCAGGATTTTCTGGTCTCGCTCGAGCAAAATCCCGGCCCTGATGTCTGTTTTATTCCCCTGCTGAAGTTGAAAGTTCTGCTCTGATGTACACGGATCCCTCACTCCCCTACGTGTTTCACCAACTAATGCATGCTGCATCTCCTTTCTCTTCCACCTCACAATTCTCCTCATTAAATTTTGACCATCTACCTGCTCCAACTATTGTCTGTATGCTGCAGAAGTCATGAGCAGTCCTCATCAGTTAGTCATTCTCCCTATGTACCTGTTATCTTTACATTTTGCTGTTATGTCCCCTATACCCCAGTGCAGATCATTCAATCGGAAAAAGCAGTAATCCTGACAGCAACCCCTGAGTGAGGGTTACTGTGTCGTTGTTGATTATATCCCTGCATGAAAAGTTAATTTCTTTCTTCTTTTAGCCAGCTTCTTATCCATGTTGCAGCACTCTAATGCTATTTTGCCTAATTTTATCAGCAAGGCTTCACTACATTTCCTTGATCAGTATTGTCTGGTATTTTCTCAAAGAGTGCTATTAGATGTGCCAGATCCATACTGGCTGCCCTTAATTAACCCTTGTCTTTGTAGGTGGGAATTAACTTTCCCTTGTAATATTACCTTTCCAAGCTTACCCACTATCAATGTTAGACAGGCAGGCCTACAGCTAATTGATTTATACTTTTATGTTCTTCATGTGCATATAAAATCCATTGGTACCTGTCTGATTATCTTTGTAGCCGTTCTTGGTCTTTCTAATCGTTTTTTTTTACTGCCTGTCTGTATAGTTTCCACGTTCAGCTTTGATTTTCTTTCATATTTACCTTTCCAAGATAATTGGCAAAAGAACCACAGACGAGATGAGAGAAGATTTTTTTTTTAACTGCAACGGGTTGCTGTTATGATCTGGAATGCACCACCTCAAAGGCTGGTGGCAGCAGATTCAATAGGAACATTCCAAAGAAAATTGCATAAATACGTGCAGCAGGAAGGAAAAAAAAATGTTTTCAGATGAATGGGGGAAAGGCCAGGGGAGTAGGATTAACGAAATAGCTCTTTGAAAGAGCCAGCAGAGGTACTATTAGCAGAATGCATCAAATCCATAGAATCCCTACATGCAGAAGAGGCCATTCAGCCCATCGGGTCTGCACTAACTCTCTGACAGACTGTCGCAGAATCATAGAATCCCCACAGCGCAGAAGGAGGCCATTCGGCCCATCAGGTCTGCACCACCCACAATCCCACTCATGGCCCTATTCTCGTAACCCCACATATTTACCCTGCTAATCCCGCTGACACGAGGATCAGTTCAGCATGACCAATCAACCTAACCCGCACGTTTTTGGACTGTGGGAGGAAACCGGAGCACCCGGAGGAAATGCACGCAGAGACATGGAGAATGTGCAAACTCCACACGGACAGCGACCCAAGGCCGGAGTTGAACCCGGGTCCCTGGAGCTGTGAGGCAGCAGTGCTAACCACTGCGCCACCCCCCGTGCCACCCAAATTGCCTCCTTCTTTCCAGCCTGGAGGATCCTGCCGGAAAATCCCACCCTAAGATTTATATAACACCTTTCACACCTAACAGGTCGTTTTACAGCACATTATAGCCAATGAAGGTAGCTTTTTGAAATGTTGTCATTTAGGGAGCACAGAAGGCAATACACACGCAGCGAATTCCTACTAACAGTAGTTAATTGTTTTGGTGATGTTTATTGAGGGGTAAACATTGAACTGATTAACTCCCCTGCTCCTTTTTGAAATAGTGCCATGGGATCTTTGACATCCACTCCAGCAGGTAGATGATGTCATTTGAAAGACAGCACTGCCCACAATGCAGTGCTCTCTCAGTACCGCACTGGACTGTCAGGCTTGATTTCTGTGCTCAGGCCCCAGAATAAAACTTGGAGCCGCCCTTCACACGGCCCGCCCCCGACCCCCCACCCCTCCATCCACCGGGTATGTTTTCTGTGGGGGTAATATAAAATAGGGCAGCTGCCCACCATCCCATCTTCCCACTCACCCCCAAACTCACCCCCACAATGCAGGCTCTGAAATTGGCAGCCTGCCCGCCATATTTGACAAGGTAATCAAGGGTCAGTTAGGTCCATTGCCAAGTCAATTGACCCTGATAATACACTCCCATGCCATAAAATGTTTGGCGTGGGCTGTCGAATGGGAGCAGGCAGCCCAATTCTTTGAAGTATGCATGGTGGCACAGTGGTTAACACTGCTGCCTCATAGCGTCAGGGACCCGGGTTCCATTCCCCGCTTTGGTCGCTGTCTGTGTGGAGTCTGCACTTTCTCCCCGTGTCTGCGTGGGTTTCTTCCAGGTGCTCCAGTTTCCTCCCACAGTCTGAAAGACGTGCTGGTTAGGTGCATTGGCTGTGCTAAATTCTCCCTCAGTGTACCCGAACAGGCGCTGGAGTGTGGCGACCAGCAGATTTTCACAGTAACTTCACTGCAGTGTTAATGTAAGCCGACCTGTGAGACTAATAAATCAGCCTAAACTTTAACTTAAAAGCTAAATTCTCCAAAGGGCGCGAAGGCAGGTTAGGGATGATTGTTTCCATCTTGAGAGGGGGGGTCTCTCCTTTGTGGATCTGGAGGGGGCAACTCCCCCTCCCCAGAGATAAAATTCCCCCCCCTTCATCCTACCCACTACAACCTTAAACTCACCACCCCCAGCCCACTCCCTGATCTGTCCAAACCATCCTCCTCCAAAACCCCCTGGGCTTATATGTTTTAAGGGGTGCATTGGGTTGAGCCGTCCATCTCTCCATGACCCCCCTGTAACCCTGTAATCTGCAGCCCCCGAAGCCAGACCCTCCGAGGTGAGGGTACACAACTGAGCGACAGCTGGTACGGTGATTGTTGACTCTACACTTTTCATTTTTCATTCTTTTTTTGTTTTTTCATTTGAATTTTAGATTATCCCCTAATCCAAGCGACTCAAACTTGTTACATCCCCTTTATTTTCTGTGGGAATATATCTGGCTTGTATTTTGATCACCTCTTTGAACATTTCCAATTATTCACATTATTTTTACTTGCCAATTTTCCTTTTGACTTTATCTGGACTGATTCCACTTTTAATCTCATTAAACATGTTTATTTTTCAACTATCTTGAACTGTTCCCTTTCCCTTGCAGCGTCTATATCCTGTTGCTGAGATGTTCCCTTCCCTTCGCTTTTCCTACTTACCCCATTTCACTTCCAAAGGCTTGATCATGCTCTGCCTTTTTTCTGTTGTCAGATTATCAACATCCTGGTCTGCACAAAATCATCAAAATAAAATCCTTGAGGAAAGTGGTGACAAACGGAAGATAAGGTCTATCCTTTGATCTTTGTTCTTTACCCCAATGCAGCACAACACCCACAGACAGGGTCAACATTTACCCACTTCATTTTACCCTTCATTTGCATCCAATTTCTCCACAGATTTACTTATGCTTTGTCTCCAGTCTGTGTTCTAAGAACAAAGTTCAAGGAAAAGTACAGCACAGGAACAGGCCGTTCAGCCCTCCAAGCCGTGCCAATCATGATGCCCTAACCAAATAAAAAAACCTTCTGCCCGTACTCAGTCCATATCCCTCTATTCCCTCCCTATTCATGTACCCATCCAGATGCCTCTTAAATGTTGCTAATGTGCCTGCTTCCACCACTTCCCCTGGCAGCGCGTTCCAGGCACCCACCATTCGCTGTGTGAAAGACCTCCCCTGCACATCTCACTTAAACTTCCCACTCTCTTACTAAAAAGCCTCTTACTATCCACCCTGTCTATGCCTCTCACGATTTTGTAGGCCTCTATCAGGCCTCCCCTCAGCTTCCGTCTTTCCAGTGAAAACAATCCTAGTTTATTCAGCCTCTCCTCATAGTCAACACCCTCGAGGCCAGGCAACATCCTGGTGAACCTTCTTTGCACTCTCTCCAAAGCTTCCACATCCTTCTAGCAGTGCGGTGACCAGAATTGCACGCAATACTCCAAATACGGCCTTGCTTTGATCATCATCACATGTATTTGGTACTGAATTCCTATCTGGCAATTCAACACCCCTCAAACGATCCCTTCACTACTCCCTGACTGTGCTTCCCCTGTTTAAACTGCTTCCTATGTTGACAAACTCTTGGAATGTGCACTTCAGGACTGCTTCAAACTCCTGGATGGAATAGAGACATGGAATTCTGCAGTACAGAAGAGGCTCTTCAGCCCACTGAGTCTGAATCTCACTTTCCAGCACTTGGCAATAGCCTTGAATGTTATGACATTTTAAGTGCTCATCCATGTTCTTTTTAAAGTTTGAAGTTTTCCCATCTCTACTCCCTTCCCAGGCAATGCATTCCCAGATTCCCATCACTCTCTGGGTGAAAAGGATTTTCTTTAAATCCCCTCTTAAACCTCCCGTCCCTCACCTAAAATTATGCTCCCTCAATATTGACCCTTCAACTAAGGGGAACAGCTGCTCCCTGTCCACGCTGTCTATACCCTCATAATCTCACATACCTCAATCGGCCTTCCCTCAGTCCTCTCTGTCCTAAAGGAAACAGCCCAGCCTTTCCAACCTCTCCTTATAGATCACGGGATGCTCTTGGGTGGCATCAGTTGCTCCAGAAGCTCAAAACCTTGAGCTTCAACACAAGAATCCAGGAGAACCTTTCACATGTGTGATCAACTCAGACACAAGAACTATTTTGGAGAGTGATATTCACTACAAAAATAGCAATGTACAATTGGGATATTTTAATCTGCCCCAAGTAGGATGCTGCTTACAGATGATGTATCTGAGAGGCACGGTGGCGCAGCGATTAGCACTGCTGCCTCACGGTGCATGGGACCGGGGGTTCAATTCCAGCCTTGGGTGACTGTTTGTGTGGAGTTTGCACGTTCTCCCTGTGTCTGCGTGGGTTTCCTCCCACAGTCTAAAGATGTGAAGGTTCGGTGGGTTAGCCGTGCTAAATTACCCCCTCAGTGTCCCAAGCTGTGTAGGTTAGGGGGATTAGTGGGGTAAATACGTAGGGTTACGGGACAGAACTTGGGTAAGATGCTCCATTGGGCTGAATGGCTCCCTTCTGCACCATAGGGATTCTATGATTAATTGTAATTTATTTCTTCGAAAAGATATCTTGGTACATAAAACACCAAAAATGATTATAAACATTTATAAAACACACTAATATCCGCATACAATATAACAACTGCACACTTATTAATGTGCTTAATAATTTATTAACACTTCATAATTAAATCTTCCTACTTACCTCTCATATGCTACCCTTCCACATGCTGCCTCTCCAATTCCCAGACCCTCCTGCTTGCCGACACTCCCTCTGACCGCTTCCATTCCCGACCCTCCCTCTCACTGTTTCCTTCCCTGACCCACCCACACTCAGTCTCGCTACCCCTCTGATGCGCTACTCAAACACGAGGCCTGATGCTCGGTAAATGAAAGGCTTTTATTTACTGTAATGAAGCAGCCAGTAATTATATACACTATCCCAGACTGAAGGGGTCCCGGCCAGAGCAGGGACTCTTATACCTCTCCCAGGAGGCGGAGCCCAACTGGGATGTGCCACAACACTACAGTACAAAGGTGTAACAACCCCACCCTAACCCCAACAGCAACAATAGCACAACCCAACAGTAACATATGTACATCCTTGTAGTACTGGCCAGCCTCTGGCTCAGTACTATCCAGTGGGAACCAACGATGGTTCACCACACCCTCGTTGCCTCCTGGCTGTCTCTCCTGCTCACTGTCTTCCCCACTCCCTGAACCTTCCACTCGCCGATTCTCTCACTCGCCGCTTCCCTCTCTAAACCTCCTCCCGTGGCACTTGAGAAAACCAGAAGAACTGCAAGTAGGAGGGTGGGGGAGGGAAGTGGCGAGCAGGCGAGGCAATGAGTGGGAGAAAGTCAGCAAGCGGGAGGCTTGGTGAACAGGCTGCAGGGAAAGTTGGCCGAAATTCAATGCACTTCCATGTGATGACCTTCCTGTCCCTTTGCAAAGTAATGCCTACTTAAAGGCCTCATCGTGTTGTCACGGTATCAATCAAGCAGTGGATGGGGGACTCACCATGCAGGAAGCCCAAAAAACAAATGCTCTTGGGGTTACATGTGGGCTCCCAGGCTTCAAAGACACTGATTGGTTTTCTGAGGGGCCCAACATTGGGAAGGGGGTGGGGTGTTTGTTGAAAGTCATACCACTTTCTTGCTGTTGGCTGTTGGGTGGCACAGTGGTACAGTGGTTAGCACTGCTGCCTCACAGCGCCAGGGACCCGGGTTCAATTCTGGCCTCAGGTCGCTGTCTGTGTGGAGTCTGCACGTTCTCCCCGTATGTGGGTGGGTTTCCTCCGGGTGCCCCAGTTTCCTCCCACAGTCCAAAGATGTGCAGGTTAGGTTGATTGGCCATGCTAAATTGAACATGGTGTCAGGGGATTAGCGGGATAAATATGTGGGGTTTATGGGGATCGGGCCTGGGTGGGATTGTGGTCGATGCAGACTCGATGGGCCGAATAGCCTCCTGCACTGCAGGGATTCTATGATTCTTTGACTTCTCCTCTCCCCCACAATCAACACCCTGCCATTCCCATCCCACCATCACTCGCCGCGGTCTCTCGGTGATCCAAGCTCGCGTTGTCTCTTGCTAGTACAAGATGGCAGCCTGCACATACCCCTTGGTCTGCACGGAGTTTTACTGACATTGTTCCGCTTTGCCCAGCCTGTAAGAATCACTCGACATATGCACAGGCTCACCTGTGCATGGTTGAAGGGACTTCGTGATGTCAAATAATCGGCATGTGAAATTTCAGAATGTGTTATTTCCTGGGGAGTATATAAGTTGGTACGGGGCATTCATGGGGAATGCAGCATTTTCGGGCTCCCCAACCCCTTCCTCACCCCCTTCCTCCTTCTCACCCCCTCCCCCATCCTCACCCTTCCCCTCCTCATCCCATCTCCCCCCTCACTCCATCCCCTTCCTCAACCCCTCTCTCCTCACCCCAGCCCCCTACCCCATCCCCCCCTCACTCCACACCCCCATCCCATCTCTCCCTCACCCCTCCCCCTCACCGCACCTCCCTCACCCCACCCCCTCCTCACCCCATCCCCCCTGTTCACCCATTCCCCCCTCTTCACCCCCATCCTCCTCACCCTATCTCCCACTCAGAGACAACAGTGTGAAGGGAAAGTCCTTCTGCAGATGAGGACGAAGAAGCTGGAAACACATTGTAAACTGAGCTGGGATCCCTGGGGAGTGTGTCTGCAGTTTCATGGCTTCCCGGGGCAGTAGTTTGAGACTGAAATAAACAGGGACACAGTGGAATACATAACATATTCATACCATTAGCTTCAGGCATTCCATCTGTGTAGTGCATTTGGAACTTTTGCACCACCTATCACTGTGGGAACAACTCTGCTCCTAGTGCACATTGCCCAGCTGTGATGATTTGAACAGCACCATTTTCGGTCCTGTCCACTCCATACACCCTCACTCTCAATGACGTAACTGAGTAAAACAGTCAAACTGCACGTGCAGTAGGGGAGACGGTAGCCTAGTGGCATTATCGCTAGACTATTAATCCAGAAACTCAGCTAATGTTCTGGGGACCCGGGTTCCAATCCCACCACGGCAGATAGTGGAATTTGAATGAAATATCTGGAATTAAGAATTTACTGATGACCATGAAACCATTGTCGATTGTTGGAAAAACCCATCTGGTTCACTCATGTCCTTTCGGGTAGGAAATCTGTCATCCTTATCTGGTCTACATGTGACTACAGAGCCACAGCAATGTGGTTGACTCTCAACTGCCCTTCAAGGGCAACTAGAGATGGGCAATAAATGTTGGCCCAGCCAACGACATCTATGTCCTATGAATGAATAAAAAAATCGCCTGGCATTGGCAGTTAACGGAGCCCTTGGGTAGGTGCATTACCAGCAGTAGCCACTGTCTCCCCAGTGGTGCTGCTGAGCAGTGAAAGGTTGCTGACTGGCATCTTTTGGTGAGCAGGACTTCCTTCCCAGGGGTCATTGATCGAATTGGCAACCCAGCTCTCAGGCCTACAGTAAATTCCAGTGAGAACTGCCCAAGTGCCACGTAGTGAATACTGATATAGAACCTCATTGCCTAAGTACCACACATCACAGGCTTTAGGTATCTCATACACCTCCCCATCCCTATTCCCACCATCCCACAATGGTGGGCTAAATTATCATCTTTTAAAAGTTTAATAAAATCAAGCAGAATCACTTATTGGCTTACCTCTCAAATAATCTTTGGCCAGATTTGAGGGGGGAAGTGCTGAAGTCCACAAGCCCTTTGCCTTCCAGATTACCTCAAAAGATAATCTGAGGATAAATTCAGGACTGGAACATCTTAGACTCGAGGACCAAATGATGGAATTGTTAAGACAAGATTCAAAGGGTACGTGATCCATGTTTGGAGATGTTCGTAGTGTAAATTCAGAGTGGGGAGCTCACTGTTGCGAAATTTAACATATGGTTCTAATGGAGATGCTTTCTGTGGAAGAGAATTTAGAGAAGGCGATGGCCTAGTGCTAGACTATCAATCTAGAAATTCAGCTGATGTTCTGGGGACCCGGGTTCAAATCCCGCCAAGGCAGATTGTGGAATTTGAATTCAATAAACAAAAGAATCTGGAATTAAGAATCTACTCATGATCATGAAACAGTTGTCGATTGTCGGAAAAACCCATCTGGTTCACTCATGTCCTTTAGGGAAGGAAATCTGCTGTCTTTAACCGGCCTGGCCTACATGTGACTGACTCCAGAACCACAGCAATGTGGTTGACTCTCAACTGCCCTCCAAGGGCAACCAGGGATGGACAATAAATGATGACCAGCCAGCGATGCCCATGTCCCACGACTGAATAGAAAAATATATAAAAAGAGAGAAATGTATAACATTGAAACGTTAGAGCAACATTCTGGACTTCACTCTCATCAATTGCATTTGAGGGTCAGGGAGGTATTGTTGGGAATGTTTTATCCTTAGGAAGTTTTGTCTATATGTCTTTTCATCTCCTTGTATCCAATCCGTTATCTATTGAGAGCGCACATTATATGCTGACTGCTGGAGGCGGCAGCCTTAATGGGCTGAGCGACCTTTCCTTGTTCCAGACTTTTTATGTTCTTAAGTATATATCTGAACTATTTAGTATTCAGGTCATTGCTTCTGTGGTGGAATCAGAAAGCTGTAATTCTGAATAGAACTGGATGATGAGGGCTGTGTGAAATGATTCTGCTGCAGAAACAATGTTATCTTTATTGGCCTTAGACAGAAAATTTGATTCAAATCACTTACTTTCCGACAACGCAGGTTCTATGGAAAAGTTTGGCCCTATATTTATAGTGGACGCAGAACTGCTTTAGCAACAGGTCTTAAGGTCAACATTTTCAGAGCCTCTTCCGATGCAAGAGAAAACAGGATATTGCTGTGAAAAACACATTTTGATGATATTGAAAGGTTTGTCCTGGCAACACTCCCCAGGCAGTTCAACACGCTCAACATTCTCTGTACAAAGTAACTTTTTTTTCATTCGTGGGATATGGGCATCACTGGCTGGCCAACGTTTATTGCCCATCCCTAGTTGCCCGAGGGCAGTTGAGAGTCAACCACATTGCTGTAGTTCTGGAGTCACATGTAGGTCAGAACATTGAATACAGGAGTTGGGATGTCTTGCTGAAGTTGTACAAGACATTGGTAAGGCCACACTTGGAATACGGTGAACAGTTATGGTCATCCTATTATAGAAAGGATATTATTAAACTAGAATGAGTGCAGAAAAGATTTACTAGAATGCTGCCGGACCTTGATGGTTTGAGTTATAAGGAGAGGCTGGATAGATTGGTGCTTTTTTCCTTGGAGCGTAGGAGGCTTAGGGGTGATCTTGTAGAGGTCTATAAAATAATGAGGGGCACAGATCAGCTCGATAGTCAATATCTTTTCCCAAAGATAGGGGAGTCTAAAACTAGAGGGCAAAGGTTTAAGGTGAGAGGGGAGAGATACAAAAGTGTCCAAAGGGGCAATTTTTTCACACAGAGAGTGGTGAGTGTCTGGAACAAGCTGCCAGAGGTAGTAGTAGAGGCAGGTACTATTTTGTCTTTTAAAAAGCGTGTAGACAGTTACGTGGGTAAGATGAGTATAGAGGGATATGGGCCAAATGTAGGCAACTGGGACTAGCTTAGTGGTTAAAAACAATGCGACGGCATGGACAAGTTGGGCTGAAGGGCCTGTTTCCATCCCGTAAACCTCTATGACTCTATGGCTCTGTCTACACTTCCCGCTGCCTCAGAAAAGCAGTCAGCATAATTAAGGACCCCACACACCCCGGACATTCTCTCTTCCACCTTCTTCCATCGGGAAAAAGATACAAAAGTCTGAGATCACGTACCAACCGACTCAAGAACAGCTTCTTAAATAAGAACATAAGAACTAGGAGCAGGAGTAGGCCATCTGGCCCCTCGAGCCTGCTCCGCTATTCAATAAGATCATGGCTGATCTTTTTATGGACTCAACTCCAGTTACCTGCCCACTCACCATAACCCTTAATTCCTTTGCTGTTCAAACATTTATCTAACCTTGCCTTAAAAACATTCAATGAGTTAGCCTCAACTGCTTCACTGAGCAGGGAATTCCACAAATTCACAACCCTTTGTGTGAAGAAGTTCCTCCTCAACTCATTCCTAAATTTCCTCCCCCTTATTTTGAGGCCATGCCCCCTAGTTCCAGTTTCACCCGCCAGTGGAAACAACTTCCCTGCTTCCATCTTATCTATTCCCTTCATAATCTTATATGTTTCTATAAGGTATCCCCTCATTCCTCTGAATTCCAATGAGTATAGCCCCAGTCTACTCAGTCTCTCCTCACAAGCCAACACGCTCACCTCCGGAATCAACCTAGTGAATCTCCTTTGCACCCCCTCCAGTGCCAGTATATCCTTTCTCAAGTAAGGAAACCAAAACTGTACACAGTACTCCAGGTGTGGCCTCACCAGCACCTTATACAGCTGCAACATAACCTCGCTGTTTTTAAACTCCAACCCTCTAGCAATGAAGGACAAAATTCCATTTGCCTTCTTAATTACCTGCTGCAAACCAGGTAAAACAAACCAACTCCTTGAGATTCCTGCACAAGGCCCCCTGGTCCCTCTGCACAGCAGCATGCTGCAATCTTTTACCATTTAAATAATAGTCCATTCTGCTGTTATTCCTACCAAAATGGATGACCTCACATTTATCAACATTGTACTCCATCTGCCAGACCCTCACCCACTCACTTAGACTATCTATATCCCTTTGCAGACTTTCAGCATCCTCTGCACACTTTGCTCTGCCACTCATCTTCGTGTCATCTGCGAATTTTGACACACTACACGTGGTCTCTAACTCCAAATCATCTATGTAAATCATAAACAATTGCACTCCCAACATCCCTGAGGCACACCACTAGTCACTGATCGCCAACCAGAAAAACACCCATTTATCTCCACTCTTTGCTCCAATCCTCTATCCATGCTAATACATTACCCGTAACACCGTGCACCTTTATCTTATGTAGCAGTCTTTGGTGTGGCACCTTGTCAAATGCCTTCTGGAAATTCAGATACACCACATCCACAGGTTCCCCATTGTCCACTGCACATGTAATGTTCTCAAAGAATTCCACCAATTTAGTCAAACATGACCTTCCCTTCATGAACCCATGCTGTGTCTTACCAATGGGACAATTTGTATCCAGATGTCTCGCTATTTCTTCCTTGGTGATAGATTCAAGCATTTTCCCTACTACAGAAGTTAAGCTAACCGGCCTATAGTTACCCGCCTTTTGTCTACCTCCTTTTTTCAACAGTGGCATCACATTTGTTGTTTTCCAATCTGCGGGAACCACCCAGAGTCCAGCGAATTTTGGTAAATTGCCACTAGTGCATTTGCTATTTCTTCCGCCATCTTTTTTAGTACCCTGGGATGCATTCCATCAGGGCCAGGAGACTTGTCTACCTTTAGCCCCATTAACTTGCCCAACACTACTTCTTTCGTGATAATGATAGTTTTTAGGTCTTCACCTGCCATAGCCTTCCTGTCATCAATTTTTGGCATGTTATTTGTGTCTTCCACTGTGAAGACCGACACAAAATACCTGTTCAATGCCTCAGCCATTCTCTCATTTCCAGTTATTACATCCCCCTTCTCATTCTCTAAAGGACCAATGTTTACTTTAGTCACTCTTTTTTGTTTCATATATTTGTAGAAACTTTTGCTATCTGTTTTTATATTCTGAGCTAATTTACTCTCATAATCCATCTTACCTTTCTTTATAGCTTTTCTCGTGGCTTTCTGTTGACCTTTAAAGATTTCCTAATCCTCTAGGTTCCCACTAATCTTTGCCATCTTGTATGCATTTTCTTTCAATTTGATACCCTCCTTTATTTCCTTAGATATCCATGGTTGATTATCTCTTTTTCTACAGTCCTTCTTTATCACTGGTATATGCTTTTGCTGAGCACTGTGAAAGATCGCTTTGAAAGTCCTCCACTGTTCTTCAATTGTCCCACCATAAAGTTTTTGCTCCCAGTCTACCTTAGCCAACTCCTCCCTCATCCCTTTGTAGTCTCCTTTGTTTAAGCACAAGACACTGGTATTGGATTTTACCTTCTCACGCTCCATCTGTATTTTAAATTCAACCATACTGTGATCGCTTCTTCTGAGAGGATTCCTAACTGGAAGATCATTAATTATTCCTGTCTCACTACACAGGACCAGATCTAGGATAGCTTGCTCCCTTGTAGGTTCCATTACATACTGTTCAAGGAAGCTATCGCAGACACATTCTATGAACTCCTCCTCAAGGCTGCCTTGACCGACCTGGTTCGACCAATTGATATGTAGATTAAAATCCCCCATGATAATTGCTGTACCATTTTTACATGCATCAGTTATTTCTTTCTTTATTTCTCGCCCCACCATGATGTCATTATTTGGTGGCTTATAGACTTCGCCTATCCGTGACTTTTTCTCCTTACTATTTCTAATTTCCACCCAAATGGATTCAACCTTTTTTTCCATAGAACCTATATCATCTCTCACTACTGCCCTGATGTCATCCTTAAATATCAGAGCTACACCCTTACCTTCCTGTCGGTCCCTCCGAACAGTCTGATACTCCTGGATATTTAGCTCCCAGTCGTGACCATCCTGCAACCATGTCTCTGCTGCTGTCAGACTTTTGAATGGACCTACCTTGCATTAAGTTGATCTTTCTCTACACCCTAGCCATGACTGTAACACTACATTCTGCACTCTCTCCTTTCCTTCTGTATGATCGGTATGCTTTGTCTGTACAGTGCGCAAGAAACAGTACTTTTCACTGTATAGTAATACACGTGACAATAATAAATCAAATCAAATCAAGACCGCAAGAAACTACAAAAAGCCGTGAATGTAGCCCAATCCATCACGCAAACCAGCCTCCCATCCATTGACTCTGTCTACACTTCCTGCTGCCTCGGAAAAGCAGCCAGCATAATCAAGGACCTCACGTACCCTGGACATATCCTCTTCCATCTTCTTCTGTCAAGGAAAAGATACAAAAGTCTGAGGTCACATACCAATTGACTCAAGAACAGCTTCTTTCCAGCTGTCATCAGACTTTTAAATGGATCTACCTTGCACTAAATTGATTTTTTTAATACGCTAGCTACTTACGTCTGTCACACTACATTATGCATTCTCTCCTTTCCTTCTCTATGAATGGTTTGCTTTGTCTGTATAGAATGCAAGAAGCAATACTTTTCTCTGTATACTAATACGTGTGACAATAAAAAAATCAAATCAAATCAAATTCTCCAGTGTGCAACATACACAGAAATGCACATAAACGTGAAATTGACTTCTAATCAATATTGTTGTTGTTCCTTCTCCCGCACCATCTAATCAATATACAAGTGCATTATCCAAGGTGTAACATCCACATTGATGGGAAAGATGCAAGAAGCATCTGGTGCGACTTCGAGTTTGACTTTAACAGGTCCTATAAAGGGAAGGGGACTTGCTTTAGATTTCTCCCATGGCTGCCCAGGCAGTGGCTGCTTTGCATCAGGAAATATGCAATTTCTCTGATTGCCAGAAGGCTTCTAAAGGGGTTTAGATTTTTACGGGCGAGTGTATTAGGAGCAAATGTCCTGTCATGATCCAACACACCCAGCCATTGCATGATGGTACATGTTTAGGATGGAAAATCTGATCTCAGCATCAGAGTTCCCTAATAAATAATCCCACTGTAAAATACTCAGAAAACTGACGACAAAATGGCCTGAGGGAACTCTTTCCAAATATGTGTTTAATTCAGGGCACCACCCATGCTTCACACACTTTCAAAATCTGAACTGTTGGCAGCTATGGGAAAGGGGTGAGTCAAAAAGCAACAATTAAAAACATAGACAGGTCAAGTGGGTGGGTAGTCAGAGGCTTTTTCCCAAGATGGAAGGATCGATGACAAGAGGGCACAGGTTTAAGGTGACAGGGGGTAAGTTTAGGGGAGACCTGGGGGGAAGGTTTTTCACACAGAGGGTAGTGGGTTCCTGGAATGCACTGGGGAAGGAGGTGGTGGAAGCAGGCACATTAGAATCCTACAGTGCAAAAGGAGGCCATTCGGCCCATCAAGCCTGCACCGGCCACAATCCCACCCAGACCCTATCCCCATGCATTTACCCTAGCTAGTCTCCCTGACACTTAGGGGCAATTTAGCATGGCCAAACCACCTTTGGAGTGTGGGAGGAAACCCACGCAAACACGGGGAGAATGTGCACACTCCACACAGACAGTGACCCGAGCCAGGAATCGAACCCGGGTCCCTGGCGCTGTGAGGCAGCAGTGCTAACCACTGTGCCACCAGGCCACCTATCATTAGCAATGTTCAAGGTGTATCTTGATCGACACATGAATGGGAGGCGATCAGAGGGATAGAAACCGCGCATTGATGCAGGCTTGGTGGGCCGAAGGGCCTGCTCCTGATCTGTATTGTTCTTTGATCTTTGACTGCTTTGATCCGAAGCTCAATTCCTTTCTCTGTTTCTAGACCCTGCCCAGCTTGGCTGCTTTCAGCAGGTCCTCCTCTGAATGATGTTGTTAAAATGCCTGATTGATGAAAGAAAGTTCTCTTATGGTTTTTTGTTTCCTTACCCTATAAATAGCCTTTTTATTGCTGCTTTCAAGTATGTGGCTTGCCTTGCTTTGCATGTACACACTGATGGGGCAGATCCTATTCTTCCAAATTATGTTTTTGTTCTTGCGAACGTTGACATCTTCCTGAAGTGCACTTCCTGTTTTGAAATATCCTGAAGTCAGTTTCTAAAATTGAAAGCTAAAGAAAACAGCTGTAATAAATGTCTGCGTGGCTAATGGTTTCAAGTTAGTAAACATACTTCATGTGGCTTCCTTCTCTGTGAAGCAAAATTATTTCTCATTGTGAAGAAGAAAAATTACATTATTCGAACATCTTGAAAAGATATCTGAAGAATGGTAGTTGGGTTTCACAGTGGCACAGTGGTTAGCACTGCTGCCTCACAGCGCCAAGGACCCCCGGCCTCGGGTCATTGTCAGTGTGGAGTTTGCACACATTCTCCACGTGTCTGCGTGGATTTCTTCCCACAGTCCAAAGATGTGCGGGCTGGGTGGATTAGCCATGCTAAATTGCCCCTTAGTGTCAGGGGGATAAGCAGGGTAAATCAGCCATGATTGAGTGGTGGAACAGACGTGATGGGCCGAATGGCCTCATCCTTATGGTCTTATGATCTAAATGCATGGGGTGGTGGGGATAGGGTCTGGGTGGGATTGTTGTCAGTGGTGGCTCGATGGGCTGAAAGGCCTTCTTCTGCACCATGTGGATTCTATGACGCTATAAGAATGAACCAAGTGTTGCGCTATCCAATAGGAATTGCTTCTATACCATATAAATCCAGTCCAGTGTCTATCATTGGCTGAAGGTTTATCTATTGAATGTTTAACTCATTGAGTTCACCTTGGAGACCCAGGACCCTGGCCAATTTCTTCACATGCCAGGAAGAACAGCTTCTAAGAATATGCTTGTCGACCAGAGTGACAGTTACCGATGCTTCAGCTAGATACCTTAAAGTGCAGCATGCATATCAAAATTGTATTGGTTTTCCGAAACCTTATTGGGACTATTTATCCCGTGATGCCACTCACCAATAGCACCTCCAATCCTGTTGCAGGACTCAGTGGGCAGTAAGGATAGAGTGTGTCAAGGAACAAAGAACAAAGCAAAGTACAGCACAGGAACGGGCCCTTCGGCCCTCCAAACCCGTGCTGATCATGCTGCCCGAACTAAACTAAGAAAAAACCTTCTGCCCTGACTCAGACCGTATCCCTCCATTCCCTCCTGATGTAGCTATCCAGATGCCTCTTAAATGATACTAATGTTCTTGCTTCCACCACCTCCTCAGGCAGCGTGTTCCAGGCACCCAGCACTCTCTGCATGAAAAACGCCCCCCACACATCTCTCTTAAACTTTCCCTCTCTCACCTTGAACCTGTGCCTCCTTGTAATTGACACTTTCACCTGGGAAAAAGCCTCTGACTACCCACACTGTCAATGTTCCTCATAGTTTTATAGACCTCTATCAGGTTTCCCCTCAGCCTCCATCTTTCCAGTGAAAACAATCCTAGTTTATTCAACCTCTCTTCATGGCCAATGCCCTCGATACCAGGCAACATCCTGGTGAACCTTCTTTGTACTCTCTCCAAAGCTTCCACTCCCTTCTAGTAGTGTGGTGACCAGAACTGCACACAATATTCCAAATGCAGCCTAACCAAGGTTTTTTATAGCTGCAACATGATTTCCCAACCCTTGTACAGAATGTCCTGTCTGATGAAGGCAAGCAATGAACCTTCTTTCTTTAATAGCTTCTCCAGTGCTTTCACACGAGGGAGCTTTAGACACGGACTCAGCATCTCTTCCCACCGCGAGCACCAGGTTGCTGGAAGCAGTTGCCTCTGGGACAGCAGCCATCCAGAGAAGAGAGTCACCTGAGGCCTCAAGGCCCCAGGGAATCACCTCAGCCTACCAGCTGGCACTCATTCTCATCTCACTTATGTGGCACTTCACAGGAGTAGTAGATTAGAAAGGAGAATAAGTGACATTAACTGGCACACAAAAAGATTGAAACAAAAGAACATAGTTTTATTTGCATTTTCTGGTGAATATTGATACTGGAACTTTTGCACTTACTTATGTGTAAGGTGTGGGAAAAATGCTGACTAGTTCAAGGGTTGATACAATGGAACATAAGAACAAAGAACAAAGAAAATTACAGCACAGGAAAAGGCTCTTTGGTCCTCCAAGCTTCCACCGACCATGCTGCCCATTTGAACTAAAACCCCCTACCCTTCCAGCGACCATATCCCTCTATTCCCATCCTATTCATGTGTTTGCCCAGATGCCCCTTAAAGCTCACTATCGTATCTGCTTCCACTACCTCCCCCGGCAGCGAGTTCCAGACACCCACCACCCTCTGTGTAGAAAACCTGCCTCTTACATCTCCTTTAAACCTTGCCCCTCGCACCTTAAACCTGTGCCCTCCAGTAATTGACTCTTCCACCCTGGGAAAAAGCTTCTGACGATCCACTCTGTCCATGCCTCTCATAATCTTGTAGACTTCTTTCAGGTCGCCCCTCAACTTCCGTCTTTCCAGTGAGAACAAACCAAGTTTCTCCAACCTCTCCTCAAAGCTAATGTCCTCCATACCAGGCAACATCCTGGTAAACCTTTTCTGTACCCTCTCCAAAGCCTCCACATCCTCTGGTAGTGTGGCTATCAGAATTGAACACTATATTCCAAGTGTGGCCTAACTAAAGCTGCAACATGACTTGCCAATTTTTAAACTCAATGCCCCAGCCGATGAAGGCAAGCATGCCGAATGCCTTCTTGACTACCATCATGCCAATGAAGCCAACGGTCTGCTCATTACTTACAACAGGGATCTGAGGCAGAAGGGTCTAAATATGTGAAGATCTACTCAAAGTAAAGTACAACACACTGTTAGGCAGTGCACCAACCTATTCATTCGTGGGACATGGGCATCGCTGGCTGGCCAGCATTCGTTGCCCATCCCGAGTTGCCCGAGGGCAGTCGAGAGTCAACCACATTGCTGTGGCTCTGGAGTCACATGTAGGCCAGACCAGGTAAGGACGGCAGATTTCCTTCTCTAAATGGGTATTAGTGAGCCAGATGGGTTTTTCCGACAATCAACAATGGTTTCATGGTCATCAGCAGATTCTGAGTTCCAGGTATTTTTTATTGAATTCAAGTTCCACCATTTTCCGTGATGGGATTCGAACCCGGATACCCAGAACATTAGCTGAGTTCTTGTCTAGCGATAATACCACTAGGCCATCACCTCCCCTATTGTACAGAGCATTGGTGAGACCACATCTAAATTACTGTGTACAATTTTGATTGCCTTTTTAAGAAAGAACATAAATGTGTCAGAAGCTGTTCAGAGAAAGTTGACACAACTGATACCTGGGATGAGGCTGATTCTCTTACAAGGGTTTCCTCTGGGTGTTCCGGTTTCCTCCCATAGTCCAAACATGTGCAGGTTAGGTGGATTGGCCATGCTAAATTGTTCCTTAGTGTTCCAAGATGTGTAGGTTAGGTGGATTAGTGGGGTAAATATGTGGGGTTACAGGAATAGGGCCTGGGTAAGATAATCTGTCGGACAGTCAATGCAGACTTGATGGGCTGAATGGCCTCCTTCTGCACTGTAGAGATTCTATTTGAATTCAATAAAAAAAGTCTGGAGTTAAAAGTCTAATGATGACTATTTCTGATTTTCCTAAAATTCCATCTGGTTCACTAATGTCCTTTAGGGAAGGAAATCTGCTGTCCTTACCTGGTCCGGCCTACATGTGACTCCAGAGGCACAGCAATGTGGTTGACTATTAAGAATGCCCTCTGAAATGCATTTATGATGTGGAGATGCCGGCGTTGGACTAGGGTGGGCACAGTAAGAAGTCTCACAACACCAGGTTAAAGTCCAACAGGTTTATTTGGTATCACGAGCTTTCGGAGCACTGCTCCTTCATCAGGTGAGTGGGCCACTGCTCCTTCATAAGGTGGATCTGTCGACTGAGGGAAAAGTTTGGATGCAGCTAGGGGCTGCCGGGTGCGTAGATGGGCTGTTTAAAAAGCCCATGATGTGGAGATGCCGGCGTTGGACTGGGGTAAACACAGTAAGAAGTTTAAAAACACCAGGTTAAAGTCCAACAGGTTTATTTGGTAGCAAAAGCCACACAAGCTTTCGGAGCTGCAAGCCCCGTTCCCACTCACCTGAAGAAGGGGCTTGCAGCTCCGAAAGCTTGTGTGGCTTTTGCTACCAAATAAACCTGTTGGACTTTAACCTGGTGTTGTTAAACTTCTTACTGTAAAAAGCCCATTCCAGGGCTGTGGAAATCAGCCCAGTTATAATAAAAACAGAAAGGCCCTCCAGCCCTCACCGTCACCTTCCCCACACCCCCCCCAAATGTACTCCCCATGCCCCATCCACGCTACTTAGTTCCCCCAATCAGCCCTTATGACCTCCATGTCAAGGTATGTCCCTAAAGCCCCGATGGCCTTTCATGCCCATCTGCCCGCCAAATACTGTATAGAAGCAATGAATTCTCTAGTGACAGTAGGGTTTAAAAAAAACATTCATGGGACGTGGGCATCAATGATTGGTCAGCATTTGTTGCCCATCCTAAATTGCCCTTCAGTCATTTCAGAGGGCACTTAAGAGTCAACCACATTGTTGAGTGTCTGGAGTCACACATAGGCCGAGGTCATGGTATCCCAGGAAGCAGTGACTTCTGCACTGATACATGCTTCATAGACTTGAATATTCCTACAGAAGGCACTTCAAATTACTGGAGGAGTATCATCAGCAGCACCTTCACAGGATCTACCAAACCTGGCATCAATAAGGGCAGTAAGAAGTTTAACAACACCAGGTTAAACATCTTATGTTAAACAACATGTTAAACTTCTTACTGTGTTTACCCCAGTCCAACGCCGGCATCTCCACATCATCAATAAGGGCAGCATTCTCCTCTAAGCCAACATGCCCAGCATCGCACCAAACCAGTTCCGCTGGGAAGGACATGCCATTCGTTTGCTTGACTCCAGACTCCTGAAGCCAAGCTTCAACTTGGACCTTATCCACGGCAGAAGTCTTACGTGAGGACCACACTTTTAGGGTGTCCTCAAAGCATCCCTGAAGAGGTCAAACATCCTTGCGACTCATGGAAGTCTCTGGCCTGTGACCAGCCAAAATGGAGAAGGTTCATTCAGGAAGGTGTGCACATTGAAAGACTTCATCAGGAACCGTATCTAAGGAAGGATGTGCTGGCCTTGGAAAGGGTCGAGTGGAGATTCATATGAATGATCCCTGGAATGAAGAGCTTGGCATATGAGGAACGGTTGAGGACTCTGGGTCTGTACACGTTGGAGTTTAGAAGAATGAGGGAGGTTCTTATTGAAACTTACAGGATACTGCGAGGCCTGGATAAAGTGGACGTGGAGAGGATGTTTCCACTAATAGGAAAAACTAGAGTCAGAGGGCACAACATCAGGCTAAAGAGACGATCTTTTAAAACAGAGCTGAGGAGGAATGTCTTCAGCCTGAGAGTGGCGAATCTGTGGAACTCTTTGCTGCAGAAGGCGGTGGAGGCCAGGTCATTGAGTGTCTTTAAGACAGAGATAGATAGGCTCTTGATTAATAAGGGGATCAGGGGTTATGGGGAAAAGGCAGGAGAATGGGGATGAGAAAAATATCAGACATGATTGAAAGGT
Organism: Mustelus asterias; assembly: GCF_964213995.1. NCBI lineage: Eukaryota > Metazoa > Chordata > Chondrichthyes > Carcharhiniformes > Triakidae > Mustelus > Mustelus asterias. Next base: position 172,051,973 of record NC_135801.1, read on the forward strand.
GGAGCAGATTCAATGGGCCGAGTGTCCTAATTCTGCTCCTATGGTCTTATGGTCTAACATGCAGAAACAAAGTTGGAGGGAGAGCGCAAACCTTCAAATAACTCACCTACTCGTCCCTTCAAACACAACTGGCAGTCTCAGATAGTGCATCGGATTTATCAGCCATCTCAGAACGCATTGAGCCGGAGTGGAGGCCAGCCATCCTCAGTCCTGAGGGACTGCCTGAGAGAAGAGCAAAAGTGTTCCACTGAGCCTTGCAAAAAATAATCTGGGCTGCTTCCTCCCTCAGATCTCACATCCCTGCATCTAGCTGGTTGGTACCTGAAGCATCCCATAATTGGTACAACATAATTTGGTAAGCTGCAATACGATGCCCATTTGGGCACCCTGCCACTTACCAGGATTCTTATTAGTGAGGTCAGGGCCTCAAAATGGCTGCTACCTTGTCACCATGGCGATTGGCCTAAGAGTTCTGCCAGTCAGGATCTCAAACTGTCAGACTGTTTACCCAACACATTCACCTTCTTTACAGACCTGCTGTGTCCTTTAAGAATTTTTGTTATATTTTCCCCGTTCGCGGAGCTTTTAATTTCTGAATGAGATTTTCCTTAAGCATCGCTGTTTCATGGTCAGCAAAAGCATGAAGAGTTAATCGCAAGCCGGTTGATTTAATTGACATTTACTCTGAAAAACATTCTTGTGTAACAGAATCAAGGCACGTGACTCTCTGAGGAATTAGGTATTACATCAGTTTCCTTTTCCAGCTAAATTACATCATTCAGGCCCCATGGTACACAAGCATGTAGTTCTGTAAGATGCCTAATAGCTTTAACCTAGATGTGACCAGGCTGTTGCAGAGCTGCTAGCTTCACACAGAATGTTTCCGAAATGATTTTTCCAATGCCTATTATGAGGCACAAGAGATTTGTGCGTTCAGTTGATACTCAGGCAGCTAACTGAAGCATAAAAATTAGCAATTTAGCCACAAGGTAAACTGCATCAGGGATTTTCCACTTCTGCACTTTGCCAGCCAAAACATTTTCCACTTATCAAAGGTTAAGCTTGGAACCTGCAGGGAAAGGGCAGGACGTCATCGGGCAAATCTAATTGTTGAGAAGACAGGGCTAAAATAGTCCCTCTCATTGTTGTGGATCTCAGTATTAGCAGGACTTGGAGAGTAAAATCTGGCTCATTGCTGATGCATTGCAGACCCGGTACCTGGGTTCACTTTCCCCACTCAGAATACATTGCTCTGTCCCTCCCCACCATCCAACAACTCCCCTTTCCACACCCTCCCGCCTCACCCCACTGATCCCCACTCACTGCGAACACTTAAAATGAAACCCAAGGTCAAATTCACTTTGAGACTCAAGCCGGCACTGGTTATCATGTGAAACTGTCCCTCCACCATCTTTCTACCCATTTTGGACGACTGTTGAGTTTCTCAGCCAATATCACAGGGCCGCACTACAGGCAAGTAACCTTGCCCACTGGTGGTACATATTGGAAAATTGGGCATGAAGATTAACCGTCAGAGATTTGTGTGTAGCCCGCGGCCAGACTTCCAGCGTATGCAGCAATCATGTAACCCCGTTAACCGATTGTTTTTGAATCACATCACAAACCAGGACAGCTAAGTTCACGTCACATTTACCATCATATAAGCTACAAATTTAAGGGGAGGCAATGGCCGAGTGGCAGTAGACTATTAATCCAGAAACTCAGCTCATGCTCTGGGGACCCGGGTTCGAATCCCGCCACGGCAGATGGTGGAATTTGAATTCAATTTTAAAAATCTGGAATTAAGAATCTACTGATGACCATGAAACTATTGTTGATTGTCGGAAAGACCCATTGATGCGCGATTAATCCACTCGGGAGGCTAGATCGTACCCGGGAATAAAGGCTTTTATTCGCAACAAGAATAGAGCATACTGCTTAACAATACAATCCCAGACTAAAGGGTCACTAGGAAGTGCAGTGACCTTTATACTCCTATAGGAAGGCGGAGCCAACCGGAGTGTACCACAGAACAATGCTAACAGGTGGAACACCCCAACCCTAACCCCAACAGTAACAAGAGTAACATATGTACAAGTACCCATAGTGATAACCATCTATGGTTCACCACACCCATCTGGTTCAATTTAGGGAAGACGTGTGACTCCAGAGCCACAGCAATATGGTTGACTCTCAACTGCCCTCCAAGGGAAACTAGGGATGGGCAATAAATGCTGGCCAGCCAGTGATGCCCATGTCCCACGAATGAATAAAAACACATTATGCACCTTCTTGAAATCTAGTTCTCATTTACATTATCTTATCCTCTACTAGTTCATTGTGAGGAGCAGATGTGAGTTCTTCAGCGGTCAGTCTATCAGAGCCAACAAAAAATGGCTGCCTTCAATGTCAAATATCCTTGTGGCAATCACTGAAGACACCGGATAACTTCAATTCCTCAGGTGTCGGAACTGGATATACAAAGCAGATCAATGTGCAACTGGAAGATTAAGAGTAGATTAGCAGTTCAGGTGTAAACCCTTCATCAGTCAGTTCCTGAGTGAGTGTGTATATTCTGGGGGGAACATGCTTTCACTAAAGGCTATTATACATTATGGTATGATAAATGGCTGGCAGTGAGCTTGTAATTAAGTCATAAACAGTTTGAAAAATGCCCTAAACCACATTAGAGAAAGTTAGAGCAGCTCTTAAAAGATTAGCAGAAACCCCCCCAGGATGAATGGCTACCCAGGTTCGCTGCTATCTCTTTGCAGTGTTGTTTTAAAGCAACATAATTGTCTCTTCTTTGTACAATGACGATGCTAATTGTGGTTCAGGAGGAGTGAAGGGTAAAAGCAGGGACTGATATATAATCTGATGCTGCACGTCATTACCTCATGGTTACTGCTGCAGTTTGACTGATCTTTTTCAAAAGCCAACGGCTGGGAAATAACTTATACACAACAGCTTATAAATCCATTTCTTTTGCATTAACTTGGCCTGTGTCATGTGCACATTATACCCTGTGTCTAAATGCTAAGTGTGAACTGCTCAAATAGTCATTACGTCGAAAAATAATTCACTGCAGTATTGCCATTAAATTCACTTGAACTGAATCGTAAAGCAGCTTGGGTCTTTATTCTATGTGGGGAGCACTAAGTCAATGTACGCTGTTGAAATAATTTTTAAACAAATGCCTGATAATGCTTTTATCATCTCTGATGAGACACAATTTCCTTCAGCTCAACATTAGGAAGACCAAAATCTCCTTTCTGTAGCTCCTGTAACAGTCTCTACACCCTCCTGAAACCTTTCCTGTCCTCAATAACTGTCTTCGGGTATGCCTTCAAGACACACGGCAACGCAGAAGCGCTGAGCAGAAACTGATAGCCAAGTTCGCACACATGAGGACAGCCTCAACCAGGATCTTGGGTTCATGTCACACTACATGTAACCCCCACCATTTGGCCTGGGCTTGCAAAATCCTACTAACTTTCCTGATTTGAGACAATTCACGCCTCTTTAACCTGTGATTATCCCTCTCTCCACTCGTATTGTCTGTACCTGTAAAGATTTGATTTCCTGTAAAGACTCGCATTCCAACTATTATCTTGCAATTATGTCTTTGTCTATATATGCCGTGTTTGTGAACCCAACTCTCCACTCACCTGATGAAGGAGCGGCACTCTGAAAGCTCGTGATTCCAAATAAACCTGTTGGACTTTAACCTGGTGTTATGAGACTTCTTATTTGGCTGAAACAGGACAACTACAGACTTGGGACACTTTTCAAACCTGAACTTAGCTTCAGATCCCATATTTTCTCCACCACAAAGACCGGTTGCTTCCACCTTGGCAACGTTGCCATCTGCCTCTGTAATCTCCACCTCTTTACCACTGAAACTCTTCACCATGCCTTCGTTATCCAAGGCTTGAGTACTTGAACACTCTCCTTTCTGCTTTTCCTTTCATGACTTTCCATCACCTCCAACTTGTGCTAAACTCTGCTGCACTCATCCTGCCCTGCACTAAAGTTTATTTATTATTAGTGTCACAAGTAGGCTTACATTAACACTGCGATGAAGTTACTGTGAAAATCCCCTAGTCGCCACACTCTGGCACCTGTTTGGGTACACTGAGGGAGAATTTAGCATGGCCAATGCACCTAACCAGCATGTCTTTCAGACTGTGGGAGGAAACCGGAGCACCCAGAGGAAACCCACGCAGACACGAGGAGAGTCCAAAGATGTGCGGGTTAGGTTGATTGGCCAGGTTAAAAATTGCCCCTTAGAGTCCTGGGATGTGTAGGTGAGAGGGATTAGCGGGTAAAAATATGTGGGGATAGGGCCTGGGTGGGATTGTGGTCGGTGCAGACTCGCTGGGCCAAATGGCCTCCTTCTGCGCTGTAGGGTTTCTATGATTCTATGATTCTATGAACATGCAGACTCCGCACAGGCAGTTGCCCAAGCCGGGAATCAAACCCAGGTCTCTGGCACTGTGAGGCAGCAGTGCTAGGTGCTGTGAGGCAGCAGTGCTAACCACTGTGCCATCGTGCCGATTATAAAGTTTTAAAGTTTAAAGTTTATTTATAAGTGTCACAAATATGCTTGCATTAACACTGCAATGAAGTTACTATGAAAATCTCTAATAAGTTCTTACACTGCCTTTCCCTCACTGATGCCAATTTACAGTACATTCCATGTGACTCATAGAGTCTTAGAGGTTTACAGCATGGAAACAGGCCCTTCAGCCCAACTTGTCCATGTTGCCCAGTTTTTACCATTAAGCTAATCCCAATTGCCCACATTTGGCCCATACTTCCCAAACCAATCTTACCCATGTAACTGTCTAAATGCTTTTTAAAAGACAAAATTGTATCCGCCTCTACTACTACCTCTGGCAGCTTGTTCCAGACACTCACCGTCCTCTGTGTGAAAAAATTGCCCCTCTGGACACTTTTGTATTTGGTTCCGAATCATTCCAAACCTGCCACAGAAAAAAGAAAAAACAGATGCAATGCATTTACTTCAATTTTGTACAGGTAATTGGTAAATCCTTGCCTACAATCATACAACAACAACCACAGTTTGCATTTTTTTAGTGCCTTCAATGCTGTAAAACATCCTGTACTACTTCATAGGGGTGTTATCGAGCAGAATTTGACACTGACGCGCATAAAGTGACATTAGGACAAGTACAGCTAGGTCAAAGAAATAAGTTTTATCTTCAAAAAGAGAAAGGGAGAGGGAGAGGTGGAAAGGTTTAGGGAAGGAATTCCAGAGCTTAGGGCCTAGACTACCAAAGGCATGGCTGCTATCGATGGAGCTATTAAAATTTGGGCTAGGGAAGAATTTAGATTTGGAGCCATGCAGGCATGTCAACATTAGTAGGGCTAGAAGAAGTCACAAGGTTAACAAGGTGGCAAAGTCATGACAGGAATTGAAAACAAGGATAAGAATTTCAAAGCTGAGTTGTCGCTGGTATGTGCTCAGCGAGCACAGGGAGGATGGGACAAGGGAACTTAGTGTAAGTTAGGATGGGGCGGTAGAGTTTTGGCTGAGCTTATGGTTATGTTGAGTAAGGTTAGGAGATTGGCCAGGTGAGCATTGGAATTGCAGATGCGTTAAGGCAGGGACAGAGCCAAGCAACGTCCTGGAGATAGAAAGGTAGAGAAGCCTAAATTGGCATGGACAGAGTGGATGGTCAGATGCTCTTTCCTAGGGTAGAGAAGTCAAGTACTCGGGGACATAGGTTTGAGGTGCGTGGAGAAACGTTTAGAGGAGATGTGCGAGGCAGGTTTTTTACATAGAGGGTGGTGAATGTCTGGAACGCACTGCCCGGGGAGGTGGTGGGAGCAGGTACGATAGCAGCACTTAAGGGGCATCTCGACGAATACATGAATAGGGTGGAAATAGAAGGATACGAACTCCGCAATTGCATACAGTTTTCGTTTAGGCAGGCATCATGATCGGCGCAGGCTTGGAGGGCCGAAGGGCCTGTTCCTGTGCTTTACCATTCTCTATTCTTTGTTCTTTGACTAGTTTGGAGCTAAATAGTGTCCTATTGATCACTCCTGGAGCTATCAAGCTAACCACCGACTACCAAAATCAGCTCTGGTCTTCAGCTGCTGTCAGGAGAGTATTTCTATATAGTGGCAGCATAACTGTAGGTTAATTGGTGGCAGCCGAGGTGGGGTAGGATAGGGGAAAGCACACAAGAGACTTCATTACCTAGACATTGATTTATCTGCCAAGATATGTGACTGTTCTACAGTTTTAAAATATTTTGCCTTCATTCTTCTTGAAGTAATGTGCTGGAAATTTATTTCAAATGGATATACCAGAAATTACATTAGCAAGAAGGTACAGGGTGATTTTAGTTAGAACATGAGTTTGAAAGCTCAGAAACACAGAAATAATAAAAGTCTCATTTCTAAGGTCCTAAGTGAAGGAGGTTGCACAGCTTTAATTTAACTTCCAGTTAATATTACAGCACAAAGTATCCTTAAGAGACTTAAGGAGGTTGTATTATCTGACTAGGGAGTGGGAGGATGATATAGCCTCAGAACAGGCCATGATGTGGGTATTAACAATATATTAAACAGATACCTGTCTCCCTTCTCTGAAGGAATTTCACCAGCACTCCCGCCCCGGAATTGGGGCGGGAGAAGCTCGCAGAACGGAATTCTCCGTTGGCCTTGGGCGGGATTTTACGATCGTAAAATTTTACCCCTAAGTTACTATTCTGGAGCTTTTGTCTTTAAATTCATCAAATCGAATCAAAATCATGGGATGTGGACGTCGCTGGCTGGCCAGCATTAATTGCCCATTCCTAATTGCCCTTGAGAAGGTGGTGATGAGCTGCCTACTTGAACCGCTGCAGTCCATGTGGTGTAGGTACATCCACAGTGCTGTTAGGGAGGGAGTTCCAGGCTTTTGACTCAGCGACAGTGAAGGAATAGCGAGATATTTCCAAGTCAGGATGGTGAGTGTCTTGGAGGGGAACCTTGCAGATGGTGATGTTCCCTTGCGCATGCTGCCCTTGTTTTTCGAGGTGGGGGAGATGCTGCAGTGTATCTTGTAGATGGTACACATGGCTGCCACTGTGCATCGGTGGTGGAGGGAGTGAATGTTGAAGGTGGTGGATGGGGGTGCTCATCAAGGGAGCTATTCGTCCTGGATGGTGTAAATCTTCTTGAGTGTTGTTGGAGCTGCACCTATCCAGGCAAGTGGAGAATATTCCATCATAGTCCTGACTTGTGCCTTGTAGATTGTGGACTGGGTTTGGGGAGTCAGGGGGTGAGTTACTCGCCACAGGATTCCTAGCCTTTGACCTGCTCTTGTAGCCACGGTATTTATATGATAGTCCAGTTCAGTTTCTGGACAATGGTAACCTTCAGGATGTTGAGAGTAGAGGGGGTTCAGTGATGGTAATGTCATTGAATGTCAAGGGGAGATGGTTAAATTCTCTGTTGTTGGAGATGGTGATTGTCTGGCACTTGGGCGGCATTCAGGTTACCTGTCATTCTCATAATTGTCAATGCCTATCCCTCAACCACCTGTGGTTGGGCTCAGAGGCACAGTAGTTAGCACTGCTGCCTCATAGCGCCAGGGTCCCAGGTTCAATTCCAGCCTTGAGTCACTGTCTGTCTGGAGTTTGCACATTCTCCCCATGTCTGCGTGGGTTTTCTCCAGTTGCCCCGGTTTCCCCCCACTGTCCAAAGATGTGCAGGTTAGGTTAATTGGCCATGCTAAATTGACCCTAGTGTCAGGGGATTAGCAGGGTCAATGCATGGGTTTGCAGGAATAGGGCCTGGGTGTGATTGTGATCAGTACAGACTCTTTGATTTTTTGATTTGATTCATTATTGTCACATGTATTAACACACAGTGAAAAGTATTGTTTCTTGCGCACTATACAGGCAAAGCATACCGTTCATAGAGAAGGAAGAGAGAGTGCAGAGAACGAGAGTAAAAGATAGAATTAGAAGGTATGCTGGGCACAGCTTGCAAGAAGCCGCCTCACTCGATGGGCTGAATGACCTCGTTCTGTACTGTTGGGATTCTATGATGATTCTGTGACGATTCTATGAACCAACATCACTGAATCATTTGGTGGTTATTTCATTGCACTGTGCGGGATCTTGCCATTGTTTCCTACATTACAATAATGACCACACTTCAAAAGTACTTCACTGGCAGTTCTGAGGATGTGAAAGGTGCTGTTTAAATGTGAGTCTTACATGAGCTGTATTAAGCAGATGGCTGAAGGTGGAAAGGAATTAAAGTGGAAATCTGACAAACTGCCAATTTGGACGTCCTATAACCAAATATTAACAGAGCCCACTGAATCTTAACAGCAGTGAGCACAACTCATTTACTTATGTCAATAGCAGCTATTAAGAAATAAGTCGATATAATTATTTTTATAGTTGTAAGTACCATTCATGTCCGAAGCAGCAAGAAACAGGGGTATGGAAGGTCACAGCAGTAGAGTCAGTTTTAGATTGCTCCAGGTTAGATCTGGCACAGGTTTCCTGGAACAAATGCTGCAAAGATTAGGGACAGGCTGGAGAGGTGACATAATGTGGAAAATGCTGAGAAAGAGACTAACAAAGGAAAACTAGTGTCATGTGGAGGTGCCCTCTACTTTGACTCTTAGCTTGATCTCAGAAGTGAACCACAATATTTTGCATGATCAGGTGGATTGACAAAGCAGATGTGGAGAGGATGTTTACTATGTCAGGCCATAGTTTTAGGATAAGGGATAGCGGATTAAAAACAGAGATGAGGAGAAATTACTTCTCTCAAAGGATCGTGATTCTGTGGAATTCATTACCTCAGAGTGTGGCGGATGACGGGACTTTGAGTAAATTTGAGGAGGAGATAGACAGATTTTTAATTAGCAGTGGGTGAAGGGTTATGGAGAACGGGCTGGAAAGTGGAGTTGAATCTGAGATGAGACATGATTATATTGAATGGCGGAGCAGGCTCGAGGGGCTGAATTGCCTACTCCTGCTCCCAGCTCTTATGATTCTTATGATATTTAACTATCTTTTAAAAGCACATATTTTGTTTTTGTCTAGTCAAAATAGTAGAGTACAAGTCAGAGTAAGTTATGTTCAGAAAGGGTCAGGTCAGACCACACCTCGAGTATTGTATCTAATTCTGGGAGCCCGAACACAAGGGAAAAATTCAAGGGCAGGAGACAGCACAAAGAGGCAGAAGGCAGATCACAGGTGTCCAAGGTGGGAACACCACCACCTACAAGTTCCCCTCCAAGCCACTCACCATCCTGACTTGGAAATATATCGCCGTTCCTTCACAGTCGCTGGGTCAAAATCCTGGAATTCTTTCCCTAGCGGCATTGTGAGTCAACCCACAGAACATAGACTGCAACAATTCAAGAAGGCAGCTCACCACCACCTTCTCAAGGGCAACTAGGGATGGGCAATAAATACTGGCCAGCCAATGGCGCCCATGTCCCACGAATGAATGAAAAGAAAAGTATGAAAAAAACTGCAGAATCTTGAGTCCTTCAGTGTGGAGAGGAGATGCCTAAAAGGTGATTGTGTCGAGGTATATATGTGGTATAGAAAAACGCTTAATCTGTAATGCACCATCAAACTAAACTGACAAGGACACAGGGATTCAGTGCAGTGAGAGGCAACTTAATCAGAGACTGACCAACATGGATGGATATGCTGGCAGAATGAAGGATCTAAAAACCCTAGAATTGTTTTGGAAATAATTATATTCCGAAATGGGGAGGAGGATGAAGAGTTGTTCTCAGGGTATGGGATAAGTTTGTCCGATGGCCATTCTCATCCAGTAAGAGTTTTAACAACACCAGGTTAAAGTCCAACAGGTTTATTTGGTAGCAAACACCATTAGCTTTTGGAGCGCTGCTCCTTCGTCAGATGGAGTGGAAATGTTCACCCCAGTCCAACGCCGGCATCTCCACATCATCCTCATCCATACAGAGCTTGTGAATATCGCAGTGCAATATTTCAGCGGCTCATTACAGATTGCGACAATCTAACTGGGGCCCTTCTCGTGTCCATAAATTATGAAAGTAAGTGATTTCTCTCATTTGTAACTTTAATAATGCAATTTCAATGGGTCCAATAGGTAATAATAATGGATAAAGTAAGGAAAGTTGATGGTATGAAATTATTAAAATACAGTATTCTGGTGCATGCTGGGTGATGACATCAAAGGGGACCTGATGGTCGAGTGGTATTATTGTGAGACAATTAATCCAGAAACTCAACTAATGTTCTGGGGACCCGGGTTCTAATCCTGCTACGGCAGATGGTGGAACTTGAATTCAATAAAAAAAATCCGGAATTATAATCTACCATGAAACCATTGTCGATTATCGGAAAAACCTATCTGGTTCACTAATGTCCTTTAGGGAAGGAAATCTGCCATCCTTACCTGGTCTGGCCTATATATGAGTCCAGAGCCACAGCAATGTGCTTGGCTTTCAACTGCACTCGGACACTAGGGATGGGCAATAAATGCTGACCAGCCAGCAACGCCCATGTCTCACGAATGAATTTTAAAAAAACTAGTCAGATGAACTACTTTTGACATTGGTTAATTGGAAAGCAGAACTTGTGTATTTGGTCAATTTCCCAATTTTTTCCCCTCCTTTTCCCACTTTTGATCTTTTCTGATTCTTACAATTCTTCTTTGCGCCCTTCCTTCCTGTAAACCTCAAAGATAGATTTCAATCCCTTCTGGGTTTCCCCTTCCATTCAACCATCCCTCCCTTTGAAGCAGAGTGAGGACGCATTTCAGGTCAGTTGTGAGCAGGGTTTATCTATAAAGTCAAATAAGTGCTGCAGCATTGGCCACTGCTAGCACAACTCGAGACATCGATCCCAGAAATCATAATTTGTGTGAGATTGTGGAAGGTTTTACTTATTTGGGCAGCAATACTGTTGGCAATGGTGCCATCTACAGTATATCAAGTTCTCCAGCAGAAATGGAAAAGCGGCTGCCACCATTAGCAAGTGGAGTATATTAGCCGGAAACAGGATTTGTAAATGTTCATCCACAATGCAAATATGGTATCAGTCTTGATTTATGAAGTGGAAGCGTAATTCACCAGAGAAAGGGGTTGGATGGCGCTGTTACCAAGCTGTTGTAGGTTTAGTGGTTGCACTTCCATAACAGAAACCCCACTCTGGGACTTCAGCAGGTAACAAAGTTTGACATGACAGAGGAAGATTAGGAAGTTCTCTCTCCGACAAGGTTAGCACACTTCATGCACCCAGAAGGTTAAATGGCCTCCCAATGGAATTAGTGTTTATGGCACCTTGTAGAAGACTTGTGTACAGATCAGTGACTACATATCAAAAGTAAGTCAATGACTGCAGAGTGTTGTGGCAAATTCTGAAGAGTTGTTATACACGTCATTTCCTCCTAAGGAAAATTATTAATGAAGCCTAATTAATGAATCTTAAAAAAAAGGGTGCCAAGTGGCTCAAACATAGGGCACAATCTTAGCGCCCGGAGGAAACCCATGCAGACAAGGGGAGAATGTGCAAATTCCATACACACAGTCACCCGAGGCCGGAATCGAACCCACGTCCCTGACGCTGTGAGGCAGCAGTGCTAACCACTGTGCCACCGTAAATAAGACAGGTCAATGTTTCCAGTGCAGATACTTCTCCAGCACTGTCTCCTCAAAGTTCAAATGAAAGGTTCATAGCTGAAGTGTTGAGCTACCTTCACAGGAATTTACAGCCCCTCTGTGCAACTCCAGCAGCCCCTGAGATAGTGTGAGGATGCACAGCCTGAACCTTCATACTGTCAGAAAGAATGTGCAAGTTTAGGGAGATAAAGCAGGGGGAATGGGACTGGGTAGAATAGCCTTTCAGAGAGCGAGTGCAGACTTAATGGGCTGAATGGCCTCATTCTGCACAGTAAGGATTCTGTGATCCTGATTCTGAGGGCGCTCGGTATCTGAAATTGTTTGTATGACACAGTTAAGAAAGCAGTGAGTGCGGTAGCTCTCGACCAGCTGTTCATTAGCACATTCTCTGCGGCTGGGGTTTTGGGCCTTAAAGTTTAATTTGCAGTCACCCACCTTGTTCCGATCAAAAAGTCATTTTCAAAACTTGTTTGTAAAACTCCTCAGGTTTCAAAGAGTGGAACATGTGGCACTGCAGGAATGGTTTAGAATGCAGTAAGTTCATCACTGCACTGGCGGCGGGTGGGAACAGACTGTTCCTTTATTGCCTCTGTTCCATCTCTCATGCCCAGGCGCACTTAAGGTCCACTTGCCACCAATCATGTGCTGCATGTGAAACCAAACCCAGTGAAGGCTGCTTAGCCAGCCAGACTGGAATTTCGTAAAATAACCTACCTTCACAGAAATAGAAAGCTCAGCATCGCGATGTTTATTTGAGGATTCAGCGTGTGAAAGTTCCTGAACAGACGACTGTTCTGTTCGAGGTCACTCACAGTCGAACGCACTTCTTCCAGTTTGACTGGAAAGGGGGTTGTTGTGAGCCGTACAAATGATTGTGAGAAAAATTGAGCTATGAGTGAATGCTCTGTGCAAGGAAGGTTATATAAAGTGGCAGGAGGACGGGCTGTATTACATCAAATAGGACAATGTTTGACTTATAAGGAGAGGCTGGATAGACTGAGACTTTTCCCCTGGAGCGTAGGAGACTTAGGGGTGATCTTATAGAGGTCTGTAAAATAATGAGGGGTATAGATTAGCTAGTTAGTCAATATCATTTCCCAAAGGTAGAGGAGTCTAAAACTAGAGGGCATAGGTTTAAGGTGAGAGGGAGAGATACAAAAGGGTCCAGAGGGGCAATTTTTTCACACAGAGGGTGGTGTGTCTGGAACGAGCTACCAGAGGTGGTAGTAGGGGCGGGTACAATTTTGTCTTTTAAAAAGCATTTAGACAGTTACACGGCTAAGATGTAGAGGGATATGGGCCAAACATGGGCAATTGGGACTAGCTTAGGGGTTTAAAAAAAAGGCTGCATGGACAAGTTGGGCCAAATCATCTGTTTCCATGCTGTAAACCTCGATGACTCTATGTTAACTGCCCTCATGGCATACTTAGCACATTCTCTGACCTTGCATAGAACATAGAACAGTACAGCACAGAACAGGCCCTTCGGCCCACGATGTTGTGCCGAGCTTTATCTGAAACCAAGATCAAGCGATCCCACTCCCTATCATCCTGGTGTGCTCCATGTGCCTATCCAATAACCGCTTAAATGTTTCTAAAGTGTCTGACTCCACTATCACTGCAGGCAGTCCATTCCACACCCCAACCACTCTCTGCGTAAAGAACCTACCTCTGATATCCGTCCTGTATCTCCCACCACGAACCCTATAGTTATGCCCCCTTGTAATAGCTCCATCCACCCGAGGAAATAGTCTTTGAACGTTCACTCTATCTATCCCCTTCATCATTTTATACACCTCTATTAAGTCTCCCCTCAGCCTCCTCCGCTCCAGAGAGAACAGCCCTAGCTCCCTCAACCTTTCCTCATATGACCTACCCTCCAAAATGCAGATGAGACAATGGCTAATACTGCCCACAGGGAAAGGTGGGCATTGAATTGAAATGCATCACCACTCCACTGGCACTGTTCATCAGCTCACCAGAAATGACTCTTGATTTATTTCCTGACTCTTCCTCCTCACCCAGATTAATGCCCATTAGGAGTGAATAATGATGGTGTATCTCGCTGTTAACCGTGGCTCAGTGGTTGCACGCTTGTTCTCAGAATCAGAGAACTTGTCGGTTCAAGTCCCCACTCCAGAGATCGGAGTTTCGGCTTGCAATCCCAGTGGAGTTCCAAGAGAAATACTGGGCGGAATCCTCCGGCCGTTCACACTGGTGGGATTTTCTGGTCCCGCCTCAGTGAACACAGCTTTGGCAGAGCAACAAATTCTCTGTCCTCGCTAGCAGTGACAGCGGGGCGTGAGCGGCTGGTAAGATCACACCTTCTGTCTTTTGGATGAGGCCTTAATCCAACCAAGGGTGCATAAGAGATTGTACTGTGTTCAAGGAAGAGTAGGGGAGTTCTCCCTTCGTGTCATAGGGGTTGGGTTACAGTGCATTTGATGCAGAATGCATTTGAGACAGTTTGAAATAAAACGTGCGCCATCCTGATATGTACTGTTCACTCCCTTGTCCAGCTCAGGAGATGCTGATTGGGATGAGGGTCATTGGGTGGGTGGAGGTGGAGATGAAGGTCAGCTCAAGTGGACAACTGATGGAGAACCCTGATATACCTGATATGCCGTCCTGACAAGGACAAGGTGTTTCTATAGACTGGACTGTGGAGGGTAAGGGAACAGGGTGAGTGGGAGGCTTCTCACGTACGGCTCATAAAAGCCCTATCAAAGATCGAAGCCTCCTTGTTCAGGTATGATTGAGGGGGCATAGCATCAGCCAGTGTGGCAGCAGGAATCAAGTGATTCATTTTGTTTCCTGCAGCGTAGAATGGTTCTCCTTTGAGTTCAATTGGCAGTGTGGAAACCTCCTCCAATGCAGGTGTGGGTTGACCTCCTCCTCCCATTCCTCAGAAAAAGAACATCCTACCCCCGTCCTCCACTACTTGAAGTGTGTCCAGAAAGACATTGCTGCTCCTTGGGACCGGTGTTTGTTGACTTCTTTCTGCCATGTGCAGCTCTGAACTCCAACATGCGATGAACGAATAGCTGTCTGGGTACCTTTTAAATATGGTGCCTGCATATGATGGTGGGACATGTGACTTCCTCTTCTCCCCACCGCACGATTCGGTGGGTTTTCCCCCTAGGGTTTGCGAGGGACTTCCCGGCCCCGCCATGGGACTTAGGGCCGGAGCAGAGAATCCTGGCCTACAAGCGGGCAAAGCCTTCAGAACCCACCTTGCCTACCTCAGACGTTCATTAATGCACAGGGAAGCCGGCCAAAATTGAGCCAGGTTCCTTTTTAGAGGAATAAAAGTGTGGCAACTCGGGGATTTTCACAGTAACTTCATTGCAGTGTTAACGTAAGCCTACTTGTGACACAAATTAAAAAAATATTAAATTTGGATAGAACTGTGGGTCAGCCAGAGAATATTGTGTACTGTTCCGAGCCTTGAAAGTTGGCTACCTCACACCATTTAGTTGGGTGCTGGTCAGTGTACTTAGGTCTCAGTATTGTGCTTAGCACACCAGCTGAAAGTGCAGCATTAACCATATTGGATAGGATAGGATAGGAGTTGACAAGAGCTCAGGTGGAAACATTTAAAGTGTAATGTCATTTTTTTCCCTGAGTATCTTTCATCTTTATCAAAATAACCGGGTGGGAGTTTAACCATCAGGAAGCCCACCCCTAAATGTATCTGGATTTGGGAGAAAGAGGACCCCATAAAGAAAAATCGGCCATTCCCTGCATGCCAGGTCAGTGCAAGATTTGATTTGATTTGATTTATTATTGTCACATGTATTGGTATACAGTGAAAAGTATTGTTTCTTGTGTGCTATACAGACAAAGCATACCGTTCAGAGAGAAGGAAAGGAGAGAGTGCAGAATGTAGTGTTACAGTCATAGCTAGGGTGCAGAGAAAGATCAACTTATTATAAGGTAGGTCTATTCAAAAGTCCGACAGCAGCAGGGAAGAAGCTGTTCTTGAGTCGGTTGGTGCGTATCCTCAGACTTTTGTATCTTTTTCTCGATGGAAGAAGGTGGAAGAGAGAATGTCCGGGGTGCGTGGTGCTTTTCCAAGGCAGCGGGAAGTGTAGACGGAATCAATGGATGGGAGGTTGGTTTGTAGTTTCTTATGGTCTTGGGCAGAGCAGGAGCCATACCAAGCTGTGATGCCAGCAGAACGAATCACCAGTGGCATCCCCTGGCCACACCGCTTCCCCCAAGCTGTCAATCATCTGCTCTGCCCTTCCACCAATTACCTTCCTGGCCATTGCCCATCATTGCATCGCCCTCCTCAGTCCCTCTTTCCACCTTGGTATCTGATCGTCCACCTACAAAGCCAGCTGCAGTGAATTCTTCAATGACGATTCATTGGCAGCTTGCTGGCTTTATTGTGATAATCAGGCCCAAGGCCCAGTATCAGGGCTGCACTGGGTCTCACTTGCTCAGGTGCAATTATTTCTTCACATACTTGTGTCACCCATGTGTCCAAAAATGGCCCTGCATGGCTTTCAGGATCCTGGTCTCCATAGGACTAAATTACTTTGAAGTGTTACCCATGCAAAACTTTATAAGTTGGTTATGTTTTGAACTGTCTCTTTTAATGTGAGGTAAAGCATAATGTCCTCGAAGAGATCAATCCCAGAGACAGTCCGATGTGATTTGGTCACCGTGGGGAGAGATGCCCAGGTCAAGAACTATAGAAGCTCAAGTGCCAGTTTTTATACCTTGATACAAAAGTGAGGCAGACGGTCTTGTTAGATACACACTTAACTGAATAAGAAGACCGAAAACAGCTGTTTCTGTGCTAAGCAGAGAGGAAGGCTTTTAGTGTTAGCAACCCAGCAGAATGCTGGTGAAAATGCTGGGTGGCACAGTAGCACAGTGGTTAGCACTGCTGCTTCACAGCACCAGGGACCTGGGTTCGATTCCCGGTTTGGGTTACTGTCTGTATGGAGTTTGCACGTTCTCCCCGTGTCTGCGTGGGTTTCCTTCGGGTGCTCTGGTTTCCTCCCACGTTCTGAAAGATGTGCTGGTTAGGTGCATTGACCCAAACAGGTGCCGGACTGTGGCGACTAGGAGAGTTTCACAGTAACTTCATTGCAGTGTTAATGTAAGCCTGACTTGTGACTAATAAATAAACTTTAAAATAGATTGTCTGTTTGAGGAGGCAAGACTTGTAGAAATTAAAAGATCTACACCAGGAGGTGCTGAGTGAAAGAATGTTAAACTGAGACTGGAAGATTGCTCTTGTGTAACAGGGAAAAGGGATCCTTTTGGAAAGTTAGGAGGAGTTTGGGACTTTATTGCAAGGCTACATATCTGTCGTAAAGTTAGCACACCAGCACAAATTTTTGCTTGTTTTAATTAGTTAATGAGGAAATACCTTTTCTAAGTTTGGTGCATTAGTTGCCTCCTAATTAATGTTTAGTTGATGTTGGTGTTAGCTTGGTTTGTTACAATAAAAGTCTAAAAACATTATTTTTTTCTGTCATGTGATTCTCTTCGTCAATTGTTGGGAAATTCCAATCTCTTTTTAAAACTTGGTTCTGTGCAAGGATTGTAACAGAGGCAATGGAGACATTTCAGAGCAGATTTCCGAGGATGTTATCAGATTTGCGAGGATGGCACTCTCTGGAAAGATTGAGCAAGCTGGGTGCTTTTTCATGGAAAATAGGATAGACATAATTAACATTGTTGTGGAAAAACTGCTTCCGCTGCTGGGAGAGTCCGCAACAATGGGTTTTAACCTTAAGATAGGCTGAAGTGCTGGAATAACATTTTCTCTATCTTATACCCTCTGTAAGTTTTTAATTTCCTCCTCTTTTTCCTGAATTGTCCAAGTTTTTCAAATCTTTCTCCTTTGACCTTGAGATTTGCTTCAGAACCTGAGTCTCAATCCTTGTATTTCAACGCCCAAAACTGGAAACCGTATTGAAAGTGTGATCTGACTGTAGCACGGAACATTTTAATCACAGTTTCCGCTCTGTTTTAATCCATTCAGTTTATTATGTAGCTTGGTGAAAGACAGATTAACATTTCAAAAGGGATCTTCCATCCAAACCAGAATATGAAGAATGTACACAACCTACCTATTAATAGCAATGCTTGTCGATGTGCCCTTTGAACTTTGCGAGCTTATATGGTAAAGTGCTGCTGAAGGGAACCATTGACATTTGCATCACGTCATTCGATCATGGCTTACAGATGTGCTGGCTTTCT
This sequence comes from Mustelus asterias, assembly GCF_964213995.1. Lineage (NCBI taxonomy): Eukaryota > Metazoa > Chordata > Chondrichthyes > Carcharhiniformes > Triakidae > Mustelus > Mustelus asterias. Next base: position 172,069,857 of record NC_135801.1, read on the forward strand.
GAACCTGGATTCATTGAACTTATGAACTTAACAACTGGCACAGGTGAGTGCAGATTTAATGACACCGTGTATGCCCAAACGTATGGTGTAGTCATGGGATCTCCTCTGGGTCCAGCACTCAACAACACCATGGGTGGCACGGTGGCACAATTTTTAGTTCTGCTGCCTCACAGCGCCAGGGACATGGGTTTAATTCCGGTCTTGAGTCACTGTCTATGTGGCATTTGTATATTCGTTGCACATAATTTGTTGAGTGTATTCAGGAGGAATTTCTCATTCAGTATGTGGATGGCCTGACTAGAGAGGGGGCAAAACTTGACCTCCTCTTGGGAAATAAGGAAGGGCAGGTGACAGAAGTGTTAGTGAGGGATCACTTTGGGACCAGTGACCATAATTCTATTAGTTTTAAGATAGCTATGGAGAATGATAGGTCTGGCCCAAAAGTTAAAATTCTAAATTGGGGCAAGGCCAATTTTGATGGTATCAGGTAGGAACTTTCAAAAGTTAATTGGGGGAGTCAGTGGGAAGGCAAAGGGATGTCTGGTAAATGGGAGGCTTTTCAAAAGTGTGTTAACCAGGGTTCAGGGTAAGCACATTCCTCTTAGAGTTAAGGGCAAGGCTGGCAGAAGTAGGGGACCCTGGATGACTCGGGATATTGAGGCCCTGGTCAAGAAGAAGAAGGAGGCACATGACATGAATAGGCAGCTGGGATCAAGTGAATCCCTTGAAGAGTATAAGGGGTTTTGGAGTAGAGTTAAGAGAGAAATCAGGAGGGCAAAAAGGGGACACGAGATTGTTTTGGCAAATAAAGCAAAGGAGAATCCAAAGAGCTTCTACAAATACATAAAGGCCAAAAGAGTAACAAGGGAGAGAGTAGGGCCTCTTAAGAATCAACAAGGTCATCTATGTGTGGATCCACAATAGATGGTGAGATCCTAAATGAATATTTCTCATCAGTATTTACTGTTGAGAAAAGCATGGATCTTAGGGAACTTGAGGAAATAAATAGTGATGTCTTGAGGAGTGTACATGTTACAGAGAAGGAGGTGCTGGAAGTCTTAAACCGCATCAAGGTAGATAAATCCCCAGGACCTGATGAAATGTATCCCAGAACATTGTGGGAGGCTAGGGAGGAAACTGCGGGTTCCCTCGCAGAGATATTTGAATCATGGATAGCCACAGGTGAGATGCCTGAAGATTGGAGGGTGGCAAATGTTGTGCCTTTGTTTAAAAAGGGCTGCAGGGAAAAGCCTGGGAACTACAGAACAGTGAGCCTCACATCTGTGGTGGGTAAGTTGTTGGAAGGTATTTTGAGAGACAGGATCTACAGGCATTTAGAGACACAAGGACTGATTAGGGACAGTCAGCATGGCTTTGTGAGTGGAAAATCATGTCTCACAAATATGCTTGAGTTTTGTGAAGGGGTAACCAAGAAGGTAGATGAGGGCAGTGCAGTTGATGTTGTCCAGATGGACTTTAGCAAGGCCTTTGACAAGGTACCGCATGGTAAGTTGTTGCATAAGGTTAAATCTCATGGGATCCAGGATGAGGTAGCTAAATGGATACAAAATTGGCTTGACGACAGAAGCCAGAGGGTGGTTATAGAGGGTTGTTTTTCAAACTGGAGGCCTGTGACCAGCGGTGTGCCTCAGGGATCAGTGTTAAGTCCACTGTTATTTGTCATTTATATTAATGATTTGGATGAGAATATAGGAGGCATGGTTAGTAAGTTTGGAGATGACACCAAGATTGCTGACATAGTGGACAGTGAAGAAGGTTATCTCGGACTGCAACGGGATCTTGATCAATTAGGCCAGTGGGCTGAAGAATGGCAGATGGATGTTTAATTTAGATAAATGAAAGGTGATGTATTTTGGTAGATTGAACCAGGGCAGGACTTACTCAGTTAATGGTACGACGTTGGGGAGAGTTACAGAGCAAAGAGATCGAGGGGTACATGTTCATAGCTCCTTGAAAGTCGAGTCACAGGTGGACAGAATGGTGAAGAAGGCATTCAGCATGCTTGGTTTCATTGGTCAGAACATTGAATACAGGAGTTGGGACATCTTGTTGAAATTGTACAAGACATTGGTAAGGCCACACTTGGAATACTGTGTACGGTTCTGGTCACCCTATTATAGAAAAGATATTATTAAACTTGGAAAAGTGCAGAAAGATTTACTAGGATGCTACTGGGACTTGATGGTTTGAGTTATAAGGAGAGGCTGGGTAGACTGGGACTTTTTTCTCTGGAGCGTAGAAGGCTGAGGGGTGATCTTATAGAGGTCTATAAAATTATGAGGGGCTTAGATAAGGTAGATAGTCAATATCTTTTCCCAAGGTAGGAGAGTCTAAAACTAGAGGGCATAGGTTTAAGGTGAGGGGAGAGATACAAAAGTGTCCAGAGGGGCAATTTTTTCACACAGAGGGTGGTGAGTATCTGGAACAAGCTGCCAGAGGTAGGAGTAGGGGCGGGTACAATTTTATCTTTTAAAAAGCATTTAGACAGTTACATGGGTAATATTGGTATAGAGGGATATGGGCCAAATGCGGGCAATTGGGACTAGCTTAGGGCTTTAACAAAAAAGGCACCGCATGGACAAGTTGGGCCGAAGGGCCTGTCTATGTCTCACTATGATTCTCCCAGTGTCTGCGTGGGTTTCCTCCAGGTGATCCGGTTACCTCGCACAGTCCAAAGATGTGCACCTTGAGGGGGCTTATTAGAAGAGTTGCCCGCACCCTCTCTTTTCTCAATGAATGCCCTCTTCCTGCTCCCCGCCCCCCATGTTGGCAGTGCTCAGGTTTTCTTAACCGTTAATTGGCCAGCCAGCGTGAAATTGGTTCCTGGCGCTTAAGGCAGCAACAAGCGCATCTCGCGTCTGCTTTTGGATTCGCTAAGCGTGTACGCCCAATGGGCGCAAAATTCCGACCACGATGTTTATTTTACTAGTCGAGCCATTGGCTGTCACACCACCAGAGGGTTAGGAAGTTCAGGATCCAGTCGCAGACAGAGGAGCCAAGGCCCAGGCCACTGGATCCTGCGACTGGATCCTGAACTTCCTAACCCTGCTGGATGATGCCTCCTGGACTTGCAGAATCTCACTGGCTGTCCTGTCTGGAGACAATACACATCCCTTTAACCTGTGCTTAATGCTCCCTCCACTCACATTGTCTGTATCTTTAAGACCTGGTTGGCTGTAGAGATTCACTTTCTAATCAGTATTCTGTAACTTGATTTTGTGTCTCTGTATTCCCTGTTTGAGAGCAGATGTCCACTCCATCTGACGAAGGAGCAGCGCTCCGAAAGCTAATGGCATTTGCTACCAAATAAACCTGTTGGACTTTAACCTGGTGTTGTTAAAACTCTTACTGTGACATCACCAGAGGGCAGTTTCTCATGTTTCATTCTTTATTCGCAGCCTCATAACCAGCCCATGCCTGCGGGAGAGGATCACCGCCCTGAGCATTAAAGCTACACCACTTCCAATTTGATTTGATTTGATTTGATTTATTATTGTCACCTGTATTAGTATACAGTGAAAAGTATTGTTTCTTGCGCACTATACAGAGCATACCATTCATAGAGAAGGAAAGGAGAGAGTGTTGTGTTACAGTCATAGCTAGGGTGTAGAGAAAGACCAACTTAGTGCAAGGTCAGTCCATTCCAAAGTCTGGTGGCAGCAGGGAAGAAGCTGTTCTTGAGTCAGTTGGCACGTGACAAAGACACCTATTTCAGACTCCTATTTATTGACTACAGCTCAGCCTTCAACACCATTATTCCCATGAAACTCATCTCTAAACTCTGTGGCCTGGGCCTCGGCTCCTCCGTCTGCGACTGGATCCTGAACTTCCTGACCCACAGACCACAATCAGTAAGGATAGGCAACAACACTTCCTTTATTGATGCTGTTAAAAGTAAACAAGAGAACCATCAAACCCACTCATTTAGCATGGCTATATCTGACAGGTTATATCTGACATATACCCACATTGTCTGTACCTTTAAGACCTGGCTGGCTGTAGAGATTTGCATTCTAATTAGTATTCTGTAACTTGATTTCTGTGTCTGTGCACTGTTTGAGAGCACATTTCCACTCCATCTGACGAAGGAGCAGTGCTCCGAAAGCTTATGGTATTTGCTACCAAATAAATCTGTTGGACCTTAACTTGGTGTTGTGAGACTTCTTACTGTGTTTACCCCAGTCCAACGCCGGCATCTCCACATTATATCTGACAGCAGCAGAGAGGCTTTCAGGAAATGATTTGTGGGACATCCTCAACACCGGTGCCCCACAAGGCTGTATCCTCAGGCCCCTATTATACTCCTTATACACCTATGACTGTGCGGCCAAATTCCCCTCCAACTCGATTTTCAATTTTGCTGATGACACCACTGTAGTGGGTCAGATCTCAAACAATGATGAGACAGAGTACAGGAATGAGATAGAGAATCTGGTGAACTGGTGCGGCAACAATAATCTCTCCCTCAATGTCAACAAAACGAAGGAATGGGAGAATTCAGGAATTATGCGACTAGTTTTGCACAACCCGGGGAACTTTGACACTGAGCACAAGTGTGAGTGGATCGCCTAGCCTGAAAATGGGGCTTTTTGTCCCTGTGATTAATGACATGGAGTATTTGTGAGCTTCTGGGGATCATCATCAATTATTCAGCAGTGCACAGCTGTCTACTCATCTGTCTTACGCAGACCAGCATTGATCACAGATATGATAGATGGGCGCAGTTCAACAAAACTTTATTGATGTTGTTAAAAGTAAACAAGAGAACCATCAAACCCACTCATTTAGCATGGGTTATATCTGACAGCAGCACAGAGCGTAGTGGGGGCTTTTAGGTTACAAAAAAGGAAATGGTTTCTCCATGCCACTGGTGGGGCTGACAGTTCTACTAACTGGTTTAAGCACCTAGTTATATGATCAAGAAGTACTGAACTTTGAATGAAGGAATGTTCAGAGCACACACACAAAATGCCCTGGAAATATACTTTGTGTGTGTGTGTGTGTGCATGTTTTTGAATCGTTTGAAATGAAAGGCTTATTCATGTGGAGGTAATAAGGACTGAAAACATTTCACACTTGAGGCCATTTATCTGTGGTGCAGCAAAATGAAAAGCTCATGTTCTCTGATCATTAATATGCCTCCGATTAACTGCAAAAAAGGTTTCCACAGCTAATTTTATTGTGGGCAACTTTCAGAAATGTGACATTCGACATCTGTTAAGATGGTCTTTTCCTTTGATTTCCCCAGTCAGACACTCAGCAGCTGAATGGGAGATTCTCCAACTCATCTCGAGAATCTGCGCACACCTCAACCGGAAATTTTTCCCATTCGCCGATTAGTTATTTGTGGGCAGAAAAAAAGCCATCGGCTGGGGATGGCAGCTGATCAGAGTGGAGAATCTCCCATCCTTCTCCTTGGGCAGCAGGCAACACCGCAGACCACTTTCCCAGATAACAGCTCATAACAGTGACTACCCCGCTGCCTGTGGCGGCACAGCGGCACTGCTACCTCACAGTGCCAGGGACCGGGGTTCGATTCCTGCTTTGCGTCACTTGTCTGTGTGGAGTCTGCACTTTGACCTCGTGTCTGCGTGGGTTTCCTTCGGGTGCTCCGGTTTCCGCCCACCAAAAATCATAGAAACCCTACAGTGCAGAAAGAGACCATTCGGCCCATCGTGCCTGCACCGATAACAATCCCACCCAAGCCCTACCCTGTAACCCCATGTATTTACCCTATTAATCTGAGGGGCAATTTAGCATGGCCAATCCATCTAACCTGCACATTTTTGGATGTGTGGGTTAGGTTGACTGACCATTCTAAATTGACCCTTAGTGTCAGGGGGACTAGCAGAGTATGGGGTTACAGAGATAGGGCCTGGGTGAGACTGTGTTCGGTGCTGGTTCGATGGGCCGAATGGTCTCCTTCTGCACTGTAGGATTCCATGAAGTACTTTGGGATGTCATGATACAGGATATATAAATGCAAGATATTAGGGTCCAGGGAAGGGGGAAATGAAATGCTGAATGCTGAGCAGGAGATGAGAAACAAGCTCGGGTGAGAGACACAAAAATGCAGTCAAAGGGAAACATTGCAAGGTGGCTCCTGAAGGCTGATGAAACTGAAGGGTTCACTGAAGGCAATCTGCAGGACAGAATCATGGCTGAATAAATGGGCAAAGGGTGGGATGATATGGAATAGAAGCAATCTGGTGCTGGAGGGGGCAGAAGCTGTGCCATATCTCAGAAGGAGATGGCAGAGCTTGAGTGTCTTGTGATCAAACAGTGATTTAAAAAGACAAAGAGGGTGATGTAATCGACCAGCTGAATGTCGGAAAGCCAGTGGTGCGTGACTGGTGGATACGGCACAGGACATTTTGTCCAAGAATGCTTGGCTTATCATCGATACTAATACTTTCTACCTTTTTTTGGGTGCCCCAGCCCCAGCTGTGTTGACAAAGTGACTAGTGAGCTATGCACAGCAGAAACTATCCCACTCCCACCCCCAGGACTGTGCTAATTGAATTCACCTCGAATTCACAGGGCGGCACGGTGGCACAGTGGTTAGCACTGCTGTCTCACAGTGCCAAGGAGCCAGGTTCAATTCCACTATCTGTGTGGAGTTTGCACGTTCTCCCCGTCTCTGCGTGGGTTTCTTCTGGGTGCTCCAGTTTCCTCCCACTGTCCAAAGGGTTAGGTAGATTGGCCATGCTAAATTGACCCTACTGTCAGGGGATTAGCAGGGTAAATATGTGGGGTGACAGGAAAAGGGCCTGGGTGAGATTGTGGTTGGTGGGCCGAATGGCCTCGTTCTGCACTGTAGGGATCCTATGATTCTATGTTGTGTGATAATTGGCCCAACTGGTGAAGGAAAGACAAAAATCAACCATGGCCGCCATTCGTGGTCACTTTTTATTGACCCTTGTTGAAAAATGTGTTTTCATGGGTGCCAAATGAGGACAACATTGGATTTCCCTTCCATTGGCCCCCTGCCCACAAGCACTATCCAGGATTACACATCCGGAACCATATGGGATCCAGGCCTCCCTCGGCTCAGAGTCGGGGCGAGGTGGGGGGTGGGGGTCGGGGGGGTGGAATGCAGGAACTGAGTGAAACAAAAACAACCTATATCTTTTCAAATGCAGAAGCGAAAATATCTCCACATGTTGCCTGGTGCCATGAAAAATCAGCACTTGCGATTAATCTCCACATACCTCATTCCCTCCGGCATGCGAAAACATTCTTATCAAAATCGCTGTTCATTGGGTTCTCTGCACACTGCCAACAAAATGTAAGCCTTTCCCTTGATTGATGATAACCACGCTGGAATGTACCTTTGAGTTTCTTTTTAAATCAAACATAGTTTCAGTGGCATCTTGATGTCAGAGCATCGTATGGTTGTTCTTGCCATTTCCTGTTCTACGTGTGAGGTAGGGAGCATAGAATATTTTGGTTTGGCTTTAAGTTAAAATCTGTGCTAGTTAGAAAGTAGGCATTGCCTTTAGTGTTTGTTTATTAAGTTTTCTCGACCAATTTTCTTTACCTGTCCTTGTCAAGGGTGGCACGGTAGCACAGGAGGTGGCACAGTAGCACAGTGGTTAGCATTGCTGCTCCACAGCGCCAGGGACCCGGGTTCGATTCCTGGCTTGGGTCACTGTCTGTGTGGAGTTTGCACATTCTCCCCGTGCCTGCGTGGGTTTCCTCCGGGTGCTCCGGTTTCCTCCCACATTCTGAAAGACGTGCTGGTTAGGTGCATTGAGCTGAACAGGCGCTGGACTGTGGCGACTAGGGGAATTTCACAGTAACTTCATTGCAGTGTTAATATAAGCCTTACTTGTGACTAATAAATAAACCTTACTTTGTCCCTTGAGTGCTATTGATTCATTGACCGAATTCAGTTCAGTCAGCCAGACTCACGGTCTGGCGAAGTTGTCCCACTCCAGGGACCTGAACACAAAATTATTACATAGTGATATAAATATAGAAAATAAGAGCAGGAGTAGGCCATTCAGTCCTTCTCACCTATTCCACCATTCATTATGATCGTGGCTGATCATCCAACTCAGTTAACCTGTTCCCACTTTCTCCGACCCCCACATATCCTTTGATCCCTTTAGCCCCAAGAGCTACATCTAACTCCTTCCTGAAAACATACAGGGCAGAATTTTCCCATACCACTTGCCATGGGAATCGGAGCGGGCAGGACAGAAATTTCATCGGATCATGTAAAGGTCCGTTGGCTTCAGGCGGGTATTTCCGGCCTTGGGACATGCTTGGCCGGAAAATCTGGCCCAAAATATTTTGTCCTCACCTATTTTCTGTGGTAGCAAATTCCACAGGATCACCATTGCCTGGGTAAAGAAATTTCTCCTCATCTCAGTCCTAAATGGTTTACCCGCATTATCAGATTGTGACCCCTAGTTCTGGCCTCCCCCGCCATTGGGAACATCCTTCTTGCATCGACCTTGTCTAATCCTGTTAGAATTTTATAGGTTTCTACGAGATACCCCCCCCACATTCTTCTAAACTGCAGCGAAGTTAGGGGCTGCACGGTAGCACAGTGGTTAGCACTGCTGCTTCACAGCTCCAGGGACTTGGGTTCGATTCCCGACTCGGGTCACTGTCTGTGTGGAGTTTGTACATTCTCCTCGTGTCTGCGTGGGTTTCCTCCGGGTGCTCTGGTTTCCTCCCACAGTCCAAAGATGTGCGGGTTAGGTTGATTGGCCATGCTAAAAAATTGCCCCTTAGTGTCCTGAGATGCGTAGGTTGGAGGGATTAGCGGGTAAAATATGTAGGGATATGGGGGTAGGGCCTGGGTGGGATTGTGGTCGGTGCAGACTCGATGGGCCGAATGGCCTCTTTCTGCACTGTAGGGTTCTATGATTCTATTAATACAATCCTAACTCACCCAATCTTTCTTCATATGTCAGTCCTGCCATCCCAGGTATCAGTCTGGTAAACCTTCGCTGCATTTCCCCCAGAGCAAGAACATCCTTCCTCCATAGGGAGACCAAAGCTGCACAGAACACTCCAGGTGTGGTCTCACCAAGGCCCTGTATAACTGCAGCACGACATCCCTGCTCCTGTACTTGAATCTTTTCGCTATGAAGACAAATTGCAGTGCTTACTGCACCTTTAAGGAATGCAACAATTTCTACACATTAAAAATACTTCATTGGCTGTAAAGTGCTCTGCATCATCCCGAGGTTGCTATGTAAATGCAAGCCCAAGTTTCTTTTGCCACCTGCAAGCCTTGAGCAAGAGTGTTGGCAGACTGCTTCCCCATGGGGGAAATAACAGAATAAGACATTACAAAGGGACTTAGTGAGTTGGCAAGACAGACCGAGTTTTGATTGTGTGAGGTCAGCCACTTTGGATCCAAGAAAGGCAAATTAGAGCTTTGAAAGAGACAAGAGATTTGCATATCCAGGTGAACATTTCTACCTCAATTCCACCCAATCTCTATTCTCTTTATTTAAATTTGTTTTTTCTTTATGTATTCTGTCATGGGATGTGGGTGTCGCAGGCAAGGCCAGCATTTGTTGTCTATGACTTTGAAGATGAAAGAGTAGGCCAGACCTTTTTTTAAATTTGATTTATTATTGTCAGATGTATTGGGATACTGTGAAAAATATTGGGCGGAATTGGGTAAGATGGGTATAGAAGGATATGGGCCAAATGCAGACAATTAGGACTAGCTTAAGGGTTTAAAAAAAAGGGCAGCATGGATAAGTTGGGCCGAAGGGCCTGTTTCCATGCTGTAAACCTCCATGACTCTATGACTCTAATTCTCCCATCCCACCCGCCACTGAAATTTTAGCGGGCGGGTTGCGGAGAATGTGAAACACCATTGACGGTCGGGAGGGAATTTCCAGCTTTTGGACCAGCAAGGCCGGAGATTCCACCCATTGTTTCTTGTGCTGTACTCAGCCACATCATACCATTCATAGAATACATAGGAGAGAAGGAAAGGAGAGAAATGTAGTGTTATAGTCATAGCTAGAGTGTAGAGAGAGTTTATAAGAGTTACAGTAAAGTTTTAAAAACAGAGAACGGGAGTAAAAGATAGAATTAGAAGGTATGTTGGGGACAGATCGCAAGAAGTCTCCATATAAAAGTTGGAAGACCAGTAAATGTTGGCATTAAGGGAGATTTTGCATCCTTGTACATGGATCACAGAAAGTTAACATGCGGGCACAGCCGGCAATTAGGAAGACAAATGAATCCATGGGGATTGGAGTCTAAGAATGAGGAAGTATTTATTACCAAAATTATCTAGGCTTTGGGGAGACCACACCTGACGTATTGTGTACATGATGTGGAGATGCCGGCGTTGGACTGGGGTAAACACAGTAAGAGGTTTAACAACACCAGGTTAAAGTCCAACAGGTTTACTTGGTAGCAAAAGCCACACAAGCTTTCGGAGCTCTAAGCCCCTTCTTCAGGTGAGTGGGAATTCTGTTCACAGACAGAGCTTATAAAGACACAGACTCAATTTGCATGAATAATGGTTGGAATGCGAATACTTACAACTAATCAAGTCTTTAAGAAACAAAACAATGTGAGTGGAGAGAGCATCAAGACAGGCTAAAAAGATGTGTATTGTCTCCAGACAAGACAGCCAGTGAAACTCTGCAGGTCCACGCAACTGTGGGAGTTACAAATAGTGTGCAATGAACCCAATATCCCGGTTGAGGCCGTCCTCGTGTGTGCGGAACTTGGCTATCAGTTTCTGCTCAGCGACTCTGCGCTGTCGTGTGTCGCGAAGGCCGCCTTGGAGAACGCTTACCCGAATATCAGAGGCCGAATGCCCGTGACCGCTGAAGTGCTCCCTAACAGGAAGAGAACAGTCTTGCCTGGTGATTGTCGAGCGGTGTTCATTCATCCGTTGTCGCAGCGTCTGCATAGTTTCCCCAATGTACCATGCCTCGGGACATCCTTTCTTGCAGCGTATCAGGTAGACAACGTTGGCCGAATTACAAGAGTATGTACCGTGTACCTGGTGGATGGTGTTCTCGCGTGAGATGATGGCACCTGTGTCGATGATCTGGCACGTCTTGCAGAGGTTGCTGTGGCAGGGTTGTGTGGTGTCATGGTCACTGTTCTCCTGAAGGCTGGGTAGTTTGCTGCGGACAATGGTCTGTTTGAGGTTGTGCGGTTGTTTGAAGGCAAGAAGTGGCGAGATGTTCGTCTTCATCAATGACATGTTGAAGGCTCCGGAGGAGATGCCGTAGCTTCTCCGCTCCGGTGAAGTACTGGACAACGAAGGGTACTCTGTCCACTGTGTCCCGTGTTTGTCATCTCAGGAGGTCGGTGCGGTTTTTCGCTGTGGCGCGTTGGAACTGTTGATCAATGAGTCGAGCGCCATATCCTGTTCTTATGAGGGCATCTTTCATCTTTCAAGAGATTTTTAAAATCCTCTACCTCAAATGCTTGGTCATAAGCATATTCAAGACAGAGATTAATAGATACTAAGAAGATATGGTGGCATAATGAAAATGTCACTGAATGTGTAATCCAGAGGTTCAGATTAATGCTCTGGGGGTGCAGGTTCAAATCCCACCATGGAAGCTGGTGGAATATAAAATTCCAAATGATGGGTAATAAAGGCTGGTCCAGCCAGCAACACCCACATCTCATGAATGAATAAAACAAAAGTGTGGGGAACCATAGATGGTTACCACTATGGGTACTTGTACATATGTTAATCTTCTTGCTGTTGGGGTTAGGGTTGGGGTGTTCCACCTGTTGGCATTGTTCTGTGGTACACTCCGGTTGGCTTCGCCTTCCTATAGGAGTATAAAGGTCACTGCGTTTCCTAGTGACCCTTTAGTCTAGGATTGTATTGTTAAGCTGTATGCTCTATTCTTGTTGCTAATAAAAGCCTTTATTTCCCGAGTACGATCTAGCATCTCGAGTGAATTAATCACACATCAATTTTATTAGCAACAATTTTTGTTTTGAAAGAAAAAAAACACCATGGAGCAAATGTTAAAACCAGATCGACTTACCTTAGATCCGCGTGCCGCTGGAGCGTCGAACACTTTCGACCATTGGTTGAAGAGTTTTCAGGATTATATCGACGCCTCAACAGCAGTCCAAACTGACGCCAACAGATTGCGGGTCCTCCATACAAGGGTAAGCGACGCGGTGTATGCTACAATCCGTGATTCTCAAGACTACAAAGAGGCCATCGAATTACTCAAGAAGCTGTACCATAAACCGCCAAACGAGATTCATGCTCGTCACCTACTAGCCACTCGACGGCGGCAGCCCGGCGAAACGATGGGTCAGTACCTGCGCGAACTTCAGCAGCTAGCCAGAGCCTGCAATTGCAAGCCAGTGTCGGCCACTCAGTACACTAACGATCTGACCCGAGATGCGTTCGTGGCGGGAATCGGCTCATCCTATATTCGCCTGCGGCTGCTAGAGCAGGGTAACTTGGACCTAGCTAAGACGGTGGAATTGGCTGATGCGATGGAAACGGCCTCCAAAAGTCTTGAAACTTACCCCACCGACCACGTGGGAACATCGTGGCAAGCACAGCCACCGACTCAACTCTACCCAGTGGCTCCTAGGAACTGCGCGATCGTGCTTTCAACCTCGGACCTGACGGCGGCGGCAACTCCAGGAGGCCCACGGTGCTATTTCTGTGGATTGGCGAAGCACCCTCGTCAGCGATGTCCGGCCAGGACGGTATTTTGCTCCGCTTGTGGAAAGAAAGGGCACTATGCTAAAGTGTGCCGAGCGAAGCCCCCTTCGAAGCCAAGCAGTGCTGCGTGTGACTCCCCAGGATCCGTCTCCTCGTCTCCAGCTTCGTCGATGTCTTCAAACACATGCGATCCATGGGCGCCGCCATTTCTGAGGACGACGACGCAAGACACGTGCGACCTGCAAGTGCCGCCACTTTCAACGCCATCGACCACGTGCGATCCATGGGCGCAGCCATTTTGGTCGACACCGGCCGCAGACGACCAGCAGGGGTCATCATCATCGATCATCTCAGCTGCCGGCAGTTGCACTCGGGACCCAACAGTGGCATCAATCATCCTGGACCAGGCCAAGCCTCACAGACTCGACAAGTCCATGATGGACATAGAGGTAAACGGACGCCTGACACATTGTCTGTTTGACAGCGGGAGCACGGAGAGTTTCATTCATCCCGATACCGTGAGACGGTGCGCTCTCCGTGTGCAAACTGTCAGGCAGACAATCTCTATGGCGTCGAGGTCCCGATCTGTTACCGTTCTTGGGAGCTGCGTGGCAACTCGAACGGTGCGGGGCACAGTTTATGAGAACTTCAGGCTCCTCGTGTTACCGCACCTTTGTGCTCTGGTACTCCTGGGGCTAGCCTTTATGGTCCACCTGAAGAGTGTGATCCTGCAGTATGATGGGCCACTCCCTCCACTTTCAGTGGGAGAACTGCAGCCTCCAAATTGCCCAGTGCGCTCCTCATGCAGTCTCTCGACCCTCAAAATTACCCCAACTTCTTTATTTGAAAATCTCGTGCCAGGCTGCAAGCCCATCGCAACTAAGAGCAGGCGTTACAGCGCTGAGGATCGGATCTTTATTCGATCTGAGGTTCAGCGGCTCCTCAGGGAAGGGATCATCCAACCTAGCACTAGCCCATGGAGAGCACAAGTCGTGGTGGTCAAGACTGGAGACAAGCCCCGGATGGTCGTAGACTACAGTCAGACCATTAATAGGTACACGCAGCTGGACGCGTACCCTCTCCCGCGCATATCTGACATGGTCAACCAGATTGCGCAGTATCGGGTGATCTCCACCATCGACTTGAAGTCAGCTTACCACCAGCTCCCCATTCGCCCAGAGGACCGGAAATTCACGGCCTTTGAGGCGGATGGCCGTCTTTACCACTTCTTAAGGGTCCTTTTTGGCGTCACTAATGGGGTCTCGGTCTTCCAGCATGAGATGGACCGAATGGTGGACCAAAACGGGCTACAGGCTACCTTCCTGTACCTGGACAACGTCACTATCTGCGGCCATGACCAGCAGGACCACGACGCCAACCTCCTGACGTTTTTACGCACTGCGTCTCGCCTGAATCTGACCTATAACAGGGAGAAGTGCGTATTCAGCAAGCACCGCCTAGCAATCCTCGGATACGTGGTGGAAAACGGGGTCATCGGCCCCGATCCAGACCATATGCATCCCCTCCTTGAACTTCCCCTACCCACTAGCATCAAAGCACTGAGGAGATGCTTTGGCTTCTTCTCGTATTACGCACAGTGGGTTCCCAATTATGCAGACAAAGCCCGTCCGCTCATAAAATCTACCTCTTTTCCCCTGGCGGCAGAGGCTCGCTTAGCCTTTGAAGGGATAAAAGCTGACATCGCGAAAGCCACGATGCACGCTGTCGATGAGTCCATCCCCTTCTAGGTGGAGAGCGATGCATCTGATTTCGCCCTGGCCGCCACACTTAACCAGGCGGGCAGGCCCGTCGCCTTTTTCTCTTGCACCCTCCAAGGCCTGAAATTTGGCACTCCTCTGTGGAAAAAGAGGCTCAGGCCATTGTGGAGGCCGTACGGCATTGGCGCCATTATTTGGCGGGAAAACGGTTTACCCTGCTCACGTACCAGAGGTCCGTGGCATTCATGTTCAATAACACGTTGAGGGGAAAAATCAAGAACGATAAAATCTTGAGGTGGAGAATCGAACTCTCCACCTACAACTATGATATCATGTATCGTCCGGGGAAGCTCAATGAGCCCTCAGATGCCCTGTCGTGTGGAACATGTGCCAGTGTGCAGAAGGACCGGCTACAGGCCCTCCACAATGATCTCTGCCATCCGGGGATCACTCGGCTCTTACATTTTGTAAAGGCCCGGAATCAGCCCTACTCCACAGAGGATGTCAGGTCGATAACTTGAAGCTGCCAGGTATGTGCTGAATGCAAGCCGCACTTCTACCGACCTGACAGGGCACACCTCATTAAGGCAACTCGCCCTTTTGAACGACTGAGTATGGATTTCAAGGGCCCCCTTCCTTCGACAGATCGAAATGTGTACTTCCTCAACATGGTTGACGAGTACTCCCGATTCCCTTTTGCCATTCCCTGTTCTGACATGTCCGCTGCCACGGTCATCAAAGCCCTGCGGGATCTTTTTACCCTATTCGGTTACCCCAGCTATATCCACAGTGATAGAAGTTCGTCGTTTATGAGCGACGACTTGAGGCAATACCTGCTCTCTAAAGGAATTGCCTCAAGTAGGACTACGAGTTACAACCCCAGGGGTAACGGGCAGGTCGAAAGAGAAAACGCTACAGTCTGGAAGGCTGTCTTACTGGCGTTAAGATCTAGGGGTCTTCCAGTCTCCCGTTGGCAAGAGGTACTTTCTGATGCGCTCCATTCAATCCGGTCCCTCCTGTGTACGGCAACCAATGGTACCCCACATGAGCGGATGTTTACCTTCCCTAGGAAGTCTTCCTCTGGGACCTCACTGCCGTCTTGGTTGACGTACTCAGGACCTTTCCTCCTGCGGCGGCATGTTAGGACGTGCAAGTCCGACCCTTTGGTTGAACAGGTCCATCTCCTCCACGCCAACCCTCAATATGCCTATATAGCATATCCTGATGGGCGAGAGGACACGGTCTCTATCCAAGATCTGGCGCCTGCAGGGGACCTGGAAACCCCCGTCGCTCTCGCACCCCTGGTTAGGGTTCCTTTGCCCATCCTCTCCCCTCCTGACACGGCGCGGGCAGTATCGGGACCGCCACTTAATCCTCTTACTCCCGTGTACAGCTTGCCTGAGTCCAGGAGATTGTCGCCACCTCGAGGTCCACCCGTCCGTGAGGAACTGGAGGAGTCACTGGACACCACCTTGGAGGGAGGGTCACCACGGTCAGCAGAACCGGCGTTACCGCCAGTGCTGTGGAGGTCGCAGAGACGGTGCAGACCTCCGATACGACTGAACTTGTGAATATATGGACAGTTCGTACTGTTTTGTTTTGCCCCACCGGCCTTTGTTTTTAAAGGAGGGGTGAATGTGGTGAACCATAGATGGTTACCACTATGGGTACTGAACCATAGATGGTTATCACTATGGGTACTTGTACATATGTTACTCTTCTTGCTATTGGGGTTAGGGTTGTGGTGTTCTACCTGTTGGTATTGTTCTGTGGTACACTCCGGTTGGCTCCGCCTTCCTATAGGAGTATAAAGGTCACTGCACTTCCTAGTGACCCTTTAGTCTGGGATTGTATTGTTAAGCTGTATGCTCTATTCTTGTTGCTAATAAAAGCCTTTATTTCCTGAGTACGATCTAGCATCTCGAGTGAATTAATCGCGCATCAAAAAGTTTACCTTAGATTGACCAACGACAAACAGCAGAATTGTATGTAAAACAGTGATCCGCGACCACTTCCATCTATCAGGACAAGGGCAGCAGATAAATGGGAACAACACACCTGCAAGTTCCCCTCCAAGCCACTCACCATCCTGACTTGGAAATATATCACTGTTCCTTCGCAGTCACTGGGTCAAAATCCTGGAATTCCCTCCCCAACGGCATTGAGACTGCAACATTTCAAGAAGGCGGCTCACCACCACCTTCTCAAGGGCAACTAGGGATGGGCAATAAATGCTGGCCAGCCAGCGATGCCCATGTCCCACGAATGAATAAAAGAAAAATGAGGCAGAATGATGTTCTCCATGCTTACCGATTCACCTTCCTGGGTCTCATACCCAATCCTCCATTGGATTGATCTAACTGCTTTGACCCAGCACCCTCAGGTATTGCAAAGCCCATAAAGGTAAGTACTCTGCCCTCTTTCAAGCCAGCAGCAAGACTTTTGGAGTTTGATGCAGATTTTGGGAATAGCAGCCAAACAGCCAGCTTTGCTGCAGATCTCTCCGATCACTTGGGTGACAACCCTGCTTTCAGGTGCAAGCCCCCGCCCAGAATTGGGCGTCTGCTGCAAGCAAGTTGTAGTCCATTAAACCAACCTGAACCCAGAAACACAGACAAGCTCAGGTCAGGTCAGACCTTGGGTGCACATGTGCCCAGAGGTGGGGGAGGAAAATCAATCCGTAAGTATGAAGCAAGTCCGTGTAAGTTGGGTCCGATATTATCAGGTTGCTGCAGTTCCTCTGGGATATGAAGCATGTGATTGTTAACAAATATATTATCTAAAATCCAGTTCACTAGGTTTGGAAAATGTACAGCGACACCCACATCCCATAAAATGAGTACAATTAAAGCACTGGAAGGTTTAAAGTTTATTTATTAGTGTCACAAGTAGGCTTACATTAACACTGCAATGAAGTTACTGTGAAAATCCCCGAGTCGCCACACTCTGGCGCTGTTCGGGTTCACTGAGGGAGAATTTAGCATGGTCAATGCACCTAACCAGCACGTCTTTCGGACTGTGGGAGGAAACCGGAGCACCCGGAGGAAACCCACGCAGATGTGGAGAGAACGTGCAAACTCCACACAGACAGTGGCCCAAGCCGGGAATTGAACCCAGGTCTCTGGCGCTGTGAGGCAGCAGTGCTAACCACTGTGCCACTGTGCCACCTGGAGTTAGGACTGAATGTAATTGCTCAGGGCCTGAGCACTTTCAGTGCCATTAAGATGATGATTACCCTGTAATAGGCATCCATAACCTGGATTCACTCTCAACTGGTTCAGACTCAGTGGAATGAGATTTTCATTAACTGCTTGCAGATGATGTTTGCTAAGTCTTTGAACCCTGCAGGTAGCTAAACCATCGGCTCTGACACAGACATACTTTTACCTATTTGAATAGTTCTTTCAAATTATTTTTTCATGAGATGTGGATCTTGCTGTCTAGGCCAGCATTTATTGCCCATCCCTAATTGCCCTTGAGAAGGTGGTAATGAACTACCTTCTTGAACCACTGCAGTCCATGTGGTGTAGGTACACCCACAGTGCTGTTAGGGAGGGAAAATATAATTAATATATAATATGTATATTTGGCATCCTGACATCTGTAAGAATACGTTCCTGGAAAAATACCAAAAACACAGTGTTTGAAACTATTTTCATTCCAGAAGTTATTTCCATTTATAAATAGCCTGTGCATGTGGACCTGTTCCAATGCTTTTCCTTCCACAGTGAGTGTACTTGGACATGGAATCCATTCCATTTCTGCTGTGTAGAAGAAAGAGGCCAGTGGGCCTGCTAAAGGGAATGTGGTGGCGCAATGGTATTGCCATTGGGCTGGTAATCTAGATAATGCACAGGGGCCTCCCACTCGAATCCCACCCTGGCAGATGGTGACATTTTAATTCTATGAAACTCTAGAATTAAAAGTCCAATTGTTGTAAAAACCCATCGGGTTCATGAATGTCCTTTCGGGAAGGAAATCTGCCGGCCTTACCTGGTCTGGCCTACATGCGACTCCAGACCCACAGCAATGTGGTTGACTTTTACATAACCTAGCAAGCCACTCAGTACAAGTGCAATTAGCCATAGGCAATAAATAGAAACATAGAAACTAGAAGCAGGGGTAGGCCATTCGGCCCTCCAAGCCTGCTCCGCCATTTATTATGATCAGGGCTGATCATCAAATTCAAATATCCTGATTCCCCCCCTTCCTCCCTTATCCCTTGATCCCTTTAGCCCCAAGAGCCGTATCTAATTTCTTCTTGGAATCAGACAATGTTTGGGCCTCAACTACATTCTGTCGTAGTGAGTTCCACACACTCACCACCCTCTGGGTGAAGAAATTTCTCCTCACCTCAGTTCTAAAAGTGAGTGAAGACATTAATTGAGCAGTTGAGAGATTACACTGAGGGATTGAGTCAGACATTTTGAGTGTCCGGGAAGAAATGTGAGAAACCCAGAGAAAATTGGCCTTTAAGAAAATGTTGCCTAGAACAACTGGGAGAAACTCAAAAATACATTTAAGTGAAATAAGTGGTTTGAGGGTAAAAAGTTATAATATTTATTTTGCAGGAGCTAAAAGGGAGGACGTGAGAAATTAAAATGGACACATTGTGTACCAGGATCTTCAGCAGGCACATCCGTCTTTCATAGTGAGAAAGGATGTGTGGGTCTGATTGATGCCCAAAGGGCATCCAATTGTTGAGATTGCCTCATCTCAAGTTATGGCTTTCTAGGTGCCAGCAGCTTGCTTAGTGAGGTTTTTGAAACAAATTATTCATGGGATGTGGGCATCTCTGGCTGGGACAGCATTTATTGCCCATTCATGAGAGCAATTAAGAATCAACCACATTGCTGTGGCCCTGACCACTCTCCCACCCTCCTCTGCCCCTCCTGACCTATCCAACCCCTCACCCACCCACCTGCCATCTTAATTCCTCACTCACTTACATCACACACCTACCTTCTCTCAAAGTAGCTTTGGAACATTTAAACTTACCAGTGTACGGCAGCTAATGGTTTAAAAAGGAGTATGGCTTGGCTTCCCCCACATGTTGGCCAGGCCAGGTGAGAATGGCAGATTTCCTTCCCTAAAGGACATTAGTGAACCAGATGGGTTTTTATGGCAATCGACAATGGTTTCATGATCATCGTTCTAATTCCAGATTTTCCCTTATTGAATTCAAATTTCACCATCACAGGTGAGGGGAAGTTTTTCACACAGAGGGTGGTGGGCGAGTGGAATCGGCTGCCGTCAGTGGTGGTGGAGGCAAACTCAATAGGGTCTTTTAAGAGACTCCTGGATGAGTACATGGGACTTAATAGGATGGAGGGTTATAGGTAGGCCTAAAAGGTAGGGATATGTTCGGCACAACTTGTGGGGCCGAAGGGCCTGTTTTGTGCTGTAGTTTTTCTATGTTTCTATCTGCCGTGGTGGGATTTGAACTCAGGTCCCCAGAGCATTAGCCTGGGCCTCTGGATTACTACTCCAATGTCACTATGCCACTGCCTCCCCTGTGAACATCGGCATGGTACTTGACCTGAGGCAGAATTGCAGATAACTCCTATCCGGCAGTGGAAAAGTTCTGGGTTCGAATCCCGTCGTGGCAGATAGTGAAATTTGAATTCAATTTAAAAAAACTACCATCATAGCATGGTGATCAAAAGTGGGATTGCTGGCCTATTGTCCCCTCTCCCTCCTCCATTGGGCTGTGTTGCAAAGTGTGATCACCCCCCACTTGCAGGGAAGTGATAGCAATGACACAATTTCTGTAGCAACTTTAATATGGAGAACCATCCCATGGTACTTCACAGCAGAATAATGAGGCCAAAACAAAATTGCCACTGGACCAAGAAAGAAAACATTATGGCATGTGGCTAAAAGCTTGGTCAAAGAGGGAGACTTTAAGGCTTATCTTAAAAAATGAGGGAGAGTTGGAGGGGTGGAAAGGTTTGGGGTTGAGGTAGCAAATGGGGATTGGGCCCAAGACCTTTGACCTGCCTGTCACCGTGCCACATGAGGAGGTGTATTTACTGCTTAACCATCAGAGGAGGGGGCACTCAGATTTTAAAGGGAAAATAGTGAATAATAAAAATGATCGACATTGCTTGGGATTTTTCTTTGAGAGATAGACCTTGATCTTCCAGCCAGAGTCAGAATCCTTATTTCTTTAAAGTTTATTTATTAGTGTCACAAGTAGGCTTACATTAACACTGCAATGAAGTTACAGTGAAAATCCCCTAGTTGCCCCACTCTGGCGCCTGTTCGGGTACACTGAGGAAGAATTTAGCATGGCCAATGCGCCTAAACAGCACATCTTTCGGACTGTGGGAGAAAACCAGAACACCTGGAGGAAACCCACGCAGACATGGGAAGAACATGCAGACTCCACACAGACAGTGACCCAAGCTGGGAATTGAACCCGGGTCCCTGGCGCTGTGAGGCAGCAGTGCTAACCACTGTGCCATCTTGTCGCCCACAGAAATTTCCAACCCTGAACAGGCAAAAACACATTTAGCTTCCTCTGATTTTTCCGGGTAATCAGGTGATGGAGGATCCTGCAGAACTCAGTCAGTGCAGAAAGCCGCAGAGTCATCAGTGAAGGGAATCCACACGGAAGTCACTTCTTAGGGCATTAGCTGCATATTCTGGTCAATAAAATTTAAATGCCCCACAGTTTCTTTGAAGAGCTACGGAGAGAAGTTACACCAAAGCAGATATGATCATCTTTGCAACCGTTTTTGGCATTTTGCCCACTGCCAGTGGTATTGTCACTGGAGTAGTGATTCAGAGACCCAAGATAATAATCTGGGAATCTGGGTTCGAATCCCACCACGGCAGATGGTGAAATTTGAATTCAATAAAAGCTTGGAATGAAGAATCTACTGATGACCATGAAACCATTGCCAATTGTCAGAAAAACCCACCTGGTTCACTCATGTTTTTTAGGGAAGGTAATCTGCCATCCTTACCTGGTCTGGCCTACATGTGACTCCAGATTCACAACAACGTGGTTGTCTCTCAAATGCCCTCTGAAATGGAGGGCAGTTAGGGATGGGCAATAAATGCTGGCCTGGCCAGTGATGTCCAAATCCTGTAAAAATGAATTTTAAAAAATTTTGTTTGGCATAAAACATTCAGATGCGAATGTTGTTATTGCGATATCTGATTGTAAACTACTCATTGAACCTGTAAATGGGTACACCATAATTAAGTATTACATTGGAACACTGATCAAACTCTGAAAACATCTGCCTAAAAGATCTGCACGTTTATTGTCATAGGTATTATCTAAAGAATAATCAAATAGTCTACAAAGTTTTTGTGTGCTAATCGTAGTAAGTTTTATAAGTATGAACGAAAGGAATGCATCTGGAATCCAAAAGCCTAATATTGATCCTGGTTGTCAGCCTGTTTGTTGGAGATAGTCTTAACACGCTTCAAACAATTGGTGAGTGGGTAAATGAGCCAAGTAGAAGTGTGAGGCTGGTGTTGGTTTCTATGGCGGGATGCTTTATGTTATAGGTAATGGTCTGAGCTTCATTCAACTGGCTTGACTGATGTCCCTCTGAGCGTTCTGTTTCTGCAAAAGGGATCTACTTCCTCTACATGCCCATGCCCCGTGTGGATCATGTTAACTCTGGATCCAGTCTACAGCTGAGATGATGCGAAGGACAAATTTTGCTTCAATTTGAAAAAAAAACAACGCTACATTCTGTGCTGAGGTTTATTCAGCCTTCCCTGAAAAGCCAACTAATTGAAACGAATGAGGAGAACTGTCTTCTGCTTAGTCATAGAATCCCTAAGGTGCAGAAGGAGGTCACTCGACCCATCAAGTCGAGCATCCACTCCGCTAATCCCTCTAAGCTGCACATCTTGGGACACAAAGGGGCAATTTTTTAAAAATTCCAATTCAATCAAATCAAGTCCAATTCAGAGTCTCAACAAGTTGAGACATTCCCGATCCAAGCTGACAAGACAGGGTCTGCAACCCCTGTCTTGGGCTTGATCTACATGAGCCAAGCTGATTGGAGTAGGCGCAGGTCTTCCTCCTCCAAGGCTTGATCTCATTTGCATCTTAGCCAAAAGGCCGAGATGCCGCTTTTAAAAATTGCTTCATATGAAAATGAAGCTTAAATGTAACCTAATGACCTCAACCAAGCGCAGCATCCACACACCACACTTGATCTTAGCCAAAAGGCAATTAGCATGGCCAATCTCCCTAACCTGCACATCTTTGAGCTGTAGGAGGAAACCAGAGCACCCAGAGGAAACCCAGGCAGACACAGGGAACATAGGAACATAGGAATTAGGAGCAGAAGTAGGCAAATTCAACCCTTCGAGCCTGCTCCGCCATTCAATCAGATCCTGGCGGATCTCTCCCTGGTCTCAAATCCACCTCCCCACCTGTTCCCCATATCTGTCTTTCCTTTTTTTAAAATTAGAAATATATCTACCTCCTTCTTGAAACGATTCTACCGCGCTATGGGGCAGCGTGTTCCACAAATTCACCACCCTCTGCGAGAAGTAGTTCCTCCTCATCTCAGTTTTAAATCTGCCACCTCTCAACCTATACCTGTGACCTCTTGTTCTAGATTGCCCATAAGAGGAAACACTTGGTCTACATCTACTTTATCAATCCCTTTTAAAATTTTATATACCTCGATCAGATCCCCTCCTTTCCTTCTAAACTCCAGCGAGTATAAACCCAAACTGTTTAATCTCTCCTCATACGTCAACCCCTTCATCCCCGGAATCAATCTGGTGAACCTCCTCTGAACTGCCTCCAATGCCACCACATCCTTCCTCAAATAAAGAGACCAAAACTGGACACAATACTCCAGGTGTCGTCTCACCAACACCCTATACAATTGCAACAACACTTCTCTACTTTTATACTCCAGTCCTTTTGCAATAAATGCCAACTTCCCATTTGCCTTTTTTATTACCTGCTGCACCAGCGTACCAGCATTCTGCGATTCATGAACACAGACACCCAGATCCCTCTGCCCGGATGCCTTTTGAATCTGCTTTCCATTTAGATAATAATTTGCCTTTCTATTTTTTCTGCCAAAATGGATGACCTCGCACTTATCCACATTAAACACCATCTGCCAAATTTTGGTCCATTCTCCTAGCCTATCGTTAGGCTATCTGTGGAATTTTTATATCCTCTTCAGTGCCTGCTTTCCCACCTATTTTAGTATTATCCGCAAATTTTGCTACGTTACACTCTGTCCCTGCTTGCAGATCATTTATATAGATTGCAAACAGTTGAGGTCCGAGGATTGACCCCTGCAGCATCCCGCTAGTTAAATTTCACCAACCAGAGAAGGACCCATTTATCCCAATCCTCTCTTTTCTGTTAGTCAGCCAATCCTCAATCCAATCTAGTACTCTACCCCCAGTCTCTGCGATCTCACCTTCTGGATCAGTCTTTTATGTGGTACCTTGTCAAGTACCTTCTGGAATTCTAGATATACCACATCCATAGGCTCCCCACTATCCACCTTGCTGGTTACGTCCTCAAAGAACTCAAGCAAGTTTGTCAAGCATGAGAATGTGCAAACCCCACACAGTCACCCAAGGAATTGAACCCTGGTCCCCGGTGCTGTGAGGCAGCAGGGTTAACCACAGTGCCACAATACCGCCCATTCTTCAGTTCTTTTGTGACTTGAATCGATAATTGCTTTAGCTGTCGTGCCACGATGGGATGGCAAGTGACACTCTGGCATTACTTCCAATGATCTTTCTCAGTGGTCTTGTAACAAGAGTGAAACCTGCAACCAAGTAGGATGGTCAAAACTCTGGGCCCGATTTTACCAAAACTTCAGGCGCGAAATCACGGTAAAGTTGGGCGTCGGGCCTATACCGCGATCTGCACCCGATTCCGAGCAGATCGTGGCTTTACCGACACCCGATTTGGGCGCGGGTCCAGCCCGTGCCAAAATCGGGCAGCCTGACGATTTAAATGCATTTGCATGCATTTAAATCGACTTAATGAACCGCGCGCTTTGTCAAAGGGTCACCTGGACTCGAAACGTCAGCTCTTTTCTCTCATTATAGATGCTGCCAGACCTGCTGAGATTTTCCAGCGTTTTCTCTTTTGGGTTTCAGATTCCAGCATCTGCAGTCATTTGCTTTTATTGCAAGGAGATTGGAGTACCATAATGAAGAAGTCTTGGTATAGTTGCACAAGGTTTTGCTGAAAACATATTTTGGAGTCCTGTGTGTAGTTTTGGCCTCCACATTTAAGAAAATCTACACTCACATTGGAGGCGGTACAGTGAACATTGACTAAACTAGTCCCAGGGGAAGAGGAAGCTATGAAGAGAGGCTGAAAAATTGGGTCTTTTTTCTCTGGAGGTTAGGAGAATGAGAGGGGATTTCATTGAGACACACCATTCTAAAGGGGCTTGACAGAGTTGATGCTGAGAGATTGTTTCTCCTCAACAAGCAACAGAACTGTCGGCAGGCGGTCACTAATCCACACCTGTGCCCACCAGCCGAAATATTATTCAAGTGCACAATGATGTCATGGTACACGCCCACTGTCATCACACATTATTTAACGCACTTCCGGGTCAGTGTGCACACAGCAGACGCAACATTCTACCCCAAGTGCAATTTCTGCCACGAAAGTTGCATTCTCTGTTCTTCACAGCCTCACAGAGAGCAGTGAGTGCACTGAAGATTTAGTCCTCCTGCTTTCAGTAGCTATGTCATATAGCTACCCAGGGGTTAGACTAGGATTTCACTGCCTAACATTTCCGGGGTAACCACTCGGCTGACTAAGTCGGAACTGTATGAAGTCTAGGCCGGTATTTTGCAAACTCGCTCGGACGAGGCTCGTAAAATCCTGCCCGAGGTCAACAGGGAATTCCGTTGTGTGAGCGGTAAAATTCCGACTCTATCTCAAGAGTTGCCGACTCTTTTTGGCAGATTCCGGGGAGCAAGGGAATTAATCATCGGAAGTTGAAACTTCCCAGGAAATTCTCCGACTATCTGGAGAACGGAAGGTCTGGGCCATAACATTAATGTGGAGATGCCGGCGTTGGACTGGGGTAAACACAGTAGTAAGTTTAACAACACCAGGTTAAAGTCCAACAGGTTTATTTGGTAGCAAAAGCCACACAAGCTTTCGGAGCTCTAAGCCCCTTCTTCAGGTGAGTGGGAATTCTGTTCACAAACAGAGCATATAAAGACACAAACTCAATTTACATGAATAATAGTTGGAATGCGAATACTTACAACTAATCAAGTCTTTAAGAAACAAAACAATGTGAGTGGAGAGAGCATCAAGACAGGCTAAAAAGATGTGTATTGTCTCCAGACAAGACAGCCAGTGAAACTCTGCAGGTCTAGGCAACTGTGGGGGTTACAAATAGTGTGCAATGAACCCAATATCCCGGTTGAGGCCGTCCTCGTGTGTGCGGAACTTGGCTATCAGTTTCTGCTCAGCGACTCTGCGCTGTCGTGTGTCGCGAAGGCCGCCTTGGAGAACGCTTACCCGAATATCAGAGGCCGAATGCCCGTGACCGCTGAAGTGCTCCCCAACAGGAAGAGAACAGTCTTGCCTGGTGATTGTCGAGCGGTGTTCATTCATCCGTTGTCGCAGCGTCTGCATAGTTTCCCCAATGTACCATGCCTCGGGACATCCTTTCTTGCAGCGTATCAGGTAGACAACGTTGGCCGAATTGCAAGAGTATGTACCGTGTACCTGGTGGATGGTGTTCTCACGTGAGATGATGGCATCTGTGTCGATGATCCGGCATGTCTTGCAGAGGTTGCTGTGGCAGGGTTGTGTGGTGTCATGGTCACTGTTCCCCTGAAGGCTGGGTAGTTTGCTGCGGACAATGGTCTGTTTGAGGTTGTGCGGTTGTTTGAAGGCAAGAAGTGGGGGTGTGGGGATGACCTTGGCGAGATGTTCGTCTTCATCAATGACATGTTGAAGGCTCCGGAGGAGATGCCGTAGCTTCTCCACTCTGGGGAAGTACTGGACGACGAAGGGTACTCTGTCCACTGTGTCCCGTGTTTGTCTTCTGAGGACAAGCCCTCCTTATACACAGGATCTGCTTGGATGAGGAGGATCGCAACAGACACCTCCAGACGCTGAAAGATGCCCTCATAAGAACAGGATATGGCGCTCGACTCATTGATCAACAGTTCCAACGCGCCACAGCGAAAAACCGCACCGACCTCCTCAGAAGACAAACACGGGACACGGTGGACAGAGTACCCTTCGTTGTCCAGTACTTCCCCGGAGCGGAGAAGCTACGGCATCTCCTCCGGAGCCTTCAACATGTCATTGATGAAGACGAACATCTCGCCAAGGCCATCCCCACACCCCCACTTCTTGCCTTCAAACAACCGCACAACCTCAAACAGACCATTGTCCGCAGCAAACTACCCAGCCTTCAGGAGAACAGTGACCAAGACACCACACAACCCTGCCACAGCAACCTCTGCAAGACGTGCCGGATCATCGACACAGATGCCATCATCTCATGTGAGAACACCATCCACCAGGTACACGGTACCTACTCTTGCAATTCGGCCAACGTTGTCTACCTGATACGCTGCAAGAAAGGATGTCCCGAGGCATGGTACATTGGGGAAACTATGCAGACGCTGCGACAACGGATGAATGAACACCGCTCGACAATCACCAGGCAAGACTGTTCTCTTCCTGTTGGGGAGCACTTCAGCGGTCACGGGCATTCGGCCTCTGATATTCGGGTAAGCGTTCTCCAAGGCGGCCTTCGCGACACACGACAGCGCAGAGTCGCTGAGCAGAAACTGATAGCCAAGTTCCGCACACACGAGGACGGCCTCAACCGGGATATTGGGTTCATGTCACACTATTTGTAACCCCCACAGTTGCCTAGACCTGCAGAGTTTCACTGGCTGTCTTGTCTGGAGACAATACACATCTTTTTAGCCTGTCTTGATGCTCTCTCCACTCACATTGTTTTGTTTCTTAAAGACTTGATTAGTTGTAAGTATTCGCATTCCAACCATTATTCATGTAAATTGAGTCTGTGTCTTTATAAGCTCTGTTTGTGAACAGAATTCCCACTCACCTGAAGAAGGGGCTTAGAGCTCCGAAAGCTTGTGTGGCTTTTGCTACCAAATAAACCTGTTGGACTTTAACCTGGTGTTGTTAAACTTCTTACTGCCGTAACATTAAAACATTTGATTTTTCTTAAAACAGGGAAGGAGGGAATTCATTGTTTCTGCTTTTATCTGTATTCAGAGTAACTGTTGCTCCACTCTGAGGCTGCTCCTGGTCCTGTGTTCCATTGTCTCGGTTCCAGTCTCGGCTAATGATCAAAGAATGTAGCACACAGCTGTCGGCTGGTATCGAGGGCACAGAATGGACACTACTTAAGGAGGAGGGAGAGCTGCAACAATGTTGATTCTTGTACGTTGATAATAATGCGTGTAATCTTAACCCGCTGCATTTTCTTTTATAGTTAGTGCCATAAAGTTTTCAGTGACAGGCAGGAGGAAGAAATTCAATCCAAAAGTTCTGGAGACTTAAGAAATTATTAAAAAAACTTGGACAGCACCATAATGCCTGGTTATTGAGAAGGCATCTGTGCTTTCTTCCTCCGAGTGCCATATTTCTCAGGTTAACAGCAATCAGTGAAAGACAGGTTTCCTAAAAGTTCATTAATATGATTTTCCGAGACATGGCCAAAGGTCCCGAGGACAGAAGGCTTAGATGTGTCATTGAGGGGAGTTTGAGCTGCTGCTCCAAAGGATCGTATCTTGAAGCATGTACAAAGAACAAAGAACAATACAGCACAGGAACAGGCCCTTCGACCCTCCAAGCCCGCGCCGCTCCCTGGTCCAAACTAGACCATTCTTTTGTATCCCTCCATTCCCACTCCGTTCATGTGGCTATCTAGATAAGTCTTAAACGTTCCCAGTGTGTCCGCCTCCACCACCTTGCCCGGCAGCGCATTCCTGGCCCCCACCACCCTCTGTGTAAAATACGTCCTTCTGATATCCGTGTTAAACCTCCCCCCCCTCACCTTGAACCTATGACCCCTCGTGAACGTCACCACCGACCTGGGAAAAAGCTTCCCACCGTTCACCCTATCTATGCCTTTCATAATTTTATACACCTCTATTAGGTCACCCCTCATCCTCCGTCTTTCCAGTGAGAACAACCCCAGTTTACCCAATCTCTCCTCATAACTAAGCCCTTCCATACCAGGCAGCATCCTGGTAAACCTCCTCTGCACTCTCTCTAAAGCCTCCACGTCCTTCTGGTAGTGTGGCGACCAGAACTGGGCGCAGTATTCCAAATGCGGCCGAACCAACGTTCTATACAACCGCAACATCAGACCCCAACTTTTATACTCTATGCCCGTCCTATAAAGGCAAGCATGCCATATGCCTTCTTCACTACCTTCTCCACCTGTGCCATCACCTTCAAGGATCTGTGGACTTGCACACCCAGGTCCCTCTGCGTATCTACACCCTTTATGGTTCTGCCATTTATCGTATAGCTCCCCCCTACGTTAGTTCTACCAAAATGCATCACTTTGCATTAATCTGGATTGAACTCCATCTGCCATTTCTTTGCCCAAATTTCCAGCCTATCTATATCCTTCTGTAGCCTCTGACAAGGTTCCTCACTATCTGCAAGTCCAGCCATTTTCGTGTCGTCCGCAAACTTACTGATCACCCCAGTTACCCCTTCTTCCAGATCGTTTATATAAATCACGAACAGCAGAGGTCCCAATACAGAGCCCTGCGGAACACCACTCGTCACAGGCATCCGGCCGGAAAAAAACCCTTCCACTACCACCCTCTGTCTTCTGTGACCAAGCCAGTTCTCCACCCATCTAGCCACCTCCCCCTTTATCCCATGAGATCCAACCTTTTGCACCAACCTACCATGAGGGACTTTCTCAAACGCTTTACTAAAGTCCATATAGACGACATCCACGGCCCTTCCCTCGTCAACCATTCTAGTAGTATGACTTGGAGCTCTTTAGTTCACTTGGAGCTGGACTAATGAATTTAAATCCATCAAAATCCACAACAAAATATTGTACAACATGAAGACTCTAATGGTTTTAGAAATGTTATGTTGCCCTCTGGGGGTCTTTAGTGCAGAGGGAAGTGTCCTGCCTCTGAGCCAGAAGATCTGGGCTCAAGCTTCACTCCAAGAACTGATGGCCAAGGGAACATGTATTCATAACCTGGCCAAACAGGTCAAGTATCAACTTGTAAATCCTTCCAACACAGGTGGTAAGGAGAGATTCCTGGTCAGCGATGTGACGGAAGGAAAACAGGGGCCTCGACAATTACAACTCATATCACTGAACTACAACATGCATGTAAAATTGCACATTGCCCCAGCAACCAGGGCTCCTTGGGGGCTCCATTGACTGGTTTGTGTTGTTCCCCATTCTGGCTAGGATGGATTCGGGACCTGCTTCTCTGCCCTGCCCACAGTGGAGGTGGTGGCACCGTGACTCAGACTTGTCTTCAAGTAAACCCTCAATCTTACTCTAATCCTAGCTGAGAGCATTTGATGTTAAAAATTTACATGAAACACATATTGTGAAGGACTCTTGTTACCCCCCCCCCATTCCACCTCCGCCCCCCGCCCCCCCTCCCCCACCACCCATCACCTTCAATTCATCTCTCCTGTACATTTGTACACATGTGGATAGAGTCCTCACAGTGGAGTCCTTGTGGCACAATGGTAGCACCCCTACCACTGGACCAGAAGCTCTGGGTCCAAGTCCAATGCCAGGACTTGTTGACCACAACAGGAGTGTTCAATGTGGTTCAATGGGCTGATAACCATGAGATTGGAATTAAGAGCAGGAGTCGGCGATTCAGCCCTTCGAGCCTGCTCCGCCATTCAATACGACCATGGCTGATCTTATCCAGATCTCAACTCCACTGTCCTGCCTGCTTCCTCTGGTCCCTTATCCCGCTTTTCATCAGAAACATATCTCTCTTTCTTGAATCAATTGATTGATTCTGTCTCCAGAATCAGTTTGGAAATCGGTCCACCACTTCACCCACTATTCCCCAACGGATAAAAGCATTGTGTGTGAGCGGGAAGAAACACAAGAGTGAGAGAGAGAGAGAGCGAGAGAGAGACAGAGAGAGAGAGAGAGAGAGCGAGCGAGGGAGAGAGAGAGGGAGAGAGAGAGAGAGACGGAGAGAAAAAGGAAGAGAGAGAGCGAGAGAGGGAGAAAAAGAGAGCGAGAGAGAATGAGAGAGTGAGAGAGTACTCATGCACCAATTATAATTTTAATGATTTCACAAAGGTGGATGGGGTCGCGGAGGCAGGGGGTGGGGAGGGGGGGCGGTTGGGAGGGGAAATCCTCACAACTTGTCCCCAGATTCAGATCAGGTCATCTTGCAAATTAAATGTTACAGCTGAGTAGAAAACAACTATTTTGCAAGATTTGCATTTATATAGTACCTTTTAAGACCGAAGGATGTTCCACAGGCTAATGTGTTTAAATATAGTCACAGCAGGGTCCCACAAACAACAATGTGATAATCTTTTGATTTAGAGTCATAGAGTCACAGAAGTTTACAGCATGGAAACAGGCCCTTCGGCCCAACTTGTCCATGCTGCCCTTTTTTTTAAAAACCCCTAAGCTAATCCCAATTGCCCGCATTTGGCCCATATCCCTCTATATCCATCATACCCATGTAACTATCTAAATGCTTTTTAAAAGATAAAATTGTATTCGCCTCTACTACTACGTCTGGCAGCTCGTTCCAGACACTCACCACCCTCTGTGTGAAAAAATTGCCCCTCTGGACACTTTTGTATCTCTCCCCTCTCACCTTAAACCTATGCCCTCTAGTTTTAGATTCCCCTACCTTTGGGAAAACATATTGACTATCTACCTTGTCTATGCCTTGTCTATGATTTGATTTGATTTATTATTGTCACATGTATTAACATATAGTGAAAAGTATTGTTTCTTGCGCGCTTTACAGACAAAGCATACTGTTCATAGAGAAGGAAATGAGCGAATGCAGAATGTAGTGTTACAGTCATAGCTAGGGTGTAGAGAAAGATCAGCTTAATGCGAGGTAGGTCCATTCAAAAGCTTGATGGCAGCAGGGAAGAAGTTCTAGGTTTTTGACCTGAAGACAATGAAGCAATGACATAACATATTTCCAAATCAGTCTGATGTGTGAGTTGGAAAGTCCTTGATGAGTAAGTGCTGCTTGCTAGCACTGTTGATGACTCCTTCCATCACTTTGATTTGATTTGATTTGATTATTATTGTCACATGTATTGGTATACAGTGAAAAGTATTGTTTCTTGTGCACTATACAGACAAAGCATACCGTTCATAGAGTAAGGAAATGAGAGAGTGCAGAATATAGTGTTACAGTCATAGTTAGGGTGTAGAGAAAGATCAACTTAATATAAAGTAGGTCCATTCAAAAATCTGTTCTGGAGTTGGTTGGTACGTGACCTCAGACTTTTGTATCTTTTTCCCGATGGAAGAAGACGGAAGAGAGGATGTCTGGCGTGCGTGGGGCTCTTAATTATGCTGGCTGCTTTTCCGAGGCAGCGGGAAGTGTAGACAGAGTCAATAGATGGGAGGCTGGTTTGTGTGATGGACTGGGCTTCATTCACGATCCTTTGTAGTTTTTAGCGGTCTTGGGTAGAGCAGGAGCCATACCAAACTGTGATGCAACTAGAAAGAATGTAGACTGATGGGGTGGTGATTATTGGCAGCTTTTAAATATGAGTGAACAACTTGAACATTCATCGTCACTTCCAGTGTAAAATCCCTGAAGCGATGGCAGTCAATACAGACTTTCTGACTTCTTGAAAGGAGGGAAAAGCAACAAAAGAAGCAGGCCTGTATGTTTTGTTGGTCGTCCTTGAATTCCACATGGCCTAGTTTTATCAGCGGAGATAAGGAAGTAGCCATTAAAAGGGTCTGATAAGTTCCTCATTACCAATTCAACACAAGGCAGTAACATCTGTTGACAAAAGATTACTTTGATTACTTAACACATAAAATCAGATTGCAGCACTGAAGCATTTGTTACAAGTTATATTGTAGAGACCGAGTTGTCAACAGTACAGATTATATTTATATTGTAGACAGGAGTCAGCAGCACTAGGGGAAAATAATTTGTGTTGATGTTGTGTCTCTCAGCGTTCACCTTTGATTGAGCTGCTTGAAGTACATTACTGCTGGCATGGAGGCATCATTGAGATTGCCCTTCACAGCTTTCTCTGCACCCTCTGGGATTCAAAGTCAGACAATTTCACCATCTCCAATTCCTCTGTTGTTGGGGGTCTTCTTCCCCCGTTGCTCTACTATGTTAGTGTGTGCACTGTTCTGGTCTCCATCCACCTTGGTTAGACCACACTTGGGAATAGAAAGTATTATGTATTTAAGTGGTGGCATGATTAAGATCCAGTCACATGATTTGACGGTGATATCTTGGGGTTTTTCATTGGCTCCTTCATTACAAAGTGCAGCACAGGAACAGGCCCTTTGGCCCACCAAGACTGCCAACACATGACACCTTTCTAAACTAAAGACATTTTGCCTCTACACAGTCCACACCCCTCTATTCCCTGCCTATTCATGTAGCTGTCAAGATGCCTATTAAACATTGCTATATATCTGCTTCTACCACCTCCTCTGGCAGCGCATTCTGATTTGATTTGATTTATTATTGTCACATATATTGGCATAGAGTGAAAAAATGTGTTTCTTGCACACTATACAGACAAAGCATACCATTCATAGAGAAGGAAATGAGAGAGTGCAGAATGTAATGTTACAGTCATAGCTAGGGTGTCGAGAAAGATCAACTTAATGAGAGGTAGGCCCATTCAAAAGTCTGATGGCGGCTGGGAAAAAGCTGTTTTTCAGTCAGTTGGTATATGTCCTCAGACCTTTGTATCTTTTTCCTGGCAGAAGAAGGTGGAAGAGAGAATGTCCGGGGTCCGTGGGGTCCTTGATTATGCTGGCTGCTTTGCCGAGGCAGCGGGAAGTGTAGACAGTGTCAATGGATGGGAGACTGGTTAGAGTGATGGACTGGGCTTTGTTCACAATCCTTTGTACACCAGTGGTGTTCCGCAGGGCTCTGTACTGGGACCTCTGCTATTTGAGATATATATAAATGATTTGGAAGAAGGTGCAACTGGTGTAATCAGCAAGTTTGCGGATGACACGAAGATAGCTGGACTTGCGGATAGCGAAGAGCATTGTCGGGCAATACAGCAGGATATAGATAGGCTGGAAAATTGGGCGGAGAGGTGGCAGATGAAGTTTAATCCGGATAAATGCGAAGTGATGCATTTTGGAAGAAATAATGTAGGGAGGAGTTATACAATAAATGGCAGTCATCAGGAGTATAGAAACACAGAGGGACCTAGGTGTGCAAGTCCACAAATCCTTGAAGGTGGCAACACAGGTGGAGAAGGTGGTGAAGAAGGCATATGGTATGCTTGCCTTTATAGGACGGGGTATAGAGTATAAAAGCTGGAGTCTGATGATGCAGCTGTATAGAACGCTGGTTAGGCCACATTTGGAGTACTGCGTCCAGTTCTGGTCGCCGCACTACCAGAAGGACGTGGAGGCGTTAGAGAGAGTGTAGAGAAGGTTTACCAGGATGTTGCCTGGTATGGAGGGTCTTAGCTATGAGGAGAGATTGGGTAAACTGGGGTTGTTCTCCCTGGAAAGACGGAGAATGAGGGGAGAACTAATAGAGGTGTACAAGATTATGAAGGGGATAGATAGGGTGAACGGTGGGAAGCTTTTTCCCAGATCAGATGTGACGTTCACGAGGGGTCACGGGCTCAAGGTGAGAGGGGCGAAGTATAACTCAGATATTAGAGGGATGTTTTTTACACAGAGGGTGGTGGGGGTCTGGAATGCGCTGCCAAGTAGGGTGGTGGAGGCAGGCATGCTGACATCGTTTAAGACTTACCTGGATAGTCACATGAGCAGCCTGGGAATGGAGGGATACAAACGATTGGTCTTGTTGGACCAAGGAGCGGCACAGGCTTGGAGGGCCGAAGGACCTGCTTCCTGTGCTGTACTGTTCTTTGTTCTTTGTTTGTATTTTCTTGAGGTCTAGGACAGAGCAGGAGCCGTCCCAAGCTGTGATACAACCAGAAATAATGCTTTCTATGGTGCATCTGTAAAAGTTGGTGAGAGTTGTAGTGGACATGCCAAATTTCCTTAGTTTCCTGAGAAAGTAGAGGTGTTGGTGGGCTTTCTTAACTATAGTGTCAGCATTGGGGGACCAGGACAGGTTGTTGGTGACATAGAAACTTGAAGCTCTCGACTCTTTCTACTTCATTCCCATTGAGTTAGACAGGGGATAAAAGCAAATTACTGTGGATGCTGGAACCTGAAACCAAAAGAGAGAATGCTGGAAAATCTCAGCAGGTCTGGCAGCATCTGTAAGGAGAGAAAAGAGCTGACGTTTCGAGTCCAGATGATTCTTTGTCAAACCTGCTGAGATTTTCCAGCATTTCTTTTTTGGATGTAGACAGGGGCATGCCCTCCACTACACTTCCTGAAGTCGATGACAATCTCCTTCATTTTATTGACATTGAGGGAGAGATTATTGTTGCCGCACCAGTTCACCAGATTC
Organism: Mustelus asterias; assembly: GCF_964213995.1. Taxonomy (NCBI): domain Eukaryota; kingdom Metazoa; phylum Chordata; class Chondrichthyes; order Carcharhiniformes; family Triakidae; genus Mustelus; species Mustelus asterias. The sequence goes on from NC_135801.1 coordinate 172,104,882, forward strand.
TCTATCTCATTCCTGTACTCTGCCTCATCATTGTTTGAGATCCGACCCACTACAGTGGTGTCATCAGCAAACTTGAAAATCGAGTTGGAGGTGAATCTGGCCACACAGTAATTGGTGTATAAGGAGTATAGTAGGGGGCTGAGAACACAGCCTTGTGGGGCACCGCTGTTGAGGATGATCGTGGAGGAGGTGTTGCTGCCTATCCTTACTGATTGTGGTCTGTGGGTTAGGAAGTTCAGGATCCAGTCGCAGAGGGAGGTGCCAAGGCCCAGGCCACGGAGTTTGGAGATGAGTCTCTTAGGAATAATGGTGTTAAAGGCTGAGCTGTAGTTTATGAATAGGAGTCTGACATAGGTGTCTTTCTTATCTAGGTGTTCCAGGGTAAGTGTAGGGTCAGGGAGATGATGTCTGCTTCTCCATCCATGATGAATATGGTGGTTATGGTATTGAAAGGAACAATAGTTGGAGCACATTGTCTGCATCCTATGAGTCAAGAAGCTTGAGTTGACCATCCAAGTTGGGTGTCTATTATGGGGAATCCAACTGATCATTCCTCCTAGTCTGCATGGAAAAGTTCTTGAACAAAGACATGAAGGACACCTTGGTATAATACGAATGAAGAATTTAGCACATCGTTATGTTAGGTGGCTGGGTCTGGATATTCCGATTGAAGAAAAAGTGGGACAGTGTCAATCGTGTTGCACAAAAAAGAAATACACCAGCGTTTTCTTCACGACACCCTTGGGAGTGGCCAAAAATGCATGTAGATTTTGCTGGCTCGTTTGAGGGTGACATGTTCATAGTCATAACTGATGCACACTCAAAATGTCCAGAAGTTGTTATCATGAGATCTACTACATCTGAACAATCCATTGAAAAACTTGATGACATTTTTGCAAGATTTGGTAAACTGGAACAGATTGTTGGCGATACTTGTTCGCAGCTTACTGCACAAGGATTTGAGGATTATCTTAAAATTAATGGTACTCAGCATATAGAATTTGCACCTTATCATTGATCAACAAATGGATTAGTTGAACATAAGAACATAAGAACTAGGAGCAGGAATAGGCCAGCTGGCCCCTCGAGCCTGCTCCGCCATTCAATAAGATCATGGCTGATCTTTACATGGACTCAGCTCCACTTACCAGCCCGCTCACCATAACCCTTAATTCCTTTACGGTTCAAAAATGTATCTATCCTTGCCTTAAAAACATTCAATGAGGTAGCCTCAACTGCTTCACTGGGCAGGGAATTCCACAGATTCACAACCCTTTGTGTGAAGGAGTTCCTCCTCAACTCAGTCCTAAATCTGCTCCCCCTTAGTTGGAGGCTATGCCCCCTAGTTCTAGATCCACACAATTGAAAGATCCACACAATCCTTGAAACATCCTTTAAAAGCTTCAAGAGAGCAAGGTTTGTTATCACGTTGTGTGAATAACTTTTTGACATCTTATAGAAATACTGCTCAAGCGACTATCCAAAGTTCACCTGTATTGCTACTCTTAAAGAGAAAGTTGACAACTAGGTTTGATTTATTATCACCTCCAGAAACTTCAGACATAGTAAAGCATCAACAACAATCCCAAGTTACTAAATGAGAAGTGAGGACAAAACAATAATCATTTGTAGAAGGAGATAGAGTGTTCCTGCATATTGATGAGTGAGAAATGGGTACCAGCCATACATTTAACAAAAAACAGGTCCAATTTCTGACATGGTTCAAACTGAAGATGAACTAATTTGGCAACGCCATGCTGACCAATTATTGTCATCTTGAAATGATTTCTCAGAAACCTCTCCAGAAGTACCAACTGCTTTAATCCCTAGTGTTGTGAATATTACTACGGAAGACTGAGTTGAATCTGAGTTGCCTGATGATTATGTCTATGCTACATGTGAGGATGATGCAGAATTGGTTCCAAGAGAAGAATTGTCTACTGAAGTTCCAAATCTTATTTCCAGGATCAAGGACAACCAAATTCTGGAACATTGTATACAGTCAAAGAGGGATAGACATCCTGATTGACTTTAATATTTACCATGTATGATGATTAATGATGCATAGTTTTGTGTCTACAGTATGATAGATCCTGTGTATAACATCACAGTAATTTGTTTTAATGACCACAGTAATAAACAGAGAGGGATGTTAAACATTTAAATGGTTGCATTATCACACTCAGTACTGTACACAGCGCACACCTCCTTATCACACTCAGTACTATACACAGAGCCACCTCCTTACCACATTCAGCACTGTACACAGCGCACACCTCCTTATCACACTCAGTACTGTACACAGCGCGCACCTCCTTATCACACTCAGTATTGTACACATCTCACGCCTCCTTATCACACTCAGTACTATACACAGCACACACCTCCTTATCACACTCAGTACTATACACAGAGACACCTCCTTATCACATTCAGCACTGTACACAGCACTGGTCTCCATGTATCACATTCAGAATATGTAATGACCTCAATGAGGCCCATGAGGTGGTCCCTTGGAGTCTGAGCTCCCTGATTGAGGTAATGATTGCCTGCCCAATCAAGCAATCTCACCTGTATATATATGTATATTATGTTCAGGAGTGTCAGGGCTACTGACACTCTGGATTCTGACTTTGTACCTGAAGCATTCTTAGGACTGGAATAGAGTTTGTAAATATAGGGAATCTGCTGAAGGGACACCGGCCTCTGAGGAGTTTTTTCAGAATACACTGGTCCCCTTATCACACTCAGAGAGACCCGCAGATATATAATGGGCCGAATTACCTCTTCTTATGCAGTAAATTCTGTCTAACTCTCAATGCAATATGCAGACAGCAGGTGCGCTCACGTGAGGATCCTGCTCTTCTACCAAGCAGTATACTTACAAAGGTACTCCATCCAATAGGATCCCTTTTCTGCTGGGGGAGATAATGGCAACAATTGTGTATCTGAATGGGAATGCTGCACATTCAGTCCCCACTGCAGGGTCAGTGCTAATTCAAAGCTGACACTTCCACACAGCAGTGACAGATTGCAATACTGGACATGCTACCAGAACCTTCACATTGCTCCCAAAAGACAGCACCTCTGACAGTCCAGCACTGCCTGGGTACCTGTAATGACTTCAATCAGATCATTGAGGTTGTCCTATTGGAGTATGAACTCCCTGATTAAGGAGTCAATTGATGGGCCAATCAGGGAGTCTTTTCCTTGTATTTAACCGGGCGTGTCAGTTCCTCTGGCACTCCTGAAGGTCGACTGCTGACTGATAGCACCCTGTGTACTGCTGCTGGAATTGTAAATAAAGGGATTTTGGTGAAGGATCTTCTGCCTCCGAAGATTTATTACAGTACTGTACTGGAGTGTCAGCCTAGATTGGGTTCAAGCCTCTGCATTGGGACTTGAACCCAGAGTTCCAGAAATAAAAACAAAATGAGCCACTGAACCATGGCTGACACACACATTATGACCCAAAAGCAAGGAATGTTATCACAGTTGATCTGAGCATTTCAATTCTGTATCAATATCCTACAAGCAAGAACGCCTCGCCAACTTTCGCTCATATTTTTATTGTGTGCGGCCATTGAAAGAAGTGAAGTTACTCGAAAATATAATGATTTCACCTTTTAATTTCATAACCGGTCCCCAGAGTTAATGTCATACAGAGTCTGGAACTGAGTTAAAAGTGGAGTTGGGCCACTACCAGATCAACCATGATCTTACTGAATGGTGGAGCAGGTTCGAAGGGCTGAATGGCCTACCCCTGCTCATAAGTATTACGTTCCTAAAATCTACCATTGTCCGGGTTCGATTCCCGGCTCGGGTCACTGTCTGTGCGGAGTCTGCACGTTCTCCCCGTGTCTGCGTGGGTTTCCTCTGGGTGCTCCGGTTTCCTCCCACAGTGCGAAAGACGTGCTGGTTAGGGTGCATTGGCCGTGCTAAATTCTCCCTCAGTGTAACCGAACAGGCGCCGGAGTGTGGCGACTAGGGGATTTTCACAGTAACTTCATTGCAGTGTTAATGTAAGCCTACTTGTGACTAATAAATAAACTTTAAACTTACGTTTCTCTCACTTCATCGAGAAGTGCAAGGAGGAGAAGGAGGTAAGCAGTTCCAAAGGGTTAAAAGCATTGCAACAAACTGAGGATGCGCTGCTTTGACCGTGACAAAATTGCTCTCATCATTCGGCTTAATGCCAGCCACAAAGGAAGAATTTAGGGCATCCTCGGGTCAGGATAATTAGCTATGCCGTTGCCTGCGAAGTCAATGCCTTGTTCTTTATCTTGTGGTGGATTTGACGCAGAGCTTGATCAGTTGTCATAAACTTGGCCCAGGGGGCAATAGCAAATAGCTTTCTTGTCAAAGGGCGGACACCTCCCCAGGCTCCGAGGTCACCGTGAAAGCTTTGGTCGGGATTTGAAAATATGAAAAATAAAAGGTCACCGTCTGCAAAAACAAATCAATTTTGCTGCAGCGAGACAGGGCCGCTTCTATATTTATAAATTGTTTCAAGGGCCACTTCAAAAACGGAATGTTTTTGCAGCCCGCAGCGAAACCGTGCAGCACTTCCACATCCGCTTTCTTGTGTGCAATGACGGTCACTTGAGCAGTCTTTGTGTTTCAGTGAAGCAGAGATACACATTCATTCATACAATTAGTCTGACCATCTTGCTAAGAAAGCCTTCACTGTGCAAGTGTTTTCAGGTGCAGGTAATGGAGATCTGCTTTCGTAGGGCATTTGTTGAGATAAGTATTAAATTCATTTTCAAGAGTAATGAAAACAGTTGTCATAAGAACATAAGAACATAAGAAATAGGAGCAGGAGTAGGCCATCTAGCCCCTCGAGCCTGCCCTGCCATTCAATAACATCATGGCTGATCTGAAGTGGATCAGTTCCACTTACCTGCCTGATCCCCATAACCCCTAATTCCCTTACCGATCAGGAATCCATCTATCCGTGATTTAAACATATTCAACGAGGTAGCCTCCACCACTTCAGTGGGCAGAGAATTCCAGAGATTCACCACCCTCTGAGAGAAGAAGTTCCTCCTCAACTCTGTCCTAAACTGGCCCCCCTTTATTTTGAGGCTGTGCCCTCTAGTTCTAGCTTCCTTTCTAAGTGGAAAGAATCTCTCCATCTCTACCCTATCCAGCCCCTTCATTATCTTATAGGTCTCTATAAGATCCCCCCATAGCCTTCTAAATTCCAACGAGTAAAAACCCAATCTGCTCAGTCTCTCCTCACAATCAACACCCCTCATCTCTGGTATCAACCTGGTGAACCTTCTCTGCACTCCCTCCAAGGCCAATATCTCCTTCTGCAAATAAGGGGACCAATACTGCACACAGTACTCCAGCTGCGGCCTCACCACTGCGCCCTCTCTCAAGATCCCTACAATGGAAACCTGGTGCGTTCCTTTCCTCCTTTGTCTACAGGCTGAGGTTGGACACAATGCTGTTCAATTTGTACCTGGGGTGAACATCGGCATCCCCACAATTTGTAGCTGGTCGGAAGCTCTGAATGGTCTTTGGGCCAATGCGAACATTCTGCCCCTGAGTCACAAATTCTTTAATATTCATCCTTGACATAAATGCATCATTAGACAGCCTCCATTGGTTGCCCATCCCTAGTTGCTCTTGACTAGATAGTGGCAAACCTTATTCTTGATCCGCTGCAGTCTGTGTAGTAACGGTACTCCAATAACGCGAGTGTTGTTGAGAGTTCCAGGAGTTTGACCCAGCCATGATGAAGGGACGGTGCTGGATTGCCAAGTCAGAAAGGTGTGTGACTTGGAGAAGTTCTCAGAGGTGGTTGTTTTCTCATTCTCCTGTAACCTTCGTCTTTCTAGGTGTCAAGGTCGCAGATTGGAGAGGTGCTATAAAAAAAACTAGGCGAGTTGCTTCCCCAAATCCTTTGGATGGTACATATTGCAGGCATTGTGTGTCAGTGGTGGAGGGGTTAAATGCTTAAGGGCTGCCAGTCAAATGTTCGTGAAAGATCCCAGGGCATTTTCGAAGAAGAGCAGGACAGTTTTCCCACTGGTCTGCTCAACATTAATACCTCAAGCGCCATCTTGAAAAACACTGACCATTTATCCTATTGCCATTTATGTGAACTTGCAGTGCACCAATTGGTTACCCACTTACCTTCATTAGAAAAGTGACCACTTCAAAAAGATTTAATTGGCTGCAAAGGGCAGCACGGTGGCACAGTGGTTAGCACTGCTGCCTCCCAGCGCCAGGGACCCGGGTTCAATTCCGGCCTCGGGTCACTGTCTGTGTGGAGTTTGCACATTCGCCCTGTGTCTGTGTGGGTTTCCTCTGGGTGCTCCGGTTTCCTCCCACTCCCCAAAGATGTGCGAATTAGCTGGATTGGCCCTGGTAAATTTCCCCTTAGTGTGAGGGGGACTAGCTAGGGTAAATGCATGGGGTTATAGGGATAGGGTCTGGGTGGGATTGTGGTCGGTGCAGACTCAATGGACCTAATGACCTCTCTTTGACTTTAAAGCATTTTGGAACATTACGATGATTGTGAAAGTAAAGTTTTCTTTTATGAATCAGCATCAGTGTTATTTTTTGGACAATGGATGTTGTCAAATTTTGACCCTGTTCCAACTTGATGAGTACAAACAGCTGTGTTTCTTAGCTATAAAAGCACAACAAATATAGAAATTAATTATGGGAATGTTTTGACATTGGTGACATAAAATAAAAATGCTGAATATAAATATTTTATTCAACATTTTACTCATTTTATGCTGATCTTTTCAACCTCAGACTAATATAGGCACACTCACTAAGAACTCACAATGCTCCAGAGATTCGCATCTCAATCTGTCAGCAAGCAACACCCTTAAACACTTGATATTAAACATCGGACACCGCTGTAAGGGAAACATCATGAGGCCCTCATATGAGAAAGCACAACAACACCTTAATGTGACACTAACACTTCATCCTTAACTTAATGTAAACACGAATGCCACTTGCAACAACTAAAACAGAAAATGCTGGAAAATTCTCAGCAGGTCTGACAGCATCTGTGGGGAGAGAATAGAGCCAGCGTTTCGAATCTGGATGACCCTTCGTCAGAGCTGAACAACTAATCCTATCTTAGTGTGTGGAATTGAATTTGAAAGCTGGAGATTTATCCCCAACAGCTGCAGATGTGGTGGGGGTTGTCAGCTGCTGTCTCTGCCCTGTGGCTTTGATGACCGTGGCAGGCAGCTGGAAGCCTTAGGCTTTGATGGACCAGTGAATTTAAGGCGATCTTACATCAGTGTGGGAGAGTCCTCTGTGACCCGAACTCCAAAGATGTGCAGGTTATGTTGACCGGCTGTGCTAAATTGCCCCTTTAGTGTCAGGGGGATTAGCGGGGCAAATACGTGGGGTTATGGGGATAGGGCCTGGGTGGGATCATTGTCGGTGCAGGCTTGATGGGCCGAGTGGCCTCCTTCTGCACTGTAGGGATTCTATGATTCTATTCTACTCTATGATTCCTGCTATTGGAGGAGTTTGAATCACTCTGAGATGGACTGGGGAGCACCAGAGGGTGGCATGGTGACAATGGTTAGCACTGCTGCCTCAGAGCTCCAGGGACCTGGGTTCGATTCCAGGCTTGAGTCGCTGTCTGTGTGGAGTTTACACATTCTCCCCATCTCTGCGTGGGTTTCCTCCGGCTGTTCCAGTTTCCTCCCACTTTCTGAAAGACGTGCTGGTTTGGTTCATTGACCCGAACAGGTGCCGGACTGTGGCGACTCGGGGAATTTCACAGTAACTTCATTGCAGTGTTAATATAAGCCTTGCTTGTGACTAATAAGTAAACTTTACTGTAACTTTCCATGAGACAACACTTGGAGTGTCGAGCGAAGAACCTTCAAAGTGTTAGGCTGCACTACCCCCGGCGTCCCGGTGTGACAGGACACCGTCCTCTCTCCCGTTGACTGAGATGCACCTGGAGGGATGTTCAGGGACAACTTCCCACTGGCCCAGAGTTGCAGTGAGTTCACAGAGCAGTGATGACCGACAGGGGTGTGCTGACATCAGGCATGGTGTCCTGGGCCATGCCTCTCTAAGGCAGTCACCATTCTGTCCCTGGAAGCCATGATAAACTCTCCTACCTGAAACATGGCAGAGGTCATGCTGTGGATGGACTCCCCCACGTCCTGCACATGTCTCCTCAAAGCCTCAGGCAGCTCCACCAGAATCTCCCCCTTCTCCTCTGCAGCCCCACTGGGTTGAATGTGGCCCTCAAGATAAATTTATTTATTCGTCACAAGTAAGGCTTACATTAACACTGCAATGAAGTTACTGTGAAATTCCCCTAGTCACCACAGTACGGCGGCTGTTCGGGTCAATGCACCCTAACCAGCACGTCTTTCCGAATGTGGGAGGAAACCGGAGCACCCGGAGGAAACCCACGCAGACACGGGGAGAACGTGCAGACTCCACACAGACAGTGACCCAAGCCGGGAATCGAGACCAGGTCCCTGGCGCTGTGAGGCAGCAGTGCTAACCACTGTGCTACCGCACCTCATCATTGGGGGCACAGCAGGATGCTGCCCCCTGAGGTCCTCCAAAAGGTGTCACTGCCGTCCTCATCTGCATCTGTGTGACCGTGTGGGGCTCACCAGATTTCCAGCCCGGGTTGACAGACAGATGTGTGCATCTGTGCTGGTGCTGTGTGCAGAGGACAGATGTGACATTGTACTCTCCGAGATATGATGTGGAGATGCCGGCGTTGGACTGGGGTAAACACAGTAATAGTCTCACAATGTGGAGTTGAGACCACAATCAGATCAGCCATGATCTTACTGAATGGCAGAGCAGGCTCCAAGGAGCAGTATGGTGTACTCCTGCTCCTGTGTCCTATGTCCTATGCTCCCACATGATCTCAGATTGTTTATGTTGCTGATCAGGAAATCATGGGCAGTTAAATTTGAATGACCAGTATATATGTTCCCCACTAACCAGGTGCCCATTAGGAGTTTGAAGATTACTTATCATAGAGGCATGAAGATAAACAGCACAAGAACAGGCCCTTCGGCCCAACTCGTCCCTGCCGACCAGATTTCCTAAACTGAACTAGTCCCATTTGCCTGCGTTTGGCCCATATCCCTCTAAACCTTTCCTATCCATGTACCTGTCCAAATGTATTTTAAATGTTATAATTGTACCCACCTCTACCACCTCCTCTGGCAGCTCATTCCTTATAGCGGGGGGTTGGGGAAGCGATGGCCTAGTGGTATTATCGCTGGACTAGTAATCCAGTAACATCACTAATATTCTAGCGACCTGGGACCTGGGACCTGGGTTCTAAGCCTGCCACGGCAGATGGTGGGCTTTGAATTCAATAAAAAAATTATCTGGAATTAAGAATCTACTGATGACCATGAAACCATTGCCGATTGTCAGAAAAAACCCATCTGGTCCACTAGTGTCATTTAGGGAAGGAAATCTGCCGTCCTTACTTCGATTGGCCTACATGTGACTCCAGAGCCACAGCAATGTGGTTGACTCTCAAATGTCCTCCAAGGGCAACTACGGTTGGACAATAAATGCCGGCCAGTGATGCCCATGTCCTACGAGTGAAAACAAACACACACCACCCCCTGTGTGAGAAAGTTGCCCCTCAAGTCCCTTTTAAATTCTCCCCCTCTCACCTTAAACTTATGCCCTCTAGTTTTGGACTCTGGGGAAAAGACCTTATCTATGTCCCCCACGATTTTATAAACCTCTGTAAGGTCACCCTCCAACGTTCGACACTCCAGAGAAGAAAGTGCCAGCCTATCCAGCCTCTCCTTATAATTCAAACCTTTCACTACTTCTTCACTCCTCGATCCTGAATCTTCTTAGGGTGCGCAGAGGGCCTGAATTTCCACTAGGTTGCAGCACTAGTCCAGGATTGGTGGGTAGAATCCCCATTAGCAGTGCCACATGTAGCGGAAAGCAGCCGCGGACACCATTTTATTTGGGAGCAGATTTCACTTATCACCCACTGAATTTGTGGTTAGCAGTTCAGGATAGCACCCACAGAAATGTTGGACCATGTTGTTGATAGTGTGATGAACAGTGCTGTACACAACCTCCAGTTGAGGTTGGCCTAGTGTTTTGTCCAATCCTATAGTCTGACCTCCTTTAATTGGTTTCAAGCATATCTGGCTGGCTGAAACTGCCCGTTGCAGGCCGTACATTTACAATTTTATTCATTTGTGGGATATCGGCGTCACTGGCTGGCCAGCATTTATTGCCCATCCCCAATTGCCCAAGGGCAGTTGAGAGTCAACTACATTGCTGTGGCTCTGGAGTCACACGTAGGCCAGACCTAAGGGCAGCAGATTTCCTTCCCTAAAGGACATTTGTGAACCAGATGGGTTTTTCCGGCAATGGTTTCATGGTCATGGGAAATTCTTAATTCCAGATATTTTTTATTGAATTTAAATTCCATCATCTGCCGTGGTGGGATTTGAACCCAGGTCCCCAGAACATTAGCCAGGTTTCTGGATTAATAGTCCAGTGGCAGTACCACTAAACCATTGGATTAGCTGTTTGACTGTGCCCAATAAACTATGTGGGCTAAACTAGGGGGCCTTGTTCTCAGCCCTCTACTATACCCCTTATACACTGATGACTGTGCGGCCAAATTCCCCTATAATTTGATTTTCAAGTTTGCTGATGACACCACTGTAGTGGGTCAGATCTCAAACAATGATGAGACAGAGTACAGGAATGAGATAGAGAATCTGGTGAACTGGTGCGGCAACAATAATCTCTCCCTCAATGTCAACAAAACAAAGGAGATCGTCATCTACTTCAGGAAGTGTAAAGGAGAACATGTCCCTTTCTACATCAACGGGGATGAAGTAGAAAGGGTTGAGAGCTTCAAGTTTTTAGGTGTCCAGATCACCAACAACCTGTCCTGGTCTCCCCATGCCGACACTATAGTTAAGAAAGCCCACCAACGCCTCTACTGTCTCAGAAGACTAAGGAAATTTGGCATGTCAGCTACGACTCTCATCAACTTTTACAGATGCACCATAGAAAGCATTCTTACTGGTTGTAGCTGGTCAGTATGGCTCCTGCTCTGCCCAAGACCACAAGAAACTACAAACGGTCGTGAATGTAGCACAATCCAAGGCACAAACCAGCATCCCATCCATTGACTCTGTCTACACTTCCCGCTGCCTCGGCAAAGCAGCCAGCATAATTAAGGACCCCACGCATCCTGGACATTCTCTCTTCCACCGTCTTCCATCGGGAAAAAGATACAAAAGCCTGAGGTCACGTACCAACCGACTCAAGAACAGCTGCTTCCCTGCTGCTGTCAGACTTTTGAATGGACCGACCTTGCATTAAGTTGATCTTTCTCTGCACCCTAGCTATGACTGTAACACCACATTCTGCACTCTCTCATTTCCTTCTCTATGAACAGTATGTTTTGTCTGTATAGCACGCAAGAAACAATACTTTTCACTGTATGTTAATACATGAGACAATAATAAATCAAATCAAATCAAATCAAGATGCTTCGCTCACATTCCCAAATTGATTTCCCACAAAAACTTTGTGTTTATTTTGTGAGATTTTGATAAACCGTGATAATTTATTCACTTGGAAGCTTTCAACAAAGGGTCTTTGACAGTATTTTGAGAGCTCAGTGAACAAGTCACTTATTCAGAGCACACATCTCACAGCAACAAGAGTCTTATACACATTAGTAGTGAAACTAATGCATTTTGAAAAAGGGCCGTGGCAGTAAGGCCAGAAGGAACTGCAACCTCAACCACAGTTCTTGACTTGTATGATGAAGCACCATCTCTTTTTTGCATTCAGTATCCCATTTCTGTGGCTCATCCCAACTGCATTCCCGGTTAGAACCATAAAACAATAGAAAGGAGGCCATTCAGCCCATCTTGTCCATGCTGGCCAGAGTTCACCCAGGTGCCATTGCGAGTGCCACCTTCCTGCACCTGGCCCATAGCCCTGTAGTTTACAGCATTTAAGGTAAAGATCCAAGTACTTTTAAAAAGTGTTTAGGGTCTCTGACTCCACCACCAACTCGGGCAGCGAATTTCAGAATTCCTTTGCATAAAGATGTTCTCCCTCAGTCCTCTAGAACATAGAACATTACAGCGCAGTATAGGCCCTTCGGCCCTCGATGTTGCGCCGACCAGTGAAACCAATCTAAAGCCCCTCTAATCTACACTATTCCAATATCATACATATGTTTATCCAATAACCATTTGAATGCTCTTAATGTTGACATTACACCTTCTGCCACCTATCTTGAATCTATGTCGTCTAGAATTCTACAATTCTCTGCCAAGAGAAAGAAGTTTATCCTGTCCACTCTTCCTCTTCCCCTCAGAATATTGTACACCTCTATCAAGTCACTCCTCAGCCTTCTTTGTTCCAAGGAAAATAACCCCAACCTCTCCAACCTCTCCTCGTAGCTACAGCTTTCTAGCCCTGGTAACATTCTTGTAATTGATGGAATAATCTCTATTCTGAAACTTCTGACGTTCGATTCTGCAGCGGACCGATCTGATGTTGTGAATTATTTCAAACAGTTCCTCAGGAGTACATGACATGGACATGGGCACTACATCAGGCAGCATTGAAGCGATTGCCAAGGCACTTCACGTACACGGTTGGGGTCATTTGTTAGTTTTTACTTGGTCATATTGTCACCTGTCATCAATCTTTGTCGTCCAGCTCTTACTCAATTTCAGCTTCTCAAGTGTTTCCATTCAATGTTGGTGTCTGGAAGGAATTGTTATGAAAGTTGTCCAAGATCATTAGCAATGCCCACCGTGCTGACAGCCCTTCATTTCTGGGCAAAGGACTTTCAGAGGCAAAGCTTTTCCTGGACTCCAGCCTCCAGGGTGGAGGAATGTGTCAGTGCAGTGGATGTTGATGGGATAGATAAACAGGAACGTCTATTTAAAGATTTATACTATGCTACTAGAACTTGATGGTTTGAGTCATAAGGAGAGGCTGGGACTTTTTTCTCTGGAGTGCAGGAGGCTGAGGAGTGATCTTATAGAGGTCTATAAAATAATGAGGGGCATAGATCAGTTAGATAGTCAACATCTTTTCCCAAAGATAGGGGAGCCTAAAACTAGAGGGCATAGGTTTAAGGTGAGAGGGGAGAGATACGAAAGGGCCCAGAGGGGCAATTCTTTTCACACAGGGGGTGGTGAGTGTCTGAAACGAGCTGCCAGAGTTAGTAGTAGAGGCGGGTGCAATTTTGTCTTTTAAAAAGCATTTAGACAGTTACATGGGTAGGATGGGCATAGAGGGATATGGGCCAAATGTGGACAATTGGGACTAGCTTAGTGGTTAAAAATAAAAGGGCGGCATGGACAAGTTGGGCCGAAGGGCCTGTTTCCTTGCTGTAAACCTCTATGACTCTATGAACCATTGCCTGTGGTTGGGGAGTCAAAGGAAGGAAGCATGAATTTAAAATGAGTGAGCCATTCAAGAGGGCTAATTAGGAAACACTTCTTCACATCAATGGTATTCGCAACCTGCCTTTTCCAAAAAACTGTTCCGACTAGATCAATCAAAAATTCCAAATCTGCAATTACTGGATTTTTGTTAGAACAATTTTTAATGCGTAAGAGAATCAGGGGTTATGAGGATGAGGCGGGAAAGTGGAGTTGAGGATTATATCAGATCAGCCATGATCTTAATGAATGGCAGAGCAGACTCGATGGGCTGAATGGTCTACTTCTGTTCCTATGTCTGATGGTCTTAACAGTAGATGGAACCAAAGCTGGTAACTCACCCACAATCTAATTGAACCATGTAACAGACCTGAGGAGCTAAATGGTTTTCCTATGTGTCTCGGATCTTACATTTGTTTTTATCTCTGTTGAGGTATCCTGCTTCACTGCTAGGGGTATAGTTGTTACGAGACAGCAAAGTGACAGTGGGAGTTGGTTCCAATGTCCTGGTGATCAATGCACGAGAGTGATTGAGTTTGGTATCAATATTGTGTGCCTGGTTTGAGCATGGCCACAGTATTCCATGATTGAATAATGCAAGGTCTGACTAAGTGCTCGGAGTGTCTTGTGGTCAGTTCCCCATCTTGAGTTGGACAGTTTCTGGAATGTGCAACCTCTGCTGTTCACTTTCCTTTCCTGCTCCATGATGTCCTCCATGAATGTCACCCCCACTGTGCACCAGTCATGGGAGAAACTGTATCTTAATACACATACAGGGACCACAATAACAGTGAGAGCTACTGGGGAGATCCTCCAATAAATAGGTCTCAGTTGTAATGAAATGAGGACTGTACAAATGGGGTGGGGATCAGGATGGAAATAGAGATGGTAGGTCTTAGTCCGAGTGGTTAGCACTGCTGCCTCACAGCGCCAGGGACCTGGGTTTGATTCCCGGCTTGGGTGACTGTGTAGTGTTTGCACGTTCTCCCTTTGTCTGCGAGGGTTTCCTCCAGTTGCTCCGGTTTCCTCCCACAGTCCGAAAGACATGCAGGTTAAGTGGATTGGCCATGATAAGTTGTCCCTTAGTGTCAGGGGGATTAGCAGTGTAAATACATGGGTTACGGGGATAGAGCCAGCTGGAATTGTTGTCAGTGCAGACTTAATGGGCCGAATGTCCTCCTTCTGTTCTGTAGCGATTCTATGATTCATAGACACATTAGTCCTAGCTATAGAGTCATAGAGTCATAGAGGTTTATAGCATGGCAACAGGTCCTTCGGCCCAACTTGTCCATGCCGCCCAGTTTTTACCACTAAGCTAGTCCCAATTGCCTACATTTGGCCCATATCCCTCTATACCCATCTTACCTTTGTAACTGTCTAAACGCTTTTTAAAAGACAAAATTGTACCCGCCTCCACTACTGCCTCTGGCGGCTTGTTCCAGACACTCACCACCCTTTCAGTGAAAAAATTGCCCCTCTGGACCCTTTTGTATCTCTCCCCTCTCACCTTAAACCTGTGCCCTCTAGTTTTAGACTTCCCTACCTTGGGAAAAAGATGTTGATTATCTACCTTATCTATGCCCCTCGTTATTTTATAGACTTCTATAAAATCACTCCAAAGCCTCCTATGCTCCAGGGAAAAAAAGTTCCAGTCTATCCAGCCTTTCCTTATAATTCAAACCATCAAGTCCCGGTAACATCCTAGTAAATCTTTTCTGCCCTCTTTCTAGTTTAATAATATCCTTTAGTTGAGAGAATTGTAATCACAACCATGAAACATTCTGCCCAATGTTCCAGGGTTTCTTATCAGGAATATGTTTGATTCCCTCCAGTGACAATTTAGAATGGTTGATTTCGCAATATTTTAAAACCTGTGTAGCAGAGACAGAGCGAGAGAGAGAGAGAGAGAGAGAAACTGGAGAAAGGAAAGCAGGGATTATAGTACCAGCCCAGGGGAAACCTGTGATCTCATACTGCTGCAGTCCCTCTGCTTATTTCACATTGCCAGCTAAAACACGAAGATTGCATTTTTTAGGGTTGGCTGACCTGGTGTGATTTTCACAGGAATACTTCCCCAATGGCACCGTGCCAGGGCCCGAAAATAAGTGTCAGATTAATGCCAGTGTTTATACAGCACAATCGAAGGCAAATGTGTGACTATCATCAACCTACATAGGACTCATCGGCTTCCAGCTCAGTTTTCTCTGACATTATGCAATGGCCTGCTGATTGCATTCTGTTTACTTATCCCAGAAGTCATTCTACTGGATGTTTACAACGTCCGATCCTTTCTTTCCGTTTTCTATGCAGGGCACAGCGGTGGCTGTGTATATTAGAAGTGCCACAGGCTGTAAACTAAAATGCGGTTTTGCTTGTAACCTTTTGTATGATATGGAAACAAATGTCTTCATTGCACAATATTATTGACCTTTTAGTGTGGAGTATGCAAAATGGGGGTTTAATATTGAATATCACAAAGCACATTTAGAACAATATTCAAGAATCATTGCCAGTAATTCTAACCTTCAAATTTGCATTTTTGAATAAACTTTTCTCTTTACTCACCGATAGTTTTGTAAAGAAAATGCAATAGCGCTGAAGGGCACACAGGGTCAAAAATTATTTTCTTAATAGACAGAGGGTGTTATTTTCCAGTCCCATCAACCATGGGAATCGTAGCGGGCGGGACAGGACCATGCAAAGATCCGTTGACCTCAGCGAAATGAGCACAGCCGGAAAATCCTGTAAAGTGTTTACTTGGTCATAAACATTTGTCCCTTGCGATACGGTTGATCTCTATCTGGGGTGGCATGGTGGTGGCACAGTGGTTCACACTGCAGCCTCACAGCGCCAGGGACCCGGGTTCAATTCCGGCATGGGATCTGCACATTCTCCCCATGTCTGCGTGGGTTCCTTGGGATGCTCCGGTTTCCTCCCACAATCCGAAAGATGTGCTGGTTAGGTGTATTGGCCGTGCTAAATTCTCCCTCAGTGTACCTAAACAGGCAGCAGTGTGTGGCGACTCGGGGATTTTCACAGTAACTTCATTGCAGTGTTAATGTAAGCCTACCTGTGGCAATAATAAATAAACTTAAAAATCTTGAATCTATTTCTCTGCCTTTGATCCCTAACTTTTGATATCCTTCCCCAAAAAACAATCTATCGCTCTTAATCTTGAAATTTTTCTATTGATCCAAAAGGGGAAAAGATTTCTAGATTTCCACTGCCATTTCTTTCCAAAATCTATTTGCTGATTTTGCTCCAATTGTAAGATTATACCCCGATGTGATGTAGTCCACCGCCTAAAAATATAGGGGGCTGATTCTCCCAGCCCGCTACGCTGCTCTAGGGTTGCCAGGGTAAGGAGGGTCGGAACGGTTGGAGGTGGGGGGGAGGGGGGGGGGGGGAGGGAGGGGGGGCTGTTGTGGGGGGGCTACTGGGGATGGGTGGGGGGGTTTGGGGAGATTGGGGCTGGCCTGGGGATGTCTGGGAGGCCAGTGATTGGGGGGTATGAACATAGAACATAGGACAGTACAGCACAGAACAGGCCCTTCGGCCCACGATGTTGTGCCGAGCTTTATCTGAAACCAAGATTAAGCTATCCCACTCCCTATCATCCTGGTGTGCTCCATGTGCTTATCCAATTACCACTTAAATGTTCCTAAAGTGTCTGACTCCACTATCACTGCAGGCAGTCCATTCCACACCCCAACCACTCTCTGCGTAAAGAACCTACCTCTGATATCCTTCCTATATCTCCCACCACGAACCCTATAGTTATGCCCCCTTGTAATAGCTCCATCCACCCGAGGAAATAGTCTTTGAACGTTCACTCTATCTATCCCCTTCATCATTTTAGAAACCTCTATTAAGTCTCCCCTCAGCCTCCTCCGCTCCAGAGAGAACAGCACTGTCTCCCTCAACCTTTCCTCATAAGACCTACCCTCCAAACCAGGCAGCATCCTGGTAAATCTCCTCTGCACTCTTTCCAGCGCTTTCACATCCTTCTTATAGTGAGGTGACCAGAACTGCACACAATATTCCAAATGTGGTCTCACCAAGGTCCTGTACAGTTGCAGCATAACCCCACGGCTCTTAAACTCCAACCCCCTGTTAATAAAAGCTAACACACTATAGGCCTTCTTCACAGCTCTATCCACTTGAGTGGCAACCTTTAGAGATCTGTGGATATGGACCCCAAGATCTCTCTGTTCCTCCACAGTCTTCAGAACCCTACCTTTGACCCTGTAATCCACATTTAAATTAGTCCTACCAAAATCAATCACCTCACATTTATCAGGGTTAAACTCCATTTGCCATTTTTCAGCCCAGCTTTGCATCCTATCTATGTCTCTTTGCAGCCTGCGACAGCCCTCCACCTCATCCACTACTCCACCAATCTTGGTGTCATCAGCAAATTTACTGATCCACCCTTCAGCCCCCTCCTCTAAGTCATTAATAAAAATCACAAAGAGCAGAGGACCAAGCACTGATCCCTGTGGCACTCCACTAGCAACCTGCCTCCAGTCCGAAAATTTTCCATCCACCACCACCCTCTGTCTTCGATCAGACAGCCAGTTACCTATCCAATCGGCCAACTTTCCCTCTATCCCACACCTCCTTACTTTCATCATAAGCCGACCATGGGGGACCTTATCAAACACCTTACTAAAATCCATGTATATGACATCAACTGCCCTACCTTCATCAACACACTTAGTTACCTCCTCAAAAAATTCTATCAAATTTGTGAGGCACAACTTGCCCTTCACGAATCCGTGCTGACTATCCCGGATTAATCCGCATCTTTCTAAATGGTCGTAAATCCCATCCCTAAGGACCTTTTCCATCAATTTACCAACCACCGAAGTAAGACTAACCGGTCTATAGTTACCAGGGTCATTTCTATTCCCTTCCTTAAACAGAGGAACAACATTCGCCACTCTCCAGTCCTCTGGCACCATCCCCGTGGACAGTGAGGACCCAAAGATCAAAGCCAAAGGCTCTGCTATCTCATCCCTTGCCTCCCAAAGAATCCTAGGATATATTTCATCAGGCCCAGGGGACTTATCGACCTTCAGTTTATTCAAAACTGCCAGTACATCCTCCCTCCGAACATCTATTTCCTCCAGCCTATTAGCCTGTAACACCTTCTCTTCCTCAAAAATATGGCTCCGCTCTTTGGTGAGCACTGAAGAAAAGTATTCATTTATCACCTCGCCTATCTCTACTGACTCCATTCACAAGTTCCCACTACTGTCCTTGACCGGCCCTAACCTGACCCTGATCATTCTTTTATTCCTATGAGGGTCTTAAGGCCAAAGATGGGGGCTGTGGGGCTGGCCAGCAATCGGGAGGCCAGCAAAGCGGGGCCACTGCGCATACACTGATCTTGGCACTGACAGATCGGCACATAAGTAATTGGCCCTCTCAGCGCTCTGCTGCCGGCCTCTCCAGCGGAAATAGGTCCCACCCCCTGATTTTCAGTATGAATCACACAAGGCCACTCTGGGACACTCTGAGTGTGGGAGATTCATTCTGAAAATCACGTCTAAAGAACTGACGAGAGTTACTCCAGTTTCCACGCAAAATGGGGGCTTCGGAATTTTTTGGGAGAATCCTGGCCATCGCTTTTCCATATCTCCACCACTGGACCATTAACGATTTTAAATGGATCAATAAGGTTATTTAGGTTATTAGATCAATTTACCCTCAATCGCACGTGGCACAGTGGTTAGCACTGTTGCCTCACAGTGCCAGAGTCCCGGGTTCGATTCCCGGCTTGGGTCACTGTCTGTGTGGAGTTTGCGCGTTCTCCCCATGTCTGCGTGGGTTTCCTCCAGGTGCTCCGGTTTTCTCCCACCGTCCAAAGATGTGTATGTTAGATGGATTAGCCAAGCTAAATTGTCCCTTAGTTCCCAAGATGTATAGGGTAGATGGATTAATCATGGTAGATATGTGGGGTTATAGGGATAGGGTTGGGGAGATGGGTAACATGCTCTGTCAGAGGGTCGGTGCAGACTCAATGGGCTGAATGGCCTCCTTCTGCACTGTAGGGATTCTATAATTCAGGTACTCATGGCCATTGAATCCATAGAATCCCTACAATGCAAAAGGAGATCATTCGGTCCATCAACTCTGCAAAAGTGCACCCACCAGGTGCCTCCCCTTTGCCATAACACCATAATCCCATGCATTTAGCATGGCCAGTCCACCTAACCTGAACATCTCGACTGTGGGAGGAAACCGGAGCACCCGGAGGAAACCCGCTCAGACATGGGGAGAACGTGCAGATTCCGCACAGTCACCCGAGGCCGGAATTGAACCCGAGTCCCTGGCACGGTGGCACTGCTAACCGCTGTGCCACCATGCCACCCCCAAGTATAAAAAGGGTTTTGATAGAGCAATTTGAGAGCAACTGATTCCTTCAGTAAGTGTGTCAGTAACAATGATTGGCAAAAAAATGATAAGGAAAATGAGTAGAAATTTCTTCACACAGACTTTGAAAAGGCAATTTGACAGGGACTTGAAGGGGATTAAGTTGTGGGGAAAAGTAGACAAATGGAACTAAATTAGTAATTCTTCCCAAGAATGGATCGGCACGGTGGCACAGTTGTTAGCACTGCTGCCTTGTAGCACCAGGCATCCAGGTTCAATTCCGGCTTCGGGTCATTGTGTGTGTAGAGCTTGCACATTCCCCCCGTGTCTGCGTGGGTTTCCTCCGGGTGTTCCGGTTTCCTCCCACAGTCCAAAGATGCGCGGGTTAGGTTGAATGGCCCTGGTAGATTGACCCTAGTGTCGGGGGGATTAGCAAGGTAAATGTGTGGGGTGATGGGAATAGGGCCTGGGTGGGAGTGTGGTCTGTACAGAATCGATGGGCTGAATGGCCTCCTTCTATATTGTAGGGATTTTATGATTCTAACCAATGCAGGCTTGATGGACTTAATGGCCTACATCTCTGCTTAAAATTCAATGATTCTACAGACCCTAGGAGAAAGTCCAGACATGTGGGGATTGGATATATATCAGAACAGAAACATTTGCAGGACTACAGGAGGTGGGATTTTCTGGTCTTGCCATTGTTGATGGGGTTTCCTGTTGAATGCACCCCTGGACGCTGTGAAACCCGTGGTAGGGATGCGCCATCGGCAGGACCAGAAGATCCAGACGACGTGAATGGCCAGAAAGCTCCAGCCCTGGAATTTCCACCGGGTCTCTGACTTTTTAGTGGAAGACATACTGAAATAACCGAGACTGTCATTTCAGGAATTCCTGCTGACATTTATTGGAGTTGCAAAAGGCTACTGGGGAAAGTTGGAAGTAAATTCTACCCCAATATCTTTTATAGGCTATTATTTATCCTAATGTTCTTCACAAAATCAAAATAAACAGTTTGGGACAATGTGCAGATCTACAGGAGCAATTCTTCATTTGAGAATTATACCCCGACATCAATTTGCAGGTAACGTCACATCAGGTGTATGCAATCATCAAATCCTACAAACTTCAGCATCATTTGATTGCGAATGGCAAGAACAGCATTCTGAATGTTCTTTCCATCAGTTGGGATTCACGGTAAAACATTTAGCTGCAATATTGAGATCATAGAGTCATAGAGTCATAGAGGTTTACAGCATGGAAACAAGCCCTTCGGCCCAACTTGTCCATACCGCCCTTTTTTTCTAAACCCCTAAGCTAATCCCAATTGCCTGCATTTGGCCCATATCCCTCTATACCCATTACCCATCTTACCCATGTAACTGTCTAAATGCTCTTTAAAAGACAAAATTGTACCTGCCTCTACTACTACCTCTGGCAGCTTGTTCCAGACACAGGTTCCGAGATGTTGATATTGTATCCCCCCTATTCAATGGAAAGTCAGAGGCTGATAGAGGTCTACTAAATTATGAGAGGCATAGACAGGGTGGATAGTCAAAGGATTCTTCCAAGGTGGAAGTGTCAATTACAAGGAGGCACAGGTTCAAGGTGAGATGGGGGAACGTTTAAGGTAGATGTGCGGGGAAAGTTTTTCACACAAAGTGTGCTTGGAATGCACTGCCAGAGGAGATAATGGAAGCAGGCACATTGACAACATTTAAGAGGCTTCTGGATGGGTACATGAATAGGGAGGGAA
Organism: Mustelus asterias; assembly: GCF_964213995.1. Lineage (NCBI taxonomy): Eukaryota > Metazoa > Chordata > Chondrichthyes > Carcharhiniformes > Triakidae > Mustelus > Mustelus asterias. Next base: position 172,126,464 of record NC_135801.1, read on the forward strand.
TAGAGGGATACAGTCTGAGTCAGGGCTGAGGACTTTTTTTAGTTTAGTTAGGGCATCATGATCAGCACAGGTTTGGCGGGCCAAAGGACCTGTTCCTGTACTGCACTTCCCTTTGTTCTTCGTTCTTTCGTTGTTCTTTATTACCAATGATGACAGATGAGGTGCAAAGGCTACTGAGTCCAATAAACCAATGTCTTTTTCAGATAGCAACCTCACCATTCCTTCCCTCAATCCATTCGCCTTTTAGAAGTCTCTTTCTTTTTCTCTTTAACTCATTCACATTATCTGGTTCAAAGCCTTTTCTCACAACTTTATCCAGGAATTTGATTTACCTTCAGGTAAAATCTCCTTGATTTTTCTTCTTACTCCTAACCTGCATCTATCCTCCCAGGAACCCAATCCCAATATTTCAACCCTTCATTACAGTGAACAATTTGCATCAATCAATTTTTCATAAGTTTAATTAGGCCACCTTGCAATCCAGACAAAGCATGCTTTATGCTTGGGGACTTTGGAGTGACTCATTTATCCATTCATTTCTTATTTGGATCAGGTTTACACCCAAGAAATTACGTACATTATCTCAATAGACAAAGCTGAATCTCTCTGCCAAGATTGGGGGATCTTGATTGGATGATACTAAAGCCATGTATCATCTAACTTCACTGAGAAATCTCATGAGGTCTAGTTTTCTCTTCTCAGGTTAAGCTGCAACTGAAATAAGAATTCAAAAGCTGCATAAGGCAATTCAAACAGCTCAAGTCTCAGTCCTGTGATAGGGTGGTTTGGGGTGGAGCCATCCAGCCAATGAGGCCCCTTGTTAAAACTCATTGTGGTTTTGAGCAGGTAACTGGGGGTGGAGGTAGGGTGGAGATAGGTTCACAAACACGACATATATAGGCAAAGACACAATTGCATGATAATTACCGATCATCTTGCAACCTGGTGTTCTGAGACCTCTTACTGTGCCCACCCCAGTCTAACGCCGGCATCTCCGCATCATTGTATAAAATCATTTATTTTGGGCTTCATATCCCAAAGAGAAGAGATAGAAAGTGTGTGAGAGAGAGAGAGAGAAATGGGTTATGATGTTCGTGTCACAACAAAAATATATTTTATCACTCTAAGAATGTGTCATGTTTTTCCCATCTGTGTATGTTTGCTAACTGATAAAACAACATAAATTTGTTAAGAGACAAGTTAAGACAACAGAACAAAGTAAGGGGAAATTGCAGAACCAATTGTGGTTCGGGTTTCGACTGAAGTTGAAAAGAGTACTCAACGTTGTTCAAAGACTCACACTTCCTGTTTTTGGAAATCACACATCTTGTAAAGATACCTGCAGACATCATTTTAGCTTCCCTCAAAGTTTATTTAAGAGTGTGAACAGCTGGAACATTTCTACACAACATACAGGTCAAACCCTGATGCAAAATTATTCTTATCTACTTAATCCACAGTGAAGAGTCAGTTATACAGAGGAATTCTATTATATATAATTGTGGGACAAAGAACTGGTGACAGTCTTTCATATTGTCCTGCCAAGAAGACACAAAGAAGACAAATCTAAAAGGAATATGTCTCTTTTCCATATTCTCTTGTTAAAATTCTTTTTTTTTAAAACAACAAATAGACTGATAAAGATAGAGAAAGGCAACTCATTAAACTCATGGAATGTGACACTCCTTACACTGTATAAACATTCCAGCCAAGTCAATACAAAGGACTTGTAGACAAGATGTCTGTCCCAGCCAGCTCTGGGCAAAGGCAGGGCTATCTGTGACTCTTCGGCTGAAATTTTACCACCCCACCCACCCCGGCAATCGCACGGCCAAGGTGTGGAGCATGGAAAGGTCCATTGACCTTGGGCGGGATTTTACAGTTTCGGGACGAGCGTGGCCGCAAAATCCCGCCCTTCATTTCCAATGTTGTGATAACAGTTCCACAGTTACCTGCTCAAAAACACAATGAATTTTAACAAAGGGGCCTCATTGGCTGGATGGCTCTACCCGAAACTACCACATAGAAGGAGGAAATCAACAAAATCAAAAACATTTCTATTTACAGACGGGTGGTCCAAGGAGAAATCATGGGGGTTTAAATTAAACCCCCTCCTCTCTGCAACAATAGCATAAAAAAAAATAGATAGCAACAAGATATGAAGGATAAATCAGAGAATAGAATTCCGACAGTGCAGATCAAATCTGTGTTGAGGCAGGACAAATTGGAGGGATCTTGTAGTGAAACATTATGGGTGGAGCTCAGGAATAAGAAGGGTGAAATCACAATGTTGGGAGTGTACTACAGACCTCCCAACAGCCTGCAGGAGATAGAGGAGCATAGAACATAGAACATATAGAACATAGAACAGTACAGCACAGAACAGGCCCTTCGGCCCACGATGTTGTGCCGACCTTCATCTGAAACCAAGATCAAGCTATCCCACTCCCTACCATCCTGGTGTGCTCCATGTGCCTATCCAATAACCGCTTAAATGTTCCTAAAGTGTCTGACTCCACTATCACTGCAGGCAGTCCATTCCACACCCCAACCACTCTCTGCGTGAAGAACCTACCTCTGATATCCTTCCTATATCTCCCACCATGAACCCTATAGTTATGCCCCCTTGTAATAGCTCCATCCACCCGAGGAAATAGTCTTTGAACGTTCACTCGATCTATCCCCTTCATCATTTTATAAACCTCTATTAAGTCTCCCCTCAATCTCCTCCGCTCCAGAGAGAACAGCCCCAGCTCCCTCAACCTTTCCTCATAAGACCGACACTCCAAACCAGGCAGCATCCTGGTAAATCTCCTCTGCACTCCTTCCAGCGCTTCCACATCCTTCTTATAGTGAGGTGACCAGAACTGCACGCAATATTCCAAATGCGGTCTCACCAAGGTCCTGTACAGTTGTAGCATAACCCCACGGCTCTTAAACTCCAACCCCCTGTTAATAAAAGCTAACACACTATATGCCTTCTTCACAGCTCTATCCACTTGAGTGGCAACCTTTAGAGATCTGTGGATATGGACCCCAAGATCTCTCTGTTCCTCCACAGTCTTCAGAACCCTACCTTTGACCCTGTAATCCACATTTAAATTAGTCCTACCAAAATGAATCACCTCACATTTATCAGGGTTAAACTCCATTTGCCATTTTTCAGCCCAGCTTTGCATCCTATCTAGGTCTCTTTGCAGCCTACAACAGCCCTCCACCTCATCCACTACTCCACCAATCTTGGTGTCATCAGCAAATTTACTGATCCACCCTTCAGCCCCCTCCTCTAAGTCATTAATAAAAATCACAAAGAGCAGAGGACCAAGCACCGATCCCTGCGGCACTCCGCTAGCAACCTGCCTCCAGTCCGAAAATTTTCCATCCACCACCACCCTCTGTCTTCGATCAGATAGCCAGTTACCTATCCAATCGGCCAACTTTCCCTCTATCCCACACCTCCTTACTTTCATCATAAGCCGACCATGGGGGACCTTATCAAACGCCTTACTAAAATCCATGTATATGACATCAACCGCCCTACCTTCATCAACACACCTAGTTACCTCCTCAAAAAATTCTATCAAATTTGTGAGGCACGATTTGCCCTTCACAAATCCGTGCTGACTATCCCGGATTAATCCGCATCTTTCTAAATGGTCGTAAATCCCATCCCTAAGGACCTTTTCCATCAATTTACCAACCACCGAAGTCAGACTAACCGGTCTATAATTACCAGGGTCATTTCTATTCCCTTTCTTAAACAGAGGAACAACATTTGCCACTCTCCAGTCCTCTGGCACCAACCCCGTGGACAGTGAGGACCCAAAGATCAAAGCCAAAGGCTCTGCAATCTCATCCCTCGCCTCCCAAAGAATCCTAGGATACATTTCATCAGGCCCAGGGGACTTATCGACCTTCAGTTTATTCAAAACTGCCAATACATCCTCCCTCCGAACATCTATTTCCTCCAGCCTATTAGCCTGTAACACCTTCTCTTCCTCAAAAACATGGCCCCTCTCCTTGGTGAACACTGAAGAAAAGTATTCATTCATCACCTCGCCTATCTCTACTGATTCCATACACAAGTTCCCACCACTGTCCTTGACCGGCCCTAACCTCACCCTGGTCATTCTTTTATTCCTCACATAAGAGTAAAAAGCCTTGGGGTTTTCCTTGATCCGACCCGCCAAGGACTTCTCATGTCCCCTCCTAGCTCTCCTCAGCCCCTTTTTCAGCTCATTCCTTGCTAACTTGTAACCCTCAATCGAGCCATCTGAACCTTGTTTCCTCATCCCTACATAAGCTTCCCTCTTCCTTTTCACAAGACATTCCACCTCTTATGTGAACCACGGTTCCCTCACTCGGCCATTTCCTCCCTGCCTGACAGGGACATACCTATCAAGGACACCCAGTATTTGTTCCTTGAAAAAGTTCCACTTTTCATCAGTGCCTTTCCCTGACAGTTTCTGTTCCCATCTTATGCCCCCTAATTCTTGCCTAATCGCATCATAATTACCTCTCCCCCAATTGTAAGCCTTGCCTTGCCGTCCGGCCCTATCCCTCTCCATTGCAATAACAAAAGACACCGAATTGTGGTCACTATCTCCAAAGTTCTCTCCCACAACCAAATCTAACACTTGGCCCGGTTCATTTCCCAGTACCAAATCCAATGTGGCCTCACCCCTTGTCGGCCTATCCACATATTGTGTCAGGAAACCCTCCTGCACACACTGCACAAAAAGTGCCCCATCCAAACTATTCGATCTACAAAGGTTCCAATCAATATTTGGAAAGTTAAAGTCCCCCATGACAACTACCCTGTGACCCCCACACGTATCCATAATCTGCTTAGCAATTTCTTCCTCCACATCTCTATTACTATTTGGGGGCCTATAGTAAACTCCTAGCAACGTGACCGCTCCTTTCCTGTTTCTAACTGCAGCCCATATTACCTCAGTGTGCATATCCCCCTCAAAGTGCTTTTCCGCAGCCGTTAAACTATCCTTGATTAACAATGCTACTCCTCCACCTCTTTTACCAGCTTCCCTACACTTACTGAAACATCTATACCCCGGAACGTCCAACAACCATTCCTGTCCTTGTTCTACCCACGTCTCCGTAATGGCCACAACATCGTAGTCCCAAGTAGCAATCCACGCCCCAAGTTCATCCACCTTGTTCCGGATGCTCCTTGCATTGAAGTAGACACACTTCAACCCATCTTCCTGTCTACCGGTACCCACCCTTGACCTTGATACCTTCCCCAATATCTCACCACCCTCAACACTGACTTCCGGACGACAACTCCTTTTCCCACTCCCCTGACAAATTAGTTTAAATCCCCCTGAAGAGCCGTAGCAAATTTCCCTCCGAGGATATTGGTGCCCCTCTGGTTCAGGTGCACCCCGTCCTGTTTGTAGAGGTCCCACCTTCCCCAGAACGTGTTCCAATTATCCACGTATCTGAAACCCTCCCTCCTGCACCATCCCTGCAACCACATGTTTAAGTGCACTCTCTCCCTGTTCCTCAACTCGCTATCACGTGGCACCGGTAGCGTACCAGAGATGACCACATGTTTTGTCTTTGCTCTCAGCTTCCAGCCGAGCTCCCGAAATTCCTGTTTTAAATCCCCGTCCCTTCTCTTACCTATGTCGTTGGTACCAATGTGTACCACGACTTGTGACTGTTTCCCCTCCCCCTGAAGAATCCGGAAGACACGGTCCGAGACGTCACGGACCCTGGCATCCGCTAGGCAACAAACCATCCTCGAGTCTCTTTTGCTGCCACAGAACCTCCTATCTATCCCTCTAACTAACGAGTCCCCAATAACTATTGCCCTCCCGCTCTCCTCCTTACCCTCCTGAGCCACAGGGACGGACTCAGTGCCGGAGATCCTCTCACTGCGGCTCACCACTGGTATGTCGTCCCCCTCAACCGTATCCAAAGCAGAATACTTATTGCTAAGGGGAACGACCACAGGGGATCCCTGCACCGACTGCTTCTTCCCAGCCCCTCTCACCGTCACCCATCTATTTTCATTCCTCGGAGTAACTGTATCCCTGAAGCTTCTGTCTATGGCCATCTCTGCATCCCTAATGATCCTAAGTTCCTCCAACTCCAGCTCCAGTTCCCTTACACGGTTTTGGAGGAGCTGCAGATGGATGCACTTCTCACAGGTATAATCAGCAGGGACACTATCGTCGTCCCTCACCTCGAACATAGTGCAAGAGGAACATTGCACTGCCTTCACACCCATCCTCTCTAGATACCTTGCCAGTACCAGGTAGAAACAGCAAAAAATGAATTAACTCACCCAAGCCCTGTGAGCCAAAGCCCTACTGCTTTCACTCTGCCTCCTGCTCACTCTGCTGCCCGCTAACGACGCTGCCCGCTCAAAAGTGCGGCCTACTTTTAAACCCTCCAAAAACCTTCCCAGACTCCTGCTGGGCCCACTTCCTGTTTTTAAAAAAACCTCCGATTTTTTACACAATTTTAACTTAAAATAAATAAATAAATGTAGTGAACAAACCAACTGCCTTCTCCTCAGCCTGGTCCTGTGGAGCAGTTATGTAATTAGATACTGAAAAGGTGTGGAAAAAGCAAGGTTGTTGCGGTGGGTGACTTTAACTTCCCCCATATCGACTGGGAATCCCTTACAACCAGGGGCTCACATCATAGAGTCCTGACAGTGCAGCCAGAGGCCATTCTGCACTGACCACAATCCCACCCAGGTCCTATCCCCGTAACCCCACATATTTACCCTGTGAATACCCCCGACACTAAGGAGCAATTTAGCATGGCCAATCAACCTAACCCGCACATTTTGGACTGTGGGAGGAAACCGGAGCACCCGGAGGAAACCCACGCAGACGCGGGAAGAATGTGCAAACTCCACACAGACAGTGACCTGAGGCTGGAATTAAACCCGGGACCTGGCGCTGTGAGGCAGCAGTGCTAACCACTGTGCTACCGTGTCGCCCCATGGAGATGGAGAGCGATTTGTTAGATGTGTCCAGGAGGGCTTTTTGATCCAGTACATTGGCAATCCAACCAGGGAGGGGGCCATACTCGACTTGGTCTTGGGGAATGAGCCAGGTCAGGTGTTTCAGTCGGGGAGCATTTTGGGCTTAGCAACCATAATTCCATAAGATTTCGAACAGTCATGGATAAGGACAAGAATGGCCCTCGGGTGAGGATGCTCAATTGGGTGAAGGCCACCTACATCCAAATTCGGCAGGAACTAGAGAATGTGGATTGGGACCGGCTATTTGAGGGCAAATCCACGTCTGGCATGTGGGAGGCTTTTAATGACGAATTGATTGAACTGCAGAACAGGCAAGTCCCTGCAAAAAAGAAACAGCAGGATTCGGGAACCATGAATGACAAGGGAAATTGTAAACTTAGTCCAAAGGAAAAAGGAAGCGTACGATAGGTCTAGGCATCTAAAAACTGACAAAGCACTTGAAGAGTACAGTGAAAGTAGGAAGGAATTTAAACATGGAATTAGAAGGGCTAAAAGGAGCCATGAAATGTCTTTAGCAAACAGGGTCAAGGAGAATCCCAAGGCTTTTTATGCATATATTAAGAGCAAGAGGATAGCAAAAGAAAGCATAGACCCACTCAAGGACAATGGAGGGAAGTTATGCACAGAACCACAGGAAGTGGGTGAAATCCTTAATGAGTACTTTGTATCGATATTCACCAAGGAGAAGGACATGATGGATGTTGAGACGAGGGATAGGTGTGTGAGCGCTCTTGAGGATGTCAATATATCAAAGGAGGAAGTGTTGAGTATTCTAAATTGCATTAAGGTAGACAAGTCCCTGGGGCTGGATGGGATCTATCCCAGGTTACTGGGGGAGGCAAGGGGAGAAATAGCTGGGGCCTTAGCAGATATCTTCACATCCTCTTTGATCACAGGTGAGGTTCCAGAGGATTGGAGAATAGCCGATGCTGTTCACTTGTTTAAGAAAGGCAGCAGGGATAATCCAGGAAATTATAGGCCGGTGAGCCTGAAGTCAGTGATGGAGAAGCTTTCGGAGAAGATACTGAGGGACAAGATATATGCACATTTAGAGGAAAATTGACTAGTTAGTGACTGGAAGCACGGTTTTGTACGGGGAAGGTCATGTCTCACCAACTTGATTGAGTTTTTTGAAGAGGTGACAAAGAAAATTGATGAGGGAAGAATCGTGGATGTAGTTTCATAGAGTTATAGAGGTTTACAGCATGGAAATAGGCCCTTCGGCCCAACTTGTCCATGCCACCCTTTTATTTTTAAACCCCTAAGCTAGTCCCAATTGCCTGCATTTGGCCCATATCCCTTTATATCCATCTTACCCATGTGACTGTCTAAATGCTTTTTAAAAGACAAAATTGTATCTGCCTCTACTACTACCTCTGGCAGCTTGTTCCAGACACTCACCACCCTCTGTGTGAAAAAATTGCCCCTCTGGACACTTGTATCTCTCTCCTCTCACCTTAAACCTATGCCCTCTAGTTTTAGACTCCCCTACCTTTGGGAAAAGATATTGACTATCTAGTTGATCTGTGCCCCTCATTATTTTATAGACCTCTATTAGATCACCCTTCAACCTTCTACGCTCCAAAGAAAAAAGTCCCAGTCCATCCAGCCTCTCCTTGTAACTCAAACCATCAAGTCCTGGTAGCATCCTAGTAAGTCTTTTCTGCATTCTTTCTAGTTTAATAATATCCTTTCTATAATAGGGTGACCAAAACTGTACACAGTATTCCAAGTGTGGCCTTACCAATGTCTTGTACAACTTCAACAAGACATCCCGACTCCTGTATTCAATGTTCTGACCAATGAAACCAAGCATGCTGAATGCCTTCTTCGTCACCCTGTCCACCTGTGACTCCACTTTCAATGAGCTATGAGCATGTACCCCTAGATCTCTTTGTTCTGTAACTCTCCCCAACGCTCTACCATTAACTGAGTAAGTCCTGCCCTGGTTCAATCTACCGAAATGCATCACCTCGCATTTGTCTAAATTAAACTCCATCTGCCATTCATCAGCCCACTGGCCCAATTGATCAAGATCCTGTTGCGATCCGAGATAACTTTCTTCACTGTCCACTATGCCACCAATCTTGGTGTCATCTGCAAAGTTACTAACCATGCCTCCTATATTCTCATCCAAATCATTAATATAATTGGCAAAGACAGGGTGGATAGTCAGAGGCTTTTTCACAGGGTGGAAGTGTCAATTACTAGGGGGCACAGCTTCAAGGTGAGAGGGGGAAAGTTTAAGGGAGATGTGCGGGGGAGGTTTTTCACGCAGAGAGTCGTGGGTGCCTGGAACACACTGCCAGAGGAGGTGGTGGAAGCAAGCACATTAGCAATATTTAAGAGGCATCTGGATAGGTACATGAATAGGGAGGAAATAGAGGGATATGGACCGCGTAAGGGCAGATCTTTTTTTAGTAAAGGGAATCATGATCGGCACAGGCTTGGAGGGCCGAAGGGCCTGCTCATGTGTTGTATTTTTCTTTGTTCTTTGTTTTTCGTTCAGTGCAGAAGGAGGCCAATATGCCCACTGAGTCTGCACCGACCACAATCACATCCAGGCCCTATCCCCGTAACCCCACGTATTTACCCTGCTAATCCCCCTGAACTTAAGGGGCAATTTTGATATGGCCAATCAGCCTAACCTGCACTTCTTTGGACTGTGGGAGGAAACCGGAGCACCCGGAGGAAACCCACGCAGATACAGGGAGAATGGGCAAACCCCACACAGACAGTGACCCGAGGCCGGAATTGAACCTGAGTCCCTGGCAGCAGTGCTAACCACTGTGCCAATGTGCCACCCTTAATGCATCACAAAAACTGAAACAGGTGGTATTGAAAAATATATTTTTCAAAAGTAGTCGCCAAATATTGTAGCACGAACACTCTTTTTTTTTTGTAGATCAATGCAGAGTTTAGAGTCACAATTGCTAGGATATTTAGAAGACTAACAGTGCAGAAGAAGACCATTTGGCCCATCGAGTCTGCACCGACCACAATCCCACCCAGGCCCTATTCCCGTAACCCCACGTATTTACTCTGCTAATCCCCTGACACTCAGGGGCAATTTAGCATGGCCAATCAACCTAACACGCACATCCTTGGACTGTGGGAGGAAACTGGAGCACCCGGAGGAAACCCATGCAGACACGGGCAGAAAGTGCAAACAACGCACAGACAGTGACCTGGGGCTAGAATTGAACCCGGGTCCCTGGCGCTGTGAGGCAGCAGTGCCAACCACTTGATAAGTTAGAAGGAATAACAAGCATTGTGGATTCAAATTCTCCTTGGGAAAGAAAAGTCCACATTGTATGTCATAAAAATGGGAGTAAATATAAGACTCTGCACAAATGCACATAGCTTAAGCATTGAACGAGAGAATGATATGGCACAGAAGGTACCATTTGGCCAAGTGTGCCTGTTCTATTTCTTTATAGAGTTATCCAAATACTCCCCCTGCTCCTATCCAATAGCTCTGGAATATTTTTCCCTTCAAATATTAATCATCCATTTCTCTTTAGAAAGTTATGATTGTATTTGCTTCCATTACCCTTTCCAGCAGTGCATTGCTAAACGTAACAATGCACTGTGGAAAAGGTAATATTATCACGTTGTAATAAGTTCACGAAGGCTGAAGTCCCTGCACCAGAATCCCTTTATTTACAATTCCAACAGCAACACACAGAGTGCTATCACCCAGCAATCTACCTTCAGGAGTGCCAGAGGAGCTGACACTCCCTATACAAAGTAAAGTCTCCCTGACTGGCCCATCAATTAGCCCCTTAATCAGGGAGCTGGTATTCCAATAGGCCAACTTCAATGGCCTGATTAAAGTCATTACACACCTCACCCCAGATTCTTTTGCGAATTATCACCTTAAATCTGTGTCTTCTGGTTACCAACCCTCCTGTCAAGATTTCTCCTCATTTAATCTATCAAAACAATTCATCATTTTGAACATCTTTATCAAATATCCACTAAAGCCGCTCTGCTTTAACGAGGACAGCCTCATCTTCTCGAGTTTAAGAACATAAGAACTAGGAGCAGGAGTAGGCAATTCAGGCCCTCGAGCCTGCTCCGCCATTCAATATGATTATGGCTGATCTCATCTCAGCCTCAACTCCACTTTCTTAGCCTTCTCCATAACCCTTCAACACCATTACTAATTAAAAATCTGTCTATCTCCTCCCTAAATTTACTCAATGTATTTAATTGTATTTATTAGTGTCACATGTAGGCTTACATTAACAATGCAATGAAGTTATTGTGAAAATCCCCTAGTCGCCACACTCCGGCACCAGTTCGGGTACACTGAAGGAGAATTTAGCATGGCCAATGCACCTAACCAGCACATCTTTCGGACTGTGGGAGGAAACTGCAGCGCCCAAAGAAAATCCACACAGACACGGGGAGAACGTGCAGATTCCGCACAGACAGCGACCCAAGCCAGGAATCGAACCCGGGTCCCTGGCACTGTGAAGCAGCAGTGCTAACCACTGTGCTGGCATCCACAGCACTCTGGGGTAGTGAATCCCCCAGACTCACTACCCTTTGAGAGAAGTAGTTTCTCCTCATCTCTGTTTTGAATCTGCCACCCCTTCTCCCAAAATTATGACCTCTCATTCCAGATTGCCCCACAAGAAGAAGCAAGCACTCTATGTCAACCTTATCAATACCTGTTACCATCTTATATACCTCAATTAAATCTCCTGTCAGTCTTCTAAACTCCAGAGAGAATAGGTCTAAACTGCTCAATCTCTTTTCATAAGACAAACCCCTCATCTCTGGAATCAATTTAGTGAACTTCCTCTGAACTGCCTCTAATGCCACTACATCCTTCCTCAAATAAGGGGACCAGAAATATCCACAGTACTCTAGGTGCGGTCTCACCAATGTCTTGTATTGTTGCAACAATACTTCCTTACATTTATATTTTATTCCTTTAGCTATGAATGCCAAAATTCCATTTACTTCCCTTATTACCCACTCTACCTGAATACCAGTTTCTGCAACTCATGAACAAGGACACCCAGATCCCTCTGCACCGCAGCACTCCGAAGTCTCTCTCCAGTTAGATAATAAATTGCCTTTCCATTTTTCTGAGTTTCTCCACATATCATCCCTGGTATTTTCTAGTAACTCTTTTCTACACTTCTGTCCAAGGCCTTGGCAGACCCACTGAGTATTTCCGGCATTTTCTCTTTATGTTTCACCTTCCCAGCATCTGTGGTATTTTGCTTTCCCATTATTTGTTTAAGTCCTCCATTATGCTGTAAAAATAAGGGATTTCAAACAGGGTGACTGAGCAGCAGAAACTAACTAGGGATAGTTAAGGAGCAGCAGAGGTTGCAATACTATGGCTGAGGTTGACAATAGGCCTGATGAACACATACTTTACTTTCTTGTAAGTGATACAGATTCCAGGAATTTAAATGCTGCCTCTTGCTGCCCCGGGTGGCATGGTGGCACACTGGTTAGCACTGCTGCCTCACAGCACCAGGGACCCGGGTTCGATTCCTGGCTTGGGTCACAGTCTGTGTGGAGTTTGCATGTTCTCCCCGTGTCTGCGTGGGTTTCCTCCGGGTACTCCGGTTTTCTCCCACAGTCCAAAGATGTGAACGTTAGGTGCATTGGCCATGCTAAATTCTCCCTCAGTGTACCCGAACAGGCGCCAGAATGTAGCAACTAGGGGATTTTCACAGTAACTTCATTGCAGTGTTAATATAAGCCTACTTGCGACTAATAAATAAACTTTACCTTTAAATTTTTCTTCCAATCTTCCGCTGTAACTTTGGCAGATTGTCGGAAAGTTGATAAAATTGCATAAACAGCCACTTCTCCAAGATCTCCATCCGTCTCCTGATGAATTCTCTGTCCAAAGATGCTGCCAGACCAGCTGAGCATTACCTGCATTGCAGACCGCTGTGGGACTTACTTTGTGATCGTCTGTTTCCTGCTCTTAACAATGACACAAAAGACAAAACTACTGGCAAGCTTCTCAAATTGCTAAAGTTCAGTACGGAAGGACTTAAATACCTAAAATACGCGTAGGAATCATATAAAAATATAGCAATGAAATTAAAAGTTAATAAATGAGCTGGCAGAGGAAGTGGTTGAGACATGTCCAATAGCAACATTGAAAAAGCATTTGGATAAGTACATGGATGGGAAAGGATTAGAGGGATATGGGCCAGAGGTGGGCAATTGGGACTAGCTGGGAGGACACCATGGTTGGCATGGATCGGTTGGGCCGAAGGGCCTGTTTTCGTGCTGTATTGCTCTATGACACTAGGGGCAGGATTTTCCTGCCGCGCTCGCTCCAAAACGTGCAAATCCCACCCGAGGCCAACGGACCTTTACATGGTCTGACCCGCCTGCTACGATTCCCTTGGTGGACAGGACAGGAAAAGGCCCCCCATGACCCTATGACACTATGAAAAATTGCACATTATTTGGAAAATTGTGTATCTCAAATATGCAGTGAATGGGATTGAATTGGTGGAGAGAGACCCAGCAATGGACCCCTGATCAATCAGTGTGATAAAGCAGGTTAAAGCAAATAGAAACCCTGTGAGTATAACCAGAAAGAGGAAGCTTTCAGAGACTATATCAGGGCTTTACACTACAATTGTCAAACCACACTGACAAAACATTGTGTGATTTCAAGAAGAAATTAAATTTAGCTCTTGAGGCTAAAGGGATCAAGGGAGACCATGATAATGTGTTCAATTTTGGTCATTACATCACAAAAATAAATTTACAAGCATTGAAAAAAGTGCAGTAAAGGCAATCTATAGTAAGTGAAGTGAGCAATGAGGAAAGATGAAGTGAGTTTAATGTTGGTAAGCCATGGACAATGGTGATAGGGTGAGAGGTTAATAGAGGCATTGAATGAAATATTAATATAAGATGGACAATCAAAGTAGATTATCAGAAACATAAAAACTAGAAGCAGGAGTAGGCCATTCGGCCCTTCAAGCCTGCTCCACCATTCATTACGATCAGGGCTGATCATCAAATTCAATATCCCCCTTTCTCCCCATATTCCTTGATCCCTTTAGACCCAAGAGCTATATCTAATTTATTTTGAAATCACACAACGTTTTGGCCTCAACTACTTTCTGTGGTGGTGAATTCCACACATTCACCACTTTCTGGGTGAAGAAATTTCTCCTCACCTCAGTCATAAAAGATTTAACCCCTTATTCTCAAACTATGATCCCTAGTTCTGGACTCCCCCACCACAGGAACATTCTTTCTGAATCTACCCTGTCTAACCCTGTTCGAATTTTGTAAGTTTCTATGAGATCCCCTCTCACTCTTCTCAACTCCAGTGAATATAATCCTAACCGACTTAGTCTGTCCTCATATGACAGACCTGCCACCCCAGGAATCAGCCTGGTAAACCTTTGCTGCACACCTTTTATAGCAAGGACTAGAGTGAGTGATGTGACCTAACACTCCTAGTGGGAGCTTTGCTCACCGATGACGCATATCAGAAGCAAATATAGATTGGAGTGCTTTTTCCAGCTCCGTATTCTAAACACATGGACACTCACCCCCAGCATAATATTGCAACTTCAACCCCATTAACGCCACCTTCCTGGTTAGAGCCATTACACTCTCTGAATGCAGTCAACCACCACCCACCCTGCACCATGGCGGAGTCACATCAAACAGTAAATGTTTTTGTTTTGGGTTTGAATTTCAGTGGCAGTGTGATGCCAGGTATGTTGGCTATATGTCCAATGATTGACTGACTGACAGACAACATGTTCCTCCGGTTGCTGCTAACAGCCAGAGTATAGACTGTATTTAACAAGCCCATACTTGAAAAACCCAAATCTAAATGCTGATCAATGGATGTGGGCAGCACTGGCTGAACAATCTTGAGTACGCTAACTGCTACACTAACAACCAAGTTAAGATAATCAGTCAAGCTTAGCATATGATTCATTTATACATGCCAGAAGTGACATTTGTCCATATATCAGGGATCCAGTCTCTGAACACAAAAGGAATATGTTCACGCCTCGCATCTTGTGTTGAATTACTTGGAAGTATGGGGAGCTGTTGGTTCCCCATTGATTTCCCCATGCCAAAGCCTCAACCAATCAGTTTCATTTTGCCAACCAATCAACAGCCCTTTTCTCCCATAGCACAACTTTTTTTGATCATTTGAAACTTGCCATTCTTGCATTTGTTCCGATGAATGCAAGACAAAAAGCTTTGAAAACATGTCTCCTTTTTCAGTAATATACAGTTCTTAATCTACAGAACCTTATTTTCTATTGTCACATGCTTGCATCAATTTTTTGCCACTATAAATTCCCACAAATATGCTTATAATGGACATGTAGACTTGCAATGATCTAATTACCTCCTCATCTTGCCTTAGGTAGTGCACCTCAGTTTTGTGTTCCTGGTTTCTCCGTCTATACTGCAGAGGAAATATTATGTTCCAATTCATTCTATTGTCCTGAATCCCAGGTTTATTATTTAGAGTCATAGAGGTTTACAGCATGGAAACAGGCCCTTCAGCCCAACTTGTCCATGCCACCCAGTTTTTATCATTAAGCTAGTCCCAATATTGGCCTACGTCCCTTTCTACTAATCTTACCCATGTAACTGTCTAAATGCTTTTCAAAAGACAAAATTATTTAACTATAAATAATAACATACGTTCAACAAATGGGGCAAAAATAAGAACATAATGGTCAGGATTCTCCAGCCATTCATTCCCCGCCACCGCCGCCAGGGAGGATGGAAAATTTGGTGCTCAGCAGGACCAGAGAATCCCGGCTTTGAGTGCAGTTGGAGAACCCAGCCCAATGTATGGCTTTATAATGGGGACTAAACAATCACTGTGTAGCCTGGCCAAATTGCTTTCTACCTGACAATAAGAACCATACAATCTCTACAGTGGAGAAGGAGAGGAGGAGGAGGCCATTCAGCCCATCAAGTCTGCTTGAGTCTCTGAAAGAGCATCTTACCCAGGCTTCGGCTCACCCCTCCCACTCCCCAACCCACCATCCCCTTAACCCTGTGCATTTAGCATGGCAGATCCACCTAAGCCAAATATTTTTGGGCACTAAAGGGCAATTTAGCATGATCAATCCAACTAACCAGCACAGCTTTGGAGTGTGGGAGGAAACCGGAGCACCCGGAGGAAACCCATGCAGACACGGGGAGAATGTGCAGTCTCCACATAGTCAGTGACCTGAGGCCAGAATTGAACCCGGGTCCCTGGCGCTGTGAGGCAGCAGTGCTAACCACTGTGCCACCTCAACAGGATGATGCTTGATCATGATTCATTGTGTTAACATCAAGGGGGGGTCAACTCATGTATTATGAATTTACAAATGGAAATGAAAGAAAAATGAGACAACAATTTATTTCTGGGGTTGATTTGAGATTTTCATATCTTTAGCCTGAGTAAATCTCATTATCCATTCCCAACCATTTATCGAGAAGTCTATATTTATTTCTCCGCAATATGACAGATGGATTTTGAAGATCATTCATTACTATAATTAGATGCTTGATTAAGGAAATCTGGAAACAGATCACAACTTGAAGAAACAGCCAAACCAAATAAAGTAATATTTCTTGCTGTTGGACAATTTCTGCATATGCTTCATTAAGTCATGAAAATAAGTTATTGTGACGGGTTTATTCAAGTTCCTGAGGAATGATTTCTCAAATCCATGAACAGGCTGCACTTCTTACACAACATAAGGAAACCAAAGGCCGAGGAAACATTCAAAGTGTTACTAAAAGTGGACTTTGCCGTTTTAAAGAGGTGTTTGCAGTGAGGCAAACATTGGGAGAATATGTGAGTTAAAATATAAGCAAAATACTGCAACTGTTGGAAATCAGAATCACTGCAGAAACTGCTGGAAAATCTCGACCTATCTGGCAGCATCTTTGGAGAGAGCTAATGTTTCCAGCCAATATGACTCTTAGAACTGAAGAGAGGCAGGGATGTGATGGGTTTTATGTGGTGGCAGGGGCAGATGGAGCAAAAGAGAAGGCCAGGGATAGATGGCAGGTGAGATTAAATGACAAAGATGTCATGGAACACAAGGCAAAGAAAGTGGTAATGGTAGTGGGAAAGACACAAAGCATTGGCCTGGAGTAGGTGTTAATAGCAAAATAAAGGTCAACATTGTCTGAAAACAAAATAACAGAGGGGTGGCACAGTAGCACAATAGCCTCCTTCTGCACTGTAGGGATTCGATGATTCTATGATTCAAGAAGGCAGCTCACCATCACCTTCTCAAGGGCGACTACGGGTGGGCAATAAATGCTGGCCAGCCAGCGACACTCATGTCCCACAAATGTGTAAAAAAAAAAATTTGATGAAAAGTTGCATTTAATGAAATTGTTCAACCCTCCTTAAACTTGAGCTTATCCAAAATTCATCCATCAGCATCCCCTCTCACACTAAAGCCCATTTGCCCATTACCCGAGTCCATGCTGACTCTCTATCCTTCCTCATGCAGAATTTAAATTCCCACTTTTGTTTTCAAAACATCCATGACCTTAACTTCCTCTTTTCCAAATGATGTGTCAGCTGCCATGTGTGGACATTTGTACCTTTAATAGTTTTAGTTCTTTCCCTATCCTCTTTGTAAAGTGGTCGAGGGTAACTTTCATTTTCATGTATTCTACATCCGGAGCAAAATCATCTTCGCTCGTATCCTCAGGATATCCTGAAGTGCTTCACAGTCAAGGAATTACCTTTGAAGTGAATGAATGAAAACATATACAACAGCGAGTTTTCACTCCACATTCAGCAGTGGAATGAATGGCCACTTTGTCTGTCTTTAATGCCATTGGCTGAAATGCTAGCTGCATGTTTTCTGCCCAACCAATGGCATTTTGCCTCTCGTGTCCATTGTGCCACAATTCAGGATGGAAGACTCTGAGGGAATGAGCAGCAGCTGACAGTTTTAAATATAGGCTATTCAGCCCATTTGATCTCATCCTTCAGAACATAACACTACTCTTTAGAGTTGTTAAAACTCTATCTGAACATGTAGATAGAATCTCAGTTCAGTTGTGTTAAGGATCCCACTAATGTGGACATTCCAAAACCCAGAAGGGTAATTTGGACCACTGGTTCTTAGTGCTGTATATTTTCAATGTGGTATAACGTGAGGAAAGATATGCAAACCAGTGAGGAACAGTAGGCCTTGTTGTAATCAATTAATAAAGAATATTTATTAATTTAAAAGAAACGCACAACTACAAAAGACTGCAATACAAGACAACAGAATCTTAATCAATTGGGCCAGTGGGCTGACGAATGGCAGATGGAGTTTAATTTAGACAAATGCGAGGTGATGCATTTTGGTAGATTGAACCAGGGCAGGACTTACTCAGTTAATGGTAGGGCATTGGGGAGAGTTACATAACAAAGATATCTAGGGGTACATGTTCATAGCTCCTTGAAAGTGGAATCACAGGTGGACAGAGTGGTGAAGAAGACATCCGGCATGCTTGGTTTCATTGGTCAGAACATTGAATACAGGAGTTGGAATGTCTTGTTGAAGTTGTATCAGACATTGGTAAGGCCACACATGGAATACTGTGTGCAATTCTGGTCACCCTATTATAGAAAGGATATTATTAAACTAGAAAGAGTGCAGAAAAGATTTACTAGGTTGCTACCGGGACTTGATGGATTGAGTTATAAGGAGGGGCTGGATAGACTGGGACTTTTTTCTCTGGAGCATAGGAGGCTGAGGGGTGATCTTATAGAGGTCTATAAAATAATGAGGGGCACAGATCAGCTGGATAGTCAATATTTTTTTCCAAAGGTAGGGGAGTCTAAAACTAGAGGGCATAGGTTTAAGGTGAGAGGGGAGAGAAACAAAAGTGTCCAGAGGGGCAATTTTTTCACAGAGGGTGGTGAGTGTCTGGAACAAGCTACCAGAGGTAGTAGTAGAGGTGGGTACAATTTTGTCTTTTAAAAAGCATTTAAATAGGTAAGATGGGTATTGAGGGATATGGACCAAATGCGGGCAATTGGGATTAGCTTAGGGGTTTAAGAAAAAAGAGTGGCATGGACAAGTTGGGGCCTGGGTCCATGCTGTAAACCTCTATGACTCTATGATTCTATGACAACAGGACATTTAAATAGAATAATGGCTATACACATCGTATCTAATGCAGTTAACCCTTGTTCCCAGCTATTTGCATTCCTGAACTCTGAGAAACGCCACTTTCCCAAACACCATCCAATATTATATAACTCTGTGAGCTAAGCCCAGCATATAGTTACCACCCACAAGTTTAGGCAAAGCTTTCTTCAGTTCAGCGCAACATTTCTACTCTTTGAGAAT
This sequence comes from Mustelus asterias, assembly GCF_964213995.1. NCBI lineage: Eukaryota > Metazoa > Chordata > Chondrichthyes > Carcharhiniformes > Triakidae > Mustelus > Mustelus asterias. The sequence goes on from NC_135801.1 coordinate 172,145,841, forward strand.
TTTAAAGATAGTATAAACCCTTGCGGGAAACAAACTGCCTTTCCAGCTGGGTGTGGCTCTAGTTGCAGCTGCTTACCAGCTGTGCCTCTCTTCCTTCCTCTCCTGCTGCACTCATTCACCCTGCTATGGATATATTTTCCCTGTCCTTTGATGTTACCCTACCTAGATAACCCCTTGGACCAGGCTTTTAGCATATAGGTACAAATTGTATTCTCTCTCCATCTTGAATTCGCAGTTCTAATATCTATGTCTCTGCATCATTATTCATTACAGTAAGAGTTTTAACAACACCAGGTTAAAGTCCAACAGGTTTATTTGGTAGCTTTCGGAGCGCTGCTCCTTCGTCAGATGGAGTGGAAATCTCCACTCCATCTGACGAATGGCTCTGGAGTCACATGTAGGCCAGACCAGGTAAGGATGGCAGATTTCCTTCCCTAAAGGACATTAGTGAACCAGATGGGTTTTTCCAACAATCGGCAATGGCTTCATGGTCATCAGTAGATTCTTAATTCCAGATTTTTTTTTATTGAATTCAAATTCCGCCATCTGCCACGGTGGGATTCAAACCCAGGTCCCCACAACATTAGCTGAGTTCCTGGATTAATAATCTAGCGATAATATCACTAGGACATCGCCTCCCCGCTATGGCTGTTGTCATAGTGCTCCCTGTAGGGACTGCGATGTACTCTCAGTGCTCAGGTTCCAGTGTGGATCACTGACCTACAATCGCCTGGCTGGGAGCTATAGGTGTGACAAACTGAACCAAGCTGATAAAAGGCAGCACGGTGGCACAGTGGTTAGCACTGCTGCCTTACAGCACCAGGGACCTGGGGTTCAATTCCAGCTTCGGGTCACTGTCTGTGTGGAGTTTGCACTTTATCCCCGTGTCTGTATGGGTTTCCTCCGGGTGCTCCGGTTTCCTCCCACAGTCCAAAAATCTGTGGGTTAGGTGGATTGGTCATGCTAAATTGACCATAATGTCAGGGGGATTAGCAGGGTAAATTAGGGTTACAGGAATAGAGCCTGTGTGGGATTGAGGTCAGCACAGACTCGATGGGCCGAATGTCAATGGACAGAATGACATTTGTACTGTACAGGTGTACTGTACATCTATGATTCTATGATTAAATGAACTAATATGGCTAGATAGGTAATCTGATGCTTGAGCTATATTAAGAATTTATATCTATCGCCGTTCAGAACTTCCCCAAGTATTGCACAGCTAATACATTATTTTCTAAAAGAAAAATGTTGACAATGGTATTTTGTATCCAGGCATGCAGCCAACTTGCACATAGCAAGCGTCTATAAACAGCAGGTGAGGTGAAAGACTAGCTTTGATCACTTTGTTCAAAGGATAAATGGGGGAGATCTCTGGTCTTCTTCAGAAAGTGCCACGGATTCTTTTAGACACTCAGGAACAGAACAGGTAAACAGAATTTCAGTTCAACATCCCACAACACTCCCTCAATAATGGACTTGTCACTTTGAGATCATGTGCTCACAGTCTCGAATGGGGGTGAACTTAGAAGTTTACTTAAAAAATGTTTTGTGGTATGTGGGCGTCATTGGCAAGGCCAGCATTCGTTGCCCATCCGTAATTGCCCTTGGCCCAAGTGGCTTGTGAGGCCATTTCAGAGTGCGATTAAGAGTCAATCATATTGCTGTGGATCTGGAGTCACATGTAGACTGCTAGAACCCTAATGCAGATGAGTGAGCCAGGTGGGTTTTATGGTGCCCAGTCAAACCTGATGACTATAACGGCACGGTGGCACAGTGGTTAGCACTGCTGCCTCACAGCGCCAGGGACCCGGGTTCGATTTCCGGCTTGGGTCACTGTCTGTGTGGAGTTTGCACATTCTCTCTGTGTCTGTGTGGGTTTCCTCCGGGTGCTCCGGTTTCCTCCCACAGTCTGAAAGACGTGCTAGTTAGGTGCATTGGCCATGCTAAATTCTCCCTCAGTGTACCTGAACAGGCGCTGGAGTGTGGCGACTAGAGGATTGTCACAGTAATTTAACTGCAGTGTTAATGTAAGCCTACTTGTGACATTAATTAATAAATAAGCTTAAACTTTTCCTGAGCTGTAAGTCCTATGCAATGATTCCTCTTCTGGTGTCTTGTGTGCAACGCTTCACGTTGATCTCCTTACCTAAGGAAGGATATATTTGCATTTTCTTTGACGATAATTTCATACAAGCATTTTGTTTCCCTTTGGGCAATAGTAGGGAAGTGGTGGAAGGATTCCTGAGCTGATTATCAGCCTGTTGCACCTCATTATGAATGCTCTTTCCATGGCCAACAAGTCCTGGTGTTGGACTCCAATGTGGAGATGCCGGCGTTGGACTGGGGTACCTGAAGACTCACCTGAAGAAGGGGCTTGCAGCTCCGAAAGCTTGTGTGGCTTTTGGTACCAAATAAACCTGTTGGACTTTAACCTGGTGTTGTTAAACTTCTTACTGTGTTGAACTCCAACCCAGAGCTTCTGGCCCAGAGGCAGGGACACCACCACTGTGCCACAAGACTGCCTGTGTTAGTGCTGAATGTTCACTAAGCTGATTCCTGGGTTAAGGGGATTGCCCTTTGAAGAGAGAATGAATAAACTCGATCAAAATTCCCTGAAGTTGAGAAGATTGGAAGGTGCATACCACTCATTATGCTCTCATTGAAATTTTGTAATGATGTACGCTCAGAGACTTCATTGGTGAACAAGAAAGATTTATTTACAAGGACAGACAAGAGCTGCAGCATGTCTGCAGCTAGTTCTGGAATGCCCCAGCCTAAGAGAACTCCTCCCCCTTGGATGATTTCCCACTCTGTATCCCAACTGGTCATCCAGACCAGGTGTTGCCCTGAAAGGGACAATTGCCACATAAAATTCTAAACGAGTTTGACAGGGTAGATGCAGAAAGGAAGTTTACTCTTGCTCAGGGGAACCTAGGACTTGGGGGCACATTCTCAGGATAAAGGGTTGGCCATTTAGGACTGAGATGTGGAGAAAGTTTCTCCACTCAAAGGATTATAAACCTTGGAAGTTCCTACCCCAGGGAGCTGTGAGTACTCAGTCATTGAATATATTCAAGTCAGATATTTGGATACAAAGGGAATGAACTGATATGTGGAAAGTATGCGAAGGTGCAGCAGAGATCGAAGATCTGTCACTACTTTAATGGATGATGGAGAATGCTCATGTAGCTGATGGTGTACTTCTGCTCCTATTTCTTATGTTCTTATGGGAATGCAAGGAGAAGCATGGTGGCACAGTGGTTAGCACTGCTGCCTCACAGCGCCAGGGACCTGGGTTCAATTCCCAGCTTGGATCACTGTCTGTGTGGAGTCTGCACGTTCTCCCCGTATCTGCGTGGGTTTCCTCCAGGTGCTTCGGTTTTCTCCCACAGTCCGAAAGATGTGACGTTTAGATGATATTTAATGCTAAATTCTCCCTCAGTGTACCCGAACAGGCATCGGTGTGTGGCGACTAGGGTATTTTCACAGTGACCTCATTTCAGTGTTAATGTAAGTCTACTTGTGACACAAATAAATAAACTTAAACTGGTGGCATCGTGGATCCAAAAGCGGATGGATTGGAGAGGCACATTCCAGTAAAGCCACATCACCCTCTGATATCACGAACTAAGACACGACTGCCTCCCCTGCCCCCCCAAGAGCTGCCCAAGAACTTCATTGCAGTGTTAATGTAAGCCTACTTGTGACACTAATAAATAAACGTTATTGTTATTACATTTAGAGTTACAATGATAGAAAAGGGTGGCACACTTTGTTTTTGGGGTTGTATCACAAGAATTACACAGGGAATGGAAAGTGCAAAGCAAGCCTTTTTTGGGTACACATCACCCTAGCTTGAGCAAATGTAAGCATTTCATGAGATCAACATTGAACATCAGACTTGTTAACAATCTGTATATTTTTTTCAGGGAAATGTTATTTGAGATTTCACTTTATTCATAGCATCTTTCTACTCCCTCCTTCATAATATATATATAATATTGACTCATTTTCACATCCAATATCGCCCTTTAGTGGCCAGTAAGTAGAATTCTGTACCTTTCAGCCAGAGTTGCAGCCGTCTGCTCAAAGGCTTTGCTGACAATTCTCCGCACCAGTCAACTAAACACTTGCGCTGTGAAAAGCACTAGAGTTCTATCCCTCCCACTGCTGTCACAATAGCACAGTTCAGTGTAAATGAAATATAAATAAGCCATGCCAAGAAACACAAAACATGCGAGCAAATATTAATATGGAGCGTAAGGTGATTGTAAATTTGTACGTGACAAGTTAAGTTCCCGAGAAATACATTTTATTTTCCAATCTGGCTAGGCTCCGAGGGAAGAGGCTGAGTCAACTCTAGGTCCTAGGTGGAAGGATGTCCCAGGGTCCCAGCATAACATTGTTGGCATCTTCTGCCAAGTCTGAACCCAGGCAGCTTGTCCAAGAATTGAGTAAGCTGCTTGGGTTCAGACTTGGCAGGAGATCACGCCAAACACAAGCCAGGTTTTTTGCAACCCTGTGCTGCAAAACTGTGTTTTAAAAAGTTCCCTTTAAACTTAAGGTGGGGAAGAACATTCTGCAAAGGGAATAGTGAAATCATAATAATAAACACCTGGAGACATGCCCACGTGATCCAGTTGCTATGGGGAGAGAAACTCAAACAAAAACTCATTGGGCAAGATTCTCCAGTCTCCCAGCCACGTGTTTCCCGGCAGCGGGAGGTGGCGTGTTGTTTGCTTGCGGTGGGATTCACTCGTCCTGCTGTCAATGGGAATTCCCATTGCTGCCACCCCACACTGGTGGGAAACCCACGGGCGGGGATGCACTGTCGGCGGGGCTGGAGAATCCTGCCGGCGTGAACGGCCGGCAATTTCCAGCCATTGAAGTGTAAAATGATAGTTTTAACATCTTTACACAATATTTGAGGGTACCTACCTCAAAACAGAAACTAAACTTAACATGAAACTAAGGTGGATGCAGAAAATGCCAATACAGAAATGAAACTGAACTTCCGTCTCTATGGAAATCAGGGATCCATGAGTCAATATTTGTGCTTCATGGAAGTCTTTGAACCCTCTCTAAACTGTTCCAAAGGTTCGGCAACCGCATCCTCTCGTACACTAAGTTTCACTTGCCCATTACCACAATCCAATCCATGTTGGTTCTCTGCCCTTCGACATGATGTGTTTAAAAATCTAATCCTAAATTTCAAATTAGATTATTCATGGCCTTGACTCACCTCACTTCCTCATCTTCCGCCAGTTTTAGATCTCCTCTTTCACCTTCCGACTCTCTGCTCTGATTTTTCATTGTTTGTCACCTCCTTCAGCCATCCCAGCCCTTATCCATCCATCAAAGCTTCTCCATTCCTCCCTCAACCTTCCAAAAACACATCAAAAACTTTTTTTGCTTTCAAGCTAACTATTAGCCACAATGTGTGGACCTCTGTTCCTTTCTCATTTTATTTCTTTTCCCTGCCCCCTCTGTAAAGTGCTGGGGGAGGTCTTTCATGTTAAATGTATTGAGGTTGGGGAATTGAAGCTAAACCTGTTTTTCTTTTATTCAATCGTGGGACACGGGCATTGCTGGCTGGCATTTATTGCTCATCCCTTATTGCTTGAGGGCAGTTGAGAGTCAACCACATTGCTGTGGCTCTGGAGTCACATGTAGGCCAGACCAGGTAAGGACAATAGATTTCCTTCCCAAAAGGACATTAGTGAACCAGATGGGTTTTTCTGACAATTGACAATGGTTTCATGGTCATCAGTAGATTCTTAGTTCCAGATATTTTTTACTGAATTCAAATTCTACCAGCTGCCGCGGTGAGATTCAAACCCGGGTCCCCAGAACATTAGCTGAGTTTCTGTTGAAAGATATAAAAAGACACAGATCAGTCCAAACTGCAGGAACAGTTGTTGAGTTTGGGTCACTCGGGTCACTGTCTGTGTGGAGTTTGCACATTCTCCTCATGTCTGCGTGGGTTTCCTCCGGGTGCTCCGGTTTCCTCCCACAGTCCAAAGATGTGCGGGTTAGATTGATTGGCCAGGTTAAAAATTGCCCCTTAGAGTTCTGAGATGCGTAGGTTAGTGGGATTAGTGGGTAAATATGTGGGGGTAAGGCCTGGGTGGGATTGTGGTCGGTGCAGACTCGATGGGCCGAATGGCCTCCTTCTGCACTGTAGGGTTTCTATGATTTCTATGATTTCTATGATTTCTATGAGTCCACTGATGTAGTCCACAGGCAAGCTGAAAAGGCTGAAGAAGACAGCCCCGGATCCAGAGAATGGGAATAAGGTGTTGCACATGTGTGCCATTTGTGTTCAACACCATGCTCATGGACCTCAGGTTGACCTTGTGCTGCTGTTGGCTGAGTATTCAGACACAAAGGGGGCGATTTTACCATTTATAAGTACTGGGCGGACTTGAAATTGGGAGAGTTTCAGATCCGACTTTTGGGCCCGTTTTTAGTCCCCCCCCCACTCTGCCTACAAAATTTTGAGCACATCAGATTCGTGCCGCAGAAGCCTGTGGGAGGAGCTTAATGTGCCCAAAAGCCTGCAGAGGGAGGTAGCGCGCATGTGCAGGCCTCTGATGCTGCACATGCGCATTAGTAGCAACAAGAGTCTGACAAAGAGAGAGCTGTCAGGCCCGTGCTACTGCAGGCAGCCTGAAGCAGTTCCTGCCCCCTGAAATCGTCCAAGATACAGCCCCCGTCAACCCCCCCCACCATCCAGACTGATCGCGGACTCCCCTCCCCCACTCAGACTGATCGCGGACTCCCTTCCCCCACCAATCATGGACCAGCTGCCCTCCCCCCATGAACCCTGCAGAGTGGCAGTGGGCCCCCTCTCCCATGAGCCCCTCCTCCATTAGCCCCTCCCCATTAGCCCCTCCTGCATTAGCCCCTCCCCCATTAGAACCAGTGGGCATTGCCCAGGTGCCAGTCACTGCCAGTCTGGCACTGCCCAAGGGGCACCCCCCCTTGCCCTTGGCCTCCCCTGGGAGCCTCAATGGTCTCCGGTTCCACTGGTGAGGCCAAGTGTGTTTATTCCTCGCCAGCATGAATCTTTCCTGGCGAGGTCATAAAGAGCGGCCGAGCCCGGACGATTGAGTGCCAGGCTCGCTAAGCAGATGCAACTGCCCATTTTAATAAATTTAAATATATTAACCTGCCTTTCGCTGGCAAGAAGCTGACTGCGCCAGATATCTGGCACTCGTAAAATGGCGCCGGCCGCGAAAACCGGCGCAGATCACGGTCAGTGTTTTATGGCCCATTTTACCATGCATCGCGCCCAAACATGGGCGCAATGTGATGGTAAATTCGCCCCCAAAGATTGGCCGGCTGGTTAACAGTGAGGTGGAGTGTCTTGGGCTACAAGAAGATATAGATAGATTGTTGAGATGGGCAGATAAGTGGCAGGTGGAATTTAATCCTGGAAAAGTGTGAGGTGATACACTTTGGAAGGAATAATTTGACAAGAAAGTACTCAATGAATGGTAGGACACTAGGAAAGTCTGTGGAACAAAGGGACCTTGACGTGTTGGTCCACAGATCTCTGAAAGCAGAAGGGTATGTTAATAGGGTGGTGAAAAAGGTATATGGGACAAAGAACAAAGAACAAAGAACAAAGAACAGTACAGCACAGGAAACAGGCCCTTCGGCCCTCCAAGCCTGTGCCGCTCCTTGGTCCAACTAGACCAATCGTTTGTATCCCTCCATTCCCAGGCTGCTCATGTGACTATCCAGGTAAGTCTTAAACAATGTTAGCGTGCCTGCCTCCACCACCCTACTTGGCAGCGCATTCCAGGCTCCCACCACCCTCTGTGTAAAAAACGTCCCTCTGATATCTGAGTTATACTTCGCCCCTCTCACCCTGAGCCCGTGACCTCTCGTGATCGTCACCTCCGACACTTGTCTTCATCAATCGAGGCACAGATTACAAAAAACTAAATTGTAGAACTTTGGTGAGGCCACAGCTATTGTACTGTGTGCTGTTCTGGTCACCACGTAATCGGAAGGATGTGATTGCACTGGAGGGGGTGCAGAGGAGATTCACCAGGATGCTGCCTGGGATGGAACATTTAAGTTATGAAGAGAGGTTGGATAGGCTTGGGTTGCTTTCGTTAGGGCAGAGAAGATTAAGGGGCGACCTGATCGAGGTGTACAAGATTATGAGAGACATGGGCACAGTGGATAAGGAGCAGCTGTTCCCCTTAGTTGAAGGGTCAGTCACGAGGGGACATAGGTTCAAGGTGAGGGGCAGGAGGTTTAGGGGGGGATGTGAGGAAAAACCTTTTTGCCCAGAGGTTGGTGACAGTCTGGAATGTTGGTGACACCCTGGGAGGGTGGTGGAGGCTGGTTGCCTCACATCCTTTAGAAAGTATCTGGATGAGCACTTGGTACATCATAACATTCAGGGCTATGGGCCAAGTGCTGGCAGATGGGATTAGGTGGGAGTTCAGGTGTTTCTAATGTGTCGGTGCAGACTCGATGGGCTGAAGGGCCTCTTCTGCACTGTACGATTCTCTGATTCTATGATCCTAATTCGACGAGAAGATTCGCTGAAATTCTTTGTGAGAAAGAAAGAGTGTGAATAACTTTTGAGATTCACTGTGATCACCAAAACCTGAGCCAATTTGTCATTTCCACCTCCAATGTATTTGTGATTTAATCTGTAATTGATAAGTTATATTCAGCCAATTTTCCTGTTAATTCCTGATTATTTGTTCTCAATGTTACCACTTAGTAAAATAAAATCAAAATACTGCGGATACTGGAAATCTGAAATACAAACAGAAAATGCCAGAAAATCTCAGCAGGTCTGGCAGCATCTGTGGAGAGAGAAACAGAGTTAATGTTTTGAGTCTGTATGACTATTCTTCAGAATACAATCATAGAATCCCGATAGTGCAGAAGAGGCCATTCAGCCCATCGAGTCTGCGCCGACTCTCTGACAGAGTATATTACCCAGGCTCTCTCTCCCACTGTAACCCCATGCATTTACCCCATTAATCCCCCTAATTTACACATCTTTGGACACTAAGGGGCAATTTAGCATGGCCAATCCACCGAACCTGCACATCTTTGGACTGTGGGAGAAAACCGGAGCACCCGGAGGAAACCCACGCAGACACGGGGAGAATATGCAAACTCAACACAGATAGTTACCCAAGACCGGCATCGAACCCAGGTTCCTGGAGCTGTGAGGCAGCAGTGCTAACCACTATGCTACCGTGCCAGCCCTTTTTTTTTCAAATGCCACCATTTGCCATGGTGAGATTTGAATCCGGGCCCCCAGGACATACCCTGGACTTGAGATTCTTAGTCCAGTGATAATGATACCACGATGACACCACCTCTTTTAAGAACATAACAATATAAGAACTAGGAGCAGGAGTAGGCCTTCTGGCCCCTCAAAACTGCTTCGCCATTCAATAAGATCATGGCTGATCTTTTCGTGAACTCAGCTCCACTCACCCGCCCGCTCACCATAACCCTTAATTCCTTTACTGTTCAAAAATTTATCTATCCTTGCCCTAAAAACATTCAATGAGGTCGCCTCAATTGCTTCACTGGGCAGGGAATTCCACAGATTCACAACCCTTTGGGTGAAGAAGTTCCTCCTCAACTCAGTCCTAACTCTGCTCCCCCTTATTTTGAGACCATGCCCCCGAGTTTTAATTTCATCTGCCAGTGGAAACAACCTCCCTGCTTCTATCTTATCTATTCCCTTCATAATCTTATATGTTTCTAGAAGAATCCACCTCATTCTTCTGAATTCCAATGAATATAGTCCCAGTCTACTCAGTCTCTCCTCATAAGCCAGCCCTCTCAACTCCGGAATCAACCTAGTGAATCTCCTCTGCACCCCCTCCAGTGCCAGTGTATCCTCTCTCATGTAAGGAGACCAAAACTGTACACAGTACTCCAGGTGTGGCCTCACCAACACCTTATGCAGCTGCAGCATAACCTCCCTGTTTTTAAACTCCATCCCTCTAGCAATGAAGGACAAAATTCCATTTGCCTTCTTAATTACCTGCTGCACCTGCAAACCAACTTTTTGCGATTCATGCACAAGGACACCCAGGTCCCTCTGCACAGCAGCATGGTGCAATTTTTTACCATTTAAATAATAGTCCATTTTGCTGTTATTCCTACCAAAATGGATGACCTCACATTTACCAACATTGTACTTCATCTACCAGACTCTTGCCCACTCACTTAGATTATCCATATCCCTTTGCAAACTTTCAGTGTCCTCTGCACACTTTGCTCTGCCACTCATCTTAGCGTCATCTGCGAATTTTGACACACTACACTTGGTCCCCAACTTCGAATCATCTATGTAAGTTGTAAACAATTGCGGTCCCAACACTGATCCCTGAGGCACACCACTAGTCACTGATCGCCAACCAGAAAAACACCCATTTACCCCCACTCTTTGTTTTCTGTTAGTTAACCAATCCTCTATCCATGTTAATACCCATAATGCAATGCATTTTTCTTTCTTGACTTTTGTATAGCAAAAAGTCTTCTATTTTAAACCATGGAATATTGTGTCTTTATTCTTTTGGTCAACAACTGAGATTTTGAATTTTGTCTACTCTTAAAAAGAGTTACTTGCTTCTACCAGGAGGATAATAATTCTAACGGGGACACCGCTATTTAAGACACATAAAAAGAAGCTGTGGAGAAGCAAGGGAACTATATTGCATTAACAACCAAGCAGGATGCTAGTGAGAGTTTTTTAAAATCTGCTCAGCAGAAATGGAACAGAATGGATGCAGATCCTGAAGATTTCAGGAATGGACTGTCACCAAGGTGTGCCATGCCGGTGCCAATTGGATTCTGAAAAGTCAGGCAGAGTGGAATGATTGTCAAAGGACACTGGAAGTTCCAACCTGGGAAACATGAGCTGGGCCTGACTGTGGGACTGTTGCTTTTATGCTGCATATCAGTCAGAAGTATGGGGTCCAGTAAAGGTTTTGTGAGATATATCTCAGTTGAATTATTGGGTTGAATATGACATTGAAAAAGCCATATTTGATATGAAACATTAGGTCTGATTTTCTCTCTACAGATGCAGCTATTACTTTCTGTTTTTATTACCATAGTAATAGTATATAGATATACCTTTACCGACCTCCTCTCAGTGCTGAAAACCTGGATTTTTCCAGCCTTTTCTCATGTTTCAGATTTGACTTTGGGGACCAGTCTTGTAACTCTCCTCTCAAATACTTCCAGAATGTGAATACCTGTCCTCCTGGTTCAATGATCAGCACCGGACACAGTACCCAAAATGTAGCTTAACTTGTACCCTGGCATCCTCTGACCGATACCTGGCTGTTTCGATTACACAGTTCAGCATTTCTCTGTGTTTTGTGCCTTCAGCAACCTGTGCAATTCTATTCCTAAAACCCTCCACCTCTCACTCGATGCCCATCAATCCCTTTGATTTGGATTCCAATTTTTATTGCTTCTCTATGAAATGCAGTGGGATGTTTTTCTATGTTAAAGGTGTTATAACAATGCAAGTTGTTGTTGTCGTTGTTGATTACTGCTCTGTATAATTGGACATAACACCATAAGACGTAGGAACAGAAGTAGGCCATTCGGCCCATCGAGTCTGCCCCACCATTCAATGAGATCAGGTCCGATCTGATGTGATAATCCTCCACTCCACTTTCCCGCCTCATCCCCAGAATCCTCGATTCCCTCACTGACAACTTGAGTGTAGAATCTGTTCAAACTCCTCAGCCACTTTCACCTTCATCCTCAACTATTTTATCAGCATTTACAGAACTCTTACATGTTTTCTTCCCACGTGAAACGTGTTACAACTGTCTGCATTAAACTTAGCCTGAACTAAAACAATCTTTGAGCTGTGTTGTACCTGTCAATTCTCAGATACTTTCGACCAGTTTTCTTACTCCAAGGTTTTACCTCGGTGCCCTTATTTACAAGATGGACAAAGGACAAACACATAGAACATAGAACATAGAAAAGCTACAGCACAAACAGGCCCTTCGGCCCACAAGTTGCGCCGAACATATCCCTACCTACTAGGCTTACCTATAACCCTCTATCTTACTAACTTCCATGAACTTATCCAAAAGTCTCTTAAAAGACCCTATCGAATCCGCCTCCACCACCACTACCGGCAGCCGATTCCATGCACCCACCACCCTCTGAGTGAAAATCTTACCCCTAACATCTCCTCTGTACTTACTCCCCAGCACCCCAAACCTGTGACTTCTTTTGGCAACCATTTCAGCCCTGCGTAAAAGCCTCTGAGAATCCACTCTATCAATACTCCTCAACATCTTATACACCTCTATCAGGTCACCTCTCAACCTTCGCCTCTCCAAGGAGAAAAGACCCAGCTCTCTCAACCTATCCTCATAAGGCATGCCACCTAATCCAGGCAACATCCTTGTAAATCTCCTCTGCACCCTTTCTATGGCTTCCACATCCTTTCTGTAATGAGGCGACCAGAACTGGGCACAGTACTCCAGGTGGGGTCTGACCAGGGTCCTATACAGCTGCAGCATTATCTCCCGATTTCTAAACTCAATTCCTCTATTGCTGAAGGCCAGTATTCCATACACCTTCTTAACCACAGCCTCTACCTGCGACGCTGCTTTGAGCGTCCTATGAACCCGGACCCCAAGATCCTTCTGATCTTCCATGCTGCCAAGCGTCTTACCCTTAATATTATATTCTTTCATCAAGGAACGTTGCTGTGTAGAGATCCAGACAAATTTTCCTTGAAAATTTGCCACATTTCTTCTGTACATTTCCCTGAGAAAACCTCCTTCCAATTTATGCCTCTAATTTCCTGCCTAATAGCCTCATAATTGCCCTTACTCCAAATAAACACTTTCCGAGCTTGACTGATCCTATCTCTCTCCAATGCTAATGTAAAGGAGATAGAGTTATGATCACTATCCCCAAAATGGTCTCCCACTGAGAGATCTGACACCTGCCCAGGTTCATTCCCTAATACCAAATCAAGTACAGCCTCTCCTCTTGTAGGCTTATCCACATATTGTGTCAGGAAGCCCTCCTGAACACACCTAACAAACTCCTCCCCATCTAAACCCCTTACCCTCGGGATATTCCAATCGATATTTGGGAAATTAAAATTTCCCATCACGACCACTCTGTTATTATCACATCTCTCCAGGATCTGCTTCCCAATCTGCTCCTCCACATCCCTGCTACTATTGGGCGGCCTATAGAAAACATCCAGTAAAGTTATTGACCCCTTCCTGTTGCGAACCTCTACCCACAGAGATTCCGTAGACAATCCCTCTGTGGCATTCATCTTTTCTACAGCCGTGACACTATCCCTGATCAACAGTGCCACTCCCCCACCTCTTTTGCCTCCTTCCCTGTCTCACCTGAAACATCTGAAACCCGGCACTTGAAGTGTCCCTGAGATAACCAAGTCTCTGTAATGGCCACCACATCACACTTCCAAGTAGTGATCCACGCTCTAAGCTCATCCATTTTGTTCACTACACTCCTTGCGTTAAAATACACACATCTCAACCCTTCGGTCTGAGCGCTCCCCTTCTCCGTCACCTGCCTATCCTCCCTCTCACACTGTCTACAAGCCCCTTTTATTTTTACTCTAACCTCCTCTCTCCCAGTCACCTCATTTTGATTCCCACCCCCCAACCATTCTAGTTTAAACTAGAACACAAGTAAAGGTTCAATAAGTTTATTAATAATAACACTATTAACACTTAAATTACCCACATAAAACAAGAGGATACCCCAGATTCAAGTGTACTACCCACAAAGATGGTTTGGTTAAACTGCTGGCTCGATTCTCTGAGTCCCTCTGGTCCACTGTCACGAATGTGAGTCTTGATGGCAGCGTCTTCTTTCCTTCCTTCTCTGGTCAGTCTTCCGAATGGTCAAGGTCGCTTCCCTCGCCGAGTCTTCGCTGCTGGTGTGTCTGAAAGATGTACCTTTATCCTCCTCTCTCCCTGCCTTTCCAGAAACTTCTCTGGTTTCCGGCCAATGAGGTCCCAGGAGGGGGTCCCAATACCCAGTGGGTTTCTTGATGTCTGCCTGACAGACACTGGGGGCCGCCCCCAGGTGTCCATCTCCATGTTGCTGCTTACATGTAACCTGTTGCCAGATAAGGTAACTGCAGGAACTCTAGGTGATATAAAGTCTGGCCCGATCTGGGCTTCTAACAATAGGCCGGTGCATTTCAATGGGGTGCGATGATCTCCTGCTGGGTCTCAGTAGAATGCAATGATCTTTGATGGGTGATTGATGGGACAGGGCCAGACATGTTCTTGTGTCTTTGTATATCTGACCTCAGTCAAGTCTGGCCTGCCCGAGGTTTGACTGTCTTTGATTTTAATATGCCCAATTCTTTAATTTAGGATATCCAATTTAATCAACCTTAAAACTAGGCCCTGATTATATCACCACAGCTGATTCCCCAGGTTCATCATCTGCAACAGACTCATGTTGTCCATGAGTTTGACTAACTTGCACTGAGCTCCACTATTTGACCATGGCTGATATATTTCTCAATCTCAATTCTCCCACCTTTTCCCCATAATAGAACTGGAATTCCTACAGTGCAGAAGGAGGCCATTCGGCCCATCGAGACTGCACCAACTCTCCGAGAAAGCATCTTATCCAGGTCCACACCCCTGCACCCCCGCCCCGCCATCCCTATAACCTCACGTATTTACTCCGCTAATCCCCCTAACCTACACATCTTGGGATGCTAATTTAGCATGGCCAATCCACCTAACCGGCACATCTTTGGGCTGTGGGAGGAAACCGGAGCACCCGGAGGAAACCCACACAGACTCGGGGAGAACATGCAAACTTTACACAGACAGTGATCCGAGGCCGGCATTGAATCCAGGTCCCCGACGCTGTGAGGCAGCAGTGCTAACCATTGTGCCACCGTGCCACCCTAATCTTTGGTCCCCTTACCAATAAAGAACCTATCTATCCCTGTCTTAAGTACACTCAATGACCTGGCCTCTACAACCTTCTGTCGCAATAAATTCAACAGATTTATTGCCCATCCCTAACTGCGCTCTTTTTCAGAGGGCATTTGAGCGTATCATAAGACAATAAGACCATAAGACATAGGAGCAGAATTAGGCCACTCGGCCCATCGAGTCTGCTCCGCCATTCAATCATGGCTGATATTTTTCTCATCCCCATTCTCCTACCTTTTCCCCATAATCCCTGATCCTCTTATTAATCAAGAACCGACTATCTCTGTCTTAAAGACACTCAATGACCTGGCCTCCAAAGCCTTCTGCAGCAAAGAGTTCCACAGATTAACCACTCTCTGGCTGAAGAAATCCCTCCTCATCTCTATTCTGAAGGATCGTCCCTTTAACCTGAGGTTGTGCCCTCTGGTTGTAGTTTTTCCTATTCATGGAAACATCCTCTCCATGTCCACTCTATCCAGGCCTCGCCGTATCCTGCAGTTTCAATAAGATACCCCCTCATTCTTCTAAACTCCACCAACTATAGACCCAGAGTCCTCAACCGTTCCTCATACAACAAGCTCTTCATTCCAAGGATCATTCTTGTGAACCTCCTCTGGACCCATTTGGACATGGACTGTTTCAGCATTTAAAGAGTCACAAATGGTGCTGAACATTGTGCAATCATTAAAGAACAGGCCCTTTGGCCCTCCAAGCCTGCACCGACCATGCTGCCCGACTTAACTAAAACCCCCTACCCTTCCGGGGACCATATCCCTCTATTCCCATCCTATTCATGTATTTGTCAAGATGCCCCTTAAATGTCACTACCGTATCCACTTCCACTGCCTCCCCCGGCAACGAGTTCCAGGCACCCACTACTCTCTGTGTAAAAAATCTGCCTCGTACATCTCCTTTAAACCTTGCCCCTCGCGCTTTAAATCTGTGCCCCCTCGTCATTGACTCTTCCACCCTGGGAAAAAGCTTCTGACTATCCACTCAGTCCGTGCCTCTCATAATCTTGTAGACATCTAACAGATCGCCCCTCAACCTCCGTCATTCCAGTGAGAACAAACCAAGTTTCTCCAACCTCTCCTCATAGCTAATGTCCTCCATACCAGGCAACATCCTGGTAAATCTTTTCTGTACCCTCTCCAAAGCCTCCACATCTTTCTGGTAGCGTAGCGACCAGAATTGAACACTATATTCCAAGTGCGGCCTAACTAAGGTTATATAAAGCTGCAACATGACTTGCCAATTTTTAAACTCAATGCCCCGGCCTATGAAGGCAAGCATGCCATATGCCTTCTTGACTACCTTCTCCACCTGCATTGCCACTTTCAGTGACCTGTGTACCTGTACACCCAGATCCCTCTGCCTATCAATATTCTGAAGGGTTCTGCCATTTACTGTGTATTTCCAATCTGTATTAGACCTTCCAAAATGCATTACCTCACATTTGTCCGGATTAAACTCCATCTGCCATCTCTCCGCCCAAGTCTCCAACTGATCTATATCCTGCTGTATCCTCTGATGGTCCTCATCACTATCCGCAAATCCACCAACCTTTGTGTCGTCCGCAAACTTACTAATCAATCCAGTTACATTTTCCTCCAAATCATTTATATGTATTATGAACAGCAAAGGTCCCAGCACTGATCCCTGAGGAACACCACTTGTCACAGCCCTTCATTCAGAAGCGCACCCAGCTACCCTCTAATGACGGAGGAAAGGTCATTGATGAAGCAGCTGAAGATGGTTGGGCCTAGGACCCTACCCTGAGGGACTCCTGCAGTGATGTCCTGGAGATGAAATGATTGATTTCCAACCACCACAAGCATCTTTCTTTGTGCCAGGTATGTCTCCAACAGCGGAGGGTCTTCCCCCTCTTACCACTGACTCCAGGTTTGCTCGGGTTCCTTGATGCTACACTTGGTCAAATACAGCCTTGATGTCAAGGGCTGTCACTCTCACCTCACCTCTGGAGCTCAGCTCTTTTGTCAATGTTTGAATCAAAGCTGGAATAAGGTCAGGAGCTGAGTGCCCCTGGCAGAATCCAAACTGAGCGTCAATGAGTAGGTTGTTGCTGGGTAAGTACCGCTTGATAACACTGTTGACGATACCTTCCACCACTTTACTGATGATCGAGTGTAGACTGATGGGGTGGTAATTGGCTGGGTTGGATTTGTCCTGCTTTTAATGGGCAGGACATACATGGGCATTTTTCTACATTGCCAGGTAGATGCTAGTTTTGTAACTGCACAAGTCTTCAGTGCGCCATAACATCCTTGCTTTTTAAAAAAATTATTCATTTGACATGGGCATCGCTGGCTGGCCCAGCATTTATTGCCCATCCCTCGTTGCCCTTGGAGAGCAGTTGAGGGTCAACCACATTGCTGTGTCTCTGGAGTCACATGTAGGCCAGATCAGGTACGGACGGCAGATTTCCTTCCCTAAAGGACATTAACATAGAACATAGAACATTACAGCGCAGAACAGGCCCTTCGGCCCACGATGTTGCACCGACCAGTTAAAAAAACAAACAAACTGTGACCCTCCAACCTAAACCAATTTCTTTTCGTCCATGAACCTATCTACGGATCTCTTAAACGCCCCCAAACTAGGCGCATTTACTACTGATGCTGGCAGGGCATTCCAATCCCTCACCACCCTCTGGGTAAAGAACCTACCCCTGACATCGGTTCTATAACTACCCCCCCTCAATTTAAAGCCATGCCCCCTCGTGCTGGATTTCTCCATCAGAGGAAAAAGGCTATCACTATCCACCCTATCTAAACCTCTAATCATCTTATATGTTTCAATAAGATCCCCTCTTAGCCGCCGCCTTTCCAGCGAAAACAATCCCAAATCCCTCAGCCTCTCCTCATAGGATCTCCCCTCCATACCAGGCAACATCCTGGTAAACCTCCTCTGCACCCTCTCCAAAGCCTCCACATCCTTCCTGTAATGTGGGGACCAGAACTGCACACAGTACTCCAAGTGCGGCCGCACCAGAGTTGTGTACAGTTGCAACATAACGCTACGACTCCTAAATTCAATCCCCCTACCAATAAACGCCAAGACACCATATGCCTTCTTAACAACCTTATCTACTTGATTCCCAACTTTCAGGGATCTATGCACACATACACCTAGATCCCTCTGCTCCTCCACACTATTCAAAGTCCTCCCGTTAGCCCTATACTCAACACATCTGTTATTCCTACCAAAGTGAATTACCTCACACTTCTCCGCATTAAACTCCATCCGCCACCTCTCGGCCCAACTTTGCAACCTGTCTAAGTCTTCCTGCAAACTACGACACCCTTCCTCACTGTCTACCACACCACCGACTTTGGTGTCATCAGCAAATTTGCTAATCCACCCAACTATACCCTCATCCAGATCATTAATAAATATTACAAACAGCAGTGGCCCCAAAACAGATCCCTGAGGTACACCACTTGTAACCGCACTCCATGATGAATATTTACTATCAACCACCACCCTCTGTTTCCTATCCGCTAGCCAATTCCTGATCCAATTTCCTAGATCACCCCCAATCCCATACATCTGCATTTTCTGCAGAAGCCTACCATGGTGAACCTTATCAAACGCCTTACTAAAATCCATATATACCACGTCCACTGCCTTGCCCCCATCCACCTCCTTGGTCACTTTCTCAAAAAACTCAATAAGGTTAGTAAGGCACGACCTACCTGCCACAAAACCATGCTGACTATCACCTATCAATTCATTACTCTCCAAATAACTATAAATCCTATCCCTTATAATTTTTTCCAACATCTTGCCGACAACAGAAGTGAGACTCACCGGTCTATAATTCCCGGGGAAGTCTCTGTTCCCCTTCTTAAACAATGGGACAACATTCGCTAACCTCCAATCTTCAATTAGTGAAACAGATGGGATTTTCCTGACAATTGACAATGGTTTCATGGTCATCAGTAGATTCTTAATTCCAAATATTTTTTATTGAATTCAAATTCCACCATCTGCCATGGCAGGATTCGAACCCGGGTCCCCAGAACATTAGCTGAGCTCCTGGATTAATAGTCAAGTGATAATACCACTAGGCTATTGCCTCCCCTTTATATTCTATGCTTCTTGTTACAAAGACCAGGACCTATGGTGCCACCTTGAGTGAACAGTGAACATATATCCCCAGGTTGCTGTACTCTACGCCCATTTTAAACTGTTTTTGATTAGATTAGGAAGAGTTGCATTTCCTAACCTCAGAATATCACAAAGCATTTGATCAGAAAAAAGGGGTCTTTCTGAAGTTTAGTGTTTGATAGAATGCAGGAAAGCACAGCAGCCTGTTTGAAATGGCAGCTTCTCACTAACAGGAATGATTTGAATGACATGTTTCAGCGAATAGCTTGAAGGGTAACTCTCTTGCTCCACTTTGAATAATACCATCAGATATTTCACAGTCAACTGGGGGCCTTTGTTTACAATCTCATCTGAGAGACAGTAACTCCAACATGGCTATACCCCTTCAGTATTGTACTGTAAGTATCAACCCAGATACTGTCATAGAGGTTATAGCATGGAAAGAAGCTCTTTGGCCTAGCTTGTCCATGCCGCCCAGTTTTTACCATTAAGCTAGTCCCAATTGCCTGCGTTTGTCCCATATCCCTCTATACCCCTCTTACCCATGTAACTGTCTAAATGCTTTTCAAAAGACAAAATTGTACCCGTCTCTACTACTACCTCTGGCAGCTTGTTCCAGACACTCACCACCCTCTGTGTGACAAAATTGCTCCTCTGGACCCTTTTGTATCTCTCCCCTCTCACCTTAAACCTATGCCCTCTAGTTTTAGACTCCCCTACCTTTGGGAAAAGATACTAACTATGGAACATAGAACATAGAACATTACAGCGCAGTACAGGCCCTTTGGCCCTCGATGTTGCGCCGACCAGTGAAACCAATCTAAAGTCCATCTAACCTACACTATTCCAATATCATCCATATGTTTATCCAATAACCATTTGAATGCTCTTAATGTTGACGAGTCCACTACTGCTGCAGGCAGGGCATCCCATGCCCTTACTACTCTCTGAGTAAAGAACCTACCTCTAACATCTGTCCTATATCTATCACCCCTCAATTTAAAGCTATGTCCCCTCGTGTTAGCCATCACCATCCGAGGAAAAAGGCTCTCACTATCCACCCTATCTAATCCTCTGATCATCTTGTACGCCTCTATTAAGTCACCTCTTAACCTTCTTCTCTCTAACGAAAACAACCTCAAGCCCCTCAACCTTTCCTCATACGATTTTCCCACCATACCAGGCAACATCCTGGTAAATCGCCTCTGCACTCTTTCCAACACTTCCACATCCTTCCTGTAATGCGGCGACCAGAACTGTATGCAATACTGCAAATGCGGCCGCACCAGAGTTTTGTACAGTTGCAACGTGACCTCCTGGCTCCGAAACTCAATCCCTCTCCCAATAAAAGCTAACACACCGTACGCCTTCTTAACAACCCTATCAACCTGGGTGCCAACTTTCAGGAATCTATGCACATGGACACCCAGATCCCTCTGTTCATCCACACTACCAAGTATCTTACCATTAGCCCAGTACTCTGTATTCCTGTTACTCCTTCCAAAGTGAATCACCTCACACTTTTCCGCATTAAACTCCATTTGTCACCTCTCAGCCCAGCTCTGCAGCTTATCTATGTCCCTCTGTAACCTGCCACTTCCCTCCGCACTGTCTACAACTCCACCGACTTTAGTGTCATCCGCAAATTTACTAACCCATCCTTCTACGCCCTCATCCAGGTCATTAATAAAAATGACAAACAGCAGTGGCCCTAAAACAGATCCTTGCGGTACACCACTAGTAACTGAACTCCAGGATGAATATTTCCCATCAACCACCACCCTCTGTTTTCTTACAGCTCGCCAATTCCTGATCCAAACCACTAAATCACCCTCAATCCCATGTGTCCGTATTTTCTGCAAAAGCTTACCATGGGGAACCTTATCAAACGCTTTGCTGAAATCCAAATACACCACATCAACCGCTTTACCCTCATCCACCTCTTTGGTCACCTTCTCAAAGAACTCAATAAGGTTTGTGAGGCACGACCTACCCTTCACAAAACCGTGCTGACTATCCCTAATCAAATTATTCCTTTCCAGGTGATTATAAATCCTATCTCTTATAATCCTTTCCAATACTTTGCCCACAACAGAAGTAAGGCTCACCGGTCTATAATTATCAGGGTTGTCCCTACTCCCCTCTTTGAACAAGGGGACAACATTTGCTATCCTCCAGTCTTCTGGCACTGTTCCTGTAGACAATGACGACCCAAAGATCAGAGCCAAAGGCTCTGCAATCTCCTCTCTAGCCTCCCAGAGAATCCTAGGATAAATCCCATCTGGCCCAGGGGACTTATCTATTTTTACCCTTTCCAGAATTGCTAACACCTCCTCAAGGAGGTACTATTCAAGTACCTGGACCCTCAATCTTTTGTATTAGGGCAAGATAGATGCCACTGTGCTTTGGTTAACACATGAACATCCTTCATTTATGAGATGATCAAAATGATTCTGTGTGTAACTCCTTGACAAATTCCCCATTTCTCAGGATCAGTACCTGTGGTGGCGTAGCCCTTTTAAGGGGGCGTCCCTGAGGATCACGTGATTGGGCCAGACCCCCATGGAGTGTTGAGGTGGGAAGCTGAGCCAATGGCATGCGACAGCATGTATCCCAGGTTGGGAAGAATTGGCAGTTGGGGTAGAATAGGTTACAGTAGTTTACAGTCAGACAATTATTCTCCCGGACCCTATTTGTATACATAGAAAACATTGCTACAGCAATACAGCCTTTCTGTTCATTGCATCACCCTCAATAGATTACATTAGCGATTAAGAATAGGGAATGCACTGGAATCATTGCATAAACCCCATCAAATTCATTCCCAATTGATGCTAACATTTCGGTTTGAGTCCTCTCCTTTTGGAGACTTCCTCTGCATGCTAAATTGTAAAAAATGTTCTTTATAAACAGGTGTATCATCTTGTTACATTAAGTGGAAGGAGCAATCCTTCTCCCATCACTGACAAGCCTGATAATTCTCAAATCATTCTGTAGTTGGAATCAGAGCTCCTTTCTCATTGGTGGAAGTGGGCTGTGTTACTGCATCTCTCGATCTAAATGGACAGTTCAAGAAACAAACAATCTCCAAACCCATTCAAAAGACTGGACTCTGGATACATTATGGAAAATATTGTAATGACTGGGTTGTGGGATGCCCTCAAGTCAATTCTAAGGGTCCTATTCATGTCAATCTCTTCGCCTGTCACTGAGTCCTTGCCAAAGGGGGGAGCTTTCTATTCATTTACGGGACGTGGGCATCGCTGGCTGGGCCCAGTATTTACTGCCCATCTCCAACTATCCTCCATTCCAGAGGGCATTTGAGGGTCAGCCACATTGCCGTGGCTCTGGAGTCACGAGACAGAGTACAGGAATGAGATAGAGAATCTGGTGAACTGGTGCGGCAACAATTATCTCTCCCTCAATGTCAACAAAACAAAGGAGATTGTCATTGGCTTCAGGAAGCGTAGAAGAGAACATGCCCCTGTCTACATCAATGGGGACGAAGTAGAAAGGGTCGAGAGATTCAAGTTTTTAGGTGTCCAGATCACCAACAACCTGCCCTGATCCCCCCATGTGACACTATAGTTAAGAAAGCCCAGCAACGCCTCTACTTTCTCAGAAGAATAAGGAAATTTGGCATGTCAGCTACGACTCTCACCAACCTTTACAGATGCACCATAGAAAGCATTCTTTCTGGTTGTATCACAGCTTGGTATGGATCCTGCTCTGCCCAAGACCGCAAGGAACTACAAAAGGTTGTGAATGCAGCCCAATCCATCACTCAAACCAGCCTCCCATCCATTGACTCTGTCTACACTTCCCGCTGCCTCGGCAAAGCAGTCAGCATAATTAAGGACCCTACGCACCCCAGACATTCTCTCTTCCACCTTCTTCCGTCGGGCAAAAGATACAAAAGTCTGAGGTCACGCACCAACCGACTCAAGAACAGCTTCTTCCCTGCTGCTGTCAGACTTTTGAATGGACCTACCTTGCATTAAGTTGATCTTTCTCTACACCCTAGCTATGACTGTAACACTACATTCTGCACTCTCTTGTTTCCTTCTCTATGAACAGTATGTTTTGTCTGTATAGCGCGCAAGAAATAATACTTTTCACTGTATGTTAATACATGTGACAATAATAAATCAAATCAAATCAAATCAAAATGTGTAGGCCAGACCAGGTGAGGACAGCAGATTTCCTTCCCTAAAGAACATTAGTGAACCAGATTGATTTTTCCAACAATCGACAATGGGTTTCATGGTGAGCTTGACGTCCGTGGTGGGGAAGTTGTTGGAGAAGATTCTTAAAGATAGGATGTATGCGCATTTAGAAAGGAATAAACTCATTAACGATAGTCAACATGGTTTTGTGAGAGGGAGGTCATGCCTCACGAACCTGGTGGTGTTTTTTGAAGAAGTGACCAAAATGGTTGACGAAGGAAGGGCCGTGGATGTTGTCTATATGGACTTTAGTAAAGCATTTGACAAAGTCCCTCATGGTAGGCTAGTGAAAAAGGTTGGATCCCATGGGATAAAGGGGGAGGTGGCTAGATGGGTGGAGAACTGGCTTGGTCATAGAAGACAGAGGGTGGTAGTGGAAGGGTCTTTTTCCGGCTGGAGGCCTGTGACTAGTGGTGTACCGCAGGGCTCTGTATTGGGACCTCTGCTGTTTGTGATTTATATAAATGATCTGGAAGAAGGAGTAACTGGGGTGATCAGTAAGTTTGCGGACGACACAAAACTGGCAGGACTTGCAGATAGTGAGGAACATTGTCAGAGGCTACAGAAGGATATAGATAGGCTGGAAATTTGGGCAAGGAAATGGCAGATGGAGTTCAATCCTGATAAATGCGAAGTGATGCATTTTGGTGGGAATAATGTAGGGAGGAGCTACACAATAAATGGAAGAACCATAAAGGGTGTAGAGACGCAGAGGGACCTGGGTGTGCAAGTCCACAGATCTTTGAAGGTGACGTCACAGGTGGAGAAGGTGGTGAAGAAGGCATATGGCATGCTGGCCTTTATAGGACGGGGCATAGAGTATAAAAGTTGGGGTCTGATGTTGCAGATGTTTAGAACGTTGGTTCGGCTGCATTTGGAATACTGCGTCCAGTTCTGGTCGCCACACTACCAGAAGGACGTGGAGGCTTTGGAGAGAGTACAGAGGAGGTTTACCAGGATGTTGCCTGGTATGGAGGGGCTTGGTTATGAGGAGAGATTGGGGAAACTGGGGTTGTTCTCCTTGGAAAGACGGAGGATGAGGGGAGACTTAATAGAGGTGTATAAAATTATGAAAGGCATAGATAGGGTGAACGGTGGGAAGCTTTTCCCCGGGTCGGTGGTGACGTTCACGAGGGGTCATAGGTTCAAGGTGAAGGGGGGGAGGTTTAACACAGATATCAGAAGGACATATTTCACACAGAGGGTCGTGGGGGCCTGGAATGTGTTGCCGGGCAAGGTGGTGGAGGCGGACACACTGGGAACGTTTAAGACTTATCTAGACAGCTATATGAACGGAGTGGGAATGGAGGGATACAAAAGAGTGGTCTAGTTTGGACCAGGGAGCGGCGCGGGCTAATTGTTCCTGGTTTCTCGTTTCAAGGCTTCATTCTATGATCATCTTGCTGGTGCCAGTACAGAGTGAGACTGCGGATAGTTGGGAACCTGTCTCGGGGGCAGGGAATTCATATGGTGTTCGTGGAAGTGGAAATGACTAGGGTTGGGAAGCATTTTCCGATCGGGGCCATTGTGATCTCCTGGACTCGTTTCGATCGCCTCAGAGGGTCGGAGAGGAATTTCCCAGATTTTTTTTCCCCATATTGGCCCTGGGGTTTTTCACTCTGGGTTTTCGCCTCTCCCTGGAGATCACATGGTCTGGAATGGGGGGGTGGGGGTAAGTTAATAGGTTGTAATGAACAAAGCATCGTAGCTGTGAGGGACAGCTCGGTGGATAGGATATTGGTATGTAGATAGGCTGGAAAATTGGGCGGGGATCCTGGATTCAGGATTCAATCCTGGACCGGGGAGCGGCGCGGGCTTGGAGGGCCGAAGGGCCTGTTCCTGTGCTGTATTGTTCTTTGTTCTTTGTTCTTTGTCTTCAGTAGACTTTTTAATTCCAGATTTTTATTGAATTCCAGTTTCACCATCTGCTGTGGTGGGATTCGAATCTGGGTCCCCAGATCTTAGAGTCCTTGAATCATAGAATTCCTAAAGTGCAGAAGGAGGCCATTTGGCCCATCGAGCCTGCACCGACAACGATCCCACTCAGGTCCTATCCCCAAAACCCCACGTAAATTCCGCACTAATCCCCTTGACACTAAGGGGCATTTTATCACGGCCAATCAACCTAACCCATACATGTCTATTCTCTTGCCCTGGGTCTCTGGATTACAAGTCCAATGACAATAACACTGCGCCACTGCCTCCCCAATGCTAACATTTGTAAAAATTCCAATACAAATTAATAATTAGAAAGAGTCCGAGAAACATTTAGAAATCGCCCTAAAATGCCTCGAAGTCCTCTGAATCATCACACATACAACTTTCCTTAGATTTATGGGATATACCCCAGAATACTGAGAGAGGCAAGGGAGGAAATTGGGGCCTTGAGAGAAATCTTTGTATCCTCACTGGCTACAGGGAAGGTCCCAGAACATTGGAGAATAGCCAATGTTGTTCCTGTGTTTAAGAAGGGTAGCAAGAATAATCCAGGTAATTACAGGCGGTGAGCCTTACATCAGTGGTAGGGAAATTATTGGAGAGGATTCTTCGAGACAGGATTTATTCCCACTTGGAAATAAGTGGATGTATTAGTGAGAGGCAACATGGTTTTGTGAAGGGGAGGTCGTGTCTCACTAACTTGATCGAGTTTTTCGAGGAAGTGACGAAGATGATTGATGAGGGTAGGGCAGTGGATGTTGTCTACGTGGACTTGAGTAAGGCCTTTGACAAGGTCCCGCATGGCAGACTGGTGCAGAAGGTGAAGTCGCATGGGATCAGAGGTGAGCTGGCAAGGTGGATACAAAACTGGCTCGGTCAAAGAAGACAGAGGGCCCAATTTTACCAAAACTTCGCACCCGTTTTCGGGCACGAAATCGCGGTAAAGTTGGGCGTCGGGCCTATACCGCGATCTGCACCCAATTCCGAGCAGATCGCGGCTTTACCGACACGGGTCTGGCCCACGCCTGAATCGAGCGGCCCGACGATTTAAATCCATTAGCATGCATTTCAATCGACTTAATGAACCACGCGCCAAACTCTACCGCCAAATCCCACTTTACCGTCTTCTGGTCCGATGCGGATCCGCGCTCTAATCGACCTGCCGAATAAAAATCCAAAGTCGCCGCTGCAGTCTACAAAGAGCGGGGTCAGAGACTGCAACGGCTCTCTGACCCAGGTCATCCTCTGGGGCGGAGGGGGGGGGGGGGCAGTGGGAGGAGGAGAGGGGGTGTGACCGATCATCGCCTGGGGGGGCGGTGGGAGCAGAGGGGGTGTGACCGATCATCCCCTGGGGGAGTGGGGGGGTGGGAGGGGAGGGGGTGTGACCGATGATCCCGGGGGGTGGGGGGGGGGGGGGGGGGGGGGCGGTGGGGGGGGGGAGAAGAGGGAAGTGTGACGTATCATCCTTTGGGGGGGTGGGAGAGGGGGTGTGACCGATCATCCCTTGGGGGGTGGGTGGGAGGAGAGGGGGTGTGACGTATCATCCTCTGTGGAGGGGGGGGCTGCTGCCACTCTGCGTCCGATCGGTGGGGAGGGAGGGGGCAGGGGGTTCCGCCGCCACTCTGCGGCCGAACCCTCCTCCCCACCAGAAGAACGAATCCCTCCTCTCCGGAGTGGCCGCATAGTTCAAACACCACGACTGTCATTATTCACCTCAGCGGAACCCCCTGCCCCCTCCCTCCCCACCGATCGGCCGTAGAGTGGCAGCGCCCCCCCCCCACCCCCCCCCCCCAAAGGATGATACGTCACACCCCCTTTTCTGCAACCCCCCCCCCCAACCCAGGGATGATCGGTCACACCCCCTCTCCTCCCACCCCCCCCACCCCCAGGGGATGATACGTCACATCCCCTCTCCTCCTAGCCCCCCCGCCCCCCCAGTTGGTCTGTGTCAGAGAGCCGCTCTCTCTGCTTTTTTCTTTCCCGCCCAGGCGCGCTGCATCAGATTTTTTTCGAACTGCGCATGCGCAGTTCAGACCTCCGATCGTTCCGGCAGCGCTAAGCCCCGCCCACTGCGCGAATCGGACCGGAGCCAGCAAAATGCGTATGGGCGCGCTGGAAAGAGGATTCCAGGCTCGGATCTGTATTACACCCGGATCCCGCCCTTAAGCTCCGATTGGTAAATTCGGGCCCTGTGAGTAGCTGTGGAAGGGTGCGTTTCTGAATGGAGGGCTGTGACAAGTGGCGCTCCTCAGGGATCAGTGCTGGGACCTTTGCTGTTCATAATACATATAAATGATTTGGAGGAAAATGTAACTGGATTGATTAGTAAGTTTGCGGACGACACAAAGGTTTGCGGATTTGCAGATAGCGACGAGGACCATCAGAGGATACAGCAGGATATAGATCAGTTGGAGACTTGGGCGGGGAGATGGCAGATGGAGTTTAATCCGGACAAATGTGAGGTATTTTGGAAGGTCTAATACGGATGGGAAATATACAGTAAATGGCAGAACCCTAAAGAATATTGACAGGCAAAGGGATCTGGGTGTACAAGTACACAGGTCACTGAAAGTGACAACACAGGTGGAGAAGGTAGTCAAGAAGGCATACGGCCTGCTTGCCTTCATCAGCTGGGGCATTGAGTTTAAAAATTGGCAAGCCATGTTGCCGCTTTATAGAACCTTAGTTAGGCCACACTTGGAATTTAGTGTTCAATTCTGGTCGCTACACTACCAGAAGGATGTGGAGGCTTTGGAGAGGGTACAGAAAAGATTTACCAGGATGTTGCCTGGTATGGAGGGCAACAGCTATGAGGAGAGGTTGGAGAAACTTGGTTTGTTCTCACTGGAACGATGGAGATTGAGGGGGCGACCTGATAGAAGTCTACAAGATTATGAGAGGCATGGACAGAGTGGATAGTCAGAAGCTTTTTCCCAGGATGGAAGAGTCAATTACTAGGGGGCATAGGTTTAAGGTGCGAGGGGCAAGGTTTAATGGAGATGTGTGAGGGAAGTTTTTACACAGAGGGCAGTGGGTGCCTGGAACTCGCTGCTGGGGGAGGTAGTGGAAGCGGATAAGATAGTGACTTTTAAGGGGCGTCTGGACAAGTACATGAATAGGATGGGAATGGAGGGATATGGTCCCCGGAAGGGTCGGGGGTTTTAGTTCAGTCGGGCAGCATGGTCGGTGCAGGCTTGGAGGGCTGAAGGGCCTGTTCCTGTGCTGTAATTTTCTTTGTTCTTTGTTCTTGTTCTTTATCCTAGACGGACAAGGTTAGTGTTCAGCCCAATCCCATTGGAAACAGGGAAGGAATTACACTTGGCCCCACTGTGCTTTTAACTGAGTAAGAAGTCTCACAACACCAGGTTAAAGTCCAACAGGTTTATTTGGTAGCAAAAGCCACAAGCTTTCGGAGTGCTGCTCCTTCGTCAGGTGAGTGGGAGTTCTGTTCACAAACAGGACATATAAAGACACAAACTCAATTTACAAAATAGTGGTTGGAATGCGCATCTTTACAGGTAATCAAGTCTTACAGACAATGTGAATGGAGAGAGCACCGGTTAAAGAGATGTGTATTGTCTCCAGCCAGGACAGTTAGTAAGATTTTGCAAGCCCAGGCAAGTCGTGGGGGTTACAGATAGTGTGACATGAACCCAAGATCCCGGTGGAGGCCGTCCTCATGTGTGCAGAACTTGGCTATCAATTTCTGCTCAGCGATTCTGCGCTGTCGTGTGTCGTGAAGGCCGCCTTGGAGAACGCTTACCCGAAGATCAGAGGCTGAATGCCCGTGACCGCTGAGGTGTTCCCCAACAGGAAGAGAACACTCTTGCCTGGTGGTTGTCGAGCGGTGTTCATTCATCCTTTGTCGTAGCGTCTGCATGGTCTCCCCAATGTACTATGCCTCGGGACATCCTTTCCTGCAGCGTATCAGGTAGACAACGTTGGCTGAGTTGCAAGAGTAGGTACCGTGTACCTGGTGGATGGTGTTCTCACGTGTGATGATGGCATCCGTGTTGATGATCCGGCACGTCTTGCAGAGGTTGCTGTGGCAGGGGCCCCTTTAAGAGGCCCCTTAAAAGTCACTATCTTATCTGCTTCCACAACCTCCCCCGGCAACGAGTTCCAGGCACCCGCTACACTCTGTGTAAAAACTTCCCTCATCCATCTCCTTTAACTAAGGCCATGGGTTGTGTTTGTTGAGACCTTGTTTAAGCCAGTGTAAAAGGTCCATTAGTAGACTGCCACACAGATCGATGTCAGATTCTCCTGTTCTCTTGTGTCGCTAGTCTGACAGATATTCTCTCTGGTAGCTACGAGGCTGGGAAAGCAAACTAAAGTCCGTTCCAAACAAAACTGAATCTCTAATTAGCTTCTATTCATTTTTTTCAGCAAGCTTTAAGCATATAATTTTCGATGAGTAGATTTCCACATTTGTCAGCTATTACAACAGCCTGATTGACAAGATGTTGATAAAGCCACCTACATATCACTTATACATACTGCCCGCAAATAATTAAACAAACTGCAAAGTATAAGCAGTTACATTCACAGTGCTAAAAGCAAAATACTGCAGATGCTGGAATCTGAAACAAAAACAGGAAATGCTGGAAAATCTCAGCAGGTCTGACAGCCTCTGTGGACACAGTAAGAAGTTTAACAACACCAGGTTAAAGTCCAACAGGTTTATTTGATAGCAAAAGCCACAAAAGCTATTCTGTCTCTGTGGAGAGAGAATAGGGCCAACGTTTCGAGTCTGGATGACCCTCATCCTGACTCAAAACATTGGTTCTATTCTGTGGCACAGTGGTTAGCACTGCTGCCTCACAGCACCAGGGACCCGGGTTCGATTCCCCGCTTGGGTCACTGTCTGTGCGGAGTCTGCACGTTCTCCCCGTGTCTGCGTGGGATTCCTCCGAGTGCTCCGGTTTCTTCCCATGGTCCAAAGATGTGCAGGTTAGGTGCATCGGCCATGCTAAATTCTCCCTCAGTGTAGGTGCTGGAGTGTGGCGACTGGGGGATTTTCACCGTAACTTCACTGCGGTGTTAATGTAAGCCTACTTGTGAAAATAATAAATAAACTAAACTAAACTGTATTGGGAAATCCAGTCACTGAAATGCTATAGTGGTTGAGAAGACTCATCGTTATAAAGGAGAGGCGAGACGATGACTTGATGTATATTGAACCAGTGTATTTTATCATCCGTGCATTGAAGAATGCAAAGTGTCTATAGAAATCTCTACATTTATGATTAAAGATGAACAGAAACCGGGCAAAACCACATTGTCATAAAGCATACAGGCACTAGAGGGCAGCAAAGGTTGCAGAATGAATAGCAGCCACACAGTGCGGCCTGAATCATCCTGTCTCCATTCCAACTAAGGAAGCACGGAATGGGGGAAATCTTTGGGCCAATCAGAAATGATTGCTCTAGGCAAACCATGTGCAGTTTGTGGACTCGTCGTGGACTCTCCTCAACTCTTTAAACGTTCTGAGAGAGAGAGGGGGGAGCAGCCATTACAGAGAGTTACAGGAAGGCAACATTCTGTGACATTCCGGCTGGGATTTTACAGCCTCGCTCATCCCGAACCCACAAAATCCCCACCCAAGATCAGCGGACCTTCCCACTGTCTGCCCCCCCTCACCCGCTCCGATTCCCGTGGTGGGCGGGGCGGTACAATTCCGGCCTTCTCCTTTCCTTTGGGAGTTGATGGATCTCCGGGATGTCTGTCTAACGTTAGGATCAACAACGATCCAACCAGATCGGCAGATCGGACTTCCATCACACATGCATGGCAAAAGGCAGAGTTTTCCAGAGGGAATCTGATCCTCTGTGTTTATGGATATCCTCGGGCGGAAATGAATGCCCTCGTGTAGAATCCATTCATTCCTCCGAATAGACCGTGGGCAATTGGTACGATTTCAATACTTCTTTATTAAGCATCATTTAAAAACACTTACAGAAAGAGAAATAAGGATTACTTCAGAGAGAGTGAGAGAGAGAGAAATAGAGAACCCGGAATTCCAAGCTGCGTTTTTAAAATGTGGCCATATTAGCTCGACTTTAATTTGGGTTTTAAAGCAAAGCATAATTAGTTACTGTGGTAAACCACTGTTAGCGTATTGCCTGTGTGTGTGTGACATACCTGGACATGCCCCTGCCGGCCCTGCCCGGGACTCCTCCCCCCCCGGTCCAGGTATAAAGGTGACTGCTCCCCACCCCCCTGCCTCAGTCTCTGGACCAGTTCATCGGCATGGGTGCGCTCCAAGTCTTTTGCGAATGTTGTTCTGCCTTTGCCATGCATGTGTGATGGAAATCCAATCTGTAGATCTGGTTGGATCGTTGTTGATCCTAACGTTAGACAGATATCCCGGAGATCCATCAACTCCCAAAGGAAAGGAGAAGGCCGGAATTGTACCGCCCCGCCCACCACGGGAATCGGAGCGGGTGAGGGGGGGCAGACAGTGGGAAGGTCCGCTGATCTTGGGTGGGGATTTTGTGGTTTCGGGATGAGCTAGGCTGTAAAATCCCAGCCGGAATGTCACAGAATGTTGCCTTCCTGTAACTCTCTGTAATGGCTGCTCCCCCCTCTCTCTTTAAAGAGTTTAAAGAGTTGAGGAGAGTCCATTCTGGCATACAAACTAGTCTTTGCTCGATTGATGGTGCAGCAGTTACATAGACAGAAATACCTTCAAATGAAGCCTTTTAACTAAAGTAAACCTGCAGAAGATCCCACGCCTCGCCAGTGGTGGGTTCAGGGTACATTTAATCAGATAGGTGGTGACCCCACCACCCTCCTGCTACCATCCTGATGGAGTCCTTGATGGGAAGGCCTGTGGGCAGTCTTCCAGCCCCACCAGTGACTGCCCATGAACGCAGCATCGGCAGCGGGCAGGGGGAGGGGTGGGGGGGGGAGGGGGGGGGGACACACTACGCAGAGAGTGTGACAAGCGAATCCGTCTGCCATTTCTTACAAGCTCCAGCAAGGGTCTTTCATTCAAAATCACTTTTTAGTTTATTTATTAGTGCCACAAGTAGGCTTACATTAACACCACAATGAGGTTACTGTGAAAATCCCCTAATTGCCACACTCTGGCGCCTGAGGGAGAATTTAGCTTGGCCAATGCACCTAACCTGTACATCTTTCAGACTGTGGGAGAATTCTGGCCACTGCCCCTTGTCTCAAATCCTTTTATTGTCCTCCAGCAAAAGTGGTGAATCAGTGTAACATCTTTAAGAAAGGACATATGACTATCAGGTTCAGAATTGAGAAGGTAAGCACAGGTAAAGATCAGTCAAACACTAGTGAAAGATATCTGGCAGATCATAAAGCCACATAGAGTAGAAAGGGTCGACAGCTTCAAGTTTTTAGGTGTCCAGATCACCAACAATCTGCCCAGGTTCCCCCCATGCCGACACTATAGTTAAGAAAGCTCACCAATGCCTCTACTTTCTCAGAAGACTAAGGAAATTTGGCATGTCAGCTATGACTCTCGCCAACTTTTACAGATGCACCATAGAAAGCAACCTTTCTGGTTGTATCACAGCTTGGAATGGCTCCTGCTCCGCCCAAGACCGCAAAAAACTACAAAAGGTCGTGACTGAAGCCCAATCCATCACGCAAATCAGCCTCACATCCATTGACTCTGTCTACACTTCCCGCTGCCTGGGAAAAGCAGCCAGCATAATTAAGGACCCCACGCACCCCGGACATTCTCTCTTCCACCTTCTTCCTTTGGGAAAAAGATACAAAAGTCTGAGGTCACGTACCAACCGACTCAAGAATAGCTTCTTCCCAGCTGCCGTCAGACTTTTGAATGGACTTACCTCGTACCAAGATGATCTTTTTCTACACCCTAGCTCTGACTGTCACACTACATCCTGCACCCTCTCCTTTCCTTTCCTATGAACGGTATGCTTTGTCTGTACAGCACAAAAGAAACAATACTTTTCACTCTATACTAATACATGTGACGATAATAAATCAAATCAAATCAAATCAATGAAGGATGTATTATCTCAGACAAGGAAAATAATGCGATAGGATGAAGTTCAGTTCCACTGAGATTATCAACAAGTGCTTCCACTAACATGGAGGACATCATAGTCGTGTGATTTGGAGCTTTGCTTTACTGCATTAATCTTTGACAGACTGGACAACACTCTTCTTCGTACACTGACGTACGATTTTGATACTTGAACCATGCAGAGACGATATTTCCCTGCATGCTTCGTAAGGGTTTAGTGAAGTCATTGCTAAGAGTATTTACAACACAGTTGGCCAAACACATCCTTCTAACCTTCGTTATCTGATTTGATGCTTGTTAGCTTTGTACTGGGTCCTTCTAATTCCGTTTATCGCAAATCCACTTCTTGTTTAATTTTGCCGTTTAGTTGAATGTGTAATTATTGTCAGCATGTATTATTCACAAACTATCATTCATAATGTATAATAGAAGAACTCAAATTTGCACTCATTGTGATTAACCACTGCATCTAACTTGAATAAATCAAACTGGGGATCACGCTGTTTCCTTTGGAGGAGAAAAGCACTCCATAAAGTGCTTTTATAGAGCGCTTAAACTACAACAGCAATGGTGCAAAGGCAGATTACGCACGGTTGCAGCATAGATATGGAGTCTGAGACCTGAGGGAGACTCAGTTAGGCCAGAGGAAACTCTCTTCACTCCGACTGTGGGATCGGGACAGGTCTTGATTCATCAGTGACATTGCATGGGGTAGAATGTTGCTGTATTCCCAATGGGGAGCTCTGTGTCTGGCCAGAAACTGGACCTCGGGCCTTAGTTCCATAAGGTTTGTGAGCGGCAAGCATCTGTCGTTACTCCACAGCCAGCTCAGCTATTATAGCAGGGGAATTCCCAGCCATTTGCCTTTGCAAGCAGTGGCCCTGAGGGGACACAGTGGCCTGGTGGTCGTGTCGCTGGACTAGTAATCCAACGGCCCAGGTGAATATTAAGCTAGTCACGGTAATGGCAACCATGACAACTATCATCAATTGTTTGTGGTTAAAAAAAAAACCCATCTGGTTCACTCATGGCCCTTCAGGGAAGGAAATCTGCTGTCCTGTCCTGACCTGGTCTGGCCTACATGTGACTCCAGACCTTCAGCAATCTGGTTTGATTCTTAACTGCCCTCTGCTAAGGCCTAGGGCAACATTCCATGAAATAATAAGAACATAAGAACTCCGAGCAGGAGTAGGCCATCTGGCCCCTTGAGCCTGCCCCGCCATTCAATAAGATCATGGCTGATCTTTTCGTGGACTCAGCTCCACTTACCCGCCCGCTCACCATTGCCCTTAATTCCTTTACTTTTAAAAAATGGATCTATCCTTGCCTTAAAAACATTGTTTGAAAAGTGTGGCCGGGGATAAAGGGGGGTGGGTGCAAGAATCATGACCACAGCAACTACAAAGAGTAGTGTGGATGCTAGCTTTATATTCCAGACTTATTCATTTAGTTTAAATTCGACCAGCTGCTGTGGTGGGATTTGAACCTCTGTCCTCACAATATTAACATACAGTGCTGCTTCTGGGCCTATCAGTCTTTGCTAAGTCCCCATCCACAATTGGAGATATCTTGAGTGGAACAGGACTTAGCTGAGGAAACAGGCATTCGGCCCCTGACTCATCACAGTTTATTTATTAGTGTCACAAGTAGGCTTACATTAACGCTGCAATTAAGTTACTGTGAAAATCCCCTAGTCGCCACACTCCGGCGCCTGTTCGGGTAACACTGAGGGAGAATTTAGCATGGCCAATTGCATCTAACCAGCACGTCGTTTGGACTGTGGGAGGAAACCAGAGCCCCTGGGGGGAATCCACACAGACACGGGGAGAACGCGCAGATTCCGCACAGTGACCCAAGCCAGGGAATCGAACCCGAGTCCCTGGCGCTCAGCAGTGCTAACCACTGTGCCACTGTGCCGCCCTAATGCAAATGCCAATGTTTGTTACAGGCAGCCATCTTCAACACCTCAAAATCATCCCAGGCCCAATGGCATTCCGGGTGTCCTTGTTTCTCAGGCCTCGTTCCTGCGACGTTGATCATTTTTACTCCTGTTTTCCGATCCAATTTTACCCCCATCAGATTCATTATGGTGTGGAGTTAGAGCTAAATATACATGCATCAAAGCTAAACAGAGAGCAAAACTGAACTTTCCATGTAGATATGCTCAAGATAGGGATAAGATGGGAGGTGATCATAGAAATCATAGAATCATAGAAATCCTACAGTACAGAAAGAGGCCATTCGGCCCATCGAGTTTGCACTGACCACAAATCCACCCAGGCCCTACCCCCATATCCCTACATATTTTACCCACTAATCCCTCTAATCTACGCATCCCAGGACACTAAGGGGCAATTTTAGCATAGCCAATCAACCTAACCCACACATCTTTGACTGTGGGGGGAAACCGGAGCACCCGAAGGAAACCCACGCAGACACGAGGAGAATGTGCAAACTCCACACAGACAGTGACCCAAGCCAGGAATCGAATCCAGGTGTGATGGCCGAGTGGTATTATCGCTAGGCTATTAATCCAAAAACTCAGCTCATGCTTTGCGGACCCAGGTTTGAATCTTGCCACAGCAGTTGGTGGAATTTAAATTCAATAAAAAATATCTGGAATTAAGAATCTACTGATGACCATGAAACCATTGCCCATTGTCGAAAAAACCCATCTGGTTCACTAATGTCCTTTAGGGAAGGAAATCTGCCGTCCTTACCTGATATAGCCTACATGTGACTCCAAGTCACAGCAATGTGGTTGACTCTCAACTGTCCTCCAAGGGCATCTAGGGATGGGAAATAAATGCTGGCCAGCCAGCCATGTCCCCTGAATGAATGCTTGACACAGAAAGTAAACTGCTTAATGCAGCGTGTTCCAGAGTGGGTTTCAGGGAACGCTGGGGTTCTGAGTGACTCATCCAGGTGTTCAGTGATAGGTCCAGCTGTTTTACATTTGAAAAGTAGCTGCCCTTCCAGCTTGTCCAATCAAAGATGACATTTTCACTTTGTTGGCTGCTGGGTCCCTAATCACTCAAGAACAGCTTCTTCCCTGCTGCTGTCAGACTTTTGAATGAACCTACCTCATGGTAAGTTGATCTTTCTCTACACCCTAGCTATGACTATGACACTACATTCTGCACCCTCTCCTTTCCTTCTCCACGAACAGTATGCTTTGTATGTATAGCGCGCAAGAAACAATACTTTTCACTGTATCCCAATACATGTGAAAATAATGAATCAAATCAAATCAAATCCCTACTCCTCTGATTGAGGTCTCGCCTTGGCACTTAGCTCAAAAATTGTGTACCCTGGAAACAGCCAATGCTAATTCTAAAACAAATCCAGAGCAACCCATACAGTAAGCAGAAATTAGTGCAGGTTCTGTCTCAATGAAGCTCGAAGCAATATAGGTCCTCTATTAGTTAATGAGCTATGTGCTCAATTGTTCATTAATATGAACACGGGTGACCATTAATTGAAGGGCTCCAATGGTTTGATCAGCATCTTTGATGTATGTCTTGTTTTACTGAGACCTGCCCCTACCAGTCCTCAGAGCTGTGCTGGTGACAAACCATTTATATCATCTGAAGTTTGAAGAAATGAGAAACACTCCAGGTTGTATAAAATATACTTTCATATTTATTTCATTTATCTGGCCCAGAGGGTACACTGCTTAATAATAATGTGGTTTAATGATATTTAAGACATGATGTGAGACAATCAGGTCCACTGTTAGATGACAACATTCTTATTTTCTTACACAGGAGCTGAGGTATTTTACCATTGGTTTGGAGATCAAGTTCCAACATTCTAGTTATTTTTTTCATGAGAGGCATTAATGAGAAACCTTTATTATGTGTCCCTTTGCCAATGTATTTAATACTTTTCACTTTCCCTTTTAAGCTTCAATATACATAGAAACTAGAAGCAGGAGCAGGCCATTCAGCCCTTCGAGCCTGCTCCGCCATTCATTTTGATCATGACTGATCATCAAATTCAATATCCTGATTCCCCCCTTCCCTCCATATCCTTTGATCCCTTTAGCCCCTGGAACTATATCTAATTTCTTCCTGAAATCAGACAACATTTTGGCCACAACTACATTCTATAGCAGTGAATTCTACAAATTCACCACCCTCTGGGTGA
This sequence comes from Mustelus asterias, assembly GCF_964213995.1. Classification (NCBI taxonomy): domain Eukaryota; kingdom Metazoa; phylum Chordata; class Chondrichthyes; order Carcharhiniformes; family Triakidae; genus Mustelus; species Mustelus asterias. The sequence continues at coordinate 172,183,301 of NC_135801.1, forward strand.
AGACATTTCTCCTCACCTCAGTTCTAAAAGGTTTACCCCTTATCCTCAAACTATGACCCCTAGTTCTGGACTCCCCCATCATTGGGAACATTCTTTCTGAATCTATCCTGTCTAACCCTGTTAGAATTTTATAAATTTCTATGAGATCCCCTCTCACTCTTCTAAACTAGAGTGAATATAATCCTAACCGATTTAGTCCCTCCTCATATGACAGACCTGCCATTCCAGGAATCAGCCTGGTAAACCTTTGCTGTACTCCCTCTATAGCAAGGACATCCTCCCTCCGATAAGGACACCAAAACTGCGCACAATACTCCAGGTGTGGCCTCACCAACAATTGCAGCAAAACATCCCTATCCCGATACTCAAATCCTCTCGCTATGAAGGCCAACATACCAATTGCCTTCTTTACTGCCTGCTGTACCTGCACGCTTACTTTCACTGACTGATGCACGAGGACACCAAGGTCTCGCTGAGTATCCACCTCTCTCAATTTACACCCATTCAAGTAATAATCTGTCTTCCCATATTGCTACCAAAATGGATAACCTCACATTTATCCATATTATACTGCATCATGGCCCCTCATAATGTCCGTGTCCACCTAGGCCCGTGTGCTATACTTTCATAGCCCTTTGAAACCTCTATTCCAACTTAATGCCACTCATGCCAACCCATACCCCCACCTACCACTGTTTGTCCTTACACCTACCTTGCCAACTCACCCAGTATCCATCATAGGCCCACATCAGGTCCCACACAAAGAAGAGGTAAAATGAAATGACGTTCTTAGTGTCTGTTGCATACTTCACTTTATTGAGAAAAAAACATTTATTCATAAAAACCTATTTACTACATTTCCTTGAAATACATAAAACCTTATCGCAACAAACATTTCATTCAAGTGCACAATCCCTCATAGCAACAAGCCAATTTGATTAATCCAGTCTATACGCACATTAAAATCACCTATGGTTACTGTTGTATGTTTCTTACAAGTCCCCAGGGATGGCACGGTGGCACTGTGGTTAGCACTGCTGCCTTACAGTGACAGGGACCTGGGTTCGATTCCCAGCTTGGCTCACTGTCTGTGTGCAGTTTGCACGTTCTCCCTGTGTCTGCGTGGGTTTCCTCTGGGTGCTCCGGTTTCCTCCCACAGTCTGAAAGACGTGCTGGTTGGATGCATTGGCCATGCTAAATTCTCCCTCAGTGTACCCGAACAGGCGCCAGAGTGTGGCGACTAGGGGATTGTCACAGTAACTTCATTGCACTGTTAATGTAAGCCTACTTGTGACACAAATAAATAAACTAAACTAAACTGTTCCAGCTTTGCAAATTGTAGAGTTGGGTTCAGTTTAAACTTGGCTTCCACATTTCGAGTTTTTATCCATGCTCATGAAAAATGTCAATATTTCTGTAACAATCCTCTGTCTCATTGAAACGTATAAGATTCTGTCGGGGCTTGATGGGGTTGATGCTGAGAGGTTGTTTCCACTGGTTGGGGAATTGGGGTGCAGTTTCAGAATATGGGACCGACCATTTGGGACAGAGATGAATAGAAATTACTTCACTCAAAGGGTGGTGAATCTTTGACATCCTCTGCCTCAGAGGGTTGTAGAGGCCGCATTGTTGAATACGTCTAAGGTTGGAATAGACAATTTTTTGATCTCTGAGGGAATCAAGGCATATGGGAAAGGTGGAGGTGAACCCCAAGATCAGCCTTGGCTGCAATGAATGGTGGAGCAGACTCGATGGGTCGTCTGGTCCACTCCTACCCCTTTTCCTTGTGCTTTTCGTAGAAAGCATAGAAACCCTACAGTGCAGAAGGAGGCCATTCGGCCCATTGGGTATGCACCAACAACAATCCCACCCAGGCCCTATCCCATAACCCCACATATTTACCCCGCTAATCCCTCTAAGCTACACATCCCAGGACACTAAGGGGCAATTTAGCATGACTAATGCACCTAACCTGCACATCTTTTGGAATAAAAAACAAAGAGAACAAAGATAATTACAGCACAGGAACAGGCCCTTCGGCCCTCCAAGTCTGCACCTACCATGCTGCCCGACTTAACTAAAACCCCCGACCCTTCTGGGGACCATATCCCTCTATTTCCATCCTATTCATGTACTTGTCAAGACGCCCCTCCAAAATCACTACCGTATCTGCTTCCACTACCTCCCCCGGCAACGAGTTCCAGGCACCCACTACACTCTGTAAAAAATCTGCCTCGTACATCTCCTTTAAATCTTCCCCCTCGCACCTTAAACCTGTGCCCCCTAGTAACTGACTCTTCCACCCTGGGAAAAAGCTTCTGACTATCCACTCTGTCCATGCCCCTCATAATCTTGTAGACTTCTTTCAGGCCACCCTCAACCTCTGTCGCTCCAGTGAGAACAAACCAAGTTTCTCCAACCTCTCCTCATAGCTAATGCCCTCCATACCAGGCAACATCCTGGTAAATCTTTTCTGTACCCTCTCCAAAACCTCCACATCCTTCTGGCAGTGTGGCGACCAGAATTGAACACTATATTCCAAGTGTGGCCTAACTAACGTTCTATAAAGCTGCAACATGACTTGCCAATTTTTAAACTCAATACCCCGGCCGATGAAGGCAAGCATGCCGTATGCCTTCTTGACTACCTTCTCCACCTGCGTTGCCACTTTCAGTGACCTGTGTACCTGTACACCCAGATCCCTTTGCCTATCAATACTCTTAGGGGTTCTGCCATTTACTCTATATTTCCTATCTGTATTAGACCTTCCAAAATGCATTAATTGTGGGAGGATGTGGATGTGGATGTGGAATGTGGGAGGAAACTGGAGCATCTGGAAACCCACACAGATACGGGAAGAACATGCAAACTCCACATAGACAGTGACCCAAGCCCGGAATTGAGCTGTGAGGCAGCAGTGTTAACCACTGTGCCACCATGCTGTTGGACATTTGAAGATGACCTGAAGTACTTTAAGAGACCCCCGGAGGCACTTTGTCAAGACATCACTAACGGTCGAGCAACATTTATTCCAGAGGTTCTCTGGGAACTTTAGCTAAGAGGAGAGAGCGCTGTGCTATTCTATCGAGTTGGGCCCCATAAAGGGGTCAGCAGAACAAAGAAAGTGTTGGTCGTGGGAAGCTTGTTAAAGGTCTGCTTTGATTTGCTTGAGGAATGGGAGTCGGGCATAAGACCAGGCAGAGTTGCATCAGCTACTGCAGGGGAAAGGAGCAGGAGAGGCAGGGCAGTTAGGTAGAATCCATCCTGGGCATTACACAATGGTTACTGAATTAGATTCTCTGAATTGGAAAACCAATAAACGCGTCCAAACTGAATCACGTACAATAATAGAGTGAATGCAAATGAAATGTGTCAAACCCTTTAAGTGTCGAATTGATGGAAGTTGGCAGTCCAATCACCACATTCAGAAAGTAAGATAATTCAGGTATAGATATTCAAAATGACATGTTGTTGTAAGGACACTTTCAACAGTTTGGTGTGTTTAATTGCACACGTTTCCCGTTGAGGCACAATCACTGTGTCTGGCCTATTATTTTTTAAATTGAAATACACCAGGATTAGAAGATATCTCCATGGGTCATGTGTCATTTAGAGGGAAATGGCTCAAAATTCCAGGGTAAGGTTTTTGAGAGCAGGGTATGGGAGATGATAACATAGTTACAACGGTAAAAAGCACTACTCGAGTCAACTGTGCGAAACCCCGGTAACAAAAGGGGAGGTTAGAAGAAACCTTTTACACATTGTACTTAACCATACCCAATTGAAACCAGCACGAGGTCTTCCTAGGAAATTAACTTCAACATTGTTCTTGTATCTTCACCCTTTTTCAAGCTGCTTCCATTCAAAGCGTCCACCTACCCCTCGAGAGGGGAAAGAATTCAAAGGGACCTGAGGGGCAACTTCTTCATGCAGAGAGTGGTCCGTATATGGAATGAAGTGCCAGAGAAAGTGGTTGAGGCAGGTTCATAGAAACAAGGAAACATAGAAGATAGGAGCAGGAGGAGGCCATTCGGCCCTTCAAGCCTTCTCCACCATTCATCACGATCGTGGCTGGTTGTCCAACTCAGTAGCCTAATCCTGATTTCTCCCCATAATCTTTGACCCCCATTTCGTCCCAAGTGCTATATCTAGCCGCTTCTTGAATACATTCAATGTTTTGGCATCAACTACTTCCCGCGGTAATGAATTCCACAGGCTCACTACTCTTTGGGTGAAGAAATGTCTCCTCACCTCCGTCCTAAATGGTCTACCCCGAATCCTCAGACTGTGACTCCCAGTTCTGGACACCCCCACCATCGGGAATATCCTCCCTGCATCTACCCTGTCTAGTCCTGTTAGAATTTTATAAGTCGCTATGAGATTCCCCCCTCATTCGTCTGAACTCCCACAGAAGCAATCCTAACCTAGTCAATCTCTCCTCATACATCAGGCTCGCCATCCTCGGAATCAGCTTGGTAAACCTTTGCTGCACTTCCTCGAGAGCAAGAACATCCTTCCTCAGAAAAGGAGACCAAAACTGCACACAATATTCCAGGTGCGGCCTCACCAAGGCCCCTGTTTAATTGCAGAATGCATCCCTGCTTCTGTACTCGAAAACTCTCGCAATGAAGGCCAACATACCATTTGCTTTCTTTATCGCCTGCTGCATCTGCATGCTTACCTTCAGCAATTAGTGCACAAGGACACCCAGGTCCCACTGCACACTCCCCTCTCCCAATTTACAGCCATTCAGGTCGTAATCTGCCACCTTGTTTTTGCTTCCAAAGTGAATAACCTCACACTTATCCAAATTATACTGCATCTGCCATTGATTTGCCCACTCACCCAACCTGTCCAGATCATGCTGAAGGATCTCTGCATCCTCGTCACAGTTCACCCTCCCACCCAACTTGGTATCATCTGCAAACCTTGAGATGTTACATTTTGTTTCCTCATCCAAATCATGAATATACATTGTGAATAGCTAGGGTCCCAGCACCAATCCCTGTGGCACTCCACTAGTTACTGCCTGCCAATTTGAAAAGGACCCATTAATTCCGACTGCTTGTTTCCTCTCAGCCAATCAGTTTTCTATCCATCTCAATACGCTTGCCCCAATCCCATGCGTTTCAATCTTGCATGATAATCTCTTATGCCCTTATGTTATATTATGTCATGTTATATGTCTTAAGTTCAATAGCAACATTTGAAAAACATTTGGATAAGTACATGGATAGGAAAGGATTAAAGGAATATGGGCCAAACGCGGGGCAATTGGGACTAGCTGGGAGGGCACCATGGCCAGAATGGACCGGTTGGGCCGAATGGCCTGCTTCTGCACTGTATATTGCTCTATGACTCCATGACTCACACTTTCCAGCAGCTACCCCTCGGGTTAACAAGGTTCTCTGACAATCCACCCCTATAACCCAGGGATAGCTCTGTAACTTTTGCCTAAACCAGAGCAGGAATTGAGCTGGGAGACTCATGTCAAGTCACCATTTATGATCTGGTTGATGTGAGAATTGCTGGTCATTTTTTTTTTTGAACCCATAAATAATATTTAGGCCTCAAATGAACAGAGACACTTTATTACCAGACAGATGATTGCACAGGAGTGATCGGGTTAAGCCCAAGCTGCGATTAATGTTTAGTAAATGCCTCTCTGGTCAAAAAACAATAAACAGCCATGATTGGTTTGTGCTTGCACTTGTCCAAGTTGATAATTGATTATTATGTTCGAATGGGGGACCTCAAACTGATTTGTCCCCTTGTTTCACTATAAAAATGCCCTGGAACATTTATAATAATGTGATATCCCTTTGTCTTTCTCCCTGTGGGAACCAGGGATGAATGGTAATGTTCTGTCAAAACAACATTTATAGCAATGTCAGTAAGTGCGTAAACAAAAGGACTAAATAAAGGCAATTCATTTCAATCCGGCGTCTGGGTTAATGTGTTATTTTGAGGCGGTAAAATGACTCAATTTCCTAATCCTTTCTTTTCCTCACCGTCCTCCAATTCCACACCGAAAGGCTGCGTTTGGAGTTCAGTCTGTAAATACAAGAGAATGGAAAGTGTTAATTTTACTTGTCAGGGTGAAATGGTGCTGAATGTGAAAAGAAATCCCCAGTGCTCCCTGGTATAAACCGAGAAAAATAAAAACGCATAAAACCTTTCGAAAAGCAAATAGACCCTAAAGTGCATGTGACAATGCTTCACAATGTGTTATTTAACGTGGAACTATCAGTGCAGGAACAGAGTGAGGAGGCTTGAGGGCAATGCCGGAATTAAGAGGAGCAAAAACAGAAAATGCTGGAAAATCTCAGCGGGTCTGACGGCATCTGTGCAGAGAGAATAGAGCCAACGTTTCGAATCTGGACGACCCTTCGTCAGAGCTCGAGAGGATAGATGCTCTGATGAAGGGTCATCCAGACCCGAGACATTGGCCGGAATTCTCCGGCCGTTCACGCCGGCGGGATTCTCCAGTCCCGCCGGCCGCGCACCCCCACCTGCAGGTTTCCCACTGGCGAGGGGTTACATCAATGGGAATTCCCATTGACAGTGGCAGGACCGGAATCCCACCGCGAGCAAACAACGTGCCACCTCCAGCCGGTGGGAAACTTGTGACTGGGAGGCCAGGGAATCTCATCCATTGGTTCTATTCTCTCTTCACAGATGCTGTCAGACCCGCTGAGATTTTCCAGCATTTTCTGTTTTTGTTTCAGATTCCAGCATCCGCAGTAATTTGCTTTTAGCCGCTTAAAGGAGTCTTGAATTCCTTCATTATGAAAAATGTTTGGTTGCGACATTTTGCGTGTTGCCATCGGGCTGAGTGAATGGTCACTTTTTGTTTAAAGTAAAAGTGGGAGTTTTCAACAATTATAAAATGTTAGGTGTGACGTCTGAAGATTTTTTATTATTCATTCGTGGGATGTGGGCATTGCTGGCAAGGCCAGCATTTATTGCCCATCCATAGATGCCCTTACTGACTGGCTTGTTCAGCCAGAGGGCAGTTGAGAGGCAACCTGTGGTGGGTGTGAATCTGAAGTCACATGTAGGCCAGGTGGGGACAGCAGATTTCCTTCCCTAAAGGGCATTAGTGAATCAGATGGGTTTTTCCAACAATCGGCAATGGTTTCATCGGTAGATTTTTAACTGCAGATATTTTTTATTAAATTCCATTTTGACCACCTGCCGTGACAGGATTCAAACCCAGGTCCTCAGAACATGAGCTGGGTTTCTGGATTAAAAGTCTAGTGATAATACCACTAGGCCATCGCCTTCCCTAATATCTACATGCAGCACTCGTGAGGGAGGAAGTGAACGATGTGACTGTGGGACTAATGACAGCTAACTGAAAACTTAGAGGCCAGAGTGGAAAGGAGCTGGAAGGAGAGAGAGGCTGAGAGCAATTCATACTCACAGGGAACGAGGTGAGAAATATTGGCAATCATAGTGCTGACAAAGAAGGGAGAAAAACTAAGGATTATCGTGCGAATAAAGAAGCTGAGATTGGTGAGAATGACGTGGAGATGCCGGCGTTGGACTGGGGTAAGCACAGTAAGAAGTCTCACAACACCAGGTTAAAGTCCAACAGGTTTATTTGGTAGCAAATACCATAAGCTTTCGGAGCACTGCCCCTTCGTCAGTGAGATAACCACTCCATCTGACGAAGGAGCAGCACGCTCCGAAAGCTTATGGTATTTGCTACCAAATAAACCTGTTGGACTTTAACCTGGTGTTGTGAGACTTCTTATTGGTGAGAATCACAGGACTGAGAGAGGATGAGACAGAGAATGAGGGAGTTAAATGGCTGAATCGCTGTGAAATCAGGTAGTCCACAGAGGTTGGGAGAATACGAGATAAGGGGGCTAAGAATTTCTTATTTCACTTCGCAGAAAAATATTTGCATGGAATCCCTTGTGAAATTATAACCACTTTCATTATCTCCATAAGTGCAGTTGCAATGGGCTGGATATTACATGGAGGGTAGATGGCTCACTCTCTTGGAAGTGAAGTCAATGTGGAGTTGACCCACTCCATGCTGACCCTGCCCCCCTCACAGCCACAAAACGCTGCGAGTGAGCTAAACCAGGACTCAGTGGGACTGCCTCCACTCCGGAACTGCCTGAGGGGAGGCAGTCCCAATTCAATTAGCAGGTAGTTCCATCAGTCCCAGCAGCACAGGGAGTGCATTAGTGGGCGACGCTGGGATTGCAAGAGGAGGAGGAAAAATATCCATGTGCCTCGAAAACAGGTTATTTCATTTTATTTATTTATTTATGAGTGTCACAAGTAGGCTTACATTAACACTGCAATGAATTTGCACCGTGTCGCTGCTGCGGAGCGGCACAGTGGTTAGCACTGCTGCCTCATAGCGTGAGGGACCCGGGTTCAATTCCAGCCTCGGGTCACTGTCTGTGTGGAGTTTGTACATTCTCCCCATGTCTGCATGGGTTTTCTCCGGGCACTCCGATTTCCTCCCTCAGTCCAAAATGACGTGCTGGTTAGATCCATTGGCCATGCTAAATTCTCCCTCAGTGTACCCAAACAGATACTGGAGTGTGGTGACTGGGGGAATTTCACAGTAACATAGAATCCATAGAATCCCTACAGTGCAGTAGGAGGCCATTCGGCCCATCGAGTCTGCACTGACTACAATCCCACCCAGGCCCCATTCCCGTAACCCCACACATTTACTCTACTAATCCCCTGACACTAGGGACAATTTAGCATGGCCAATCCACCTAAATTTTAAAATTGGGCTGCCCACTCCTGTTCAACTGTCCATGCCAAACATTTTATGCCACAGGCAGCATATTATCAAAGTCAACTGGCTTGTAGCTCAATATCTTTGCACATTATGGTCAGAGGAGTTCCCATGCCCAGAAAAAGACTGAAAATTGGATGGCTGACAACTCAAATGTGTGCCTTTGTATCATTATAAAAACATAACATGGTGGCAACACCACAATTAATTGTGTGAGAAGTGGAATATCAATCACACTACTTCTTCTCCTCATTACCTTAGACCAAACGGCCTAATTGAACATATGATTCCCACAGTGAAGTCACTGATTTGAGAATCAGTGACTAGGGAATGCGATGGCCTTGTGGCATTATCACTAGACTATTAATCCAGGAACTCAGCTAATGTTCTGGGGACCCGAGTTCAAATCCTGCCATAGCAGGTGGTGGAGTTTGAATTCAATAAAAAATATCTGGAATCATATCTACTGATGACTCTGAAACCAGAGTCGACTGTTGTAAAAACCCTTCTGGTTCACTAATGTCCTTTAGGGAACATAAAATGTAGGAGCAAGAGTAGATCATCTGGCCCCTTGAGCCTGCTCCGCCATTCAATAAGATCATGGCTGACCTTTTCATGGACTCAGCTCCACTTACCTGCCCACTCACCATAACCCTTAATTCCTTTACTGTTCAAAAATTTATCTATCCATGCCTTAAAAACATTCAATGAGGTAGCCTCAACTGCTTCACTGGGCAGGGAATTCCACAGATTCAATCGTTTGTGTGAACTCAGTCCTAAGTCTGTTTCCCTTTATTTTGAGGCTATGCCCCCGAGTTCTAGTTTCACCCGCCAGTGGAAACAACTTCCCTGCTTCTATCTTATCTATTCCCTTCATAATCTTATATGTTTCTAGAAGATCTCCCCTCATTCTTCTGAATTCCAATGAGTATGACCCCGGTCTACTCAGTCTCTCCTCATAAGCCAACCCTCTCAACTGCGGAATCAACCTCGTGAATCTCCTCTGCACTCCCTCCAGTGCCAGTATATCCTTTCTCAAGTAAGACCAAAACTGTACACGGTACTCCAGGTTGGCCTCACCAGTACCTTATACAGCTGCAATATAACCTCGCTGTTTTTAAATTCCATCCCTCTAGCAATGAAGGACAAAATTCAATTTGCCTTCTTAATTACCTGCTGCACCTGCAAACCAACTCCTTGAGATTCCTGCACAAGGACACCCAGGTCCCTCTGCACAGCAGCATGCTGCAATTTTTTACCATTTAAATAATAGTCCATTTTGCTGTTATTTCTACCAAAATGGATGATCTCACATTTACCAACATTGTACTCCATCTGCCAGACCCTCACCCACTCACTTAGATTATCTATATCCATTTGCAGACTTCCAGCATTCTCTGCACATTTTGCTCTGCCACCCATCTTAGTGTCTTCGGCAAATTTTGACATACTACACTTGGTCCTCAACTGCAAATCATCTATGCAAATCGTAAACAATTGCGATCTCAACACTGATCCCTGAGGCACACCACTAGTCACTGATCGCCAACCAGAAAAACACCCATTTACCCCCACTCTTTGCTTTCTGTTAGTTAACCAATCCTCTATCCATGCTAATACATCACCTGTAACACCGTGCACCTTTATCTTATGTAGCAGCCTTTGGTGTGGCACCTTGTCAAATGCCTTCTGGAAATCCAGATATACCACATCCACAGGTTCCCCATTGTCCACTGCACATGTAATGTTCTCAAAGAATTCCACCAAATTAGTCAAACATGACCTTCCCTTCATGAACCCATGCTGCATCTTACCAATGGGACAATTTATATCCAGATGTCTCGCTATTTCTTCCTTGATGATAGATTCAAGCATTTTCCCTACTGTAGAAGTTAAGCTAACCGGCCTATAGTTACCCGCCTTCTGTCTACCTCCCTTTTTAAACAGTGGCGTCACATTTGCTGTTTTCCAATCTGCAGGAACCACCCCACAGTCCAGCAAATTTTGGTAAATTACCACTAATGCATTTGCTATTTCTCCTGCCATCTCTTTTAGTACCCTGGGATGCATTCCATCAGGACCAGGAAACTTGTCTTCCTTTAGCCCCATTAACTTGTCCAACACGTCCTCTTTCGTGATAATGATAGTTTCTAGGTTCTCACCTGCCATAGCCTTCCTGTCATCAATTTTTGGCATTTTATTTGTGTCTTCCACTGTGAAGACCGACACAAAATACCTGGAAATCTGCCGTCCTTACCCAGTCCGGCCTACATGTGACTCCAGAGGCACAGCAATGTGGTTGACTCTCAACTACTCTCGGGCAACTGGGGATGGGCAATAAATGCTGGCCAGCCAGCGACGCCCCATGTCCCACGAATGAATAAAAGATAAATGTCGACAGACCAAACGAGATCTCCACATTGCAATGTTACATCTGAGAGCGACATGTTTAAATTCAATCACTGACAGAGCTCACGTTTGGCAAACCAGTGTGTACCAATTTACCTGCTCTTAAGGGCGGCACGGTAGCACAGTGGTTAGCACTGCTGCTTCACAGCTCCAGGGTCCCGGGTTCGATTCCCGGCTCGGGTCACTGTCTGTGTGGAGTTTGCACATTCTCCTCGTGTCTGCGTGGGTTTCCTCCGGGTGCTCCGGTTTCCTCCCACAGTCCAAAGATGTGTGGGTTAGGTTGATTGGCCAGGTTAAAAATTGCCCCTTAGAGTCGGGTAAATATGTGGGGGTAGGGCCTGGGTGGGATTGTGGTCGGTGCAGACTCGATGGGCCGAATGGCCTCCTTCTGCACTGTAGGGTTTCTATGATTTCTATGATTACCCTTTCTACTCTGTCAGAAATGATAGAGCAACTTTTAAAACTGCAAGAAAGGAAGGCCAATGTGTACAATGTAAATGCAGCTACAGAATTACCAAGTTTACAGTTGGGCAAAAAAAATCACATCCAGGATCCCACAGAAGGTACGTGGCAATCAGCCAAAGTGTCAAAGATTTGTTTGGAACCAAGATCCCATGAAGTCATTGCATGCAATGGTGAGGTGTAACCAAGGAGAAATCAAACATAGAACAGTACAGCACAGAACAGGCCCTTCGGCCCACGATGTTGTGCCGAGCTTTATCTGAAACCAAGATCAAGCTATCCCACTCCCTATCATCCTGGTGTGCTCCATGTGCCTATCCAATAACCGCTTAAATGTTTCTAAAGTGTCTGACTCCACTATCACTGCAGGCAGTCCATTCCACACCCCAACCACTCTCTGCGTAAAGAACCTACCTCTGATATCCGTCCTGTATCTCCCACCACGAACCCTATAGTTATGCCCCCTTGTAATAGCTCCATCCACCCGAGGAAATAGTCAGATCCATTCTAACTCCTCAACAACCTGACAGTCCTATTGCATCAAGGATAAGATTCCAGATACAACCAGAAGCAGCATCCAAGAATGACAATCCCACAGATAACTGAGAGCAATTAAAGACACCTCCAGACAAGGTTATCATTGTGAGCAGATTACCTCTACACTTTAGTGGCTCATAAATTCACCTGTTCTATACATGCATCTAATAGTAACTGAATATGAACATGTACTGTAAATAGTTATCCAACTTTGGAAGGGGGAAGGTAACTTAAAAAAGAAAGGGGGATGTTGTAATATGCCTGTAAGGAATAGCAGCATCACATTGCTAGAAGGGAAATGGGCTATGCGATCCAGTCTCGGTTTCACATTGATCTGTGAGCAGAACACAGCATGCACACCTCTGCTGCTGATGTCTTCAAACTTCTATCTCTATACATCTGATCTCATGTGCCTAGACGCAATACATGAACTAATAACATGTTTGCACAATCGCTTATAAATGATTAGTGCCTTTCTCTCATTGTAAAAATATGACAGATTCTATCTTCGGGGGCTGTCTTTGCCCATCAGAGTTGACCCTCCTCCCAAGATAGAACTTTCCTTTCTTCCTACCAACCCACAGCCTTGAACTCAACCCCCAACTCTGATAGCCTCTCTGACTTGCCCAAGACCCTGTACTGTTTCTGAGGATCCTTGGGCTTTCTCCTTTCTCTTTTTGCAGTCTCCACAGCACCTAATAATGCACTCTTGGTGCTATGAGACTTATAAAGGTGCCGGCTAACTCGATTAGCCAACAGATCTTGAGACTGGGACTTCCTGTCCAGTGAGGGACAGCAGTGCTTGTTTAGCCCACATGCAGTGTGTTCTAGCTGCAGGCCCAACCAGCGTGAGTTGGGTTGGCACCAAACCATCTTTGCTTCTGGGTGGTGGGGAGTGCCCAGCAGACTGATCCCCCATCTCTGTATTATTCAATCCAATGTGTAGCACGCAGGCTGTGAGATTGACAAGGGGATCCTAAAGTAAAGTAAAGTTTATTAGTCACAAGTAAGGCATACATTAACAGTGCATTACTGTGAAATTCCCCTAGTCGCCACACTCTGGCACCTGTTCAGGTCAATGCACCTAACCAGCACGTCTTTCAGACTGTGAGAGGAAACTGGAGCACCCGGAGGAAACCCACGCAGACATGGGGAGAATGTCTAAACTCCACACAGACAGTGGCCCAAGCTGGGAATCGAACCTGGGTCCCTGGCACTGTGAAGCAACAGTGCTAACCACTGTGCCACCGTGCCGCCCCGATCTTATTGGAATCAGAGGGGCCTGTCTTTGTCTGCTTGCTTCCCTTTCTTCTGAAGGAATGATAGCCACAACCAGAGACACGAGGATACGTTTTGAGTGTTCTCCACACACACAGTGCCATGAAGATGTCTGCAAACAAGCCGGCTGTCCTCATGAATCACCATGGGCTTCCATTTTGTCAATATGCAACTGGTGCATGATCACCCACAATGCATCATGCAGATCAGGTGACAAATTTCCTGAAAGCCGCCATGATTCCTTGATAATGCTTAACCCTCCATTGCCTAACCCTCCTACCATTCCCAACCCACTCACACTGCACAGCAAGTGAGGGGCTGGCTGGTTGGTGACGAGGGCTATTCCCCTGGACATTCCAAACTCCTTTTTTCCCAAATTCTTTTCATAATCCGCCCTGTTTTCGTGCAGCTACAGAGGAGGTTACATCCTGCATGCCTTTGCTTTGTTGACTAATTTTGAATATTGTTCTAGAAACTCATTTTGAACATCGATTGGCAGAAAATGGATGTTTGAGTTGAAATGTTGTCAACCGACAAAGGGAATAAGCCGCTCGGTTAATGTGCAGATTTTGCTTGTGTCAGACATCGTTTGTTAGATTTTCTGACTGCAGATTGGAAAATCCCCAAAGTGCCAGATGTGTTGACGAAGGTTGATGAATCAATTGTCAACACAGGATTAGTCATCAAGCATCGATTAAATGTAAACGCTCTGAAAAAATATTTTTCTTGCTCATCAACTGGACCTCTCTGGCAAACTGATGGGCTGATTTTAAACCCCTTTCACCCAACCGCCCCTCCTCTGTGCTGGATGAGAAGAGACTCTGCAGGATTTCAAACTAGAACAGCATGGTTTTCATCCAGTTAGGGTGGCATGGTGGCACAGCGGTCAGCACTGCTGCCTCACAGCGCCAGGGACCCGGGTTCGATTCCTAGCTTGGGTCACTGTCTGTGCTGAGTCTGCATGTTCTCCCCGTGTCTGTGTGGGTTTCCTCCGGGTGCTCCAGTTTCCTCCCACAGTCCGAAAGAAGTACTAGTTAGGTGCATTGGCCATGCTAAATTCTCCCTCGGTGTACCCAAACAGGTGTCGGAGTGTGGCAACTAGGGAATTTTCACAGTAACTTCATTGCAGTGTTAATGTAAGCTTACTTGTAACACTAAAAATAAACTTTACTTTAAAGAACTTTAATTCACACACTGCGTTATTTTAACAGATGTAGCATTTTTTGCCACAGGCAGGCAAAGCCCTCATAACTATGTAAAAATCAAGCCCAACAATGTAATTAGGACACTAATATGATATTAATATGCAGGTGCATGTTTTGGTCACCACTGCCAGTTTTACGTGGAACCCTACAAGAGCTGGCCCAGAGAGGACCCCAAGAAGGACGATTCAAAAAATAATGTTGTGATGTTTCCTTGGGCTTCCACCGCCCTCAACTTCACACCCTCCCCAAATATTTGATCCCCACAAAGATGCACACACCTAGCTGCTGAGAGGGATGCCCGCAAGTTCCCAGCTGTGGCCTCTTGCCATCCCGTATCCCAGTTGCAATAATACCCAAGGTCTTTTCCCCAAGATAGGGGAGTCCAAAACTAGAGAGCTTAGGTTTCATAGAACATAGAACAGTACAGCACAGAACAGGCCCTTCGGCCCACGATGTTGTGCCGAGCTTTGTCTGAAACCCAGATCAAGCTATTTCCTCCCTATCATCCCGAAGTACTCCATGTGCCTATCCAATAGCTTCTTAAATGTTCCTAAGGTTACTGACTCCACCATCCCTGCAGGCAGTCCATTCCACACCCCAACCACTCTCTGAGTAAAAAACCTACCTCGGACATCCTTCCTATATCTCCCACCATGAACCCTATAGTTATGCCCCCTAGTTACCACTCCATTCACCCGAGGAAATAGTATTTGAACGTTCACTCTATCTATCCCCCTCATCATCTTATAAACCTCTATCAAGTCTCCTCTCAACCTCCTCCGCTCCAAAGAGAAAAGCCCAAGTTCCCTCAACCTTTCCTCATAAGACCTACCCTCCAAACCAGGCAGCATCCTGGTAAATCTCCTTTGCACTCTTTCCAGTGTCTCCACATCCTTCTTGTAGTGAGGTGACCAGAACTGCACACAATATTCCAAATGTGGTCTCACCAAGGTCCTGTACAGTTGCAGCATAACCCCACGGCTCTTAAACTCAAACCCCCTGTTAATGAACGCCAACACACTATAGGCCTTCTTCACGGTTCTATCCACTTGAGTGGCAACCTTCAGAGATCTATGGATATGAACCCCAAGATCTCTCTGTTCCTCCACATTCTTCAGAACCCTACCTTTGACCCTGTAATCCACATTTAAATTTGTCCTACCAAAATGAATCACCTCGCATTTGTCAGGGTTAAACTCCATTTGCCATTTTTCAGCCCAGCTCTGCATCCTATCTATATCTCTTTGCAGCCTACAACAGCCCTCCACCTCATCCACTACTCCACCAATCTTGGTGTCATCAGCAAATTTACTGATCCACCCTTCAGCCCCCTCCTCCAAGTCATTTATAAAAATTACAAATAGCAGAGGACCAAGCACTGATCCCTGTGGCACTCCGCTGGTAACCGGTTTCCAGTCCGAAAAATTTCCATCGACCACCACCCTCTGTCTTCTGTTAGATAGCCAGTTACCTATCCAATCGGCCAAACTTCCCTCTATCCCACACATCCTTACTTTCTTCATAAGCCGACCGTGGGGGACTTTATCAAACGCCTTACTAAAATCTATGTATATGACATCAACTGCACTACCTTCATCTACACACTTAGTTACCTCCTCAAAAAATTCTATCAAATTTGTGAGGCAAGACTTGCCCTTCACAAATCCATGCTGACTATCCCGGATTAAGCTGCATCTTTCTAAATGGTCGTAAATCCTATCCCTAAGGACCTTTTCCATCAACTTACCGACCATCGAAGTAAGACTAACCGGCCTATAATTACCAGGGTCATTTCTATTCCTTTTCTTAAACAGAGGAACAACATTCGCCACTCTCCAGTCCTCTGGCACCACCCCCGTGGACAGTGAGGACCCAAAGATCAATGCCAAAGGCTCTGCTATCTCATCCCTTGCCTCCCAAAGAATCCTAGGATATATTTCATCAGGCCCAGGGGACTTATCAACTTTCAGTTTATTCAAAATTGCTAGTACATCTTCCCTCCGAACATCTACTTCCTCCAGCCTATCAGCGTGTGACACCCTCTCTTCCTCAAAAACATGGCCCCTCTCCTTGGTGAACACCGAAGAAAAGTATTCATTCATTACCTCTCCTATCTCTTCTGGCTCCATGCACAAATTCCCACTGCCGTCTTTGACTGGCCCCAACCTCACCCTGGTCATTCTTTTATTCCTCACATAAGAGTAAAAAGCCTTGGGGTTTTCCTTGATCCGACCCGCCAAGGACTTCTCATGCCCCCTCCTAGCTCTCCTAAGCCCCTTTTTCAGGTTGAGAGGGGAAAATTTAAAAGGGACCTGAGGGGAAGAATTTTAACACAGAGGGTGGTGCGTATCTGGAAGGAGCTGCCAGAGGAGGCGGATACACTTACAACATTTAAAAGACATTTGGACAGGTACATGGATAGGAAAGCTTCAGAGGGATATGGGCAAAACACAGGCAAATGGGACTAGTTCAGTTTAGGAAAACTGGTTGGCGTGGACGAGTTGGGCTGAAGGTCCTGTTCCAATGCTGCATATCTTTATGACTCTATGACACACTCCCCAGGGTACAATTTCCAGAATCAGGCAGGAGCCTCGCCGGCAAGGTGGAAATCAGACCTCTCTAGGTTTAAAATGGCACCCCTCCAGCAGGATCAAGAGGGCTTGTCATTCAACACGCATTCCCCCCTCCACCTCCCCATAAAGCTGAATTCATGCCCCAAGTTAGAATCCAGCCTCAACAAACCTTTATTACTGACCGCACATAAATCGGAAGCTTTTTTAAAGTGGCATCTACAATGTGCCAACTTCTGATTGGACAAGAACCTGTCAACTCTCCTCTGCTTCCTTCTCCAACATTGAAAATAATATCGGGTGGAATTTTCCTCCCACTCCGGGGCAGGTTTCAGAGTGCTGGGAGGCACTCACTCTCAGCAAGATCTTATGGTCCCACCATTGTTACTGTTGAACCCACGGTGGGGGCGCACCATTGACAGAACTGGAATATCCTGCCTGTATAGACGGCAGCAAGTTTTCAGCGATTATTTATTAAGGTTGTGGAGATTGAGGGATGCAGTAAGTCAACACGCTCCTTGTTTAACTTTATGACCTGCATTCTATCCTCCACAAACTCCACTGCCCATCTCCTAACTCACACCAACACCCGTTCTCTCACCATCTCTGCATTTCATAGAATCATAGAATCATAAAATCATAGAATCCCTATAGAGCAGAAGGAAGCCATTTGGCCCATCGAGTCTGCACTGACCACAACCTCACCCAGATCTTATCCTCATAACCCCACATATTTACCCTGTTAAACCCCCTGACACTAAGGGTCAATTTAGCATTGCTAATCAACCGAATCCGCACATCTTTAGACCGTGGGAGGAAACCGGAGCACCCAGAGGAAACCCACGTAGACATGGGGAGAATGTGCAAACTCCACACAGTTTGTTGACCTGCATTGTCTATCTTGGTCAAATCCTTCTATGGATTCACCCCTTCTCATCGATGTAAACTCCTCCAGCGCTGGAGGAATTATGAAAATTGTGATCGGAGAGCCTGAGCTGTCAGGCAAACAATGAGCATACATAATGAAGCTTAGCTGAGAGCCCAGACAACCATTAGAGTATGAAAACAGCTGTTCCTCAGAGAAAACATTATTTGAGTAACAGCTCAAGCTGGCTGATCCCTTCTGTTAACTTCACAATGTTTGTTTACACAATGCTAAGTGGTTTCAAGGGTTTGTGGTTTTGTTATTGGCTTGGATGATTGACACTTTTATTAGCCAGCAGTAAAATGAGTTCTTTTTCAACATAAGAGCCATGAATGAATTACCGTTTAAAGCTTTTACTTACACATCCTAATGTCATTACAGAGGTCAGTGAATGTAGCCCGATCCATCACGCAAACCAGTCTCCCATCCATTGACTCTGTCAACACTTCCCGCTGCCTCGGCAAAGCAGCCAGCATAATGCACCCCATGCACCCCAAACATTCTCTCTTCCACCTCCTTCCGTCAGGAAAAAGATACAAAAGTCTGACGTCACATACCAACCGATTCAAGAACAGCTTCTTCCCTGCTGCTGTCAGAGTTTTGATGGATGTACCTTGCATTAAGTTGATTTTTCTCTACACCCAAGCTATGACTATAACACTATATTCTGCACTCTCTCGTTTCCTTCTCTATGAATGGTATGTTTTGTCTGTATAGCGCGCAAGAAACAATACTTTTCACTGTATGTTAATACATGTGACAATAATAAATCAAATCAAATCAAAGAATTTATTGTTTCCAGACAGAGTGTAGCGTGGACCAATGAGCATTGTTTTTATTCGTTCGTGGGACCTGGGCATCATTGGCTGGCCAGCATTTGTTGCCCATCCCTAGTTGCCTTGGAGGGCAATTGAGAGTCAACCACATTGCTGTGGTTCTGGAGTCACATGTAGGCCAGACCAGGTAGGGACGGCAGATTTCCTTCCCTAAAGGACATTAGTCTAGATGCGTTTTTCCGGCAATCAACAATGGTTTCATTGTCATCATTAGACTTCTAATTCCAGATACTTTTTATTGAATTCAAATTCCACCATCTGCCTCGGCGAAGTTCGAACCCAAGTTCCCAGAGCATTAGCTGAGTTTCTGGATTCACAGACTAGCGATAATACCACTAGGCCATCACCTCCCAATGAAAGCATGAATGTGCCATCGCCCCGCATTGGGGCAAGAGGAGCCATGGGGGGGGTGCAAAGGCAGAGCTTGGCATGAGGGGCTGTAAGGGGTGAGTCTGGGGCATGAACTTGCCTTTTAAAAGGTTCCCGCATGCACATTACGGTTCCCTTTACTTAGGAGCCATGAACCCGGATTCTTTAAAAACCTGCCTGAGCGGCATGCTGGCACAGTGGTTAGCACTGCTGCCTCACAGTGCCAGGGACCTGGGTTCGATTCCCAGCTTGGGTCACAGTCTGTGTGGATTTGCACATTCTCCCCGTGTCTGCGTGGGTTTCCTCCGGGTGCTCCGGTTTCCTCCCACAGTCTGAAAGATGTGCTGGTTAGGGTGCATTGACCCGAACAGGTGCCAGAGTGTGGCGATTAGGGAAATTTCACAGTAACTTCATATAGTGTTAATATAAGTCTTACTTGTGACTAATAAATAAACTTTAATTGACTCCATGAAAATTGCAGAGGAGTTGGTCGTATCTATTTCCTCAGTGGAGACAGCCAGGACATTCGCGCCAAATACTCCCAAAATTTAGATAGCCCAGGAAAGGGATCAGGAATCCCAGAATCGGAACACACTTGCCATTTTTAAAGGGCTCCAGTATTCAACCCATCTCAGTGAAAATCCAGGCCTGTGTTGAATTTTGATTGATAATGCTTACTGTGTTACAGGCATTAAAAAATGCAAGTTTGCTGTTGTTGTTGTGTAGGAATCCAGTCTGGATTGAAAACCCCTTCACTCTCTGTAAGGATGCAAGTACATCAAGGCTGAGCCAGTATCAATCCTGACTATCAGTGTAGATGGAGCATCAGTCTGCTGCCACGTTTGTTAGTTGGCTTATTAGCAATTCACACAATTAGATTTCATGGAAATGTCCATGAAAAATAATGAGGTATTTCCTAAGGCCCAGCTCTTTCAGCTGAGTTGAAGGAGTTTTATCTGCAACTGACAATGCGGGTTAGGTGCATTGGCCATGCTAAATTGCCACTTAGTGTCCTGGGATGCGTAGGTTAGAGGGATTAGCGAGGTAAATATGTGGGGATACGGGTATAGGGCCTGGGTGGGATTGTTGCTGGTGCAGACTCGATGGGCTGAATGGCCTCTTTCTGCACTGTAGGGATTCTATGGTTCTATGATTTGTCCAATTCTAGCCTTTATGTACCTAGGAAATTTATCGCAGCCCCACCTTCAGCTACCGAGAAGGCCTAGGGAGTGAATGGGGATACAGACCGAATCTCACTTCAAGTAATTCAGCAATGCCTATTTGTAGAATGAGTTGATGCATTTTTTAGCAGTAAAGATGAGTCTTGCATTGTTCCATTGGGAGGCATAGATATCCTGTAGAAAAAGAGTATTTTATTTTTATACGTGTTGCTGAGTTAGTCCAATGGTTAAAATATCACTGAGCATGTTTCAGTGGAGCACTGCAAAGCGCCACTCAACCCGACACCTATAGCTAAAGATACAACCACCTTGAGACAAAGAATATGTAAGATTATTATGGGCAAACCCCTTTGGAAAATCCTCTCTGCAGGATAATTGTAAGTTCAGCCGGCAATCGGTTACAAGGACATAATTAGAATAAGATGTCATGATGACACCATTAACTACCAGCGTGCAGTGAGAACAGTTATTAGACATCAACAAGCGTCCAAGACTGAGTTAAATTTACTTGAACATGCTTGCGTTTCATATGTGGGAAGGGCGACACGGTGGCACAGTGGTTAGCACTGCTACCTCACAGCGCTTAGCACTGCTACCTCACAGCGCTAGGGACCTGGGTTCGATTCTCAGCTTGGGTCACTGTCTATGCGGAGTCTGCATGTTCTTCCTGTGTTTGCGTGGGTTTCCTCCGGATGCTCCGGTTTCCTCCCACAGTCCGAAAGACGTGCTGGTTAGATGCATTGGCCATGCTCAATTCTCCCTCAGTGTAACCGAACGGACGCTGCAGTGTGGCGACTAGGGGATTTTCACAGTAAGTTCATTGCAGCGTTAATGTAAGCCTACTTGTGACACTACGAAGTAAACTAAAATAAGTAGTTTTAGATAGTAAAGTTTGTTTTCATTTTGTAGTGTTAAACCCTGGACGTATGTTAGACAGTTTCTGAAGGTACAATACACCAAATGATAAATATACATCAGGGGGACACAGACTACCAGTAAATAATCTTTTCAGCACATCACACTTTAATACCCAATGCACAGATATTATTTTACCATTGTGTTTTTTTTTATATGGAGTCTAACCTTGTTTATTACCTAGCTGAAGTGATTGTTGTGCACACAGAAGGTTAAACATCTTTCATGATCTGCACCGTTCAATAGGCAATTCATACAATGTTTCCAGCTATCATCTTTAGGGTAATAACCTCTTTATTGATGAATAAATCTCTAATGGACAGATCAAATGGAGACTAACTAGCCATGCATGACATTACCCACAAATTAGTCTGAGGAGAGCCCTGAAGGCAAAGCCTCAGTGTGACAGTAAAAAATGTCAGCGACCCGACATGCCCACATACCAGTCAGGTGTCAGTACCTAAAGGTCACCACTCTGTCAGGAACAAAGTGAGTGCAAGAACAATATCATTTGGAAATCATGCTGAAACCAGATATTATTAACACGGTACGGCGATGTAGAAAAGGCAAATGTAAAAGGGATCTTTTTTTTTGAGGCAGGATTACAATCCCTGGATCTGTTTCTGCCTCACTGCATTTTACTGTAGTATTTTAATATTTTACTCCCTTATTCTCTTGCCTTATTCCTTCACTCTTGAAGATAGTGAATCATTCAGGGGTACAAACTATTCACATTGATAGCCCCAGTACTTCAGTCACAGTTGCTAGCACTGCTGCCTCACAGCGCCACGGACCCGGGTTCAATTCCTGGCTTGGGTCATTGTCTGTGTGGAGTCTGTACGTTCTCCCCGTGTCTGCCTGGGTTTCCTTCGGCTGCTCCGGTTTCCTCCCACAGTCTGAAAGACGTGCTGCTTAGGTGCATTGGCCGTGCTAAATTCTCCCTCAGTGTACCCGAACAGGTGTCGGAGTGTGGCAACTGGGGGATTTTCATAGTAACTTCATTGCAGTGTTAATGTAAGCCTACTTGTGACACTAATACGAAAATAAAAAAATAAAATAAGCCAAGATAGGGAATGTTGAGAGGTTGTTTGTCCATGTGGGTGGGGTAGTGGGGGGTGCGGGAATAGGATAGGGGGCAGGGTGTAGATGGGCATTGCAAGCACTTTCACCTGAAGCTCAAACATACACAACAACAGTTGAAAGTGTTTTCTCTCTTCTCCAGGCTGAGGGGCACGGACCTGGTTGTGGTAGCCTCATCACCTCGAGTGAGATATTTGTACAGATACCAGACGACTAATGTCCTGTGGACTTCAGTTCTATTCCATACTATACATGAGATTTTCTTCTGTAATAGTTTTCTGTAAAAATGCCGACTAACGAAAAATTGTTCTTGGGATGTGGACAACATGGCAAAGCATTAATTACCCATCCTTAGTGCCCTACATGGTGTGGTACAGGATTACTCTCAGTTAGCCCAATGCTATAATCATTACTGTACTTCCTACAAGTTGCAAACACAAGAGATCACAGAACCCAATAGGACATAAATGGAGTATTTTGTCAACAGTGTGCTATTTTTCATTTTTTTAAATGACGGGTACCTGAAGGTAAAAGTTATTCCATTTGGGGAATACATATTTCATTAAGCCAGTGTTAGCCATTCTTAAAAGTTAACCCTACTCTGTCCCCTTCACATGGCTTTGTCCTACACAAGGCCAAATGAGAATTCTCAACTAAAAACAGTGCCTCTCAATTCCACCCTTTTTCCCCAATGGGAATTCATGGGACATCAGCGTCACTGGTTGACCAGCATTTATTGCCCATCCCTAGTATGACTCACATGGGCTCTGGAGTCACATGTAGGCCAGACCGGGTAAGGAAGACAGATTTCCTTCCCTAAAGGACATCAGTGAACCAGATGGGTTTTTCCGACAATCGACAATGGTTTCATGGTCATCAGTAGATTCTTAATTCCAGATTTTTTTTATTGAATTCAAATTCCACCATTTGCCGTGGCGGGATTTGAACCTGGGTCCCCAGAACGTGAGCTGAGTTTCTGGATTACTAGTCTAGCGATAATACCACTCGGCCATTACCTCCCCTTGTTACTGGAGTTATGGTATCAATTTGCTGGAATGACCAAGAAATTTAGCCCCATTGCATTGCTGTCTGGGTGCCTTTCTTTAGAAAGGATTTCAATGTCAAGGGCAGGAGGTGAAAGAGATTCAACAATATGACCTCAGGTGGAAGATGCTTTAACTATTAGGAAAGACGAGCGAAACATAAAAAAGATGCTCCTACTTGTTTTTGTAGGGGAGTCCAAAAAACAGGTATTTATGAAACAAAAGATCTGGTAGCATCTGTGGAGAGAGAAACAGAGTTCATGTTTCAGGTCAGTGACCTCTCATCAGAACTGGGAAAGTTAGAAGTATGTTTTGAACAAGTGAAGTAGTAGCACGCAAGAAACAATACTTTTCACTGTATACTAATACATGTGACAATAATAAATCAAATCAGATCAAGAGGCTGGTAAAAAGAACACAATAGGGAACGCCTGTGATGGGGTTGGAAATCAGGAGAGGTTAAATGACAAAGGGTGCAAGGACAAAGGGATTGGTAAAGGGACCAGTGAAGAGAGAAAAGAGATGTCTCGAGGAGATGTGAGTGGCAGGGTCATGTCTGACGGGGAAAAATTGGAAAAAGAGAGAAAAGCAATATGGGAAAAAAAAACAAACCCACAAAGGGAAAAGGACAACACGAGGCAGGATTTACGTTCCTATTGAATCCAATAAGAAAATCAGGAGAAACCCCTTTATCCAGAGACTGGTTAGAATGTGAAACATGCGGCCACAAGGAAAGGTTGAGGTGAGTATCACTGATGCAGTTCTGTGTGATATCTGTCTCATTCCTTAGAACAAAAGGCATTATAGGAAGATCAAATCGAGGTATCTAAAATTATAAGGGATTTTGATCAGGTAAATAAGGATAAAATCTATTTCCACCTGTCAAGTGAGTCAGTAGGCATACATCTAAAATGATACTCAAAAGGAAGGGAGAAGCTCGGAGAGTTTTTAACTTCAAAAATAGGTCTAACTTTACAAGACAAGCAAAATATTATGGATGCCAGAGATACAAACAGCAAACATTTAGCAGCATGCGTCGAGAGAAAAACAGTCAACATTTCAGGTCGATGATCTTTCACCATAACTACAAGACAGAAGTAACATGTAAACTGTTCTCCCCACGTCTTCCTGGGTTTCCTCCAGGTGCTCCAGTTTCCTCCCACACTCAAGATGTGTGGGTTAGGTGGATTGGCCATGCTAAATTGCCCCTTAGTGTCAGGGGGACTAGCTAGGGTAAATATGTGGGGTAACGGGCATAGGGCCTGGGTGGGATTGTTGTTGGTGCAGGCTCGATGGGCAGAATGGCCTCCTTCTGCACTGTAGGGATTCTAAGCACTGAGCCAAAGATAGGGGATAGGGAGGATCATCAAATGATAAAGGGTGTAATATGGGTGGAAAGCAAGAGTGATTAAATGACTAAACGGGTGATAATGACGCAGAGGAAGTATAAATAATTACAGCAGAATAGCAGAAGGGGAGGGAAGCATGGGAAAACCTTATAAGAGAAGAGTTTCATGGCTCAGGGGGCTGGAGAGAAGAGGTACAGGCTCTTCAGGTCCCCTCCAGCTTGTTTGCAGATACATTTTTGGACATAAGTAGCTTTGCTATTTCATTTGTGTATTCAAATGAAAGTTTGATTCAGCAGCAATGGGCTGGATGGTATGGCCCTCCAGTAGAAGGTTTAAAGATGGTGGGGGCTTGTAAAGTGGGGCCTGCCCACTCCAACTTGTCTCCTATTTTACAGGGAGCAGTGGAAATGTGGGACCGATTAAGACCTTGAAGTAGCCATTTACTGGCCACTGAGTAGCTCAAGAGCTGGGAAAGCTGGTGAAGGGCAAGAGGTCGCGACCTCCTTTGGGGGGGGGGGTGTGGTTCTGGTCCCCTGAACCCAATGGAGGAGTTTCCCTGCAAAGTCCAATCACCCCTTTAACCCTCCCCCAAACCTGGCCCTCCACCTTCCTCATCCCCCTCCCTAGGACCTCTCAGCCAGGCCCTGCAGATACCCCAGACTTACCTATGGGGCGGGGAAGCTGGTGGATCATGGAAAGGTCCATTGGCCTCGAGGGGGATTTTCCAGACTTGGGGCAAGCGTGACTGGAAAACCCCGCCCAAGGTTACATAACCCGATTTATAAAAAGCAATCTTCAAACAGGTGTCAGGATGTTACTTTAGACAAAGTTAATCAATAACAGGGTGGGGGTGAGGGGGAGGTGGTTACGACCCATGAACTCTCTGGACCTTGGGGTAGAGTTGATATTCAGGAAGGATGAGATCATCTGCTGGCGCGGTCACAGTGCCAGGAACCCGAGTTCGATTCCGGCCTTGGGTCACTGTCTGTGTGGAGTTTGTACGTTCTCCCTGTGTTTGCACGGGTTTCCTCCGGGTGCTCCGGTTTCCTTCCACACGCTAAAGATGTATGGGTAAGGTTGATTGACTATGCTAAATTGCCCCTTAGTGTCAGGGGGAATTCGCAGGGCAAATGTATGAATTAAGGGGATAGGTCCTGGGTGGGATCATTGTTGGTGCAGGCTCGATGGGCCGAATGGCCTCTTTCTGCACTGTCGGGATTCTATGATCAGAACCTGACTTCCAATCCTCTAATGTGCAATTTTCACTCTAGTGGCAAATACTTGTTAACATTTTGACAATGAAGCTAACCAAGAAATATCAGTTTTGTTAATGAACCACTTTCATGAAAGGGTTTCACAAGATGGAGCACAGATGCGATGCGCAAGATGATTCCACAATGTAAAATGCTAAGATTCACAATGATCCTCAAAATGTGATTTCATGAAATCTCATTCTTCAGACAAATAATTGTTATTATTTCATATTTTATTTCTGCTCTTGTATTTATTTCCACCACTCTTTCGATCCCTATCCTTCGCCTGACTCCAATCGGCTTCATTCACTCCCTAGCTGGGAGGATGGGCAAAGAGGGCCAACCTTACAACCTCCAGCAGCTCCTAGAACAGTCCAGCTGGCTTGCTTTTCTTCCAAAGTTGCTTTCCTTCACCTCAGCACCACATTCCCTGACCTCAGCTAAGAATAAGGGAATAGGGGAGGCGATGGCCTAGTGGTATTATCACTAAGCTATTAATCCAGAAACTCAGCTATTGAACCCGGGTTCGAATCCTGCCACAGCTGATGGTGAAATTTGAATTCAATAATAAAAAACAGTCAGGAATATACTGATGACCATAAAACCATTGTCGATTGTCAGGAAAAGCCCATCTGGTTCACTTATATCCTTGAGGGAAGGAAATCTGCCGTCCTTACCTGGTCTGGCCAACACGTGACTGACTCACAATATGGTTGGCAATGTGGTTGACTCTCAACTGCCCTCTGAACAAGGGCAACTAGGGACAGGCAATAAATGCTGGCCAGCTAGCAATGGTCATAAGCCCCAAATGAATGAAAAAAATAAGGGAATGGGCGCACTAGAGGCCACCTTCTGTGACTGTCCATCTCTGCACAATAATGTTCCTTGCCACACTGTTTGGATTTCAAATGGGAGAGGGGGGGGTGGACGAGGGGTTTGGTGGGGGGTGGACGAGGGGTTTGGTGGGGGGTGGGGGGTGGGGGGGGGTTGCGGGGAACAGTGTTGAGTAGTTGCATTAGTCCTGAGGAAAAAAATGGTTTTATATAGAAGCCAGATCTGCTCTCCCTTCTCCACAGTCAACAATTACACCAGCACCATTCGGCTACCTCTGCCCCAGCAAGGTAACAAAGAGAAATTTAACTGTCCCAAGGCTATCACCCGTAAAGTAGTTCCGAGTGAGCAGTCAATAGCTCCCATCAACTTTTAACAATTAATGAATTTAAATTGACTATTAAGTCAGCGGAGTTTTGATTGATAATTTTAATATAACCCCTTTTGTGCAGACCCATCCGAAACCTCAGAAATGTGTGATAATGTCCAATGGGGAGGGGGTGGAGGGAGGGAAGGGTGTGGGGGGTGGTGGTATGTGCATCTCCCATCACCGTACAACATCGGTGAGTTATTACTTGGATTGCGCTGCCGTTTTCTGAAATGTAATTTGAATACAGATTAGCTGCCCCACTGTTCCAGAGCTTTGGCATCATCATTACTGAGGACAGTAATTTGACTGATGAACACATGGGTTATCACAAGGTCATCACCTTCAGCAGCACTGGAACCGTCCACTCTCCTCCTTTCAAAGGGATGGGGAGGAGGGAGCCGAGCTTTCTAAATGATGTAATTAAGTTGTGTCATTAAATAAACCAATCTGGGAATGAATAAATCATTAAGCTAATTGAAACAACTAATATTACCCCTCTTTTCCTAAACAATTAAAGCTGCTTTAAGTGGCACAGAAGGGAGAGTGTTTTCATTAGTTGATTCATTGTAGAGAAATAACAGTTCCTCAAATGATTCCAGCGTTTTAAAAAGTGGAATATTGTACGAGCACTCAAGGAGCATTTAGAAATATTCTAGATTTTTTTCCCTACAACTCATTTTAGCTTTCTTCAAAACATAGATTAATGCAACAATTTCCCCACTCAACTAACCGATATGCAATCCATATCTCATTGTTATGCAGATGCAAATAATTGTTAGAAATAAGAAGGAATTGCTGGAAATACACAGCAGATCAGGCAGCATCTGCGGAGAGAAAAACTGAGTTAACATTTCAAGTCGGTGGGATGAGAGATTGGAATCTATGCAGCCTGAAAACCAATGTAAAGCAATTATAGACGGCTGTTTCTAAATAAAAAAGATTCATTTCTTAATGTTATAGAGCCAATGTGCAGAGTGGACCAGGTCACCCCTTAATCAATCTTCTTGCTTGCTCCAAAAAACAAATCAAATTCAAATTGAATCCAATTCATGACTCCCACAAGAGATGATGTAGAGATCCAAGCTGACAAGATAAGGCATAGCACCTGATATTGGACTTGATCTGTTGCCTGACCTTCCCATTTTATTTTTTTTATAATCGTAGAATCCTTACAGTTCAGAAAGACAGCACTCAGCCCATTGAGCCAGCACTGACAACAATCCCACAAGGCCCTATTCCCGTAACCCCACGTATTTACCTTGCTAATCAAGGGCCGGTCACTTTGCTGGGAGTTTTCTATAGGCCGCCCAATAGTAACAGGGAGGTGGAGGAGCAGATAGGGAAACAGATCCTGGAGAGCTGCAATAATAGCAGAGTTGTTGTGATGGGAGACTTTAATTTCCCAAACATAGATTGGAATATCCCTAGGGTAAGGGGATTGGATGGGGAAGAGTTTGTTAGGTGTGTTCAGGAGGGTTTCCTGACACAGCATGTGGACAAGCCTACAAGAGGAGAGGCTGTACTTGATCTGATACTGACCAATGAACCTGGACAGATGTCAGATCTCTCAGTGGGAGAGCATCTTGGGGATAGCGATCATAACTCTATCTCCTTTAGGCTTGCACTGGAAAAAGAGAGGATCAGGCAAGCTAGGAAAGTGTTTATATGGAGTAAGGGGAAATATGAAGACATTAGACAGCAAATTAGAGGAGTAAATTGGAAGGAGGTATTCTCGGGGAAATGTACTGAAGAGAGGTGGCAGTTTTTCAAGGAATGTCTGTCTAGAGTTCTACAGGACAACGTTCCGAGCAGACAGGGAGGTGTTGGTTGGTTCAAGGAACCGTAGTGCACGAAAGCTGCGCGGGACCTAGTCGAGAAGAAAAGGAAAGCATACAAAAGGCTCAGAGAGCTTGGCGAAGATAGGGATTTAGAAGAGTATACGGCTTGTAGGAAGGGACTAAAGAAGGAAATTAGGAGAGCCAGAAGGGGTCACGAGAAGGCCCTGGCAGGTAGGATTAAGGAGAACAATAAGGCGTTCTATAAATATGTGAAGAGTAAAAGGATGAGACGTGACGGAATAGGGCCTATAAAAGGTGAAGGCGGGAAAGTCTGTACGGAACCAGTAGAAATGGCAGAGGCGCTCAATGAGTATTTTGCCTCGGTTTTCACAGAGGAGAAGGACCTGGGTGGCTGTACTGCAGGCGTGTGGTGGACTGAAAAGATTGAGTATGTGGACTTTAAGAGGTTGTGCTGGAATCTTTGAATGGCATCAAGATAGATAAGTCGCCGGGTCCGGATGGGATGTACCCCAGGTTACTGTGGGAGGCGAGGGAAGAGATTGCAGAGCCTCTGGCGATGATCTTTGCGTCATCGATGGAGACGGGAGAGGTGCCGGAGGATTGGAGGATTGCGGATGTGGTTCCTATTTTCAAGAAGGGGAATAGGGATAGCCCAGGAAATTACCAACCGGTGAGTCTAACCTCAGTGGTTGATAAACTGATGGAGAAGATCCTGAGGGACAGGATATATGTGCATTTAGAGAGGTTTAGTATGCTCAAGAATACTCAGCATGGCTTTGTCAAAGGCAGATCGTGCCTTACGAACCTGGTGGAGTTCTTCGAAAATGTGACTAAACACATTGACGAAGGGAAGGCGGTAGATGTGGTTTATATGGATTTTAGCAAGGCGTTCGATAAGGTCCCCCATGCAAGGCTTCTAGGAAAAGTGAGAGGGCATGGGATCCAAGGGGCTGCTGCCCGGTGGATCCAGAACTGGCTTGCCCAAAGGAGGCAGAGAGTGGGTATAGATGGGTCTTTTTCTAAATGGAGGTCGGTCACCAGTGGAGTGCCCCAGGGATCTGTTCTGGGACCCTTGCTGTTTGTCATTTTCATAAATGACCTGGATGAGGAAGTGGAGGGATGGGTTGGTAAGTTTGCTGACGACACGAAGGTTGGTGGGGTTGTGGATAGTCTGGAGGGATGTCGGAAGTTACAGAGGGACATAGATAGGATGCAAGACTGGGCGGACAAGTGGCAGATGGACTTCAACCCAGATAAATGCGTCGTGGTCCATTTTGGTAGGTCAAATGGGATGAAGGAGTACAATATAAAGGGAAAGACTCTTAGTACTGTAGAGGATTAGAAGGACTTTGGGGTCCGGGTCCATAGGACTCTGAAATCGGCCCCGCAGGTGGAGGAGGTGGTTAAGAAGGCATATAGTGTGCTGCCCTTTATCAATCGAGGGATTGAGTTTAGGAGTCCGGGGATAATGATGCAGCTATATAAGACCCTCGTTAGACCCCACTTGGAGTACTGTGCTCAGTTCTGATCGCCTCACTATAGGAAGAATGTGGAAAAGATTGAAAGGGTGCAGTGGAGATTTACAAGGATGTTGCCTGGATTGATTGGCATGCCTTATGAGGATAGGCTGAAGGAGCTCGGTCTTTTCTCCTTGGAGAGACGTAGGATGAGAGGAGACCTAATAGAGGTATATAAGATGTTGAGAGGCATAGATCGGGTGGACTCTCAGAGGCTTTTTCCCAGGGTGGAAATGTCTGCTATGAGAGGACACAGGTTTAAGGTGCTGGGGGGTAGGTACTGGGGAGATGTTAGGGGTAAGTTTTTCACACAGAGGGTGGTGGGTGAGTGGAATCGGCTGCCGTCAGTGGCGGTGGAGGCAAACTCAATAGGGTCTTTTAAGAGACTCCTGGATGAGTACATGGAGCTTAATAGGATGGAGGGTTATAGGTAGGTCTAGAAGGTAGGGATGTGTTCGGCACAACTTGTGGGCTGAAGGGCCTGTTTTGTGCTGTAGTTTTTCATTGTTTCTCTATGTTTCTAATCGCACTAAGGGGCAATTGAGCACGGCCAATCAAACAACCTGCACATCTTTGAACATTGGGTGGAAACTTGAGGAAGCCCATGCAGAGAATGTGCAAACTCCATATAAACAGTGACCCAAGGCCAGAATCGAACCCGGGTCCGTGGCGCTGTGAGGCAACAGTGCAAACCATTCTGCCACCGTGCTGTCCCTTTCTGCAGAGCTGAACTTGCCATTGACAGCCAGAAGGCCTGTGCGACCACCAGAATATTGTTGTCTCCATTGACAGTAAATGGCTTTGAGCATCAAATACTGGCAATCCCTTTTTCCACATTGTAACAGAGCTGGAAAAAGAACAAGGGTGGGTTCGCGAGGCAGCATAAGGCGAACGTGATCTATGAGAAATGTATTCTCTGCACAAAGAATTTAAAAGGCACAAAGGTTTTATGAAGCCTGGAAAGCCTTATTGATGGTACACGTTGTAGTGATGGTGTGCCAATGATGGAGGGAGTGTGGTGAACCATAGATGGTTACCACTATGGGTACTGAACCATAGATGGTTATCACTATGGGTACTTGTACATATGTTACTCTTGTTACTGTTGGGGTTAGGGTTGGGGTGTTCCACCTGTTGGTATTGTTCTGTGGTACACTCCGTTTGGCTCCGCCTTCTTATAGGAGTATAAAGGTCACTGCCACTTCCTAGTGACCCTTAGTCTGGGATAGTATTGTTAAGCAGTATGCTCTATTCTTGTTGCAAATAAAAGCCTTTATTCCCAAGTACGATCTAGCCTCTCGAGTGGATTAATCGCGCATCAGGGAGTGAATTCCTAAGGTGGCGGATGAATAAAGCGTTGTCCTGGATCTTGACTGCCCTCCTCCAAGCAAATGAGGAGACCTTTCATCATCCTTCAAGCTTTGCTTTGTTGGTGGTGGAAAGATTTCAGAGAGTCAGGAGGGGAGCCATTTATCGAAGAGTACTCAATTTGGTGGAACCCAAAATAAGCCTTGCTGAACAAATGACTGGTGAGCAAGTGCAGAGCACTTGAAACATTAACAACTCCTGTCACCGTGCTGATGATTGTTGTAGCTGTACAGGAAGAAATAATTTAGCAGTTTTCCCTAATACATAGCAATACAGCCGGAATGCTGTCAGGGCCCACAGTACGCGTGTACAGTGCACTCAGCCATTTCTTGATATGATGTAGTGCGAGTAGAATTGTCTGAAAACGGATGCTGATGATGGTGGGGACATCAGGAGGAGGCCAGGATGGATCATCCACACGTTGAAGATGGTTGCAAGCATATCATCCTGTTCATGGGGCCTTTTCCTGCCATTAGTTGCCTAATTGTCCATCACCATTTGTAACTGGATGTGGCAGGGTTGCAAAGCTTTGATCTGATTACTGAGTTGGTGCTACCGTATACTCCTGTCTATAAAATGCTCTGTTCCTCTGTTTTGCATACAGTATCACCAGGGTGGCACCTAATTTTCAGGCTTGACTTGCGCTGCTCCTGACATAGAATCCCTACAGTGCAGAAGGAGGCCATTCGGCCCATCAAGCCTGCACCGACAACAGTCCCACTCGAGGCTCTATCCCCCGAATCCCACATATTTACCCTGCTAGACCCCCTGACTCTATGGGTCAATTTAGCATGGCCAATCCACCAAACCCGCATATCTTTGGAGTGTGGGACGAAACCGGAGCACCCGAAGGAAACCCACGCAGACACGGGAAGAATGTGCAAACTCCACGCAGACAGTCACCCAAAGCCAGAATCAAACCTGGGCCCCTGGTGTTGTGGGGCAGCAGTGTTAACTACTGTGTCACCCATACACTTCTACAGAATTTATATGGGGCAGGAGGCCAGTTAACTCAACATGTGTGCACCGGCTCTCCAAATGAACCATTCACACTACTCATTGAAGCAGAGCCATTCCCCTGGCCGGATGGTGCCATGTGGTTACAGATTGCAGTTCAATGCGATTCTCTTGTTGCTGGTGGCCCATGGTGCCTCATTGTTGTGTGGTTTTGTCTCTGTTAATCTATCCCAGTGGGTATGGTGGTAATGTCACATCACATGATGGGAGATGTCCTCAGTGAGAAGGTGGAACTTGGCCTCCAGGAATTGTGTGGTGATCACCCTTATAAATATTCTGATGGGGAGATGCCTGAGCAATGTGGAATCTCAGCCTAATGCAGCACAGTCAATGCATCGCGGTTTTGGAAAGCGCTATCCAATCACCTGTTTTTGTTGCCTAAAGCTGTGCAAAGGTTTCCTTTGCAAATATATATCCATGTTCTTTTTGAACATTTCCTTTCAGGCAATGCATTAATCCAAAAGATAATGGGGGTGGGCCTCCCAAAAAAAACAAAGTGCCCAATGGGTGGAAAACGATCGATTTTTGGGCACGCTTAGTTTCATGCATCTTCGGCACTCTGTGCTCCACTGCCACTGTGTGTGCGCCGCACCCCCCATTAGCTGCCTCCCTGATCACTGGCCTCCACGATCCAATCGCCAGCCTCCCAAAAACCCCCCTCCCTTCCACTGCTGATTGCCGGCCTCCCGATCACCGGCCTACCCGGCACTCCCACCGGGCCAGTCCCAATCGCCAGCCCCCGCATGGCCAGCCCCAAACCTCCCCCCCCACCATGTCCAGCCCCTATCTCCCCCACACATGTCCAGCCTCAATCTTGCTCCCAATGTCCAGCCCCGATCGCTTCCCTGCCTCCCTGTCCCACTGATCCCCTTGCAGAGTGTGCAACGGGTCCCTTTCCCCACTAATACCGATCTGCCCGCACCCTGTAGGCCTCATCTCCTTTGGCCCTGACCCTTGGCACTGCAGTGCCTGGTGGGCAGTGCCAGGGTGCCAAGCTGGCAATGCAAAGGTAGCAGGCTGGCACTGCCTAAGGGACAACCCCCCCCCCTTACCCCTGACCTCCCAGGGGGACCTCAATGGCCTCTGTCCTCACCAGCGGGGTGATCACCCCACTCCCCCTTGATGGGGTCCAGCTTTAATCCCCGCTGCCAGGGATTAAATTTCGGGCGCAAGACTCATTATATTTAAAAACATGGCCTGGGAGACTTGCGATCAGCCAGGCACCGGTCACAACTCCCGCTACAGGCCTCCCGCTAATGTCTCCCAGCTTGGCTCAAGCAGCGCAGCAGGCCGGGAGAATTGCCCTGAATAACTCACTGTTCACAGCACTTCTCATCTTCCCCCGGTTCTTTCAGCATTTTTCGTGGGTAAGGTGATGACACGATGGAAAGATCACTGGGATGGTAATCTAGAGACCCAGGCTAAAGCACTGGGAATATGGGTTCAAATCCCAACACAAGAGCTGGTCAAATTTCACTTCAGTTAATAAATGCGGTATTAAAAACTTGCCTCGGTAGTCGTGACCGTGAAACCATTGTCAGAAAAAACCCATCTGGTTCACTAATGTCTTTTAGGGAAGGAAATCTGCCATCCTTACCTGGTCTGGCCTACATATGATTCCAGAGCCACAGCAATGTGGTTGACTCTTAGATGCTGCTACCGCAAATGATCTAGCAAGCCTCTCAGATGTGTCAAGTCACTATGAAGCCTAATAGGAATGAACTAGAGGAACCACCCAATATCAACTGAGGCATCAGAAACGACAGTCCAGCCCTGTCAACCCAGAAAAGTCATCCTTACTAACATCTGGAAGCTTGTGACAAAATTGGGATAGTTATCGCAATTGAGCAATGGCTCTGACACAGCCATCCTCAATAAACCACACCTTACAGACTGTATCCCGTGTACCACCATCACAATCTGTGGGTATATCTTGTCCCACTGGCACAATAGTATACAGGAGTTGCCCTGGGAGTCCTCAACATTGATTACTACCTGCTGAATTCACCAACCGCCCGCAACCCTCAGCTGATGAATCAATACTCCTCCATGTTGAACACCAACTGAAAGAAGCACAAAGGTGGAAAAGGTGCAGAATATACTCTGGGTGGGTGATTTCAATATCCATTATCAAGACTGTCTCAGTAATATGACCACAGACTAAGCTGGCCAGGTTTAAAGGGCATAGCTGCTAGCTGGGTCTGCGGCAGGTGGTGAGGGGACTGACAAGAGGGAAATACCTACTTGACCTTGTCCCCACCAATTTACCTGTCCCTCCATGACGGTATCAGTGGGAGTGACCACCATACAGTCCTTGTGGGATGAAGTCCCATCTTCAACATTAAGGATACCCTCCCCTCCATTGGGTTATGTGGCACAACCACTGTGCTAAATGGGATAGTGTAATGACTTCAATCAGAACATTGAGGTTGGCCTATTGGAGTATGAACTCCCCGATTAAGGATCCAATCAGTGGGCCAATCAGGGAGTCGTTGCTTTGTACTTAACCAGTTGTGTCAGTTGCTCTGACGCTCCTAGAGGTAGACTGCTGACTGATAGCACTCTGTGTATGGCTGTTAGAGAGTTATAAATAAAGGGATTTTGTTGGAGGGACCTTTGCCTCTGCAGACTTATTACAGATAGATTTCAAACATACCTAACAATTCAAAACTGGGCATCCATGACACTATGGGCCACCAGCTGCAGCAGAATTCTTACTCGACCACAATCTGAACCTTATGGCCTGTCATATCCCCCACAGTACCATTAGCACCAAGCCAAGGGATCAATCCTGGTTCAGTGAAGAATGTAGGAGGGCATGCTGGGAGCAACACCAGGCATGGCTAAAAATGAGGTGAAGCTACAACACAGGACTACTTACATGTCAAACAGTGGAAGCAACATGTGATAGACAGAGCTAAGCAAGCCCACAACAAGAGCTCTGTAGTCCTGTCAATTCCAGTCATGAATGTGGTGGATAAGTAAACAACTCTTTAGAGGAGGAGGCGCCATTAATATCCCCACCCTCAATGATGGAGGAACACAGCACATAGAATCGTAAAATCATGGAATCCCTACAGTGCAGAAAGAGGCCATTCAGGCCATTGTGATTGCATCGACTCTTCGACAGAGCATCTTATCGAAGCCCACCCCATAATGAAACCCCATGCATATATCCCACTAATCCCCTTAACCTACACATCTTGGGATATTAAGGGACATTTTAGTATGGCCAGTCCACCTAACCTGCACATCTTTGAAGCGTGGGAGGAAACCGGAATACCCATAGGAAACCCAGACATATCGCAAGGGGGATAGAATATAAAAGCAGAGATGTCTTGCTGCATCTGTACAGGGCATTGGTGAGGCCGCAGCTGGAATACTGTGTGCAGTATTGGTCCCCTTATTTGCGGAAGGATATATTGGCCTTGGAGGGAGTGCAGAGAAGGTTCACCAGGTTGATACCGGAGATGAGGGGTGTTGATTATGAGGAGAGACTGAGCAGATTGGGTTTGTATTCGTTGGAATTTAGAAGGCTGAGGGGGGATCTTATAGAGACCTATAAGATAATGAAGGGGCTGGATGGGGTAGAGATGAAGAGATTCTTTCCACTTAGAAAGGAAACTAGAACTAGAGGGCACAAGCCTCAAAATAAAGGGGGGTCAGTTTAGGACAGAGTTGAGGAGGAACTTCTTTTCTCAGAGGGTGGTGAATCTCTGGAATTCTCTGCCCACTGAAGTGGTGGAGGCTACCTCGTTGAATATGTTTAAATCACGGATAGATGGATTCCTGATCGGTAAGGGAATTAGGGGTTATAGGGATCAGGCGGGTAAGTGGAACTGATCCACTTCAGATCAGCCATGATCTTATTGAATGGCGGGGCAGGCTCGAGGGGCTAGATGGCCTACTCCTGCTCCTATTTCTTATGTTCTTATGTTCTTATGTATATTCACATGGAGAATGTGCAGACTCTGCACAGTTACCCAAGACTGGAATTGAACCCGGGTCCCTGGCGCTGTGAGGCAGCAGTGCTAATCACTGCGCCACCGTGCTGCCCACATCAGTGCAAAAGGTAAGGTTAAAGCATTTGCATCCATCTTCAGCCAAACGTTACAGGTGGATGATTTATCTTGGTCCTAGAATCAAAATGGCAGTTTTCAGCCAATCCAAGTCACTCCATGTGATATCGAGAAATGGCTGAAGCCACTGGATACTGCAAAGGTTATGGGCCCCGACAATATTCCAGCAATAGTCCTGAAGGACTGTGCCCTGGGACTTTCTGCACCCCTTGTCAAGCTGTTCCAGTGCAGCTAGAACACTGGCATCTATCTGGCAATGTGGAAAACTGCCCAGGTATGCCCAGTACACAAAAAACAGGACAAATCCCCCCCAGTCAATTACTGCTCCATCTACTCTCGATCATCAGCAAAGTGAAGGAAGGTTTGATCAACAGTGCAATCAAGTAATAATTATCACTTAAGTAATAAGTAAATTATATTAAGTAATAAGTAAGTAATAATTACTCAGCAATAATCTGCCCACTTGACCCTCATTTTGGGTTCTGCCAGATACACTCAGCTCATGATCTTATTACCTCCTTGATCTAAATATGGACAAAAGAGCTGAACTCCAGAAGTGAGGGGAGCGTGACAGCCCTTGATACAAAGGCAGCATTTTATTGTGTGTGGCACCAAGGAGTTCTGGCAAAGCTGGTGTCAATGGGAATTAAGAAGAAAAATCTCCTCTGGTTGGAGTCATACCTGGCACAAAGGAAGATGGTTGTAGTTGTTGGTTTCCGATTGTGTCACAGCTTGGTATGGGTTCCTGATCTGTTCAAGACCACAAAACTACAAAAGGTCATGTACGAAGTGTTACAATGCAGTGGTCGATCCCCTTTTGAGAAGCCACGTCGAATCTCCCAAAGATGAATCCCTTCCTTCGTAGTCTGGGAAGGTGTTAGCTGTTCTTCATTAACATTTAGAGGTTCATTAACAGAAAGACCTGACACCCAGTTTAAGTGAATAATTAACAAGTTATTTATTTAACCAACTGGGAACTTTAACTAAACAAGTAACATATCAATTAAAGTGAAGTTCAACTGGAACGCTGTTCAAATAAATACAAGTCCCATTCATTTG
This sequence comes from Mustelus asterias, assembly GCF_964213995.1. Lineage (NCBI taxonomy): Eukaryota > Metazoa > Chordata > Chondrichthyes > Carcharhiniformes > Triakidae > Mustelus > Mustelus asterias. The sequence goes on from NC_135801.1 coordinate 172,221,526, forward strand.
TAAAAAAATAATAATTTAGTCACTCTCGAAAAACGTACAAACAGGTTTTGTGGCTTTGGAAAAACCTTTGGAGTTCCTCTGGTGATTCCGCTGTCTGTAAGCTCTTTCTGATTTGTTACCTTTTGCTAGATAGATGGAGAGTTCTCTTAAGAGTTTTTAGCTGGCAAGGAGCCACTCTTTCCCTCTCTCGGTGTTGAGAGGTGGCAGCCCTTCAGTTGAACTCCAGGCAGGCAGTTGAGTTCCTCTTTATAACTCTAAATGACCTATCAATTTTCCTACACCGGGATTGGTCTGATGTTGTCAACAACAGCAAATTCAAATTTGATAGGTTCCTGATAGCTGAGTGTCTTCTTTAAACTGATAGGCTGTCAAAAATCAAAAGCATGCAAAGCCTGTTACCAAGGCAACCCTGATGCTTGGTCCTGGTTACAAGTGTTGCAATCCGTGTACCCTGTAGGCACCTGCATTATAAACATCCAAGCACTGACACAAAGTCAGCTTTTAAAGGGACCACACTTCACAAACTCAACTTCACGACAGAAGCCCAGCCCATCACCCAAACCAGCCTCCCATCCATTGACTCTGTCTACACTTCCCGCTGCCTCGGAAAAGCAGCCAGCATAATGAAGGATCCCACTCACCCCGGACATTCTCTCTTCCACCTTCTTCCATCGGGAAAAAGAAACAAAAGTCTGAGGCCACGTACCAACCGACTCAAGAACAGCTTCTTCCCTGCTGCTGTCAGACTTTTGAATGGACCTACCTTGCATTAAGTTGATCTTTCTCTACACCCTAGCTATGACTGTAACACTACATTCTGCACTCTCTCCTTTCCTTCTCTATCTATAGTATGTTTTGTCTATATAGCGTGCAAGAAACAATACTTTTCACTGTACGCTAATACACGTGACAATAGTAAATCAAATCAAATCAAATCAAGTTCAACCATCTCAACGTCAGGACATAGCAGCATAAGTTCCTCAGCGTAGTACCCTAGGCCCAACCATCTTTTAGATTAGATTAGATACCCTACAGTGCAGAAAGAGGCCATTTGGCCCATCGAGTCTGCACCGACCACAATCCCACCCAGGCCTTACCCCCATATCCCTACATATTTTACCCACTAATCCCTCTAACTCACACATCTCAGGACACTAAGGGGCAATTTTAGCATGGCCAATCAACCTAACCCGCACATCTTTGGACTGTGGGAGGAAACCGGAGTACCGGAGGAAACCCACGCAGACACGAGGAGAATATGCAAACTCCACACAGACAGTGACCCAAGCCGGGAATCGAACTCAGGTCCCTGGAGCTGTGAAGCAGCAGTGCTAACCACTGTCAGCTGCTATATAAATGGCCTTCCCTCCATCATAATGTCAGAAGTTGGCATGTTCATTGACAACTGCAGAATATTCAGCACCATTCACGACTCCTCAGACACTGAAGCAGTCCATGTGTAAATGCAGCAAGACCTGGACAATATCCAGGCTTGGGCTGACAAGTAACATTTGCGCCACACAAATGCCAGGCAATGACTATCTCCAACAGGAGAGATTCTAACCATCTGCCCTTGACATTCAATAGCATCACCATTGCTGAATCCCCATTATCAACCTCCTCGGGGTCACCATTGACCAAAAAATTAACTGGGCGAGCCACATAAATACTGTGGTTTCAAGAGCAGGTCAGAGGCTGGGTATTCTGCAGAGAGTAGCTCACTTCCTGACTTCCTGTCCACCCTCAATAATGCACAAATGCAGAGTGTTGATTTGATTTGATTTATTATTGTCACATGTATTAGTATATAGTGAAAAGTATTGTTTCTTGTGCACTATACAGGCAAAGTATACCGATTGACAATCTTAAATTGGTTGCAAGCGTAATTCTTAGCACATGGAAGATAATTCAGCAAATGTTGTCCAATCATGGAATCACATCTGATGTTGGAGAGCATGGGCCCGATTTTACCATGTTGATTCTAAGTGCTGAATCTGGAGTGATCCAGATCCAACTTGTAAACCTGTTACCGGCACCCCGAAACGCACTCTGCCTGAAAAAAATGCAGCGATTCTGAATCGTGCTGCAAAAGCCTGTGGGCGGGGCTTATCGCGCCCGAAATGCTGCTGCTCCGAGCGGAGCCTTCAACTGCACATGAGCAGGAAAACATAATTTGAAAAATACTCCCCTGTCACATCACTCCTGGGCCGCATAAAGCGGACCAGGAGCGATGGCCCCCACAGACATTGCCCCACTCCCACAACATAACTATCCCCCTTATCCTCCCACCTCCCCACTACCCAGACCAATTACGACCCTCTGCCCCACTTCCCCCCGACCGATTGCACGCTGAGTGGCAGTGGACCCCCCTTCCCCCACACCAATCGCACACAGAGTGACAGCAGACCCCCCCTTCTCCCCTAACCAGAGAACGATCTGGCCCACCTCCCTCCTCCTCCTCCTCCCCCCACCACCAGAGAATGATCTGGCTCTCCTCCTCCACCCCCCAACATCTGAGCTGCCTCCCTCCTCCTCCTCCCCCCCTCCCACCAGAGAACGATCTGGTCCACCTCCCTCCTCCTCCCCCCCCCCCCACCCGCCAGAGATCCATCTGACCCACCTCCCTCCTCCTCCTCCCCCCTCCCCACCAGAGAACGATCCGGCCTCCCTCCTCCTCCCCCACCACTACCAGAGATCCATTTGGCCCTCCTCCTCCTCCCCCCCAACGAGAGAACGATCTGACCCGCCTCCCTCCTCCCCCCCCTCCCCCCACGAGAGAATGATCTGGCCCACCTCCTCCCTCCTCCCCCCCACCTTCACCACCAGAGAATGATCTGACCCGCCTCCCTCCTCCCCCCCCCCTTCCCCCCCAACCAGAGAATGATCTGACCCGCCCCTTCCCCCCCACCACCTCCTCCCCACCTCCCCCCCCCCCCCCCCACCAGAGATGCATCTGGTCTTTAGTGGCAGCTAAAGTGTAAACAGAACCAAATTTCATTCAAGTTAAATAGGGCAAAAGTGACAGCAAAATGACATCAATGCACAAAGAAACAAAAAGTTTAACTAATCCAACAAATAGCTTTATTGACGATAAGCTCTCAACTTGCACCGATCACTTCAGGTGCTAATGAATCAGGAGGGATGATATAACAGTTTGGTATAATTATCTTTGATCTGTGTCACACAAACCAGTTTTTAATTTACACCTAAACCAAAGGCCAGTTTGTGTGTGAAAAAGCAAATTGGATAAATGTATTTTTGAGCCTGTTAAAAGGTATTGCCGCGATGGTTCTTTAGGAATCTGTTTCAAAAAGCTTTGATTAACTAGCGGAGAGGTGCCAGAGGATTGGAGTGCTGCAAATGTGACACCCTTATTCATGAAAAGGGAGTGAGTGCGGACATTCCTAGTCACTATAGGCTGGTTAGTTTAACGTCAGTGGTGGGTAAGCTTTTTTTAAAAAAAGTTTAAACTTTGTTTATTGGCGTCACCATTAAGCTTACATTAACACTGCAATGAAGTTACTGTGAAAATCTCCCAGTCACCACACTCCAGCGCCTGTTCGGGTACACTGAGGGAGAATTTAGCAGGGCCAATGCACCTAACCAGCACGTCTTTCGGACTGTGGGAGGAAACCAGAGCACCCGGAGGAAACCCACGCAGATACGGGGAGAATGTGCAGACTCTACACAGACAGTGACCCAAGCTGGGAATCGAACCTGGGTCCCTGGCAGCAGTGCTAACCACTGTGCCAATTTAGAAACAATAAACAAGGGGGCAAAAATCAACAGGCACTTGGAGAGATTCGGGTTAACTGAGGAGAGCCAGCACAGATTGGCAAAAAGTACATTGTACTTGACCAATCTAATTGATAAGCATCAGCAGAGGCAATAGCTGTTGTCTATATGGATTTTAAGAAAGCATTTAGCAAAGTACCACATGAAAGGCTGGATAGCAACATGAGGCTTGAAGAATCGGCGGGTCAGTGTCCGTTTGGATAAGATGTTGGTTAAGGACAGAAAACAGCAGGTCATGGTAAATGTTTGTTTTTCATACTGGAGGATAGGAACATAGGAATTAGGAGCAGGAGTAGGCAAATTCAGCCCTTTGAATGGCGGAGCAGGCTCGATCAGATCACGGGAAGAAGATATAAAAGTCTGAGGTCACGGACCAACCGACTCAAGAACAGCTTCTTCCCTGTTGCCATCAGACTTCTGAATGAACCTAACTTATACCAAGTTGATCTTTCTCTACACCCTAGCTATGACTGTAACACGACATTCTGCATTCTCTCATTTCCTTCTCTATGTACGGTGTGTTAGTAATAGCTAGGGTGTAGAGAAAGACCTACTTAATATGAGGTAGGTCCAGTCATAATTCTGATGAGTTACAGAGTTTAAAAGAGTTAGAATTGAGTTTCAAAACCTTAGAACAAGAGTAAAAGATAGAATTCGAGGGTACGCTGGGCACAGCTTGCAACACTCGGGCGCCATCTTGTATCTTGTAACTTCATTGCAGCGTTAATGTATGCCTACTTGTGACACTACAGCATAATACAGGCCCTTCAGCCCACAAAGTTGTTCCGAACATGTCCCTACCTTAGCGATTACTAGGCTTACCTATAACCCTCTATCTTACTAAATTCCATGTACTTATCTAAAAGTCTCTTAAAAGACCCTATCGAATCCGCCTCCACCACCGTTGCTGGCAGCCCATTCCACGCACCCACCACCCTCTGAGTGAAAAACCTACCCCTGACATCTCCTCTGTACCTGCTCCCCAGCACCTTAAACCTGTGTCCTCTTGTGGCAGCCATTTCAGCCCTGGGAAAAAGCCTCTGACTATCCATTTATTTATTTTAATAAGTAAAATAAATAAATATAAAATAAATAAATGTAGCTAAGGATTTTTTTTCATGCCATCTGGCCTTCCAGTAGTAATAATATGGCAACAAGGTGCCAGATAAGATGTAGTTTTTTTTAACAAAGCAATACATATTACCCTAGTGAGCCTAAAAAGAAGACTATTAGAAGTAAATGTATCAAACGGCCTCAAGGCTCTTTGGGTGTTGTGTGTTTAAAGTAGACCTGTGACTGTTTTATCGCAGTGTGTGAAATGAAGAGCAAATTTGTACTGCCTCGCCATCTATTGCATGGGAAAATCTCCTTCAGTCAAGTATGGCAGAATTTGATTTAAGAATTCATTCTTTAATGGGCCTGCGATGTTCAAATTTAAAATCATTCAATTCATCAACAAAATATTCAATATGGTTCATATGGAACTCATTTAAACAAACAGTGACTTTTTAATATAAATTTTCCAGGAGATTTCTTTATTGATTCAGCAGTTTAGTGCAAAATGATTTGTGTGATACATTCTCCAAGATCGATGCAATCCAAGTTGGCTGCTAATATAAAACAATCAGCGTGCGGAATGCAGAAAAGACCAGAGTGAACTACGGCTAAAGTATTCCCATTGAATTGCGTCAAAGGCCCGTCAAGTGGCCAAAACGTAAGGAAAACAAATTATGTTCCATTTTTTTTAACTGTATGTATATATGGTGAGCCAAAAATGAACAATGGACAACATAATTTCATTGAAATAAAGCATCGATATTGATTTCCATTATAAAATACTGCTCAGGCCAGCTCAGAGGAGCAGCAGTAGTTTAGTTTTTTTTTTTAAATGGCTGAGCACGGGAAAACATCTCCAACCTCCCCTCTGGCTACAAGTTTAACAACTGTTGAAGGACAAAAGATAATATATGTGAAAACCATTGCTACGGTCCACTGCATTACAGCGAACGACCCCAGTTGACATTTAAATTAAAGGATTGGCCTCTATGTATCACAGGCGACAACATTTGGAGATTCGGGCAACTCGGAAAAACTCAGTGGTTTACTTTAAAAACTTGTCGTTTGGGCTTTACGGGCCAGGTTACATTAAAATGAGCACAAGTGTATTGGGGTGGGAAGTGATGCGGGGAACTTTGGCAGCATGGGAGTGGGCTGGGAGAGGAAAGCAAAAGAAAAGTCATGTCGAGTAGTAGAGATGGAAGAAGGCTTTGGCTATGTCCTGTGTTAGCTGACAGCCCTGAGGGGGAATGATATGTGCACACTGCAGATGATGGATTGGGTTTGTTTAAGCCATCATTACATTGTACTTTTTTATGGACCTCCGTATTTATAACACTTAAAGTTGATTGAATAATGTGTGGCTGCAGAGTCCCTCCTGGTCAACGGAGGTGACAGGCCTTGACAGCGAACATGAAGATATTACAGCTCGAGGACTAGTCCAGGATGTCGTTGTAATCTTAAACAATCTGCTGCTTGCTCTACTGTGTAATACAATGCCGAAAGAGTCAACTGATATACACTACCAAAAGGTTGCTTTGAAGTAATACATATGTAGTGTTTTTTTTTAAACCACTTTGGTTAGTATAGTCTGTCATAGTTAAGTTGTTAAGCAAATGCTCCCATCTGAAACAAGTGGCCTATTTTTTTTTGCAAGGCAGAATCAGTTTCATTGGAGTTCGCTCTTTTGAATGTATAATGTGGCCAGGTTGTCAATTTTCGGTGCACACCGACCAGTTTGTTCAACATTCATTTACCTATTGGGGTGGCATGAGGTGGCACAGTGGGTTAGCACTGCTGCCTCACAGTGCCAGGGACCCGGGTTCGAAACCCGGCTTGGGTCACTGTCTGTGTGGAGTCTGCACGTTCTCCCCATGTCTGCATGGGTTTCCCTCCGGGTACTCCAGTTTCCCCCCACAGTCCAAAAAATGTGCTGATCAGGTGAATTGGCCATGCTAAATTTTCCCTCAGTGTACCCAAACAGGTGCCGGAGTGTGGCGACTAGGGGTTTTTCACAGTAACTTCATTGCAGTGTTTAATGTAAGCCTACTTGTGACACTAATAAATAAACTTTAAACTATTGAAGTACAGTCAATGTAAATGTAATGCACTTAGCTCTCAGGAGCCTTATCCTATATTAATTGCAAAAGCATAAAATATAACTTGACTTTGATTTCTTTTAAATTAAAATCAATAAGAAGTGTCTATGAAAATTGGGTAAATGTGTAATAAGTAGCACAATGGCATGATGGCACAGTGGTTAGCACTGCTGCCTCACAGCACCGGAGACCTGGGTTAAATTCCCACTTTGGGAGTTTGTATGGAGTTTGTATGGAGTTTGCACGTTCTCCCTGTGTCTGTGTGGGTTTCCTTCGGGAGCTCTGGTTTCCTTCCACACTGCAAAAATGTGCGGGTTAGGTTGTTTGGCCATGCCAAATTGACCCTTAGTGTCAGGGGGACTAGCAAGATAAATACATTGGGTTACAGGGATAGGACCTGGGTGGGATTGTCGTCAATGCAGACTCAATGTGTCGAATGGCCTGCTTCTGCACTGTAGGGATTCTATGATTCTCTAAAGTCTGCTATCACAAGCTGGATCTCTTCCTTGCTGAAGCTTGCAGTGCTGTTGGTTAATGCGATTAATATTAGATTCTTCTGAAAACCAAACCAAAATAGTTTATGAAGGAAAACAACTTGTAACATATGCTGAGTAATATCCATTATAAAATGTCTCCCTCTATGCCTTCACTTCCCCAGTTTTCCACCCTCTCTGTGGAACTTCCTGGAACGAGTCCTGTTTTTGTAACAGGCAAGGCCAAGAAGTGTATGTTACCATCACTGTAATAAGAATCATTCAATGGAATGTGCCAATTGCTCTTTGTTGTCCATGAATTCCAACCTTTTGGCTAAAGTCAAGTGTAAGCATCCAGGGTAGCCAATGAGGTTAAACTGAAGCTTCACCTGATGCCGTTTTTTAAAGCCATCTGGGCCTTTTGGCTAAGATGAAGCTCAGAACGTGCCCACGGAGAGTGGCGGGGGGGGGGGCGGGGGGGGTGCGGGGGGGGGGGGGGGGGGGGGGAATGCCTCATCCTGTCAGCTTGTTTGATCGAGCCCAAGGTAGGATGTATATCCTGTCTTGTCAGCTTAGATCTGGTTTGTCCCTCGTATAGGGACACTGATTGGACCAAATGAGCATCTTGAATAGGAATTAAGTACCAAAAGGCACCAAAACAATATTCAGAAAGCAGGACACCACAAAGTGAGAATAGGTTATTTGGATCCTCAGTTCCGCTTCTTGTTCAGTTTGCCCTGGAATGGATTCTAACTTCACAGACTGGCTAAATTTCCAAAAGAAACGTTCTGGCAGTGGTTTCGATGCATTCCCTTGCAATCTTAGAATCTCAGTTTAAAGAAATCTCCACATCCTATTTTTCCCTTTCTTCTCAACTTCAGATGATATTTCTCAAAGTATGGCCCGCAGCACTGGCGGTCTGTGTGGGTTCTTCTGCTGGCTTGTGAGTTGGTCCAAAATGTAAGTCATCTGATGCATGACACCAAGACCAAGGCTATATGAGAGAACAAACTGGAACCCTTATCCCCACCACTCACAGGGCATCTCACAATCTGTCAGCACCCACATGGATTGCACAAGTCTTCCTCAGTGTGTGTGTGGGGGGGGGGGGGGGGGGGGGGGGGGGGGGGGCGGTGGAGACAACAACAATGTAGTTTTATATGCAAGATTTATCTTACTGTTGATTTTGTTTGATTAATATTTGATTTGATTTATTATTTTCACATGTATTAGTATACAGTGAAAAGTGTTGTTTCTTGCGCGCTGTACAGACAAAACATATCGTACATAGAGAAGGAAATGAGAGAGTGCTGAATGTAGTGTTACAGTCATAGCTAGGGTGTAGAGAAAGATCAACTTAGTGCGAGGTAGTCCATTCAAAAGCCTGATGGCAGCAGGGAAGAAGCTGTTTTTGAGTCAGTTAATACGGATGTGAGATGTGTTCATTTCCCAGAAGAAGATTATTGTGATCATGTTACTAAAATGTTTCAGATAAATGTGTTCCCTTGTAATATTGCCATTTACATTATGAAAATCTCTGTGCGTTTTGTTTCTGGCATGAATTAATAATATTTTAATAAAATTTATTACGTTTTGCAGCGAAAAAGCAGCAAAAATATTTATCGTTCCCAATAGTTCCCATTAATTCTGACTAGGTTTTTGCAGTGACACGTGAAATTGAGTGTGGCGAGAGTGGTGGATGATTCGCAGAATCTTTTGCCCTCAAGAAATGGTCCACGATGAAGAACCATTGATATGTATGTGGACACAGAATGAGTGTCGGGTATTTGTTCTATAACCCTGAAGAGAATATGTACAACCATTCTATGATGGGCTACCAATCCGTTTCACTGCTTGCAGAACGGTCCTGTTAATTTTTTTCTTAAGCATTCCTTCGTTACCAAAGGCATATCAAAGGAAAGTCACAACAACTACTTGATTTGACATCTTCTGCTATCCATCCGTGCCCAGTTGCCTTTTTTTTTGGGGGGGTTACAAAATTCAAGCACTTCAGTAAATAGTAACATTAAAATATTAAAACATTAAAACATCTTCCATCTTCACCATCAAGCCTGTTCCTAATCAATTGCTTTGGTTGGGACTCTATTATTCTTTGTAAAGTTCTGTCCAGTTTTTCCAGAGGCTTTTATTTCTCCTTACTTCCACATTTGTACGTATGGTCCTTTGTCAGTCTTGTTCTATTCTTAAGTATTGTAGTTTTCATTGATAATTCACATGAGGCTGCTCTGTAAAGCGTGTTAAGTGTGCCGCGCATTATTTCAAAGACTCAATTGCATAGGAACCAGAGTTGTTCCCATTTTGGATTTTGCACTGTAAATGGGGCAAAAAGAGACTGTGAGCTGTATCAGAAACATTAAAGACCTTTAGTTCTAGTTTGCGAGAAAAGCATTCATAAAAGAATGAAACTGGGAATTATTTAGATCCCTGTTTAATACTGTTTTCAGTATTAAGCCTTTGTCAGCAACATTTCAGTTCTCCTTCTCCTGAACTCTAATGTACCTTGCTGATGTCGGGAGATGATAAATAAAAAGAAGCATTAATGTGTCAGGCACTCCCTTCCAGCAGCCAACATTGGAAGCTTACTGAGCATGGAGGGGTGGAAATCTTCAGAGTATTACTGCGAATGTGGCATTGCACTGACACAGAGCAAATGACAAATGAGGCAACGGTCTACTGAACCTGCAGAGCCGCATTGTATAAAGGGACAGGCACACCTCAATCATCTGTATCAAGCCAGCACCCAGCTGAGGAAAAAATAAACACTCAAACTGTTAAATTCTATTCATTGCAGGTTCAGAGAAAAACTTGCAGCTCTGTCGAGGAGTTTGCCACTCACTGAGTCAATTTCCCTACATCCGGTGTGCCACTGAAATCTTTTTTTAAAATTAATTGTGGGCATCGCTGGCTAGGCCAACATTTATTGCCTGTCTTGATTGCCCTTGAGGGGCAATCAAGACAGGTTTGCTGAGTGCCTTCTTGAACTGCCGCAGTCCATGAGGTGTAGGCACACCCACAGTGCTGTTAGTGAGGGAGTTCCAGGATTTTGACCCAGCGACATAAAGGAAAGGTGATATATTTCCAAGTCAGGATGGTGGGTGAGTTGGAAAGTGGTGGTGGTCCCCTGTGTCTGTTACTCTTGTCCTTCTAAGTGATAATTAAATACTATCTGCAATGGCCCTTATTTTCACTGATTTGGTTATTAACAGCTATAGACTAATCTGAAATAAGACATAGCAAACTTATGATAATTTTGTTTTATTCATTCATGGGACATGGGCATCGCTGGCTGGCCAGCATTTATTGCCCATCCCTAGTTGCCCGAGGGCAGTTGAGAGTCAACCACATTGTTGTGGCTCTGGAGTCACATGTAGGCCAGACCAGGTAAGGATGGCAGATTTCCTTCCCTAAAGGACATTAGTGAACCAGGTGGGTTTATACGATAATTGATAATGGTTTCATGGTCATCAGCAGACTCTTAATTCCAGATTTTTTTTATTGAATTCAAATCCCACTATCTGCCGTGGCAGGATTTGAACCCAGGTCCCCAGAAGATTAGCTGAGTTTCCGGATTAATAGTCCAGCGATAATACCACTAGGCCATTGCCTCCCCTCCCAACAAAATAAAAATAAAACTGTGAAAGAAGGATCAAGGATGAAGTTGAAGAGGGTAATTCCAATAATGTTGAGCAATTTGTTGGACATATGCAGTTAATTGAAATGTTTCAAAGGATAGAAAGGTTTACTAGATATAGAAAACACTATTTCTGTTGGTGGGATTGTCAGGAACAATATAGTCTTAAATGAATAGTTTGGAAATCTGGAATAAAATCAGGAAGCGTAAGGAGCAGTGGAATTTGTTCCACCATGCCTGCTCCTAACTGTAGGGCGACACAGTGGTACAGTGGTTAGCACAGCTGCCTCACAGCGCCAGGGAGCCAGGTTCGATTCCCGGCTTGGGTCACTGTCTGTGTGGAGTTTGCTCGTTCTCCCTGTGTCTCCGTGGGTCTCCTCTGTGTGCTCCGGGTCCCTCCCACACTCCAAAGATGTGCAGGTTAGATTGATTGGCCATGCTAAATTGCCCCTCAGTGTCAGGGGGAGTAGTAGAGTAAATACTTGGGGCTATGGGGATAGGGGCTGGGTGGGATCGTGGTCAGTGCTGACTCGATGGGCTGAATGGCCTCCTTCTGCACTGTAGGGTTTCATGGGAGATTGAAATCAGCTTTCTGGGCACAAAGCCGATTTCGCTGTCAAAACAGGGCCAGTACGATCAGGGGAGGTGGGAAACCGGGTGCGAACCTATTGGCGAACCCAGGTATGTCCTGTACACAAGAAACAGGACAAATCCAAACCAGCCAATTACTGCCCAATCAGTCCACTCTTGATCATCAGTAAAGTGATGGAACAGTCATCAACAGTGCCATTTAGCAGCACTTGTTCATCAATAATCTGCTCACCAAAGCTCAGTCTGGGTTCCTCTACAGCGTCTCAGTTCCTGACCTGATTGCAGCGTTGGTCCAAAATAGATAATAAAGCTGAATGCCAGAGGTGAGGTGAGAGTGACTGCCCTCGACATCAAGGCAGCAGTTGACTGATTGTGGCATCAAGGAGCCCAAGCAAAACTGGAGTCTATGGGAATCAGGGCAAAGCTCTCCAATGGTCGGAGTCATACCTAGCATAAAGAAAGATAGTTGTGGTTCCAGGGAACCAATCATCTCACCCTTAGGACATTTACTATGGGAGATCTTCAAGGCTCAAGTCTAGTTGGACCAAGGAGCGGCACAGGCTTGGAGGGCCGAAGGGCCTGTTTCCTGTGCTGTACTGTTCTTTGTTCTTTGTTCTTTGTTCTCTGTCTTGACCCAAATATGTTTAGTTGCTTCCCTGCACCATAATGTCAGAAACAATTGAACAGAGTTCAGAACCATTTGTGATTCTTCAGACAGTCGCCTGGTAGTACAGAACTCACCAACTGCTGAAGAAAGAGACATGGGCAGAATTTTCCCATCATGCCCGCCACGGGAATCATCGCGGGTGGGGGCGGACCATGTAGGATTTTCCGGTCTTGGGACAAACACGGCCAGAAAATTCCACTTATGCTGTCAAAGTTTTTTTCTCATCCTCAGCAGGATCGATTCACAAGGATACAAATCTAAAGGGAACAACAATTTATATTGCATAAGAAGAGGGTGTGGATTGGTTGACAAGAGGACTCTGATTGGTAGAGGTGTTACCATGGAGATTGTAGCAATGATCAGTAAACTGCCAAGCTCTTCTTTAAATTCAAAGCAGGCAGGTTGACTCTGATTGGTCAAGGCATTGCCATGAGGAATGAACCAGGGAATGGCTGTCCCCAAGCTTTTGTTTAATTGGAAGTGTGGAAAGCCTCCTTCTGTCTGCAATAGACAAAGTCCTGTGTGAATGTATGGAGCCGCTCCATGGAACTGAAGCAGTCCATGCCCACATGCAATAAAACCTTGACGACGTTCAAGCTTGGGCTGATGAGTGGCATTTGCACCATTCATGCATCAGGCAATGACCATCTCCAACAAGGGGGAATCTAACCATCTTCTCTTGGTGTTCAATGGTATTAGCCTCACTGAATCCCCCACTATTAATATCCTGGAGGTTGCCATTGACCACAGACTGAATAACCAGATAAACACAGTAGTTGCAAAAGTAGGTCAGAGACTGGAAATCCTGTGACAAAAAACTTGCCCCCGAATCCCCAAAGCCTGTCCACCACCTACAAAGCACAAGTCAGCAGTGCGATGGAACACAATCTCAACAAGTACAACACCACCCAGCTCAAAGCAGCCTGACTGATCAACTCCCCACCAACCACTTTAAACATTTACAATCTCTCCACCACCCGTGGGACAGTGGCAGCCGTGAGTACAATCTACGAAATGGACTGCAGCAACTAGTCAAGGCTTGTTAACAGCACTGTGGGTGTATCTACACCATAAGGATAACAGCGGTTCAAGAAAGCAGCTCACCACCATCTTCTCACCATCAAAAAGGTATATGGGAAACTTGCCTTTATCAAGCGAGGCATAGATTACAAAAGCAGGGAAGCCATGTTGGAGTTGTATGGAACTTTGGTGGGGCCCCAGCTAGAGTATTGTGAGCAGTTCTAGGCACCACATTATCAGAAAGATGTGATTGCATTGGAGAGGATGCAGAGGAGATTCACCAGAAAACTGCCTGGGATGGAACATTTAAGTTATGAAGAGAGGTTGGATAGGCTTGGGTTGTTTTCTCTGGAGCAGAGAAGACTGAGGGGCGACCTGATCGAGGTGCACAAGATTGTGGGGGACATGGACAGAGTGGATAAGGAGCCGCTGTTCCCCTTAGTTGAAGGGTCAGTCACGAGGGGACATAGGTTCAAGGTGAGGGCAGGAGGTTTAGGGGGGATGTGAAGAAAAACGATTTTACCCAGAGGGTGATGACGGTTTGGAATGCAGTGCCTGGGAAGGTGGTAAAGGCGGGTTGCCTCACATCCTTTTGGTTTTGTACGAGGAAGGTCATGTCTCACTAATTTGAGTTTTTGAGGAGATGACAAAAATGATTGATGAGGGAAGGCTGTGGATGTTGTCCACATGGATTTTAGTAAAGCATTTGACAAGGTCCCCCATGGCAGGCTGTTGCAAAAGGTTAAATCTCGCGGGATCAGGGGTGAACTAGCCAGATGGATTCATAACTGGCTTGGCCATAAAAGACAGAGAGTACTGGTGGAAGGGTGTTTTTTCTGAATGGAGGTTTCTAACTCGTGGTGTTCCACAGGGATCAGTGCAGGAACCTCTGATGTTTGTAATATATGTAAACGACTTGGAAGAAAATGTAGCTGATCTGATTAGCAAGTTTGCAGATGTTACTAAGATTGCTGGAGTTGCAGATAGTGATAAAGATTGCCAGAGAATACAGCTGGAAATAGATAGGCTGAAATTGGGTGGAGAAATGGCAGATAGAATTTAATCCGGAAAAATGCGAGGTGATGCATTTTGGTTGATCCAATTCAGGTGGGAGCTGTAAAATAAATGGCAGAACCATCAGGAGCATAGACACACAGAGAGATCTGGGAATACAGGTCCACAGATCCTTAAAAATGGTAGCACAGTTGGAAAAAGTGGTGAAGAAAGCATATGGCACACTTGCCTTCATCGGCCGAGGCATCAAGTATAAAAGTTGGTAAATTATGTTAGTTATATAAAATGTCGGTTGGGCAACGTTTGGAATACTGTGTCCAATTCTGGTCACCACACTACCAGAAGGACGTGGAGGCTTTGGAGGGAGTACAGAAAAGGTTTACCAGGATATTGCCTGGTATGGAGGGTATTATCTATGAGGAGAGATTGAATAACCTGGGATTGTTCTCCCTGGAAAGACGGAGGCTGAGGGGCGACCTGACGGAAATTTATAAAATTATGAGGGGCATAGATAAGGTGAACAGTTGGAAGCTTTTTCCCAGGGCAGAAATGACAATTACAAGAGGGCACAAGTTCAAGGTAAGGGGGGAAAGGTTCAGTGGAGATGTGCGGGGCAAGCTTTTTTACACAGAGGATGGTGGGGGCTTGGAATGCACTGCCAAGTGAAGTGGTTGAGCGCCATTTAAGACTTATCTGGATAGACACATGAACAGGCGGGGAATAGAGGGATACAGGTGGTTGGTCTAGATAGGATAACATGGTCGGCATAGGCTTGGCGGGCCGAAGGGCCTGTTCCTGTGCTGTACTGTTCCTTGTTCTTTTGTTCTTTAAAAAGTACCTGGATGAGCATCTGGCATATCATAACATTCAGGGCTATGGGCCAAGTGCTGGTAAATGGGATTGGGTGGGAGGTCAGGTGTTTCCCATGTGCTGGTGGGTCAAAGGGCCTCTTCTGCACTATATGATTCTATGATTCTGAAGGGCAATGAAGGATGGGCAATAACTGCTGGTCTAGACAGCGATACTCACATCTCATCAATGAATTTTTTTAAAAAGTTGTTCAACGCATTGGCTTGTAGTTACTCGGAATGTCCTTGGAACTTTTCTTGAATAACATTTGTCATCCTCCCACATGATTTCATTGAATGGTGGAACAGACTCGAGAGGCGGAATATCCTACTCGTTCCTATGCTGCAAGTTGGCTGGGTAAGCAACATTTAAAACTATCAGGGTAAAACATCTATAAAATATCAGGTAGATTTTAATGTGGACAAATTCAATATAAAGGAAAGTAGGTTTCTACAGTAAAATAGAGCCAGCTCAAGATCTTTAAGGAAAGAGTTTGAGCATTTTCTTTCTCTCAGAATGTAGATGGCATTTATTGGCTATCTCGGATTTCTCTGAGAGCGTTAATAGTGAGACTAGACTCGAGATGTATGTCAAGCAGACCAGAGAGAGGGTAGCAGGTTCCCTTCCCTAAAGGATATTAGTAAATTATTTGAATATTTACAATAATCTGGGAGCCTGCATGGTTACTTTATTTAATGCCAGCAGAGAAATTGGCTGGCACAGTGGCACAGTGGCACAGTGGCACAGTGGCACAGTGGCACGGTGGCACAGTGGCACAGTGGCACAGTGGCACAGTGGCACAGTGGCACAGTGGCACAGTGGTTAGCATTGCTGCCTCACAGCGCCAGGGACCTGGGTTTAATTCCAGCCTTGGGTGATTGTCTGTCTGGAGTTTGCACATTCTCCCCGTGTCTGCGTGGGTTTCCTCCTGGTGCTCCGGTTTCCTCCCACAGTCCTAAGATGTGCAGGGTTGGTGGGTTGCCCATGCTAAATTGCCCCTCAGTGTCCAAAAATATGTAGGTTTGGTGGATTAGCCATGTACATACACAGGTTATGGGGATGGGGCAAAGAGTCTGGGTAAGATGCTCTTTCAGAGAGTCAGTGCAGATTTGATGGGCTGAATGGCCTCCTTCTGCACTGTAGGGATTCTATGATTTCAATTCATGATAGGACTTGGACTCCACTCCATTGTATTTCCTACCCTAATGCCATAACCACGAGGTTACTCGTCCTCATCTGATTATTCATTCACTGACAGTCAATTTGAAGCTGTTATCAAAGAGTTTGATCCAGTAATGCAGTCAGTTAATAATAAATTGGACCGGGTTTTTTTTAACTTTGTATAATTTGTTAATAAAGCCACACTTAGCAAAACATAGGCAAACTATCTTTGGAAGAAGATTGACTAACTGCCAAGAATTTGGAAAAGAGATGATTCTGAGATTTGGGGTCTGAATTATTAAAGAAGATTTACTGAACTGAACTCATTTTCAATGGAGAGAAAAAAGATTGTGAGATGATCCAGTTCTTGAAAGTGATGAAAATCCTGAATAATGTAACTACAACCAGTCACTTCATGCAAATTGGGATTGTAAAGCCAGGAGTCAAGCCTCAAGCAAGGTTGTAAGTTTTTTCTCCCCCGGAGCGGTGAGAATTTATCATAACTTTTTAGCAAATTAGTTAATGCTACATTGATTTTTTTTTCAAAAAAAAAAGGAACTCACTGAGTATTTAGTTAACAATAAGACTGGAGGTTACAGGGATAGAAATAAAATATTCAGTTGGTCATAGTGGCTTGCTGATGCAGAATAACAGAATTATTATGGGAAAAAGGAGGCTATTTGGTCCATCGTGTCTGTACCAACTCCCTAAATGAGCATTATGACTTAGTGTCATTTCCCTGCACATTATTTCTATCTAAGTAATCATCTCATGCCTTCTTGAATGCTTCAATTGAACCTGATGTGCAGATGCCGGCATTGGACTGGAGTGGGCACAGTAAGAAGTTTCACAACACCAGGTTAAAGTCCAACAGGTTTATTTGGAATCACAAGCTTTTGGAGCATTGCTCTTTCATCAGGTGAGTCAGCTGAACCTGCCGCCACCACTTCTCCCAGTCAGTGCATTCCAGACCTGAACCACTTGTGTAAAAAGGATTTTTCTCACATCACATTTGCTTCTTTTGCACATTACCTATTATTAAACTAGAAAAGATTTACTAGGATGCGAGAGTTTGAGTTATAAAGAGAAGCTGGACAGACTGGGACTTTGTTCCCTGGAGCATAGGAGGCTTTGGGATGATCTGAGAAAGGTCTATAAAATAATGAGGGTCATAGATCAGCTAGATAGTCAACATCTTTTCCCGAAGGTAGGGGAGTCTAAAATTAGAGGGCATAGGTTTAAGGTTAGAAGGGAGCGATACAAAAGGGTCCAGAAAGGCAATTTTTTCACACAGAGGGTGGTGAGTGTCTGGAACGAGTTGCCAGAGGCAGTGGAAGAGGCGGGTACAATATTGTTTTTTAAAAAGCATTTAGACAGCTATATGGATAAGATGGGTATGGAGGGATATGGGCCAAATAAAGGCAATTGGGACTAGCTTAGTGGAAAAACTGGGTGGCATGGACAAGTTGGGCCGAAGGGTCTGTTTCCATGCTGGAAACCTCTATGACTCTATGGCCATAAATCTGTGTCTTATTGTTCTTGAGCATTTTATGAGCGGGAACAATTTCTCCCTTTCTACTCTGCCCAGCCTCCTCGTGATATTGAACATCTCTCTCAAATCTCCTCTACTTCTCTCCAAGGCGATCAGTCCCAACTTCTCCAATCTATCCTCACAACTGAAGTTTTTCGTCCATGGAAACATGGAAAAGTCATCAGTGGATTGAAACTCATAAAAATCAAACAGTATAAACTGGACTAATATATTCCGTTTTCACCTGGTTACCTTGAGGGTAGTCATTGAGAAACCTCAGAACGTCCTATCCTTTCGAGGATTTACCTGCAGCAAGGAAGCTTCAGAGCATTGATTGAAAGTAGGTGGCAGCAGTACTGAATGCAAACAGCATTGTGCCTTCAACATTGGATCAGTAGTATAGGAACTTACACTGTGTGGAATTTGCACATTCTCCCCGTTTCTGTGTGGTTTCCTCCGGATGCTCCAGTTTCCTCACACATTCCAGAGGTGTGCGGGTTAGGTTGACTAGTCATGCTAAAATTGCACTTTAGTGTCAGGGGGATTAGCAGGGTAAATACATTGGGTTACAGGGTTAGGTCCTGGGTGGAATTATTGTCAGTACAGGTTCGATGGGCTGAATGGCTTCTCTCAGCACTGTAGGGATTCTATGATTCTATGATTGGAGATGTACTGTATATGTCTGAATACATAAGGTGGGATTTTCCAGCCTCACTGGTCCCAAAACTAAAACATTCCTCCCGCAGTCAACAGACCTTTGCATGGTCTGCCCCTTGCCTGCTGCAATTCCGTGGCGGGCGGGACGGGAAACCTCCCCCCATAGAATAAACCCTGAAACTTAAAAGACTAGTTTGTGAGTTTAAAAAGTTTGAAAGTTCACGAATGTAGTTTTGTGTACTAAGTTTCTGAGGTGAAAACTAGCAGTTTCTAGGAGATAGCCCTGAATTAGTTTCAGCATAGAGTCGTAGAATTTACAGCATGGAAACAGGCCCTTCGGCCCAACTTATTGATGCTGCTCAGTTTTCACCACAAGGCTAGTCCCAATTGCCCACGTTTGGCCCATATCCCTCTATACCACTCTTACCCATGTGACTGTCCAAATGCTTTTTAAAAGACAAAATTGTACCCGTCTCTACTACTATCTCCAATTGCAGCGGGATCTTGATCAATTGGGCCAGTGGGCTGACGAATGGCAGATGGAGTTTAATTTAGACAAATGCGAGGTGATGCATTTTGGTAGATTGAACCAGGGCAGGACTTACTCAGTTAATGGTAGGGCGTTGGGGAGAGTTACAGAACAAAGAGATCGAGGGGTACATGTTCATAGCTCCTTGAAAGTGGAGTCACAGGTGGACAGAGTGTGAAGAAGGTATTCGACATGCTTGGTTTCATCGGTCAGAACATTGAATACAGGAGTTGGGATGTCTTGTTGAAGTTGTACAAGACATTGGTAAGGCCACACTTGGAATACTGTGTGCAATTCTGGTCACCCTATTATAGAAAGGATATTATTAAACTAGAAAGAATGCAGAAAATATTTACTAGGATGCTACCGAGACTTGATGGATTGAGTTATAAGGAGAGGCTGAATAGACTGGGATTTTTTTCTCTGGAGCGTAGGAGGCTGAGGGGTGACCTTATAGAGGTCTATAAAATAATGAGGGGCATAGACAAGGTAGATAGTCAATATCTTTTCCCAAAGGTAGGGGAGCCTAAAACTCGAGGGCATAGGTTTAAGGTGAGAGGGGAGAGATACAAAAGTGTCCAGAGGGGCAATTTTTTCACACAGAGGGTGGTGAGTGTCTGGAACAAGCTGCCAGAGGTAGTAGTGGAGGCGGGTACAATTTTATCTTTTAAAAAGCATTTAGATAGTTACATGGGTACGATGGGTATAGAGGGATAGGGGCCAAATGCGGGCAATTGGGATTAGCTTAGGGGTTTTTAAAAAAAAAAAGGGTGGCATGGACAAGTTGGGCTGAAGGGCCTGTTTCCATGCTGTAAACCTCTGTGACTCTATGACTCTATCAATGGCAGCTTGTTCCAGATACTCACCACCCTCTGTGTGAAAAAATTGCCGCTGTGGATCCTTTTGTATCTCTCCCCTTTCACCTTAAACCTACACCCTCTAGTTTTAGACTCCCTTACCTTTGGGAAAAGATGTGGACTATCTACCTCGTTGTAGAATCTGTCACAGGAATGGACACTTGAGATTTATTATTATCCGCACTGCCAGCCTCCTGATCACTGGCCAGTCCCGATCCCCGCATCGCTGGTCTTCTGTACCCTCCCCAACCCCCAATTGCTGCCCCCACCCCCCCCCCCACCCCCGGATGTGTCTGGGCCAGCCTCGATCTCCGCCTCCACCACCCGGCAATCCCAATCTCCCCATCCATCCCCACACCAGGAGCCCCCAAACCCCCACCACCCAGCCGCAGTTCCAAACCCCTGGCAGGCCGACCCACTCCGATGGTCAGCCCCGATCACTGGCCTCTCTCCCTCTGTCACTGTTGCCCCACCCACACCGATCTCCCCCCAGAGGCCCCACTCCTATTAGACCCCACCGCCTCTTGCCCCACCACTTTGGCATTGCCCATTGCCTGGTGGGTAATGCCAAGGGAGCCCCTGGGCATTGCCACCTTGCCCCTTGGGCTCTGCCAGAGGGACAGACTGGCACTGCCAAGTTGGCAATGGCCAGGGGGCACCCAGCTTATTCCAGCCTCCTAGAGGGCCTCGATGGCTTCCTTTGACTCTAGCGGGGTTGGGTTGTCAGCTCCCCGTTAGTGGGGAGCTGTTGTAAACCCTGCTGGAGTGAAACACTCCTGGTGGGAGTTGAGGGAGAGGCTAGCGGGCCTGGAGGCTTCAGTTCCGGACCCGCTAATTATATTTAAATCGCATTTAAATAATTTATGCAGCTCCACGCCAGAAATCGGCACGGAGCTGACAGTGCTCGAAATCCGATGGCCGGAGATGCTCAGAAGTTGTGGTGCCCAGCGGGAAACCCATTACACAGCCTCCGTTTGAGTCTCCCAGCCTGCTGCAATGCCCTAGCAGCGCAGAGGGCTGGGAGAATTGCCCCCATAGTTCCTCCTCATCTCAGTTTTAAATCTACCACCTCTCAACCTATACCTGTGACCTCTTGTTCTCGATTCAGGCCTCTCAGTTCCACAAAACCTTTCTAATAACTATCCGCTAAATGACTAAGTCAGCACCAGTAAGTATGGCTTTCCCGAGATGGCTTTAACTCCCATCAATGATAAAGCATAATCTCAGTGCACATTCTGTTTTGTTACAACACGCATAAATAAAACGGCTTACTTCACATGATGTTTCCCCTGGGTGAAGGGAGATCGGCAGTTACAGTGTAAGGTCCTGAGTTAGTGACCCTCTTACCATAGTGCATTGCAAAAGATTAATTATAGAACTGCTACTGAAGAACATACTGGTGCCCCAGGAAGGACACGGGGATTGGCTGCTGTGTTAACCTTACCTGTCCTGGTTGGCTCAGTGACCTCTTTACAGCATTGTCCTTCAGTCCCTGGAGGTGAAAGTTGATGTACAGTGACAATCGAACCTGCCTCCACGTGGCACCAACAACACATCTGACAGGTTTTGAAGCCCAGTCCTTTGTCTCTCCTGTTTTATATCGATTGCTATTGATTGTCGGCTTGGCAGGAACAAGCCAACAAATGGCTCAATGTTTCCGATCTTTGGGGAGAATAACAGTGGGGCGGGGCACAGTGGCACAGTGGTTAGCACTGCTGCCTCACTGTGCCGGCGTCTTGGGTTCAATTCTGGCCTCGGGTCATTGTCTGTGCAGAGTTTGCACCTTCTCCCCATGTCTGCATGGGTTTCCTGCAGATGCTCCGGTTTCCTCCCATAGTCCAAAGATGTGCGTGTTAGGTGGATTGGCTATGCTAAATTGCCCCTTAGTGTCAGGGGACTAGCTGGGATAAGTATGTGGGGTTAAGGGGATCGATCCTGGATGGGATTGTTGTAAGTGCAGGTTTAATGGGCCAAATGATCTCCTTCTGCACTGTAGGGATTTTATGATTCTATGTATGAAATCACCCCGGGCAATATTTGTGCACAGCAAGATCCCATTAACAGCCATCAGATGAATGACCAGTCAAGTCATTCGAGTGACTTTAGTTGAAGCAGGAGCCCTGCTCTTTCCCAAATCATTGAAGAATTTTGCATCCATAATGGTGCATCCAAACTGTCTCTAAATATTCAGAATTTATAATGACCTCAACAAGGCTCATGAGATTGGTCTCTTGGAGTATGAGCTCCTTCGTAATGATTGCCTGCCCAATCAGGGAGTCTCGCCTGTGTATCTAATGAGGAGTGTCAAGTCCACTGGCATCCCAGATTCTGACTTTGTACCTGAAGCACTCTTAGGAGTGGAATAGAGTTTGTAAATAAAGGGAATCTGGTGAAGGGACACCGACCTCTGAGGAGTTATTTCAGAATGCCTGCGTCTTCTTGTCGATCTCAGCACAGAAATAGGGCTCATTTTAGGATGGGGGTATTAAACTGGGTGGCACAATGGTTAGCACTGCTGCTTCACAGCGCCAGGGATCCGGGATTGATTCCCGGCTTGGGTGACTGTCTGCGCGGAGTCTAGACGTTCTCCCCGTGTCTGTGTGGGTTTCCTCCGTGTGCTCCGGTTTCCTCCCACAGTCTGAAAGATGTGCTGGTTAGGTGCATTGGCCATGCTAAATTCTCCCTCAGTGTTACCCGAACAGGCGTTGGAGTGTGGCGACCAGGTGAATTTCACAGTAACTTCATTGCAGTGTTAATGTAAGCCGACCTGTGACACTAAGAATTCAACTTTAAACTTCAAACTAAACTTGCACACCATGATTCGCTCAATCTGGAATGGTCAATGAGGCAGCTTTGACACATCCTCCACGTAGGTGACCTACAAACTGGATGCCCGAGCATGCAAACCAGGACTGTCTACTCTTCAGCTCCACATGGCCTGAATATAATTTATGAAATAGATTCCAAAGTGAACAGTGGACCATCTATTCTTATCACGGGAAGAACTGTTACTTGTGGTTTATCTGGCGAACAGTGTGATCAGGCCCCGAGGCTGAGAGAGCCAATAAACTCATGGGTAATGATACAAAATGTATTTCTGTTTAGGTGCCCAGAGCTTTACTGAGGAGTGTGTCCATAAAATAGAATAAAGTAATTGTAATAATGTCCACTTCACTATTTTGCACTTTCTGAATACGATTATGGGGACTGTGCTGCTACGGTGCCAATCACAGAGAGAGAGGGGAAAAAAACAGAGAATCCTCTATACTCTAAGAAAATATTATATTTGCTTGTTTATGTGAAGAATGATGAAACTCTAAATGAATAGTTGACCTTTACCAAATGACATGAGACCTGCTAGGTATACTGCCACTACATCTCGAGTGGCTGTTGGAAATTGCCAGTCTACTGACTGAAATAAACAATAAGATATCAAATATAGGTCTAAAATTGACTGGATTTAACACTGGGAAAGTGAATTATTTTGACTCGCCAGTCAGAACACATCAGCTCATTTTAAATCATCTGTATCATCCAGCGAGAAATGCTTTTTGTTTCTTTTTTTACGGCTGTTTTAGAATTTGAATGACGGTACGGTGCCAAATTCTCTCTCTCTCTCTCTCTCTCTCTGTCCACGCTAACCCTTTCGCAGCAACAATCCACAAGCCCCCAAGGGTGCATCCTCTCCCTAAAACATTACCCTTTTTGTCTGATGGGTTGAAAATCACCTGGGCTTGTCGTAAAGAAAGAGCTAGGGTTTTTCTTTTAACCGAGAGTATTAAGTGGTGTTTGAGTACGATGTCAACTGGGTTTGTGTGTCGACCTTTGGCCCTTCGAGCCGGTAAATCAGTGAATCAACAGTCAACTGATGGCTGTTGTAAATAGGGGCCTGGTCAGGCTGATAAAGCTTGATTACTTGAAATGGCCTGGGTTGGATGAGGTTAAGCAATGATGAACTCTGAGGACTCCCGACATGAGAAGGC
This sequence comes from Mustelus asterias, assembly GCF_964213995.1. Lineage (NCBI taxonomy): Eukaryota > Metazoa > Chordata > Chondrichthyes > Carcharhiniformes > Triakidae > Mustelus > Mustelus asterias. The sequence continues at coordinate 172,245,460 of NC_135801.1, forward strand.
CCTTGCGATTAAAGAAATATATATCTTGTGCCGGAGTGCGGCCTTTGGAGACTTTCATTTGTCATATGGGATAACCAGCAACCCCTTTTCCATTACTGCATGACTCCCCTCCCCCTACCAAGCCCCCGCTCGCCCTCTGAGCACTGCGGTAACGGCAATGGATCCGGGAGTTCTGGAGGGTAAGAAATGAGCTTCTGGTGCGGCACATTTCCATAATTCTACTTGTCATCTTCAGAATTAGAAACTTGTCAAAGTTGACTCCTAAACATAGCGAGATGTGCATGCTTTTGATCTACAACATTTAGAGTGAAGTGAAAGAGAACAGACCATAAACATTTCAGTGGGGACCCCCTAATACCCGCAGGAACCCGCTGAGCATACAAGAAGGTGCTTTACTATAACATATCAACATCATCAATATAGATACAAAGGTGATTATTTTGCCACTTTTGCAGCTATTTACTAAATCTTGCATGTGTACAGAGGCAGATTGTTAGAGTTTTTCATAGGTCTGAAATTCATTATATTTTTATAAACCTCATAACTGCATATCAGCCACAAATGAACGAGGGCCGATCTACCTTACATCTTATCAATGGATGGCAGGGTTAGCACAGTGGTTAGCACTACTGCCTCACAGTGTCAGGGTTCCATGTTCGATTCCCAGCTTGGGTTACTACCTATGAGGATTCTGTGCGTTCTCTCCATGTCTGCGTGGGTTTCCTCTGGATGCACCGGTTTCCTCCCACAGTCCAAAAGACATGCTGGTTAAGTGCATTGGCCATGCTAAATTCTCCCTCAGTATTCACGAACAGGCGCCAGAGTGTGGCAACTTGGGGATTTTCACAGTAACTTCATTGCGGTGTCAATGTCAGCCACCTTTGACACTAACAAATAAACTTTTTTAAAAACTCAATGTGTGGAGGGGGATTGAAAGAACTAATGAGATGTTTACTAATATTGCAATTAATAAAAACTGTGTTTTCATGGGATGGAAGGCAAAAGCTTTTATTAAGTTGCCCTTAAAGGGTGTGTAATGAGAGAAAGTGAGGGTAACTATAGCTGTTCTGTCCCATGAACAGGGGAGGCAGTGGTGTAGTGGTATTGTTGCTGGGCTAGTATCTCAGAGACACAGGGTAATGCTCCGGGGACCCGGGTTTGAATCCTACCACACCAGATGGTGAAACTGGAATTCAATAAAAATCTGGAATGATGGCCATGAAACCATTCTTGATTGTCACAAAACCCATTTGGTTCACTGATGTCCTTTAAGGAAGGAAATCTGCCATCCTTACCTGCACCTGGCCTACACATAACTCCAGAGCCACAGCAATGTGGTTGACTCTTAAATGCCCTCAGGGATGGGCAACAAATGCTGACCCAGTCAGCGACAACCACATCCTGTGAATGAATAATAAAAAAATGACTTAAATATAACATTTATTAGAAGTCATTGGAAATATAATGGCTAGTTGATCAGTATGTATTGTGCACCAAATATTGGTTCTGTTCTCACTTGCTCGGTAGTGACATGGAATTGTAGAGCTGAGTTTCACCAGCACTCCATGGGTGGGTTAGTAATAGGTTGGCCTGCAAAATGGTGAAAGAATTCGGGATGTTGAATTGCCCATCATCTTCCTCCTGCCGTGCTAACTTTGCCAATGGTGGGTAAGGTGCCTAGATGCACCTTGAACTTGATCGGGTTTTTCGAGAAAGTGACGGAGATGATTTATGAGGGAAAGGCAGTGGATGTTGTCTACATGGACTTCAGTAAGGCCTTTGACAAGGTTCCTCATGGCAGACTGGTGCAGAAGGTGAAGTTGCATGGGAGCAGAGGTGAGCTAGCAAGGTAGATACAAAACTGGCTCGGTCAAAGAAGGTAAACACAGTAAGAGGTTTAACAACACCAGGTTAAAGTCCAACAGGTTTATTTGGTAGCAAAAGCCACACAAGCTTTCGGAGCTCCAAGCCCCTTCTTCAGGTGAAGAAGGGGCACCCACTCACCTGAAGAAGGGGCTTGGAGTTCCGAACGCTTGTGTGACTTTTGCTACCAAATAAACCTGTTGGACTTTAACCTGGTGTTGTTAAACTTCTTACTGTGTTTACCCCAGTCCAACACCGGCATCTCCACATCATGACTACCATCGGTCAAAGAAGACAGAGGGTAGCAGTGGAAGGGTGTGTTTCTGAATGGAGGGCTGTGACAAGTGGTGTTCCTCAGGGATCAGTGCTGGGACCTTTGCTGTTTGTAATATATATCAATGATTTGGAGGAAAATGTAACTGGATTGATTAGTAAGTTTGCGGACTGCACAAAGGTTTGTGGATTTGCGGGTAGTGATGAGGACCATCAGAGGATACAGCAGGATATAGATCAGTTGGAGACTTGGGCGGAGAGATGGCAGATGGAGTTTAATCCAGACAAATGTGAAGTAATGCATTTTGGAAGGTCTAATACAGATAGGAAATATACAGTAAATGGCAGAACCCTTATGAGTATTGATAGGCAAAGGGATCTGGGTGTACAGGTACACAGGTCACTGAAAGTGACAATGCAGGTGGAGAAGGTAGTCAAGAAGGCATACGGCATGCTTGCCTTCATTGGCCGGGGCATTGAGTTTAAAAATTGGCAAGTCATGTTGCAGCTTTATAGAACCTTAGTTAGGCCGCACTTGGAATATAGTGTTTAATTCTGGTCGCCACACTACCAGAAGGATGTGGAGGCTTTGGAGAGGGTACAGAAAAGATTTACCAGAATGTTGCCTGGTATGGAGGGCATTAACTATGAGGAGAGGTTGGAGAAACTTGGTTTGTTCTCACTGGAGCGACAGAGGTTGAGGGGCGACCTGATAGAAGTCTACAAGATTATGAGAGGCATGGACAGAGTGGATAGTCAGAAGCTTTTTCCCAGGGTGGAAGAGTCAATTACTAGGGGGCATAGGTTTAAGGTGCGAGGGGCAAGGTTTAAAGGAGATGTACGAGGCAGAATTTTTACACAGAGAGTAGCGGGTGCCTGGAACTCATTGCCGGGGGAGGTAGTGGAAGCAGATACGGTAGTGACTTTTAAGGGGCGTCTTGACAAGTACATGAATAGGATGGGAATAGAGGGATATGGTTCCCGGAAAGCTCAGGGGTTTTAGTTTAGTTGAGCAGTATGGTCGGTGCAGGCTTGGAGAGCCGAAGGGCCTGTTCCTGTGCTGTAACTTTCTTTGTTCTTTGTTCTATGCCAATTGAGCCACTTAAATATCCAATTAAGGGTCTCTTGTTGTCACCATTGGCTTGTTAGAGTGACAAATGGGCCCTGCACCACATGAAGTAACCATGGCGAATCCCTGGTGGGTTCAGGCAGAGGTACTTCCCTACTCGGGTACTCTTAGGCTCACAAGGGGCCTCCCGGTGGCAATTGCTGTTCACCCGACAAGTGTTGCACCTACCCTCACCAACCTCAACCCCCCCCCACCACTTCCTCAGCAGGGGAGGCTGCCTGACTGATCTCCTCAGCATATCGAGACCCTTTTACCTACCTAGGTATGCGCCATTATTTCACCCTTTCTCCTTCTTCCACATGCAGTACCAATAGTGGCCACCTCTCCTGGTGGCACTGCTGGCTCTCTAATTGGTCTGCAGCTTCCAAGTAAGAGCAGCCATTCTTGATAGGCAGGGCAGTCCTAATGAGCTGCCAGGACTCCCACTATGAAAGAAATTCCAGCTATAGGATCATGAATGCTTCCAGCACAGAAAGAAGCCATCTAGCCTGCCAAGCCTGTGTCTGGTCTCTGTTAGAGCAATTCAGCTAATCGCACTCCCTTTCCAAACTCCAAATGTAGTTTCTTCAGATGCTTATCCAATTCCCTTTTGAAAGCCAAAATTGAACCTCCGACCCCATGTCCCTCTCAAGCTTTGCATTCCACCTGAGCATAGGATCATACAGTGCAGAAGGAGGCCATTCAGCCCATCGAGCCCTGCACCGACCACAATCCTACCCAGGACCTATTCTTGCAACCCCACATATTTACTCTGCTAATCCCCCTGACACTAGGACCAATTTTAGCACGGCCAATCAACCTAACCTACACATCTTTGGACTGTGGGAGGAAACCGGAGCACCCGGAGGAAACCCACGCAGACACAGGGAGAACGTGCAGGCTCCACAGACAGTGACCAATCCGGGAATCGAACCCGGGTCCCTGGTGCTGTGAAGCAGCAGTGCTGCCCACTGTGCCACCGTGCCGCCCCAGTTGATGGGTAAAATCTTTTCCTCTGGTTCCTTTGCCATTTACCTTAAACTGAGTCCCCTGGTTCTCGAACCATCTGCTAAAGGGAAGAGTTTCTCTCCATCGACTCTGCCCAGACCCCTTGTGATTTTGAATACGTCCATCAAATCTTCTCTCAACCTTCTCAACTCTGAGGAGAACAGCCCCAGCTGCTCCAAACAGGCCCCGTAACAGAAGCTCCGCATTCCCGGAGTCATGTTTGTGGCATGTTTTGAAACATGAAACATTTAACGATTAGCTGAATTCTCTAGAATGGTTGATGAGGGAAGGGCAGTGGATGTCGTCTATATGGACTTTAGTAAAGCGTTTGACAAAGTCCCTCATGGTAGGCTGGTGAAAAAGGTTGGATCTCATGGGATAAAGGGGGAGGTAGCTAGATGGGTGGAGAACTGGCTTGGTCACAGAATGTGGAGATGCCGGCGTTGGACTGGGGTAAACACAGTAAGAAGTTTAACAACACCAGGTTAAAGTCCAACAGGTTTATTTGGTAGCAAAAGCCACACAAGCTTTCGAGGCTCTAAGCCCCTTCTTCAGGTGAGTGGGAATTCTGTTCACAAACAGAATTTATAAAGACACAGACTCAATTTACATGAATAATGGTTGGAATGCGAATACTTACAACTAATCCAGTCTTTAAGAAACAAAACAATGGGAGTGGAGAGAGCATCAAGACAGGCTAAAAAGATGTGTATTGTCTCCAGACAAGACAGCCAGTGAAACTCTGCAGGTCCACGCAACTGTGGGAGTTACAAATATTGTGACATGAACCCAATATCCCGGTTGAGGCCGTCCTTGTGTGTGCGGAACTTGGCTATCAGTTTCTGCTCAGCGACTCTGCGCTGTCGTGTGTCGCGAAGGCCGCCTTGGAGAACGCTTACCCGAATATCAGAGGCCGAATGCCCGTGACCGCTGAAGTGCTCCCCAACAGGAAGAGAACAGTCTTGCCTGGTGATTGTCGAGCGGTGTTCATTCATCCGTTGTCGCAGCGTTCGCATTCCAACCATTATTCATGTAAATTGAGTCTGTGTCTTTATAAATTCTGTTTGTGAACAGAATTCCCACTCACCTGAAGAAGGGGCTTAGAGCCTCGAAAGCTTGTGTGGCTTTTGCTACCAAATAAACCTGTTGGACTTTAACCTGGTGTTGTTAAACTTCTTACTTGGTCACAGAAGACAGAGGGTGGTAGTGGAAGGGTCTTTTTCCGGCCGGATGCCTGTGACTAGTGGTGTTCCGCAGGGCTCTGTATTGGGACCTCTGCTGTTTGTGATTTATATAAACGATCTGGAAGAAGGTGTAACTGGGGTGATCAGTAAGTTTGCGGACGACACGAAAATGGCTGGACTTGCAGATAGTGAGGAACATTGTCAGAGGCTACAGAAGGATATAGATAGGCTGGAAATTTGGGCAAAGAAATGGCAGATGGAGTTCAATCCAGATAAATGCGAAGTGATGCATTTTGGTAGAATTAACATAGGGGGGAGCTATACGATAAATGGCAGAACCATAAAGGGTGTAGATATGCAGAGGGACCTGGGTGTGCAAGTCCACAGATCCTTGAAGGTGACGTCACAGGTGGAGAAGGTAGTGAATAAGGCATATGGCATGCTTGCCTTTGTAGGACGGGGCATAGAGTATAAAAGTTGGGGTCTGATGTTGCAGTTGTATAGAACGTTGGTTCGGCCGCATTTGGAATACTGCGCCCAATTCTGGTCGCCACACCACCAGAAGGACGTGGAGACTTTAGAGAGAGTGCAGAGGAGGTTTACCAGGATGTTGCCTGGTATGGAAGGGCTTAGTTATGAGGAGAGATTGGGTAAACTGGGGTTGTTCTCACTGGAAAGATGGAGGATGAGGGGTGACCGAATAGAGGTGTATAAAATTATGAAAGGCATAGATAGGGTGAACGGTGGGAAGCTTTTTCCCAGATCGGTGGTGACGTTCACGAGGGGTCACAGGTTCAAGGTGAAGGGGGGGAGGTTTAACACGGATATCAGAAGGACATATTTTACACAGAGGGTGGTGGGGGCCTGGAATGTGCTGCCCGGCAAGGTGGTGGAGGCAGACACACTGGGAATGTTTCAGACTTATCTAGATAGCCACATGAACGGAGTGGGAATGGAGGGATACAAAAGAATGGTCTAGTTTGGACCAGGAGTGGCACGGGCTTGGAGGGCCGAAGGGCCTGTTCCTGTGCTGTATTGTTCTTTGTTCTTGTTTTTGTTCTCAAAGTGCAGGAATATGGCAGTTAAGGCTGAACCAGTATTTTTATAAAGGTTTATCATCACCTCCTATTGTTGAAGGATCTTCAAAATATTCTTTGGGCGGCACTTGCTTAATTAGCAATGAGTTTTATTCTCATTGAAAGCCTGAGCAAATCCTTGCACTATCTGTCTTCCCATCTCTCCTGAAAATACTGACCAATACAAGATATATGATTTCACATGTGGCAGCAAGCCACCTGTTACCTCACCTAACTAGGTAGCTTCATGCATGAGCCTGCACAAAGATGCAGGTGGCCTATGTAATCTTGGGAGGTCTCACCACTGAAACCTGATAGTGTCCTTACTGAATGGAACGCATCAGGAGAACAAGAGTTGGCAAATCATGTTGCAACTATATAAAACCTTGGTTCAGCCGCATTTGGTGTATTGCGTGCAGTTCTAATCACACACTACCAGAAGGATGTGGAAGCTTTGGAGAGAGTGCGAAGAAGGTTCACCAGGATGTTACCTGGTCTCGAGGGCATTGGCAATGAGGAGGGGTTGAATAAACTAGGATTGTTTTCACTGGAAAGATTGCATCATCAGTAAATTTGGTACAATATAGCTGTCCCTTCACCCAAGTCATTAATATAGATCATAAATAGTTGAGGCCCCAGCATTGACCCCTGTGGCACACCACCAATCACAGTTCACCAACTTGAAAATTATCCATTTATCCTGGCTCTTTGTTTCCTGTTAGTTAGTCAATTCTCTGTACATGCCAATATATCGCCCTGACACCAGGGACTCTTATCTTCTGCATATGGTAGCTTATTGAATACATTTTGGAAATCCAAACACACAACATCTACTGGTTCCCCTTTATCCACCCTGCTTATTACATCCTCAAAGATATCTAAAATAATCTGTCAAACACAATTTCCCTTTCACAAAACCATGTTGACTCTACCTGATTGTATAATGATTTTTGAAAATCAAGAATACCTGCAGTGCAGAACGAGGCCATTCGGCCTATTGAGCCTGCACTGACTCTCCGACATAGCATCCCACCCAGGCCCTATCCCTGTAACCCCATGTGTTTTACTCCACTAATCCACCTAACCTACACATCTTTGGAAATGTACTGCTACTTCCTCCTTCATAATGAATTCTAATATTTTCCAAATGACAGATATTAGGTTAACTGACCTGTAGTTTGCCTCTTTCTGTCTCCCTTCTTTCTTGAATATGTGTTACACATGCAGTGTTTCAATCTGCTGGGACCTTTTCAGAATCGAGGGAATTTTGGAAGATTAGACCCAATGCATCCACCATCTCGGCAGCCACTCCTTAAAGATCCGAACTAAGTTACAGGACGTCAGGTCAAGGGAATTTGTCAGCCTTTAGCTTTATTGGTTTTCCGAATATTTCCTTCTCTGGCGATTGTGATTGTTTTATATCCCTCTCTCTCATTTGCCTCTCGATGTTCTACTATCATTGGGATACTTTTCATGTCTTACACTTCGAAATCAGACGCAAAACACTTGTTCAAAGTCTCCGCCGCTCCCTTGTTTCCCATTATTAATTCCCCAGTCTCACGGTGTTTAAGAAAGCATTGTAAACCACACTAAACTCTGTCAAATACATAAATTCTATTGCTAAAGAACATGCTTTTTTGTCCACTTTATTTGGTGGCTGTTCCCTTCAAGGCATGTAGCAGTGTGGAAAAAGATAACTAATGTCGAGTATTTTGAAGCAGTTTAACCCAATTACAACAGTTATTTTTTGTCTGTACTGTCAACGCTGGAGCATTTGTCAGACTGGGTTTATTGCAGCCCAGAGCGTGGTAACGGCAGATGGACTGCTTAGAAACTGAAGCATTTTATCAAACTCTCACTGCGGAGGAGTGTTCAATCCTCCTGCTCAAGGAGCCTCCCGATTTGATCAGAATCTTTCGGAATTGAAGCAACCGCCAGGAGATGTTCCGAAATTAAAACATCCTGTCTTTGGGAAAGAGGGAAACTCCTCAGGAACCCTATATCAGCACTATCAGAGGACGCAGAAAACATAATTCGGATTAGGCTGTTAGTCAAACGGAAGTAGCTGCCTTCAGATAGAAAGGGGACGTCACCAGAACCTTCCCCTGAATTCAAATGGCACACTGAAAAATAAACAAAATATATTTTACCTGACAACAGTTGGAATGCAATTTTTTTTTTTGCTTTCCCCCATCTCTGCCCTAAATAGGTTGTGTTTCCATCAGTGCAGATTTATTGTTGGATGTTAAAATAATACAGTGCTTGCATTTATATGGGACATTACCATTTGAAACCAGATGCTTCATGCAATGGGTCACTGTCTGTTCAGAGTCTGCTTGTTCTCCCCATGTCTGTGTGGGTTTCCCCCAAGTGCTCCAGTTTCCTCCCACTGTATGAAAGACGTGCATTGGCCATGCTAAATTCTCCCTCAGTGTACCCGAACAGGTGCCGGAGTGTGGCGACTAGGGGATTTCCACAGTAATTTCATTGCAGTGTGAATCTAAGCCTACTTGTGACACCAATAAATGAACTTAAATGAGTTGATTGGCCATGCTAAATTGATCCTTGTGTCAGGGGATTAACAGGGTAAATATGCGGGAAAAGGGCCTGGGTGGGATTGTGGTCGGTGCAGACTCGATGGGCCAAATGGCCTCCTTCTGCACTGTAGGGATTCTATGATTCCATGAGTTATAAACTCATTGGGTAGACTTTGACTTTCAGTGGTGGTGTAAAATGACTGATGGTGAATGGACAGCCAATATTACATTCTGTCCTAATGTTTATTTTCATTAAAGTTAATGGGAATAAAAGTCGGGAGAGGTGTGCCCATTTTTTACTGTGCTGTAAAGTCAAATTCTACCCCAGTGAGCTAAATATCACGACAACAAATACAATGACTGGATGGTTAATTTTCCCTTTTATGTTGATAAATCTTTCTCCTGTTATAACACCCACGTTCCATCTTCTCACCCTCATGTCGTGCTTGAGCTGAGAGAGCAGGGTGGGTGCTCCATAACCACTATCAGCAGAACGTTACGCAGAAGTGCTGGATAAGATCATTGACAATCTTTCCTCATCCCTGTGCTCCAAGATAGCGAAGGACCAATCTTCCAGCAGTGACGCGCAGTCAACCAAATGGATTGATTTGTTCATCCAGTTTAAACTAGTCTCAAATTTTAAAACTATTTAAATGAAAAGCTTCTGCATCATTGAAATAAAATGGCTCCACGCAGACACAAAGTGTGCGATTGTCCATCATTCTTGCCCAGAAACCGGAAAATCCCACTCAAGGTCAATGGACCTTTGCATGGTCCCCCCCCTCACCGCCCCCCACCCCCCTTGCCCCTCCGACCGCTACAATTCCTGTGGTGGGCGAGATGGGAAAATTCCCCCAAAGCATTCCTCGGTTTATATTGTTAGATTCCTTTGTTTAATCGCAGAGAGATGATACAGCTTTAACATTGGCAAAGACTGTCCCTCTGTGACTTACATGGCATCATCTTCAATTGACTCTGTAACTGGGGGCATGTAGGGTAGATAAAGGGGAAATGGTAGATGTCGCATTCTTGGGTTTCTAAAAAGCATCTGATAAGGTGCCACAAAAAAAGGTTGATATAAACAAGATAAGGGTGTTGGTGGTGATACGTTAGCATGGGTAGAGGATTAGATAATGAGCATAGAGTCAGAGAGTCGTACGGTGTAAAAAGGCCCTTCAGCCCATCGAGTCTGAATTGACCGTAAAGAGCAAAGAACAAAGAACATTACAGCACAGGAACAGGCCCTTCAACCCTCCAAGCCTGCACCGACCACGCTACCCGACTTAACTAAAACCCCCTACCCTTCCAGGGACCATATCCATCCATTCCATTCTATTCATGTATTTTTCAAGACGCCCCTTAAAAGTCACTATCGTGTCAACTTCCACTACCTTCCCCGGCAGCGAGTTCCAGGCACCCACCACCCTCTGGGTAAACCGCTAAAATCGTGCTTCATGGGAAAAGCGGCATTGAACCCAACAGCACCTATGGCAGCTTTCTCCGCAGTATTGCTATGAACTTACTGTGTAAATGTTGAAGGATTTAGTCCCACGACTTCACGTTGGTGGGGAGGACCCTGATCAAGCCTGTCAGCCAGCAAGTTTGTTTTTTAACAATCAGGACACCACCCTTAATGGTCACCCTGATGCACAAAAGATAAAATTCCACCTGTAATTACAGCGTCAAAAGTCATAATCTTTTGGCTCTAATACACTCAGGTATTGTAGTAATGCACAGTGACAACACTTCTATCAGGCACATTTGATTTATTGAACTCTAGGTGGAAAGAAAGGATGAATTTGCATTTATATAGCAACTTTCACAACCCCTTGAAGACCCAAAGTGCTTCACATCAGTCAGGTACATTTTGAAATGTAGTCACTGTTGGGAAACATTGTAGCCAATCTGGGCATCCAGGTGTTCCATTTTAGGAATGGTGGCTGAGTGATACATAGTCTTCAGGACATCAGAAAAATGCCCTCCTGCTGTGGGATCTCTGCACAGCAGAGGACAGACAACTCATGAAAGGCAGCAAATCCAATAAACAATGTTCCCTCTATTGTTGCTTTGCTCAGGTGCATGGGTAATATCTGTAACTATTGTTATGTGGTGGCGTTCGCTTGGTAACTTAAAGGGATCAACGTGTGTGTAGCCTCTGTGGGAACATTTGGGTTGTGGTTGTGCAGCTTACAGAGTTCATTGTCTACAGGGTAGACTCCCTTTATACATCTGGGTATAAAGTGACGCATTGGGAAGACGCAGCATAGATTCATGAAGGGTAGCTCATGTTTGACTAGTTTAGTGGAATTCTTTGAGAACATTACATGCGCAGTGGACAATGGGAAACCTGTGGATGTGGTGTATCTGGATTTCCAGAAGGCATTTGACAAGGTGCCGCACCAAAGACTGCTGCATAAGATAAAGGTGCATGGTGTTACGGGTAATGTATTAGCATAGATAGGGGATTGGTTAACTAACAGAAAGCAAAGAGTGGGGGCAAATGGGTGTTTTTCTAGTTGGCGATCAGTGACTAGTGGTGTGCCTCAGGGATCAGTGTTGGGACCACAATTGTTTACGATTTGCATAGATGATTTGGAGTTGGGGACCAAGTGTAGTGTGTCAAAATCCGCAGATGATACTAAGATGAGTGGCAGAGCAAAGTGTGCAGAGGCCACTGAAAGTCTGCAAAGGGATACAGATAGTCTAAGTGAGTGGGCAAGGGTCTGGCAGATGGAGTACAATGTTGGTAAATGTGAGGTCATCCATTTTGATAGAAATAACAGCAAAATAGACTATTATTTAAATGGTAAAAAATTGCAGCATGCTGCTGTGCAGAGGGACCTGGGTGTCCTTGTGCATGAATCGCAAAATGTTGGTTTGCAGGTGCAGCAGGTAATTAAGAAGGCAAATGGAATTTTGTCCTTCATTGCGAGAGGGATGGAGTTTAAAAACAGGGAGGTTATGTTGAAGCTGTATAAGGTGCTCTAATGGGTACAGGCCCGCAGCCCGTTCAGACAATCATAACATTCCCCCTAACATAACCCCTCCATCCTGCTTGTTACCCTTTCAAAGAATGCCAATAAATTTGGGAAACATGATTTCCTTTTCAAAAGGCCATGGGCAGAACTTTACGTTCCCCTGCCGGCTGAATTATAGTGGGTGTGTATGTGTTGTGGGGTGAGGGGGGGGGCGGGGGGGGGAGCGGTGAGCGTAACATTTGCTGAAAGGCATTCCTGATTAATTTCTCCCTGTCCCACCTCTCCGCTATTTCACACCAGGGCAGGCAAGGCCCGGAGGCCCTTGAGTAGTCAATTATAGACTACTTAACATTTTCCGTTGAATTTTCAGGCTGGCATGAGCAGGTCAATGGCAAGGCGGCAGGTCAAAGGTTAAGCTGTTCAGGCCTCGAGTAGGAAGGGGCTGGAAGTTGGGGGGTGGGGTGGTGGGCCTCCATCGACAACCTCTAATCGGCATCAGATGCTCCCCCCCACCAAAAGGTATGACCTTTGGGGGCTCTTCCTCCCTGTCCCCCTCTCAACCAATACTCCAACCCTCTTCTGTCCACCTCCGCACCTTGAGGCCACCAGAATTTAACTGACCCTGGACTCCTGGGACTGAGGCTCTGGGGACTGCTTGCAGTTCCAGTCCTGTCCACTGCAGCTTCTGGTGCTGCTGGGACGAGAGAGCTGCCGGCCTCTCAGATCGACAGGCAACCCACTGAGGAGGGACTTCCTCCTGAGTGAGGGGCAGAAGTCCTCCCTGAAGCCAATTACTGCTTGCTGGAGCATTAAATGGTGGGGATGTGCTCTCTGTCAATTCTTCAGGTAGCGGAAAGGGAAGGTTCACAATCCAAAAAACCCAGGCCTTTATCATAAGTCGTAGAGTTGTACAGTGCAGAAAAGGCCCTTTGGCCCATCAAGTCTACACCAGCAATAACTACCACTAAAGTCACACTAATCCCATTTTCCCATATCCTTGAATGTTATAATGATATACTTTATAAAGGTTGTGAGCAGTGGTTAGCACTGCTGCCTCACAGTGCTAAGGACCTGGATTCGATTCCCGGCTTGGCCACTGTCTGTGTGGAGTCTGCACATTCTCCCCATATCTGCTTGGGTTTCCTCCGGGTGCTCCAGTTTCTTCCCAAGTCCAAGTGCGGGTTAGGTGGATAGGCCATGCTGAATTGCCCCTTCGTGTCAGGGGGATTAGAAACATAAAAACATAGAAACCCTACAGTGCAGAAGGAGGCCATTCGGCCCATCGAGTCTGCACCGACCAGAATCCCACCCAGGCCCTACCCCCACATATTTTACCCACTAATCCCTCTAACCTACACATCCCAGGACTCTAAGGGGCAATTTTTAACCTGGCCAATCAACCTAACCCGCACATCTTTGGACTGTGGGAGGAAACCGGAGCACCCGGAGGAAACCCACGCAGACACGAGGAGAATGTGCAAACTCCACACAGACAGTGACCCGAGCCGGGAATCGAAACCGGGACCTTGGAGCTGTGAAGCAGCTAGGGTAAATGCATGGGGTTATGGGGATAGGGTCTGGGTGGGATTGTGGGCGGTGCAGACTCGATGGGCTGAATGGCCTCCTTCTGCACTGTAGGGATTCTATGACTTTATGTTTCTTTTCCGGACTCGACTACCTACCCAGACGATGCATTCCAGATTCCCACCACCCTCTGAGTGAAAAATGTTTTCTCAAATCCCCTCTGAATCTCCTGCCGCTTGCTGTAAAGCTATGCCCCCTCGTGATTGACCCCTCTACCAAGGAGAACAGATGCTTCCTATTCACCCTCTCTGTACCCTCATAATCTTATACACCTCAATCATGTCCCCCCTCAGCCTTCTCTGCTCTAAAGAAAACAATCCAAGCCTATCCTTATAGCTCAGGTACTCCAACCCAGGCAACATCCTGATGAATCTCCTCTATGTCCTCTCTCGTGCAACCACATCCTTCATATAGTGAGGTGACCAGAGCTGCAGACAGTACTCCAGCTGTAGCCTAACCAACGTTCTGTACAACTCCAACATTACCTTCTTGTTCTTATACTCAATACCATGACATTTTAAAAAATTTATTTGTGGGACATGGGCATCGCTGGCTGGCCAGCATTTATTGCCAATCCCTAGTTGCCCTTGGAGGGCAGTTGAGAGTCAATCATATTGCTGTGGCTCTGGAGTCACATGTAGGCCAGACCAGGTAAGAACGGCAGATTTCCTTCCCTAAAGAACATTAATGAACCAGATGGGTTTTTCAGACAATCGACAATTTCACGGTTATCAGTATATTCTTAATTCCAGATTTTGTTTTATTGAATTTAAATTCCACCATCTGCCGTGGCGGGATTCGAACCCAAGTTCCCAAAACATGAGCTGAGTTTCTGGATTAATAGTCTAGCGATCATTCCACTAGATTCCACTGGATTAATAGTCTAGCGATCATCACCTCCCCATGACTGGTAAAAGCAAGTGTCCCATATGCCTTCTGAACTATCCAATTCACCTGCTCTGTTGCCTTCAGGGATCTGTGACTCTGCTTGATGATAGAATGATTTATGAAAGGGATAGTCCAAAGATGTGCGGTTGGGTGGATTGGCCACGCTAAATTGCCCTTAGTGTCGGGGGACTAGCAGGGTAAATATGTAGAGTTATGGAGAGAGAGCCTGGGTGGGGTTATGGTCAGTGCAGACTTGATGGGCCGAATGGCCTTCTTCTGCACTGTAGGATTCTATGATTTTATGATTCTATGAAATGTCCTGTAGCTACTTCCTAAAGAATCAATTCTGACATTTTCCCAGTGACAGATGTTCGGCGAACTGGCTTATAATTTCCTGCTTTCTATCTCCCTCCTTTCTTGAACAGAGGTGTTACATTTATGGTTTCCCAATGCGGTGGAACCTTTCCAGAATCTAAGGGACTTTGGAAAATTACAACGAATGCATCCACTATCCCTGCAGCCGGCCCTTTTAAAATCTGAGTACTTCCAATCAGAGTTTATAGCTATGTCGTTCAGCAAAGTTGGATTGCAACAGTTGACCTCAGCAATCTTGTGTTCAGGAGGGAAAGGTTGTCATGATGTGCTATTCCGGATTGCCCCGATAGAACCATAGAAAATTACAGCTCAGAAACAGGCCTTTTGGCCCTTCTTGTCTGTGCCGAACCATTTTTTGCCTTGTCCCACTGACCTGCGCTTGGACCATATCTCTCCACACCTCTCTCATCCATGAACCCGTCCAAGTTTTTCTTAAATGTAGCATTTACTACTTTATCCGGCAGCTCATTCCACACTCCCACCACTCTCTGCGTGAAGAAGCCCCCCCTAATATTCCCTTTAAACTTTTCTCCTTTCACCCTTAACCCAGGCCCTCTGGTTTTATTCTCCCCTAGCCTCAGTGGAAAAAGCCTGCTTGCATTCACTCTATCTATACCCATCAAAATCTTATACACCTCTATCAAATCTCCCCTCATTCTTCTATGCTCCAGGGAATAAAGTCCCAACCTGTTCAATCTCTCTCTGTAACTCAGTTTCTCAAGTCCCGGCAACATCCTTGTGAACCTTCTCTGCACTCTTTCAACCTTATTTACATCCTTCCTGTAACTAGGTGACCAAAACTGTACACAATACTCTAAATTTGGCCTCACCAATGCCTTATATAACCTTACCATAACACTCCAACTTTTATACTCGATACTCCGATTTATAAAGGCCAATGTACCAAAGGCACTCTTTACGACCCTATCCACCTGTGATGTCACTTTTAGGGAATTCTGTACCTGTATTCCCAGATCCCTCTGTTCAACTGCACTCTTCAGAGTCCTACCATTTACCCTGTACGTTCTACTTTGGTTTGTCCTTCCAAAGTGCAATATCTCACACTTGTCTGCGCTAAATTCCATTTGCCATTTTTCAGTCCATTTTTCTAGTTGGTCCAAATCCCTCTGCAAGCTTTGAAAACCTTCCTCACTGTCCACTACACCTCCAATCTTTGTATCATCAGCAAATTTGCTGATCCAATTCATCACATTATCATCCAGATCATTGATATAGATGACAAGCAATTGCAAATGATTTTCTCCTGGAAAGTTCAGGTGGGTAAAAGGTGAGTGAGGACAGGATCGGATCCATCTAAGATACATTACATAGCCAAATAACCCTCCAATATTATTATAAAGGCTCGCACAAGAATATTTACATTGGAAAGGGGCTCCCAGCATCCATCAGAGAGCATGGGCCAGCGGAACTCATTAGCTTATGTCACCTTTTGCTCAGCGATATTATTTTTGCCTTTGTACCAGGAGGTAATAGGGTTCAAATCCCACTCCAGAGGCTTGAACAGAAATTCTAGTTTGGGTAGGCAATGGCCGAGTGGTATTATTGCTGGGCTATTAATCCAAAAACTCAACTAATGATCTGGGGACCTGTGTTCGAATCCCGCCACGGCAGATAGTGGAATTTCAATTCAATAAAAAATATCTAGAATTAAGAATCCACTGATGACCATGAAACCATTGTTGATTGTCAGAAAAACCCATCTGGTTCAGTAATGTTCTTTAGGAAAGGAAATCTGCTGTCCTTACCCTGTCTGGCCTACATGTGACTCCAGACCTACAGCAATGTGGTTGACTCTTAAGTGCCCTCTGAAACGGCTGAGCAAGGCACTCAGTTTAAGGGCGACTCGGGATGGGTAATAAATGCTGGCCAGCCAGCGATGCCCTTGTCCCATGAATGAATAAAAACAATATTGGGTGAGTGCTGCATCTTTTGAAGATGCTGTCTTTATGATGGGATATTAAATCAAAAATCCAGCTGTCTCTTCAGCTGGATGTAAGAAATCTTAGGGCACTATTTGCTAAAGAACAAGGGAGTTCTCCCTACTGTCCCGGCCAATATATATATTCCTCAACCAACACCAAAAACAGAATTTATCTGATTGTTTTTTGAGGGACATTGCTGTGCACAGATTGGCTGCTATGTTAAAGAGTTAAAGTTTATTTATTAGTCACAAGTAGGCTTACATTAACACTGCAATGAAGTTACTGTGAAAATCCCCTAGTTGCCACACTCCGGCACCTGTTCAGGTACGCTGAGGGAGAATTTAGCATGGCCAATTCACCTAAGCAGCACGTCTTTTGGACTGTGTGAGGAAACCGGAGCACCCAGAGGAAACCCATGCAAACACGGGGAGAACGTGCAAATTCCACACAATGAAATTTCACATTTCATTGCAAGATTTAAATCAGATAAGATTTTGACCCAAGCCAGGAATCGAACCCGGGTCCTTGGCGCTGTGAGGAAGCAGTGCTAACCACTGTGCCACCCTACGTTCATCCCTACATTGCAAAGTGACTACCGCTCAAAAGTACTTCAATGGCAAGGAAACATCTTTGAACATCCTGAGGCTGTGAAAGTCACTATACCAAGATCTTTTTTTCCTTCCTTCAAGAGACAAGTAGAGAAATTGGAGAGAAAACAACAGAAGGATCAGATTCTGAAATATCGGAGAACCTTGACCTTGAGAGGTAAAACCACTAAGTGTATTTGGACTTGGTTCCAGATGTTAATGAATTTGTTTCTTGTAGCCTGCACTTTATATAATGTCCCCTTTCAAAACCAAGAAATGCATCATCACTTATTAACAATAGCCAAAAAAGCTTCAGCGAATCTCGGAAGAGGAGCCACCATTAAAGGCCTTTATTCAGTTAATTCACCCCCAAATAAGAATACGTTGTCATTATTCCAGTGTTTCTAATTCCTATTAGGCAGTGCAATGTCATTTCTTCATCCAGCAGGACATGTCACAGCAAATAAAACTGCATTGT
Source organism: Mustelus asterias (assembly GCF_964213995.1). Taxonomy (NCBI): domain Eukaryota; kingdom Metazoa; phylum Chordata; class Chondrichthyes; order Carcharhiniformes; family Triakidae; genus Mustelus; species Mustelus asterias. Next base: position 172,263,342 of record NC_135801.1, read on the forward strand.
GTGCTCTGTTCAGAGCGAGGTACCATTGATTTAATTACCCTGGGCTGAATGAATATAGCCGAACCTAGAACAGATACTTAAAATGTAAATCAATTCAGTGAGGCATTAAAAAAAAACCCAGGCTGATAACAACGGCAACACAGAACCTCCAGAGAAATAAGCTTTAGCCCTGGTACAATGTGACTTAGATTGCCTGCACTTACCCAGTACTTTATGACAGAACATTCTCTCATTTTCCTTTAGAGGGAGTCCTTCCCTGCCAAAAGGAAAGAAATCAGCAGCTGCAAAGTCAGTCCAGCTCTGTCACTGCGCTGCCTGCTCTTGATAAAGTTTAGTTTGGATATAGAAAACTCCACAGGGAAAATGTGCCGGACTTTCAGGAAAGTGCAGGGGACTTGGTGTAATTAGGCAGCTTCCTCAAAGCGCTGGCACAGGTACGATGTGCTGGATAGCCCCCTTCTGTTCTGTATTGTTTCACAAAAGCTTGAATAGATAGCCACATGAACGGAGTGGGAATGGAGGGATACAAAAGAATGGTCTAGTTTGGACCAGGGAGCGGCGTGGGCTTGGAGGGCCAAAGGGCCTGTTCCTGTGCTGTATTGTTCTTTGTTCTTTGTTCTTTGAAGCGCAGTACACCAGGGTAGAAAAGAGCAGAATATTCTTTGAGTCAAGTACCGTGTCCTTTTTTCCTGGACGAGCTTAAACTTGCAAAATGTTCATTACTTGGTCAATTAAAGGAGCGGTGTTTCTCTAACAGGCTGTTTTCAGGCAGTATTGGTCCCTACAACTGTCAAGATTCTCAGTCCCTAAGTATGCTGCTCTCAAAATTCCATTGATATACAGTGGTTAGCACTGCTGCCTCACAGCGCCAGGGACACGGCTTCAATTCCCGGCTTGGGTCACTGTCTGTGTGGAGTTTGCGCATTCTCCCCTTGTCTGCGTGGGTTTCCTTCAGGTGCTCCGGTTTCCTCCCACAGTCCGAAAGATGTGCTGGTTAGGTACAGTGGCCGAGATAAATTCTCCCTCAGTGTACCCGAATAGGCTTCAGAGTGTGGCAAGTAGGGGATTTACACAGTAACTTCATTGCAGTGTTAATGTAAACCTACTAATAAATTAATTAAACTTGATTCAGTTTGGCGCATCCAGCTGCTTTGCTTCTGCTTCAGACTTTTGCTGCGTACTTTCCCAAACTTTCTCTTTCTAGTTAATAACTTTTCTTTATGATTAAAAATAATGGGGGCGATTGTCCCAAAAAAAACTCTCTAAGTGCTGAATTCGCATGAAAACTGGAGTAACTCCCGCAGGTTTTTTTTAGCAGGATTTTCAGAATGAATCTCCTCCACTCTGTGCACTGCAGAATGTTTTAGCGTGATTCACTCTGAAAATCCAGGGTTGGGGCCTATTCCCACTGGAGAGGCGGCAGCATAGTGCTGAGCGGGGCCACTGCACATGCTCCAATCTGTCAGAGCGGAGATCGGAGCATGCACAGTAGCCCCGCACTGCCGGCCTCTGGATTGCTGGCCAGCCCCGTGACCCTGCATTGCTGCCCCTCTGACCCTCCCCAGCCCCCCAATCGCCGGCCCCCGGACCTCTCCCGGCCAGCCCCGATGTCTCCCATCCCACCACCAGTCCCAATCTCCCTGAACCCCCCTCCCCCGCTCCCCAACCCCCCACTCTTGGGCAGTGCTAGGGGACTAGGCTAGCACTGCCCAGGGAGCACCTCCTTATCCCCGACCTCCTGGGGGGGCTTCAATAACCTCTGTTCCCCTCCAGTAGGCTCGGGCCACCTATTCCCAGTTTGTGGGGAGCAGTAGTAAACCCCGCTAGCCGTTTCGGAGTCTTCAGACCTGGGCCCGCTAAAGACAGGGAAATGCAGATTATAATATTTAAATCAGCTCCGTGCAGAATTCCGGCATGGAGCTGATGACTCCAAAAAACTTGGAGCCAGAGATGCGAGGAGGCCGTGGTGCCCAATGGGGAGCCCGTGAAATGGTCTCCGCTGATGTCTCCTGGCTGATGCCTCTTGAGCAGCGTAGCAGGCTGGGAGAATTGCCCCCAATAATTTGTGGTGGTGTAGATAATTAGAAAAGTCCATCGCATTTATTCACCTATCACCCTGTCATGAAGCAGAGTATCTTCATTGCTGTACCAATCGAAGAACTTGCATTTACACAGCATCTTTCATGACATCTGGATGCAAAATGCTTCACAGCTGTTGAAATACTTTGGAACTGTAGGAAATGCAGGAGCCAATTGGGGGACAGCTAGCTCCCCCCAAGATTAAAACAGCAAAAGGGCAGATAATGATGTGTTAAGGCTATTGGTTGAGGGACGGTTAACTTTACATTTTTCATATTGTGCCATGGCATCTTTTGCATTCAACTGGAGGGTAGACAGTCAGTTTAAGGCCCAGATTCTGCTGTAATAATGGCAGAGAGGCTGCCAATGCCCACTTTTATTGCAGGGTAAACCTGATAGCAGCCCTCAGCGTCCACACATGCGCAAATAAACACAGAATCCTATAAGTTACGGTGAAAGACATTGTTCTCCTTGAGAGGGCTCACTGTTGCAGTCTTCAATGATAGATTTGACTCTGAAATCACACTCATGGTGCGCACTTCGAGAAACTACCCAACTATGGGGGCGGCACGGTGGCACAGTGGTTAGCACTGCTGCCTCACAGCGCCAGTGACCCGGGTTCAATTCAGGCCTTGGGTCACTGTTTGTGTGGAGTTTGCACATTCTCCCCGTGTCTGCGTGGGTTTTTTCCGGGTGCTTTGGTTTCCTCCCACATCACAAAGATGTGCAGGTTAGGTGCATTGGCCATTCTAAATTGTCCCTTCATGGCCCAAGCTGTGTAGGTAGAGGGGTCACTAATAAATAAAAAAATAAGATTAGCCATGGTAAATGTGTGGGGTTACCTGGATAGTGTGGGGGAGAGTTCCTTAGTAAGATACTTTGTCAGAGAGTTGGTGTAGACTTGATGGCCTGAATGGCCTCCTTCTGCACTGCAGGGATTGTATTCTATTTCAGTCATAAAAACAATTTATAAATTGAGTTTTTAACAACACAAGAGGTGATAATTATTGATGAACAACCTCTCTGGCTCTGAAAAGAAAATTGCAACCGTGTAATCTTATTTCAACATGTTGGAGCTTTAAAGAAAAGGAAAATAGTTTATCGAGCTTTATTTTCAGGTTCTTTTAATCTGCTCCCTTAATCCTAACTCTACATCCCCAAATTTATTTCACTTTGTTTATGCGATTTAAATCAAACTTCTATTTCCTGCTTCAGTTCCACTTTGTGAACTGCAGGCTGAAACTTAACTCCCAAAATGCGGCTTGTGTCACATCAGAGTTTAAAATTCAAAAAATTCTGAAACGGGTGGCGGGGGGGAGGGGGGGGGGGGGGGCATTGGGGGGTGGTGGGCGGGGTTGGGCGGGGGGGGTTAGGGGGGGGGGGGATTTTCCTGTCCCACCTGCCATGGGAATCGTAGTGGGCGGTGGGCAGACCATACAAAGATCCGTTGACCTCGGGTGGGATTTTCCGGCTTTGGGGCGAGCGTGGCCAGAAAATCCCACCCACCCAACCCAGCTTGAATCCATTCTAAAAGGAAGGAGCACGAAAGCCGTGTCGTCACTGCTGTGGGAGGTGAATTGGTTACTTAAATATTATACAGAGTTTTTCTGCCAATGTTTTAGCCACCATGTTATTTTTAAATCATCTCAGCTGGATTTTCCAGGCCTCAGCAGTAGGAATGTTTTTATTCATCTTTACAGCACTGCTTGTGGGCTAGGATGAAAAGATGTTTCCTCCGCGGCCAACAAGTTACCCAGCAAAAGCCTTTAGGGTGTGTCTTCTTCTTGCTTCAACCATCAGGCTCTTGACTGCTATTGGACACCCCCACCCGGCCACCATCCGATCCCCCAGCTAACATTGGACCAGTCCCCCATGATTGGGACATCTGCCACCTACAATCGGAAATCTCCTCTGTGATCAGAACTTTCTCCCATCTTTCTCACGACTGCACTACACTGACCTGAACGCCTTGCAAGTGACCCTATACACGACCTTCAGCAGATGACAGGCCTCCAACTTGTCAATCAGACTGTCTGTGGGCGCGAATGCAACAGGAAAAGAACTTGAGCTTTGCAGATAGAATTTGCCTGGACATTCTTCCAGGTATTCCAATTTCAAAACATCTCTCCCCAACTAAACCTTCATGGAACCATCCTCCATGCAGGCACCAGTGAGCATTTTCCATCTAATTGTTCAAAGTTCCTCACTTTTAGTCCACCTGTTTACAGATGTCTCAGATTGCCTGTAGATGGCTCCATGCTGAAACAGATGTTGCATTGTTGGAAACCTCTGTTGACAAACCCACAAAAAAATCTCTGGACAACCATCAGTGAACCTAAGGGTGAGTGTCACTCATTTTCCACTGAGTGCATACTCCAGCTCAGTGCTTAACCAAAAGACAGCACCTCCAATTACACAGAACTCCCAAAATACAGAATCAAAGCATCAGACTAGATACATGTTTAAGTCTCTGAAGTAGGGCTTAAAGCCATGAAATGAGAATATTATTACTGACAACATTCATGGACTCTGTTGAGATGCAGATTATTGTGCCCTACATATCCAGCATTTTTTGTTTCATTTCAGATAGGCTTTGGAGTTATCATGTGGAGTATGTGGCACACAAAACCATATGGGGCAGAATTTAATGCTCTCTAGCAGTGGAATAGTTTTGCTTATATTCCGACCAAAATGGATGACCTCACATTTACCAGCATTGTACTCTATGTACCAAACCCTTGCCCACTCACTTAAACTATCTATACTATCTATGTCCTTTTGCAGACTTTCAGTGTCCTCTGCACACTTTGCTCCACCACTCATCTTAGTGTCATCTGTGAATTTTGACACACTACACTTGGTCCCCAATTCCAAATCATCTATGTAAATCGTAAACAATTGCGGTCCCAACACTGATCCCTGAGGCACACCACTAGTCACTGATCGCCCACCAGAAAAACACCCATTTACCCCCACTTTTTGTTTTCTGTTAGTTAACCAATCTTCTATCCATGCTAATACAGTACCCATAACACCGTGCACCTTTATCTTATGTAGCAGTCTTTGGTGCGGCATCTTATCAAATGCCTTCTGGAAATCCAAATACATCACATCCATAGGTGCGCTCATAATGTCCTCAAAGAATTCCACTAAATCAGTCAAACATGACCTTCCCTTCATGAACCCATGCTGCGTCTTACCAATGGGACAATTTATATCCAGATATCTCGCTATTTCTTCCTTGATGATAGATTCAAGCATTTTCCCCATTACAGAAGTTAAGCTAACCGGCCTATAGTTACCCGCCTTTTGTCTACCTTCTTTGTTAAACAGTGGTGTCACATTTGCTGTTTTCCAATCTGCAGGAACCACCCCAGAGTCCAGCGAAATTTGGTAAATTACCACATGTGCATTTGCTATTTCTCCCGCCATCTCTTTTAGTACCCTGGGATGCATTCCATCAGGGCCAGGAGACTTGTCTACCTTTAGCCCCATTAACTTGCTCAAAACTACTTCTTTAGTGATAATGATCATTTTCAGGTCCTCACCTATCTTAGCGTTCTTGTCATCAATTTTTGGCATGTTATTTCTGTCTTCCACTGTGAAGACCGACACAAAATATCTCATTTTCCATTATTGAATCCCCCTTCTCAACCTCTAAAGATGGGTTTCCTCCGGGTGCTCCAGTTTCCTCCCACAGTCCAAAGATATGTGGGTTAGGTGGATTGGCCATGCTAAATTGCCCATTAGTGTCAGGGAGATTAGCAAGGTAAATATATGGGGTGACAGGGATAGGACCTGGATGGGATCGTTGTCAGTGCAGACTCGATGGACCGAAAGGTCTCCTTCTGTATTGATTCTATGATGAGCGGAATATTGCCAGGGCCCATAGCCTTAACAGTACTCAGTACCTTCAGCTGTTTCTTGATATCAAGTGAAGTGAATCGAATTAGCTGAAGACTGGCACCTGTGATACTGGGACCTCCAGAGGAGGTTGAGATGAATCATGCACTGGGCACTTCTGGCTGAAGATTGTTGCAAATGCTTCAGCCTCATCTCTTGCACTGATATGCTGAGCCCCTCCATCATTGAGGATGGGGATGTTTGTGGAGCCTCTTCCTCCAGTGAGTTGTGTAAATGTCCACCACCATTCACGGCTGGATGCGGCAGGATTGCAAAGCTTACGTCTGATTCATTGGTTGGAGAATTGCTTAGCTCTGTCTATCACTTGCTGCTTCGTCTGTTTTAGTATGAAGTTAGTTCTCTGTTTTTGCGTCACCAGCTTTAGCCCTAATAGGTCTTCTTGATGTTGCTCCTCACATGCCCTCCTGCCCTCTCTTTTGCACCAGGGTTGAAGCTATTGTTTGGTGGTAAGGGTAGAGTGGGGGATATGCTGGGCCACCAGGTTACGGATTGTGGTCGAATACAATTCTGCTGCTGCTGATGGCCCACAGAGCATCATGGATGCCCAGCCTTGAGTTGCTAGGTTTGTTCAAAATCTATCCCCCTTAGCAACAAAGTAATGGAGGGTATCCTCAGTGTGAATATGGGACTTTGTTTCTCAAGGATTGTGCAGTGGTCACCACTACCGATGCTTCATGGACAGTTGCATCTGTGGCAGGCAGGTTGGTGAGGATGAGGTCAAGTATGGTGTTCCCTCTTGTTGGTTCCCAATGCATTTGGTGCACTCTAGCACTTATGTCCTTTAGGACTCGGCCAGTTCAGACTGTGGTGTTACAACTGAGCCACACTTGGAGATGGACATTGAAGTCCCCCACCCTGAGTATATTCTGCACTCTTGCCATTGTCAATACTACCCCCAAGTGGTGTTCAACATGGAGGAGTACTGATTCATCACCTGTGGGGATGGCCAGCCAGTGGTAAACAGCAGGAGGTTTCTTTGGCCTTGTTTGACCTGGTGCCATGACACTTATTGAGGTCCAGAGTCAATGGGTGGGATTTTGCAGCCGCACCTGCCCAAGGCTGGAAAATCGTACCCGAAATCAATGGACCTTTACATAAGACTATAAGATATAGGAGCACAATTAGACCATTCGGTCCATTGAATCAGCTCTGCCATTCAATCCTGGCTGATATGATTCTCATCCGCATTCTCCTGCCTTCTCCCTGTAACCCTTGATCCCCTTATTGATCAAGAACCTATCTATCTCTGTCTTAAAGACACTCAATGACCTGGCCGCCACAACCCTCTGTGGCAAAGAGTTCCCCAGATTCACCACCCTCTGGCTGAAGAAATTCCTCTTCATCTCAGTTTTAAAGGAGCATCCCTTCACTCTGAGTTTGTGCCCTCAAGTTCTAGTCTCTCCCACTAGTGGAAACACCCTCTCCACGTCCACTCTATCCAGGCCTCTCAGTATTCTGTAAGTTTCAATTAGATCCCCCCTCATCCTTCTAAACTCCATCAAGTATAGAACTAGACTCCTCAACTGTTCCTCATATGACAAGCTCTTCATTCCTGGGATGATTCTTGTGAATCACCTCTGGACCCCCTCCAAGACCAGCACATCCTTCCTTAGGTATGGGGCCCACAAGCCTCAAAAGTACATCCCTGCTCTTGTATTCTAGCCCTCTAGAAATGAAAGCTAACATTGAATTTGCCAACTGCACCTGCTTGTTAACCTTAAGAGAGTCCAGAACCAGGACTCCCAAGTCCCTTTGTGCTTCAGATTTCTGAAGCCTTTCCAAAGCATGGTCTATGTCCTGCCCGCTACGATTCCCATGGCAGGTTGGACGAGAAAATTCCACCCAGTGTTCAGGGCTCCCAATGCCTGACTCCCAACTCCCTGCCGACTGAATACCACTGTGCCGCCACCGCCTCTGCTGGGTCTGTCCTGCTGGTGGGACAGGACATACCCAGGGTTGGTAATGAACAAGAACAAAGAACAAAAGAAAATTACAGCACAGGGACAGGTCCTTCGGCCCTCCAAGCCTGCACCGACCATGCTGCCCAACTGAATTGACAAAGTCCCACATGGCAGATTGGTTAAGAAGGTTAAGGCTCATGGGATACAAGGAGAAGTGGCTAGATGGGTGGAGAACTGGCTTGGCCATAGGAGACAGAGGGTAGTGGTCGAAGGGTCTTTTTCCGGCTGGAGGTCTGTGACCAGTGGTGTTCCGCAGGGCTCTGTACTGGGACCTCTGCTATTTGTGATATATATAAATGATTTGGAAGAAGGTGTAACTGGTGTAATCAGCAAGTTTGCGGATGACACGAAGATGGCTGGAATTGCGGATAGCGAAGAGCATTGTCGGGCAATACAGCAGGATATAGATAGGCTGGAAAATTGGGCGGAGAGGTGGCAGATGGAGTTTAATCCGGATAAATGCGAAGTGATGCATTTTGGAAGAAATAATGTAGGGAGGAGTTATACAATAAATGGCAGAGTCATCAGGAGTATAGAAACACAGAGGGACCTAGGTGTGCAAGTCCACAAATCCTTGAAGGTGGCAACACAGGTGGAGAAGGTGGTGAAGAAGGCATATGGTATGCTTGCCTTTATAGGACGGGGTATAGAGTATAAAAGCTGGAGTCTGATGATGCAGCTGTATAGAACGCTGGTTAGGCCACATTTGGAGTACTGCGTCCAGTTCTGGTCGCCGCACTACCAGAAGGACGTGGAGGCATTGGAGAGAGTGCAGAGAAGGTTTACCAGGATGTTGCCTGGTATGGAGGGTCTTGGCTATGAGGAGAGATTGGGTAGACTGGGGTTGTTCTCCTTGGAGAGACGGAGAATGAGGGGAGATCTAATAAAGGTATACAAGACTATGAAGGGTATAGATAGGGTGAACAGTGGGAAGCTTTTTCCCAGGTCGGAGGTGATGATCACAAGGGGTCACGGGCTCAAGCTGAGAGGAGCGAAGTATAACTCAGACATCAGAGGGACGTTTTTTACACAGAGGGTGGTGGGGGCCTGGAATGCGCTGCCAAGTAGGGTGGTGGAGGCAGGCACGCTGACATCGTTTAAGACTTACCTGGATAGTCACATGAGCAGCCTGGGAATGGAGGGATACAAACGATTGGTCTAGTTGGACCAAGGAGCGGCACAGGCTTGGAGGGCCGAAGGGCCTGTTTCCTGTGCTGTACTGTTCTTTGTTCTTTGTTCTTTGAACTAAAACCCATGGTGAACTAAAATCATGGTTGTGTCTGGGACATTATCTGTAAGATATGATTCCGTTAGAATGTTGCTTGACTAGTCTGTCAGATAGCTCTCCCAATTTTCTCACAGGTGTTAGTAAGGGGGACTTTGCAGGGTTGACAGAGCTGTGTGTGTTTTGTTGTTTCCAGTGCCTAGGTCAATGTCAGGTGGCCTACCTGGTTTCATTCATTTCTTTTGGTTCATGGCGGTTTGATAGAACATAGAACAGTACAGCACAGTACAGGCCCTTCGGCCCACGATGTTGTGCCAAACCTTTTCCGAAACCAAGATCAAGCTATCCCACTCCCTATCATTCCAGTGCGCTCCATGTACCTATCCAATAACCGCTTGAAAGTTCCTAAAGTGTCCGACTCCACTATCACAGCAGGCAGTCCATTCCACACCCCACTCTCTGAGTAAAGAACCTACCTCGTACATCCCCCCTATATCTTCCACCACGAACCTTATAGTTATGCCCCCTAGTAACAGTTACATCCACCCGAGGAAATAGTCTCTGAACATCCAAAATAGTCTCTGAACGTCCAATGTACATCCAATGATGTAACTGAGTTGCTTGCTCAGGCATTTCAGTGGATCTGGAGTTATACGAGGCCAGGCCAAGTAAGGATGGCAGATTTCCTTCCCTAAAGGGCATTAGTAAGTCATTGCAAACAGTCCTCTCCCAGGTTTGAATATGAATAAACTAACCTTCTGAGTTAATCATAATGTGAGTTTGCTGCGAGTTATCAGTAAATTGGATCACACAAACGGAGCATCTGGGAAAACACACCACTGACTACTTCACAAAGGGAGGAGCTCAGGGAAGACACCACCCGACATTTTACGTGGAATCCCCTCTCTCCCATCGCCAGGGCATACCTGACTGACCTCGGCGATCCTGTCCCATTTACTTGCGCTTCAGGGTTCCAACAACAACCTTCATCCTGGAGCCTCTTACAGTGGTACAGTGGTTAGCACTGCTGCCTCACAGTGCCAGAGACCCAGGTTCGATTCCCGGCTTGGGTCACTGTGTGGAGTTTGCACATTCTCCCCATGTCTTTATGGGTTTCCTCCAGGTGCTCCGGTTTCTTCCCACAGTCCAAAAGATGTGCTGGTTAGGTGGATTGGCCATGCTAAATTCTCCCTCAGTGTACCCGAACAGGCGCCAGAGTGTGGCAACTAGGGGATTTTCACCGTAACTTCATTGCAGTGTTAATGTAAGCCTACTTGTGACAACTAATAAATAAATAAAAGTATCAGCAGTGACCAATGCTCCCATTCTCACTGTTGGTATTGTGGAGCTGCCAGCCTCAGACTTGTTGGCAGCTCTTAGAAGCAGAATATCCACCCAGCACAAAGAACTGAACTGCTCTGCTCCCCTTATCTAAGGAAAGATATACCTCACAGTGCCAGGGACCCAGGTTTAATTCCCGGCTTGGTGGAGTTTGCACATTCTCCCCGTGTCTGTGTGGGTTTTCTCCGGGTGCTCCGATTTCCTCCCACAGTCCAAAGATGTACGGGTTAGGTGGATTGGCCATGCTAACTTGCCCTTAGTGTCAGGGGGACTAGCGAGGGTAAATGCATGGGGTTACTGCATTGGAGGCAGCACAGAGAAGGTTCACTCGGCCGATCCTGGGTATGGGTATGGAGGGATTTTCTTATGAGGAGAGGTTGAGTAGGTTAGGTCTGTACTCATTGGAGTTTAGAAGAATGAGAGACGACCTTATTGAGACACATAGGATTTTCAGGGGACTTGACAGGGTAGATGCTGAGAGGTTGTATTCCCTTGTGAGAGAGTGTAAAATCAAGGGGCATAATCTCAGAGTATAGGGGGTCACCAATTTAAAACAGAGATGAGGAGGAATTTCTTCTCTTAAGGGCGGCACGGTGGCACAGTGGTTAGCACTGCTGCCTCACAGTGCCAGGGACAGGGGTTCAATTCACGGCTTGGGTCACTGTCTGTGTGGAGTTTGCACATTCTCCCCGTGTCTGTATGGGTTTTCTCCAGGTGCTCTGGATTCCTCCCACAGTCCAAAGATGTGCAGGTTAGGTGGATTGACCATGTTAAATTGCTCCTTAGTGTTCAGGGGGACTAGCTAGGGTAAATGCATGGGGTTACAGGAATGGGGCCTAGGTGGGATTGTAGTCGGTGCAGACTCGATGGGCCGAATGGCCTCCTTCTGCATTGTAGAATTCTATGATTCTCTCAGAGGGCAGTGAATCTGTGGAATTCTTTACCACAGAGCGCAGTACAGGTTGGGTTGTTAAGTATGCTCAAAGCTGAGATAGACAGATTTTTAGTCAGTATGGGAATCAAGGTTTATGGGGAAAATGGAGTTAAGGATCATCACATCAGATCAGTCATGATCTCATTGAACAGTGGAGCAGACACAATGGGCTGAATGGCCTACTTCTGCTCCCACATCTTATGGTTTTACTGTCTCAGTGCAGCAGGAAATTGCCCAAGGTGGAGCTGAAAACCCCAGTGCCCGATTGGGATTAATCCTGGCGGGGCTCCCAGGAATGGCTGCGGCGGGATTGTCTCTTGGATTTTTAGCTGGTGGACGCCCCACTGCCATGACCACTAAATTCCACCCATTGAATTTTACACCGTGGAAACAGGCCATTTGGCCCATCGGGACTATGTCAGTGTCTATGCTCCACACAAGCCTCTTCCCATCTTACTTCTTCTCATAAAATGCTTTGCATTTTCTTGTGAAATCTTCACTCTGCAATTTTAATGGCGCTGTTAGTCTGTTTAGTTTCTCAACACCCTTTAGTAGGCCGATGATGTCTCACTGAAATGTTCCTCGATCAACCTTCCATGTTTTCTCTATAACACTGAGGAATGAGAGCTTTCTGGTTAAATAGTAAACTTGCATGAACTTTACCAAGTGTCTTGGATGTCTCTTAGAAATTGATTTCGAAGCAAAGAATTTTTTTTGAGTGTGACAATTATTGTTAATTAGACAAACACAACAACTATGCGCTTAGTAAGATCACACACATCACACTGAGATGAGTGAACAGGCGTTTTGCTGTTGAATGTACTGGTTATGGGAGAATAGATATCAGAAGAGTCTCCAGCTCAGCTTTGAGTCGCACTGGGGAATCTAGTTCCACGAGCATACACAGATAGAGCCTCAGTTTAAAACCTCAACTGCATGCTTCAGATGGAAGGTTTATCCATTGACTCTGTCTACACTTCCCACTGCCTCGGCAAAGCAACCAGCATAATTAAGGACACCACACACGCCGGACATTCTCTCCTCCACCTTCTTCTGCCGGGAAAAAGATACAAAAGGACACGTATCAACCGACTCAAGAACAGCTTCTTCCCTGCTGCTATCAGACTTTTGAATGGACTTACCTCACATTAAGTTGATCTTTCTCTACACCCTAGCTATGACTGTAACACTACATTCTGCACTCTCTCGTTTCCTACTCTATGAACGGTATGCTTTGACTGTATAGCGCGCAAGAAACAATACTTTTCATTGTATGCTAATACATGTGACAATAATAAATCAAATCAAATCAAATTAATCTAAAACACTTGCAGAAAAATATTCTTTTATTATCTGTGAAAAGCAAATATTTAAAACGGCGGAGCTGATTGGCTGTTGCAGGTAAGTTTTGCATAGGCACAGTCACTGCTACCAGAAGGTGGACGTCCAGACGGCACCCTCCATCTTCGTGTGAAGGTAAGTGTCCAGGTGAGGGCAGCAGAGCAGCAGAGGGACAGCTAAACCCCAATCACTACTTCAGTGTTTCCCTCCCTACCTCCTCCTCTAACCAAAAAAAAGTCATCAGGAGGCCCATAAGCAAGAGAAATGTTAGTTGAGATTTTTTTATCCTTTTATCTGTATAACGGCAAGATGGCAGTTAGGGTAGTGGTATGCTCCTCCTGCCAGATGTGGGAAATTAGGGAGCAATCTAGTCTCCCTGACAACTTTGTCAGCAGGAAGTGTGTCCAGTTGCAACTTCCCACAGACCGCACTGTTCGGTTGGAGCGGCAGGTGGGTGCACTGCGGAGCATACAGGAGGTAGAGAGTGTGATAGACACTAGTTACAGGGAGGTTGTTACACCACAGGTTCAGGCAGGTAAATAGGTGACCGCCAGGAGAGGCAGGCAGGTAGTGCAGGAGTCTCCTGTGGCTATTCCCCTTTCAAACAGGTATACAGTTTTGGATACTGTTGAGGGGGATAGCCTGTCAGGGGAAGATACCAGCAACAGCCAGGCCTGTGGCACCACACCTGGTTCTGCTGTAGAGCAGGGTCAGGCAAAGAGCAAGCGAGCAGTAGTAATAGTGGACTCACTAGTTAGAGGCACAGACAGGCGTTTCTGTGGTCGCGATCGAGACTCCAGGATGGTGTGTTGCCTCCCTGGTGCCAGGGTCAAGGACGTCTTTAAGCGGTTGCAGGGCATTCTTAAGGGGGAGGGTGAGCAGCCAGAGGTCGTTGTACATATTGGTACCAACGACATAGGTTGGAAAAGGGAGGAGGTCCTGAAGTGTGAATATAGAGAGTTAGGCAGAAGACTAAAGTGCAGGACCTCGAAGGTAGTAATTTCTGGACTACTACCGGTGCCATGTGCTAGTGAGAGTAGGAATAGGAGGATTCGGCAGATGATTGCGTGACTTGAGAGCTGGTGCAGGGGGTGGGGATTTAGATTTTTGGATCATTGGGATCTTTTCTGGGGAAGGGGTGGCCTGTTCAAGAGCGACAAGTTACACCTGAACTGAAGGGGGACTAATATGCTGCCGGGGAGATTTGCTCGAGCCACTCGGGAGGGTTTAAACTAGTTTGGCAGGGGGGTGGGACCCAAAGCAGTAGGGAGACAGAAGAGAAGGTTGAGGACAGCACAGAAGTTAAAGAGAGCACATTAATTAGTAAAGGCGGTGTCAGTAATCCTAGTACCAGACAGATCAGGCAAAAGCAGAGCAGAGAGCAAGGGAAGTCCAGATTAAACTGCAAGAGGCCTGACGGGCAAGGCAGATGAACTCAGGGCATGGATGGGTACGTGTGAAGGGGTTCCGGGAAAAGCCTCGGAACTACAGGCCGGTGAGCCTTACATCTGTAGTGGGTAAGTTGTTTGAAGGTATGTTGAGAGACAGGATCTACAGGCATTTAGAGACGCAAGGACTGATTAGGGACAGTCAGCATGGCTTTGTGAGTGGAAAATCATGTCTCACAAATATGATTGAGTTTTTTGAAGGTAGATGAGGGCAGTGTAGTTGATGTTGTCTACATGGACTTTAGCAAGGCCTTTAACAAGGTACCGCATGGTAGGTTGTTGCATAAGGTTAAATTTCACGGGATCCAAGGTGAGGTAGCTAAATGGATCCAAAATTGGCTTGATGACAGAAGCCAGAGGGTGGTTGTAGAGAATTGTTTTTCAAACTGGAGGCCTGTGACCAGCGGTGTGCCTCAGGGATCAGTACTGGGTCCACTGTTATTTGTCATTTATATAAATGATTTGGCTGGGAATTTAGGAGGCATGGTTAGTAAGTTTGCAGATGACACCAAGATTGGTGGCATAGTGGACAGTGAAGAAAGTTATCTCGGATTGCAACAGGATCTTGATCAATTGGGCCAGTGGGCTGACGAATGGCAAATGAAGTTTAATTTAGATAAATGCGAGGTGATGCATTTTGGTAGATTGAACCAGGGCAGGACTTACTCAGTTAATGGTAGGGCGTAGGGGAGAGTTACAGAACAAAGAGATGTGGGGTACAGTTTCATAGCTCCTTGAAAGTGGAGTCACAGGTGGACAGAGTGATGTAGATGGAATTCAGCATGCTTGGTTTCATTGGTCAGAACATTGAATACAGGAGTTGGGACGTCTTGTTGAAGTTGTAAAAAACATTGGTAAGGCCACACTTGGAATACTGTGTACAGTTCTGGTCCCCCTATTATAGGAAGGATATTATTAAACTAGAAAGAGTGCGGAAAAAATTTGTGAAGATGCTACCGAGATTTGATGGTTTGAGTTATAAGGAGAGGCAGGATAAATTGGGACTATTTTCTCTGGAGCGTGGAAGGCTGAGGGATGATCTTATAGAGGTCTATAAAATAATGAGGGGCATAGATCAGCTAGATAGTCAATATCTTTTCCCAAAAGTAGGGGAGTCTAAAACTAGAGGACATAGGTTTAAGGTGAGAGGGGAGAGAAACAAAAGTGTCCAGAGGGGCAACTTTTTCACACAGAGGGTGGTGAGTGTCTGGAACAAGCCGCCAGAGGTAGTAGTAGAGGCGGGTACAATTTTGTCTTTTAAAAAGCATTTAGACAGTTACATAGGTAAGATGGGTATAGAGGGATATGGGCCAAATGCGGGCAATTGGGACTAGCTTAAGGGTTTAATAAAAAGGGTGGCATGGACAAGTTGGGCTGAAGGGCCTGTTTCCATTTTGTAAACCTCTATGACTAAAATAAATTTAGTCATGTGATCACTTGACCTCTGCATGCTGCACTCCCGCCCTTCCTTTGTCAATTAAGGGACTTGATTTGTTTTCGTCAAGTCTTTAAAAGATGTTTCTCCAGTTTGACCAGGACATTTCTGGCAAGGGTTCCCATTTGAAAGGTTAACAAGCTTTCCCTTTCAGACACATTTCCCGCATGTTGTTGCTTTGGTTGATCCAAGGTTTCACCGAATCATAGAATCCCTACAGTGCAGAAGGAGGTCATTCGGCCCACCGAGTCTGCACCAACCACAATCCCAACCAGGCCCTATGCTCGGAACCCCACATATTACCCTGCTAATGTCCTGACACTGGGGTCAATTTAGCATGGCCAATCAACCTAACTCGCACATCTTTGGACTGTAGGAGGAAACCGGAGCACCCGAAGGAAACCCACGCAGACACAGGGAGAATGTGCAAACTCCACACAGACAGTGACCTGAGCCAGGAATCGAACCGGGGTCCCTGGCACTGTGAGGCAGCAGTGCTAACCACTGCGCCACCGTGCTGTCCAAATCCTATCCTTCCTCCAGCTTTTGCCCACACTGTCTCATTTGATGACCAATTCAGTGGACTAATGGCACCTACATTGCTTGTTGGGAGCTGAGGAAGAGGAAACCAGTCAGGCGCTTTGTCTTCTAGTCCTCTCTTTCTTTCAGGAGGGAAACACTTGGCACTTAAACTGGGACCTCACTCTTCCCCATCCCCTACCCAACCACCTCATTGTACAGCTGAGGGTGAGGCAATGGCTTAGTGGTATTATCACTAGACTATTAATCCAGAAACTCAGCTAATTTCCGGGGGACCTGGGTTCGATTCCCGCCGTAGCAGATGGTGGAGTTTGAAGTCAATAATAAATATCTGGAATTAAGAATCTACTGATGACCATGAAACCATTGTTAGAAAAAAACCATCTGGTTCACTTATGTCTTTTAGGGAAAGAAATCTGCTGTCCTTACCTGGTCTGGCCAACATGTGACTCCAGAGCCACAGCAATGTGGTCGATTCTCAACTGCCCTCTGAAATGGCCTAGCAAGCCACTCAGTTCAAGGACGACTAGCAATCGGGAAACAAATGCTAGCCAGCCAATGATGCCCATGTCCCATGAATGAAATAAAAAACGGTGAGGATCTCTCTGTCCAGTGCAAGCCCAGACTGGTTTTCTTAAGAGATCATTTCCTCAATCACTTACTTTTGACAATCTCTCCCCTGTAATGCCATTTAGGAATAATACAACACGTCAAATTCTTGAGAATTTTCAAGTGAACTATGCCTCATAATGTTAGAAAAATATGCAAAAATTGCTGAAAGGTGATGGGTGAGAAAACGAAGAAAATTTCTCATTTAGTTTATTAGTCTCCACACAAAAAAAAGCCAGCAAGGGACAGGAAAAATGTAAACCGGAAAGCTAGTTGAAACCTGTTTCAAATGTTCTGATCCCAGCAGAAAGGAAAGGTAAGTGACAGCAGGTTCAGTGCGCCATCAAAAATTGAATAAAATAATCTGGTGCCTTACTAAGTCCTTCCATTGGGTCTAATCGAACGTGATATTTCTGATGTCCACAATCGCTCCAGCATCTGAACAAAAAATGGGTCGCCTCAATGATAAAATTAATATTTTGTATTTGATTAATTCTTTGAACTAAATAAAGTCTTCAAAACCATGGAAATACATACCAGTCATAACTTACACTGAAGAATGCAGAGATTTGATGTCAACAATTTGAAAAATGCATTTGATATCATCAGCCATTGTTGAATCCATTTAGGTACAAACTGAATTACTGGTGACAGTGCTAATCTCCCTTGTGGCAGCTATGATGAAGCAGCAGCGGGGGAGGAGGGGTAGGGGGAGCTGGTTTCTCGTGGGGATGGGGGAGGTTTTAGCCCATGTGGACATGGTGGTGCGTGGACAGGGGTGTTTGGGTGTCGGTGCAGCTATTATTCATACCTCTGGAGAAACCAAAATCACAACTTCTACAGAAAGGAAAATGTTTTCATTTCTACAGAATTTGATCTGAAAATGGCCTTCGCCAATCTGTATTGCTCAGTCACAGGTGTATACCTGACCACACCAGGAGTCACAGGAGTATATTGCATCATTTCTACAAACTGGCTTACCTGACTATTCCTATACACAGGGGTATTTCAGACTATGGGACAGCACGGTGGCACAGCGGGTTAGCACTGCTGCGTCACAGCGCCAGGGACCCGGATTCAATTCCGGCCTCGGGTCACAGTCCGTGCGGAGTCTACACATTCTCCCCGTGTCTGTGTGGGCTTCCTCTGGGTCCTCCGGTTTGCTCCCACACTCCAAAGATGTGCAGGTTAGGTGGATTGGCCATGCTAAATTGCCCCTTCGTGTCAGGGGGATTAGCAGGTTAAATACGTGGGGTTGCGGGGGTAGGGCCTGGGTGGGATTGTGGTAGGTGCAGACTCGATGGGCCAAATGACTTCCTTCTTCACTGCAGGGATTCTATGATTCTATTTCTAAACCCGGGTTTATCTGACTGATCTTACGTGGAGGGATTTTTTGACTGTTCTAACATACAGGAGCATATCTGACTATTCCTATACATTGGGAAGATCTGACTGTTCTTATACATCGGGTAGATCTGCCTACAGCTTTACACAGCAGTATATCTGACTATTTCTGGAGGCAGTTGTTCTTTTTTACAACGGACATCATCTTCAGCAAGTGACAAATCCAGGAAAAGTGCAGGGAGCAGCATTAACCTCTGTACGGGGCCTTCTTCGAACTCGCAAAGGCCTTCAACTCTGTCAAC
Organism: Mustelus asterias; assembly: GCF_964213995.1. Taxonomy (NCBI): domain Eukaryota; kingdom Metazoa; phylum Chordata; class Chondrichthyes; order Carcharhiniformes; family Triakidae; genus Mustelus; species Mustelus asterias. The sequence goes on from NC_135801.1 coordinate 172,281,825, forward strand.
CATGAGGGATTGTGGGATATTCTCCTCAAATTCAGCTGCCCACAGAAACCCATCACATGCAAGCTGTGATCTTCACCAATGGAAGCACCACAGACCCAGTGTGCAAACTGGGGCCAAACAGGATGTGTCATCGCACCAACACTCCTCTCTAGCTTTAATTTGATTTGATTTATTATTGTCACATGTATTAGTATGCAGTGAAAAGTATTGTTTCTTGTGCACTATACAGACAAAACATACTGTTCATAGAGAAGGAAATGAGAGAGTGCAGAATGTAGTGTTACAGTCATAGCTAGGGTGTAGAGAAAGATCAACTTAATACGAGGTAGGTCCATTCAAAAGTCTGATGGCAGCAGGGAAGAAACTGTTCTTGAGTCGGTTGGTACTTGACCTCAGACTTTCCTTATCTCTTTTCCGATGGAAGAAGGTGGAAGAGAGAATGTCCGGGGTGCGTGGGGTCCTTAATTATGCTGGCTGCTTTGCCAAGGCAGCGGGAAGTGTAGACAGAGTCAATGGATGGGAGGCTGGTTTGCGTGATGGATTGGGCTACATTCACAACCTTTTGTAGTTCCTTGCAGTCTTGGGCAGAGCAGGAGCCATACCAAGCTGTGATACAACCAGACAGAATGCTTTCTATGGTGTATCTGTGAAGGTTAGTGAGAATCATAGCGGACATGCCACATTTCCTCCTTGCAGCAAGTCTCCACCCGTCACCCTGAAGTTCCCCGCTGGAGTGGAGCTAACTTACCGAACAAGCAGGAAACTGTAGAACCTCCGCGCCTCCAGGCCAGAACCAAGACCAACTTCTGTCATCGAGCTGCAGTATGCAGATGATGCTGTGTGTGCGCACAATCAGAAGCCGAGCTACAAACCATCGTCAATGCATTCCCTGAGGCATATGAGAGAATAGGCCTCAGACTGAACATCCGGAAAATGGAGGTTCTCCACCAGCCCGTTCCTGCCACACAAAAGTGCCCCATAACCATCAAGATCCTCAGTGGACAACATGAATAATTTCCCAACGTGGATCATTGGGAGCCACCTCTAGGCGTGGGCAGACATTGACAATGAAATCCAGCATCGACTCCAATGCACCAGTGCAGTCTTCAGACGCCTGAGGAACAGAATGTTTGAAGATCAAGGCCTCAAATCCAAGCTCATGATCTACAGAGCAGCCATGGTTCCTGCCCTCCTGTATACATCAGAAACACAGACAATATACAGCAGAAACCTCAAATCCCTTGGAGAGATATCACCAGCATTGCCTCAGCAAAACCCTGCAAATTTACTGGCAGGATAGGCCCACCAGTGTGAGCGTCCTCTCCCAGGCCAATATCCCCAGCGTCGAGGCACTGGTCACATCAGCTGTGATGGGCGGCCACATTGTCCATGTGCCCAACACGACTCCCAAACAAGTGCTCTACTCCGAGCTCTGCAACGGCAAGTGATACCTAAGAGGGCAGAGGAAACACAACAAGGGCAGTCTGAAAACCTCCCTTAACAAATGCAACACCCCCATCGACACATGGGAATCCCTTACCTTAGAACGCACAAACTGGAGAAGAAGGATCCACGAAGGTGTCATCAGATTTCCACTCCATCTGACGAAGGAGCAGCACTCCGAAAGCTTATGGTATTTGCTACCAAATAAACCTGTTGGACTTTAACCTGGTGTTGTGAGACTTCTTACAATGTGTAATGAGACAGAATTCATTAATTATATCATTGTAAAGGATTCCTTGGGCAACAGTGATCATAACATGATAACATTTTATATGTATTTTGAGGGTGTTTAAATCTTTAATAAAAGCAAATGCAATGAGTTGGCTACAGTGAACTGAGACAATAGGTTAAAAGGTAGGATGGTGGATAGCAGTGGCAGATAATTGAGGAGATATTCCATAACTTTCAACAAATATAAATACCATGGAGAAAGATGCACAGGAGTATATCTGACTATTTCAATGCACAGGAGGATTTCTGACTATTTCTGGAGGCAGTTGTTCTTTTTTACAATGGACATCATCTCCAGCAAGTGACAAATCCAGGAAAAGTGCAGGGAGCAGCATCAACCTCTGTATGGGGCCATCTTCGATCTCGCAAAGGCCTTCAACTCTGTCAACCACAAGGGTTTGTGGAACATGCTCCTCAAATTCAGCTGTCCACAGAAATCCGTTATATGCAAGCTGTGGTCTTCACCAATGGAACGACCACAGACCCAATACATGTGCAAACTGGAGCCAAACAGGCTGTGTCACATTGCACCAACGCTCCTCTCTATCTTCCTCACAGCAACTCTCCACCCATCGCCCTGAAACTCCCCGCCAGAGTGGAGCTAACCTAGCGGACAAGCGGGAAACTGTTCAACCTCCGATACTTCCAGGCCAGAACCGAGACTATCCCAACGTCTGTCATTAAGCTGCAGTGCACAGACAAGGGTGTGGGATCAGCAGTGAGAAATCCCACGGAAATTCCAAAACATTGTTTACACCAGTGGGATTTCCCAATCAAATTGTCCCCATCCCCCCGCCAATGATGTGATGAGAATCAGGTAATATTTCGAGTCAGGATGACCCTTCATCTCTAGACTCGAAACGCTGGTTCTATCCTCTCTCCACAGATGGTGTCAGACCTGCTGAGATTTTCCAGCATTTTCTGTTTTTGTTTCAGATTCCAGCATCCGCAGTGTTTTGCTTTTATATATAAATCCCCCAGTAATCCTGCGAACCATTATTACCACTGTGGACACTCCTGTCATCCCCCTGAACCCATCACTGTAGATGCCCCTCTCTGCCACGTGGACCTCATCCCATGAGGCCGTCTATACTATGACATACCCAGACCACACACCACACTCCAGTCTCCATCCTGAATTGTGTTCCCCAATGACAGGGACAGGTGCCTCTCCAGACCATGAAAATACCACCTGTAGCCCATGCACCCCCATGACCCTGTGTCTGAAGCACTGACTACACTCTGCACACAATTCTGTGCACAAACCCAATTGTACAATCAGGCCTTCCCACTGCTGGACTGGGATTATGATGTGTGGGTCATGTAGAGAGCCATGTAGCATGTCCTGCACAGCCATGGAATGGCATTAAATCCTCACCTCAATGATGTTGGACACAGAGCTTGCCTTGAATCTCTTAATCCAACCATGTGGCCTCAGTCCCAGGACTGAATAATGGATTGATGCTTATCTTCCCCCAATCTTGAGACTGTGTGCACCCCCTCCATCATGTAAAATTTTAACCCCCACCCTGTAGGTTGGGCCAGTACTCACTGGAGTTTAGAAGAATGAGAGTGGTCTTATTGAGATATACAGGATTCCCAGGGGCTTGACGGGATAGATGTTGAGAGATTATTTCTCCTTGTGGAAGCGTTGGGGACCAGACAGCATAATCCAGAGTGAGGGGTCGCCCACTGAAGACAGAAATGAGGAGGAATTCCTTCTCTGAGGGCAGTCATTCTGTGCAATTCTTTACCGCAGAGGGTTGTAGAGGCTGGGATTTTAGGTATGTTCAAGGTTGAGATAGACAGATTTTTAATCAGCGAGGGAATCAAGGGTTATGAAGGTAAGGCAGGAAAGTGGAATTTAGGATTATCATATCGGATCAGTCATGATCTCATTGAATGGCAGAGCAGATTAGATGGACTGAATGGCCTAATTCTGCTCCTACATCTTATGGTTTTATGGTGTTATCAAAAAAAAAGAGACAGTGGGTGGGATTTTATGGCCTTGCTCGAGCGAGATCGGAAATTCCCGCCCAAGGTCAACAGATATTTCTGTTGTCCACCCCTCACCTGCTCCGATTCCACACTGAGCGGGGCGGTAGAATTCCAGCAAATGAATATGCACCTTCAATGGTTTTTTATATAAGGACATTCCAATCAGGAGGAAAGACATACGAAGCAGGAGATGGAAACTGAGGGAGAACCACACAGGGAGTGATCTTACCAGAATTTGGCAGTGTTGATTCCAGCAAGAAAAACAGTGGGTAGGATTTTCCGGCCTTGCTGGAGTGAGACTGGGAATTCCTGCCGGAGGTCAATGGACATTTCTGTTGTCCGCCCCTCTCCCGCTCTGATTCCATGGCGGGCGAGGCAGTAGATTTCCGGCAAGTGTGTTTCTCTCCAGAGGTGGGTTTTCTCTCCGGATCTTACCACACTCTGGGCGAGTTTCATGCTGTCATGCAGAAGGGTGAGACCTAAACATACCACCAAAGCCTGGCTGCACTGAAATCAGAGCGCCAGGGCTAAATGGGGACCCAATCATAACATGAATGACTCCCCCAACCCACCACGGAGGTCTCAGGGGCTCCCCCACACCCTGATTAAGGTTGGCATTCACTCACACTCCCCCCCCCTCCCCACCCCCGATCGGAGTTGGCATCTCCTTCCCATGCCCCTGCAACAGTCAGTGCTGGCACACCCCACTTCCCCTCCAACATCAGACCCCTTCCCCCCACCCACAGTCAATGCTCCCATCCCCTTCCCACAGAACATCGAACACCTCCACCCCACCCCCACCCCCGTCCACCCACACAGCAATTTCTGGCACCCATCCACCCCCACTGTGGGCGTGAATCTGATGACATCACCGGTGAGGGGCATCGAAA